>NW_026526765.1:121176317-122509174 GCF_024362965.1 Panthera pardus | reverse complement strand
ATATATTTTAATTTTTTTATGTTTATTTTTGAGAGAGAGAGAGAGAGAGACAGAGCGCTAGTGGGGGAGGGGCAGAGAGAGAGGGAGACACAGAATCCCAAGCAGGCTCTAGGTTCTGAGCTGTCAGCACAGAGCCTGACATGGGGGTCGAACTCATGAACTGTGAGATCACGACCTGAACCAAAGTTGGACACTTAACCGACTGAGCCACTCTGGAACCCCTGGGATTATATATTCTAAAGTGGAGTCATCACTTTGTAAAAGGCCTCTACATGAGAAATCAGTGCTATGTAGGCCTGCACTGTCAACTTTCAAGGACAAGTAGCCTAGTTCATTTCCTCATTTATAATTATACCAACTGAAGTACATAATTTTAATGATGACTTGTAGATTTGTTTTCTGAGAAACATCAGAGGTTATGTTCTGAACTGTCCTGCAGGTTGGTACATGACTTCCATTTTCTTATGACTCAGAATGAACCAAAAGTGTTGTTTACCTGCCCAAAATAAAATCCAAGATGAGTGGCGACGTTATCTTTTGGGTATATTTGCAAAGTATGCTCACCTGGACTCACTATTGAGAAACAAAAACATGCTCCTGATAATGTATTATGTTTGGGTGGGAAATTCTTAGAGGACATCTGAAAACACATTCTAATGGCATTTAGGGCATTCACAAATTAAGTGGCACAGGAAAGGCTGAATGAGCCTATCTTGCTTGTTTCCTTCCACTGGTGATGAAAACTACTACCATGTGCACACAAAGATCTATGTGCAAACAAATTTTTACTTCATAAGTTTTAGAAAGCAAGCAAGGACGAACCTAAATCAGTAAAGAAGCAATTTTAAAATCATGGGACATCCATATTGTATAATACTGAGCAAGTAGACACTTTTGTTACTTGGCACAATGCAGAACAGATACCCAGAACATTCTTCCTGATTAAAAACAAAGCAAAAAATTTTCTAAAATTTTGCTGAGTCAACACACATAAAACATTCCAGAGGCCCAAAATAAAGTGAAATCAAGAACTGTGAAAGTTATGCAAGTAGTAAATTTGTTTTCAACGTGAGAGTTTCTGCTGAATCCCAGAGACCTTAAGGATTCATACTGGCAAAGAAATAGGAGATAAAACCTAGAAACCAGGGACACCTGGGTGGCTCACCTGGTTAAGCATCTGACTCTTCCTTTCACCTCAGTTCATGATCTCATGGTTCCTGACATGGGAGCCCCTCGTTGAGCTCTGCACTGAAGGCATGGAGCCTGCTTGGAATTCTCTCACCCTCCCTCTCTGCTCCTTCCTTGATTGTGCTCGTGCTCTATTTCTCAAAATAAATAAACTTAAAACAAAATTGAGCCAACCTGGCTCAGTCGGTCAAGCATCCGACTTTGGCTCAGGTCATGATCTCATGGGTGAGTTCGAGCCCCACATCAGGCTCGGTGCTGACAGTTCTGAGCCTGGAGCCTGCTTCAGATTCTGTGCCTCCCTCTCTCTCTCTGTGCCTCCCAGCTTGCACTCTGCCCCTCCCTCCCTCCCTCCCTCTCTCTCTCTCTCTCTCTCCCAAAAATAAACGTTTAACCAAAAAAAAAAAACAAAACCCAAAAAAACAAAAAACTAGAAACCATCCAAAATGAGGATACTTTCAGGAGAATCCTCAGTTAGAGTCAGGTCCCTAAAGATTTCCACCTTCAGTCTAAGAGTGAAGAAACTTGCCTCTCAGCATAAAATAGAAGAAACTAGTCTGTCTATAACATAGTAGTAAATAAAGTGAATAAATAAAATGAAGACATAAAATGTCCCCTAAGCATGTATAGCCACAGGAAGGGCAGTGGGGAGATGGGCAAAATGAGTGAAGAGTAGTGGGACGTACAGGCTTCCAGTTATGGAATGAGTAAGTCACAAGGATAAAAGGTACAGCATAGGGAATATAGTCAATGGTACTGTAATGGTATTGTATGGTGACAGACAGTAGCTATACTTGTGGTGAGCATTGCAGCACATACAGAGTTGTCAAATCACTTTGTTGTACACCTGAAATTAATTAACATTATTTTTCCTTTTTGTTTTGTTTTTTCAGTTTGAGAGAGAGAAAGAGAAAGCACAATACAAGCTGGGGAAAGGAGGAGAGGGAGAGGGAGAGGGAGAGGGAGAGGGAGAGGGAGAGGGAGAGGGAGAGGGAGAGGGAGACAGAGAGACAGAAAGAGAATCCCAAGCAGGCTCCAGGCTCAGCGCAGAGCCTAACACGCAACTCGATCCCACGACCCTGAGATCATGACTCTAGCTGAAATCAAAAGTCAGACACTTGGGGCATCTGGATGGCTCAGTCGATTAAGAGTCCAACTTAAACTCAGGTCATGATCTCATAGTTCGTATGTTCAAGCTCTGCACTGGGACCCTATGCTGCCAGCTTAGAGCCTGGAGCCTGCTTCAGATTCTTTGTCTCCCTCTCTCTCTCTGCCCCTCCCTTGCTCTTGCTTTTTTTCTCTCTTAAAAATAAATAAACATTAAAAAAAAAATAGGGGTGCCTGGTGGCTTAGTCAGTTAATCATCCGACTTCAGCTCAGGTCATGATCTCAGGATTCACAGGTTCAATTCCTGCATCAGGCTCTGTGCTGGCAGCTCAGAGCCTGGAACCTGCTTCAGATTCTGTGTCTCCCTCTATCTCTGCCCCTGCTCTGCTTGTGTTCTCTCTCTCTCAAAAATAAATAAACATGAAAAAAAAAAAAAAAAAGTCAGACACTCAACCGAACGAGCTACCCAGGCTCACTGGGTTAAGTATCATGACCCAACTATGCAATCACAAAGAAATCCACCTTAAATAAAAAGACATGTATAGCTTAAAAGAAAAGGCATGATCATACCCACTAAGATGTAAATAATGAAAAAGACGGAAAACAGCAAATGTTGGAGAGGATATGGAGACACTGGAACCCTCATACATTGATGGTGGTAAGTACAATGGTGTAGCTGCTGTGGAAAACATTCTGACTGTTCTTCAAAAGGTTAAACATAGAGTTACATGTGACACAGCAATTCTACTCCTAGGAATATAGCCAAGAGAAATGAACACACACACATATATGTAAATGTTCAAAGCAGATTATTCATGATAGTCAAAACTGGAAGCAATTCAAATACCCATCAAATGATGAATGGATAAATACAATATGGTATATTCATACAACAGAATATTACTCAGCAACAAAAAGGAATAATGTACTTATACAAGGCTTCACCTGGGATTAACCTTTAAAATATAATGCTGACAGGGTAAACATAATCTCTATTACTGTATGATTCCATTTACATGAAATGTGAACAGGCAGATCCATAAAGACACAAGACTGCTTACGACCGCAGGAAGAGAGGAATATGGGATAACTGCTAATGGAGTTAGAGATTCTTTTCATAGTGAAAGAGATGTTCTGGAATTAGTGTAAGTGACTACACAATTTCACAAATCTTCTAAAAACCAATGATTTGTGCGCTTTAAAATGTTTTTGAAAGTCAATTTTATGTTACGTGAATTTTATCTTTAACAAAATAGCAAAAAGACTTAGACACTTCATACAGAAGAGGTAAAGATGACACCTAATAATATCAGGAGTTAGTAAAGAAATGCAAATTACACCCACAAGGAGAGGCTGTTGGAATGCCTAGGATTAACCACAACAAAAAAGACAATACCAAGCATTAATGAAGATGGAAAGCAACTGGAACTCTAATATTTAGATGGTTGGCAAAATAGTACAGCCGCTTTGGAAAAGAGCTGGGCAATTTCTTATAAACTTAAGCAATCGCTCACTATTCAACCCAGCAATCCCATTCCTAAGTTTATAAGCAAGAGAAATAAAAATATATGTCTATGCAAAACACACACACAAATATTCATGATTATTACATTCATAACTGCCAAAAACCAGAAACAACTCAATGTCCATCAACCAGTGAATAGACACAATGTGGTGCCGCCATACAAGGAAATGCTATTCAGCAATAAAAAGGAACAAACAAGTGATACACCTAACAACATCAAGAAATCTCAAAAGTTACGCCAAGTCAAAGAAGGACACAAATGGTTATATACAGTATGCTTCCATCTAGGTATCATTCTAAAAAAGAGAAAATAAGAGGGAAAAACAAATCAACAGTCACCAGGTAGTAAGGGTGAAGAGAGAAGAATGAATAAGGAATGTTTTAAGGGGATGTAAATATTTCATCACTAGGCTGCGGTGTTAATTACACAATCACATACATTTGTCAAAACGTATAGAACTGTGTGACTAAAAAGGGTAAATTTTAGGGCTGCCTGGGTGACTCAGTTGGTTAAGTGTCCAACTTCAGCGTAGGTCATGATCTCACGGTTCATGAGTTCGAGCCTGTGAGTTTGAGCCCAATATCGGGCTCTATGCTAACAGCTCAGAACCTGGAGCCTGGAGCCTGCCTCAGATTCTTGGTCTCCCTCTCTCTCTCTGCCCCTCCCACTCTCGCACTCTGTCTCTCAAAAATAAACATTAAAAAGAATTCTTTTTTTAAAAAAAGGGTAAATTTTATTCTATGTAAACTATACTACAAAAATGAAAAATGAGGAAATGACTTTATTTCCAACAAAATGAAAATAATAGATTAATGCTAAAATGACATTAATGTAATATTTAAGAGTTCCAGGGGCATCTGGGTGGCTCAGTCGATTAAGCATCCTGCTTAGGCTCACGTCATGATCTCACAGTTTATGAGTTGGAGCCCTGCACCAGGCTCTGTGCTGACAGCTCAGAGCCTGGAGACTGCTTTGGATTCTAGGTCTCCCTCTCTCTCTCTGTCCCTCCCCTGCTCATGCTCTCTCTCCTCTCTCAAAAATAAACAAACTTTAAATAGACTCTCAAAGTGACTAAGGAAAGAACATCCATTTTTTTAAATTATGAAATAAAATCAGCAAGATGCATAATCAAGAATACCTGATAACAAAAAGAACCAAATTCTGGAAAATAAAAGTAACAAAAATAATTACAACTACAAAAATTAGTTGAGATACATGAGATAAAAAGATGTAAAATGTTTCCATATGATTTTACTCATACCTATAATTTAAGAAACAAATGAGCAAAGGAAAAAAGAGAGAAAGACTCTTAACTACAGAGAACTGATAGTTACCAGAAGGGAGGGGGTGGGAGGATGGGTCAAACAGGTGATGAAGATTAAGGGCTGCATTTGTCATGATCAGCACTAGGTGACATATGGAATTGTTGAGTCACTATGTTGTACACCTGAAGCTCAGATAACACTGTATGTTAACTACACTGGAATTATAATTTAAAAATAAACAAAAATTAAAACATTACTATAAAATGTTAAAAAAAAGGTGTAAAATGTGCAGTCAAAAACATAAAACATGGTGGGGGAGGAGTAATAATTTTGAGCTCTACAACGGGGTCAAACTTAAGTTATTATTAACTTAAAATAGATTGTTTCAGGTATGTCATCGTATGTAAGCCACATAGTAACCACAAAGCAAAAATCTATAGTAAATATACAAAAATAAAGAGAAAGGAATATAAGCATACCACTAAAAAAAATCAGACCACAAAGGAAAAGAGCAAGAGAAGAAGCAAGGAACAGAAAACCAGAGGGGCACGTGGGTGGCTCACTGGGTTAAGCATCCTACTTTGGCTCAGGTCATGATCTCATGGTTTGTGAATCTGAGCCCTGCATTGGGCTCCCTGCAGTCAACATGGAGTCCACTTTGGATCCTCTGTCCCCTTCTTTCTCCACCCCCCACCAAAAATAAACATTAAAAAAAAAAGAAAAGAAAAGAAAACCATGAAAACAACAAATGGCAATAAGCACGCATCAATAATTAAATGAAAACAGACTAAATTCTCAAGTCAAAAGACATAGAGTAAACAAATAAAAAACACATACGACCCAGCTCTGTGCTACCTACAAGATACTCCCTCTAGAGGCCTCTAGGTGGCTCACGGTTGAGCACCTGACTCGATTTTAGCTCAGGTCATGATCCCAGGGTCGTGGGATCAAGTCCTTCATCAGGCTCTGCACTGAACATGGAGTCTGCTTAAGATTTCTCTCCCTGTGTCCTTCTCCACTGCTCATGCACGCACACTCTCTAAAATAGAATAGAATAGAATAGAACAGAACAAAACAAAATAAAATAAAATAAAAATAAAACAATTAAAAAAAACACACAAGATACTCCCTCTAAATGTAAAGACATATGCAAACCTAAAGTGAAAGGACACAGAAAGATATTCCCAGGCAAATGGAAACCACAAGAAAGCTGGAGCATTTATACTTACATCAGACAAAATAGACTTACAATAAAAACTGTAACGACAAACCAAAGAGGGCACTACACACTGATACAGGGATCAATCCAGTAAGACAATACAACATTTGCAAACTTTTTTTGCACCAATCATAAGAGCACCTAAATATAAAGCAAATGTTATCAAATCTAAAGGGAGAAATAGACAGCAATACAATAATGGCAGAGCACTTTAATGCCCCCACTTAAATCAATGGATAGATTATTCAGACAGAAAATCACTAAGGAAACGTCACCCTTAACGACATGTAACACCAAATAGACTTACCACATATTTACAGAACATTCCATCCAAAACCAACAAAATACATTTTTCTCAATTGCATATGGAACATTTTCCAAGTTAGATCATATGCTGGGCTACAATAAGTTTTAATAAATTTGAGAACTGAAATCATATAAGCATCTTTTCACGAAACTAGAAATTACATGAATAAAACCGGGAAACTCACAAATATGTGGAGACTAAACGACATGCCACTAAACAATCAATGCACCAAAGAAATCAAAAGAGAAATCAAAACATACCTGGCATAAATGAAATTGGAAAAGCAATGTAACAAAATTTACATGATGCAGAAAAAGCAGTTCTAGGACAGAAGTTCACAACAATAAATGTCTATCGCAAGAAACAAGAAAAATCTCAAATAAACCACTTAACTTCATACCTCAAGGAACTAGGGGGGAAAGAAAAGCCAAAACAAGGCTCAAAGTTAGTAAAAGGGAGGCAATAACAAAGATTAGAGCAGAAATAAATGAAAGTAAAAAGACAATAAAAGAGACTAATGAAATTAAAATCTGGCTCTTTGAAAAGATAAACAAAATAGACAATCTTATAGCTAGACTCACCAAGACAAAAAAGAGACAACTCAACATCAGAAATGAAAGAGATATTATGATTGATACCACAGAAATACAGAAGATCATAAAAGACTGAACAATTGTATAGCAGCAAATTGGACAGCCTAGAGGAAATGGATGAATCCCTAGAAACAAATAAACACGACTGTTTATACAATTGTGAATAAACAGAAAATCTGAATAGATGATGACTAGGAAAGAGAAATCAGAAACCTCCCAACTAGTCAATGGATGGATTCAAAGATGAATTCTACCAAAAATTCAAGGAAGAATTAGTATAAGTCCTTTTCAACCCAACTCTTCCAAAAAATAGAAGAGGAGGAAACACTCTCAAGTTCATTTTAGGGGGCCAGCATTACTGTGATACCACAAACAGATAAGGTCATCATGAGAAAAGAAAATTATGGGCTCATATTCCTGATGAACACAGATACAAAAATCTTCACAAAATGTTAGCAAACCGATTTCAACAAAAATTAAGAGGATCATACACTGGGGGGACTTCCAGAGAAAATGGCATAGTAGGACTCACCTCATCTCACACATACACCTAGATAACACCAACATCAGTGTAAATAACCCAGAAAACAACTTGAAGGCTGGAGGAACAGACCGCCCCCAGCTCAATGTAGAGAAAGGGCCACACTGAAGAGGATAAGAAGGGTGGAAATGCAATTGAGAGCTAAATAGACCCACAGGACTGTCTGGGGAAGGGAGGGACCAGCAGGTGCAGAGAGGGGAGATGATCAGATCCCCAACCCAGGCACCCCACGCACCCCATGCACCGGGTACCCACATGGGGAAAAAACTAATCCCCATAACATGTGGCTTTGAAAACCACAGGGGCCTAACAATCAGTAAGGCTTAACACATGGAATTTTAAAAATCAGAAAGAAGACTCTGTTCTAGGAGAGCAGGGAGGGTGGAGTACCTTTCCTTAAAGAGACAGCACAACAAATAGCCTCACTGATATACAGCACAAAAGCAGAAATTAGAAAACGCCGGGGGGGGGGGGGGGGGGGGGTGTATAACGAGAAGATTAATGGTTGATGTCAGAGTGCATACTGGAGAGGTAGGGATCTTTGGGACACTTCTCCAAGAATAAAAGAGCTGCCGGGTGCCATTTCTCTCCCTTGTCCTCCAGCCTAGAAACACCTGCAGAAATCAGCACAGCACCTACAAGCTCCATGGTGCTTGCTAACAGCATCCCCCACCACAAGCACTTCTGCAGTTTCTGCCCCCTCCAACCTGGCAGGCCTCACCAACAGTTTTCTCAGGTGACTGCAATGGACCTTTGCAGACCATGCATACACCATGTGCCCTATGCTCCTATTCTACTGCTGACATGCCCCCTCCAATACACCCTTGTTCAGAACCCATCCAAAGCGGTGCCACAATAGTATACAAGCAGTCCCAACAGAGACCAGCACCACTCCAAAGTGACTCCTGCCCCAGGGAGAAGGGAAGATAACCCCACACACTACTCCCAACTGCAGCCCCAACTGGAGGCAAACTGGGTCCCAGGCAAACTGACTTCAGGCCCAGTCTAGCAACAAAAATTTCTCAGGGGATGACAAAGGGAGAGTACCCTGAGGTTCAGTTCTACTACATCTCTGGCAAACACCTGGTCTGACTCAACTCAAGCACAAGACAAACCCAGACTGGCCCACTAACAACACAGGGACCAAACCCTGCCCACAACAGGCAAAGAGAGCCATTATGGGATGACTGGACTGAAGGCAAACACAGATCAGCCACAAGAGCGGGGCACACACAACACACATAGGAGACCCTGAAGCACCAAGTCTGTTGAATGGGGAACACTGCACTGGAAGGCACCACAAGACCTAGTCTTCATCAGGCCACTACTTTCAAGACAGGAAAAATAGCTGACTTTCCTAACACAGAAACAGACACAGAGTTAGACAAAATGAGGACATAGAGTATGTCCCACATTAAATAGGACAAAATCATAGCAAAAGAGCTAAGTGAAATGGAGAAGTAATATGCCTGATAGAGAATTTAAAGTAATGGTCACAAAGATACTTACTAGACTTGAGACAAGACTGGAGGACCTCAGTGAGACCATCAACAAAGAGAAAAAAAAAACAACATAAAAATGAATCAATAAGAAATGAAGAACAATAACTGAAATTAAAAACAGACCAGTGCTCACTTGGGCAGGATATATACTAAAATTTGAACAATACAAAAAAGATTAGCATGGCGCCTGCACAAGGATGACATGCAAATTTGTGAAGTGTTCCACATTTAAACACACACACACACACACACACACACACACACACACACACACACACAGAAACACACACACGCACCCCAGGTGGAATAAACAGACCAGGGGAAGCAGAAGGAATCATCAACCTGAAGGACAGAGTAATGGAAAGCAATCAAGTTGAAGAGGATTCAGAACAAAGAATTTAAAATGCAATAGACTTGGGGAACTCAATGACACCATCAAGTGTAGTAACATTCACATTTTAGGGATCCCAGGAGAAGAGAGAGAAAAGAGGGCAGAAAACGTATTTGAAGAAATAATACTTGAAAACTTCCCAAATCTGGGGAAGGAAACAGAAATCCAGATCCAGAAGGCTGACAGCCCCCAACAAAATCAACCCAAGAAGGTCCACAACAAGACAAAGAATAATTAAAAAGCCAAAATGCCATGATAAAGACAAAAATTTAAAGACATTAAGAGGAGTGTCTGGGTGGCTCAGTGTGTTGAGCATCTAACTCTGGCTCAGGTCATGATCTTGCAGTTCATGGGTTCGAGGGCCACAAAGGGCTCTCTGCTGTCAGTGAAGAGCCTACTTCAGATCTTCTGTCCCCCTTTCCCTCTGCCTCTCTCTCTCTCTCTCTCTGAAAAATAAACATTGGGGCGCCTGGGTGGCTGAGTCGGTTAAGCATCCGACTTTGGCTCAGGTCATGATTTCACAGTTTGTGAGTTCGAGCTCCACATCGGGCTCCGTGCTAATCGCTCGGAGCCTGGAGCTTGCTTCGAATTCTGTATCTCACTCTCTCTGCCCCTCCCCCCCTCAAAAATAAATAAACATAAATAAACAAACATTAAAAAAATTTATTTTTTTTCTTGAAATTCGCTTTGTTTTTTTATTTATTTTTTATTTTTTAATATATGAAATTTACTGTCAAATTGGTTTCCATACAACACCCAGTGCTCATCCCAAAAGGTGCCCTCCTCAATACCCATCGCCCACCCTGCCCTCCCTCCCACCCCCCATCAACCCTCAGTTTGTTCTCAGTTTTTAACAGTCTCTTATGCTACAAACATTAAAAAAATTTAAAGGGGCATCTGGGTGGCTCAGTTGGTTAAGCATTTGACTCTTGATTTCAGCTCAGGTCATGATCTCAAGGTTCGTGAGTTTAAGCCCCACATTGGACTCCACAATTATGCAGAGCCTACTTGGACGTTCTCTCTCTTCCTCTAACCCTCTCCTGCTCATGCTCTCTGTCTCAAAATAAATAAACAAGAAAGAAAAGGAAAGAAAAGGAAAGGAAGGGAAGGGGAAAGGAAAGGAAAGGAAAGGAAAGGAAAGGAAAGGAAAGGAAAGGAAAGAAAAGAAAAGAAAAGAAAAGAAAAGAAAAGAAAAGAAAAGAAATTTCCCAGAATAGGAAATAAAGAGCTTCCCAGACAAACAAAAGCTAAAGGAATTAATCACCACTAAACAAGCCCTACAAGAAATGTTAAATGGAACTTTCAGTGGAAAGACTATAAGTAGAAGAAAAATAGGAAGCACAAAGCAGTAAAATTGGATTTATCTATAAAAATCAGTGAGGTGGGGACGACCGGGTGGCTCAGTTGATTGTTCGACTTTAGCTCAGGTCATGATCTCACAGTTCATGAGTTTCAGACCTGCAGCGGGCTCTCTGTTGTCAGTGTGGAGCCCACTTTGGATCCTCTGTCCCTTCTCTCTCTGCACCTCCTCTGCTCACTCTCCCTCTCTCTCAAAAATAAACACACACAAAAAAAGAGTCATGTGATTCACAAAATAAAAGAATGTAAAGTATGACACCATATACCTAAAAAATGGAGAGGAAAGAATGGGTTCAAACTTAAGCAACCATCAACTTAATATACACTGCTACATGCATAAGATATTATATAGAAACCTAATGGTAACCACAAATCAAAAATCAGTAGAAGACACACAAAAATAAAGAGAAAGGAATCCAAGTATATCATTAAAGAAAGCCAGCAAACCATGAGAGAAGAGATCAAAGGAAGAAAGGCACAGAGAAGAAATACAAAAACAACCATTAAGTAACAAAAGAGCAGTAAGTACATATCTGTCAATAACTTTGAATTTATATGGACGAAAATACTTGAATCAAAAGACATAGGGTGACGGAATGGATAAAAAGGCAAGACCCATCTATATGCTGCCTACAAAAGATTCATTTCAGACCTAAAGACATGCAGATTGAAGTGAAAAGAAAGCCAGGGTAGCAATATTTACATTGGATAAAATAGATTTTAAAAGACCATAACAAGAGACAAAAAAACACTATATAATCATAAAGGGAACAATCCAACAAGAAGATATCACAGTTGTAGACATTTACATACTCTACATAGGAGCACCCAAATACATAAAATAGCTAATAACAAACATAAAGGAAGTAATCAATACCAATAAAAGTAGGAGACTTTAACACATTCTTTTCAAGTGCACAAGGAACAGTCTCAGGAAAAGATCATTTATTAGGTCACAAAACAAGTTTTAACAAATTCAAAAACACTGAAGTCATACCATGGAATCTTTCTGATTATAACATTACGAAACTAGAAATCAATCTCAAGAAAAAAGTCTGGAAAGAACACAAATACACGGAGGTTAAACAATATGCTACTAAACAATGAATGGGTCAACCAAAAATTCAAAGAGGAAATAAAAAACTCATCATCAGAGATATAAACAAATCAAAACCACAAAATGAGGTACAACCTCACACCTGTCAGAATGGCTAAAAGTAAAACTCAAGAAACAACAGATGTTGGCAAGGATGTGGAGAAAGGGAAACACTTTTGCACTGCTGGTGTAAATGCAAACTGGTGAAGCCACTCTAAAAAACAGTATGGAGGTTCCTCAAAAAATTAAAAATAAAACTACCCTACAACCCAACAATGGCACTACTAGGTATTTATCCAAAGGAAACAGAAATGCTGATTCAAAGGAGCACATGCACCCCAATGTTTATAGCAGTGCTATCAACAATAGTCAAATTACGGAAAAGGTCCAAATGTCCAACAACTGAGGAATGGATAAAGATGATGTGGCAAATATATACATATGTATGTATACATATATATATGTATACATACACACACACACACACACACACACATATATATATATATATACACACAATGGAATATTACAAGGTGATCAAAAAAAATGAGATCTTGCCATCTACAACAACGTGGATGGAACTTGGGTGTGTTATGCTTAGCAAAATAAGTCAGAGAAAGACAAATACCATATGATTTCACTCATATGTGGAATTTAAGAAACAAATAGAATAACACAGGGGAAGGGAAGGAAAAGTAAGATAAAAACAGAGAGGGAGGCAAACCCTAAGAGACTCTTAAAGACAGAGAACAAACTGAGGGTTGCTGGAGAGAAGGTAGGTGGGAGGGATGGGTAAATGGGTGCTGGGCATTAAGGAGGGCACTTATTGAGATGAACGCTGGGTGTTAAATGTAAGTGATGAATCACTGGGTTCTACTCCTAAAACAAATACTACACTGTATGTGAACTAATTTTAACTTACTTATTTTTAAAAATTTTTAAATTAATTTATTTATTTGGGGGGCAGGGGTAGAGAGAATCCCAAGCAGGCTCTACACTATCAGCACGGAATCTGACACAAGGCTCAATCTCACTAACTATGAGATCATGATCTGAGCCGAAATTAAGAGGTGTGCGCTCAACCGAATATGCCACTGAAGTGCCCCTTGTGTTTATTTTTAATTTATTTATTTAAATTCAAGTTAGTTGGGGCATGTGGGCGGCTCAATCAGTTAACTGTCCGACTCTTGATTTTGGCTCAGATCAGGATCCCACGATCCCTCAGGTCATGGGATTGAGTCCCGCATCGAGATCCATGCTCAGAGTGGAGCCTGCTTAAGATTCTCTCTGCCTCTCTCTCTGCCCATCTCCCCTGCTCATACTCTCTCTCTAAAATAAAATTAAGGGGAGCCTGAGTGGCTCGGTTGGTTCAGTGTCTGACTTTGGCTCAGGTCATGATCTCATGGCTCATGAGTTCAAGCCCTACATCAGGCTCTGTGCTGACAGCTCAGAGACTGGAGCCTGCTTCAGATTCTGTCTCCATCTCTCTCTGCCCCTCCCCTTCTCATGCACTCTCTCTCTCTAATATAAATAAATATTTTTAAAAAATTTTTTACAAAGTTTTAAAAAAATGAATAAAATAAAAATAAGATAAAAATTAATTAATAAAAAAAATACATGGTGGGTACCTGGGTGGCTTAGTCAGTTAAGTGTCAGACTTCAGCTCAGGTAATGATCTCACGATTCATGAGGCTGAGCCCTGCTAACAGTGTGGAGCCTGCTCAGGATTCTATCTCTCCCTCTCTCTCTGCCCCTCCCCACCCTCAAAAAAAAAAAAACTTTAAAAAATTATGATAATAAATCATAAAAAATCGTAATAAAATAAATAAACTACATGGAGACAAATGAAAATGAAAGCACAAGGGTCCAAATCCTTGGGATGCAGTATAAGTCATTCTAAGAAAGAAATTTAGAGCAATACAGGCCTACTTCAAGAAGTAAAAAAAAAAAATCACAAATAAACAACCTAACCTTACAGCTAAAGGAACTAGAAAAGAACAAACAAAACCCAAAACCAGTAGAAGGAAGAAAATAATAAAGATTAACAGTAGAAATAAACAAAATAGAAACTAAAAAACAATATAACAGATCAATGAAACCAGGAGCTGGTTCTTTGTTTTTGTTGTTGTTCTTGTAGTTTGTTTTAAAGATTTTTTTTTTTATCATTTTTAAGTAATCTCTACACCCAACATGGGGCTCGAACTCACAACCATGGGATCAAGAGTCACAAGTTCCACCAACTAAGCCAAGAGCTGGTTCTTTGATAAACTTTTAGCCAGACTCATATATGTAAAAAAAAAGAGAGAGAGCGAGAAAGAAGACCCAAAATCAGAAATCAAAGAAAACAAGTAACAACTGACTCTACATTAATACAAAAGATTATAAGATAATATCACAAAAAATTATATGCCAACAAACTGGACAACCAAGAAGAAACTGATAAATTCCCAGAAACATATAACTTCCCAAAACAGAATCAGGAAGAAACAGAGAATTTGAACAGACCAGCAGTGACATTGAATCTATAATCCAAAAACTCCCAACAAACAAAAGTCCATGACCAGACAGCTTCATATGTGAATTCTACCAAACATTTAAAGAAGAGTTAATATCTCTTCTTTATTCCAAAAAATAGAAAAGGAAAACTTCCAAATTCATTCTATGAGGCCAGCATTACCCTGATACCAAAACTAGATAAAGACACTGTGGAAAAAAAAGAACTACAGGCCAATATCTCTCACGAACATTGATACAAAAATCCTGAACAAAATATTAGCAAAGTGAAACCAACAATTCATTAAAAAAATCATTCATCCAGGCACCTGAGTGGCTCAGGTCATGATCTCACAGTTTGGTTCATCTGCTCTCCACACAGAGCCCATTTCAGATCCTCTGTCTCCCTCTCTCTGCCCCTCCCCCACCCGTTCTTCCGTGCTCTCTCTCTCTCTCTCTCTCAAAAAAAATAAACATTAAAAAAAAAAATCATTCACCACGATCAAGTGGGATTTATTCCCAGAATGCAATGATGGGTCAATATTTGCAAATCAATCAACATGACACATCACATCAACAACAAAGGAAAGGATAAGAACCATCATATCATTTCAACAGATGCAGAAAAAGCATTTGACCAAGTATAACATCCACTCACGATACAAACCCTCAAAATAAGTAGGTTTTGGAGGGAACATACCTCAGCATAATAAAGGCCATATATGAAAAACCCACAGCCAACATCATACTCAGTAGTGAAAAATGGAGAGCTTTCCCCTAAAATCAGGAATAAGACTAAGATGTCTATTCTCACCATTTTTACTTAACACAGTATTGGAAGTTTAGTCATAGCAATCAGACAAGAAAAATGAATAAAAGGCATCCAAATTGGTAAGGAAGAAGCCAACGTTTCACCATTTGCAGATGATATGATACTATATACAGAAAACCCTCAAGACTCCACCAAAAAACTACTAGAACTGATAAATGACTTCAGTAAGGTCGCAAGACACAAAATCAATATACACAAATCTGTTGCATTTCTATATACTAATAATAAAGTAGCATAAAGGGAAATTAAGAAAACAATCCCATTTATAGTTGCACAAAAAATAAAATACCTAAGAATAAACTTAACCAAGGAGATGAAAGATCTGTACTCTGAAACTATAAAATACTAACAAAAGAAACCAAAGACAACACAAACAAATGGAAAGATATTCCATGCTCATGGACTGGAAAAACAATTACTGTTAAAATGTCCATACTACCCAGAGCAATCTACATATTTAATGAAATCCCTACCAAAATTCTAATGACATTTTTCACCAAAGTATAACAAACAATGCTAAAAGTTGCATGGAACCATGAAAGACCCCAAATAACCAAAGCAATCTCGTGAAAGAACAAATGGAGGCATCATGGTTCCTGATTTCAAATTATATTACAAAGCTATAGTAATCAAATAATACAGTACTAGCCTAAAAGCAGACATAGATCAATGAAACAAACTAGAGAGCTCAGAAATAAACCCACACAGGGGTGCCTGGAGTTAGGCATCCAATTCTTGATTTTTGCCTCAGGTCATGATCCCAGGGCTGTGAGATCAAATCCCGCATTGGGTTCCATGTTGAACATGGAGTCTGCTTGGGATATTCATTCTTTCTTTCTCTCTTTCTCTTTCTCTCTCTCTCTCTCTCTCTCTCTCTCTCTCTCTCCTCCCCCTTCAGCTCAGGTCACGATCTCGCGGTCCGTGAGTTCGAGCCCCGCGTCGGGCTCTGGGCTGACGGCTCAGAGCCTGGAACCTGCTTCCGATTCTGTGTCTCCCTCTCTCTCAGCCCCTCCCCCGTTCATGCTCTGCCTCTCTCTGTCTCAAAAATAAAAAATAAAAAATAAAAAAAATAAAAAAATAAAAAGAAAGAAAGAAACAGACCCACACATAGATGATCAATTAATTTATAACAAGGCAATCAAGAATATACAATGAGAGGGGTGCCTGGGTGGCTCAGTCAGTTAAGCGTCCAACTCTAGATTTTGGCTCAGTTCATGATCTCAAGGTTCATGAGTGCGAGTTCCGCATCAGGCTCTGTGCTAAGTGTGGAGCCTACTTGGGATTCTTTCTCTCCGTCTCTCTCTATTCCTCCCCCACTTGTGCTCTCTCTCTCTCAAAATAAAAAATAAAATAAAATTTAAAAAAAGAATATACAATGAAGAAATGACACGCTCTTCCATAAACGGTGTTGGGAAAGCCAGACAGTCACATGCAAAAGAATGACACTGGAACATTATCTTATAGCACACAAAAATCAATTAGAAATGTATTAATGATTTGACATTAAGATCTGAACCATAAAACAACCAGAAGAGAACTTAGAAAAACTTTTCCTTTATATAGGTTTTGGTGATTTCTTGGATTTGACAGCAAAAGGCAAAGGCAAGAAAAAAGCAAAATCAAGTACATCAAACTAAAAGCCTTCTACGTAGCAAAGGAAACAAAATGAAAGGCAACCTGTGAACTGGGAGAAAATATTTACAAATCATATATATGATAGGGCACTCACATCCAAAATACATATAAAAATGAATTCTTAAAACTTAATTAACAAATCTCATTTAACAATGGACAGAAGATCTACATAGACATTTTTCCAAAGACGACAGATGGCCAACACATACATGAAAAGGTATTCAACATCACTAACCATGAGGGAAATGCAAATCAAACCACAATGAGAATATCACTTCAAATCTATGAGAAATAACAAGCGATGGCAAGGACAAGGAGAAAAGGGAAGACTTGCGCACTATAGGTGGGAATATAAATTGTTGCAAACACTATGAAAAGAGTATGTTCCTCAAAAAATAAAAAATAGATTCCACTTCTGGGTATCTGTTGAAAGGAAATGAAAACACCACTTTGAAAAGATAAATGCACTCCCATGTTCACTGTAGCATTATTCACAATAGCCAAGACATGGAAGAAACCTAAGAGGCCGTCGATGGATGGATAAAGAAAATGTGGTATATACAAAAAAAGAAGCAAATCTTGCCACTTGAGATAACATAGATGGACCCTGAAGATTTTATGCTAAGTGAAATAAATCGGACAAGGAAGGCAAATACTGATGATCTCACATATATGTGACATGTAAAAAAACAAACAAACAAAGTCACAGATTTATAAAACAGACTGACAGCTGCCAATGGCCAGGGTTGGGCAAAATGGATGAAGATGATCAAAAGGTATACATCCACTTAAAAAATAAATAAGTCAACATATAAAGTACAGCATGCTGATTATAGTGAACTCTACTGTATATTTGAAAGTTGCTAAAAGAGAAAATCTTAAAAGTTCTCATCACAAGAAAAAAAATTTGTTACCACGTGTGCTGATGGATTTTAAGTGGACATACTATGATCATTTCACACTATACAAAATACTGACTCATTATGCTGTAGACCTGAAATTAATGATATGTCAATTATACCTCAAAAAAATAAATACCAATTTGGGAATTTACAAAAAAACTTTTTATATAGAAGCAGATTTATACATAATAGACTTAAATTTCAATAAATATATATATATATACACACAGATAGATATCACCAGACACACAAATAAATAGGAAAATATAACCCATTGTCTGGAGGAAATTCAGTTAATAGAAACAGACTCACAAAGGAGAGAAAGAAAGCAATTAGCAGATAGAAAAAAAAGTTTTTAAATTTTTTTTAATGTTTATTTTTGAGAAAGTCAAAGCGCAAGCAGGGGAGAGACAGAAAGAGAGGGAGACACAGAATCTGAATGAAGCAGGTTCCAGGCTCTGAGCTGTCAGCACAGAGCCCAATGTGGGGCTCAAACTCATGAACCATGAGATTATGACCAGAGCTAAAGTCGGACGTTTAACCAACTGAGCCACCCAAGCACCACTTGCAGATAGAAAATTTTAAAATATTATATAATGTGATTAAGAAATAATGGAAGACAGGAACTTAACAATAGAGAAATCAATATAAAAAAGAGGCAAGGGGTGCCTGGGTGGCTCAGTCGGTTAAGCAACTGACTCGATTTCAGCTCAGGTCATGACCTCATAGTGGGTTCGAGTACAGCTAACACTGACAGTGCAGAGCCTGTTTGGGATTCTACCTCTCCCTTTCTTTCTCCCTCACTCATTCATATATATATAAATATACATAAGTGTAAATATACATATATACATATATACATATATATATATACACACACACACACACACATACACATATACTCTCTCAAAATAAATAAGTAAACTTAAAAAAGAAAAGGAAAAAAAAGAGGCATGTGCTACTTCTGATGATGAAAAACACCATACTTACACCAACAAAATCACTGGTCAGGCTTTAGAGCAAATTAGACACTGTAAAAAAAAAAAAATCAATAAACTCAAAGATACTGAGATCAACAGAACTACCAAAATGAAGCAGTGTGGGATGGGGGTGGCAGGGAAATTGAGCTAGTGAGCTATCAAGCCATGAAGACAAATGGAAGAAACTTAAATGCATACTGCTAAGGGAAAAAAAAAAAAAAAAAAAAGTCAGTCTGAAAAGACTACATACCATATGATTCCAACTATATAACATTCTGGAAAAGTTATAGAGAACATTTTAAAAGATCAGTGGTCATCAGGGTACGAGAAAGGAAAGAAGGATGAATAGGTGGAACACAGGAGATTTGGGGGGACTATGAAATGATTTTGTACGATACTGTAATGGCAAATACAAGATATTATACATTTGCCAAAACCCACGGAACTGTACAAAACAGTGAATCTTTTTTTTTTTTTTTTTAATTTTTTTTTTCAACGTTTTTTATTTATTTTTTTGGGACAGAGAGAGACAGAGCATGAACGGGGGAGGGGCAGAGAGAGAGGGAGACACAGAATCGGAAACAGGCTCCAGGCTCCGAGCCATCAGCCCAGAGCCTGACGCGGGGCTCGAACTCACGGACCGCGAGATCGTGACCTGGCTGAAGTCGGACGCCCAACCGACTGCGCCACCCAGGCGCCCCCAAAACAGTGAATCTTAATGTAAACTATGGATATTAGTTAATCATAATGTATTCCTTCATTTGTAACAAATGTACCACACAAATGTAAGATGTTAACAGAAACGGGGGTGGAGAGAGGGTATATGAGAGCTCTCTGTACTTTCTGTAAACCTGAAACTACTCGAAAAAATCATTGGCTCTTTCAGGTTGTCTCCATCCTGTCCCCATTTTTTCATTTGTTTGTTTTTTAAATTAAACACCACCCCTCCCTGTCCTTTTCTCTTCCAGTGTCAATATTACAAGCATTATGCAAGCTTCTCCACTAAGCTATCTCTACCCAAGTCCCTCCAAGAACTCCTTTATGATCAAGGTTTTAACTTGGCTAATGAACTGCAAAATAATATCACCCCCTATCACTTGCACTATGTCTGCATCATCTGTCATGTCTACCTGTAGGTTCCCCCACTTCAACCACAGCTATCAATGATTATCACCAGTTGCCCACTCACCTAGTCCCAAACTTGCAAGTATTCTCCTTGTACCCTATATATTCCCCATTTATGACTAAGACTCATCATTTTCTTTCATACTGACCCTTTTCCTCTCCCTTCCACTTCTGCCACCTTCTGAACTTATTACATTCCTGAATTACTTCAATAGCTTCTTTCTGCATTCCATGTTAAACTCTCCTCAATTTATCCTACGTATATTACCAACAGTTTTCATGTGGCTAGCCCTCAATTATTGCTCACTGGAAAGACTGCTGTGGATGATTTTAACAGACACTATTGACTGGCTACCCAATATCCATTCTTCTTTGTTGAGAGAGCTCCAATTTTGTTTGGGGACCTCCACTTTCCCAAGTGACTCAGGGAAGTGAATCCTGGGATGAATCTTGATTGGTCTTACCCAATCACAGTAGTCCCATCCCCCAAGATTTAAGTCCAAGCATGTGGTTCAGTTCGGGTCATGTGAGAGGTGGCCCTCTGAAGACTTCTGAGAAAGATTTCTTTGCTCCTACAAATATGACACAGGAAAAACATGGTACTTTCTCACAGTGCCTGGATAGCTCAGTCAGTTAAGCGTCTGACTCTTGGTTTCGGCTCAGGTCATGATCTCACGGTTTGTGAGTTCAAGCCCTACATCGGGCTCTGTGCTAACAGCGTGGAGTCTGCTCGGGATTCTCTCTCCCTGTCTCTCTCTGCCCCTCCCTTACTCTCTCTCTCTCAAAATAAGTAAATAAACTTAAAAAGAAAAAGAAAAAAAACACAGTACTAACTCTACATGTTGTCACATTTGAATTAAATCCTTGGAACTCCTACAGCCAACCTGAAGATAAAGCCGGCAAGCATAAAGGGGGCAGAGGCAAGAGTACTTAAAGAAGTGGAACCGAAGCCCAGATATAGTCCCTGAGGAGGCCTGATATACACGACATCAATAAATCTCAGATGCATTATGCTTAATGAAAGAAACCACACAAAGTAGTACATATCATAATGATTCTATATATATATATATATATTCCATATGCAGTTCTAAAACAGGAAATATTAATCTATACTGAGAAAAGTCATATTATCAATTGCCTGGAGCAGAACTTCCAAGAAATGACTTGGAAGAAGGAACTTTTTAGGGTGATGAAAATGTGCTGTATCATGACAGACGTGGTGATTACAGTTATCAAAATTCATTTAACTGTATCCTTAAAAATGAATGTATTTTACTATATATAAGGTGTATTTCAATAAAGTTTATTTAAGAAAAATGGATAATTAGTACTATAGTATGCCAGATGATTATAAATGCCATGAAGAAAAATAAAGTCAAAAAGAGAGAGTACAGGAGGCAAGAAGGTAGGGGTAGAAGTTATGTATATAATTTTAAACAGGGTGGTTATGACAGGCCTCAGTGCCTTTTTAATAAAGACCTAAAGGAAGACAAAGGTGTACAGTAGACATCTGGAAGAAAACATCTCCAGACAGAGAGACAAGCAACTGCAAAAGCAACTTGTCTTTTTCAGTGATAATATGGAAAGCTATCTGAAGATTTTGACTAGAGTGATTTTTTTTTTTTAAGTTTATTTATTTTGAGAGAAGGAGGGGCAGAGCTAGGAAGAGACAGAATCCCAAGCAGGCTCCACGCTGTCAGTGCAGAGCCCAAGGCAGGGCTCGAACTCACAAACCGCAAGATCATGACCTGAGCCAAGATCAAGAGTGGATGCTTAACTGACTGAGCCATGCAGGTGCCCCTGACTTCTGTTTTGCAAGGATCACTCTGGGTGCTCTGTTGGGAAAAACTATAAAGTGGTAAGGATGCAAGCAGGGGGAGCCCAGTTAGGAGGCAGCTGCAATAATCAAATGGTAGCTGAAATCAGGGAGGTGTTAAGCAGAAATGTTCAGATTCTGGATCAAATTTAAAGATAGTCTTTGCTAATGGACTGAGTCAAGGATAACTACAAGATTTGGAAGACATGGAAGGACTAGGGCACCTGGGTGGCTCAGTCAGTTGAGCATCCAACTCTTGATTTCAGTGCAGGTCATGATCCCAGCGTGGTGGGATCTAGCCCCATGTCAGGCTCTGGGCTGTGTGGAACCTGCTTGAGATCCTCTCTCCCCACCCCTCTGCCATTCTCCCCACTCAAGCTTTCTCTCTCAAAACAAAAAAAACGAAGAAGAGGAAATGGAAGGACAAAAAAGTCATCCACTGAAATGAGGAAGACTGTAGGGAAGAACTGGTTTACCTGGAACAGTGAGAATTTTATTTTGGTCAAGTTAATCTTGAGAGGCCTATCGAATGGAGATGTAAAGTAGGCAGGTGGATATACAAATCTGGAGTTCAGGGAAGGGGTCTAAGCTAAAGATAAAAACCTGGGAGTTGCCAGTATATCAAAAGGCACTGTAAAGATATAAGCCTGGGGACACCTGAGTGGCTCAGTTGGTTAAGCATCCAACTTCGGCTCAGGTCATGATCTCATGGTTCATGAGTTCAAGCCCTGCATCAGGCTCTGTGCTGACAGCTCGGAGCCTGGAGCTTGCTTTGGATTCTGTGTCTCCCTCTCTCTCTGCCCCTCCCCCACTCACACTATCTCTCTCTCTCTCTCTTTCTCTCTCTCCAAAATCAATAAACATTAAAAAAAAAAATCTTAAAGAGATAAGCCTGGATGAGATCACTAAGAGAGTAAAAGAAAAGAGTAAAGAAAAGAAAAGTAAAGAAAAGAAAAAAAATTCCAAAGGCTGAGCCCAAGGTCAATCTAATACTTGGAAATGGGAAAGAAAAAGAAACAGTAAAGGAGACTGAGAAGGAATGGCCAGTGAAATAAAAGGAAAACCAAGAGGTGATCTCCTAGAAGCCAAAGGAAGAAAATGGTTCAACCAGGAAAGACCAACTGGAATAAATGCTGATAGGTCAAATTAGATGAGGGCTGAGAATTCACTGGAATTATTAGAGAATCATGGTCCCTTGAGGAACCCAAGTCCATGTAAACATTCCTTGTTCTAGATGAGTAACTCACACACTGCTAGGTTCAATCTGTACTAATTAGAAATCACTGTGTATTTTTAAATCAAACTATTACTCCTAAAATGGAAGCAGTAGTATGTTAGTCTATTTTAAACATGATGTTTATTTTTGTCACTATTCGGTATTCTAAGTATTCTGGTAAATAATCACCTCTGATGTTTACCACTTTTACTCTAGCCTCATCAAACCCCAAACATTTCCACATATAATCATCAAGATCTGCTATAACTTTTTCCAAGATGTGATCTTTCTTTTACTAAAAGGTTAAAATGTAACACTGGATGAAACAGAACCACTGGACAGTACAAATTATTATCCAGTGAGCATTAAAGGACACAAACAGAAGACTCCTAGTACAAAAGCATAAAGTCAGAGAAATATAAATATATTTTAGGACAAATGCAAAAGACTCAGTCTAACACACACATACAGGATGCATACTGTGATCCAAATCTTTTTACCCTGAGCCAAACAATGTAAAAGGCTTGGTTTAGGGCAGCCATGCTCTTATCTATTTAAAGATACATTTTTAATACTGGGATCCTGCTGCTGTGCAAATTTTGATAGGAGAACATTTCAAGTCCTCTTCAAAGCCAAGGGAACAGTGTCTCCCAAGTAATCTGGTCCATTTCAAGGTAACTGACCTTCCTCAAAACAAGAGATGGTAAGTAGAGTTCTTGGCCAGGACAATAAGATAACATTCCCTCAGACATGTCCATTCGAACTTGAATGCTAAAAATAAATTGAGCATACATTCTTCACAAAACCACAGGCACTAATGGTGCATGCAACACACTGCAATCCTAATTATTCCTTCTGGGCAAAGGATATTTGCAGACCCTATCAATTCCTGATATAAGGAGTAAAAAAGAATACTAACAAGTCATACCAAATGTGTATTCACATACATGGACTGACTGCCTTTCAACTTCTAGGTCAATATTTTTTGTGAGCTCCTTTTGGATGTTTCATTAAGCAGATTATGTTCCTGGACATGAACATTTCAGTCCTCTCTCAAACAGATTAGATAGCAAGTTGTTCCTAAATTTGCCACTATGAGATAAGTGGCAGCTAAAATCAGAAAATTCTTGGTACGGCCTAAAAGTGATTGTTTTTCAGGGGCGCCTGGGTGGCTTAGTAGGTTAGGCATCCCACTCTTGATTGCGACTCAGGTCGTGGTCTCAGTTGGTGAGATCAAGCCCCACGTCGGGCTCTGTGCTGACAGTGTGGAGCCTGTGTGGAATTCTCTCTCTCCCTCTTTCTCTGTTCCTCTATCTCAAAATAAAGAAATAAACTTAAAAAATAAGAACTGATCGTTTTTCATTTCAGAGAAACTCAGCTAGTCAGTTGCAGCAAACAATTCCCCAATGACAAAGTAACATAGTTCAAGGTTACTGCTACCTTTATTTTTATTTACATGGGAACAACAAGGTAATGGTACTTTTCACCCTTCCCTCAGTTTACTAAATCAATCCTTATCACCAATTAGAATACACTGTAGTATCCTCTTGGGTTGCTGAGTAATTGCTACTTTCATGCAACAAAAGCAGGTTTTGTTTCATCCTTTGCCAGTTTAAAAAACAAATGTGAAGCCTTTTGATGTCAGGAAATCCAAAAGCAAAGTGCTCCAAGTAACCAAATGAATCAATTCCATTTACATTTTTTAATCAAGTTCAAGCCTAAAATAAGTAACCCTACAAGGACACATTAAGTAAAAATTTTATTTTCGCATGTTTGTACATCCCAAGTAGAACAGACTTCTCCTGTTTTTACAATAAACTTCTAATTAGCACACGAATTTTCAAAACTAATTTCCTGTGTTTCAGTGAGACTGGATTCTGGAGGACATGGGAGGGGAAGAAGGGAAAGAATTATCAAAAGTACTCTTCTAAAGAAGAAACATGGCTATGTAATTCCTACGCAAATGTTTGTTAACTTGCCCTCGCATAAAAACAGTGATGTCATTCTACACAGCAGTACAGCAGAGTTATAATGAACACTAAGTTTTTAAATCACTGACAACTTAAGGAAATTAAGAATATTACTCAAAAATCTCCTCTCCCTAGAGTACCACATCTGTGAAAGAGGAGAATGTGCCCGTCTGAGGTTACATACACACTCAGCATCAACAAAAGTGAAGTCATTTCTCCTTGCACAACAGGAAAAGTTGTTTTTGTTTTTTTTCCCCCCTTACAGCTCTGAGCAATGAAAGCCAGAACTTTAAATGGCTCTGTATAAAAACACAAAAAGGGAGGGTCACAATCTATTAGTAAAAGCAGTTCAACATCAAGAACCCCTCTTCCTTTAAAATAAAATCTAAAAAATAACTTTTTAAAAATGGCTTCTTACCTTTGAAAATTATTTTATCTTTGCTTCAGTTTCTCTACTCTAAAATACAGATTACTACATTTAAAGAGAAGATATAAGGAGCTGATAAATTTCTATCTGCCATGTGCTCTCACAGCAAAAATAATGTGTACTTTTCTCCTATAGCAATCACTAAATAAAATATCCAAACCTGATTCCAGTAAGAACAATATAAACTATTTTTACTATAACATCAACAATATTTACTGCACCAAGTTTTGTGGTTTATTTCCTAATCTAGTAAAACTATTTCATCAGCTTTAAAATTACACCAAATTGACTAGAATACCAACTTTACAACTATCTGAAATTGTAAAATGGTTGCAAAACTTCAGGCACCATGACTATGTCCCTTTCTATTAATATTTAACATAACTAAACAGAGAAACCAAATATTTCAACTTGGCTTTACTAACTGTCATGATTCAAACTACAGGTCAACATCCAAACTAACAATTAAAATCACAAAAGAACTAACATAATAGTTTAAACAAAGGGCAGTTCAACCAAGCTATCGTGAAAAATTCAGATTTCTACATCCTAATTGCTTGAAAAGTTGCTCAACTGTTCGGATTTTGGCTACTGTTAATTTGTTCCCTATCAGGAATATATCTACTGTTTTTACTTTCTACCTGTGCCACATTTATCTTAGGTTTTACACTTCTGGATCTTTCAACCATTAGAGATCAACCATCAAATTACTTCAACAAGTAGAAATAGCAACACCGCTCCCAAACAGCAAATTCTGCATTGCTAGACACTTATCTAGTTGGTAGATTTATACCATTGTTCATTCTTAGTTCCTTAAATGTAAAAAATACCCACAGAATGGTGGCATACCTCTAAATTGGTTTAAATATGGTACAAAGTTATTTTTAGTTAGGTTCAAGTTTTAAAAAGGCACTAATCATTCTTCTCAGAGACTAATCTACTCAAGTTCCTCCCATATTAAAAAAAATTAAAGCTTAATTTGTCTCTCTTGGAAAAAAGAAGTGTATGTAATGCTCAAGTAAAAGAACATTAGAATTACAGAATACTAAACCTGTTATCAAATCAGGGTCAGGATCATACCTACTGTTAATAAAAATAAGTCTGACATTTATTCTAATGATGGTCCTTTCAAACACTAACAAGGCTAAATGTTCTCTATATGCACTTTGAAATGTAATTCTTATTTTTAAAAAATTCTCCTATCTTCTAGTGTGCAAAAAGGGAAGAAAACCCCCATAAATCCTTATAAACTGGTTCTTATTCATAAAAAAAAAGGATACCAGCAACATTCATGTATTATTTGAGAATTGTGTCTATTCCCTCCTTGCATGCTAGAAAGATGCAAAGACAAACACTTGCAATTATTCAGAGAGATCATTCCACAGTTGTAACTTTCATCACAGTTCTCAAAGCAGTATGGTGAGGTCAGCTCACAAACAGCTTAAGTAGCAAAACTAGAAATTGGTGGTAGTAGTATCAGGCTACATAACAGCCTCTCCAAAGAATATGAAGTAAGAGAACTGAAATGTGCTGGCAACATGCCAAGAGACTGGACAGAATATAGCTTTGAGCAATGAATACACAGAGTTTACAGTATATAGCAATTCATCATCTCTTATCCTGTAGTTTGATTTTCCTTGTATAAAAACCAAAATAAGCCATATACAGGAGGTCATTTAACACTACCAAATTTCTCTACATATGTGTCTTAAAAGACATCTGGGCATGCAATGATTTGGTTAAACTAAAAACATACCCTATAAAGGAATATGTAACTTCCATCTTATATGGAGATGAAGAATATAAAATAGATATTATATTGATATTATTCTACATAGAACAGGTTTTATTCTCTAAGGATTATACTGCCCTGGGCCTAATTCTAAATGCTTAGGTTTTTCTATAGTGCCAGTTCTAACTAATTATCTCTGCAACTGATTGGCTTTTAGAATTGGTTAACTTTCTCAGGAGATTTAATTAAGAATTTATCTTATCCAATCAAAGAACATAATTTTGATAAGAAACAACTGCTTTGACCTAGTCAAAATGTTACTTTTACAATTTCACCTTTGTTGAATCATATTTTAAAACAGAATAAGAAAACCTAATTCTTAAGTCTTTGACTTTCTAACTGTATTTTCTTTCTGAAGAAACAAAAGAAAATGTACCTATTTTAGGCAAAAGAATCATACTCAATTCAAATCAAGACACATTTTACACCTATTTTGTGCCAGACATTGTTGAGAACAGAAGAAACAAAGATAAAGATGTATACAGTCTCAATGAGCTGACAATCAATCTAGTTGAGGTAAATGACCCACTTAGAAATCAATCATCTCTCTCTCTGTCTCTGTCTCTGCTATACTAGCTACAGGAACAAAAGCTCTGGTATCACCCAGGAAAGTGTGAATAAGTCTGCCAGGGAGGACAGAAAAATCTTCAGAGAAGACAAGCTATGTCTTGAAGGATAAAAATTTCACAAGGGAAAGGGGATACTTCAAGCCAAAGAAAGAATGAACAAAATCAAGAAAGCACAAAAACATCTGACAGGGGCACCTGTGTGGCTCAGTCAGTTAAACGGCTGACTCAATTTCAGCTCAGGTCATAATCCCACAGTCCGTGAGTTCAAGCCCCTCACTGGGCTCCATGCTGACAACTGGGAGCCTGCTTGGGATTCTCTCTCCCTGCCCCTCCCCTGCTCAATAGCGCATGAACCAGCTCTTCCTCTCTCTCAAAATAAATAAATATACTTAACGAACAAACAAAAAAACGGGTGACAAAGTCCAGTGACAAAAGTAGGGACAACGATTTCCGGTACATGTACTACTTATTCCTCTTCTATCGTCACCCATGACAGACATACTAATCAATTAAAGCATGTTTAAAGCCCACATGAGACTCAAAGTCCTTTTCAACAGATCACCCAAAATCAATGGAAGGATGTTAAATCCATGAGATGAAATTTGCGCTATACTGAGCCTGGGACTAGAAAGTGGTGGGACTTGAGGCTACAGGGGTACATTAAGGACAGATTATAAATGAACATGAATGCTAGGCTAAGAAGTTTAGATTTCATCCTGTGGGCAACAGATCAAAGAATTTTATGAAAAATATGGATGTGATCAATTCTGGCAGATGTATGAAGAGTACATTTGAACACACAGAATAAAGGCAGAGAGAACAGCTAAGAGGCTATTGCAATAATCTAGGTAAGATACAATGAAGCCCGAATGTCAGTGATGGCAAAAATCTACTGCAGGCTCTAAACAAAATGGAGTGTTTTAGATTCTATAATTCATGGTTTTAAACAACAGTTTGAGAAAAATTAGTATTCTAATTGGAATTCCCAAATAATATTCAAAAAAGAAAAGACAAATTAAGGTAAAGACTGGAATTAAAGAAGTGAATCACAATGATACTCAAGATTACTCAAGACTATAAATTCAGAAATAGTTATTTCAGGTTTAGCATCAAGGGGAACATCCTCATGACCAGACTAATACTCAGCAAGTCTTTTCTTCCTGAGGGCGCTAATACTCTAGCCAAACAACAAACTCTATTCACCTTACATGCCCCCACAATGCAGAGTCAAATTCGCACTCCCAGTGGGATGCAGAAAGAACAAAAGTCAAATTGAAAACCAAAGTTTGAAACTATGTAGGAAGTTCCACTTTATCCAAACATTTACAACAATGTATTTATTTTACACAAAATAAATCTTATGGAAATACTACTACTATTCTACCATGAACTAAATCATATCCCAGCCTTTTAACTCTAGACTTCTTGGTGTGGAATACAATCTAGCTGTAGCACTTAGGGCAGTATGCAAAAAAAGTAACAACCTAGCACTTTCGGAGAATGTTTTAATAAAGTATTCTGATTAAAACCAAAAACTTCATTATAGCCCAAAAGGCCAAAGACAATCAAAAGAGATTTTCTGTTTTGGAAAAAGAGATTCTTTTACTGTTGCAAAGGCTAATGTACTGATGTGAAATCCAAGTGCAACGTGTTAACGTGCATGCTGGAAAAGCTACCATTACTGTTTAAGACCTAAGGATACTCATATTAAGAATAAAATTATCCTATAGTGAATGCCAACAATGCACCTGTACTATATAGATATATATTCAAGGGTTTTACTTTGTTACTGTCCCAATTCTTTTCTCTCCTAATAACAAATTGTCAAAGTGGGATTCTCCTCCTCTCAAAATAAGCTAAAATGAAAAATATGAACTACAGATATAGAATTTATTTCTGATATACTGTTTATTCTGAGAAAACAAATCATATGTTTATCATAATCCCTCTCTTTTCCATTAAGAAAAGGAGTAGCTAGTCATGAGCAGAGTCTACTTCTCATGATGTCATTCCAAAGCCATTACTAAATGTTACACATGTTATGCTTCCTTCAAATCAATCACCAAACAAGTCATCTTCAGACTGAGGTCAAATTCCATTCACTACAAGATCTCCAAACTTGAAGTAATGGTCCATTTACTAAGTAATATCCAAAGACCAAATTCCAGAAAAACCCTCCCCTTGTACCTCCCCCGCTTAAAAAAAGTCTTCTCCTTTTAGCTCATTGTAATGGAATGTGACCTGTAGTTAAGGGCTTTTCCATTCCTTATTTACTGTTTAGAGAACATGAAGCTCATCTATTCTCTCTCATAAGAGTAATATATTTCTTAAAATAAGAAGAGTGAAGTATAGGTGGTCAATCATATAACAATTAGAACAAACAAAAAGTAAATTGGTTTACTTGATTTTTCATGCATGACAGAATGAGTGTATTTAAATGATAAATGGATCTATTTTTATCTTACAACACTGGTCCAACATCTTAAAGGACCTATGATTTGTATGACTCCTAATAAATCAGGTAAGGAAGGAGAAGTTAAAACTACACCTACTTAAATAAATCTTCACACACAAAATTACTGTAAACTTCTTTTCATAACAAATCATTTTCGTCATTGAACTTACGCACTTAAATATCTACCTGATCACAGAGAGAAGAGGAAAATATCTAAGAAATGTACTGCAAAGTCTAAAATTAAACACATCTATCTGGGGTTCAGTTAGCATTTTTTAAAAGTATGTATTTGACTAGGTGATCCTCAAAGTTTCCATGATACTTTAACCCAAGTTTTAAAACGAACAAATTCTAGACAAAAACTTCTCCCATAATAACCCCCTTCAGGATACATTTTACTTACATTCTTCCTACACCTTCATACATGTTAGTCTCATCTATCAAAGTCATAATCTCTGTATCTGTAAGATGTGCATGCTTTTTCGTCCTGTTTAGCTGTTCAATCTGTATGTCTGCAAGCTTCACCTTCTGTTGAGTGTCAATAACTTTGGCTTGAAGCTCTGTGAAGGCCTAATAAAAAAAAAAGTCCTTCATTTAGTGGGTGAAACATTTTACAGGAAACACTTGAATCAAATCCAAATATATTAAAATAAGCTGCTAACCAGAAACAAAGTTGTGAAATTTACCAACACAAACATCAATAAAACTCAATACAACTGTAAACAATCAAGCCACCATGTTAAATCATGAACTTACCCTGTCCTCAGAAAATGCAGTCTACATGAAGCACAACAAATGCACCTTAAATAACCATATGAAGAAGCAGGTATCCAAAGAGTAATAAAACAATAAATGCAAAAGAGGATGAAACACAGTGATTCAAAACAAAACTATAACGATTCACTACATTTGTATTACACTGCTAGGTTTCAAAACACTTTCCCACATTTATTTGAAATACTAACATGGGAATATTAATATGAGAACATTGTGGAATATAGTAATATCTCATTTACTCCTCTCAATAATCCTATGATTTAGGAATGGGAGTTTTCATCATCACTCTTTACAGATTAAAGTAACCAACTTAGGGGCTCCTGAGTGGCTCAGTCTGTTAAGCATCCGACTTTGGCTCAGGTCATGATCTCATGGTTGCTGAGTTCGAGCCCCGCGTCAGGCTCTGTGCTGACAGTTCCAGGCCTGGAGCCTGCTTAAGATTCTGTGTCTCCCTCTCTCTCTGCCTCTCCCCTGCTTGCTCTCTATCTCTCAAAAATAAATAAACATTTAAAAAACATTTTTTTTTAAATAAAGTAACCAAATTAGTTGAAGAGATGTAAGTGGCTTGCACAGGGTTGAACAACTATTATGAGGAAAGGCAGGGACTTAACACTAAAACCCATTTCTTCTGACCTTTAGTTCAGGAATGTTTCTATTTTACAGTAACATTCAGGATACAAATATTTTTAAAATAAAGATTAAAAAAAATAAAAAAATTCAAGGCATTGGTAGAACTGCATCATAATCTTCATATGCACATACCAAGCCAAATTTGACCCTCGTGTACACTTAAACACAGTTCTTGGATACTCTTACTTAAGGGCCTGGAATGACTTTCAGATGTTGTCAAATTTATGCCTTAATAATACCATTTGTGACTGCATTACAGGGCAAAGCCCTCTACTTAACTTTTTTCAGACTTTGTTCTCACCTATTAGTAAGGTTTCAAAAGATTGATTTGGGGAGAGAGGAGGTGCCTGAAATTGCCTATTAGTCTCCACTACCCCCCCCCCCAAAAAAAAGACCTTATAAAGATATTAGAAGATGAAACCTTTAAACAACAAGTTTGTTTTTTACTTAAGCTAACTGGCTGTCAAAACTATCCAATTTAAGTCTCCAATCATCTTCTTAGTTTGCATTCATTGTCCAGAGGTTTCTTAACAACAAATTCAAATGCTGGGAGTTAAGTCCACTCACAGCTATACTCTATTGTTAGCTCTTTCACTAAACCCTGACTTACATTAGAACTTTTAACAGAAAAAAAGATAAACTTTTAGAATGCTTTAATCATTCTTCAGATTAATTCTGTCTTGCATGTAAACTTACAGGTGATTGTTCTGTACACATTGCTAAAGCAGCTGGTATACAGTTCAAGCTAAGATACTACAGCATTAGAGAACACCAGGTTAAGGGCTAAATTTACAAGTTTCAAAAGAAGAAACACAAAAAGCAAGGTACATACACATAAATCCTCAGAGCAATAACAAACAACTTCATTTAATAGGAGCAACAAATATTTGAGCTATCTTATTTCATATGCAAAGGTTCACCCAAACGAAGTGTTAAGACGTTACATTTGCTCTTCTGAAGAACCTAAGCTAATAAACAAAAGGTGTGGAGTTAAGCAAAGAATAGTGGATTCTAGTCCCAACGTTGGACTACATCTTTTCTAGAATTCAGTTTCCTTTTATAGAAAAGTATAGGTTTAAAGTTGATGAAGTCCAGGATCCTTTCCCTGACAACCCTTAAGTGGCAAAAACGTTTTTGGGTAACAACACATTTATAAACAACTGTTTGAAGACAGAAACCCAATTCCTTCCGATACCGATTTTATTTGGAAAATTTTACGGGCTTGTTCTTGTTTCTTTTTTTTTTTTTTTTTTTTTTGGCAGGTCCTTCAAGAAAGGGGGAAGGGGAGATAGGGCTGGGAGTCAAAGCCCTGCTATGAGACTATCTAACTTTGAACTGTATGTACATGCTGTGACCTTTCAAAGCAAGAGATGGAGTAAGTGGCCTAAAAACACAGGATGGCCTTGGAGTTTTTCAAAGCAAATGAAGATTAAGAATTTACAGATGCCTCAGACCGGGCAAGCCGTCCGAAGGGGCTCCAACTTGAAACGCTTACTTCAGGCCTTACTATGAAACTGAAGGCTCCACGCAACGAAACGGCCCTGGAGGTCAGAACGAGAAGATCGGCCAGCTATCGGCCCGCCACAGGAATCAAACCAGCCCAACCGGCTCTTAGGCAGAAAGAGCTGCTCGCCCCCCACGCCATCCTAAGGAGACCCGATCCCGCCTTAGGACTCTGGGAAATCACGCCCCAGTTCCCTGGGGCCTCTTTTCTTCCTCCGGACTCGAGTCTCACTCGATATTCTTGACCACAGTCCCCTTAGCTTCCAAAGAGAAGCCTCTGCCAGGTGAGGACCCTCTTTTACCTTCTTCAATTCCAGATCCACGGGAGCGGCCATCTTGGTTCAGTCGACGCGCCTGCGCAGTAGGTGAAAGCCGGAAGGATAGTGGGGGAGGGGCGGGCCTTGGAGGTTTGACTGGCCCCTTTCCTTCTGCGCCTGCGCATGGGTCGGATTAGCCGAGCTTCAAGAACTATTACGATACCCGTTACGTCCTCCTCACGTGACCTATCAGGCCTGGCGCACAGATTCTGAGGATGGTTTTAAGCACTTGGACAAATAGCTTACCTTGTGCTTGCTGAATAGAGTTGCATGCAGATTCGGCCAAAACCTTTTCAGGCATTCATTCCTTCAGCTAGTCCCTGTGGTGTCAGGGAAATGGAAAAATCAGCCGGAGCTTCAGGCAGGGTAGTGTGGAGGAGACCAGAGGTCTTCGTTGAAATGTTCTTCCAAAGAATTTATTTCTACTGAAATTCCCTGGGAAGACTTTCTAGACACAGTAGTTCTCAAGAGTGGCCAAATGAATTTATTAAAAGAGTACAGATTCTCTGGTCCTCATCACAAGCTTAATTATTTAGAATCTTTGACACTGGGGCCAGGAAATTTGTGTTTTCGAAAACTCCCCTTATCACCTGTAAGTCACCCAACAAGTCACCTGCAGACCACATTTTGAGAATCTGCTGTAAAAGCTTTGGCATCTGAACCAGAAGGATGAATAGTAATTAGACTTTAGAAATGGAGGAAATGGATGTTTTACCTGATGTGGAGAACAAGGGCAAGAGGAAATGTAGATAAATTTCCTTATAACCTGAAGTTCATTGACAAATACTTGAGACAGGCAGAGTATGACATTCCTCCAGGAACTCCCAACTGTCTTAATGTTTTGCTAGAGGGGAAAAACCCTTAGCTAAAAATAGTTAAAATCTTGTAAGCCTTCTTTAGCATATACAAGTCCTTTTGGAAACTTCACCTTGTCTTTACCTCCCCCAACTCCCCAACTATGGTAAAATCTTGGTTTGAGAGCATAATTTGTTCAGGAAACATTCTTGTAATACAAAGCACCCATATATCAAAGCGAATTTTAAGAACCATTGGCTCAGTTGGGATCATGTGTCATTTGGCATTACATACTGCTCTTATTGTAAGACATTGCTCGTTTATCAAGTTAAAATGTATTAGAAATGCTTGCTCATTTTGCGGAACACTGGCAGAACAAATTACTCACAATCCAAGGTTTTACTGTATATAATCACTCACACCTGACAATCCCAGTGCAGCTCTTTCTGCCCACAGGTCTTGTCCCTGTGCTTTAATAAAAAGACCTTTTTATACCAAAGACGTGTCAAGAATTTGGGGCACCTAGGTGGCTCAGTCAGTTAAGTGTCTGACTTCGGCTCAGGTCATGATCTCACAGTTCTTAAGTTCAAGCCTCACTTCAGGCTCCCTGAAGAAATGTACTTTCTTACATTTATTTTTATTTATTTTGAGAGAGAGAGCAGAAGCTGGAGAGAGGCAGAGACAGAGGGAAAGAGAGAATCCAAAGCAAGCTCTGGGCTGCCAGCCCAGAGCCCAATGCAGGGCTTGAACCCACAAACTGAGAGATCATGACCTGAGCCAAAACTAAAAGAAAAGAAATTAAGAGCTGGTTCTTTGAAAAGATAAACAAAATTGATAAACCCTTAGCCAGACTCATCAAAGAAAAAAAGTGAAAGGACCCAAATAAATAAAATCAAAAATAAAAGAGAAGTAACAACTGATGCCACAAAAATAAGAAGGATTATAAGAAAGTACTGTGAAAAATTATATGCCAATAAGTTGGGCAATCTACAAAAAAAATGGATAAATGTCTAAAAACATACAATCTTCAAAAATTGAATCAGGAAGAAATATAAAATCTGAAGAGACCAATAACTAGTGATAAAATTGAATGAGTGGGGCGCCTGGGTGGCTCAGTTGGTTAAGCGTCCGACTTTAGTTCAGGTCATGATCTCACAGCTTGTGAGTTCGAGCCCCACATCAGGCTTTGTGCTGACAGCTCAGAGCCTGGAGCCTGCTTCGGATGCTGTGTCTCCCTCTCTCTCTCTGCCCCTCCTCTACTCGTGCTCTGTCTCTCTCTCCTTCAAAAATAAATAAACATTAAAAAAAATTTTTTTTAACTGAATGAGTAACAAACAAAAGTCCAGGACCAGATGGATTCACAGGTGAATTCTACCAAACATTTAAATAAGTTAACATCTATTCTCTTTAGGGTGCCTAGGTGGATCAATCAGTTGAATGTCCAACCCTTGATTTTGTCTCAGGTCATGGTCCCAGGGTTGTAGGATAAAACCTTACTTAGCATGGAGCCTGCTTGGGATTCTCTCTCTCCTTCTGCCTCTCTCCCTGGCTCATGCTCTCTCTTTCTCTAATAAACAACAACAACAAAGAACAATAAAAGGGATGAAATTCTAACACGTGCCACAACATGGATGAACCATGAGGGCATAATGCTAAATGAAATAGGCCGGTCACAAAAAGACAAATATTGTATGATCACGCTTATATGAGGGAACTTGAGTAGTCAAAATCATAAAGACACAAAGTAAGATGGTGGTTTCCAGAGGATGGGGAGAAGGGAAGGAATGGAAAGTTATTGTTTAACAGGTAGTGTACAGATTTCAGTTTTACATGATGAAAGGGCTTCAGGAGATGGATGATGATGGTGGTAGCAGAACATTATAACCATTTCATACCATTGAACTGTATGCTTAAAAATGGTTAAGATGGTGGGGCACCTGGGTGGCTCAGTCAGTTGAGCATCCAACTTTGGCTCAGGTCATGATCTCGTAGTCCGTGAGTTCGAGCCCCGCGTCGGGCTCTGTGCTGACAGCTTGGAGCCTGCTTCGGATTCTGTGTCTCCCTCTCTCTCTGCCCCTAACCCACTCTCATTCTGTCTCTGTCTCCCTCAAAAATAAATAAACATTAAAAAAAAATGGTTAAGATGGTGAATTTTATTCTGTGTATTTACCACATAAAAAATTGAAAAAATTTATTTGTTTTTCAAATCCACACGTCCTTTTCTTTTTCACAATGATATGTAATGATATATTCTTGCCTAATAGAATACAATGCACATAGTTATTTTAAAATTTATTTACAACGTCTTATCACCTCAGTTTTTTGGGTGTGAGTTCTTTAGGAGCATCTGCTGATCTATTTTATAACAGTTGATTTTCTCCTTTGACTCATGAGTTTTTTATTAAGAATGCATCTTTAATGTCTGGCATGTCCTAGGCTATAGAAATGTCCTTACACATGGCTTCATAATCAATTCTACCAAAGCCCTCTGAAGTTCATGGGTTCCAGATCAGTTTTTATGTTAATTCTTGACACACTTGAGAGCAGCAAATCCAGGAAAAAAATAAAACTTTCCCTGGGCATAAAGTTGGCAGAATGTGATATATATTTATGGACTGGGAGCCACTGTAATGTATTTCTCGCTTTCATTTGGGTCTTCAAAATAAATTATTTCCTTTCTCTCTCTGGAACTTCTAAAATGTCAGGAAGAGACTATAAAAGTCCTGAAGTGTTTCCAGTCATTAGACACTTACCACAGAATAGCCATGCTGTGCTTACTTCTGTTATTTTTCACAGAGCAAATAGACTTCATGCTGACGGCTTCACAAGTACATGGACTCTTTCCATAGTACTCCTTCCAAGATTTAATCAATCCACAGTTGAGGAACTTAAAAAGGTGATTTATAATCCTTCAGCCTTGTTTATGAATGCTCAATACACTTATTTATTCATTCAACAAATATTTGTTAAATATCTGTTAGAAACTGATCTAGGCCTTTGGAGTATAGCAATAACAGGAGACAAACTCCCTGGTCGGAGAATTGGCAGCAAGGTGTGGGAAGGGAGTGCACAGACCATGAAAGCCCTTTGCAAGCTACAGTCAGGGGTTAAAATATTATTCTGAGTGTGATTGGAAGGCACTGAATGAATTCAAAGAGGGTATTGATCTGATATGAGGAGACTGATGTGATCCCATTTTAAAGAGGTCATTGTAGGTGCTAGGTGGTGAATGGATTGGAAGAAACAAGAATTAAAACAAAGAGACCAGTTAGGAGACTATTGAAGTGGTATGAGGCAGATGATGGTAGTCTGGGTGAGGAGGATAGCAATGGAGGTAGAAGTAGATAGATTTAAGTAGAGGTTACTGAATTTGATGAAGGAATGGATTGGGATCAGGGTAGAGGCAATGAAAGAAAGAGAGGAACCAGGGGCACCCGGGTAGCTCAGTCGGTTAAGCATCCAACTCTTGGTTTTGGCTCAGGTCATGATCTCGAGTTTTGTGGGGTCAAGCCCTACATTGGGCTCTGTGCTGGCAGCATGGAGCCTACTTGAGATTCTCTCTCCCTCTCCCTCTCCCTCTCTCTCTGTCCCTTCCTGACTCTCTCTCTCAAAAATAAGTAAATAAATAAACAAATAAACAAATAGACAGACAAACTAAAAAAAAAAAAAAAAAAAAAAACAAAGGGAGGAACCAAAGATCATTACTATACTACATGATTCCATGCATGTGAAATTCTAGAATATGCAAACAAACAAGATCAGTAGTTACCAGACAGAAATGAGGATGAAGGGAACTGGGAAGAAGATAGAAGAAAGGGATAACAAAGGAGCATTACATAACTTTTGCAGCGATGGATATGTTTACTATTGTGATTGTGGAGACAGTTTCCTGGCTGGAAACTTACCGAATTGTACCTTTTTTTTAATTTTTTTTAATGTTTTTATTTATTTTTGAGAGAGAGAGACAGAGTGAGCAGGGGAGGGGCAGAGAGAGAGGGAGACACAGAATCTGAAGCAGGCTCCAGGCTCCGAGCTGTCAGCGCAGAGCCCGACGCGGGGCTGGAACTCACACACCGCGAGATCATGACCTGAGCCGAAGTCGGCCGCCCAACCGACTGAGCCACCCAGGCGCCCCTCGAATTGTACATTTTAACATATTAAGTTTATTGCATGTCAATCATACCTCAAGAAAGCTGATTTATTTATTTGTTTGTTTATTGTGGGTGTATGGGGTGTTAAAGCTTTTTTAAACTTTATTTATTTTTAAATGTTTATTTTTGAAAGAGAGAGAGCGAGAGCATGTGGGCTCAAGCAGGGGAGGGGCAGAGAGAGAGGGAGAGAGAGAGAGAGGATGACAGAGGATCCTAAGCAGGCCCCGTGCTGACAGCAGAGAGCCCAATGTGGGGCTTAAGCTCACAAATCATGAGATCATGACCTAAGCAGAAGTTGGACATTTAACCAACTGAGCCACCCAGGTGCCCCAAATGTATACTTATTTTTGAGAGAGACACAGAGAGCAGAAGAGGAGGAGGAGAGAGAGGGAGACAGAGGATCTGAAGCTGGCTCTACATTGACAGCAGAGAACCCAGTGGGGGCTCAAACTCTCAAACTGCAAGATCCTGACCTGAGCGGAAGTCAGACCCTTAACCTACTGAGCCACCCAGGTGCCCCAAGAAAGCTTGTTTTAAAAGGAAAATAAAGGCTGCTAGGTTTTTGACCTGAGCAAACTAGTTGAATGGTAATGTCTTTTACTGAAAAGAGAAAATTAATTCTTTCTTTTAAATATTTATTTATTTTGAGAGAGAGAGAGAGGGAGAGGCAGAGGGAGAGGGAGAGAGAATCTCAAGCAGACTGCGCCACCAGTGTGCAGAACTGTGCAGATCTCTCACAGTGAGATCATGACCTCAGCCAAAATCAAGAGTCAGACATTTAGCTGACTGAGCCACGCAGGCACCCCGGGAAAAATTAACTCTTAGGATATAGCCTGCATGCAGTCTCAAAGCCTCTGCATAGAAATAATAAGAATAATGCCTCCCCTTTGTGAATAGACTACATTAGTTACAGTAAGTTAAAGTATAGGTTTAAGTGCTGTAACAGAGATTTCAAATGGCTAAAATAAGATAGAAGCTTAGTTCTCCCTGTCACAAGCATCCATACAGAAGCAGTATAGGGTAAGTATATGAATTCCACAAGGCCAGAGTTCCCAGACTCCTTCTATCTTATCCATATGATCCAAGATGACTCATCACCGCCATGTCCACAGCCTAGCTAGAAGGAAGGGGAAAACAAAGGAGGAGGCTCACTCCTCTTTAAAGGCAGGTCCTCGAAGTTATAGATGCGGTTCTGTTCATATCACATTCACCCAAACAGAATCACACAGCCATTCCTGGCCTTAAGAGAGTCTGGGAAATGTAGTTATTGTTATGGGCAACCATGTGTCTAGTCGAATACCAGGGATTCTATTATTACAAAAAGAAAATAGAAGACAAATATTGGAAGTGTGGGAATTAGTAGTCTCTGATACCAGAGTTTTTCATCTTTACAAGGCCATATCCTATTCGTCAGGTTATTTGATCTTTGCAACTTTGTAAGATAGATAGATCCCCAAGGGTTCGTTCAATCTGAGAAGAAGTTTAGCACTTTCAAAACATTTACTAGCTATAAGTGAGATCTATAAGATCCAAGGAAAATTATTTACTTCACAGAGCTTAATTAGAGATAATAGTACTTATGAGTTATCATGTGAATTAAATGAGATTATGCATGCAAAATTTCTGGTATATAGTTGTACCTAATTAACATTAGCTATTATTATGTGTCAAGTTTTGCAAAACTACAGATAAATAAAAGGGCAGTTCATAGTACAGTGGGGGTCACAGGTAGAGAGTTATAAAAGAATATGAAAATTCCACTGCAGAAGAAGTGACTCCAGGAGCTGGAGGAACACAGAGAAAGGCCTCCCAACCCAGGAGTCTTATAGGTTGGAGGCTTTGTTGGTTGCTGGAGGGAGGGATAGGCCAATTAGGTGAAGGAGATTAAGATGGACAAACTTCCCGGGTGCCTGGGTGGCTCAGTCGGTTAAGCGTCCGACTCTTGGTTTTGGCTCAGGTCATGATCTCACAGTTCGTGAGTTCAAGCCCCACACTGGGCTCCACGCTGACAGCACGGAGCCTGTCTGGGATTCTCTCTCCCTCTCTCTCTGTCCCTCCTCTACTCTCTCTGTCTCTCAAAATAAATAAACTTAAAAAAAAGAAAAGATGTACAAACTTCCAGTTATAAAGTAAATGATTCACAGAGGTCCCTGGGTGGCTCAGTCGGTTAAATGCCCAACTTTGGCTTAGGTCATGATCTCATGGTTCATGACTCCGAGCCCCACATCAGGCTCTCTGCTGTCAGCACAGAGCCCTTTTTCAGATTCTCTTTCATTCTCTATCTGCCCCTTCCCCGCTGTGCACACGCACAATCTCTCTCTCTCTCCAAAATAAATAAACATTAAAATAAATAAATACATGATTCACAGTGATGAAAACCAAAACATAAAATAAAATATATATATAAACATATATATATATATATATATATATATATATATATATAGAGAGAGAGAGAGAGAGAGAGAGAGAGAGAGAGAGAGAGAGAGGAGTTTCTGCCAAAAAAGGAAGAAGGATTAGGCCTAATATTCCTAGAAGAGACAACGATACCAAGGCTAGAGCCTGGTGTCTTCAGGGAAATATGAGTTTTTTGGTGTAGCTAGAGTGTGAAAATGTGTTAACTATGAAGAAAGGACCAGAGAGATTGATGAGGGCCAATGGCAGAGGGCCTTCCAAGTCAAGCTCAAGAGCTTGGATTCTATCTTCTGGTCACTGAGTTCAGTGGAGTATTATAAGCAGGGTATTTATACTCCAGAAGATTACCATGGCTACTTCATGTGGAGTGATTCCCAGAAGGCAGAAGATGCAAAGCTAGATCACAACTGAAGCAGCCCAAATATCCACCCGCTGATGAATGGATAAAGAAGATGTGGTATATACACATGTATATTACATGTACAATAGAATACTACTTGGCCATCCAAAAGAATGGAATCTTGCCATTTGCAACAACGTAGATGGAGCTAGAGCATATTATACTATGTGAGATAAATCAGGCAGAGAAAGATTAATATCATATGATTTCACTCATATGTGGAACTTTTTCATGTTCATTCATTCTTCAGAGACAGAGAGAGACAGAGAGACAGTGCACAAGCAGGAGATGGGCAGAGAGAAAGACACAGAATCTGAAGCAGGCTGCAGGCTCTGAGCTGTCAGCACAGAGTCCAACTCAGGGCCTGAACCCATGAACCATGAGATCATGACCCGAGCTGAAGTCAGATGCTTAACTGATTGAGCCACCCAGGCACCCCATAGAATCTAAAAAACACAACAGATAAGCATAGGGGAAGGGAAGGAAAAATAAGAGAAAAACAGAGAGGGAGGCAAACCATAAAAGACTCTTAAATATGGAAAACAGACTGGGGGTTGCTAGAAGGGAGGCAGGTGTGGGGTGGGCTAGATGGGTGATGGGCATTAAGGAGGGCACTTGTTGGGATGAGCACTGGGTGTTACATGTAAGTGATGAATCACTGGGTTCTACTCCTGAAACCAATACTACACTGTATGTTAACTAACTTGAATTAACTTGAATTAAAAATAAAATTAAATAAAGTAAAATAAAATTAAGTAAAAGTAAGGTAGAAGAAAAGAACTAAAGCAGAAAAAAAAAAAAAAAAAAGAACTGAAGCAGCCATCCACATCTGGCCAAGGGGTCACAACTAAGTGGAAGAAGAAGAGAGCCTTAGAGTTCATCTCGTCTTCAAAATTTCTGTCCTGTCTTGAGCAAGTTCTCTCCTAACTCTGCCTTATCACAACTCCTTTTGTATCAAATTACTGGAGAAATATCTTCTTTAAACAGACTCTTTTTCTTTCTTTTTTTAAAAAGGTGTTTACATTTATTTTTGAGAGAGAGAGAGTACAAGCAGGGGAGGGGCAGAGAGAAAGGAGGACAGAGGATCGAAGTGGCCTCTGCACTGACAGCAGAGAGCCTGACATGGGGCTCAAACTCATGAACTATGAGATCATGACCTGAGCTGAAGTTGGATGCTTTACTGACCGAGCCACCCAGGTGCCCAGAGAAACCTCTTCTTTGATAACATTTCTATATAAGGGTGACCAACCATCATGGTTTGCCCAAGGCTGTACCAGTTTTTATGCTAAAAGTCCTGTGTTCTGGGAAACCCCTCAATTCTGGGTTAGCCAGGATATTGGTAGCCCAACCTTCAGAGGTTTATGGAGAGGCAGTGTGGTATAATGGTTAAAAGCAAATTCTGGAATTGCCTGGATTCAATTCCAAGCCCCATCTTGTATCAGGTACAGGATTTTGAACAGGTTACTTGCTGTAGCCCAGTTTCCCCACATGAAAAACAGGAGGATGCAGTATAATATTTACATCACAGGGACATCGTGAGGATTACATAATATATACTGAGTATTTAGAATGGTGGCTGGAACATTCTATTTGTTATAAGCATTCTGAAATTTCAGCGGTTATAAACCTACCACCTTCTAGTTTATTTCACTTCTGTCCCACACATCCCCTTGCTCTGTCATCCTTTCTTGGATGCCTCCAGACCCTTCACTTCAACCTCACAGTCATCCAACCTAAGTGTGGTGAGAAAAAGTAGTTCTGTGACACTGGAGACACTCTGGTCTATGTGTAACCTCTGAGAGTATTATTGAATTAAAAATAATTGAAGCCTTTTAAGACTCTCTTCCAAGCGAGGCTACCTCCTGATATCCCCAAGAATGGGTAAATCTCACCTATTACCTTTGAAAATGAATTCTGCACAGCAGTCTGCCTGGGAGTAGGATGGGATTGGGTAGGGCATCTGTAAGGCTCACGTGGTAGTTCTGTGAGGGCCTCAGGAACAGGGATGGGGGGGGGTGATCCTTCCCAAGTGACACATTTGCCGAGAAACTCTGAGGTAGCTCTTCTAGCTGACAAAGTAAGGTTTGGAAGGGGACCTTTCTAGGAGAGGAAGGGGAGCCTTAGCTGTGCCTACTAAGTGACACAGTCTTTGGAAATTCTGCAAGGAGAGGAAGTGAGTCGTTGTCATCATAAGCAGGAACTGGTGGTGGCTTTTCCCAGGCACTTTGCCACATCTGATTCAGTCTGTTTACAAAAAGTCCAAAGAAAGGGAGTATTTTCAGTCAATCTGATTATTTAAACCTGTGTAAGAGATGAGGCTGGGTAACAGAGCATAACAAAATCTGGGTTATTTATCCCACAGCTCACCAGAGAAAGTGAGGGTGTGGGGACTGCCAAAGGTCAAAGCCAAGGACAGGAGACTCTGACGAAGAATAGAAAAGGAATAAAACCAGAAATCAAAGCCTAGTGGAGAATCCATGTCTCCATTACCCTGGCTCACCCCAAGCGGAAAAAGTTCACGGTCTGTTAGAACAGGAAGAGGAATACAATGGGGTTGGGTCAAAATCTGGACAAAACTCTACATGCATTTTATAAATAGGCACCAAAAAGTACCAGCACAGAGAAATGTTTTTCTACCCTCAGAGCTGTACCTAAGACAAGGTGACTAAAGCTTTACCCCAGAGCACTCACACATAGAAGCTCCAAAGTTGTAGAGGTTTCTTAAGTTTTTATTTATTTTAAGTAATCTCTACACCCAACGTGGGGCTCAGACTCACAACTCCAATATCAAGAATTGCATGTTCTTCTGACTGAGCCAGCCAGGTACCCCTCCAAAAGTTTTTAAATAAAGATTTCTTTTAATTGTGAGAAGCTAGAAAATTTAATCTTTTTTTTTTCTTTTACATATTAGAAGACCATAAATGAGTATAGCACCTGGTAAGCAAGAAACTTAGTTGAAATAGGAAACCCCACATCTTCCACCTTGTTACTAAGTCTCATAAATATCCACAGGCAACTCCAGGCTCACATTTAGGTTATCTTTCAGGGTGAAAAGAGACAATGCTTTTTTCTTTCATAGCTCCAGAAAGAGTCCTAGGATTGACTTCTCTGTTTCTTGCTGGCCAGCTTGAGTAATGTGTCCATCTTTAAAACAATCACAATAGCTAGAGGTATGGAATGCTCTGATTGGTCAGGTATAAGCCATTCCTGGAAGGTTAGGGGTATCGCCCTCACCCCAAAAAAACACATCGACTGAGGGTGAGCACAGTGTCTTCTTTACAAAAGAGTAAAGTATAACTATGAAAGGAAAAGCAATGGGTATCACAAGGAGAAAAAAAAATAGTTGTCTGCCATTTCAATCTTCTCTCCTAATGAATAGGTCAATTCCATTTCAATGGGTACATAAGTTTCATGATTGTGAAGTTCTTCCCCAGATAGTGATTGCCAGGGACCTCAAGGAAACAGTCTTGCTTTGCACTGGAGTCCTTGGATCCATTGGATGAGAAGAGTACCGTCCAAGGGGACTGAATCTAAGACTTAATGTTGCTTAGCTTTTCTAACTCAGAGAAACTAAGACTGTCTCTCTGTTTCATTAAAGGCCAAATGGAGCAGTTGATAGGGATGCAGAAGTTACCACTTCCTTTTGTCCCCTCAGCTAAGGTCAAATGCCTCAGCCTGGGTTTGGGAAGATGGCAAAGTGGGTTGGTTCTAGGTGAGCAGCCTCTGTGACCTCACAGGTCTTTGCCTTTCTAACCACAGTAATTAGTGGAATACATAAGTGGTACCACCAGGAGTACTTAACCTGGAATCCTGGAATCTGAAGGCAGAAAGCCACACAGAATCAGGGAGCAAGCTTTCCAAAGGTCCCTATTAATCCATCCATTCATCATATACCTCCATTGTGCTCTGCCATCGGAAATGGATCCTGTATAAAACTTCCTGAAAAGAATCCTAGACTCAAAAAGCTGGAAGGGATCTGTGAGTTCTTCTAGTCTACCACCTCACTTTACAGTTGAGGACAAGGAGTCTCACAAAGGAGAAGTGACTAGCCAAGGACATAGAAAATTGGTGTCCAAGCTAATACTGGAGCCCAGAAGTCTTAGAATCCCTTCCAGAGTTCCTTCCATTCTTCCCTGTGGCCTTTGTTGGGTAGATTCCAGCAAGACTATTGAGTTTCGAACAGAAGGCTCCATTTGTCTTGGGAATATGGGACTCTTTTTTCCAGCCGCATACCTTCGACAGCACTTAAACATGCAGATCTTGAAACTTGCATTGATCTTGAAAAGATCTATCCCAGAGCTCAGAGATAAGACAGAAAAAGCTCAAGAGCTATGCCCTCGAAGCAGGATGAAACTGGTGTTCTTTCAGACATACACTATGCCCTGGGAATTCTGTGTACTCCATAAACACACTAAGATGTCTAGGGTATCCTTGGCAGTGTGTGCCAAGTGTTGTGACTGTGAGGTGTTTTGTCTGGATCCGGATCAGCATCTCATCCCCCTCAAAAAGTGAAGAAACACCACACTAAAAGTGATTTTCCAAATGTGGCTAGTCGTTAGAATTGCCTAAGAAGCTTTAAAAGCACTGATACCTGAGCCCCTCCTCCTAGAGTGGCGGACTCAGAGGATCTGTGCTGGGACACAAAGAATCTGCATCTTTTAGAAGCTCACCAGGCTTAGTAGCTGTACCTCTAGAAGAAAATATTAATGGAAATGCTTTCCTGGAACTGAGAAGGAAAAACTATCTGTGGATTTATCACTTCAAAGCCATTCTGATGTAAATGCCGCAGGTGTTTAGGACAAAGAAAAATTAGAATTCCTGGAAAGAAGAGAGATTTGGAACTCAAGAAGCCATGGAGAAAAAGGAATTCAAAAGGCCAAGTTCCTGTTATATTGCATTGTCACCACAACTGACACCTCGGGAAATCAGCTCTTAGCCCAGACTTTGTCTCCCTGACTCTACCCTCCAGGGATTGTCAGATTCTGTGAATCCCCAGTGCTCAAGTCAGTAAAGCGTTAGTGCAAATCCACCACTTCTTGGCATTTTTATAGTTTCTGAACAAAAAAGCTATGTACACTTTTCTTCATTGATGCGTGAAATAAATATTTCAATGCCTACAGGGTGGTGGGTTCTATTCTAACAGTGAACAAACTAGACACCTCCCAGTCCTCAGGATCTTCAGTTTGGAACGGGTTTGGGATTCATTTCACAGACTGAGCGCTGGGGTCAAAAAGAGATCTTTCCCTTATTTTAGCACCTCCATCACACTGGTTTCTCTCCTATTTCTAGAACACACCACACATTTTCTTTCTTCTAGACCTTCCACGTGCCTGTTCTCTAGCACCTTCTTCCTGGCACTTTGCCCCATCCTCTGCAATGAAACCTGTAGCGGTCCACTTAAATGGACTTTTCATGGACAGGCCTTTGACTCCTCAGTTTAAAGTAGTTTCCCCCTGGGGCACCTCCCTGGCTCAGTCTGTTGGACATCCAACTCTTGATTTTGGCTCAGGCCCCAGGGTCAAAGAATGGAGCCCCACATTGGGCTCTATGCTGAGCAGGAAGCCTACTTAAATGTCTCTCCTCTCTCCTTCTGCCCCTCTCTCCCACTCACACTCTCTCTCTAAAGTGAAATAAAATAAAATAGAATAAAATAAAATAAAATAAAAAAATAAAAGTAGTTCACCCCTGTTATCCTCTCTCAGAGCACCTTACATGTTTCCTTCATGGCATTTAGCATAGTTTTGTGTGTATTTTTTATTTTTTTAAGTTTATTTATTTATTTTGAGAGAGACAGAGACAGTGCAAGTGGGGAAGGGGCAGAGAGAGACAGGGAGACACAATCCCAAGCAGGCTCCACACTCAGAGCCCCATGTGGGGCTCGAACTCATGAAACCTTGAGATCGTGACTTGAGCCAAAACCAAATTGGAAGCTTAACCAACTGAGCCATCCAGGTGCCCCTGGGAAACAGGAACTTTAATTCCAACCCCAGTTGAAACATTATTGAGACAATGAGGTGAGAATCACTAATAAAGTAAAAAAGAAAAAAAAATCGTCCTTTTTTTTCAATGACTTTTTTTCAAGTCATTGCAGCAATGACTTGAAATATAATGGTTGCATGTCAGAGAAGCTGCTGAGTGATGCATCCTTAAGGACAGAGACTCGGGAGGTCCCTCAAGGCCATAACAGTCTGGTCGGTGCCTGCCCCTTCTGTCTCATCTTGCAGGTGACTCCCTCCCTCCCCTCTAGGCTCCAGCCACACTGAGCATCCTTTGTTCCTCCATGCACACTGTTGATGCCTGGCCTTTGTATATGGTCTTCCATCTGCCTGTCACTCACTTATCCCATAACTCCAAACTTTAAATATTTCTTTCTCAGGAAGACCTCTCTTCACCTCCTGAACCTGGTTAGGTCACTATGCTGTAGGCCACCCTATAGAACCTTGTTTTCCCCTTTTCATAGCAAACCAAAACGCCTCCATTCAACTATGGATTTATGCAACAATTATTTCCAGAATTCCTACTATGTGCAAGGCATTATCCTAGCAGCTGGGGAGGCAGTGATAGGCAAGATAAGCAAGACAAGTCACATACCTTGCTCATAATGTTTAAAAAATTCTTTTGATGTTTCATTTATTTTTGAGAAGGGGAGGGGCAGCGAGAGGGGGAGACAGAATCTGAAGCAGGCTGCATGCTCTGAGCTGTTAGCACAGAGCCCAATGCAGGGCTCGAACCCACAGACTGTGAGATCATGACCTGAGCCAAAGTCAGACGCTTAACTGACTGAGCTACCCAGGCACCGTGCTCATGATGTTTATATTCTAGTGAGAGAGACAGACAATAAACAAATAGATGAATTAATACAAGGATTTCTGCCTTACTTATTGCTGCGTTTCTGGAACTGGACATTGTACCCAACACATAGCAATACTCCATAAATGCTTGTTGAGGTGAAGGAAAAGAAGTGAGAGAGAGTGGCAGCTAGCCTCAGGGAAGAGGCAGGAGTGGCCAGTGTCAGAGCCAACATGATTAACCACCATAGGACCATGTCAGCCTGAAGATCTGCCCAACTTACCAGAGGCACCAACATGGGCTGGAGCCTACCCTCTCCCGTTGGTCTAGGGAATGTGAGTGTAGGCAGGGGAAGCAGTTGCTAATCTTCACTTCTGTGTGCCCTGTGCCTGTGTAGGCCTGTAAAAATGGGTACATATGAATGGGAACAAGCCCCAGACTTGCTAAGTGATCTTATCCACTCCTGTGCTTTCTTGGGCCAGAGACTGGGTAGCTGGTTGCCAAACCCATTTCCTCTTTCTCATGGACATCTATCTAGACTACATCTCCCCACTTCTCTTGCAGTTAGGTTTGACCACATGATCAGCTTTTGTCAGTGGAATGTGGATGGAAGTGATAGAATCTCCCATGCACCATCCTTCATGCACTTCCTCCGTCATAGTGACCTTGGAAGCTGTGTGTTAAAGATGGCAGAGACACAAGATGGAAGGAACTGGGTCCCTGAACTGCTACTTGGGAAAGTATCTCCCATTAATTAGGGTTAGGGCCACCCATTTTGGACTTAACCTGAGTGAGAAATAAACTACTGCGACAGGCCCCTGAGGATGGGGCTTTGCCTGTTAGAGCAGCTATAGCACTATCATAACTATAGAGCTCCTCACTCTCTCCAGGCCGAGGATACATCTCTAGCCCAGAGCCCATCCCTGGGCTCAAGACTTGGTTCTACAACTGTGCACCGATCATTTCTGCCAGCAAGGTGGTCTCTACTTTAGACTTCATGCGACCTAAACTAGGCTAGCTGTCTTCACCCCCAACCAGCTCCTCCTTCTCCAGAACGGCCCATCTCAGTGGATGGCTCCACTTTCCACCCAGGCAAGAAGCCTAAAACTCAGTCATCCTTGACTCCTTTTCCCTTTCTGTCATCCTCTGCTTGCCTCCTACATATCTCCTAAATTCCTGTACTTCTTCTCCACTGCTACTACCATCAGACTCTGTAACAGCCACCAACCACCTGGTCTCCCTATGCTACTGTAGCTTCCCATCTGGTCCATTCTCTACACTGCAGCCTGAGTCGTCTACCTGAAAGTAGATCTGATCATGCCACCTCCTCCTACCTACACTCATGTTAGAACCCTGCACCGGCTCCCCAGCACTCTGAGGAACCAGTCCAAACTCCCTGGCACAGTTGTGAAGGTCTCTGCATATCCGGCCTGGTCTCACTCTGCAGTCTCTTTACCTCTTCTTCTGACTCCATCCCAGTTGTCTACACTCCTGTCATACCAAACTCATTTCACATCATCCTCCCTCTCTGTTCTGTTACCTCTGCCTAGAACACTCTTAATAACCCCCTCTTCCCTTAGACCATAGCTGCTCATCATGCCTTACTTTGAATTTCACTTCCTCAAGGAAGTGGCCTCCTTGACCCCTGGGCTACGCTCATCAAAACTGTCTCGACATTTGGTTGTTATGACGTGTTGATTGTCTATCTTCCCTGTTAGAGCGCAAGCTCCTAGAGGGTAGGGCCTGGGTCCTGGTCACCCTTGCATGTTTAGCTTCTAGAACAGAGTAGGAATCACTGTATGTGTGTTAAATGAACGCATGTGAGGGCAGTGAACTAGTTCAATCATTGCCAACTTAAACCTGCTGTGTAGACACTCTTGACAGCCTCTTAGGAATATCAGGCCTCTTTTATGATAGCAAACAGTTAATTCTCAGAGTTTCTCTGCAGTCTGAGTCAGTGTGATTAGCTCCTACTTATTAATGAGGAAACAGAGCCCCAGGCGTGCAGGTGATCTGCCCCAGGGAGACACAGAGGTGAGGTAGTCACAGGGCTCCAGCTATGACCACGCTACTCCACCTCCCTCTCCCACTTTTCTTGTTTCTGAGCACCAGGCGGAAATGTAATGTCATGACACATTGGGGGATTTCTTTCTTTCATTGCATTTTTCTGATGTGACTCCAGCCTGGCAGCTTGGGGGAGCATAGGCCAAAGGAGGAGGGAGGCGGGTGGTGGGGAGGTTACTGCCGCATTCCTTAGCGGCCTCATAGCTCTGAGAAAGAAGAAAGAAGTTAGCAAGCTTTGGCAGAAGCACTGGGCATTCAGCTCCTGTTCTGGCAGCTGCAGAGGCTGAGACTGAACACACACTCTGCCAAGGCCAGGGAGGCAGGCTCTCTCTCCAGGCTCAAGCTGCCAAGATGAGGTGGAGGAGGTCAGGGCCTTGGCCTAAGATGGGGAATCACAGAAAGAGTCCCCTTCTTTCTGCCCAGCCTGGAAGCCAGTTGGCCATGAGCCATCATTAAGTGTGTGTGTACAGGATGGGGGTGGGGGAATAGTGTCAGGGCCTCAGTGCAAAATCTTTCCAGGTTGGAGAGCTGGCGAGGGCATCAGAGAGCCCAAGGGCTACCTCTAGCCTCTCACCCACCCTGGACATATTGGAGGGGCAGCCCCTGGGAAGATGTCTCCACCCAGCTGTTGGGGCCACTGCCATCACATTCCAGAGCAGGCCAAGCACCACAGAACGTGGCTTCAGAAAGAGTGTGAGGCCCCACTCACCATGGAAACTGGGCTTCCTAGGAAAAGGTCACATATTTGATGTGGCTGTCATCCGGGCACCTTAAAGGCAGCACTGTTCCTGTTTTCCTGAGGACACCCGCCAGCAAAGAAGCCCTGAGACAATGGGGGGTGGCAGCTGACCTGTTTGCTGGCTTTAGGCAGGCCCCTGTCACAGTTTCCCCTTCTCGGCAAAGCCCAGTGCTGCAACCACTTACACACCCCGGCTCCAACTTGCACCCACTGGGACAATCCTGCAGGCTGGACCAAGAATCTGGAAAAGGAGGTGCTCACGAGCATAAAAAGAGCAGAGGGCTAGAAGTCAGAGCTTGTTAATAGCTATCATGGGTTGAATACTTACTCTACACCAGGCCCTGTGAGAAGTGCTTTATATGCATTATAATATTCACAAAAACCCTAAGAAAATGGAGGCTTTGAGAGGTTAAATAATTTGTTCAAGATTATTAAACAACCAGGGGTGCCTGGGTGGCTCAGTCGGTTGAGCGACCTTCAGCTCAGGTCATGATCTCATGGTTTGTGAGTTCAAGCCCCGCTTTGGACTCTGTGCTGACAGCTCAGAGCCTGGAGCCTGCTTCGGATTCTGTGTCTCCCTCTCTCTGCCCCTTCCCCACTCATGTTCTGTCTCTGTCTCAGAAATAAATAAACATTAAAAAAAAATTTTTTTATAAAAGATCATTAAACAACCAGAAAGTGGCATGGTTAGGATTTGAACCCAGATTTGTCTGATCCAGAGTCTAAACCCTTCACTTCCACTCTGTCTTCACTCATTCATTTACTCATGCATCATTCATTTGTTCCATTGTCCTCTCATTCATGCTTGCACCAAACATTTAGTGAGAACTTCTGATATGCTAGGAGCTGTGCTTGGTGCAGGTACACAGAGGTGCAAAAGGACATGCTCCATGACTCCAAGAGTTCACAGTGGGAGAAACAGATGAGCAAACAATGACAATACATGGTGTGATGAAAGCCAGGGAGAGGAACACCAAAGCTGCCACGGAAAGGACTAATTTTCCTTACATTGTCCAAGGCTCAGTGCTATGGAAGTGTGGAGGAGGAGGTGACTAACACACCGGGACCTAGTGTGGGTGGCAGACTTTCTCCAGAAGGTGCCCAAACACACACCTGCAAGAGGATGTTTGTACCTGCAGGGTTGAACTTGGGTCAGGCTTCTCAGGCCTGGAGTTTCGGGGTCCAGAGTCACATCCACGGGGCAGGAGAGAATACTTACTCCCAAATGAACCCGATCAGGCCCTCCTTCCCAGGCACAGGGCTTCCCAGGGCCACCAAACTCACTCAGTATCCCCCCCAAAGAAGAAGTCAGACCTTCATAGAGGGACTTGGGTTGAGGTCATGGTTTACATAGCCTTAACTCAGACACTAGGAGCATAAATGAAGAACAAGCTGGTAGTTTCTTCTTTCTTTCATAGTCCCTATGTAGCCTGCCTGCTGTTTAAAGCCAGGGTCAGCAGAAACAAAAGTAGTCCCTCATTAAAAGGAAGCCAACCCAGTGACTTCTAGGTTAGGCAAGAAAATAAGGGTTGGGGAAAAGGGTGACTTAATTCCTCCCGTCTGTCTGGTTCCTACACCCACATCATATGTCTTTGGGGAAGCCTCCCACACAGGCTATGATCCATTAACTACAGCACTCCAGCCCTGAAAGGAGGCCTTTTCCTTAGATGCCCTGTTGCTTAGTAATGGCCAAGATGCTGGGAGGGAAGAATGGAGGGAGGAAGGGAGGGATGTTCTCCGAAGAGCAAGAGGGCAGCTGGCTTCCTTCGCAGCTGTGTGGGTGGCAGTGAGCTAAGAGGTCCCTGATCTCTTCTCCATCAATCAAGGGGCAATCAAGAAAAAATGTGCAATTTTCAAAGTTCAAAAAGAAAATCCAAACCACAACAACCTCCAAATTATATTAATTTGGTGGTGGCCTCACACTCCGGAAACCAATCATGGAAGGGGCAATTCTAGCTTCTTCCTCCTGCTCTTGGTTGAGGTTAGCCTTTTTTAGTTTCTCCAGTGTTGGTTTTCAGAGATTTCCACCAGCTGGTGTTCTGTTCCCTGGAGGCATGGCCTGGGCACCTTATCACAGCAAGGAGGAAAACACACACCGCCTTCTCCTCTCTTCTCTTTTCAGAGAATGGTGGCCAAGATAGGCGTTGATGGTCAGTGAAGAGCCTGGGGCCTCCTGGGAAGGATGAGAAGCAAAATTACATTAGGTAGCAGGAGTCCTGAGCAATGTACTTTACTCCTCTGAGCCTCGGGGCCCTCATTCATGAAACTGGGGTTAATAATACCACCACATCCCTAGGGCATCATGAGGATTAAATAAGATTCTATAAGAGGAGTGCACTTTGGACTATGAAACAACATATAAATGTCAGGTGTCCTTATTTGCTTCAGGTTTCAGGTCCTTTTTTTTTTAATGTTTATTTATTTGTTTTTGAGTGGGGGGGGGGGGAGGGAGGGAGGAACAAAGAGAGGGAGAGACAGAGAATCCCAAGCAGGCTCTGCACTATCAGTGCACGTGGGGCTCAAAATCACAAACCACGAGATCATGACCTGAGCCAAAATCAAGAGTCTGATGCTCAGCCGACTCAGCCACCCAGGCGCCCCTCAGGTCCTTCTTATTTACACTTTGCCTCTTTTTTTTTTCCTCCTCGCATCTCCCATCCTTTCATTGCCTTCTCTGTAGTGCCCTCTTTAGCCCCATATGGATTTAATATGTCCAGAAAATTATTTTCATTTTTTAAAAATTTTGTTTAAAGTTTATTTATTTTGAAAGAGAGAGAGGCAGGGGAAGGGCAGAGAGAGAGAGTGAGGGAATCCCCAGCAGGCTCCACACTGTCAGCGTAGAGCCTGATGCCAGGCTCAATCCCACGAACCATGACATCATGATCTGAGCTGAAACCAAGAGTCAGACCCTTAACCAATTGAGCCACCCAGGTACCCCAGAATTTTTTATTTCTTTGGCCCCTGTGAACTCCTCCCTCATTCCTTCCCATCTTGATGAATAGAACCATCATTTACCCAGTTTCTCAGATTAAAATCCAAGAAGTCATCCTTGATTCCTCTTTACCTGCAACAACCACATTCAGTCCAACAGCACATCTTACAGGTAATTCCTCCAAAACATATCCTGAACCGGATCATTTCTCACCACTGCCTCTGCTACTGCCATAATTCTGGCCACCAGCATGTCTTGCATGCTGGATGAATGCATAGGTCTCCCAACTGGTCTTACTCCTTCCACTTTTGTCCCCTAGAACCTCTTCTGTGTATAGCAGAGTCGTATTTGTAAAGCATAAATCAAATTATATCACTCTCCCACTCCAAACACTCCATTGGCTTCCAAATGGTTCACCATGGTCTACAAGGCCTTACATGATCTGGTCCTTGCCTCCCTCTTCAACCTTCAATAACTATGCTGCACCCTGGGGGTCTTTTTCTGTCCGTCATACAAACTATGTTTATTATTGTCTCAAGACTTTCACTTATGCCTCATCTGATCTTGTCCCAGTCCAGATATTACTTCCTCAGATTGACCTTCCTTGAGCTGCCTATATAAATTAATTCCCAGTGACTCTTCAGCATATCATTCTTATGTGTGTGTGTGTGACTTATTTTTGAAGTTATTCTATTTCTTTATTTATACCTATATTGTTGATCCATGTATCAGTCTTGTCCACTGTTCTCCGGTGACAAGAATAGTACTTGGCACGTTATAAGTGCCCACTCAACATTTTGTATGAATGAATGAGTGCCTTTGCTCCAGAAGTATTTCTCCTTCTTTTCTTCCCTCACCCTCATCCCGTCAAAATGTACTCTTCTTCAGAGATTTCATTTCAGATTTCATTTGGAAGGTGATAGGGAGGCCTCCACAAATATTTGCTGAATGAATGAAGCTAAAATGAATTACATCAACAAAGAATGCCAGCCTCTGGATGCTTAGCTATTCCCAGAAGTATTAGCATTCTTAAGCAGGAAGCTTGAATTTCAGGCATTGTTGACAAAGGGAAGAATTTCAGGCCAGCCAAGTTGAGTGATATATTTGGACAGAGATGCTTGCTGTTCCATGGCTTCTTAAACCCACAAAAATTTATTAAGACCCTTTAACGCTCCTTTGAAACCAAAGTTGACATTAAAATGTAAAACAGTGGTTGAGAAGCACTGTTTGCATCTAAGGAAAAAATTGTGGATTAGGAATCAGAAGACTGGGTTTCAATCCCCCATGTGCCACTAATCAGTTCCTTGGACAAGTAGCTAATGATTACCAACATTTAGTGAATATCTAGCATGTGCCTGGCCCTGGCTTTATTCACACATAACATTTTTGCAATTCCTTGAGGTGGGTGTACCTAGTATCTCTTTTATAGACAGGGAAACAGGTTCAGAGAAGTCAGGTGTCATGCATGAGGGCACTCCCTAATAAACACCGGGGACAGGACTCAGACCCAAGTTTGTGTCAGCCTGCTCTCCTGTTCCTCCCCCTGTCCCCTGATGAGGCACCCCACATCTTCTCCTGTGAACGTGTAAACTGGGGGCAGGGAAGGAAACTCTTGGGATCTGAGGAGTTGCTTTCTAAGATCCCTTTCATATGATTTCCTCACTATAGTGTTATTTCAGGATGAATATGGGAAGAAGAGAAAACAAGGCTGGCCCTAAGAACTCATTCGGGAACGTAGTTTAGTGGTTAGAGTGAAGGCTTGGAAGTTAAAGTTCTGAGTTAAACTTCTTAGGCATCAACAACACGGGTAGTCAGGGCACCTTCATCCTAGGTTGTGAGACAAAGCCTGTGACGTGTGTGACCCAGTGGGCTGTGCTCAGTGAGCACTCCATGACCATCAAATATTTATTAGCCTGATCATGATTGTGATGAACGCTATAAAAAAAAGTATTGCAAAGGCGGCCAAAAGGGAGGACCATAAGAGAAGAGGCAGATGTTTTTCAGAGCACAGGGGGGCCAGATAACTTCTGCTAGCCAATTTTGAGAAGCAACTGCAACTTCAGAGGCTCCCAGGGCCTGATATCAACCAAACAGAGGCCCAGGAAGGCTCTGCAGAAGGTAAAGGAGTTCCCAGCAGCGGCAGCAGAGGCAGGAGAGAGCCCCTGAAAGGCAGGAAGCCTCGAGGCCGCAGGAAACATGAGCTGGAGAAACAAAATGGGTTTGAAAAGCCAAGCCTGGGTTAAGGGCTGGAGGCTTGAAAACTGGAGCAGGAGAGAGAGCCCCGTGAAGAGTTCAAAGTAAGTCACTGCTCCACAGTTTTTTCTGATATCTGTACTATTGTCTCTGATTACCAAATTAATATACTGGTACGTTATAGAGCTTTATACGATGCAAATAGCAAAAGAGTCCCCTACCCAAATTTTGAAAAATCTTTTTATTGCAGTTTAATACATATAGACAAGAAATGCACAAGCCATATTCGATGAATTTTTCTCATCGTGAATACTCCCAGTAGCAGCACCCAGATTGTGGAACATAACGTTAATCAGAGCTCCAGAAGTTGCCCTGTCTTGCCCCCTTCCTGTCACTACAGAGCCCAACAGGAATCTCTTTACTGATTTGTTTCACCATAGATTAGTTTTATCTATTTTAAAATTTTAAACAAATACCATCACTAAGAATATACTATTTTGTGTCTGGCTTTCTTCACTCAGTGTTATGTTGTAAGATTCAATGATATTGCTATTTAGTAGTTCATTGCATAGATACATGACAATTTATTTATTCGTTTCATTGTCAAATATTGATGGGTTTGAGGGTAATTTCCAGTTTTTAATTATTGTAAGTAAAGCTAAGATCACTCCTATATACGTTTTTTGGTAAATACCTGTATTCATTTCTCTTTTGTATACCCCTAGGAGTGGAATTGCTGGGTTGTAGGATGTACATAGGTTCAGCTCTGGTAGTTGCTACTGCACAAAGTTTTAAAAGCAAGATCTCTGTGTGGGCTCCTGGAGAAATTTTAGAGTACCACAACTCTCTAAGAGAAGAGAATGAGGAAAGGGCAGTCCGGCGGTGCTTGTCTAATGACCTTCCCATGGATCCCTCTGCCTCCAGTCTACCTAGGACACCATGGCAAGATGACCTGCTCCAAATTCCACTTTTATCCTGTCATCCCCATCCACCCTCCCCAACAGAGGCCCAACCACACTTCCAGGCCAGCATTGGATCACACACCTGTGCACTTGCTGGCCTTTGACTGGATTTTAGTCATTTCTTCTATTCACTCATCCAAGTGACAGATATTGAATGCCTACAACTCAATTGCATTGTTTTAGAATCTGGGATCAGAGCAACATACACACCCCTACCTTCATGAAGCTAGTATTGTAGCAGGAAGAGATAGACAATAAACAAATAAGAATATGTTAGTGGTGATAAGGGCTCTGGTGGAAAAGAAAGCGATGTAAGAATAAGAAGAGCAGCGTGGCCAAGGGATGTGCTATTGTCTCATAGTCCATCAGGGAAAGCCTGCAATGCAGACGAGATCTAGATTATGTTTTACATGATCACTCTGGCTTTTATGTTGGAAATGGGCTATATGGGGGCAGGAGGAAGAAAGGACACAGGAGACCACTGCAAGATTTCAAGCAAGAGATGATGGTGAATTGGACCAGGGTGATGGTAGGAGCAGTGATGAGAAGTGGCTGCATTCAGCATATGTTCTAAAGGTAGGAGTGATAGATAAAGTTTGCTGATAGATGGCTGTACAGCATGAGACGAAGTCAAAGGTGCCTTGTTTCCACCAGGGGCAAGGCCTCTTGCATATACACCATAGGACAAGGCTCTGAGTCCAGAGTCTGTTGGCTGAATGGGTGGACGTCTTTCCTGGTTACAGCCAGCCAAACTTTCTATGTGAAAAGTTTATTCTCTGTTGTCTCAGAGGTAGTAAATATAAGCATTAAGACAAATAATTGGAGTCAGACTGCCAGTCCCAGCTCTGTCACTTACCAACTGTGTATCTTCAGGCAAGTTATATAACCTCTCTGAGCTCCCACTTTTGCTTTCTTCTGACCAAGAGCTTCCGTTTTCTCTTTTGGAAAAATGGGACAATGATAGTACCTCCATCACAATGTTGTCAGGGATACTGAGATAGTGTACATAAAAAGGCCTGGCATAGAGCCTAATGTTGAGTCAGGGCTTAGGAAATATCTGTTAGACCAGTTCCCGGTTAAAACAAGCAGACAGAAATCTATGGAGTAAGGGTTATCTTTATTTGAATTGCAAAATATAAATATGAACCAGGTTTGGAAATACAAGTTGTAACAGTTCAGAAATGGCACCAGAAACTTCCAGAAGGGGCCATGACAGCATGCCTTTTTAGTTTAGGTGAGGTGGGTGGGTTTACACAAAAACCCTCCTCACCTCCAAACTCTGTAGCAATTGGTAGGTTATCAATTAACAACAACAGCTCCAATGTTTCCTGTTCCTCCTCAGCCTTTTTCTTTGCTAATACCTTCTCTAGATCATCCCCTGCTGCACTGACCGCTGCATGGAGTAGCACCAGAAGAATGGCAGGAGTAAGAGAAATGTCTTGACACAGGGAAGAGGGAGTGCCCACTCTGCGGGCCTGGGGCCAGGAGGGGGGTGAGGAGCCAGGAAATCTGTAGGCTAGAAGCCCAACCTCTTCTGAGATTTGGCAGGGAAAGGACATAGGGAAACACCGGTATCTGTTACACTTTGACATCAGCACCTTGGGCTTTCAAAACACAAACAGTAGACAAAATCGCCTAGGCAAGACTGTAGTCCAACTCATAGAGTGGATCTGACAAAGTTAACTCCTATATCCTGACCTACAGACCTCCCCTTTTGGCACTGTGATTGCGGAAGGTCTTCGGAAATGTGGACAGATAATAGATGACTACAGATGGGTCACAGAACCATCTCAGATTTGTGGCAGAGGGGTGCGATGCGGAGCCAGATGGTGGGGCATATAAGGTGGAGGGCCAGGAAATTGCCAAAGTAACAGGCTAGGCACTTGAAATATTATTGTTAGATTGTTAAAAACTAAATAAATTAACATACATAGAATAAAATAAATATATAATTTAAGAGGCATTTTACAAACAAACAAACAAAAAATAGTTGTTATTTTTCCATCTGGGTAGAAGTCCCAGAATTCAGAGTTCTCAGGCTTGTGGTATTTCACAGTTAGCTCATCAAATCCAGCGCTAGAGGGTCCAAATGGCAGATCCCTTGGTGGCTACTTGAGTACATGGCTTCTCAATCTTTATTACTCTCTTCCAATCCACAAATCTTTCCTTCTTCCTCTCCTTTTTTTTCTCAGTCAAAGATCCTGGAGCATATGGAATTTAACTGGCATCTTAATCCAGAAGTTAAGTGTTTAAACAAACTTATGGGGATAAGTGGGGTTTGGTGGAGAGAATCCGAAGGGCATGAAGGTCTCTCACTTTTGCTTTCTTCTGATCAAGATCCCATTTTGACACATTCAGTTTGGCACTTGAAGGCTCTGGTATTTTGGCAAAGCAATTATGGGAGGCCCAATCTAGATAGCAACTGGGGACGAAGGAATCTTCCTGACTAGCTGTGACGTTCTTTCCCTCTGCAGAGTCTACGATCAGCTGTGTCTTCTCAGAGGTAGCAGTCCCCAGAAGATTCCTAAAGCATAAGAGGAAGGCATTTAATGCTGGATCCAGTTAATAGGTCTTAAGAGTTTCCTAGGTCCAGTCTCAGGAAGTAGGAAGATCATCTGTGAAGGGGCAGAAGAAGGGACAAAGATGGAAGATGCTATTGTCTCAGGTATCTCTCTTGGATATTTCTGTGGCAACTGTCACCCCAAGTGGAAATGACGCACTGAAAACCTTTTTGGCCGGGGCACCTGGGTGGTTTAGTTGGTTAAGTGTCTGACTTCAGCTCAGGTCATGATCTCGTGGTTTGTGGGTTCAAGCCCTGCATTGGGCTCCACAGTGGCAGTGTGGAGCCTGCTTCGAATTCTATCTCTCCCTCTATCTCTGCCCTCCCCACTTGTGCACTCTCCCCCCCCCAAAAAAAAATAAATAAACTTTTTTGTTATTTATTTATTTATTTTGAGAGGGAAAAAGAGTACATGTGAACAGGGGAAGGGCAAAGAGACAGGGAGAGAGAGAGAGAAATCCAAGGAGGCTCCATGCTGACAGAGCAGAGCCCAACTCGGGACTTGATCTCACTAACTGTGAGATCATGACTTGAGCCAAAATCAAGAGTCAGCTGCTTAACCAACTGAGCCACCCAGATGCCCCTACCGAAAACCTTTTTGAAAACCATTCTGCACGGGGACCCTAACTCCACAGTAGCCTATCCTCCAACCCGTAGGACAAGAGAAGAATTCAGCATGACTTGGGGCGCCTGGGTGGCTCAGTCGGTTGAGCGTCCGACGTCAGCTCAGGTCACGATCTCGCAGTTCGTGAGTTCGAGCCCCGCGTCAGGCTCTGGGCTGATGGCTCAGAGCCTGGACCCTGCTTCCGATTCTGTGTCTCCCTCTCTCTCTGTCCCTCCCCCATTCATGCTCTGTCTCTCTCTGTCTCAAAAATAAATAAACATTAAAAAAAAATTAAAAAAAAAAAAGAATTCAGCATGCCTTGAAACAGATCTAGGAAAGGTGGTGATGGTGCCAGGGGGCAAAGGATGGACCATTACCTTGAGCACAGGTCTCTCTCAGTGGGAAGTAGTCATGCCCAACTTCACTTTCTCTTCATTTTCCACATCATAACCACCTCTCCTATGGTACCTGAAGGAGACAAGTTTTGTGAGCAAGATTTGCCTGCTTTGATAGGGTGTGGGTCCAGAGAAGGTCCTTCTAAAGGACACTGCCATGGGGCGCCTGGGTGGCTTGGTCAGTTAAGCGTCCGACTTCGGCTCAGGTCATGATCTCATGGTCCGTGAGTTCGAGCCCCGCGTCGGGCTCTGTGCTGACAGCTCAGAGCCTGGAGCCTGTTTCGGATTCTGTGTCTCCCTCTCTCTCTGCCCCTCCCCTGTTCATGCTCTGTCTCTCTCTGTCTCAAAAATAAATAAATGTTAAAAAAAAAAAATTTAAAGGACACTGCCATGGTGGTTCTGTCCGTTACTTGGAAAAGCCAAGAGGGTATGGCAGCCCAACAGACCTCTGGTCAAACGCCCAACTTGCCCCAGGGAATGCCTGTCTCTAACAGCAAAAGCTATAATTTGCTGAGAACTTTCACCTCATTTACAGGATCCTCACAACATCCTGATGAGGTAGGTAGACAGAGATTACAATCACTGTAAGATTATAACCCTCAGAAAGACAGGCAACTTGGTCCAGGTCTCACGACAGATAATTTACACTGCTTGAAAACAGGCACAGAGTGCTTGGCAGGTTTCCCCCAGTCTAGAACATAACCTGGACTAGAAACATGGCCTGGGGTCAAGATGCCTCAGAATTAGAAGACTATACCAATAACCATATACCACCCATGCTCTATCAAACCACATACTAATGCCATCAAAGAACAGGGCAAAGAGAAAGAACTGTGTGAAGAGGTGGATCCATGGATGGGTTACTGTGCCTGCTATGAGAAGCAGGAGCTGCTATGGCCTCACAATTTTTGCCCTGTGCTCTGGACACCGGATTCATGTCATGCCAGAGAAGCTGGGTTCCTAGAGAACCTGTACTCCAGAATGTTGGTCAAATACCTAGCCCCGAGTTTGGGAGGTTGGAGGGCTCATGTGATCACAGGCAGAAGACCCAGGAGGAGGGATGGAAGTGATACGCAGAAACAGCCTGCAGGGGCCCAATACTCACCGAAACATGAGAAGCCCCACGATGACAAGCAGACAGACAGACGACAGCACCACAGCCACCACAGCCAGGACGGTCGTATGGTCATACGTATATAAGCGGTTTTCCACCGGGAGGCTCAGCCCATGGCACCTCTCTCCGTGGTAACCTGGGTGGCAGCTGGTTTAAGACAGAACAAAGCAGAGAGGAGGTTAGTGGTTTGGCCTCTCTCTATAGGCAATGGCCCATCTACCTAAGCCAAACCCCAGTCCTCACAGCCTCAGTCTATCAACCCCTGACCGGATTCCTATCCTGATTCCTGCCCTTCCTCTATCCTTCTAGTAGGAATTTAGTAGAAGACTTTTGAGGAGCCCTTCTGAAGGTTCTGTGGCCTTCCTTCCCAATTCCTCACCCCCTTCTCCGTTTCCTCTGGCTGTCTGGCTGGAGATTCCCACTCCAGGCAGGGAAAAAGTGAGGGAGGACTTGAAGGTCTTAGCTAGATACGTTCCACGTGTGGATGATTTATTACATGTGTGTTAAGAGGTTTTGTATAAGGCCTTCAGAAGACTTAGGCCCATGAGCTGGTGGGTTGAGCTGAGGGGACTGAGTATCACTCCCTCTAGTGAGGCCCCTCAACTCTGACCTAGAAATAAACCCAAGCTTCTCCACCACTGCTTCCAGCACTCAGTCCCTCTCAGCCACGGCCCAGCCTATTAATAGGTCCTGTTCATTTGCCAGGAGTCATTTTTCTCAAGTTCCCTCCATTTAACTCCCAGCTCCCCCTGGGTGCAGAGCCCAACTTGAGAGCTTAACATCAACTTTTGGCCTCTGAACCCTGGGCTATCTGGCCTCCTTCATTACAGGACAAAGCAAACAAACCAAGGTAACTTCTTGCCCAGCTGTCTTGCGAGAGTGTGGAGGAATGTCAGGAACAACCCCCTGGCTTTTCACACTTGAGAAATAAATCAGATGACAGCCACCTCTTCCAACATAAAGCACTTCCTGGAAGCTCTTAGGAAGACTCAGAAGTGCGTTCAGTTGAACAAGCACATTCATGTTCCTTTCTTTATCTGAGCACCCGAGAGGCCCTTTGATGTAGATGGAAGCCCCGTGCTAGAGAAAGGCCGAGCTATCTTCCCAGTGGTCACTCAGCAGAGCAGAGGTGTGGTCTTGGTTTGTCTGATTCTGAGCTCAGTTTGCTCCCCAATTACACCCACAACTGCACTGGCACTGTCTGCCTGGGGACTTGAGGCCACTAGCTTGCTGAAGGAAGCACTGAGAACCTGGTGGGCCTCTATCCTGAGCTGCACCTCCTCTGGGAAGTACATTATGCATACGGTGCCTCAGAGCAAGGAATTCCTTCCTTCTGCCGAGAGGCACCTGGGAAACAGATCTCTCCAGACCTGGCAGCAACAGACAGGCCAGGCTGTTCTTGTGGGGTGCCAAGCACCTCTCCCTGCCCTGGATCCTCCTGGGTGTTTTGGGGAACCACCTCACTGAAGGATAAAATGTGGGTCAGGCCCATATACACATAGCAGGGCACACAGCTCTTTACCCAGCCTCTCCATGAATCTAATCTGTTCTATCAGCCAAGGTGGGCAAAACAATAACCCTCCCCCTGCTCTTATGGAAGACACTCTTAGGAGTGCCCTTGGGAAATCACATCTGCACAACAGTTTACAGTTGATAAGACACTAGCCTTACCTGCTAGCTCAGCTGAGACTCAACATCTGGTAGACAGGTACAGACCCATTTTACAGATTGAAACAGTAAGATTAAGGGTCAGAGGGATTGTGATTTGCCAAAAGTAACACAACTAAAAAGCAACAAGGCTAAGACTAGAAACTAGTCATAGCAGATTCCAATTCATGATTCTTTCTACTCTGAACAATGCAGGCTACCCCCAAGGAAACACATATCTGATGAGGTGATGGATTCCTGGGGCAGTCTGACCCTGCTCTTTGACTTACTATTTTACTATTATTATTATTAACTTGAATAATAAATACCAAACATTAAAGGCTTATGTGAGCCAAGTACTCTGTGCTAATTGCTTTATAGGAATCATTTCAGGGGCTCCTGGGTGGCTCAGTCAATTAAGCATCTGACTTTTAACTTAGGCTCATGGTTCATAGGTTTGAGCCCCATGTCGGGCTCCAAGCTGACAGTGCAGAGCATGCTTGGGATTTTCTCTCTCCTCTCTCTGCCTCTCTCTCTCTCTTTCTCTCAAAATAAATAAATAAACTTTAAAAAAAAAGAATCATTTCATTTAATCTTAAAAACATCTCTCTGAAGTAGGAGTTACTACCCCCATTTTAAAGATGGAGAGACTGAGGCTTAAGTTGTTTAGCTAATTTGCCCAAGGTTACACAGCTAGTGAGTGGTAAAGCCAGGATTCAACCCAGCAGTCTAGATGACTTCAGAGACTGTGCTCCCTCGGGGGAAGGGAAGCCGAAGCTCAGTCTGTTTTTCACTTTCAGCCATCACTCAAACCCCACAGGTAGTTACTCAGATGATAGAAATAAAGCTTGGCCTCAGAGTCCCGCAATTCAGTTACATAATCCCTCCACCCCCACCCTGAGTCAAAAGGATAATAATGTAAACATCCTAATATTACCCACCTCCCCCTCCCTTTGCAGATGACTCCTGGCTTCCCCTGGGAAGGAGGGGGGATGAGAACGTTCCAAGCATCCTGGGTGGGGGCAAGATCATGTGTCTTACCCAGAGCCAGCAACCCACCAAACTGGAACATGTTCCTCCTACCAATGTTTGTGACCCATTTCAGAATTTGTGTTACAATAGAAGTTAAAACCCTCTAGGGTCTAAAGACATCTTCCAAACTGGGTTTCTCCAGTTTGGATGTCAGAATACATGAGTTCCAGATCAGTCCCACTGCTATTTCTAGCCAAGTGATCTTGAGCAAGTTACTTTTACCTTTGTGAGCTTTGGTTTCCTCATGTGAAACACAAGAATAATAAATACCCGCCTCGCTAGCGTATTTTGAGATCAAATGAGAATATACAGGTAAAATCACTTAGCAAAAGACCAAGTCTCACCAAACTGTGACTTATTGTATCATTAGATGCCAGAGGGTACTGCCCTGACGTATGGGCGGCCAAAGTCAGATGGAGCCAAAGAGAAGGGGGCTCACCATCCCTTTTCAGGATCTGGCCAATGAGGCCAAGGGGAGGCTCCAGACCCATTTCTCTTCCAAATGAGTTCTCCTCAGCCTGACTGCCCCAAGGTTTCCTCCTCCAGCCACAGGAAATCTCACAGCCAGTTGCTGGGTCAGCAGCTAGTTAGGAGCCCCAGGAAACTGCTCTTTGAGGGCAGCGTTTGGCTGGTGACACAAAAAGGGCTTTCCTGTGAATGGTGGCTGTGGAGGACCGGCTTAGGAAGCCAGCTAGCCTCAAGCTCTCAAGGGCAGCCTGAATACACCCTAGCTGGTTGTTCCGGGGTCTAGAGGGAAGGAGGAGCAACAAAGGGCCCCAAAGGTAGGTGACCAGATATCACATTTGCCCAAACCAGGAACTATGTGTCTTCTTGCTGCATTCTGCCCAGAGTACCAAAGGCTGGAGTGAGGGGAGCAGCCAAATCAGACACTGAATCCAGCCCCTTGAAAATCCGCTTAGGAAGCAGAGACAAGGTCTTCAAATCAGGTTGGCATGCCCTTAGGCTAGTAAAAGCCTTAAGATACCTCTAACATAACAGCTGTCCTCTATAAAATCCTATTCAAACTCTATAAGGACAGATAGGGAAGAAGGACACAGGCCAACATCCAATACAGCCTGGGGGCATGAAAAGCACGCTGGACTGGAAGTCAGGCACCTGAATCCCTGTCCTGTTTCCATCCACTTATTTAGCTGTTGATCTCAGGCAAATCACTTCCTACTTCCTGGCTCTACTTTCCTTACCTTTCAACTAGACATAGCAAGCCCTTGCCAACTTCCCTAGGGCTTTTGAGAATCCTAGGACATGACTGTAATTCCCTATCCCCTAGAATAGTTGGCACCAAGTAGGCACTCAACACATACCTGCAGGGCTCAGCTCATATTAAATGTTAATAGTGAAGCTACGGGTCAAAGGAGAGAAGGCATCATCATGAATATCATCACTATGCCTAGGGCCAACTTGGCTCTGGGCACACTTATCTACTGGCCTTAGCTGGTGGGTCAAGCCCAGCCCTCCAGGACAGCAGCCTTACAAAGGTTCTCAGCTGAGCAGTGGAAGACCACCCACCAAAGCTCTGGATCAGTTTGTCCCAGATTCCTGGCCTCAATCCATCTTGACTACCCTCAGAGTCACTGCCTCCACCCTGTGCTAATGACAGCATTTTACAAATTTAAGACAAATATTCCCTACCCTATCCCAAGACCCTATGAGGACTGTCTATGTTACTCTAAAGCAACTCCCTCCAATACCAAGCTCCTGACAAGGGCGTTATAGGAGAGGACACACAAGTGATCATGGACAGGGTAGAGTGATGTCTTGCCAACTGCCAAATATAGGGCAGCTTTGCTATGTAAGATCAGACAGGACAAGGAAACTTTAAAAAAACAAGGGATCTTTACCAGTCACAACAGAAGAGATGCCAGGCAGTCAGCCTTTTTGACAGGTTGAGAGGTGGTGTGCACCTAATCATCTCCTGGCCCTGTCCAGAGTCTCCCAGGTCACAAAGACTGTCCTTTGTAGGGACCTTGTGTCCAGAGGAAGAGTGGATGTTTGTAGTCTGATGTGGGTGTTGGCCTCAGGCACAGTGGCAACATTATGCCTGCCAGAAAGCGTGGCTGTGCCGTCACCCCTGAGGGGTCGCCAAGGCTGCCATTTGCTGGGTTTGGCCTAGCAGAATAGCTGCAGAACCCATGGCCCTTCCACCCAGGGAAGGGGTGGTGCTGCCTGACCGGGGGCTGATGCCTACTGGGTTGGGTTCCATTTCCTGTTAATCTGGCACAAAGGAAGTGTTCTCCCACTCCCATGGCCAAAGGCCAATACCTGCCATGTCCCCCACCTCCTGGCCCTTGCTGGGATGAGGAAGAAGAAAGGAGGGGCTTCTCTCTGCTCTCATGATGATCACTTCCTGTAGAGTCCCGCCATTCCTTCAAATCAATCCATATGTGCTCACTCATATGAGTGGACATATGTCCAAGCACACACATCTGCACAGTGTGAGTCTGACTGCACCTCATACCTGCCTGCAGGGCTTGGGAAAGGAGGCCACAGGAGCTCCACTCCCCCCCCAGGAAGCCTACTCTGCCATGTGTCCTACTGGCTTCTCCCATCTGCAGTAGGGCATAAGGTAGGAATGAAGGACCTGCCTGCAGGTATAAGCTCTCCTAGCCACATGCTTGTGTCTGAGCAAGCAGGAAATGTCCCCAAGGATGAAAGAGCGTCACAAACCTACACCACAGGAAATTACATCCTATGCGGGGGAGAGCCCCTTCCGCTGACTAAAAATATTTCCCCTCCTCCCAACTTCCGCCTAAAGATTGAGAAGAAACGGAGTAGAATTATGAATTCAAGGAACAGTGACAACGAGGAACAGCCACGTGACTGACAAAGAGTGTGCTGAGGAGAGTCAGCCCGGAAAGGGACACTTACATGCAGGATGGAGCCCGGAGCTCCTTCACATATTTGCACTCTCCGTGGATGCAGAAGTCCTTGTATTTCCGAAGACATGGGTCTCTCTTCCTCCCTAACCCCTTGCCTTTCTTCTTTTTTTTCCCACGCTCCTCCTTGCTGGGTGTCACCAGAGGCTGTGGCTTAGAGGAGAAAGCAGCTGCAGGAGAAAAGTACCCTGTTAAGTTTTTGACTTTCCTGGGGTTAAGAATTCCATCCAGGTCTGGACGGAAAACATACTCTGTGACCCCACCTGAAGTGAGAAGACTTGGGTAGACCCCTTGGCTCAGTGCCTCCCAGGGGCTAAAGGAGGACTGGGCAGAACAACCAGAAAGCAGAGGAGGAAGCAGAGGCTACAGGGGTCCCAAGGAACACATTTCACAAACTCAGTTTAAGAACTTCATTCTAACAATGTTAGCTTCTATTGAGTAACTGCAGCTGACGGGGCATTTCTACCAACCTCACTCCACCATCCGTCCCCATCTACTCCTCCACACCCACTTGGTTCTATTTTGGCCTTAAATCAGCCTCATTTCCTGATGCTGCACTCAGTGACCCACTTGCAGGAAGACAGTGTCAGAGATAAAAATTGCTTCTGGAGAAGGTACTTGGCAGGGGTTTTTTTTGGGGGGGGGGCTCCTAAAATAACAACAGTGTACATGTCCAGGTGGCCCCCTCTGAGGCACCTATTAGCACCAGGGTACCATGAGCTCAGGCCAGAGCCAAGCTTGGGGACCACAAGCAGGCCATGCCTGGTCAGGGCCTTGCTTTTTTGACTTCAAGCAGAATATTTACCCTGCTCTGTGCCCTTTGCAGCTCACCACTTCTCTCAAATGTCTATTTACATTTATCCCCTAATGTCCCATTTATAGTTTTCCAGGATGGGGATTATGGTGTATACAAGGGGGAAAAACATGGAAAGTAAGGAACTATCCAGAAGGAACTGGAACAATGATGACTCCCCCCCCCCATTCTTTCCACACTTCAAAGGGGGAAAAATAGCCTCACACATCCAGCTGGGACTGACTGTGGGCTACACCCATCAGCCCATCGGGGGTCTGATGCCAGTCCCCCTATCCCATGCTCCCAGCAGAAAAAAATGTGCCCACTCTCCATGGCTATAGCAATGTGTCTGGCAGAAGGGTGAACATCACATATTAGATTAGAGACTCAGGATCCTCAAGCTGGAAGTGACTTGAAAGAATATCATGGGGGCGCTTGGGTGGCTCACTCAGATGAGCAGCTGACTCTTGATTTAAGCCCAGGTTATGATCTCACGGTTTGTGAGTCTGAGCCCTACGTTGGGCTCTGTGCTCATAGCGCACAGCTTGCTTTGGATCCTCTGTCTCCCTCTCTATGCTCCTCCCCCACTTGCACTTGCTCTCTCTCTTGAAAAGAAATAAATGTTAAAAAAAAATTAATATATACAAAAAAGAAAGGATATCATGGCTTTCCACTTTCAGATAAAAAACCTGAGGTCCCCAAAGGCATGACTTGGTAAAAGTCATGCAGGGTTGAGATCAGAAATGTGGTCTCTGGACTCCATCCATGTCCTGTATTCTTTCCCAATATACCAAGGTGCCTCATACACCCTTGTCCCTTCCCCTGGACAAGTCTAGAGCACCTGGGATGTTGAACCAGGAATGAAACAATGAATGGACTCTGAAGTCAGCAGATCTGTGCTCTAATTTCATTCCTGCGATCTTGGGCATATGGCTTACTCTCTCTGAACCTTGGGGTTCTTAGTAAGTAGTGGATAGCAGGAGTTCAATCTGAGAGGGTTGCTACAGGATTAATTAACCCACAATAGCATAATGAGTGCCTAGAACATAGTAGGTACTTAATAAATGGTAATGGCTATTCATTTTAGATGATAGGATCCTCAGACCTCACGTAGCAAAGCCAAGAGAAGGGAAAGCAGGCAGGTGCAGTAGTCCTCAGTTTCCTCTGGTGCAGACCCAAGCACCTTCAGAGCTCAGAAGGTGAGGCAGATGCTCAGAGGAATTGAGTGACCAGAGCCGTGGTGAAATTGTGGCAGGAAGGCCAAGTCAATCAGAGAGGGGAGGAAGAGAGTGACAGGGTGACAGCCAGGCTCTTGCCAGGGACAGGGAGCAGTGAGTCAGGTTTGCAGAGGTATGAGGAGCAGCCGTGTGGGTGGAGGGTGAGTCACAGCCCAGCTCTGCCCTGACTAGGAGGAGAGGGCTAGGAGAATCCAGGTTGTTCTGGCCAGGGTGGCCCAAGAAGGCTACTATGAGGAGACAAAGGGTGGCAGCCCAGGCTCAGCTTTAGAGCTGACCCTTGATTTATACAAGCAGAGACAGCACCTGAGGGAAGTTCTGGGTAAGGAGAGGGAACGGTGGCTGAGGAGCCGGCCTAGCAGCAGGGCTAGAACAGGTAGGTATCTTTCCAACCAAATACAGTAACTCTGGGGCCCCAAGGCTCGGTCCCTGCTCCACCCTCAAGAATCACTGCAGGTGGCCTGGGGCAGGGCAGTGGGCAATGCTGGAGACTCTGGACTCTGCCCTGGGCCAGTACTCAACCACAGCCACATCCGCTGGTTGGAGGATCCCACCTAGCCCTTCCTCCCTTGGAGTCTCTCTCAAGGACTCAGGATGGTCAGGAAGTCTCCAGGCTTTGGGTAGGATTTGTGGACACACAGCATTTCTGTATATCTCCCTAAGGACTCAGTGCCCACCATTCATAGCCTCCCCAGGAGGTGCTGGCCTCACCTGGGGGGCCAAGTGTTCCTCATTCCCCTCTGTTTCTCCAACCTGGAGACAGGTAGATGGAGAAGACTACACACCTACTATATTCCTAGGACCTCCACCTCTGTCATTTTATACATTATAGTCATTGGATATAGGAATCAAGACTTGCACCCATTTTTGTATAGAAACTCTAGGGAAAGCATCTCAATCATGACTTGTTCCTTACTCCAGCTGACCCCAGAGGAATGTACAAGACCCCAGACCCCTGCCTTTTCAATGTGCCCAGAAGGGCAGCAACTCGGCATGTGAAATTCAACAGCAAGAAAGACCCTGGGACCCACATTTCAGAATCCCCCAGTATGTTTGTCAGGCCCTGCAGCTTTTCCTTGAAGTCCTCCACGAATACCTCCAACCCACAAGTGTGCCCAAACAGCATGAATCCTGTATCCACTTATTTTTCAATTGCCCACTGGGGTCCGAGGACGGGTAGCCCTCACACCCACCTCTGAAAAGGTCCAGGTCTGTCTCTTCCAAGTCCAGGACTTCCCTGCCCCGGCTGCCTCCCGAGGGCAGCAGCTGGTCTGTTGATTCAGTGGGAGAGTCCAGGTTGCTGGTTCCAGCTGCCAGTCCTCTTCGAAGCCGCTCCAGGCTCTCGCCAGTTACCAATGCCGAGAGCACTGCGGGTGAGGGGCAAGGCCGCATTAGACCCCGCGGTCACCACGCACCAATGCTGGCGCCCGTCCGCCAGGGAGCACGGGCCCCACCAAGTGGCCCGCGCTGGGGTCGCCGCAGCGACCTTCCCCCGTGCCCCCAGCACAGTGTCCCCAACCCCCCGACCTCCGGGGGCGTTGGCAGCCCTCTCACCTGCAGCCAGAAAGACCTTCAGTACCACCGACGGCAGCAGCTTCATGGTCCTGGACCCGGCGGAGGCGGCGAGGCAGCAATCACTTTGGAGGCGGCGGCCACGGGGCGCTGGCACGGGAGCCCGGGCGGGCGGAGCGCAGGAGATTGCGCCCGGTACGGTCTGCTGCGGGCCTCTGGGTGCAAGCCTGGCTGGGACCTGCGTGGAGCTAGCGGCCGCCGGGCGTCTGTCCGATTGCTCAGTCAGTCCGCCCGCCCAAGCCCTTGCGTCTCGGTTAGGTTGGCCAGCCACGCGCCACCCGCAGGTCCCTCGGTCGACTGAACGATTCCCGGCGCGCGGCTGGGAATAAGGCTCTGGGAGGCGCCGAAGCTCCGCCCCGCCCTCTCCCCCCCCTCCCGCGCTGGGCCGCTCGCCCGGCTCCCGGCGCCGGCCGCGCAACCCCCGCAGCCCCCCACTCCGCGGGCGCGGCGGGGGAAGGGGCGGGAGTAGGGGGCGGCGCTCACATATTTTGGGACAAGGCCAGGGCAGCCGTCGCCAGGCTGTGGGTAGTGCTACTGACCGGCAGGTGGCAGGGACTAGTTCCTACCTTTCCCCAAACGCTTGTCGCGCTGCAGCCTTGTGACTGCTGCGCTCTGCCCTTGGACACCTCTCTTTCTGCGCTGATACCAGGCTGGTCCCTCCAGCCATCCCTGCTCCAAACCAGGGATCTGCACCCATGTCACCTTCTGAAAGGAGACACTTCCTTTTTTCCCTAGCAATACAGCAAATAGTAAATGATAATTTATTTTATCGTTTAAAAATTAGACGCATGAAAAAAATTAGACACACGAATGGCAGCAGGTCTCATGAGCTACAAGTAATCAGAGTTGCAGTTGCAGCAAAACAAAGGAAGTTAGTATTCCTCCAGCAGCTAGAGTGGCTTCCCTCCATCTTTCTCGCAGGGGGATAAAGTCTTCATTAAGATTTTTGAACCATGGATTATAATTCCCAGGCTTCTGGGATTGGAAAGACAACGGTTGTGCAGCAAGCCTCATACTTTTTTTTTTTTTTTTTTTGACTTGGAACACCACCTTCTTCTCCAATGTAAAAACTGAGACCTTCTTCCACAGGACCCAGCTGGTTAGCCTAAGTTGCTATTTTCAACAGGTGCCAGGAGATTGATGCGTTTCTCTTCCAACCTATGTGTTTTTACAGGGGTCTTCGGCAGTCAGTGTCCTGACCCAAAGAAATTACTCTCCCAGTAGATATTTCAGCTCCCAGGGACGTACTGGGGAGGGAGTTGTATGACATAGGGCTGGGTTGGCATTCAAAGCCCTCAGATTGTGCCAGATAGAGCTGCTTGCCTGATTCAGCCCATGTGTAGGGATAAAAACAGGCCTCCTATTTATACACAGGCTATCCCACTGTCTCTCTCCGTCTCCACTTTTGCAGGGGATCTGCCCTCTTGACTTGCCCCTAGCAACCATTCCCAGGCTTAGGTTTCCATAGGAAACACTATGGAAATCACTATCTGGAATCACTACAGATCTAAGTTGGAATATTGACCTTGCCACTTATTGAGTGAGTGTAAACAAGGTATTTAATCTCACTGTGCCTCAATTTCCAAATCTCTCAAATGGGAATGATAATAATGTGTATTTTATAGAGAACTTTTTAAAGATTGAATGAAGAGGGACACCTGGGTGGCTCAGTTGGTTAAGCATCCAACTCTGGGTTTTGGCTCAGGTCATGATCTCATGGTTTGTGAGTTCGAGCCTCGAATCAGGCTCTGTGCTGAAATCAAGGAGCCTGCTTGGGATTCTCTGTCTCCCCCTCTCTCTGCTCCTCCCCTGCTCATGCTTGCTCTCTCTCTCTCTCTCTCTCTCTCTCTCAAAAACAAATAAATAAACTAAAAAAATAAATAAATAAAGACTTTACAAAGAAACATATATAAAGCAGTAAGTACACTGCCAGTCTTATTATAAGCCCTCAGTAAATGTGACCTGTTATCTTATTATCACTAGGCATTCTATCCTGACTACTCCATTCCCTTAGAAGTCTCTTTTCTCTCCCTTCTCCCCAGGTCTGAGGCTATATGTTGGGCTGGTATCAGGCGGAAGCTCACCTATCACCTATTTGGCCCAGTGCCACTGTGGGATTATTCTTCTGGGTGATCATTAGTACCTCTCTGGATGATCACCACCCAGGCCACACCTTAGTTCTCAGCAGCTGCCTGACCACCTCCTTCCCCCAAACCAAGCCACCTTAGGGTCAGGGCTCTCCCCAGGGGAGGGCGGAGGGAAACACTTCCTGACACACAGCCAAGTCACCCCCTTCCCCCCCTGCTGCCAGGTTCACACCCCGCTCTCCTGTCCCAGCCTGCCTCTCCCTTTGCATGCTCTGTCCTTCCGCCTTCTCACCTCCACATCAGCCTTAGCCCCATTCATGGGGCAACTCCAAGCTTTCATCACACCTAGGAGCCTCACCCCACCTTGGTTTGCGTGTCAGCCAGGTCTTACGGGAAGGGCATGGAAAAAGAAGACAAAAGGCCTGGAATAATTTTGGGACAGTCACTTCCCCTCTGAGAACCTTGAGTGTCCTCTGACCAAAAAAAAAAAAAAAAAAAAGAAAAAAGAATCACGATTCACGCTGGGGCAGCCTCACTGACGTCTTTATTCCACAAACATACACTGAACGCTTTTCAGGCACTAGGGACACAGCAGTAAACAAGACGACTAAGAATATGTTCTCAGGGAGCTTATGTTCTACAGAAAGGGAGACAGGCAACGTATTAAGTAAATAAAAAAGGAAAAGCAGATACAATTACAAATGTTATAAGGAAAGTTAAAATACAATGATATCCTATAGGATGATGTGTCCCAGTGCCTGAGATGACACTTGAGATTTGGTGAATGATCAGCAAAGTCCTCTCTGAGCAGGTGACATGTAAGCTGAGGCCCGAGTAAAAAGAAGGAAACAGACTTGTGGTCATCCGTTGCAAAAGCATTCCAAATCATGCAAATCGTGCAAAAACTAAAGTGGGAACAAATTGGAACATTCAGGGAACAGCAAGAAGGCCAGAAAGGAAGGATGGATATGAGATGACACTGAAGCAAAGGCTAGGGACAGATAACAGAGGACATTACAGGCTGAGGTAGATGCTGGGTTTTATTCTCTATCCCTGTGAGCATCAAATAGATGTTGATGGGAAAGCACAACTATGCAGGATTTTTCATGTCCTCCTCCTTCACCTGCTCTCCAGCTGTCAAGTGCCGTGGATAAACTCCTAAGGAAGCAGAGTCCAAACAGGCCACTCCATTTCCCCAAGTGTCTATGGAACATGAACAAACTGAGGCTTGGAGACTGGCTCTGGGCCACCAGTGAGTCACAAGGAGGCAAATCCAGAGCAGAAATCCTGTCATCCTAATCTCCAGCCCAGTGCTAGGTTCCCTGGTCTCTGGAAAGACAGGCTCCATGGGACACTGAATGTCACTGACTCACCGCTAAGCCATACAGACCTTGATTTGGGGAGAGACTCACAAACCGAGGGGGAGGAGGTGGGAGCAAGGGGTACTGGCGGTGAGAAGAAAGGGGAGAAAGGGACTTGGAGAGGGAACCAGCCTGAATCCCTTGTCCAATGTGGCTGAGATGTCTATGTTAGTAGATTGGTTCCTGCAAACCTGGCTGTGCAGCAGCATTACCTGGGAATGTATTAAAGATAAAAAAGGTCCAAGCTCCTCCCAGTCCTCCTAATTCAAAAACCTCCCAGGGTGGGGCCCAGGTCTTTATACTTTTGTCGGTAATCCTGACATCAGCCAGGTTCAGAAGCACAGGTCTGTATGATTCACTGGGGTAACATACCGAGCATCTGAACAAAATCTGAACCTCTGAGGCAGAGGCAGAGGCACTTTTGGTAAGGATACTTCTGTGCTCAACACCTCACACACATTTTCTTGCATGAGCCTCATAATTGCCCTCAGACTAGATATTCCTCCATCCTCTAAGGGGCTAAAGCTAAAACAGGTAACAGTCCAAGGTCACCCAGCTAGTGAGAATCTAGGCCTCAATTTGAATTCCTTCCTTTTTTCCTGGGCCTGTGTTCTTAAGCTCAACACTGCCCTTAACAAATGGGTGAGACAATGGCTGCCCTCTCTCTGCTTCCACAGACAGTAACATCATCAGCTTTACCAAGGCTCAGGGCTCCACCTGTCCTGCAGGGGGACGGTGATAAGGGTCTGCCTCACAGGCTGGAAAAAGGACCAGGTAGGACAGCAGAGCAGCTAGTGAAATGAGAATACCCTTGGGAGCCAGAGAGTCAAGGGTTCAAATTTTGAACATGCTATTTTTTAGCTTTCTAACTTAGGACTTGTTATTCAACTTCTCTGACCTACAGTTTGTTCATCTGCAAGATGGGAATAATAATAGTAATAATAAAGCCCTATTATTATAGGGCTTTGTGATGGTTAAATCAGATCATGTGTATAAAGCAGAATATGATGGGTGGCACATGGTAGGTGCTTACTTGGTGACAGCTGCTATTAACAACTGCTTCAAACCTCACCCCCACCCCCAAATCCCCAAATGGTCCCTTTCTTTCTTTCTTTCTTTTTCTTTCTTTCTTTCTTTCTTTCTTTCTTTCTTTCTTTCTTTCTTTTCTTTCTTTCTTTCTTTCTTTTTTCTTCCTTCCTTTCTTCTTTCTTTCTTCCTTTCTTTCTTTTCTTTCTTTCTTTCCTTCTTTCTTTCTTTTTCTTTTCTCTCTTTCCCACCTCTCTCTTTCTTTCCCTCCCTCCCTCCCTTCCTTCCTTTAAGCGGGAACTTTAAAAAGTTGCTGCTTGGTCATGGGACAACCATCCTCCCTCAGAGATGAAGTGGTCTCTCTCTGCTCAGAGATGGCCATGCTTATGATGAGAGGGTGGACTCCAAGGCCTCCTAGAGTTTTGAAAACGTTTACCCAAGATAGCAACCCTGGTTCAGTTCTCAGAGAATAGCATGTGTCCCCCGGGGGAGGGGACTCAGCCACCTTCCCCTTCCACTCTGACCAGGAGGAGTGAGTCCTAATCAGACCCAGAGCTCTGGCGGCCAGGGAAAGGGCACCTCCACTGAGGGTACTTCTATCACCAGGAGCCATGAGCCCAGAGTTACCTAAACTTGAAAGTTCATAGTTAAGGAGTCATTGTTCCCTGCCTCAGTCTGGCTTCATCCCTGCTCTGCATCCCCATCTGAGCCAGTTGATCAGGCAGTTTTGGGGGTACAGCTGGATCTGTACTCAGATTCGCCCTTTGGATCCCCCTTGTACCTCCTCTGCTGACTGGAGGTTCCTGGAGATAGTGCCAGATAACATACTTCGTGCACACCCAGGAATGAACGGGATCTCCTGTCTGATTGCCTGGGGTCAGGCTCTATTTGCATAGGATGAAGACTAGGAACTGATGATTTGGGGAAGGGGTACAGGGGCATGAGGAGTCCCTGTCATCGCCAGATGTTGAGGAAGGAATATTTATAAGGTGTTTGGCTCAGGCCTGGATTTCAAGCCATCCTCCTCCATTTCTGGGCCCATTTCTGGGACTTTGAGGGATTAACATCTCCAGTCTCAGGATTTTGTCACTTTGGCCATCCCATAGCACAGATGGCTGTCTGTCATCAAAGAGAGGGCAAGTGATTCTTCTTGTCCAACACACAACCCAGTCTCCTCTTTAAGCCTCAGGTTCCTCACACGGAAAACGAGAGGTTGAAACAACTGTTCTGTATTCAGGCACCGGCCAGTAAAGTCCATCATGAATTGTTCGCAGGCATGCTGCTATCCAAAGGCCTGCTGAGACAATTCTATGGCAACGAACAGTGCTTGATCTATGAGGCATGATAACTTTTCTCTCGGTGCCTCAGCTTCTTCATCTCTTAATGTGGAGAATAACAGTCTACTTAGGGGGTCCTTGTGACTAGGGACATAGCACCTCTGAAAGTGCTTGGCAAAATGGAAAGCCCTAAGTAAATAGGTCAGTACCATTATTACTAACTTCTCCAGGGTTCAGCCTTGGAATGAGGTCATATCACATCCTGTACCAGAAATGTGTAAGTTTGGTTCCTCTTAGAAATGCGATCACAGGGGCTCCTGGGTGGCTCAGTCAGTTGAGCGTCTGATTCTTGATTTCCGTTCAGGTCATGATCCTTGGGGTCTTGAGATCAAGCCCTGTGCTGGGCTCCACGTTGAATGTGGACGCAGCTTGAGATTTTCTCTCTCCCTCTGCCCTTCTCCTCTGCACTCAATCTCTCTCTCTAAAAAATAAAATAAAAATAAACAACAACAACAAAAAGAAATGCGAGCTAAATTGCAGCTGCAATTTAGCAATTTAACCTTATCTATTTGCTTTTTTTTTTTTTTAATAACTGAGGGTTGATCTAAGACAATGATTCACAAAGGAAGAGATACTGCCCCCTAAGGGTCATTCTACAAATCTGCAGGGAGTCCTCAGGCATTTGGAGGAAAAGATGTCAGGCTCAATTAAAACGTGCCCCACCCCCCACCACACTGTCCTACGTTCCACATGCTTCGTAAAGAGGCAGGCAGAATTGTATCTCTATAATTATTTTAGTTTTTTAAACTTCACATTTTTTTAAAGTTTATTTATTTATTTGTTTAAGTAATCTCTACACCCAATATGGGTCTCAAACTCACAACCGCAAGATCAAGAGTCACATGCTCTTCCAACTGAGCCAGCCAGGTGCCCCTCTCTATAATTATTTTATTTTTTTGAGTTTATTTATTTATTTGAGAGAGACAGAGACAGCATGAGTGGGAGAGGGGCAGAGAGAGAGGGAGAGAGAGAGAATCACAAGCAGGTTCTGTGTTGACAGAGAAGAGCCCCATGTGGGGTCTGAATCCACAAAACCATGAGATCATGACGTGAACCCAAACCAAGGGTCAGGCCCTTAACGGACTGAGCCACCCAGGCGCCCCTCTATAATTATTTTAAAATACTTTTGAAAACTGGGGGGCGCCTGGGTGGCTCTGGTTGGTTAAGCATCTGACTTTGGCTCAGGTCATGATCTCACAGCTTGTGAGTTCGAGCCTCGTGTCAGGCTCTGTGCTGACAGCTCAGAGCCTGGAGCCTGCTTCGGATTCTGTGTCTCCCTCTCTCTCTGACCCTCCCCTGCTCACACTCTCTCTTGCTTTCTCAAAAACATAGAAATACTTTTGAAAACCTATGTATAGGAAAAAAACCTGGAAAAATACATCAAAATGTTAACACGGACAGATTTCTACAAAAGAGAAAAAAGTAAATGTGTAGATGCCATATTCTCTGTGAACTTTATTTCAGGATAGTAAAGGAATGTTACCGTACTGGCTCTAAAAAAATTGATTCTGAAAGGATTGAGGACCACTAAAACCAGAGATAGTCACATGAGAAGTTTCTATGTATCCTTTGTAAAACTGCTGTTCTAGATACTGTTACATATAAGGTCCCTGGCCATTGCCTGAATAAGGTGTAATAAATTCCTCTTGTAGTTGAATGTTAGAAATTTTGACTCTCATGACCATCTGGCATAGCTCCTTCCTTTTATTAGATAATGACAAATGTGGAATTCATGTGTTCCCTTTTTGCCTCCACCTCCAGGAAGCTCACAATTAAGTTTTGATTCTCAGCTGCAGTGATTATCTCTAGCCTAGAATTTCGAGGACAACTATTTCTTTCTTCTCCAATTTGGTTTCATTAGGAGGGATCACGTTTTAAATATTTACTTGTATCTATGTCTTTTATTGTCTTTAAATCTTTTCTGGAAGTAAGGGGAGCATAAATAATTAACGTGAAACTCAAATATCACATACCTGCAGTTGTCTTCCCAACACTTCCTGAGTCTGGAAATCTTGGGGGGCCTGGAAAGCCTGAGGCAGAGCAATTTAGGGCAGGTGCAGGTGCTTTTGTGCTGCAGACTCAGTCTCTCTGATACCTCTTCCTCCTCTCCTTCAAACGCCCTCACGCCTCTACTCCAGATGGAGTGTGGGCATTATGAGGAGTAGAAGCAGGATCCAACTGTCAGGGCTCACTCCAAGTGTTGGCTGGATCTTGGTGGTCTGGGGTCAAGTTGGGTGTCAGGGAAGGGCACCAGCTCCAGGGTCAGAGAAGCCCAGACCTCCAACTGGAGAGACTCTCCCTCCACACACGTTCTGCTAGCATCTTGTCTGAATCCCTCAGAGCATAGGCTTTGGAACTCAGGCTGAGGCATGCAACTGACCCCTTCCTGAACCCTGGCCCACTAGCCCACAGCTATGACTTTGGCCAAGGTACCTCTGAGGCTCAGTTTCCTTATTCAGACGGATACCTACCTCCAGGGGCCATGGTGAAAACTCATAGAGGTGACCTGAGAGGTGCTAAGGCAGTGCTGGAAGCAGTCAGAAGCCAGTGGATACTGCTCCCCAGGAGGAAGGGGGGCAGCCCTGCAGCCCTGGGTCAGTATTACTCTTGCACCAGTCTGCCACCCCCAGCTGGGAGCACCTGGAGGCAAGAGTTTGCGTTAAATATCAGCTCCTCATTCAGTAGCTATGGCAAATGGCTTTCTGAGCCTCACTGTTCTTATAATAAAGTGGGAATAATGAAATGTGCCTCATACTGGCGGTGTGAGTAAAATTATTAACAGTGGTTATTTTGGGGTAAGGGCATTGTGAAAATGTGTTATGTTTTATGCATATGGGCTTTTGCTGTTTTTTCTACAACAAATAGGAATTTAAAAAACATGAATTATTTATGTATTGTAAGTCATTTCAAAACATGCCTTTTCTAAAAAAAAAAAACCTTAAATTTACTGAGTGCTCACTACATTTTTGGCATTGCTTGGAGCACTTTATTTTTTGATATTTATTTTTTAATGTTTGTTTATTTATTTACTTACTTATTTATTTTGAAAGAGAGGGAGAGAGAGAGAATCCCAAGCAGGCTCTGAGCTGTCAGCACAGATCCCAACGTGAGGGTGAGTTCATGACCCGAGCCTAAATCAAGAGTCAGATGCTTAGCCAACCGAGCCACCCAGGTGCCCCTGCTCTGAGCCCTTTATATACATTATCTCATTTAATTCTCCCAACAGTTGAGGCACCTGGGTGGCTCAGTCTGTTAAGGGTCTGACTTCAGCCTAGGTCATGATCTTGCTGTTCCTGAATTTGAGCCCTGCATCAGGCTCTGTGCTGACAGCTCAGAGCCTGGAGCCTGTTTCAGATTCCGTGTCTCCCTCTCTCTCTGCCCCCCCTGCACTCACACTCTGTCTCTCTCAAAATTAAACTTAAAAAAAAAATTTAGTTCTCACAGCAGTCCTCTGAGGAAGATAGTATGTTCATCCCCAGTTTAGAGACAAGAAAACCAATGTGTTTTTTTATTTTATTTTATTTTTTTTAATTTACATCCAAATTAGGTAGCATATAGTGCAACAATGATTTCAGGAGTAGGTTCCTTAGTGCCCCTTGCCCATTTAGCCCATCCCCTCTCCCACAACCCCTCCAGTAACCTTCTGTTTGTTCTCCATATTGAAGAGTCTCTTATGTTTTGTCCCCCTCCCTGTTTTTATATTATTTTTGTTTCCCTTACCTTATGTTCATCTGTTTTGTCTCTTCAAGTCCTCATATGAGTGAAGCCATATGATTTTTGTCTTTCTCTGACTAATTTCACTTAGCATTATACCCTCCAGTTCCATCCACATAGTTGCAAATGGCAAGATTTCACTCCTTTTGATTGCCGAGTAATACTCCATTGTATAGATATACCACTTCTTCTTCATCCATTCATCCATTGATGGACATTTGGGCTCTTTCCATACTTTGGCTATTGTTGATAGTGCTGCTATAAACATTGGGGTGTATATGTCCCTTCGAAATAGCACACCTGTATCCCTTAGATAAATACCCAGAAGTGCAATTTGCTGAGTTGTAGGGTAGTTCTATTTTTAATTTTGGGGGTAACCTCCATACTGTTTTCCAGAGTGGCTGCACCAGCTTGCATTCCCACCAACAGTGCAAAAGAGATTGTCTTTCTCTGCATCCTCACCAACATCTGTTGTTGCCTGAGTTGTTAATGTTAGACATTCTGACAGATGTAAGGTGGTATCTCATTGTGGTTTTGATTTGTATTTCTCTGATGATGAGTGATGCTGAGCATTTTTTCATGTGTCGCCTGGCCATCTGGATGTCTTCCTTGGAGAAGTGTCTATTCATGTCTTTTGCCCATTTCTTCACTGGATTATTTGTTTTTTGGGTGTTTGATAAGTTCTTTATAGATTTTGGATACTAACCCTTTATCTGATACGTCATTTGCAAATATCTTCTCCCATTCTGTTCGTTGCCTTATAGTTTTGCTGATTGTTTCCTTTGCTGTGAAGAAGCTTTTTATTTTGATGAGGTCCCAGTAGTTCAAGAAAACCAATGTGTAAGGAAGTTGAGCAACTTGCCCAGCTTGTTGTGAGTGAATCTATACATGTGATACACTTTCATAAAACTATAATGGATACATACATACATGGATGTATACATACACATGGATATACACATAGACAAATGAATGCATGTAGAAACAAGTGAAATCTGAATAAGGCCTGCAGTCTAGCTAACAGTAATGACCTATGTCATTTTCCTGATTTTGATATTGTGCTATCTTTATGTAAGATATTACCATTGGGGAAAGCTGGGTGAGGTCCAGCTGGAGACCTCGCTGTACTTTTTTTTTTTTTTTTTTTGCAACTTCTTCATTTCTTATTCTATAGACTCTGATAAATATATAGTCAAAAATTAAAAAGTTCTTAAAAACTAAAAGTTTTTTTTAAAGCTTGTTGTAAGGATTACATGAGATAATGTGCCTAGAACACAGGGTTGGATTCAATTGACATTTCAATATATATTTTCTTTCTTCCCCACTCTGGGAGTGACTATTTTCACAGATATAGTAACAATGGCCTCCATATAGTGTGCTCTATGTGCTAGGCTTAATTTCCATGCATTGTTTCACTTAATAAAACCTAAAAGGCATGGGTCCTTTTATTATTCCCCATTTGCTCATAGGAAAACTAAGGTTCTGCGGTGACAAATCTCTTCTCCACTTGTTAGAAAGTGACCAAGCCTGGATTTACACCAAGGCAGTCTGTTCATGACACCACTCCATCCCCTCCAGTTTGCGTAAGGGTATGCTTTGAACCTTGGAAATCATCTACCCCAACTGTCTCAGTTTATACAAAGAAAACACACTAGAAAGGGGAAGGGCTTTGGTCAAGAACACCTAGTAAATCTGTGACTGAGCCAAGATGAGAACCCAGTGTTTGGATTCCTGCATCAGGGTATTTTCCAGTGCCCACAGGCAAGGCTGCTCACCCATATAGCATACTTCCTCTGAACCCTGCCTTGGAGACCACTGGTGCCCACAGATAGACCTGCGGGTTCTCCCTCACATCCCTCACCCACCCGCACAGCTCAGGCCACTCAGGACCCAAAGGTAGGAGTGGGGCCCTGGGAGAGTGGAGGCATGGTGACCCTCTACTGCAGGCAGCCTTGAGAAGTAGGGTAGTTAGGGCCACAGAGAAGGCAAGGGCAGACCCTCTGAACTTTGGCAGGAATGGGGGTGGGAAAGGAGGCTATGTGCAAGAGGTCCCTGTTCCTGTCCCCCCCTCAGGCTCTCCTGAGTCACTTGCTCTGAGGTTGGGGCACATTCTTGAAGGGGATGGTCACAGGGATTCCAGGCCCTCTCAGGCCCTAGGCCAGTTTCTATTCTTCCTGGGGCTGAAACCAACTCCCACCTCAGACTCAGCACCCGGGTTTCCACATGGTAATATAATGACTCACTCCATTCCTATCTTGGGACCTCCTTGGACTTGGGGCAAATCGCTCCAAGTCCAGACCTGGGGTTGGTGGGAAGGGTCATCAGCCCAAGTCCCATTTCCCAGGGAGGAGGGGTGTCCCATGTATCTAGTGGAGGGTTTGACCCACGTTCAAAAGAGCACGATTGGCCCTCTTTCTCCATCCTTGTTGTGCGGCTCCCACATCCCATCCCACCGGGCCAATCCAGGGAATGTTGGAGCATTAAAGACCCCTCCCTTTCCTCTTGTCACCTCATCGCCCTGGCAAGTCTACTGGGGAAGCAAACCCTGCAGGCTAGTGGACCAAGCGATCCTGTCCGCGGGGAGCAGCGCCCTCGTGTGGCCTCCAGGAGAAACGTGTTTATTTCCCAGCACCCTCCCCCCAATCCCCCTTCCCACCCCCGCCCCTTTCTATGCTCTCATTGAACAAGAATTTATTGAGTGCCGTTAGGTACCTGCTCTGGGGGCCCCGGGGAAGAAGATAGGTAAAATACCTGCTCTGTGAACGGTACATTCCAGTGTGTGTGTAGGTGTGGGGGGGGGGGGGGGGAGGTGCAGGCAATATACGACAAATACACGAGGCAGATACTAGTAGTGATAACTGTTAGAAAGAAAATGAAACCGAGAAATGTGATGGAAAAACAGGGCTGGATGGGAAAAAAGAAAAAGGTCTCCTTGAATGGGTAACGTCTAAAATGACACTTAGGTGACAGGGATCCAGTCATCTGGAAGGAAAACTTCCCTTGCAGAGATGAGAACTAGAAGACCCCCAGGCAGGAACAGGCTTTACATAATAGACAAAGACCAGGACAGCTAGAAAAGAATTAGCAAGAGAGAATGGTACGAGATGTGGTCAGGGAGGTAGGCTAGGGCCAGACTACAGATTTTATAGGTCATGACGGAGTTTGATTTTTCTTCTAGAATAGGAATGTATTGGGTGAGGTTTGAGAAGAGTAACATAGCTTGATTACCTTTTAAAACAATTCCTATGGCTGCTGTGCAGAGAATGAACTTTGGCCAAGGAAGAGTGGAAGCAGGGGGATTATTGCAAGAGATTAAAAGCTATAGAGATAATTCAGGTGACACATGGTGGTGGCTTGGAACAGGGTAGAAGTGGAGGATGTGGGGAGATGTGGTTGGATGCTGGGTTTACTTTGAAGGTAGAGCCAAGAGGACTTGCCAATAGACCACCTTTTCTTCTGCTCCTTTGGCCCTGGGAACTCTATACACACACTCTAGTTGGCTCCTCTATCCTCACTGGGGGTCTGGGTTACAGAGGCAGACCCCAGGGACCCAGCTAAATTGCAAAGTTTCCAGGATCAAACAAAGGAATTTAAGACTCAGGCGTTGTGTTCTCCATGAACTGTCTCCACTTTCCATTATTAGCCCATTTAATGGGAGGGGACTCTGCCTGTTGTCTCCCTTACTCGATCTAGCCTGGCTTCTATACCCCTAGTTACTCATTAAGACATTTGTTTATCCAAATAGGGGCCCTTAGGGTGTATTGGTGACACCCAAAACAGTCCTGGGGGTGGTGGTGTTTGTATTTGATACAGAGTAGGGAGCAGGATCATCTGATGGTTTCAGTCCTCAGACCCAGGCCAGTGACTTACTCATGTTAATTTACACAAAACACAGTGGGGTCAGACCTGATCCCACAGAAGACGCACACAACATTTTTGCCCCAGGCTGGGCATTTCTTTAGAGCCTGGGAAAGATCAGGCTAGCCTTACATTCTCGGGCAGCAAGGGCTGGGGAAAGCAAGCAGGAAAGGGGATTACCCAGTTGGCTCTGGAGTCAGCAGGCCCTGCTCTGTTTGTGTTGTGCTGCATGGAGGGTGGGGGGTGCATTATAAATGCAGCCAGGCAGAGGGCCCCTGGCTCAAAACCTAGGACTCAAAACCTAGGACTGCACCATCTCTGGGAGTCTGTGCAAGCCTCCCCAAGATGAAGCTGCCAGGCCAGGAAGAGTTTGAAGTCTCCAGTGCTTGTGAAAATGTGCCCACAGGAGAGCTGGAGAATGGCCCTGGCTCTTGCCCCAGCCCTGATGGCACCTCAGACACAGACAGAGGGGATCGGGGGGTACCCACGGACTCTCTGCTCTTCATTCAACTGAATGAACTTCTGGGCTGGCCCCAGGCACTGGAGTGGAGAGAGACAGGCAGGTGAGTGGGACCCAGGGCAATTTTATGGGGTCTTGCCCCTTCCCCAGCTGGTGACTCCTCCTGTTTGGGGAGATGCTCTCTGCCCCAATTAAGAGTTCCTCTCTGTGCTCTCCAATTCAGGCCCTCACCCTCCATGATGCTCAGTTTTCTCTGCAGTCTACTTTTGAGTTCCCCAAGACCCAAGATGAGGGGTGAATGTCCAGGAAGGGGCATGCTTTGCACCACTGGGCCCAGCCTCCCCCCCTCACCCACCATTGCTCTACTTTCTCTGGCTCTCCTGTGTTCCCACAACCTGGACCTAGGAGAGATGGCCCCAATAACACAGTCTATTCCTCTCCACCACAGGTGGGTGCTGTTTGAGGAGAAGCTGGAGGTGGGTGCAGGCCGGTGGAGTGTCCCTCACGTGCCCACCCTGGCACTGCCCAGCCTTCAGAAGCTCCGCAGCCTACTGGCCGAGGGCCTTGTGCTGCTGGACTGTCCAGCTCAGAGCTTCCTGGAGCTCGTGGGTATGCTGGGAGCCTGTACAGGGAGGGCCTGAGTAGCTATGCCATTTCCCTAAGACTTTCCCCCAAAGCGTTGGAAATTTCCAGAGCTCACCCCACTGCACCCTAGGGATTATCCGTCCCTGTCACAGGGAGGAGATGGAAAAGCAGAATGGAGGGACACCTTTCCTGAGATTCCCAGAAGGGAAAGGGAGCCAGGCAAAGGGGAAAGGGGAAGAGTGTGGGGACAGGGAGCTCTCAGGAGAGGGTTGAAGACCCATCTCTATTCTTTAGAACAGGTGACAAGAGTGGAGTCGCTGAGCCCAGAGCTGAGAGGGCAGCTGCAGGCCTTGCTGCTGCAGAGACCCCAGCATCTCATCCAGCCCACAGGCACCAGGCCCTGCCAGGGTGAGAAGCCCCTCCCTGGGCCCAGGACAAAAAGCCCTGGGTGGGAGGGTCCCAGATCCCCCCTGCGCTTCTTGGACTAAGAGCAGCCTAACCTTGGCTCAGACCTCTCAACCCGGGGCCTCAACCCAGGCCTCGTGGGTGAGAAGTGGATGTAACGGTGAGGGGAGAAGAATGGAGGGGTCAGAGTTTTGTGAAGGGACGCTCTTGACAGGCACCGTGCCAGGAGCTTTACATGCAGTATATTCTCATTTCATCTTCACAACCATCCTGTGAGGCAGTACCACAATTAGCCCCATTTTAGTGATGAGAAAACTGAAGCTCAATGAGGGGAACTCTAGTTTTCATAGTTTATCATGGGTAAACCTGGTCAGGGAGCCCTGCTGTGTCCACCTCCAAAGCCTGTACTCTTACTCGCTGCCTGATCGTGTTTTGAAGGGTCTGCTCATCCAAGAGAGGCTTCTCACAATGAGGAAGCCCCGCTGAAGGAACAGGTTTGTGGTCCTTCCTTGGGCAGGGCTGGGAGAGGAGTCAGGCCTCATTATTAATCAGTACCCCACCAAAATCTGCCTTCCCACGTAACCACTCATCCATGTGTCTCCTTGAACCCCCATCCAGCGTCAGAACCCTCTGAGACAGAAGCTGCCTCCAGGGGCTGAGGCAGGGGCTGTGCTGGCAGGAGAGTTGGGCTTCCTGGTACGGCCCCTGGGGGCCTTTGTACGACTGCGGGATCCAGTGGTGTTGGGGCCCCTCATTGAGGTGCCCCTTCCCAGCAGGTGAGGCTGTGGGGAGTCAGGGGTCCTGGAGCCCAGAAGGATCTCTACTGGGGAAGGGGTTGAGAAGTCTCTGGTTCAGTTCTCTGAGGGGGCATGAGTGGGGATGGTGCTCAGGGGTCTGGGGAGGGGGTGGTGGTCAGGGCTGCAAAGTAGGTGTGAACATGATGAGCATATGAATGGGGGCTGGTAGGAAGGTCAGAGGTCAGGGCTGCCTTGTGGGATAGCAGTCTCTTATTTTCTCTGGCGCCTGGTTCCTCCCTCAGGTTTTTCTGCCTCCTCCTTGGTCCCTCCACACTGGGAAGGGGCTATCATGAGATGGGCCGGGCCATGGCCGTCCTCCTCAGTGACCGGGTGAGCTGGGCAGGCAAGCGCGTGCCTGTGTGAGTGTGTGCATGCACGTGCAGACTTTTGCCAGTGAGAGTGCACACTGTGGCCTCTAGATGTGACCGAATACAGCAATGAGGCAGAGTGTGGCTTTGTGTCTGTGCACATGAGGACTTAAGTTTTCTTGGCTACCAATGTAGCCCCCTTAACTAGGACACTGCTGGCACACAGTAGGCCCCCAATACCCACTGCATGCATGTATTAATGAAGGAATGCTTGAATGACTTGTGTCTAGCTTTGAGATTGTAAAGATTCATGTAAAGGTCCAGATCGGCATTTACTGCCCCTTTCTGCCCCTATCCCTAGCAATTCCAGTGGTCAGTTCGTCGGGCCAGCAGCCTTCATGACCTCCTGGCAGCCTTGGATGCCTTCCTAGAGGAGGTGACAGTGCTTCCTCCAGGTCGGTGGGACCCGACAGCCCGGATTGCCCCACCCAAATGTCTGCCTTCCCAGCACAAAAGGTATATGGGGGTCTTCTCCACAGACCTTGGGTCCAGTTCCACTGTGGAGGAGGGGAGGGGATCCCAGGAAAGGGATACGTGTCTTTGGATTCAGAGTCTGCTGGCAGAGATAAGAGCAGCCACCAGGAGGCAGCAGGCCCAGTCACGTTTTGGTTGGAGATCCTCAGGCAACCTGGGTTCCCCTTCTCTTCAGGCTCCTCTCACAACTGAGGGAGGTCAAGGGCCCATCTGCCCAGCATGGGGCCCTGGCTGAGGACAGACATGGTCACTGGCCACATGCGCCCAGCCCAGAGTTACAGCGGACAGGCAGGTGAGGTGAGCTGGGTGAGAGCAGGGGTAAGGGTCCTGGGAGGGGAGAGGGGTCACAGGGGCACAGAGGTGTATGCTCACGATGGAGGGGCTCAACCAGTCACAGGGAAGGTAGCAGGGATAGGGGCGTGGGGTGTGGGCACTTGGGTCACTGACAAACCATGGGTGGGAGGCTGTTTGGGGGCCTTGTCCAGGATGTGCGTCGGAAGGCCTTGTGGTACACCAGTGACTTCCTGGACGCGCTGCATCCCCAGTGCTTCTCGGCTGTGCTCTACATCTACCTGGCCACCATCACTAACGCCATCACTTTTGGGGGTCTGCTGGGGGAAGCCACCAATGGTGCTCAGGTGAATCGGGAGATGTGGGGGGGGGGCAGGCACAAGTTTCAGTATTCTGCTAGCTACCCTTGGGGCAATGGGTGGGCAGTGGAGGCTCCCTGGAAGCTTGGGTGGCTGTACTGAGGACTCCAGTGTCCTGTGCTGACAGGGTCCTCTGCCGGCTTCTAGGGGGTGCTGGAAAGTTTTCTGGGCACTGCAGTGGCTGGAGCTGCTTTCTGCCTGATGGCTGGCCAGCCCCTCACCATCCTCAGCAGCACGGGGCCAGTGCTGGTCTTTGAACGCCTGCTCTTCTCCTTCAGCAGGTAGGAGAACACCCCCACCCTCACCGGACCCTCACTAGCTGCACTCTTGGCCTGATCCTGACTGGGTCAATAGGGAAGGGAGGGAGCTGTCTGTTTGGCTCCAGGGGTACCTAACCTGGGGTAAGTGGGAGCAGAACAGCCCTGGCAATCCCTCCGTGTCTCACTCCCCCAGAGATTACAGCTTGGACTACCTGCCTTTCCGCCTATGGGTGGGCATCTGGGTGGCCACCTTTTGTCTGGCACTAGTGGCCACAGAGGCCAGCGTGCTGGTACGCTACTTTACCCGCTTCACCGAAGAAGGCTTCTGTGCCCTCATCAGCCTCATCTTCATCTACGATGCTGTGGGCAAAATGTTGAGCTTGACCAGTGCCTATCCCATCCAGAGCCCTGGCTCTCCTGCCTACGGCTGCTTTTGCCAGTACCCAGACCTGGGAGGTGGGTGAGGGGAATACGGAGCTGGAAGAGATGGGGAAGGATGCGGGAGGGGGAGGGGATGTCCCCTTGCTGTCTCCCTTGTTAAGTTCAACAAAATCCTGAATACTTTCCCAATGACCAGCAGCACTCTTCCCCACTTTTGTTTTGAATCCATTGAGAAGTAACAGAGCAGGCCCAGTATTATCTTTTTTTTTTTAAGTTTATTTATTTATTTTGAGAAATAGAGCAAGCAGGGAAGGGCAGAGAGAGAGGGAGAGGATCCCAAGCAGGATCTTCACTGTCAGCGCAGAGCCCAAGATGGTCTCAAAGTCACGAACCACGAGATCATGACCTGAGCCAAAGTCAGACACTTAACCGACTGAGCCACCCAGGTGCCCCAATATCATCTTTATTTCTGACAGTGCTGATAGAAGAACATGCTTATATCTATGGGGAAACGGGCTTCCTAACAATGAAACCAAAATTAAATAGATTTACCCACCCAGTCATGGCTGCCCTGGACAGGGACTGTCTTGCCACAGAAGGGCAGAGCTAAGTTGCATGCACAGGACAGGCAGCTTATTCCCAAGAGTGGGGAGAGGAAGGGACAGGGAGAGGCATGCTCCATTCCTTCTCTCAAATTCACCAATTAAATAAATTGCTGCTCTTCCCCTAGTCTGAGTGACTGACTGAGGGGGAGAGCAGCTCAGAGTTTTACACTTGCACATACCCCTGCACAAGGAAGCAGCAGGAATGGGGAAGAGATATCCTCTCAAGAGCGCCAGACTCTGTGTTAGGCATGAGCAAAACCAGTTCTGGTCCTGATAGAAACCCACAGATTGGTGTGCTCATCTTTTAAGCAAACATTTGCTAGGCATCTGCTCTGGCTGGTCCTATGCCGGGCACCAGGGATACAGAGACGTAAGGAATTGGTAGGGACTGGGAGATGTCCTGAGGAGCACAGCATTTAGGGTCAGAAGACAGATGAGTCAGAACTAAGAACTTTCTGGTTCAGTTGGATCCATGAGATCAGGCTCCTGAGGGGCTGGAGGAGGTTTCCAGAGGAGGCACATATACCCAGATTGTTCTCTCCTTCCCAGGAAATGAGTCTCAGTGGAAGAAGACAGAACCAAAAGACAGAGATGACATTTCAAGCATGGTGAGGGCCAGTTCCTGGGAGAGTCCTGGGAAAGACATGGTGGAAGCCAAAGAAGTCAGTGGTTCCTGGCTTTTCCCTCCCCACAGGCTAGGGAAATCCTTACAGTTCACAGAGGCCCAGACATTTGCTGTGGCTGGAGACCTCCTATCCTGGGCCCTTGGTGTCTCAGTGAGTGTCAGTCAATGTTTATTCTGCCACCCATAACCCCATACCTGAACACCCCTCCATACAGGACCTAGGCCTGGTCAATGCCTCCTTGCTGCCCCCACCAGAGTGTGCCCGACGGGGAGGCCACCCTCGTGGTCCCGGCTGTCATATAGTCCCAGACATCGCCTTCTTCTCTGTCCTCCTCTTCCTTACTTCTTTCCTCATAGCCACGGCCCTCAAGCATGTAAAGACAAGCCGCTTCTTCCCCTCTGTGGTGAGTGTTACCTCTGTCTGTGGGAGAGTACTGCCTCTTGGCCTTGGGCCCTGTCTGTGAATGGGAAAGGGTAAAGAGGGAGGGGGCTGGCAGGCCTGAACCTGACCAAGTGTCCACTGTGTGGCCAGGTGCGCAAAGTGCTCGGTGACTTCTCCTCAGTCCTGGCCATGCTGCTGGGCTGTGGCCTCGATTCCTTCCTGGGTCTAGCCACACCAAAGCTCATGGTGCCCAGCGAGTTCAAGGTGAGAGCTGGGAGTGTAGAACAGAGGGGAGAGCAGGGCCAGCAGAAAGGACTTTGGAGGAGGAAGATGAATGGATACCATGCTTTTCTTCCTCTGAGCTTCCATTTCCTTGCTCATAAAATACAAATAGTAATAATAATGACCTCACAGAGTTGTTGTGAGGATTAATGAGGTGTTGCTGCCAACACAGTGGGTACAGAAAACATGGGAGTTATTATTATAAATTAGGGGTTAAGAGGTAGGGTTCTAGTCAGCCAGCCATGGGCTCGAGATCCAGTTCTGCCACTTCCTAGCTGTGTGACCTTAGGCAAGCCAACCCACATTTCTCATCAATGAGCCTCAATTTATTTACCTGTAAAATGGAAATAATAAATAACAATAGCTGCTACTCTATAAGTTGTTCTGAGGTTCACAGAAGATGAGTGTAAGTCACTCATCTGGCACATACCAAGATCTCAAAAAATGTTACTTATTGTTGTCATAGGTTGGCCCTACCCATCCTACTACTCTGCACTGTCTTCTTTGCACCCCTGTTTGCCGGCTCTGATCTGCTAAAGCTGGAGCTCCCTCCCAAGGGCACGGCAGTGCACAGCACAAGGCTTAGCACAGACTTAGCACCTAGACTTTGCCTGTGCATTTGGAGACCTCCTCTCCAGCTTCCCCCAGGACAGGAGAGCAGGGAGACTCCACCTGGGGTAGCCTCAGGGGCTCAGAATCTGAGATGGCAACTGGGGTCCCCTCCCCCACACAGACGCTTATAATCAGAGCAGACGCAGACACACCCAGCCCTGCCCTGGCCCCAGATCAAGGCAGGTTTGAGCCTGAGTCGCCCCACCCTGGTTGTAGGGGGCGGGGGGTGCCTAGGGAGGAGGGCTCTGTACATCAAGAAATGTGGGCAGGCCTCACCCACCATCTCCTCCTCTTGCAGGGAGGGAGGGCACCTGAGAACCAAAATCCAGAGCCCCTGGCTCCAGCCCAACTCCCAGGCTGGTTCCCCTTCTTCTGCCCTCTTTTAAGGCACTGGAATGCTTTCAACCAGTTGTACATGCACACGTACTGCTCCCACCTACCACCCAGGGTCTTGGAACTGGGGTAAGGGGGTTGGGGGGTTATGGAGGAATGCCAAAGCCGGGGTGTGCAGGTGAGGTGCTCTTGGGAGACCCTCTCTAACTTGTCCACGGAATGCCCTCTCCCAGCCCACACTCCCTGGGCGTGGATGGCTGGTGTCACCTTTTGGAGCCAACCCCTGGTGGCTGAGTGTGGCAGCCGCCCTCCCTGCTCTGCTGCTGTCTATCCTCATCTTCATGGACCAGCAGATCACAGCGGTCATCCTCAACCGTGCCGAATATAAACTGCGGGTAAGACCTGCTGGGTAGGACCAGAGGCCCCTAGACCAAGGTACAGAAACTCCAGGGTGGGGTCCAGGCCCTCCCTCTCCTACTTCAGAGGTCAGAGAGCCCAGATCTGGCTTAGTTTCATCCTCGATGCTCCACCACTACCTGCAGAAGGGAGCTGGCTTCCACCTGGACCTCTTCTGTGTGGCTGTGCTGCTGCTGCTCACATCAGTGCTTGGGCTGCCCTGGTATGTCTCAGCCACAGTCATCTCCCTGGCCCATATGGACAGTCTTCGGAGAGAGAGCACAGCTTGTGTCCTGGGGGAACCCCGGAGCTTCCTTGGCATCAGGTGAGGCCAATATTGAGGAGGCCAGAGTGAGAGATCAGTCAGAAAGGTGGTGCAGGGGAGTACAAGGCAGAGCGATTTGGACAGCTTAAATTCTAAGCCTCCAGAGGGCTCTCTCACTACTCCGTAAATACTGCAGTGGGGTGAATGGGTGGGTTCCGGGCTGAGATGGGCGTGTCAGGTCTTCCCTCTTATCCTTGGCCATGGGTGTGGGAGGGCCCGTGGGAGGAGCCTCATGGACACAAAGGCAGAGGCGGCCAGAGCCAAGGGAGGGTGAGGTGCCACCTAACAAACCGCCCCCCGCCCCGTCCCCGCCCCCCCCCCTCCCCGCAAGGTAGGAGTGCTTCACTGATGTTACAAAGTTACTGTCACAAAAACAATTTTCTAACCGTTGGAAACACAATCCGTGGAAAGTTTGTGAAATCAACTTTGAAACTGTGAAATGAAAGTTTTTATGGCAGTGTAAAAATCGCTAACGTTGCACCAAAATAAAAAATAAAAACAAAGAGCAACTATGAGCTTGAGCTGATGGAGAGGCCTGGAACATCCCAGCTCAAGTGCCCTGCCCCTTCCTTTCCACCAATTTTGCACATGATGCTAAGGCCCCCTCCCTGCCAGGCTACTATTGGGAGGGTTGTGGGGGGGAAGGGCTCTCTCCACTTCCCTCCTGCCAGTGCCTGTAGTGGTCTCTGGTCAGCATCGCCAAGCCAGGCACCCTAGGGGCTCTCCCAGCCCCTAGCTAACTCTTCCCTCACCCCACAGGGAGCAGAGGCTGACAGGCCTGGTGGTGTTCATCCTCACAGGAGCCTCCATCTTCCTGGCACCTGTACTGAAGGTACCTTTGTTAGGCTGGCATCAGGGGCAGGGCAGTAATAATAACAAATACAGCAAGAACTGACACTGGGTAAATACTTACTGTGCACTAGGCACCGTGTTAAGTTTTCTCCACACTTGGTCTCATTTGATCCTCACGTGAACCCTGAGAGACATTCATACTTCACCAATGAGCAAACTGAAGCTTGTTTGTTTTGAGAGAGAGAGAGAGAGAGAGAGAGAGAGAGAGAGAGAGAGAGAGAATCTTAAGCAGGCTCCACGCCCAGCTCAGAGTGCAACGCAGGGCTGGATCTGACAAGCGTGAGATCACAACCTGGGCCGAAATCAAGAGTCGGACGCTTAACCAACTAAGCCACCCAGGTGCCCCAAGGAAATTGAAGTTTAAAGAGATTAAGTAGCTTACAAAAGGCCACCAAAAGAGCTAGTTTCTTAGATCTATCTGAGAATCCAAACTCTTACCCGGTGGGTTTTCTACCCAGTGGAGCCGGGTATGGGCACGCTACCATCCCCTATGGGCCAAGAGGTATGGCAGTCTTGCTCCAGCCTGCCAACAAACCTCAGACTAACAGTGTGATCATCACATCCCAGGAAAACCTTGAGACAAAACCCCTTCACTTCTCCCTTACCAGATGTTTATAGAACACCTGCCATGTGCAAGGCTCTGCTAGGCACTTGGGAGAAGTGGCAGGGAGGAAGGGGAGACAGGAGTATTGAAAAGAGATATGGAGCCAAGCCCCTATCAGCAACATACACACATGAACAAAAATTAAGTAATAAGTAATCGTAGAAAGGTTCAACAAGCTAAGGTGAGGACACGGAGAATGGCATACAAGAGTCACCAGGGAGGAAAGGTTTGGGGAGGGAAAGGTCATGGAGGCTGGGTGAGAGTAGAGTAGTTGAAAGAGCCAGATAGACTGGATTGGCTGCTTGCTAACTAGGTGACTCTCATTCAGCAGATATTTACTGAGCATAAACCATATGCTAGGCACTGTTCCAAAGACTGAGGATATAGTGGTGATCAAAAGAGGACCATCCACTGCTTGCAGTCTGGTGAGAAGAGACAGAAAAAAAAATTAAAACAATAAAACAGGAAAATTTCAAATAGTGATTACTTCTAATGAAAAATATAAGAGCGTAAGGTGATTAAGAGTGCCAGGGGTCTACTTTAGATTGAAAGGTGTCAAGACACCCCACCACTTCTGGGGTGTCAAGAGATGAGCAGTGAGAAGCCTGAGTAGTGAGAAGGAAGTCAAGGAAGAACATTTTAGGTAGAGGGAAATAGCAAAGCAAAGCAAAGGCCTCACAAAGGATAGAAATAAACCTCGGCATACTGAGAGAAGGAAAGGAAGCTATATAGCAGGAACAGAGGGAGCGAAGAAGAAAGTGATAGATAAGATAAGAGAAGTAGGCCAGGTAGTGGACAAGTTAACTTAATCTCTCTGAAACCCAATTCCCCCTTTTGTGAAATGGAAATTATAAAATTTACCTCATCTGACCATTTTGAAGCTTCAGTATCAGGCATGCAAAGTGGGAAAGGAAGAGAAAGACTTGGGTCGGCTTAGGGGTGGATGCTAGACGCTGGGGTTGGAGCCTAAGGCTGGGGTGGGGGTGGAGGTGGGGGAGTGTGGATCTGGGCAGCTAGCAGAAGTGAACTCCTTTGCCAGCTCTCTACTTTTTTTCTACCAGTTCATCCCGATGCCTGTGCTCTATGGAATCTTCCTGTACATGGGAGTGGCAGCGATTAGCAGCATCCAGGTGGGCCCATTAGAATCACCAAGCAGTCTCACTCCTCCTCTTCTTTCCTGCTGGTGCCTTCTGCTTATACTTGCCAAGTCCTCTCCTCTCCTCTTCCTGTCTCTCTTGGGCTCAGGAACTCTGATGCCAGGCTCTGAATGGGGAGGGCACCAAGGGAGCCTTCTGACTTCCCGCTCACGCTGGACTTGGACAGCTAACAGTGACACCCTCCATGCTGAACACCCTGCTCTCCTTCTCCTCTTATTCCCCTAGTTCACAAAGAGGGTACAGCTATTACTGATGCCAGCAAAACACCAGCCAGACCTCCTCCTCTTGAGACATGTGCCTCTGAGCAGGGTCCACCTCTTCACAGCTATCCAGCTTGCCTGCCTGGGTCTGCTTTGGATAATCAAATCTACTCCTGCAGCCATCATCTTCCCCCTCATGGTAACTTGGGGCCAGGTTGGGTATTGTCCTGGGGGTCCTGGGAGACTCTGAGCCTGGGAGGGTGGCCAAAGCCTACACATGAGGAAGACATTCCCCTCTCATTTGCCCTAGCTCTGGTTGGGAGTTTTAGGACAAAGAAAGATGGCCAAGAGATGCCTACGGATAGGTTAGTCTTGGGATGTCTGATTCAACTCTATTTTTCTAAACTTTTTGGGCTGATCAACCACAAGTAGGAATATAAAGTCCAAAAGAAAACTGAGGTCCTGGGAGAGGCAATACAGGCACTTTTATTACTCAGTGAGGTGATAACACAGGTGGCTTCTGGCCTTATTCTTACGCTCTGAGGAAGTTAAGAGCCATAGGCTTTGTAGTAGGACCAACCACATCCCAGCTATGTGACTTCTGAGAAGTTTCTAAACTCTCAAGGCCTCAGTTTCTTTCTCTATACAATGGGAACAATTATATCTACCTCATAGGAATGTGTTAGCATTAAGTGAAACAATACACAGTGTCTAGTACATAGGAAATGCTCAACGAATGTTACTGTAGTTCATGTTTCTGCTGCTATTGCTGACGGCTCTGGGTTTTGTTTGCATCCCTGCAGTTGCTGGGCCTGGTGGGGGTCCGAAAGGCACTGGAGTGGGTCTTCTCACCACAGGAACTCCTTTGGCTGGACGAGCTGATGCCAGAGAAGGAAAGGAACATCCCTGAGAAGGGACTGGAGCCAGAGTACTCACTTAGTGGTGACACTGAAGATGTAAGCCGCAGGATGGGCCCTCTCAGGAGAAGGGGGCAGGAGTGGGGAGGACCTTCTTGACCAGGAATTATCCCTAAAGTCTAATATTTCTATTAAGCCTGAACACAATCACTCCCCTTAGCTCCTCACTGACACAGGTACACCGAGGCGGTGAGGGAAATCTTTCTTTATAGGGCAAGGGCCCTAGTTTATCAACCCATGGGATTGGAAAGGTCTGATGACAATTTGGTGGGCTTTTTCAACTCTGATCTTTGTCTCAATGTGGGTTTATATCCTTTCACTTTCTGGGTCCCTTTCTCTCTGCTCTGTCTCTGCCTATTCCCAACTCATCTTGGGATCTTTCTTCCACAGTCAGAGCTGATGTATCAGCCAAGGGCTCCAGAGATCAACATCTCTGTGAATTAGCTGGAGTAGGAGGAATTTGGGAGTAGAGACTCCAGGAAACTGAGCATGAGGTGAGGATGTGAGGGAAGTGCCCCTGGAGTCAGGGATGGGGAAGTGTGCGCTCAGACCTTGGAAACTTCCAGTGTGCTGACTAGCCTGTTTTGCCTTCATGTTCCAGTCCCTCATGAACCCCAAAGTAGAGGAGGGAATAGAACGGTCTCCCCACAGGGAAGAATGAAATAAGCCAGGGTACCTGGGCTTGGCTCCCTGCGGCACTGAAGTCTGGCCAGTAGAGGGAGCTGAAGCTCACACCAAATTAGATGTAGAGATGGCGGGGTGGGGGGGGGGGGGGTCGGGGGGTTGGTGGGAGGAAGGGGTAAGATGATGAAAGAATGTAGGGAACTGGGGAGGAGATGAAGGGAAGATAAATGTCCCTGCTGCTTTCCTTCGCCCTGGAGGCCACTTCCTTAGGCTGCTGAGAACCACACTCCAGACAAGTGGAGGGATTCTGTCACTTGCCCACTTTGCCATTCCTTCAATTTTTATTCCTCCACTTATGAAAACATTTTATGAATACTGTACTTAAGGAGTATTTAGATACTAGAGAGACAGGGGTAAGATAATCATGGTCCCTAACTTCATCAGTTTAAATTCCACTGGGAAAAACCAACAGGCAATTGTTGGAGTGGGATAGAGGTGGCTAAGGGAAGCACCAGCTGTGGGAGCAGAGAGGCCTCTAAGCCCTTCTTGGAGGGTGGCGAAGGTGGGGTGGTGGGAGTTGGAGAAAAGGAAGGGGTGCATAACTTGAAATTTGAAGAATGAATAAACACTGTGCAGGATAAGATGGAGGGACATGTTCTAGGCCGAGGGTGTGGCATGTGCAAAACCTGGTGTTTTTCCCCTGTGATAAGCTGAATTTCTGGGGTCCTAGAACCCCCTTCTATCCATGCTTTTCCAAGCTCTAGAGTGCAAGAAGCCCCACCATTTGCAATGGAAAATTCTAGAGGCCAGAGGGAGAAAGGGCAATTCAGTGGCAAGCCCAGAATAAGATCCAATTTTTCCTTATCCCCTACCAACTCCTTTGCCTTGTTCTTTGCCCTACTGTGCCCCTGAGCACTTGCTCTGACTCAACTATGTCTTCTCTTCGTTCACAGGTGTTTACTCAGGAAGTTAGGACATTGTTGGTTTTTGGCTTAACAGCCAGATGTTCAGTCGTCTGGGAACAATGGGGCAGGACTGGAGAGCAGCTGGCCAAGACTTGTATTGCCCTCCTGAGCAGGAGGTAGAGAGTGGCAGGGAACAAGGAGGTCTGCTGGTAAGCCCTGGTGACTGACTAGGCCCTATTCACTCTCTATCCCATTAAAGGGACCTGGAAGCCCTTCCTATTTTAAACTTTCTGCCCTTACAAATTCTTCTTTACAGAATTGGGGGTCTTCAGCAAACTTTCTTCAGTTTGCAAAAGGGGAAAGGAAACTTTCCAGAAAAATTATTTCTCTATTTAAAACAGTTTTCTATACATAAAAAAAAAAAACTTTACTGATTTTTGACCACAAAAGTAAATGAGGTTATTGAAAATATCAAAACATCGGGGCGCCTGGGTGGCTCAGTCGGTTGGGCGGCCGACTTCGGCTCGGGTCATGATCTCGCGGTCCGTGAGTTCGAGCCCCGCGTCGGGCTCTGTGCTGACAGCTCAGAGCCTGGAGCCCGTTTCGGATTCTGTGTCTCCCTCTCTCTGACCCTCCCCCATTCATGCTCTGTCTCTCTCCGTCTCAAAAATAAATAAACATTAAAAAAAAATTAAAAAAAAAAGAAAATATCAAAACATCAAAGACACATATAATTTTGAAATGAAAACCATGCCAGTGATAACCAGTGTTCACATTTTAGTGTATATTGTTCAGATTTATTTCAAGGGACACATTAATATTTTTATTAAAATGGGATTATACTCTTGAGTTCTACATGTTTGTCACTTAATGTGAGTTGAATATGTTCCCCTGTTGGTACATACATCCTTTATCTACCTCATTCTTTTTGTAATCTGCATAGAATGAATAACCTTATAATCTGAAAAAGGTATCATATATACAAGAGAGTATATAAAATGTCTTCTGCAAGTACAAGAATTTCTTCAGAGTATATACCTAGGAGTGAAATTAAAGAGTAATGATAGAAAGAGCACTTGTGTATGTCAGTTCATTTGTGAATTTTAAAGTTAAAAATTATATTTAATCTAGCATCTAGCATTTTAGTTGTTTTAGTCAGGAAGGCTATTCAAAAAGTTTAATCTATACAAGGCCAGAAGTGGAAATTCTTTTTTCTATAATGTTTTATTTTTAAGCAAATTCTCCCCCCAATTTGGGGCTCAAACTCACAACCCCAAGATCAAGAGTTGCGCATTCCACCATGAACCAGCCAGGTGCCCCAGAAGTGGAAATTTTGAAGGCTCTTTTTAGTGCCCTTTTTTTTTTTTAAAGATGTTGTTTTTTTATTTTTTTATTTTTGAGAGAGCAAGAGTACCCAAGTGAGTGAGGGGGAGAGAGAGAGAGAGAGAGAGAGAGAGGGAGAGGGAGGGAGGGAGGGAGAGAGAGAGAAAGAGAGAGAGAGAGAAAAGTGGGTCTCACCTGGTGGGGCTTGAGTTCATCCATGTGGGACTTGAACTCACTAACGGTGAGATCATGACCTGAGTCAAAGTGAGATGTATAATGACTGAACCACACAGGTGCCTGGCTCTTCTAAATGTTTTTTTAAAAAGGCTCCTAACATTACAGCCTGAGTACCTATTGATTGAGAGAAATATATACCAAAAGTATAATTTAAACTTAGATAGTTATGTATTTTACTCATTTCAGCAGCATCTACATAATGTTGAAAACATCTTTATTTAGACTTATTTAAACATTCAACAAATACTTATTGAACATCAGCAATGTCTTGTCAGATAAAATTTCTAACATCATGGAGTTTGTACTGAAAGACAGAAATAACAAACAAAAAATAACATTATCTGGGATAATGACAAGTACACTGAAGAAAATCAGTAATATGATAGGGACTGGGAGAAGTTTACTAGAGATGGATGCTCAAGGGAGGCCTCTCTGAGTAGGTGATCTTTAAGCTGGCACCTGCATGACAAGGAACCAACTAAATTATCATCTGCCTGCAGCCAAGACATGGTAAACAGAGACATGAATTTAAGTGTCCTACAGTCCCCAGATTGGGAACCACTGTCATAAGGGGAAGACTATGAGGTGAGCTCTGGCTTCAGATGTAGCCCTTAGCTTGCTCAGTCCAGGCCATGTGAGCCTGAAACATTCCTTTCCTGGCTCTAACCCACAGTCTTCAGTTTTCTGTCAGTAAAATCGGGCCACAGTCCTGATTCTAGGGTGCTATAAGGGTTAATTGATGCCTATAACATTTTTAAGATGTTTAGATGAAAAACTCAGGGCTGTATGGAGGGTTATTAGAGCCTCCCTAGCCCCAGGGAAAATCTCTCCATATCAGTAACGTAGGTCCTCTCTTCTCTAGTCTGTAGCTGTGGGACAATGACTTTCACACTTCTGTGGGTATTAGGTTGTTATAATGTGAATTCCTTGGGCTCTTGGCCTGAGGTTCTGATTTTCCCTGAGGTTCTGTGTCCTTCTGTCCCCTTGTCCAGGACCTCATGTTTCCCAACACTCTAGATTTGTCTTTGCAAATGGACCAGAGTATGTACTTGTCCATATATACTGTGGTCAGAGACATCTTAGGTCATTTTTCCTAAGAGCAATCAAGAGGAGACATTGGGGAAGGCAGGAATGTGTCTGTATCTACTTCTCAAATGTAGACCGATATTAGGAGGAGGATTAGGAGAAAACTTTGAATAAGGGAGGAACTGCCGACTGGTCAAAAATGAGAAAAGGTGAGTACAAGGAAAATAATCCTGGTGTGAGGCCAGTTCACTGCTTCTTACCTCTTTTTCTGGTGCTGAATTCCACTATAGGAGCTGTCCAGGAGTTGACAACAAATTCCTTCAACAAATACATATATATTAAATGTCTATTATATGCCAGGCAATGTAGTCTATTGTATTACTAGGTGTAGGAATTCAATGTGAAATAAGATCTCTGCTTTCCTGGACCTTCCATTCTAGTAGGGGGAGGCAGCAAATAAATAAATACAATGATATATATGTAAGACTATTTCAGACAGTGGTAAGTACAATAATACAAGATAACATAATAAAGAGGGAGAGTTTGGCGAGTGACTGTCTTAGATTGGGGGTTAGTAAGGGCCTCTCTGAGAAGATAACATTTGAGCAGAGACCTGAATGACGAGAAGTCAGCCTTGGGAATAGAGGAGAGGGAGTGGAGGGAAAGAAAGCATTTTTTGGCCAAGGTAATGTCAGTGTAAAGGCCCTCAGGCAGGAAGAGCTTCAGAATGTTTGAGAAGGCCCACAGAGCTAGAGTGGAGGAGTGAGGGAGAGAACAGGGGAAGGTGAGGTTGGAAAAGATGAGGGTCAGTGTGGTAGGCTACATAATGAATACTTTGAAAGAGGCAATATAGATGAGGCCTTGTCCCTTTGGGTAAGAATAGTAGAGGCCAACCTAGAACAGCCAAAACAATCTTGAAAATGAAGAACCAAGTTATAGGACTCACAACCTCTGATTTTCAAAATTACTTCAAAGCTCCTATAATCAAGACAGTGTGGTACTTGCATAAGGAAATACATACAGGATTGACAGTCTAGGAACACATACTCACACTTACGGTCAATCGATTTTTGATGAGAATGCCAAGACAACTCAATGGTGAAAAAAATAGTCTTTTCAACAAATGGTTCTGGGAAAACTGGATATCTCCATGCAAAAGAAAGAAGTTGGACGCCTGCCTCATACCATATGCAATAACTAACTCAAAATGCATCAAAAACTTAAATATAAGAGCTAAAACCATCTCTTCTTAGAAGAAAATAAGCCTTAATCCTCATGACCTTGGACTTGGCAATGGTTTCTTAGAATGATACCAAAGCACAAGGAACAAAATAAAAAAATAAATTAGACCTCATAAAAATTTTAAAACTTCTATCCTCCAAATGGCACTATCTAGAAAGTGAAAACAACCAGCAGAATGGGAGAAAATACATGTAATTATACATCTGATAAGGGACTTGTATCTAGAATATATTAAGAACTCTTACAACTCAATAACAAGAAGACAAATAACTCAATTTAAAAATAGGCAAGGGAAGGGGCACCTGGGGAGGCTAGGTGGTTGAGTGTCGGACTCTTGATTTCGGCTCAGGTCATGATCCCAGGGTCATGGGATTGAGCCCTGTGTAAGGTTCCATACTGAGCATGGAGCCTGCTTAGGATTCTCTTTCTCTCCTTCACTGGCACATGCTCTCTCTCAAAAAAAAAAAAAAAAAAAAAAAAAAAAAAAAAAAAAAAATCCCAAAACAAAATAAAACAAAAACAAAGGAAGGGGCATCTGGCTGGCTTAATCAGTGGATCATGCGACTTTTGATCTTAGGGTGGTGAGTTTGAGCCCCACATTAGGTGAAGCACTTACTAAAAAAAAAAAAATAGACAAGGCCTCCAAATAAACATTTATCTAAAGAATATATAATAATGGGAGGACCTGGCTGGCTTAGTCAGAAGAGTGGGATCATTTGACTTTGTGGTCATGAGTTTGACCCCATGTTGGGTATAGAGATTACTTAAAAACAAACAAACAAACAAACAAACAAACAAACAAACTAGGGGTGCCTGGGTGACTCAGTCAGTTGAGTGTCTGACTTCGCCTCAGGTAATGATCTCATAGTTCCTGAGTTCAAGCCCCACATTGGCTGGCGGCTGTCAGCACAGATCCTGCTTCAGATCCTCTGTCCCCATGTCTCTCTGCCCCTCCTCTGCTTGCGTTCTCTCTCAAAAATGAATAAACATATATAAACATAAATAAGTAAACTGAAAAAATAAAGAAGATATACAAATGGACAATAAGCACATGAAAAGATGCTCAACATCATTAGCCATTAGGAAAATGTAAATCAAAATCACAATGAGATACTGTTCACACACATTAGGATGGCTATAAATAACAAGTATTGGTGAGGATGCAGAGAAGTTGGAACCCTCACACATCACTGGTGGGAATGTAAAATGATGCAGCAGCCCTGAAAATAGTTTGTGTCCTTCTAAAAGTTAAATATAGAATCATCATATGATCTAGCAATCCCACTCCCAGATATATACCCAAAAGATTTAAAAGCAGGGAAGCAAACAGATACTTTGTACCAATGTTCATAGCAGCATTATTCACAATAGTCAAAAGGTGAAAACAACTCTGATGACTCAACAACGCAAAGTGATGAATAAACAAAATGTGTTATATCCATACAGTGGAATATAATTCAGCAATAAAATGTAATGAAACACTGATACACGCTACAACATTGATGAACTTTGAAAACATCATTCTAAGTGAAAGAAACTAGTCACAAAGGACTACATGTTGTATGATTCCATTTATGTTAACTATCCAGAATAGGCAAATCTATAAAGATAGAAATTAGACTATTGGTTGCCAAAGGTTTGGCACCTGGGAGGGAAGGGGTGGGGAGGTTAAAGGTAATGGCTAAGGAGTATAGGACTTATTTTTAGGGCTGATGAAAATGTTCCAGAATAGATGTGATGGTTGTACAACTCTGTGAATACAATAAGAGCCACAAAATTATGTGGTCTGTAAATTATATTTCAATAAATCTATTTAAAAAAATAAAAAGAAGGGTGCCTGGGTGCCTCAATTGGTTAAGCATCTGACTTGGCTGAGGTCATGATCTCGTGGTTCATGAGTTTGAGCCCTACGTAGGGCTCTGTGCTGACAGCTCAGAGCCTGGAGCCTGCTTTGAATTTTGTGTCTCCCTCACCCTCTACCCCTCCCCTGCTCATGCTCTGTGTCTCTCTCAAAAATAAATAAACATTAAAAATAAAAAAAAAATAATAAAAAGAATGGTAGGGGCCAGAGCCTGGTATCTAATTAGCAGGGTCACAACAGGGAGGCTGAAAACCTCTAGGGCCTCCAAGACCAAAGGAATTACCAAGGCTGGGCAAGAACTGGGGGAATTCTCCAATACCGACTCCAGGAACCTAACAGTTAAGTGAACCCAAGGGAAGAACCACAGTCTTGGGAGACTTCTTCAGGTTGTTTTTAGAGACCTGTGTTTGTTCATCTCCTGCGAATATATCCGTGTCCAAAGGGGAAAATGTATAATGATGCAAACTAGAGCTGTGCTCTCTTTCTAGATTCTCTGCTCTTCTCAATGATAATATATTAATGCCAGAGTCCTTAGCTCCAGCCTGACCTATCTCCTCTTTATTAATAACCACAGGATCATAGAGCTGGAAGATCATCTCCTCTTAAAGATGCAGAACTGAGGGTTCAGAGGAGAGTTACCTGCTTGATCACACAGCCAGTAAACAGCATAGAGGGGACTCAAATTACGGTGAAACACCTTACCCCTAAATTCCCCATCCTAGTGACTAAATCCCTAATGAATCAGTAATAGCCTAAGGAAGGACAGCTGTCAGGCCAAGGGGAAGGGATGGATGGTAGGAGAGCAAGGGAGAGGTGCGGGTGGATGTGGAGGTGGAAAGTGACATACGTGGCAAAGTAGTTGTTATTACGCTGCTTTACATTTTTTTCTCTTTAAGTTTGATTTCTTTCCATATTTGTCTATTCTTTAAAAAAAATTTTTTTAACGTTCATTTATTTTTGAGACAGAGAGAGACAGAGCATGAATGGGGGAGGGGAAGAGAGAGAGGGAGACACAGAATCGGAAGCAGGCTCCAAGCTCTGAGCTGTCAGCCCAGAGCCCGAGGCGAGGCTCGAACTCACAGACAGCGAGATCGTGACCTGAGCTGAAGTCGGACGCTTAACCGACTGAGCCACCCACGCGCCCCGTCCATATTTGTCTATTCTAATTAACCATATGGGGCTGTGGCCTGGAAGAATTGTTGGTTCTTAAAACTCATTGAAGGGCTTAGGTCATTTTAAGAAATGGGCCAGCACAGGAGGAAGGAAATACAAGTATCACTGTTCTAGGAGATGTCCCTGGCTCTTCCCAGTTCCTGCTATTGAGCCCAAGTGGACCAGTTGTGGCCCCTTACAGCTTGTCCCACCATTTAACTTCAGGTTTTCTAAATAAACTCCTCATGGCTGGGAAGGTCCCTGTCGTCTGCCCTATCTAGTCTCTCTCTTCACCCTATGCAGACAAAGTTTTATCTGGAGACTTAGAAAGAGAGAGAAGCAGGGAAAGGAGTATCTTTTCCCTTTCATAGATTCACATCAGAGATGCCCAGAGCACATTCAGAGCTCTTGCTCCCAAGCTTTGACTGCTGAGTTAAAGACGAGAGTTGGCTGAGTAAGGAAAGACTGAAAACCCAGCAGAGACTTCATAGATCATCTCCTCCATCCTTCTGCCTCCACTGCAAGCGCTATATAGTACTGCAGCAGTCCTGAAACTTTCTGGTTTCATAACCCCTGTACACTCTTAAAAATTATTAAAGACCTACAGTTCTTTTATTTATTATTAAAGACCCAAAGAGCTCTTGTTTCTTTATTTTTTTAATTTTTATAATATTGATTGTACTTTTTTTTTTTTAAGAGAAAGAGAGAGTGTGTGAGCAGGGGAGGGGGCAGAGAGAGAGGGAGAAAGAGAATCTTAAGCAGGCTCCACATTCAGCGTGGAGCCCGACCCGGGTCTCGATCCCATGACCCTGGGATCATGACCTGAGCTGAAATCAAGAGTTGGATGCTCAACCGACGGAGCCCTTGTTTATAGAGCATCCTGAGCTCTTGTTTATATATGTGGGTTTTATCTATTAGTGTTTAGTGTATTGGAAATTAAAACAGGAATTTACAAAACTCTATAAGTTTAATTCATAAATGTGAACATAAGTAACATATTTTTATGAAAAAAATCTATTTTTTGAAGAAAAATTTAGTAAGAGTTAATTTTTAATGTGTGACTTAATAAAAGACGGATGGATTGTCCATCCTATCAACTTCAAAATTCAGTCAACTGCAATTAGTATTTTGGTTGAAGAATATGAAGAAAATCTGGACTCACATGGATATGTAGTTGGAAAGGGAGGAATATTTTAATTTTTTTTTCAGATAATTGCAGTTATTATCTTTACTACCACACGAAAATGCAACAACTGTTAGTTTTCTAAAGGTTGAAATCATAACTATAAAATTTTCATACTCTGTTACATTAAAATCCACTAGCCTAGCTTTGAATGTTGTTTTATTCATTCACGGTTTTATAACATCATGTATTGGTCATTTGGGAAATACAGTTCACTGAGTTATGCAGCTCTTGCAAATACTGACACATTTTATTATATAATGTCAAAATAATATCAGAGAATACATTTTGCAATATCATCTCCTATCTCACCAAAAAAGTCTTTAAGTTTTGGGAAACTGTCAACCAATAACAGTGGATGCAACTTTCCAAAATCCGCATTTATGCCCCAAAACTTGAATTTTATATTTGGAAACAATATACTGTCAGCTGTTTTCCTTCAAATGGCAGGCTCCAGAAAATGTCTGCCAAATACACCAGTCTGAATTACCAAAATTTATGTCAGTCATACTTTAAAGTAAAAATGATGTTCCATGAAAAAATGGTTAGTTCAGCTTACAACAAAAATAGTTGCATGAGTGTTTTCCCTGGAGACAACCAATGTTCAGCAGAAGTGCTCTATGTATACTTCTCATTTCCTCAAATAGAATATTAAAATACATGTAATGAAAAGCTGAGATTTAATTAATAAAATTAATTTTTACTTCTTCATTAAGGACTTTTTAAAAATGTTTAAATATTTATTTTGAGAGAGAGAGCGCATGTGCAAGCAGGGGAGAGGCAGCAAGAGAGAATCCCAAGCAGGCTCCTCACTCAGCACAGAGCCCAACTCCAGGATCAATCTCACAAACCATGAGATCATGACCTGAGCTGAAATCAGGAGTCAGATGCTCAACTGACTGAGCCACCTAGGTTCCCTTGCATGTCTCTTACTTTAAATTTTTTTAAATGTTTATTTATTTTTGAGAGAGAGAGAGAAACAGAATGCGAACAGGGGAAGGGCAGAGAGAGAGGGAGACACAGAATCTGAAGCAGGCTCCAGGCTCTGAGCTGTCAGCACAGAGCCCGAGGCGGGGCTCGAACCCACGAACAGCGAGATCATGACCTGAGCCGAAGTTGGACGTGCTTAACTGACTGAACCACCCAGGTGTCCCTGCACGTCTCTCACTTTAAATCAAAAGCTAGAAACAATTAAGCTTAGTGAGGAAGGCATGTTGAAAATCAAGATGGGCAAAGTAAATTGAAAACCTTCTGTAAAGGATTCACATTCTAGATGCCATTAAGAACATTCGGGATTCAAGGGCACTTGGATGGCTCAGTCAAGGGTCCAACTCTTCATTTCAGCTCAGGTCATGATCTCACAGTTTGTGAGATTGAGCCTTGGGTCAGACTCTGTGCTGACAGCCTGCTTGGGATTCTCTCTCTCCTCTCTCTCTGCCCAGCCCCCATGTGCATCAGTGCTCTTTTTCTCTCTCAAAATAAATAAATAAACTTAAAAAAAAAAAGAACATTCGGGATTCAAACCACCAACATTAACAGGAATTTGGAAGAAGTTGATTCTAACCCTCATAGATGACCTTGAGGGATTCCAGACTTCAATGGAGGATGTAACTGCAGATGTGATGGCAATAGCAAGAAAAATAGAGTTAGAAGTGAAGCCTGAAGATATGACTGAACTGCCACAATTTCATGATAAAACCTTAATGGATGAGAACTTGCTTCCTCTGGATGAGCAAAGAAAATAATTTCTTAAAATGCAATCTACTCCCAGTGAAGATGCTGTGAAGATTGTTGAAATGACAATAAAGGATTTAGAATATTACATAAACTTAGTTGATAAAGCAGCAGCAGGGCTTGAAAGCATTGACTCCAATTTTTTTTTTAAGATTTAATTTTTGGGGCACCTGGGTGGCTCAGTTGGTTGGGTCAACATCGGATCCGACTCGATTTCAGCTCAAGTCATGATCTTGCAGATCATGGGATCAAGTCCCTCACTGGGCTCGGTGCTGACAGCGTGGAGCCTGCTTGGGATTCTCTTTCCTCTCTCTCTGCCTCTCTCCCTGGCTCAGGTGCTCTCTCATAATAAATAAATAAGCATTTTAAAAAGATTTTATTTTATTTTATTTTAAAACATTTCTATGTTTGTTTTTGAGAGCGAGAGAGACAGAGAGAGACAGCGCATCAGTGGGGAAGGGGCAGAGGGAGAGGGAGACAGAATCCGAAGCAGGCTCCAGGATCCGAGCTGTCAGCACAGACCCCGACATGGGGCTTGAACCCATGAACCACGAGATTATGACCTGAGCCGAAGTCAAATGCTTAACTGAGCCACCCAGGTGCCCCCCAAAAAGATTTTAATTTTTAGTAATCTCCGCACCCAGCATGGGGCTCGAACTCTCAACCTTGAGATCCAGAGTCGCATGCTCTATCAACTGAGCCAGGCAGACACCCAGGACTGACTCTAATTTTGAAAAAAGCTCTACTGTGAGTAAAATGCTGTCAAGCAACATCGCATGCTACAGAAAAATCGTTCACAGAAAGGAAAGTCCTTCGATGAGAAAAACTTCATTGTTGTCTTGTTTTAAGAAATGGCCACAACCGCCTGAACCTTCAGCAACCACCATGTTGATCAGTTAGGAGCCATCAGCATCAAGGCAAGACCCTCTACCAGGAAAAAAAAAAAGATGACCTGCTAAAAGCTCAGATGATGGTTAGCATTTTATAGCTGTTCCTCTACTTATTAAACACTTATTGATGGACAAATGTAAGGTTTCTGTGAACATCTTCACACACGTATTTCTGAGCTCATGTGTGAGTGTCTCCAATTCTCCCAGAATTGGAAGTGGATTTTGCTAGATTAAAGGGTATGTGCATTTAAAAATTTGAAGGCAACTCCAAACTGATTTCCTAAAGATGTTATCAATTTACAATCCTGCTAATGGCATATGAGAGGACAACAGGGAACTTGTGAGAATAATTGTTGGGCATGAGATGATCAGGGTCTGCAAAGTGGTCTCACCAGTGCTCTTGAGGGTTTTAAAATATTTGAGTCCTGGGGCGCCTGGGTGGCTCAGTCGGTCAAGATCTGACTCTTTTTTTTTTTTTAATTTTGTTTTTTATTTTTTAAAATTTACATCCAAATTAGTTAGCATATAGTGCAACAATGATTTCAGGAGTAGATTCCTTAGTGCCCCTTGCCCATTTAGTCCATCCCCCCTCCCACAACCCCTTCAGTAACCCTCAGTTTGTTCTCCATGTTTATGAGTCTCTTCTGTTTTGTCCCCCTTCTTATTTTTATATGGTTTTTGTTTCCCTTCCCTATGTTCATCTGTTTTGTCTCTTAAAGTCCTCATATGAGTGAAGTCATATGATTTTTGTCTTTCTCTAATTTCACTTAGTATAATACCCTCCAGTTCTATCCATGTAGTTGCAAATGGCAAGATTTCATTCTTTTTGATTGCTGAGTAATACTCCATTATATAGATATACCACATCTTCTTTATCCATTCATCCATTGATGGACATTTGGGCTCTTTCCATACTTTGGCTATTGTTGATAGTGCTGCTATAAACATGGGGGTGCATGTGTCCCTTTGAAATAGCACACCTGTATCCTTTGGATAAATGCCTAGTAGTGCAATTGCTGGGTCGTGGGGTAGTTCTATTTTAGTTTTTTGAGGAACCTCCATACTGTTTTCCAGAGTGGCTGCACCAGCTTGCATTCCCAAGCGTCTGACTCTTGATTTCAGTTCAGGTCATGATCTCAAAGTTCATGGGTTTGAGCCCCGTGTCCAGCTACCTGCTGACAGTGTGGAGCCTGCTTGAGATTCTCTCTCTCTCTCTCTCTCTCTCTCTCTCTCTCTGCTCCTCCCCTGATCATGTGTTCTCTCTCTCTCCCAAAATAAACTAAAAAAAATTAAAAAATATATTTCACAGTCCTTCAGTTATTCTCTAGGAATTCTAATATCCTTATGAAATCCCTAGTACACAGAACAGTATTGCTGCTTCCTTTGGACACTATTATGGCTCAATCTTGGTTAAAAATCCTTCCAGCTTAAGGGCAGAGGCACTAGGACAGTTTAGGGCTTTAACCAAATCCCAGAGGCCATTGACAGGCTTGCCCATTTCTCAGACATTTGCCCTACATAACTCTTGTAAGGGTGAAGCAATCCTATTCAAATGACAAACATTTTTCATCTACTAAATCTAAGCTGGAACAGTCCAACCCTGGCTGTTTTTTTCTCTTTTGTCACCAGTGGTGCCAATGCCAGAGTTAAAGAGGTCCTTCTAGGCGAAAAGTTTCAGGGTAGAGTCTTGACCACAATTTTTCTTACAGCTTCTGTGAGCTTGTACTAGGCTCATGTTTCAGCTAGACTGTCTATAGTCCTCTTGGGGCCACAGCAAACACCATGCCACTTCCTTGGGGAAGAACATCTGGGAGGTGGCACTGTTACCTGCCCTGCAGGTGAACGCCATGCTGCGTCTCTTGCTTTATAGGCCTGCCTTGATGAGCAAGGGGTGTGGTTAACGAAGGTGAGTTCAAACACTCCAAAAGAGTCTCTAAGATCAGCCTTCAGAGTGACTCAGTTCTCACTTATAAGCCAAAATTGCTCTCCGAGTAGGAACCCCAGGCTTGCTCTCTTCTCACTTTGGTAAGCAATGCAATGATGTACTTCTGACTCTGACAGGAAACATCAGAAGGTGATGGATGGAAACGTCCCCTTAGAGATTTTTCCAGGAGGTATTGACTCTAATACACAGTTCTCCAGTTTCTTCTTTATTAAACAGGTAGTATGAAGCCTAGAGGACTCCTCAAGGGCCCTTCTGATTCAAAAGTACTGACTCACTATGAGGCAGACCACCATGACCTGGAAGATAAGCTGAGTCTTGATGTGGGGGTTTCTAAATAACTATTATCTTATCAGGAAAGTGCTCAGACAATGAGATTCTAAATTTTCACCAGTCCTGGAACCTTCTAGAGTCTGTGGCAGAATGCCACGGTACCTGCCAAGGAGAGCTTCTAGAGAAGGTAGGTGTGGCTGCCCAAGTTGCAGTGTAGAAGAGGACATATGAAACAAGGTGTTTGGAGTAGTCAGCCTCGGGTCTCCCATATGTGTGGAATTGCAGAGGTAGGGGCTTCACTGTAATGCACTTGGTAAGCTTCTGGGTTTCTTCAAAGGATCTGTGATTGCAGGTTGTTAGTAGCCTGTTCTTGTCAAATGAGCTTGTGCAACTGCGGATCAAGGTATCTGGGATGAGGGCCTACACACTTGCTGATACTTATTCATCAGTGTGATTCTTGGGCTTCCCTTTTAATTACTCCCGAGGGGTGGAGGAAAACACACAGAATTGCTGCTAGTACTCAGATTTTAAGTATGCATCTTTCTGTGGAGGCAGTACCCAAAATATATTCACCAAGGATTCACCTGGTGGAAAAGTGACTTAATCTTCATTGCTAACATGACCTTTCTGCAGAGTGATGTTTTTTTAATGAAAACCAAAGCTACAACTCAACATCTTTTAAAAATTCGTTCCCAGTTCCTTATTGCCAATAAGTATCCCAATTTGATGAATCCTCTGATTTTACACCTATAGTGATTTTTTCTTACAACCTTTATTTTTTTTCTGATCACCAGAGTAATACATTACTTATAGAAAAATTGGAAACATAAATAAATAAAAATAACCCACTATTCCACCATCCACAGATAATCTGTCTGACATATGTTATTTTTTTTTATTTTAATTTTTTAAATTTAATCTCTATACCCAACATGGGGCTCAAACTCATGACCCTGAGATCAAGGGTCACATACTGTTCCAACTAAGTCAGTCAGGTGCCCCTGATATTTGTCATTTTGAGGTATGTCATTTTCTATTCACTGTAGTGTATTGAGAATATATATACATCTTGTCTTATAACCTTATTTTTTATTTAACATAATATGAACTTCATTTTTTTTTGAAGTTTATTTATTTTTGAGAGAGCATGAGTCGGGGAGGGGCATTGAGAGAGGGGTACAGAGGATCTGAATCAGGCTCTGCACTGACAGCAGAAAGCCAGATGCGGGACTCAAACCCAGTAACCTGAGATCATGACCTAAGCCAAAGTCTGACACTCAACTGACTGAGCCACCCAGGCACCCCTGTGAACTTCATTTTTTTCTATACAATAATTTTGTTCCTATGTCTGATTAAACCTTTTTTTTTTTTTTTAAGATTTTGATTTTTGGGGGCACCTGGGTGGTTCAGTCAGTTAAGCATCTGACTCTTGATCTCAGAGCAGGTCTTGATCTCAGTGTCGTGAGTTCAAGCCCCACACTGGACTCCACAATGGGTGAGATGCCTACTTAAAAAAAAAAAAGATCGGGGCACCTGGGTGGTTCAGTCAGTTAAGCGTCCCACTTCGGCTCGGGTCATGATCTCACAATTTGTGATTTCGAGCCCCATATTGGGCTCTCTGTTGTCAGTATGGAGCCCGCTTTGTATCCTTTGTCCCCTTCTCTGCTCTTCCCCTGCTCGCATGTGTGTGCATTCTCTCTCAAAAATAAATAAGCATTTAAAAAAATTTTTTTTTAGATTTATTTATTTTGGAGACAGAAACAGAGCACGAGTTGGGGAGGGGCAGAGAGAGAGGGAGAGGGAGACACAGAATCGGAAGCAGGCTCCAGGCTCCGAGCCGTCAGCACAGAGCCCAACGTGGGGCCGAACCCAGCAACCGTGACATCATGACCTGAGCCGAAGAAGATGCCCAACCGACTGAGCCACCCAGGTGCCCCAATAAGCATTTTTTAAAAAGATTCAAAAAAAGATTTTATTTTCAAGTGATCTCTACATCCAGCATGGGGCTTGATCTCACAACCTCAAGATCAAGAGTCATACCATCTATTGACTGAGCCACACAAGTGACCCAACTCATAAACATAAATTCCTAGACTCATAAACAAAAATTCCTAGAAGTCCAAAGGAATAAGCATGTTAAAAATGCTCACAAGAGGGGCCCCTGGGTGGCTCAGTCGGTTAAGCGGCTGACTTCGACTCAGGTCATGATCTTGCAGTTCGTGAGTTCAAGACCCATGTCGGGCTCTGTGCCAACAGCTCAGAGCCTAGAGCCTGCTTCGGATTCTGTGTCTCCCTCTCTCTCTGTACCAACTCCCACTCTCTCTCTCTCTCAAAAATAACCATTTTAAAAAATTGAAAAAGGGGCACCTGGGTGGCTCAGTTGGTTAAGCGTCCAACTTCGGCTAAGGTCATGATCTCACGGTTCAGGGGTTTGAGTCCCATGTTGGGCTCTGTGCTGGCAGCTCAGAGCCTGGAGCCTGCTTTGGATTCTGTGTCTCCCTCTCTCTCTTCCCCTCCCCTGTTCATGCTCTGTCTCTCTCTCTCAAAAATAAATAAACATTAAAAAAAATTATAAAAAATTTTTTAAAATGCTCACAAGAGAGCAGATCTTAAAAGTTCTCAACACAAGAAGAAAAAATTGTAACTATGTGAGGTAATGTATGTTAACTAAATTTATTGTGGTAATCATTTTGCAATATATATGTATATCGAATCATTATATTGTATACCTTAAATTAATACAATGTTATAGATCAATTATATCTCAGCAAAACTGGAAAAAATAAAAATAAAAAAATTAAATTTTAGAATAGTGTTAGATTTATAGAAAAGCTGGAAAGACAGTATAGTTGCCACATAGCCCGTCTCCAATCTCCTCTATACTAATATCTTAGTATCTTATATTAGTATGGTACATGTGTTGCAATTAATAAACCAACATTGATATAATATTAGCTAATTAATACATAGTTACTAAGATCCATAATTTATTCAAGTTTATTTTGGGTTTATCTCATGTCCTTTTCCTGTTCCAGTATTCCATCCAGGATACTACACTACATTTAGTTATCATGTCTCCTTAGGTTCCCCTTGACCATGACAGTTTCTCAGACTTTTGCATGTAGTATCAAGGGTATATACTATCAACAGGAGTTATCACTGATGATGTTAATCTTGACAACCTGGCTGAGGTAGTGTTTGTCAGGTTTCTCCACAATCAAGTCACTTGTCCCTCTCCCATTTCCATATTTTACTCTTTGGAAGGATATCACTATGCACAGCCCAAATGTAAGGAGAGGGAAGCTAATGCTTCACCTCCTCAAGGGTAGAGTTTCTACATCAATTTGGATTTCTTCTGCATGGAAAACTTACCTATTGTCCCATTTATTTATTTATTCATTCAAACATTTATTTACCCATATGGACTCAAGGACATTTATTTTATACTTTGGGCTATAATTCAATATTATTTATTTGCTCAAATTTTTCCAGCTTTGGCCATTGGGAATTGTTTCAGTTAGCTCCTATTATCTCTTTGAAATACCCTCATTATTGTGTGTGTGTGTGTATGTGTGCGCTCACACGTGCGCGCATGCATGTTTAGTAATTTCTTACTTTCTGGCACTCTAAGATGTTCCAGGTTCATCATGTATATTTCCTGTCCCAGTCCCAGATTCAGTCCCAGTCCTAGATTTCTCCAAGGAGTCTGGTTCCTCTCATTGGAGAATGTTATTAAAAGCCAAGATGTGGGTGCAAGGTGTGCATGTTGCTACTGGAATATCATTTCTAGGTCCTCTGTGCTGACAGACCAAGAAAAAATATGTGTGTATACTAACTTGTGTATATGCACATACCTATACATATTCCTACATGTATCCACTTGTAATTATATTAAACTAACTAGAAGTTCTGATGTCTCCAACTCTAATCCATTACCACATAGATCATTCTAGCTTCCTCCCCTTGCTTATCTGTAATCACCCACTCCACAGTGAGAAACAGAAACTGCCAGCCACTTACATAATTGTTCAATTCCAATACACATATATGGTTTTAGAAATGTTTGTTAACGCACATCCCCAGGGGAAAATACCTTAATCAACTATTGTACATTGCTTATGTGCTGTTCCTTTTGCCTTTAGAGTGACAACTGCTTTCCAAACTTACATAGGTCAGTTGCTTTTTCTTTCACTCCCTTCACTGAAGTTGTTTCACACATTTGTAATACAATTATATATATTTTTGTCATCATCTGCATTCCATTCTAACATATCCTGACCTACTAAACAAATGAAAACATTTTTTCACACATTAAAGTTCACTCTTGGGGTGCATGGCTGACTCAGTTGGTAGAGCATAAGATTCTTGATCTCAGGGTCATGAGTTCAAGCCCCACATTGGGTATGGAGACTATTTAAAATAAAAGTAAAAAAATTAAAAAGTTCACTCTTTGTACTATGAAGTCTATGAGTTTTGACAAATACATAGTGTCACATATCCACTATTATAATTCCGTACAAAATACAGTATCATACAGAATGTTACCAATCTGAAAGTCCCTGTTCTTCACCTGTTCAACCCTTCCCCCACTCCAATCCCTGGCAGTCATAGATCTGTTTACCATCTCCACAGTTTTGCCTTTTCCAGAATGTCATATAGATTCATTCAGTATGCAGCCTTTTTAGACTGGCTTCTTTTGCCTAGCAATATGTATTTAAAATTCATCTATGTCTTTGCATAGTTTGATAGTTCATTTGTTTTTATTACTCAACAATCTTCCATTGTATGGTGATAACACAGTTTGTTTATTCATTCACTTATCAAAGGATACCTTGGTTGCTTCCACATCTTGGTGATTGTGAATAAAACTGCTATAAACATTCACATGCAGAATTTTATGTGGATAGGTTTTCCACTCAGTGGGTAAATACCCAGGATTGCAACTATGGATTACACGGCAAGACTACGTTTAGCTTTGTAAGAAACTTCCAAACTTTCTTTGAAAGTGGTTGTACCATTTTCATTCTTACTAGCAGTGAGTGAGTTCTTTTAGCTTTGCATCCTCACCAACAATTGGTATTGTCAGTTATTTGGATTTTAGCCATTCTAATAGATGGAAATAAAAACTTAAAGAAAGGATCTTTGGGGCGCCTGGGTGGCTCAGTTGGTTAAGCGTCTGACTTCAGCTCAGGTCATGATCTCATAGTCCGTGAGTTCAAGCCCCACGTCGGGCTCTGTGCTGACAGCTCAGAGCCTGGAGCCTGCTTTGGATTCTGTGTCTCCCTCTCTCTCTGCCCCTCCCCTGCTCATGCTCTGTCTCTCTCTTTCTCAAAAATAAATTTTTAAAAAACATTTAAAAAATTTTTTTAAAAAAAAGGATCTTTTAAAAAATTTTTGTTTAGTGAACTCTGTCCAGAATACACCTGGAACTCACTGATACCAAGAGTTGCATGCTCTACCAACTGAGCCAGGTGTCTGTAAAGAAAGGATCTTGATACCTAATGCCACATTTCTCTTCAGAACGTTTGTATCAATTTTTCTGGAGTAACTTTGTTTTTATACTACTGCTCCCCACATTTATCAGGCACCAAGTCATGCTGATTTTTTACGATTGCTGATAGTACATTTTACTTAACCTGACAGTCACTACCCTGATCCAGGCCTTCATGATCTCACACCTGGACTAAGCACAACAGCAAGACTGCTCATTTCCCAGACTCCAGCATTTCCTCGTTCTGACAAAACCCATGCAATGCAGCCAAAATAAAACAAAATTGTAATCGTCCCTTAACTTTTATCTTGATAACTTTGCTTTTCAAGAACAATGGTATGTGGCCTATTGAACCAAATTTAAAGCACTGAGTCCAGTATTTAAGATTTCTTTAACCGATTTTCTCTTTAATCCCCATTTTGAGTTCTCTGTATGGTGCAAGTTAGTCGTTTTACCATCCTGACATACAATTTGAAGACTTTTACTTCTTTGTGATCATTCCCATCATTTCTTTCCATTTGGGATGCTCTACCTCCTTTATTTCCCTGTCATTATCCTAGCTCAAAATGGTCATAATCAAGCTTTTTCCTAAATAAACTTACTCCATGTTAATTTATCTTTTACTTCCTATCTACTCAACACTATAAAATAGTTTGTTATACTGTCTTGAATGTCTTTCTGTTCTCTATTATTCCATGTGCATTTTATCTACTTAACCATCAGTCAATAAGTATATATGCATCAGCACAGTTGAAAGGAAATACATTAAATCTTCTTTTTCTTTTATGTTTTCTCTAAAGCACTTGGCACAGTGCCCTGCAAATAGCAGGAGTTGAATAAATGTTGGTTGAATGAACAGATGAGAACATTGCACAATGTGATATAGGTTTATTTAATTTAAATATTTAATTTTTTATTACACAAAAAACATGTTAACTATGGAAAAACTAAAAAAAAAAAGCCTGTAAAATGCAAACATTCAAAAAAGAAAAAGAATTTATAAATCTTTGTATAATTCCATTACCCAGAGATAATTACTATTAACCTTGGTTTTGTATGTAAATGACCATATTTTTTCTATGCGTGCATGGTATTTGATTTGAAATGATGACTACATTTTGTAACGAAATGCTTCTTAAGTTATGTACCTTTAAAGTATACCTTTAAAGGTCAAGTGGACAAACTATCTAGGTCTAAGAGCACTATACCAGTCAATTGAAGTAGACTTGTATTTCTGATTCCTGGCTCAGAGATCTTCCCACCAAAACCTAATTCTTCTCCATAACCTTAATGCATATTCTCCTTGACATGCTGTCCTTTATCCAACAATTCAAGGATTAAGGAGTTCTAGCAGAGCCCCAAGGAAGAAGGTGGATATTAATTGTTCCATCATCTCTCCTTTGTTGAGAACCTGAATGATTCCACCACAAGAGGTATTTATATACTCATTAGTTTTAGAAGTTTGAAAAAAAAAAAAAATCCCTGGCATGAAAGGTGTATAATCAAATGGAGCAACATCATTTACTGCCTTCATTCTTGTTGGGCAGGCAGTAAGGACAGAACTTTTAGGAGGTAAGCAGGCCTTTTTGTGTGAATATATATTATATTGTCCCTTTTTAGGAAGGGTAGGCTCAGTAACAGAATAAATTCTAGGCAACTTTCTGAATGATTTGGTAAATTTTCTTAGGCTGTGTGGTGTGTTAGTCCAGCTGCATGCAGGCATAACTCTTTATTTTTTAAAATATGCCTAGTTTTGGGATGCCTGGGTGGCTCAGTCAGTTGAACGTCTGACTTCGGCTCAGGTCATGATCTCACAGTTTGTGGGTTTGGGCCTTGCATCCAGCTCTGTGCTGACAGCTCAGAGCCTGAAGCCTGCTTCGGATTCTGTGTCTCCCTCTCTCTTTGCCCCTCCCCTGATCACGTTCCGTCTCTCTCTCTCTCTCAAAAATAAACATTAAAATTAAAAAAAATATATGCCCACTTCCTGGATGTCACTAGACATCCCTCTTGCAGCTATATTCAACTATAGCTCAAATAAGTAGTTGCCTAAAGTCCAATTGCAATTTATTTTTATTTTTATTGATTTTATTTTATTTTTGAGAAAGAGAGAGAGAGAGAGAGAGAGCAAGAGGCCAAGGGAGAGAGAGAATCCCAAGCAGGCTCCATGCTCTTTGCGGGGGCTCAATCCCACGACCTTGGGATCATGGTCTGAGCAGAAATCAAGAGTCAGACTGAGCCCCCCAGGAGCCCTCTAGTTGCAATTTTACAACTTTTCAATTAAATTAATTTGTGCCCACACTTACTGGAGGCCAGACAGATTAGAAAGTTACACATCTGTAGCACTGTTAAGGGGAAAAAAGTAAACAATCTAAATATTCAACATTATCATGTAAACAGAATACTACGAAGTAGTAAACAAAAATGACAGAGCTCTTTATAGACTAACGTGAAATATCTCTGGAATAAATCAGGTGAGAAAAGCAAAATATAGAAGCATGTATAGTAATAAGCTGCCATTTGTGTTTAAAAGGGAAAAAATAAATTGATATATATATGAAATTACTTATATATGTAAACACCTCTGGAAGAATATTTATTTATTTATTTATTTATTTATATTCCCTTCTGATTTTATTTTATTTTAATATATGAAATTTATTGTCAAATTGGTTTCCATACAACACCCAGTGCTCATCCCAAAAGATGCCCTCTTCAATACCCATCACCTACCCATCACCCTCCCAATCCCCATCAACCCTGTTTGTTCTCAGTTTTTAAGAGTCTCTTATGCTTTGGCTCTCTCCCACTCTAACCTCTTTTTTTTTTTTTTTTCCCTTCCCCTCCCCCATGGGTTTCTGCTAAGTTTCTCAGGATCCACATAAGAGTGAAAACATATGGTATCTGTCTTTCTCTGTATGGCTTATTTCACTTAGCATCACACTCTCCAGTTCCATCCACATTGCTACAAAGGGCCATATTTCATTCTTTCTCATTGCTACATAGTATTCCATTGTGTACATAAACCACAATTTCTTTATCCATTCATCAGTTGATGGACATTTAGGCTCTTTCCACAATTTGGCTATTGTTGAGAGTGCTGCTATAAACATTGGGGTGCAAGTGCCCCTATGCATCAGTACTCCTGTATCCCTTGGGTAAATTCCTAGCAGTGCTACTGCTGGGTCATAGGGTAGGTCTATTTTTAATTTTTTGAGGAACCTCTACACTGTTTTCCAGAGTGGCTGCACCAGTTTGCATTCCCACCGACAGTTCAAGAGGGTTCCCATTTCTCCATATCCTCTCCAGCATCTATAGTCTCCTGATTTGTTCATTTTGGCCACTCTGACTGGCGTGAGGTGATATCTGAGTGTGGTTTTGATTTGTATTTCTGGAAGCATATTTAAAAGCTAATAAAATGGTTTGCTTATGAGAGAGGATCTTGGTGTTTAATGGGCAAAGTAAAATGACTCCTTTCATTGTATTTTTAAAATTCTTTTTGAGATTTGAACCATGTGAATATATTAACTATTCAGATTTCTTAATGTAAAATTATATGGTCTCAGAAATTAACAATGTAGTTGGAAAAAACAGAAGGTGTTTTAAATGAAATGTTTCCATTTAAAAAGAGAAAGATACTAAATTTGGTGGCAGTCAGGGATAAATCCACTTAAGGTGCTAATTAGCATGTCTATAAGAAAGATATAATGGTTGGATTATTACATCAGTTTATCACATTGATGAAGTTCCTCTGCCTTTGAGGGTACCAAGGGATCAATGTGATATAGTGGGAAGAGCATGGGTTTTGAGATCAGGCAGAAATAAATTCAAACCCTAGCCTTTCCATATATTGGTCTTATAAGCTTGGGTAAGTTACTTAACATTTTTGGAGTTTCAACTTCCTTATCTATAAAATGGGTGAAATCTTGATAAATTTATTATAAAGGTTAAATGACATAACATCCAAGTACAACAAATTTGTTGGTTTACTTCTTTCCTTCTATAGATGGGCTGAACTGAGATGCACTGACATACAGAAATTAAATAAATGTCTTGACAGAATGCAAGTTGCATGTGAAAGAACTATAGCTAAAATAGCTTAAGTCCCTGTATCTATAATTTCATTTGTCAATCTCGTATTTCTTACAAGAAATGAAGACTTTTATTACCTCAGATGTTTTAAAAATCCTTGGAATATACAGTTTCTCCTTTTGCCTTTTCCTCATCTGTCTAAAAGATGGTCAAAAGTTGATAAGAATGCTTTGAAACGCACTACAGCTACAATCTAATAAATACTCCCACTGGATTTTTGGAGGAAAACATTTTATTCCGATGCTCATTTCTAACAAATATGTATACTTAAAATTTTTTAAAAACATTTATTCATTTTTGAGAGACAGAGAGGAGTGTGAGTGGGGGAGGGGCAGAGAGAGAGGGAGACACAGAATCTGAAGCAGGCTCCAGGCTCTGAGCTATCAGCACAGAGCCTGACACGGGGCTTGAACTCATGGCCTGCAAGATCATCACCTGAGCCGAAGTCAGATGCTCAACTGACTGAGGCATCCAGGCGTCCCCAAATATATATGGTTTAAAGAGGAATTTTGCCTTTTATTTATCACTTGAAAAATCAGTGTATTTTTTCATTTAGTAGTAAATATCATCTTAAGAAACAATATATCAAAACCAATGTTACCCACAATTCATATTAAACTTACTGATATTTTACACTGAATACTTTGAGTGTGATTTGATATATTCACCTAATGTATTACTTGATATAGTGATGATTTCTCAATTATTTTTCACTTTTGAAACACCAGACAATGCTGTATATATAGTAATATTAAGTTCATAATTAACACAGTCTCGATAATAGCAGTCACCAAAATCCAGGAGATTCGTATTCCTAAACCCTAAAGTGACTACTCAATTGTTGTCAAACTCCTGACAACAAGTGTCTCAGGTAAAGATCCAGGTGAAACAAAGATTATTGCTTACTCATATTTTCCTGGCTATATACAGGGTTGATTGTTAGGCAGTGAGTAGAGATTGTATGTTTCTCTCTCAAATATATTGGGGAAAATGCATAGATTTCCTTTCTCTCTGTTCTTGAGTTTCATTACATTTCTTCAAAGAATTTAATGAGTTCAGGGAGTTGCATCAGAAATTATTTTTGTATTAATGGTAGGAATGACAAGCAGTTCCTTTGTAATGTTGTACCAGTCAATACCTGTTTTTGCCTAAGGATGTATCCATACCAATTCTGGATAATCCAGCTTTGAAGTGGGTTGGGCAGAGCTGAGTTTCTTTCGTTGGTGTTATTAGTTTGTGTTGTGACCTAGTCACACATACCTTGAAAATTTAAACAGCACCAAGGAAACAGGTTAATTAATTAAGTTCCACAAATTCTAATTAAAGACAGGACACATGGCATTTATATCAAAATAGTTTTGTAGAAAAGCTACAAGAGTTCTTTCCATTTCCTACAACTTATTATCTAGAAAGATCATTCACCTAATATATTCTGCTTATAGAAAACACTCCCCCCCCCCTTTTGCATGTGAAATGCCAAAATTAGCAATTACGAAGCCAATGAAATGTTCATAATCTTCAAAATGTTCTTTAAATAAATGTTTGGCAGAATCCATTTTTTTTAAATTGTTATATTCTTTATAGAATTATCAGATTCCAATTTCAAGGGAGGTGAAATATTAAAAATTGCACAATCAAGATACACACAGTCCTTTGTTAGAGCTGTAAGAGAGGAGATGTGCCAGATCTTTTGCTTTGAGCCAACCTAAGTCATATAGACTTTCTCTGGGTCAAGGGGCATTTGCCATACAAACTTCACCAAATGCCTTTCTTCTGGTGATCTTTGATCATAGGATTACTTGAAGCTTGAGTATTTTAAAACCCCTCTTCATTGACAAAGGAGATAGACGGATAGAGATAACAGAAGTAGAGACAGATCCTTAGGGTGGGGTGGGGGTGGGGGGATACCTCTGCCACCCCCACCCAGCCCCCGCCTTAGTTAGCTTGTTTTGCATCACCAAGAACTGACAAGAATTAGTTTAGTTGGCGGGACCCAGAGGCAGGTGGAAGACTCCTGAAGGAAGAGTAACTAAAATGGGGCTTTAAGTTTGGCACTTTGCTAAGCGCCTTCTGTTAGCTAGCTAATGTATTCATAACAACAATGCGATGAGGGACGTACTCATATTAGCCCCATTTCACAGATGAACGAACGAACTGAAAGGCACACAGATTAAACACCAAACGCTCGTAGGTCACACAGCAAATAAGTGGCGGCACCAGTACTGGAAACTGCTCCAGAGCATACACTGTTAACCACCGCTTTCAGCCCTAAGGTCTGATTCCCCCGAGGTGTTAGCGGCCTTCCCACCGTCCTTCGTGGGACAGTTCCCAGTACTGAGGCATGGCGCTGTCCAGCCCTCAGGCCCGCCGCCTTCCTCCAGCAAGAGAACGCGGCCCCGCGGGGCCATCCCGCCGGTAGGTTGCAGAACCGCCGCGCCCAGCCACGTCCCGGCACGCGGGCGGGCCGAGTCGCCCCGGGGCGGCCATCCGAAGCAGCCCCCCTGGTGCCCTCAGCTCCAGGCGCTGGGCTCCTCCACTCGGAAAGGCTGGAGGCGCCAAGCAGGAACCGCCCTGCCCCCTCGCGTGTCCCAGCCCCCTACCCCCTCCCAAAGAGCAGGCGGCAGATAGGTTACACAATCTCACCTGTCCCAGAGGTGGCGACCGCTCTAGTGACTGACGCTCCGCTCCTCCAACCAGAGACTGCGAGGAAGGTGGGGACTAGATGAGACTGATTGCTTCATTCCTCCAATCCCCGTGCAGCAACTCTCCGGCCGCAGTCTCGGCGTCTGGCGGAGAGCGACAGGTGGGAGCTTGGTAACCTCTGTGCCTCTTGCATCCTTAACGTTTAAGCCTCACCAAGCTCAGGGTGAATTCTACTCCAAATCTCACTAATTCTTGCGGGTCGTCACCTCAGCCGTCATTTTAATCAGAAGTGGAAATTCCCCAACCCTTTCCCGTCACCTCAGACGGGGGCGGGATGAATGGTACTATTGCCTGCCAATTGTACCACGCGACGTCCTGTGACAAAGTGATCGACACTTTATGGCGCCAATGAAGCCTCCCCTTGTCAGGGGTCACTATGACTGACCACAAGGCCAACTAATCCACTTTAAGGTCGTGACGCGATGGTTACAGAGGTTGACCAATAGATGTAGAAAAAGACCGGAAGTCGGCGCGTGGGGACTAGGAGGCGGGTGTTCGCAACCGCCTAGGCCTGCGCGGGTCAACGCAGCTTGGGGGCCGCGAGCCAGCAAGCGGCGCGTGACGAAGAGCCTGAGCGACGGGTCACCTTGTCCAATGATCTGCAGCCGCTGGGGAACTGCAGCCAGTGGCGAGTGTGAGGGGCGGGAGGCAGCAGGTTAGGCAGTGAGAAGTTAGTGGCGCTGCTGGGACGGGGGGAAGGAGAAGCTTCTTCCTCCTGCTGTTCCTCTCGTTCCCGGGATCGGCGGCGGCGGTGGCTGCGGGTGACTCGGCAGCGTCTCCGGCTCCGCGTGCGAACCATGCTGACCGATGGCGGAGGCGGCGGCACCTCCTTTGAGGAGGACCTGGACTCGGTGGCTCCGCGATCCGCCCCAGCCGGGGCCTCGGAGCCGCCTCCGCCGGGAGGGGTCGGGCTGGGGATTCGCACCGTGAGACTCTTTGGGGAGGCCGGGCCCGCGCCTGGAGTCGGTGGCGGCGGCAGCGGTGCGGCCGGAGGGGACGCGGCGCTGGATTTCAAGTTGGCGGCGGCGGTGCTGAGGACCGGGGGTGGAGGTGGTGCCTCTGGCAGCGACGAGGACGAGGTGTCCGAGGTACGCTTCCAGGACCCCCGTCTCCCATACAGTGTGAGGCATGAATTCTCTTTGGGCCAGCATAGGGTCGGGGCCACCTTCTCGCTCCCCCGGCGTTCTTTGACAGCGATCGGCTCCATGGCGGCAGTGGCAGCGGTGCGGGCCTAGTGCGCCCTCAGCTTACTCTTCAGCCGGCGGCTCGAGCCGGACCGGTTCCCGTCACCATCCGTAGACCCACAATGGGGAGTCCTTTGGTCTCCAAGCTTCGCGCGGGAACAAGGACTCCTCTGGCTACCTCCCTCCCACCCCGCTTTGGAGATGGGGGGGCGGGGTCTTGCCAGAGTCCCTGCCCTTGGTACTGAGAGAGAGAGAGAGAGAGAGAGAGAGAGAGAGAGCGCGAGAGAGCGAGAGAGAGAGAGAGAGAGAGAGAGAGCGACACAGAGGGAGAGACAGACCGAAAAACCGAGTTTGCTAGCTGCAAGACCATTTCCATTATATGCCCGTGCCCAAAGTTGAGTTGTCTGACATTTATTTGCCTTGTGCCTTACCTGTGTATGTAAGAAAACTTAATTTCCTTTTTTACTTTGAAACTGGTTAGTATGAAGAAGCTCTCTGCTTTTACTCTGAAAAAGCACGTGAGCCTTTCACCTGGGACCTTTTGTGAAGTTATGCAGGAAAAGGAAATTCCAGTGCATCTTTGAGCTTCGGAATAGTTGGGTAGATGAAGTCTGTAGGTTTTTAGGCTTGGGGAAGGTGAAACCCTGGACACCTTTTGCAGAGATTAATGATTAGATCCTTCATTTCTTTTAACTCTTAACTGTGTGTTTTTAGGTCTGAGCAACATGGGATGCAAGGCATCATTATCTTTTGGGCTTTAGGGAAAAAGGAGATATTTTATGTTTGTACTTTTTTCTCTTGACCATGACTTGGATATGGTACTGTTCCTTTATGGCTATTGTTCTAAGTGCTCAAGAGTATTGTTTTGGTTCTAAGGTGCCTGGTTCATTCCCCTATGACCAATTATTTTAACCTCTGATCTTGGTGTTAAAGTACAGAGATTTCTCTGTGTACAACTATCCTGGCTGTTGTATTTGAGAGGAATAAGAAACTATTTGTGAGTTGCTGAATACAGTTAGTGCATTGTCTTACCATTCTACCATTGTCTTACCATGCCTGAACAGGGGTTCATTTAGATTTAAAACCTTAGTACATTTTCATTCCAACATTTTGCTATGGAAAAAAGCGTGTGGGATGTAAGGGAGCTAGACCCTTGAATGTCCATATCTTTGAATTTCACTGTAAGTAACTTCTAAGCCAAAGTGGGACAGAATTTTATTTGAGTAGGCAATTATGGGGAGAGTCTCTGGAGCACCTCCACTCTTGTACTTATGGAAGGCTTTCTTTTATCCTTTCAATGGAAATTGATGACTAGGAACCTAAAACACATGTACTTTTTACCTAGGAAATAAGTGGGAATTTCTTTAGACTCTAAACATTAGAGGTTTGTTTTGTTTGTTTGTTTTTTTAACTTGTTAAACTGAAAAGGTTTGCTTTGGTCTAAATGTGATGTCCTTGATTTTCTGGACCATTTTCACATAATCATCATAAGTGAGATAAAAGATCACTAATTCACATAACTAATATTTTTACATAAATAGTATTTTTTTACATAAATATATCTGGGAAATGAGCTTTTGTAGTAACCATTTCTGTAAGGCTTGCACACACACACACACACACACACACACACCCACTCTCAGTCTCTCTTTGTGTCTCTACCTTACTGTATTTCATTTGGAGTCTCCCTACCATGCGATTAAAGCTGTGGGCAGAATCCACAGCTCTTTGGTTTTTTGATGTTTATTATGGAACTTATATATTCATGATTCTTTTACCCATTTAGGCTAATGGTAGAAGAACTTATTTTCCTGTTACTTAACTGTTCTGTGCCTAAGAAAAATTTAGGTATTTAAGTGTATATGGGTGAGTCTCATTTTGTGTCTAGGATACCCAGAGACTTTACCAAGGTCTAAGATGATGGTCAGTGTGTATATCTTTCTTAACCTGTGGGGAAAGGAAATTTCGTTTCTACGTCTTTTTTCTCCCATACCATATAAAGAAGAAATTCCTGGAGTATCTAGTCTCTCCTGTACAGTGTGTGTGGTAGACTACAATCTCTGTGGGAGTGAAATGAAATATCTTCTCCCATATTATTGCCTTTAAATTCCTGGTATGAAGAGACCATAATGTTCTTCAAAAAACACTCACCCAATTGGCATTTTATGAATAATCCTAAAATCTTTTTTTTCACCTTCCCTAGATGTTTTAGAACCAAGTATTTAGAATCTAGACATCCAGAGAGATAACAAGTTATTTTACAGTTTGAGAGTAAACTTTGTCGTGTTCCCCCAATAGGGCAGGACTTGGTGAGAAATAAGTAAGAAATGTGGAGGCTTAGTGTATTTGCTTGAGAATAAGTCGAAGTTCTATACATTTTGTGTACAGAGGCATAGATACTCCAAGGGCCTTTTTTTAAATTCATTATTAGAGCCAATAGATTTGAAAAAACAGGCTGTTTTTCCTTGCTGGCTAAGTCAAAAAACCTAGTTGCCGGAAGGAGCTTGAGTCTTTTTGTAAAATTTTTATTAGAATGGTACCACCTTAGAGAATACCACCATTTGGGATCTTTGGTTCTTGTTTTAAACACTCGTGGAGTGCCTGGTAGCTCAATTGGTTAAGCATCCGACTTTGACTCAGGTCACGATCTCGCAGGTTCGTGAGTTCGAGCCCTGTGTGCAGCACTGTGCTGACAGCTCAGAGCCTGGAGCCTGCTTCAGAGTCTTTGTCTCCCTCTCTCTCTGCCCAGTACCCACCCCCCATCAATTCTCCATCTCTCTCTGTCTCTCAAAAATGAATAAATGTTAAAAAAATTTTTTTAGGGGCATCTGAGTGGCTCAGTCACTTAAACATCCAACTCTTGATTTCGGCTCAGGTCATGATCTCAAAGTTCATGAGTATGAGCCCCACATAGGGCTCTGTGCTGGCAATGTGGAGCCTGCTTGGGATTCTCTCTCTCTTGTCTCTCTCTCTCTCTGTCCCTACCCTGCTTGCTCTCTCTTTCAAAATAAATAAATAAAATTTAAAAAAAATTTAAACATTAGTAAATACCTGTTTTGTATTTCTTCAGGCATAGCAAGCATGTTCCTTAGCTGCCCAAGGCCTTGAATAGAAATTGGAACTTGCGTTGGATGCTATTAAATGTACCCATTGTTCAGAATAGAGGTCAGGTTGGAAAAAAAATTTAATATTTATGTATTTTGAGAGGAAGAGTACAAGCAGGGGAGGGGCAGAGAGAGAGAGGGAGAGAGAATCCCAAGCAGGCTCCAAATTGTCAGCGCAGAGCCCAACTCAGGGCTCGAACCCATAAACTGTGAGATCATGACCTGAACTGAAATTAAGAGTCAGATGCTTAACTGATTGAGCCACCCAGGAGCCTCTATAGTGTTTTGATTTTTTTTAAGTAAAAAGAAGAAAATTCCTAAAGAAAAGACTCTTGTAAGATTTATGACTTTTAATTTTCTCTCATAAGGATGTGTGCATATACTGTATATATTTTTAAGTTATAAAAACCATATAGTCTCCTGGTGAAAAATTCAGCAGTATAGGTAGAAGATATAACGTGCAAAGTAAAAGTCATTCTCATCCCCACTGACCCTTCAAATTGCATTTTTCAGTGACAACCAGTATGAAAATTTTTCTTTCAGAAATTTTCTAAGCCTATATAAGCCTATGTATGTGTGTGCGTTTCTTCATATATACACACTGTAGAAACAAATATCCAGTTAGAAAGCATAGCTTGATATCATATTGAGGCTTTTTTCTTATCTTGAGGCAGGTGCCATATTTACAGTTATGCAAAAGCACACTAAAACTGTATACAGCAATTTATAGCAAAAGCTTTGTAGGGAATTTTTTTCCTGAAAATTATTTTTAGAGGCAAAAGTATAGGCATACGGAATTTCCATTTTGATTTTCTCTAGTTGGAGAAGAGATGTGTCATTTCCTTTGGAGTTTCTTATCATTTATAATCTAGAGCAAGATTTCTCAACAGTAACCTATTGATATTTTAGTCCAGATAATTCTTATTGTGAGGGGCCATCCTGGGTATTAGCAACATCCCTTTACCCACTAGATGCCAGTAGAACCCATCCAGTTGTGACAGCCATAAGTGTCTGCAGACATTGCTAAAAGTCTCCTGGGGACAAAATCACCCCTGGTTGAGAACCACTGGTCTAGGGGCCACTCTTATCGACAGGGATAATTTTGTCATGAATACTCTGTATTCAAACTTTAGGTAAACAAGGTGAGTCAGTACTTTTAATAGCATCTCAAGGCTTATGCTCATATTCTGGACAAGAGAGAAATTGAAAAGTAGTGAAAGGTTTAATGCTGTAAATTTTCTGTAGTAAATTTATCATTTGGGGGAAATTTCACTTAAAATACTATATTACTGTTTAAAAATTTATTCTTAAAAATTAATTTCTAAAAAATCTTTATGGGGACTTTATTCAAGATAGGAGGGGCTTTATTCCATAAATTATTAATATTAGTGATAAAATATGAAATATAAGTTAAAAATATTTTTAATGTTTATTTATTTTGAGAGAGAGGGAGACAGATCTTAAGTGGGGGAGGGACAGAGAGAGAGGGAGACACAGAATCTGAAGCAGGCTCCAGGCTCTGAGCTGTCAGCACAGAGCCCAATATGGGGCTCGAATTCACAAACTGTGAGATCATGACCTGAGCAGAAGTCAGATGCTCAACCAGCTGAGCCACCCAGGTGCCCCTAGGAAATATAACTTTGTATTCTAGTGAGCAAATTTTGGAGAGGTAGGAAATGTTTACATAAGGCAAAGTTATATGTTATCACTGTAACAATTTGTTACATTGCATGAGTATCAACCTTGCACAAGTTTCATTCTATAAAGCCTTAAGGCTTTACATACAAAATGAAGTGTTGATAAACATGATTATATGAATGGTGGGCCAAACCAGAGTTGATTGGATTTGGGCAGAGCAAAACCTTATTGTGAAGTGTGAAGGATGTAGGGGTTTTATTTTGGCTGTTATTTAGTACATTACATTAGGTGATTACATGCATACAGTTTATGAGTCACAGTGACATAAAGGAAAATACAGTGAAAAGTCTTGATCTAACTCCTGCTCCCAAGTATCCTGCCCTCTGCACTTTGAATGTCTTTTTTTTTTCCTTTCAGAATTTCTTTATGGAAATACAAACATGTATTTTTATTTTCCCTATTGTGATACAAAAGATAACATACTCTTCATGTGAGATTTGTAAGTGGTAAATTTGAGAAGCAATTTAGACTTAAAAAAAAATTTTTTTTAACCTTCATTTTTTGAGAGACAGAGAGAGAGCACAGCATGGGGAGGGGCAGAGACAGAATCTGAAACAGGCTCCAGGCTCTGAGCTGTCAGCACAGAGCCTGACATGGGACTCGAACTCATGAACCGTGAGATCAGGGCCTGAACCAAAGTTACTTAACCGACTGAGCTACCCAGGTGCCCCTAGACTTTTTAATCTAATCAGAGTGATAAAATATTTTAAGAATGAAGTGTTGGAAATGAGTTTAAGCACATTCCTTTTTGAGTCTGGTAGTGATCTGATAATGTAGTAGATGACCTCTGAAAATCACTTCTGGTCTTCTGATTTAGTGATAGATTAGATAAATAAAATATTTTGCTTTAAAGAAAGCAAAGCAGTTTTTTATAAAGTATTAGTCTTGAATTGGCAAGTAAAAGAAAAAAAATGAGAAGTCTACCATTTTTTGTTTTTGTTTTTGCTTTTTGCCTAATTTACCTTCCTAGAGAACCAAAGGTATAAGAAATTCTTTTTTTTTTTTTTTTTACCAATTATAAATTAACAATTTCAGTATATCTATTTTTTTGAACCTTATTGTTTTCAGTTTTTCTCTCTTGTTGCTTGTCTGTAAAGTCATAGAATCTTGGTGATAATCCTGTCTCATCTCATTTTTAGGTAACTGCTACCATTTATTGAATGCATATTATATGCCAGTACCAAACTAGATACTTTCGTTATTTTATTTAATCATTTCAACACCCCTTTGAGGTAGATATCTGCATTTGTATAGATGAATAAATGTAGGCTCAGAGAAATGATGAATCCATAAAACAAACAAACAAAAAAAATGGTTAAAATGTTTCATAGCTAGTAAATGGTAAAGCTAGGATTTATTTTTTTAATAGTTTTTTTAAATGTTTTTATTTATTTTTGAGACAGAGAGAGACAAAGCATGAGCAGGGGAGGGGCAGAGAGGGAGGGAGACACAGAATCCGAAGCAGGGTCCAGCTCTGTCAGCACAGAGCCTGACATGGGGCTTGAACTCACGGACTGTGAGTTCATGACCTGAGCCATAGTCAGATGCTTAACCAACTGAGCTACCCATGCGCCCCAGCTAAGATTTAAATCTAGAACTCATGCTATTATTTTGCTTCTTCAGATTAAGAAATAGGCAGTTTTGGGTTACAACATGCTTTTTCTCCAATAAATGCTTACTTAGTCCCTATAGAAGTTATTGTTTATCTAAAGTGAAATGAGAAAAGTAAGGATAGCGTAGTGAGTTTCTTGTAAAGGTACTTTTTCCTACTTTTTTTATATTTTGAGAAAATGCACTTCTTACTGTTACAAAATGAATTTTTAGAATATCTATATTTGACCAACTATCACATTAGAAACTTCGTGTTGGGACTCTGGGTAAAGCCTCACAAGTCTGGAAACAGTGGAGTTAGTGACTTGTCCAGGATCACACAGCTAATTCATAGTTGACTAGGTTATATGACTCCCGTTCTAGTTATCTTACTTGTCCTGCTCTTTCTTTTCTAATGGATTGTACCAATGAATTTAATTAGTTGCTTAAGACATGCCTATCTCAAACTAGCACATAAACCATAGTTGGCCTTGTTGGAAAAGTTTTATATTATTTAATGAAATTGGTGACTGCCATATAGATCATTATATTTAAAAAGGCTATTAAAAGTACACCACTGTGGTGCCTGGGTGGCTCAGTTGGTTAAGTGTCTGACTTCGGCCTAGGTCATGATCTTGCTGTTCCTGATTTTGAGCCCTGTCAGCTGTGCTGACAGCTCAGAGCCTGGAGCCTGTTTCATATTCTGTGTGTCTCCCTGTCTCTCTCTGTCCCTCCTCTGCTCATACTCTCTCTCTCAAAAATAAACATTAAAAAAAAAAAAATTTAAAAAGTACACCACTTGAGTATAGGAGGAGCACTATTCTAAGGTAATTTTGTAATTGAATTTATTTGAAAAGTTCAGGCCTTGTCATTATTCATCTTAAAATAATTAAATAAATATTAAAACTACTGATATGGAAAGGCATATACCCAACTTTGCACCTTTGTCAATTTGGGAAACATTGGTTTTGTATATTGTTACACTCTAATTAATTTGTAGAAATTAAAACCGGTATGCTATTCTATTGGTAGTTAATGACAGTGTGTAGTTCCTGTGAATGAAGATCATTTGCCTTATGATGATTGACTGGTTTACCTTTCTTCCGGCCAACTTTACCTAAACGAGAAAGAAAGTAAAGTTATATATACATACATATATATATATATATATATATATATATATATATATGTATGTATATATGGCTGTATTTTATTTGCTAGACTGAAATTTAGCAACTGTTTGTCAAAGAACACATTTCATCTTTATCCTTTTTTTTTTTTTTAATGTTTATTTTATTTTTGAGAAAGAGAGAGTGCGAGCAGGGGAGAGGCAGAGAGAGAGTGAGACAGAGGATCTGAAGCAGGCTCTGTGCTAACAGCAGAGAGCCTGATGCGGGGCTCAAACTCACAGCGAGATCATGACTTGAGTCGCTGTTGGATGCTTAACTGACTGAGCCACCCAGGCATCCCTGATCTTAATCCTTTACATATATTTCTGTTCTCCTAAAAATTTTTCCCTTAGTGGATATTTGCGGTAGTAGAGTGTTTTTGTTTTATATTCTTTTATTTTGTTTTGTTTAAAGTAGATACCCAGCGTGTCCTGGCTATTTGATTCACCTGCAATAGTGTGCAGTTTTGAAAAGACAAAGGCAAGTGTACCCCCAGGGATTAGCTCTAAGAACCAAAGAATTGTACAGGAGAGCAGTTTATTAAGTTGTCAAGGTAAATTTGATTTAACTGTTTGTATGAGGACAGTTAGATCGAGAACACTTTTTTTGTTTTTGTTTTTGTTTTTGTTTTTGTTTTTGTTTTGTGTGTGGTAGAATATAAATAGACAACATTTACCATTTTAACCATTTTTTTTTGTTTTAGTTGTGTTGGAATATACCTAACACAAAATTTACCATTTTAGGCATTTTAAAGTATACATTTTAGTGGCATTAAGTACATTCATGTTGTGAAACCATCAACAGCAGCCATCTCCAGAATGTTTTCATCTTCCCAAACTGAGATTCTGTATTCATCCCCATCTGCCCTTCCTCAGCCCCTACCAACCACAATTCTACTTTCTGTATAAATTTAACTATTCTAGGTACGTGAAGTAAGTGGAATCATACAGTATTTCTACTTTTTTTTTTTTTAATGCATGCTGGGGAGAGGGACAGAAGGGAGGAGAGAGAGAGAGAGAGAGAGAGACAGAGAGAGAGAGAGAGAGAGAGAGAGAGAGAGAGACAGAGAGAATCTTAAGCAGGCCCCATGCTCAGTGGGGAGCTGGATGTGGGGCTCAATCCCATGACCCTAGGATCATGACCTGAGCTGAAACCAAGAGTCAGTCGCTCAACTGACCGTGTCACTCAGGCACCCGACAGTATTTTACTTTGTGGCTGGCTTATTTCACTGAGCATTATGCGTTCGGGTTTCATCCATGTTGTAGCACACGTCAGAATTTCATTCCTTTTAAAGGCTGAAAACCATACCATTGTATGTATATACCACCTTTTTTTATCCATTCATCTGTTGATGGACACTTGGATTGCTTTTACCTTTTGGCTGTTAAGAATATGCTGCTGTGAGGGGTGCCTGAATGACTCAGTTGGCTAAGCATCTGACTCCTGATCTCGGATCAGGTCATGATCCCACAGTTCATAGGACCAAACCTCACATCGGGCTCTGCACTGACAGCATGGAGCCTGCTTAGGATTCTCTCTCTCCCTCTCTCTCTGCCCCTCTCCCAACTTTGCACATGTGTGTGCACACACACTTGCTCTCTTTCTCTCTCTCAATAAATAAACTTGAAGAAAAAAAAAAGAGGGGTGCCTGGGTGGCTCAGTCAGTTTAAGTGTCTGACTTTGGCGCAAGCCATGATCTCACGGTTTGAGTTTGAGCCCCAGGTTGGCCTCTGCTGACAGCTCAGAGCCTGGAGCCTGCTTCGGAATCTGTGTCTCCGTCTCTCTCTGCCCCTTCCCCACTCATGCTGTTTCTCTCTCTCAAATATAAACAAACATTAAACATTTTTTAAAAAATAAAAAAGACTATGCTGCTGTGAACATGGTTTACAAATACCTGTTCAAGTCCCTGCTTTCACTTCTTCTGGATATATACCTGGTAGTGGGATTGCAGGATCATTTAGTAATTCTATTTTTAATTTTTTGAGGAATCACCATACTGTTTTCCAAAACACCTATACTATTTCACATTCCCGGCAGAATTGCACAAGGGTTCCACTTTTCACACATTCTAGCCCATACTTTCTATTTTGTTTTTGATAATGGCCATCCTAATGGGTGTGAAGTGGTATCTCATTGTGGTTTTAATTTGCATTTCTCTAATGATTCCTGATGTTAAGCATCTTTATGTGCCTTTGGCCATTTGTATATCTTTGGAGAAGTGTCTTTTCAAATCTTTTCCCCATTTTTAATTGGGTTGTTTTTTCATTGTTTAATTGTAGATGTTCTTTGTGTATTAATCCTTTATCATTTATCTAATTTGCACCTATTTTTTTCCATCCCATGAGTTGCCTTTTTACTCTGCTGGTAGTGTCCTTTTGTGCCTAAACATTTTGAATTTTGATGAAGTCCAATTTACTTATTTTTTTCTTTTGTTTGTGTGTTTGGTGTCGTATCCATGAAGTTGTTGCCAAATCCGGTGTCATGAAGATTTTCTCCAATGTTTTCTTATAAGAATTTTATAGTTTTAGCTCTTACATTTAGGTCTTAGATCTATCTTGCATCAATTTTTGTTTACAATGTAAGGTCGGGGCCCTACTCCATTCTTTTTTGCATGTAGGTATCCATTTTTTTCAGCACCATTATTTAAAAGACATCTCCCCCATTGAATGGTCTTGGCATCCTGTTGAAAATCAATTGGCCATATATTGGAGGGTTTATTTCTGGCCTGTCCTGTTACATTGGTCTGTTTTATGCCAGTATCACACTGTTTTGATTATTGTAACTTTTGTAGTAAGTTTTGAAATCAGGCAATGTTGGTCCTCCAAATTTGTGCTTTTTCAAGATTGTTCTGGCTATTCAGGGTCCCTTGAGATTCCACAAGAATTTTAGGATGAGCCTTTGTATTTCTGCAAAAATTGCCCTTGGGCTTTTGATAGGAATTGCACTGAGTCTGTAGATTACTTTTTGAGTGGGAACGAGTTTTAGGTTTTTTTGTTTGTTTGTTTTAATTTTTTAACATTTATTTATTTTTGAGACGGAGAGAGAAAGAACACAAGCAAGGGAGGGGCAAAGAGAGAGAGAGAGACACAGAATCCGAAGCAGGCTCCAGGCTCTGAGCTGTCAACACAGAGCCTGACTTGGGGCTCTGCCTCACAAACTGCAAGATCATGACCTGAGCCGAAATCGGAGGCCTGACTGAGCCACCCAGGGACCCTTGAGTGAGAACAAGTTTTGATGCAAATCTTATGTAATTTTTTTTATCAGATTAGATATAGCAAATCAAAAGGTTTGAGTCTGACAAAATAATAAAAATCATGTATAATAGGGAGAGACTGTGTGAGCACTAAGTGATGGCTTCCCTAAAGCCTTGAACCCAGTTAACATGGTAATGTTCTGAGTAGATGTTTCTGTAATCCTTTTTTTCCCCTGATTTGTCCTCATATTGACTAATTTGTGATTGATCACAATGCTTCATATATTGATTAAATGCTAGGAAGAATACATTTTATCCTTTATATCATTAGAGATGAGTTCAGTTTTGTAACACTTATCTCAATATGGTATTAAAGCTAGATAAATGAACCTGTAGTATTTTCTTTAATGATGTGGAATTGAAAAAAATTTCACATGTGCTTTTTATGATATCTGAGTCAGAAAATAAAGGTTTGGCCACATCAGTTGATACTTCGAGAGGTACACTTTGGAAGGGCTTTCAGCTCTTATCAGTTTCTAATTAATTTTTTTCTGTTTATTTTTCTTCTGCTACATCTGTACATTTTTATTTTTGCCTTTTAAAAATTGTACAGTCACTAAATTCAGCAACATATGTGAAACAAAATATCATTATTAAAGAGCAATCCCAAAAGGGGAAATAATCCAATTATATTGGATACATTATCTTTGTTACTTTTTATTTTGATATAATTTCAAATTTACTAGAAAGTTGCAACAATAGTACAGAGAACTCCTCCCATATATTCTTTTTTTTTTTTTTAATTTTTTTTTAACGTTTTTTTTAATTTATTTTTGAGACAGAGAGAGACAGAGCATGAACAGGGGAGGGTCAGCGAGAGGGAGACACAGAATCTGAAACAGGCTCCAGGCTCTGAGCTGTCAGCACAGAGCCCGAAGTGGGGCTCGAACTCACGGACCGCGAGATCATGACCTGAGCAGAAGTCGGCCGCCCAACCGACTGAGCCACCCAGGCACCCCTCCTCCCATATATTCTTTACCCAGACTCACCAGTTGTGTCCATATTGTCCTATTCTCTCTCTCTATGTAAACAAATAAGCAAATAATTTATTTTCTGAATCATTTGAAAATAGGTTGCACGCATCATGCTTCTTTACCCTTAAATTCTTCAGTGTACATTCCCTAAATATTCTCTTACCTAACCACAGTGCGTTTATCAAAATAAGGAATAATAAGTTTCTAAAGTACTTTTCAAATTCTAATTCCTAAAGTTTTAAAAATTGAAATATAATCCAATATCATAGGATCACTCTTTATGTACAATGCAGTGGTTTTTAATATATTCACAAAGTTGTACAACTATGATCATTATCTATTTGAAAGAATTTTCATCACCCTCCCAAACATCTCCATGAGCAGTCATTTTTGTGTCCATCTTCCTACTCCCACCCCGCTTTCCTTGATAATCACTAATATGATTTTGTGTCTGGATTTGCCAGAGACAGTGTGGGTATTTCATATAAATGGAATGGTACAGTTGTTCCTCGCTTCTTTCACCTAAGATATTGTTGCCAAGATTTCTACATGTTGTATAATGTATCAGTATTTCATTGCAAAAATATTCCATCTTGTGGATATACCACATTTTGTTCATCAATTATTTCTACATTTTTGTTCATCAATTATTTCTACATTTTGGCCAGTATAAATAATGATGCTGTGTACATTTTTGTACAAGTTTTGCATGAACATTTCTTTTCAGTTCTCTTGGGTGTATGCCTAAGGAGAGAATTGCTAGGTCATATAACTCCGTGTTTAACTTTCTGAAGAACTGCCAAGCTGCTTTTTATGCTGCTGCACCATTTTACATTCCCATGAGGGTTCAACTTCTCTACAACCTTGGTCACTTTTTTTGTTTGTTTTTTATTTATTCATTTTGAGAGAGAGAGAGAGCAGGGGAGGGGCAGAGAGAAAATCTCAAGCAGGCTCCTGAGCTGTCAGCACAGAGCCCAACACACAGCCCCGGTCCCATCAACCTTGAGATCATGACCTGAGCCAAAATCAAGAGCAGGGAAGTCCAATCCACTGAGCCACCCAGGGGTTTTCCCCCTCCCTTTTTTAAAAAAAAATAGCCATCCTAGTGGGTGTGGAGTGGTATCTCATTGTGGTTTTGATTTGCATTTCCTCAGTAACTAGTGAAGTTGCATATCTTTTCATGTGCTTATTTGTGTATCTTTGGAAAAATGCCTATCTTTTCCCCATTCCTTGTTTGGGTTATTTGCCATATTGTTGAATTGTAAGTGTTTTTTATATATTCTGGGTACTAGTCCCATATCAGGTACATGATTTGCAAATGTTTTCTCTCATTCTATAGGTTGTCATTTCACTTGTTTGTGTACTAACAATTTTAAGTTTGGGAGAAGCTCAATTTTTATATCTATTTTTTTTCTTTTGTTGCATGTGCCTTTGGTGTCATGTCTAAGAAACTCTTGTGTAATCCAAGGTCATGAAGATTTATGTCTGCTTCCTTCTAAGAGTTTTATAGTTCTAGCTCTTACATTTAGGTCTTTGATCCCTTTTGAATTAACTTTTATATAAGGCCTGAGGTAGAGGCCCAGCCTCATTCTTTTTTTTTTTTTTTTTAATGTTTACTTACTTATTTTTGAGAGGGGAGAGTGAGGGTTATTTTGAGAGAGGGAGGGAAGGAGGGGGAGGGGCAGAAAGAGGGAGAAAGGGAATCCGAAGTAGGCTCCACACTGTCAGTACAGAGCCAGATGTGGGGCTTGAACCTATACAAACTGTGAGATCATGACCTGAAGGATGCTTAGCTGATGAGCCACCCAGGTGCCCCAACCTCATTTATTTGAATGTGCATAACCAATTTGTCCCAGCACCATTTGTTGAAAAGACTGTTTTTTTCTCCATTGAATTGTCTTGACACCCTTGTCAAAAATCAGTTGACTGTGAATGTGAGGGTTTGTTTCTGTTAAATTCCATTTGTGGATACCTTATGCTGGTTGCATATTGTAGCTTTTTGCAGTAAGCTTTGAAATTGGAAAGTGTAAGTCCTCCAACTTTGTTCTTTTTCAAGATTGCTTTTGCTATTCTGAGTTATCAGATATGGTCTCGTTCTCTTGATCCGGTCCTCAAAAGAGTTTAATAGGGAGTATTTAATATGCTATAGAATTTGTGGTCACACACAAAAGCTCCCCACTTCTTCCATTAATAATATTCTAGCTCTTGAAATTTCTACCCCTTTTATACATACTTTTTTTCAAACTGGAGGAACAACTCGTGATTTAAACCTGTGTTTGCTAGGCTATGACAAGAGCAAGTTGTCATAATATTAGTGTTTGATTTTTTTCTTGTGTCCTCTTCTTGACAAACCATGGATATATGTTTGAGAGGAAGAAAACTGAAGTGGGAGGAGATGGTTGGTTTCGGTAGTTGTAATCTGAATGCACCTGAAATAGACTATAGTCTGTGTGAAAAATATGGACAGAATTTCTTTTTTCAGGATAATAGAGATAAATGAATAAGTGAAATAAAATATAAACCATAGTAATTAGAGTTTTTGCATCTGGTATCTTCTAACAACTACTTAAGAGGTGTGATTCCAATATTTAAGTAACATACAATTTGCTTGACACCTAAGCCAGCGTTATCACCTATGTGATTAAATTGCAAAAACAAATCTTAGATGTCACTGCTCAAATGGCTGCAATTATATTAAATTATTAGTTATTTTGACTCTATGAACAGGGAGAGTTTGTACTATATTTTAGTACCTATTTTACTAAGGATTTGAGAAAGAAAAGTTTATTTTCTTTTAGTTTGAAGAGGGCATTATTTAAGGCTATAGTTAACTCAGGTGCATGGATTTGACCTCTTATCCTCCTATTATTTAGAATAATGTGATGGTAGAGTTTTAAAGGTACTTTCTGTTGTGTATTATCTCCCCTGCCCCCTGCCCTTTTTGTAAGTATGTTTCGCACCTAGCATGGAGCTCACCATGGGGCTTGAACTCAGTACCCTGAGATCAAGACCTGAGCTGAGATGATGAGTTGGATACATAACTGACTGAGCCACCCAAGTGCACCATTGTGTATTATTCCCTTGTTGCTAATCTGTAACAATCGTTTACTCATTCTCTAGAAAAGAAAGTCAGAGTTTAGTTTAGGGTAGGACCTCTTCTTGAACTCACATCATGCATAATAAAATTATGTCTTTTAGAAGTTAGAGTCTTTGGCAGTCTGTTTAATTCTGGTTAGTATTGTAGAGTAGAGTTGTTCATTTAACAATAATTTATATAGAGGCTACTATTTGATAAGCTTTGTGCTAGGGTTTGGAATTACAAAGATGAAAAACTGTGGTCTCTGCCCATAACAACATCAGCATTTTCACAAGCATGATCATTTCAGGGAACTTATTAAAACAAGGTAAATTATTTATTCAAATTATATTTGACCTTCCAAAATCCTTTCACATATTAACAAATTATATTTAAGTGTGTCAAGGCATTGTGTACTTTAATTACATTAACTCTTTTAATATTTTCATGGTTTTGTGACAGTCCAGGATCTTAAACACAAATGTATGGGACACTATCCTGTGTAAGTTGGATGATCATTATGAAGGTTGATGTTTGGATGTCTTATTTCAGGAGGTTGATGAGTTTCAAGTAGCAAGTTTAAAGGGGCAATGATTAAAAATGAAAGGATACAAAGTCCATCAGCATAAGATTATTTTGTGCTCATATTTAAGCAAAACCACAACTGCTTCATTATGTTCTATAAACTCTCTAAGCATGTCCTGCTTCAGAGCATTTGGCATTTGCAGGTTGTTTTCTCAGAAACTTTCTTCTCTTAGTTATCCATGTGGCTTCTATCTCTTACTTCTTTTAGCAGTCTGCCAAGATGCCTTCTAACTGCCTACTGTACGTATGCTCCATAAACATCTCAGGGTCACCAATTTTAATTCTGAACCCATCATTTCCCCCTCCACCCCTATCTCCCCCTGCCCCTTTGTAAATTACATTGCCCTAAAGTTAGTTACTGTAGTCAAACCTCAGAGCTCACGTCTGCTCTTTCTTCTCATTATACACATTTAAGCAGACACTGAGTCCTGTAGGTTCTTTCCTAACATCTTGTTTATTTGTCCCTATTTCTGAATCCTTAATGCTCTGCCGTAAATAAAAACAGCATCTTTCACTGGCAGTTATTTCAGTAATCCCTGACTCTGTCTACCTCCAAGAGTATACCTCTCTAATTCTTCCTCTACCCTGCTATCAGAGTAAATTCTGTAATGGCAGTTCAGTCATGTGACTCTTGACAAAAAGCCTTCTCATTTCTTAGAGAAAGGATAAATCAAATTCTTTGATGTGGCATACAGTGTTATTTAGGATTTGGCTTCTGTCTAGTTTTTCAACTCTGTCCTTTTTTTTTTAGAGTGAAAGAGAAAGAGAGCAAGCACGAGTGGTAGTGGGAGAGAGAGAAAATCTTAAGCAGGCTCCAGGCCCAGTGTGGAGCTGAACATGGGGCTCGATCTCAGGACTCTGGGATCATGACCAGAGCCGAAGTCAAGAGTTGGATGCTTTACCAACTAAGCCCACCCCAACTCTATCCTTTTTGTGCCCTACTTTATTTGCTTTTTGTATTCTATCCGTACCAAATTGTTGTAGTTCCCTGAACATATCAAGCTATTATAGGCCTTGCTTTAATTTGCTTCTACTGCTTTGGCTTCTAGAATTAAAGTAATAGCTACTATATGCTGAGTGCTTATTGTCCACTGGGTTAAGTACTTAACCTATATATTATCAAATAAACTTAACCAGTACCATTTGAAGATAGCAATATTTATAGATATTTACAGTTTACAGATGAGGAAACTGAAGCTTAGAGACATTGTGTAACATACATAAAAGTCATATATCTAGTTGATGATGGAGCCGGGATTTGAATTCAACTATCTTGGAACTTAAAGCCCATGTTTGTAACTACTGCTATACACTGATGCTGCTGTCACTGATGTCCCTCTTCCCCATCCTGTTGGATACCTTCTTGTTCCAGAGTTGTCATCTCTAACTCATTTCCTTCATTACTACCATAGGTGGAATTGACCATTCCTTCTTCTGTGTTCCCATGTTGTCCGTATATAACTATGACGGCATATATAATACTTTATTGCATTTACTTGATTGTCTTAATGAGCAAGAATCATGTCTTATTTGTTTTTGTCTTATTTGTTTTTGTGCTGCCAGTATACAGTAGAATGTTTGGCACATAGTAGATGCCTGATAAATGTTGAATGAATGTGTCTGTAGTGCTTAATATACTCAGGTTACTTGTTAGCCTAAGATGAATATAATGGATTCTATATTATTTTTGTGGAGTAGAGAGTATGAGTATAGGAAGGAAACTGACCTTAATGATAGTAGTAGTGGTAATATTAATAAGAATAATAGCAACTAATATTTGTTGAGCAATTACCATGTGTTAAGCCCTGTTGTGAAATTTTAGATACAGTATCTTGCTTACTCATCAATAGCCCTGTGATGTAGTTACTGCTCTCCTTATTTTATAGTTGAGGAAAATGAGTTTAAGAGAAGGAGAACAAGTTTGCTAAGATCACACTATGAGAGATGAAGTGGTATTCTAAGAGTCCTTACTCTTAGTCATTATTCTTTCTTCCCCCTTACTAGTATTAATTGGAGGTTTATGGGTGTTTGAGGCTCCTTTTAATTTATTAAAATCAATTATTTCTTTCAAGCGTTGAGTGCTTATTTTCTATTTGGGATAATGAGTAGAAGCCAGGACTTCGTCTAACTGTGGGGAAAACAGGAAGTTTTTCCTTTCAACAGTAAGATTTTCTTGGCTTTAACTGTCATATACTTCATTCCTTGTGACTTTTCTAATGACTTTGTGAGCAGTCTTCTTTTTTTTTTTTTTTAACGTTTTATTTATTTTTGAGACAGAGAGAGACAGAGCATGAACAGGGGAGGGTCAGCGAGAGGGAGACACAGAATCTGAAACAGGCTCCAGGCTCTGAGCTGTCAGCACAGAGCCCGACGCGGGGCTCGAACTCACGGACTGCGAGATCATGACCTGAGCCGAAGTCGGCCACCCAACCGACTGAGCCACCCAGGTGCCCCAGCAGTCTTCTTTTTAAAAAACCTGTTGTGGCACAACATTTTGTTGTATACATGTTGTATGTATGCATTAGAAATAATGCAGTTTTGGGTGTCACAAATTACTAAATGAAAGCATAATTTGTCTTAAGACTCTGGCAGAGAAATGTTAGTGGGTTTGATAATCTTGATTACATTTATTTTATTTAGACAAGTTTTTTCCTGACATTACTGTTATTGTTAAATTGAGGTATTACCATACTTGTAGTGTTTTTTTTTTTTATTTACTTAACTGGTTAGTATTTGTTTTAGTTATACTCCATTGTTTGTTTATTATAATTTTTTAAATGTTTACTTATTTTCAAGAGAGAACGAGCAAGAGAGGGGCAGAGAGAGAAAGGGAGACAGAGAATCCAAAGCAGGCTCCTCTCTGTCAACACAAAGCCTGATGCAGGGCTCGAACCCACCAACCATGAGATCATGACCTGAGCTGAAGTCAAATGCTCAACCAACTAAGCCACCCAGGCACCCCATTATACTCCATTGTTTAAAAGATTCGCTTAATACAGTTTGGTGTAGTAAAAAAGGGTATGAGTTTTGGGGTCCAAAATACGTGGCTTCAGATACCTGTATGGTTATGTGATCTTGGGCTAGTCCCTTAATTTTTCTGAGTTTCAGTTCCTTAAAATGACGATCAGTTAGTCTACTTCATCGAGTAGGTAAGATGATTGAATGGAATAACATATGGAAAATGCTGATAGATATGAGGCATTTTATTAATGGTAGCCTATTTTTTTAAAAGCACTTGATTCATGGGAGCTTTTGTTTTATTTTTTTTGAGAGAATGAGTGAGAGGTGCATGCAAGCAGGGGAGGGGCAGAGAGAGAGCAAGCTCCATGCCCAGTGCTAAGCTGATGTTGGGCTCAGTCTCACAACCATGAGATCATGACCTGAGCCAAAATCAAGAGTCAGATGCTTAACTGATTAAGGCATCCAGGCGCCCGTATTTTTTTTTTAAATAGCAGATTTATTATTATTATTATTATTATTATTAATTTTAAAGTAGACTCCATGCCCAATGTGGGGCTTGAACTCACTACCCTGAGATTGAGAGTCACATGCTCTATCAGCTGAGCCAGCCAGCCCCCTCAAGTAGCTATTATTTTTAAGACCTTCCTTTCTGCCATCTTACATTAGAAACTTTAAAAAAAAGTAGATTCTGTATTAAAAGTGTAGTTTAGAAATTAAGTTTTTGTAGCTGAACAGAATGAAGTTAATTTTCTCCAGCTTTAACTTAGAATTAGGAAAAGCACAATGGTTCTCTCTTGTGCTGTGTGAAACTAATCAACTTCAGAAATCCGAAGATACTGTTGCCTTTTTTTTAAATGTTTATTTATTTATTTTGAGAGAGAAAAATAGAGAGCAAGCAGGGGAGGGGCAGAGAGAGAGGGAGACAGAGAATCCTAAGCAGGCTCCATAGTCATTGCGGAGTCCGATGCGGGGCTTGAACTCATGAACCATGAGATCATGACCTGAGCTGAAACCAAGAGTGGGCACTTAACTGACTGAGTCACCTAAGTGCCCTACCGTTGCCTTTTTTTGAGAAAAAGATGTGGGTCTGAAATTGGCAATACAGTTTTCCTTGTAGAAAGAAACTTGAAAAGCATATATGTTAAAGAATATAGCCTTTTTTGTTCCAGTATTCCAAGATGTTTTTGCTGATTTTATTGGGCCTTACAGTATCAGCAAAACTCATTCCTACATTTATCATTATTTGGCCCTAAATTGCAACTGTATTACTTTCTCCCTTTGAATACATCTTGGGGCATATTTGTGGTTGAAACGTTTGAATACTGTGTTTTTTGCAAAAAGAAATTGCTATGTCCTTCAGTAATTATCTCTTGGAACACTGATCCATCCTTTTTTGCCCTTCCAAGTAGAAATCAATAGTAAGCCACCTACATTCTAAAATTGGTGTAAATGCTGATTCTGGCTTAAAGTAGAGGGCTTACTTTGAGTGGGGAAAAGTAAGATATATTGGTCTATCCAAATATAAATTGTACAAAAGTGAAGAGAAATAGCAAATACATTTTTAAAACATTTTCAGATGTTTAAAATGTTTTATTTAGCTTTCCATTTTATTTATTTATTTATTTATTTTAGAAAGTTTATTTATTTGTTTGTTTGTTTTGAGGGAGAAAGCGCAAGCAGTGGAGGGGTAGAGAAAAAGAGAGCAAGAATCCCAAGTAGGCTCCACACTGCCAGTGTGCAGCCCAATGCGGGGCTTGAACCCACCAACTGTGAGATCATGACCTGAGCCAAAGCCGGAGACTTAACCAACGGAGCTACCCAGGTGTCCCTTAGCTTTACATTTTAAATGATCAAATCTGAACCTCTTAAGGGAGCTCTATTTTTCAAAGTTTGTGAGGAAAAGTAGTATAAAAAATTTAGCCTTCCCTTGAGCTTTCTCATAGCTCCAGTTGGAATTCATGGGAGTGATGATTACTCTTAAAGTTAGCAGGAACAAAATTTGTGGCTACTAATATTTTAGTCTCTAACTCAAAATACACATTTATTTAACATGTTTAAGATAAAAGCTTCATAATTTATTGTTACATTAACAGGTGTTCTATGCAAAACAATGTGTTTTCAACTTATATTTGAGAGCTTGATAGTCTTTATTTGATATAACCACGTGACTGGAGAATATATAAACAAACATATATATGTGCATTTTTTATGATCGAATGTTTCTTTTTCACTAAATTTTTACCTCTTAACTAGTAGTTGCTCTTTCCAGAAATATACCTTAGAGAAAGTAGCAGTTGGTTCTTGACGAATATATAGGTGAGGTTTTATTATTTTGCTTTTATAGGTCTTTTTTAAAACACTAATATCATAAAAGTTTTAATTATAACACTGCTTACTTAAACTTGTTAACTTTTTAAATCTTATTTATTATTTTTTTATGTTTATTTTTGAGAGAGGGAGAGCAAGAGAGAGAGAGAGACAGAGTGTGAGCAGGGGAGGGATAGAGAGAGAGGGAGACACAGAATCTGAAGCAGGCTCCAGGCGCTGAGCTGTCAGCACAGAGCCCAAGGTAGGGCTTGAATTCACAGACCACAAGATCACGACCTGAGCTGAAGTTGGACACTTAGCTGACCGAGCCACTGAGGTGCCCCTATTTATTTTTTGTGGAATTGAGTTTTGGCCAAAGCATAGCTGGGTTAATCAATGGTTTTTCTAACTAGATTTTGGTGATGTAACTGACATCATTTTTTTCAGGTGATAATATAATAGTTGAGTCTGTGGTTAATTTTCCTGGTAACTGTTGCCGTCCAGTTGTTCATTTCTGAAATGTCAAATAGGTAAAAAATAGGAGAAAATGCTTGTTTATGTTTTCCTTCTTGCCCTCCTTTGCATAAATTCTAGTTGAAGAGACTATAGTTACGTTTTTTAAAAAGAAGGGAGGGAGAGAAAATACTTTTGGGAAGGAAGACAAAGTATTTTTGCCGTTAGCATTTATAAAAGATTACTTATAAAAAAACAACAGTTTTTGTGAACCAGAATTCCTCTCATCTTTTTACTTCAACCGTTTATTTTTGTACCTAATCAAAGATAGAAAAAAAAAGTTTGCAATCTTTAAGACTTGAAATAAACTTTATGGGTGCCTGGGTAGCTTGGTTGGTTGAGCATCCGACTTTGGCTCTGTTCATGATTTCACCGTTTGTGAGTTCGAGCCCTGTGTCAGGCTCTGGGCGGACAGCTCAGACCCTGGAGAGTGCTTCAGATTCTGTCTCCCTCTCTCTCTGCCCTTCCTCCACTTGCATTCTGCCTCTCTCTCTCTCTCTCTCTCTCTCTCAAAAATAAATAATCATTAAAAATTAATTTTAAAAAGGCTCAAAATAAACTTTATTGTCATTGGCAAAAACAGTACCATTGTAAATGGAAGTTTCATGTTTTGTTGCTCAGTGTAGTTGCTGGATAGAGATGAACTATGTAACTGTCACTGGGCAGTAGAGACATTTCTGTGATCCTTTAGCTGTATATAAGATAAAAAACTATGAGCCTTCTGTATTTATACATGATAAAGACTAATTTAACTAGATCTAACATTATTTTGGACTTATCCATTTTATAGACCTGTTTTTGGAGACTATCTCACCAAGCCTTTTATGTTAAATATACAGAATTTGTCTAATTTAGTATTTCCATAGAGCTATAGATGGTTTTCATGTTGGCTGACCAGATATATTTTGAGATAATGCTATTGCAATCTGAATTATAAGTGTATGTATTTCAACAGGTTTATCAGGTGAGATATTTATGAACTGCCAAAAGCAAGCCACCAAATATTCCCAAAGTAATAGACATAACTGGATATTTTTTGCTTTTATTGAGTGCACATTGAGACAGGCTTTTAAAATTTTGAAGAAGGGGGTGCCTGGCTGGCTCAGTCGGTTGAGTGGCCGACTTCAGCTCAGGTCATGATCTCACAGCTTGTGAGTTCGAGCCCCACGTTGGGCTCTGTGCTGACAGCTCAGAGCCTGGAGCCTGCTTCAGATCAGTGTCTCCCTCTCTCTCTCTGCCCCAACCCACTCACATTCTGTCTCTGTCTCTCTCAAAAGTAAATAAACATTAAAAAAACTTTTTTTAATAAAAACATAAATAAAATTTTGGAGAAGACAAGACAAAGGATATATTAGAGTTGAGTGCATTTTGGTACCTCTGATTGACATAAATGTATTCAGATCATTTGTGTATATAGTTATGTATAATTATTAACTCATTCTGAGAAACTTAACACTTTTCTAACAAGTGTTGTAGATATTTAGAATTTGATCTTTTGGGCCAGCATTTAAATATAAAATGCCTAAAACTACACTTGAAAATTCAAGTGATCATCACAGGAAAAATTATAACTATGTGAAGTGATGGAACTTGCTGTGGTAATCATTTAGTATATACGTACATGAAATCATTATGTTGGACACCTTAAGCTCATAAAGTCTTGTATGTTAATTATATCTTAATGAAACTGAAAAGGTTAATAAAATGAAAAAAAGGAATTCAAGTGAGTGCTGATGAAAGTGTATCATGTGAGATTCTTCATGAATATCACTCTTCCAGTTTGAAAAGGCATAGAATATAGACACTGGTGAGTGACAGGACAAAAGAGTTATAATTACATAAAATTTAAAAAATTACATTTATATAGTGTTTTATTTTTATTTATTTATTTATTTTTTTTTATTTTTGGGACAGAGAGAGACAGAGCATGAACGGGGGAGGGTCAGAGAGAGAGGGAGACACAGAATCGGAAGCAGGCTCCAGGCTCCGAGCCATCAGCCCAGAGCCTGATGCGGGGCTCGAACTCACGGACCGCGAGATCGTGACCTGGCTGAAGTCGGACGCTTAACCGACTGCGCCACCCAGGCGCCCCTATATAGTGTTTTATTATTTTCAAGTTATTTTACCTTATTTCATCATTTCAGTAGCATTGTAAGATAGGTAGGGCAGGTATTACCTTTGTTGATTGAGGAAGAAATGGAACGTCAGAAACGCAGAAAGTGACAGCTTAACATCACACATAGTGCCTGATGAAACTGATACTTCAACCTAAGTCTCCTGATCTCTAGTACAATATTCTTTCCATTATGTCATGTTGCCTGATTGAAACTTGAATTTACATGCATTTTTAAGATGTAGGAGAATTAAACTGAGTAAGTTGTTTTATGAATTTTAATTTTTGGAGAGAGGTTGTAAGCCTTTTGAAGGCATGGGACACATCTCTATTTTGTGTTTTTCTTCCAAACTTGATTCTTCCCAAGCACTTAGGCATGTGCTGTCTTGCACTTAGGCATGTGCTGTCTTGTGTATGTGATACTAACATTACTGACATCCCGGATGACATTGCTACTGATGTTCTCTCCTTCTCCTGGTGGTGACCAGATAGACCATGAGCAAATCAACTTTTGCCTGTTGTTATTCAAATCTCTTCCCGGTTGTTCTGTGTAGCCTAAAGCTGTAGTTGTACTTTAGGTACTTTATAGTTTTTTAAAAAATTGATGTAAAGTTTACCTTTCCATAAAATTTAGCATTTTAAAGTGTACAATTCAGTAGTTTTTAGTGTATTTACAAGGTTGTATAGCAACCTTCACCAGTATCTAATACCAGACATTTTCATTATTCCAGAAAGAAACTTGAGACCTATTAGTACTCACTCTCATTCCTCCCTCTCTGACTGACTCTTCAGTTAACCACTAAATTACTTTCTATCTCTATAAATCTGTTTCTGTTGGCCATTGCATATAGGTGGAACCATACAATATGTGACTTCTTGTTTCTTCTTTCATTAAGCATAGTATTTGCAAGGTTCGCCTTGCATTCTATATCATGTGTCATTACTTCTGTGTTTTTTGATTTATTTTTTTAATGTTTTTATTTATTTTTGAGACAGAGAGACAGAGCATGAACAGGGGAAGGGCAGAGAGAGAGGGAGACACAGAATCTGAAGCAGGCTCCAGGCTCCAAGCTGTCAGCACAGAGCGCAACGCGAGGCTGGAACCCATAGCCTGTGAGCTCCTGACCTTAGCTGAAGTCGGATGCTCAACCAACTGAGCCACCCAGGCGCCCCTCATTACTTACTCCTTTTAATGGCCGAATGATATTACATTATATGGATATACCACATTTTGTTTATCCATTTACCAGTTGATAGACTTTTTTTTTTCTAATTTTTGTCTATTGTGCATAATACAGGTATGGCCTTCTGTAGACATATTTTTGTATGTTTTAAATCCTCTTAGGTAGGGGTACCCGGGTGAGTTGGTTAAGCATCCAACTTTGGCTCAGGACATGATCTTGTGGTTCGGGGGTTCAAGCCATGTGTCAGGCTCTGTGCTGACAGCTCAGAGCCTGGAGCCTGCTTCAGATCCTGTGTCTCCCTTTCTCTCTGCCCCTCCCCCACTCATCCTCTGTCTCTCTGTCTCTCTCAAAAATAAATAAACATTAAAAAAAATCCTCTTAGGTATATACATAGAAGTGAAATTTCTGGGTCATACGGTTATTCTATGTTTAATTTTTGGGAAGCTGCAAAACTGTTCCCCACAGGGGTCGTGTCATTTAGATTCCCACGAGCAGTATATGAAGGACCTTGTATTTTTTTAGTGTGGACCACTCATTGCTTTCCAAATGCATCTTCAAGCCCATTTTTTATTTCATTCCCTTCTACCTCTATTCCCATGTCTGACTACCTCGTGAAATTCTATTCATCCTTCAAAGCCTAAGTTAAATGCTGCTGCATGTGCAAAGTCTTGGATTACTGGGGCTGGAAGTGATTTCTCACTGTTTAATACATGTAGTTGTACCATTTGTTTCTCTTTGGGGTCTTTTGTGATAGTCATGGTGCCTTTAACTTCTATCTTCTATCATATTTTTGTACTGTCATGGTGCTTCATATAAAACAGGACTTGAGTAAATACTGTTTACTCATTGGGGAAATGAATGGGAGAGAATAGAAAATCCTTAACTTGGATTTTTAAAATGTTACATGGTACCTATAATCTCTGTTTGTCTTCATAATATGTGTAATACCATATTAGACCAATGCTTTTTATAAAATAGAAACGTTAACTTCTCAGTACCATTTGTAATAAAAAAATTCTAGAATTTGGAATGATGGTTTTTCTGTTCTCATAACTGGTAAGTTCCTAATAATACCTAATAATTTCTTGGGCCCGTGAGAAGATTTTTATTGTACACACAGTTATCTTTTAATATAATTTAACAACTGGTAGGCTGCATTTATCTTTTGGCATGGATTTAGAATGGCATCTTTGTCTGTAATTACATATGAAAGAAGCTGTGTTACAGGATAGTAATGTGGCTCCATGTTATTAGATCTGAAATTTATTTTGTAAAATTTTAGTACTTCACTGGGTAATAAAATGTAACCAAATTGTTTTCACTTTACACTCTTTCTTAGGATGTTTTTTGGTGTCCATTATGAAACTAATGACAACAGCCACATATGCCAAATAATGTAGTCCAAGTACTGTGGTCCTGTCTGGTGGCCTTGTCTAGTAGTTAAGAGCACAGATTGTGTAGCTATGTGGCTTGGGTTTGAAACCTGTCCTTGTCTTTGTCATTTATTAGCTATGTGACCGTGGAGAAGTACTTAACCTTTCTGTTCCTATTTTTCTATCTGTCTACAAATATGTTAACCTCCCTGGTTATACATATTTACATATTGCAGATGTATCTAGGTATATAAGTATATATTCGTTATATACATGAGTAGTCATGTTCATGTTTACAATCATATATGTATATTTTTAGCAAAGATCGTACTGTTTTGAATTTTGTGATTTTCATTTAACTTTATAAATGTTTTCTCATGTAACTAAATTATGCTTTAAAAACATTGTTTTTAATGACTGCATGGTAGTCTATGCTGTGAATGTACAAAATATATTTACCAAATTCCCCGTTGTAGTTTTTTTTCCTCTCATTTTTGGAATTTGAATTAATGTGCAGTGACTACCCCTGCATATTTTTGTCTGGCTTTCAGATACTTAAAAAACCATTTTTTTTAAGTTTTACTTATTTAAGTAATCTCTACACCCAGTGTGGGGCTCTAATTCACGATCCCCAGATCAAGAGCCACATGCTCTTCCAACTGAGTCTGCCAGGTGCCCTGTGGTTTTCAGATACTTATTAAAGGATAGATTCCTGAAAATGGAATTACTGAATCAAAGGGCATGAGCCTTTTAAAGCATTTTGGTACACATTTCCAAATTGCTTCCCAGAAAGATTGTACATATGTTACTTGTTGAGAAAATTAATTTAGAATTAACTTGTTTTGAAATTAGAAGGTTACATGTTTATTTTCATCAGTTGCTTTTGCTTATACCATTCATTCATTTCAACGATTATGTATTCAATACCTACTTTATATGATGTATTCTTAGGCCAGAGGATACAGCAGTGAACAAACAGGTATGTTTCCTAACCTCATTTAACTTTCTTGTCTGTAGGGCTCTAGATATTTGGCAGTGTTTTAAATACTATTTTCTTTTAAGAATCAGAAATTAATAAATTGATTAGAAGAGAGGAAAAAATGTGCCTTAATGACCTATCCATGCTATCTAGTCTTTTTTACTATCTAGTCCAATTTTCATCTTCCCAGGGGCTACGTTCATGTACTTGTTTCATTTAAAAACAAAAAACGGGGGTGCCTGGGTGGCTCAGTCGGTTTAAGTGCCTCACTTCGGCTCAGGTCATGATCTTGTGGTCTATGGGTTTGAGCCCCGCGTCGGGCTCTGTGCTGGCAGCTCGGAGCCTAGAGCCTGCTTCGGATTCTGTGTCTCCCTCTCTATTTGCCCCTCCCCTGCTCACTTGCTGTCTCTCTCTTTCTCTCAAAAATAAATAAACATTAAAAAAAATTTTTTTTAAACAAAAAGAAACCAAGCTCTGTGCTAGGCACAGAAGATGAAATGCTCTTCAGGAAACTTGAATCTGGTGTATCTGAATTAGACTATAGTTATGTCTGAAGATAAGCAGATAGGCAGGACGCTCCCTCAAAGACCCTTCCCACAGCCTCATGTTTCTACGGTAATTTATCTGCTTATACTTAAATTCTAAATCAGAAATCATATTACTTTAAATTATAGTTATTCTGACAATATGGAGATTAGTTTCATAGATACTGCATTTTTAACTCATAAACAGGTTGAATCGTTTATTTTGGACCAAGAAGATCTGGATAACCCAGTACTTAAAACAACATCAGAGATATTCTTATCAAGTACTGCAGAAGGAGCAGACTTACGCACAGTGGATCCAGAGACACAGGCACGATTAGAAGCATTGCTGGAAGCAGCAGGTAATTTATTTCTTGTTTTGTTATTTTCATCTCTTTAAAAGTCTAGATCTCTGTACAGAGCTGTGCAAGATTGCCCCAAAATTATATAACATTATATGAGATTTGAACTCTTAGTATGTGTTATGTTTTTTATTGTTCACGTTTTATATTTAAAAAATTCTTGGTTGAAAGTTTTTAGAGAATGATTTCTGGGCTCAACACTATTTTTAAAGGTCTTAGATAATCAGATACTTATCAATGAAAACTTATCTATTTCCAATTACATTATAAATGTGTGAGATAAATTTGGTTCTGTAAGTTATGAATCTTTGATCTGAACTGATTTAAGGGTATTCTGCCTGTGATTTCTTACTCATTTTAGTCTAGGGATAACTTAATTATTGTAAGTTGCTAGTTTTTTAATGTTTATTTATTTTTGAGAGAGAGAACGCTCTTGCACATGCGCATGTGTGCAGGAGGGGCAGAGAGAGAGGGAGACAGGATCTGAAGCGGGCTCTGTTCTGCACTGACAGCAGAGAGCCCAGTGCAGGGCTTGAACTCACAGACCATACCGTGAGATCATGACCTAAGCCAAAGTCAGATGCTTAACCAACTGACTCAGCCAGGTGCCCCTATGAGTGGCTATTTTTTAAAAAAAGATGCTTATTTATTTTGAGAGAAAGAAAGAGAGAGGGTATGCATGCATGTGAGCAGGAGAGGGGCAGGGAGAGAGGTAGAGCTGCGAGTGCAGAGCCTGATGCAGGACTGAATCATACAAACTGTGAGATCATGACCTGAGCTGAAATCGAGAGTTTGACACCTAACTGAGCCACCCAGGTGCCTCCTAAGTTGCTATTTTTTATTGTATTATTTTATTTTATTTATTATTTTATTACTGTTGTTTATATTGAACACCCTGTTTATTATTTGCTGTACCAAGTCTCCATTCCACTATAAAGAAAGGCTTTTTATCAGCTAAAATTGTTTTAAGAAGGAAGTTAACTTTTTAAAATCTTTTATGTTGTTTTTTTTTATATTGCTTTTGAGATATGTTCACTTTGTATGACACTCCTTTTAGTTACTTATTTAGCATAAATATATGTGTATGTTAAATACATGTAAGAATTTAATCTAGAGGAATGTATAGGTTATTTTTTAAAATAGTGCCTAAAAAATAAATTAAAAAATAGTGCCTAAAAACTTGTTAGAGTGCCATATATACTTTAAACCATGTTAAAGCTATTAAACTTCAGAAAATTCAAAATAAAAAAGTTTTAAAGTATAGAAATTTGATTCAGTTACTGAGTACTCTAATAAGCATAATATTAAAGATTCAGAAAAATCACAGCAGCTTTTTAGCACATTTCATATTGACTGAACAATACAGCATCAATTTGATCAAATAATGACAAGGACAAGAGCTAAAATAAATTGAACATTTTTTGGTAAAGTTTATTCATTTATTCTGAGGGGCACCTCGGTGGCTCAGTTAAGTGTCTGACTTCAGCTCAGGTCATGATCCCACGGTTCGTGGGTTTGAGCCCCGCATCGGGCTCTGTGCTGACAGCTCAGAGCCTGGAACCTGCTTCAGATTCTGTGTCTCCCTCTCTCTCTGCCTGTCTCCTGCACACGCTCTGTCTCTCTGTCTCAAACTTATTTATTTTGAGAGAGGGAGTGGGAGAGAGTGGGGGTTGAGCCAAGGGAGAAGAAGAGAGAGAGAATCCGGAGCAGACTACATGCTCAGTGTGGAGTATGATGCTGGGCTCAATCTCATGACTGTGAGATCACTACCTGAGCCACCCAGGTACCCCAAATTGAGCATTTTTCTATTATTCTTGGAAAGACAGATGTTATGTTAAAAATGAGCTTACTTGATATCATCTTGTTATTCCTTTAATTCTGTCCTGTTATGGAAAAGCACAGGTACAATTTGTAGCCCATTGACTTTTAGTCTACCTACTGTATCTTTTTGGAACTGATAGAAACTTAAAATTAAATTGAACAAAATAAGACTGTTTAAATTAGGGCAGAACTAGTAATAAAAAAAAAAAAGGTATAAAGATCACATCACATTGATAATGACATTGAATGTCCTTCCCTTCTAGTCTGGATTTCCTGTAAATCTCCTACTTGTGATTTAGGGATATACTGTATAAGATTCCTGAAATGGGAGTGCCATGACTACACTCTAATTTTTTTGTTTGTTTGTTTGTTTGCTTTGCTTTGAAATCTTACATTCTTTTGCTTAGAGCAGAGAGAAACTTGGAGAAAAGTCTTCTCTGTTTTCCTTTTCTTAGAAAAGGTTTAGGCTTTGTTTTCTGGTGGTAGCATATCTTTACTCTCTGATTTAGGCTGACACTTCACTCATGTTGAGCGTACTATTCCTTAATTCCTAACTAAGGGCTTTAAACTAATTTCTCCTTTTTTCTGGCACCTCATGATTCTTATTCAGGGCTGTTTTCTGGTACATTAAGCACTTTTCTTTCCCTGTTTTCTCTTAATTCATAGAAGTCTAGAAAAAGCAGCGAGATACCTTAGAATTGCCTGTTTTTCATACATATATTGATAGAAAGAACATAAACCTTGAAAGTAATGATTATCTGCCTTTCAGGAGGTGTTAAAAACTATTGAATTTAAAAATTTTGCATATTTTGACAATTTAAACTCCATACACAGTTAGATATGTCTTTGGTGGTCCAAAGAAGTTGTCAAATGTATTTTAAAATGATGTGCTTCTTTCTAAGAACTGTGCAAGTCAACTGTTTAATGAATATTTTCTTTTTGTCCTAGAGCATTTTCATTTGCTTTTTGGACATTGTTTTCAGGAATTTTTAGACTCTGTGGTTTTTTGTTTTTGCTTTTAAGTAGTCTCTTCACCCAATGTAGGGCTCAAACTCATGACCCTAAGATGAAGAGTCACATGCTCCACCAACTAAGCCAGCCAGGTGCTCCTAGATTCTGTGTTTCTAATTGTGAGAATATACTAGGCATTACTAGGCTTATTAAGGAAAATAGGATTTTTGACACTATTTTAACTGAAAAAATGAAATGGAAAATGTTTTTTCTTTAAGATTCTTTGATATTCTTAGAGAAAATGAAGAATCTTAAAGCTATTTCAAGAATTTTATTTATTTATTTATTTTTGTTGTTATTTTTAATTTTTTGAGAGGGAAAGAGCATGAGCAGGGGAGGTGCAGAGGGAGGGAAAGAGAAGGAGATAGAGAATCCCAAACAGGTTCCACACTGTCAGAGCAGAGCCTAACACGGGGCTCAAACTCAGGAACCGTGAGATCATAACCTGAGCCGAAATCAAGACTTGGATGCTTAACCGACTGAGCCATCCAGGCACCTCTGTTTTTAATTTTTTTAAAGATTTTATTTTTGAGTAATCTCCGCATGCAGTTTGGGGCTCAAACTCACAACGCTGATACCCAGTCACATGCTGTACTGACTCAGCCAGTCAGGTGCCCCACAAGAATAATTTTTAAAAATTATGTTCTTCTAAATTATAAATATAATACGATCAAAGGTAGGTAAAGCAATATGAAATGTATTAAGTAGATAATAAAACCTTCCTATTGTTAAGGTTTACATATACTTCCAGGCTTTTTCCTGTGTAGCTTTATAAATGCATGTATATATTTAAACACACATAATTTTTAAAACAATGAAGTAAGCGTCACGTTACACAAAATGTATTGTAACTCCCTTTTTTTCACTTAATTTATTGTGGGCATCCTTGTATAACATGGTATGTCTCTTTCTCCTTGTTTTGTTTTGTTTTTAATCATTTTGGGAAAGAGTGGGAGAGAGGGAGAATGAGAGGGAGAGGGAGAGAGAGAGAATCCTAAGCAGGGTGTCAGTGCAGAGCCCATCGCAGGGCTCGATCTCATGAATTGGGAGATCATGACCTGAGCCCAAATCAAGAGTCAGATGCTTAACCGACTAAGCTACCCAGGTGCCCCACTTTCTCCTTCTTTTAAAGGGTAAGATAATATTCTCTTGCTAGATGTATCATGATTTATTTTACAGTTCCTTATTGAGGGATATTTAGGTTATTTCCTCTTTTCCCATATTACAAATAATGATGTAGTTGATATTCATTTATAATTTTTCTTACTTGTGCAAGTATCTTTATAGGACAAATTATTAGAAAGTGGTATCACTGTGTCAAAGAATGTTTACACTTAAAGTTTTGCATTTAAAAAATTATATATATATATAAAAAGAAAGGGGCGCTTTGGTGGCATAGTTGGTTAAATGTCTGACTCTTGACACTTGATATCACAGTTTGTGAGTTTGAGCACCACATCAGTCCCTGCTCTGATGGTGTACAGCCTGCTTGGGATTCTGTCTCTCCTCTGTGCCCCTCCCCTGCTTATGCTTTCTCTTTCTCTCTCTCAAGATGAATAAATAAACATTAAAATTTTTTTTGAATTTTGATAACTTGTCAAATTTGCTCCCACCCTGCCAACTTGTACCAGTATACATTCCTATTAAGTTTTAGAGGGCCTTACACTTCAGTCATTTTTATTGTCAATTTCAAAGTTTATGTTCATTTAATATCGGCAAGTTGCTTGGTAGCTCTTTATAAATGATAATATAAGTTTATTGGATGCTAATTTTTCCAGTTTTTATTTTGCCTTAACTTTATGGTGTGCTTAATTATATAGAAATTTTTACTGAAATTAAAAATGTTTAATATCACATGTATTAATCTTTTATTTCATGGTTTTGGGGATTTGGTCTCATGCATAGAAAAGCCTCCTCTACATCAGCATTAGAAAATACCACATAGTATAGTAGTGCCTTTCAGTCTTTATTTTATACATTTAGATCTTCAGTCTACTTGGTATTTATTTTTGGGAATGGGGTGAATTAGAGATCCGTCTTAATTTTCAAATGATAATCACTTTCTGAACAGTGTTTTTGAAATAAGCCCTCCCATCTCCTTTAATTTGAAATGTCAATTTACAAATGATCTAGGGCTTTTTTCTTTTTTAAGTTTATTTATTTTGAGAGAGAGAGAGCATGCACATGCATGCATGTGGAGAAGGAGCAGAGAGAGAGGGAATGAGAGAGAATCCCAAGCAGGCTTCCACACTGTCAGCACAGAACCCAACGTGGGGCCCAAACTCACAAACTGAGATCATGACCTGAGCTGAAATCAAGAGTCAAACGCTCAACCGACTGAGCCACGTAGACACCTCATCTCTTGTATATCCTTGATATAATTATCTGTTTCTGTGCAGATAACATACTGTTATAATTTTCTTTCTTTTTTGAAATTTTTTTAACGTTTATTCATTATTGAGAGACAGAGCATGAGTATGGGAGGGGCAGAGACAGGAGGAGACACAGAATCTGAAACAGGCTCCGGGCTCTGAGCTGTTACCACAGAGCCTGATGTGGGACTCGAGCTCACAAACCACAAGATCATGACCTTAGCTGAAGTCGGACGCTCAACCGACTGAGCCTCCCAGATGCCCCTCATGCTGTTATAATTTTCATGGCATCCTAATACATTTTATATCTTATTGGGAAAATTTTCCCTTCTTTCTTTCCTTGTTGTTGTTCTCCAAAACTTCATTAACTATTTTTCTCTCATTTTCAGCAGTGATCAGGCAATGATATTATCATCAAAATTTTCTATTACAGCAATATCTGATTCCTCACTGAATCTAGACAAAAAGATTTATTGGCAAGTTAGACACCTAATAGCCCCACTAGACTGTGAGCTCCATAAGGATGGGAACTATGCCTTATCCCTTTTTGTCTTCCCAATGTCTGCAAATCACAAGAACATAATAAATATAAGAATGAACTTATTTCAATTTATACTGTTATCCTAGAAGATGGTTCTAGGTGGCTATTCCACCAAAAGGAAAAACTGTTGGGTTGTTTGTTATAATAGTACAGAATATTCCCTTTATTACTACTGAAAAGAGTATAGATAAATATGATCTTATACTAGAGATCTTACAGTATGACTATATATTTTGAAAGAACTTTCATTTTCCTCAATGAGCCTCACGTTAAGTTACATTTGGAATTAGGTAGGGAACAAATTAGTATGATGTGCATTGCAAAGATGGAAAGACTAAAACAGGTGGTTATGTGATGGCCTTTTGACATTAGTGACAAAATTGATATCAACCTTATGTTCTGAATGTCAGCCTTATCTATGGAGACTCTGCCGGTTTTGCCCTACATAGTAGTGTTTAGAAATGTAATTACAACTTGCACTTTATGTTTTTTCTTCCCCTGTGCTGCCTGATTCATTGACGCATGCTGAAGGAATTGGCAAATTGTCAACTGCTGATGGTAAAGCTTTTGCAGACCCTGAGGTACTCCGGAGACTGACATCCTCAGTAAGTTGTGCACTAGATGAAGCTGCTGCTGCACTGACCCGAATGAGAGCAGAAAACAGCCACAATGCAGGACAAGTAGACACGTATGTGTATAATGAATTCTTCTGGATATTAGACATTTTCTGGAGTGGACTTTGGGGAAGTAACAAATTTTGGTCAAGTATATCTTTTGGAGGGATTTATAAACTTTAGCTAAGTGGCTATTAGAATGGCTATTAATATTTTAAGTGTATATATATGGTGTTATATATATATGTGTGTGGATATAAAAATAGATGTTATATTTTTATTCTTGCATTCTACTCATATTCATTGACCATTCTTGTGGAATGAAAATACCACAAGTGAGAAATCCAAAGTGAATAAAGATCTGATTTCTATTTCTAAGGCAGTTACTTACTCTGATTATCCTAGTACACTCTAAACTGACTGCTTAAGTAATAATAAATGAAATAGGTTGCTCTAATCCAAGTGCTTGCTACTCAAATATGATTCATAAGTAGCAGTAGCAGCAAGCAGTGCCTTAGATCTCATTAGAAATGCAGAATTCCAGACCTCACCTCAGAGCTACTGAATCAGAATCTGTATTTTAACAAGAAAAATGGTGATTCATGTGCATATTAAAGTTTGAGATTTATCAATTTTTTTTTAATGGTTATTCATTTTTGAGAGAGAGAAAGACAGACACACAGACAGACAGACAGTGTGAGCAGGAGAGGGGCAGAGAGAGAGAGGGGAACACAGAATCGGAAGCAGGCTCCAGGCTCTGAGCTGTCAGCACAGAGCTTAATGCGGGGCTCAAACCCACAAACCATGAGACCATGACCTGAGCCAAAGTTGGACGCTTAACCAACCGAGCCACCCAGGCACGCCTCTTTTTTTTTTTTTTTTTTTTAAAGTTTTGGGGTTTTTTTGTTGTTGTTGTTTTAAGTAACCTCTACACCCAACATGGGGCTTGAACTCACAATCCTGAGATTAAGAGTTGCATGCTCTACTGACTGAGCCAGCCAGGCTCCCTGATTTTGTTAAACATTCTGTAGTAAAATTTTTACTTAGACTGAACCTTCTGTTACCAAACAAAATTTTAAACCATGGAATTATATCCCAAATGTCTTTGCGGATTATTGCATTGGTAGAGTTTAAAAACTTGTACATGTACTTTATTTAAAATTTAATATGACAGTATGTTAGAACATTTCACAAAATAAAAATGACAGCTGTTTTCATATTCACTTATTGCCTTTCTGGCTTGGTTGGCCTACATGAATAATTAGTATTGCAAACAAGATGCTCAGCACACAAAATGTTCATGCAATTTTTTTTCCTTACCGTATCAACATTTTTCTATGTATGACTCTTTGTATTTAATGTAATTTATTTTGAGAGGGTTCTGAGTCTTTCTGTGTTGGCTAATTGTTGATGGTTTTGTTTTCAGTCGTAGTCTGGCAGAAGCTTGTTCAGATGGGGATGTGAATGCTGTTCGTAAATTGCTAGATGAAGGCAGAAGTGTAAATGAACATACAGAAGAAGGAGAAAGTCTGCTGTGTTTGGCTTGTTCAGCAGGGTATTATGAATTAGCACAAGTAAGCAGAAATTATCTTGAGTGATTGAAATTGTGGAAGGATTTTGATTTTTGTTATCACTAATAAAAGAAATTATAGTTACAGGGCAAGTTCTTTCCTTTCAGGCAGTGGGTAAAATAGAAACTCGTACATAATTAATTTTGTTGCCTACACACGCAATTGGGCATGGTCCATTTTTCTGCTCAAAAATTTTTCTACTCAGAACTGTTCCTAATGAATAAGAAGCACATAGAAATAATAGTAATATTTTAAAACTCATCCTTAGAAATAATACACAGCTATAATGTAAAGTAGTGATTTATTTTCATTTCATCCAGATTACCTCAATTCTTATAGTTTTTTTCTGTCTGTTTTAGCAGTATTGGGAAATACCCATGTGTTTACCAGATAGTTTCTGTTTGGGGAGTATAGTTTTGCTGTTCTCTTGCTAGATAACCCCAAGCATAACACAAACTCTTTGAAAAGAGCAGTTAACATTTTATCATGGGTTGGCTAATGTGATTACCTACATTACCTAAAGATCAATATGTAATGGAATTGTAAAAAATAACATCTAACTTAGTGTTTTAAGTGGTGAGCACTGGCATATTTTCCCAAAAGGTGGTTATTTTTTATTTTTCTTTACCCCCACTCTAAAAGAATATCTTTCCAGATTCAGTATATTCTCTAGAAGTACTATTAATAGTAAGAATTGACATTCCCTCTGTGTGTATGTGTTTTAAAGGTATTGCTTGCTATGCATGCTAATGTTGAAGATCGAGGGAATAAAGGAGATATAACTCCCCTAATGGCAGCATCCAGTGGAGGTTACTTAGATATCGTGAAATTATTACTTCTTCATGATGCAGATGTCAACTCCCAGTCAGCAACAGGTAAGTAGAAAGTGATGTGTAAATTTGAGGAAAGGAAATTGATATATTTAATTGTAACCTGAGAGATAAAAATTTGATTTTTACATCTGCACAACAGTAGTGAACCTACAGAAAAATCTTAGCCATTGTTCAGGATCTCTGAGTAAAATATAAATTAATTTGATATCAAAAGACTGAGATTGTGTTTGCCTAAGAGTGACAGTTTTTCTGTTGGGGACACTTTCTTTTTTGCCATAATGATATGTAACATATAAAGAGGCAAAATTAGGAACTGTATATCTTATAATTCTTTATCTCATTTAAATCCAACTCTCTTGTCTTTAGATTATAAATTAACCTGAGATTATTTACCCTGTGGTAAATAATTTCCATGTCAGACATACCGAATGCATTTACTATTAAGATATTCTTGTGGCAGAATGAAAGTTATTACAGTAAGGGCTGTTCTTTTAGTTATTTGTCTTTCCCAGACACACAGACTGGAGGAGCCTTGGTCATGTGTCTTGAGTTATAAGTACAGTTTTAGTAGTAGGATTCCTTGGATTTAGTGAGGCAACAACATAATTTTTAAAAATTTGCATAATGAAAGCATATCAGTGTTTCATACCATTAAGTGAATATTAAATGTAGCCTTATTTTTTTTAAATGATTTTTTAAAGTGAATTTATTTATTTTGAATGAGCGTGAGGGTACATGCAAGAGGGGAAGGGCAGAGAGAGAGGGAGAGAGAGAATCCCAAGCAGGCCCTGCACTAACAGTGAGGAGGAAGCCCCTAGGAAGTCTTGCTCATTTTAAAAATAAATTAGGCGACATGCCTGGGTGGCTCGGTGAGTCAAGCTTCTGACTCTTGGTTTCGGCTCAGGTCATAATCTCATGGTTCATGAGCTTGAGCCCCATCCCCGGCTCTGTGCTGACAGTATGGAGCCTGCTTGGGATTCTCTCTCTCCCTCTCTGTCTGCTCCTCCTCTGGTCATGTTCGCTTTTGCGTGCATGCGCTCTCTAAATAAACAAACAAACTTCAAAAAAAATAATAAAATAAGCAAGACTTCCCAGAAGGATTTGTAGACCATTTTGCTGACCACTTTGTCTTAGTTGTAATAATAGTAATATGCTTAATGTGTAACATGGTTGAACAGTTGAATTCTGAACACATTGGATTCTTTAATGTTACTCTTCTTGCTGAATCTTTAAAACAGTCTTCTTTAGTCTCATACTGTTGGATAGTTAAACCACTTCTCTTACCCCCTCTAATAAATAAAAATCCTCAAAATAAAATCAGGAAAGAAAGAAGTGGCAAACCAAGGGATAATGACCTTGTAAAGAAATTTTTCTTTTGAAGGAGTTATGCTGAGGGGGGTTTATATCTTCCTACTTCATTAGCTTGTCCAGTGAGATTAAGTGTCATTTAAAAAAAATCCCCTTTTAGCATATTTTTATCTAAAATATTCTATGTATCATTCAAAATGATTCTTTTTTTCATTACAGTACAATTTAGGAATATTTAACATTTTCTTTCTATGTATATTCATGTCTTAATTTTCTTTTACCTTTCCTTTATACATTTTATTCATAAGACAATTCATTGTTTTAGGTACATTTTCCATCTGACACATATCTTTAGCAGGAAGAGAAGTAAATTGACCTGTTTATAATAAATCTTTTAATTAGTAAGAAAATTAAGATTGCTACTTCTAACCAATAGAACAAAAAAACTTGAGATGATAGTTTTAGTGGTTTATGTAAAGGAATTGAAGAGGTAGAGCTCGAGCATGGCATAATTATAATTGTCTCCATTTTATCATAATTCTATATTTCTTTTTGGCTTCTGTTAGGAAATACTGCACTAACTTATGCCTGTGCTGGAGGATTTGTTGACATTGTGAAAGTGCTACTTAATGAAGGTGCAAATATAGAAGATCATAATGAAAATGGACATACCCCCTTGATGGAAGCAGCCAGTGCAGGTCATGTGGAAGTTGCAAGAGTTCTTCTGGATCATGGGGCAGGCATCAACACTCATTCTAATGAATTCAAAGAAAGTGCTCTTACCCTTGCATGCTACAAAGGTACTCTCTCTATATATGAATATTTATATATTTTTTTCATATCAACTTTGAATATTTAAATATTTGAATTTTGAGGGTTTTTTTTTTAATGTGTATATATTTTGAGCAAGAGACAGAGAACAGAGAGCACGTGCATGTGCTTGTGCACAAGCTGGGGGAAGAGCAGAGAGAGAGAGAGAGAGAGAGAGAGAGAGAATCCCAAGCAGGCTCCACACTGTCAGCGCAGAGCCCAATGTACGGCTCGATGTCACAAACCATGAGATCATGACCTAAGACGAAATCAAGAGTTGGACACTCAACTGTCTGAGCCACATAAGCGCCCCAAGGATTAAATATTTGAATTAATTTTGTATTACTTAGGTTTTCCTTGTGCTGTCAAATTATCTAGCTTCTAAGAGATTATATAGAAAGTCTATTTTAGTCTGTATCTCATAAAGTATAATTTAACAGTGTGTTTATTATTTTAATTTCTATTTATTCAGGTAGCTATGAAGTCAACGAAACTTGTAGCATAAAACTTGAAGGTTTCTGTTATTTAATAACTTTTGTTTTATATGATTTTTCCAACTATTACTTCAAAAATAAAGCACACTCAGATAACAGTAAAAATAATAATCACAGTTGATATAGAAAACTTGAAAAACACAGAATAGGGTAAGGAAAGGAAATTTTACAGTGACATGTAATGTTACCCCCTAAAGATGAAGGCATGTAAACAGTATTTTAGTATATTTACTTCCAGTGTGTTTTTAAAGCATATATATATAAACATATGTATAATTTTTAAACTATTCAACCAAACTTAACTGTTTTGTAGTGTGCTTATTTTATTTAGCAATATGTCATGAACATTTCCCATCTCAAGAAATATTTTTCTAACACAGCTTTTGGTGGTCACATAGTACTTCACTATTTCAGGAGTGGGTTAGGCTGCACATGTCATGAAACCTAAATTAAGAATTATTTGAACAAAAGAGAGGCTTTTTCTTTTTTACATAAATCAAGTCCAAGGGTGGGCTGTCTAGAGCTATTTTAGCAGCAGTTCCACTGCTATCAAGATCTCAGAATTCTCTTTTTTCTGCTCTACCTTTCTAGTATGTGGTTTCTATCCTCAAAGTTACCTACACTCCAAAATGGTAGCTAGAGCCCCAGCAATCCATATTCTAGGAAGGATGAAAGGGTAAGGGCAAAATGGGGAGTGTCCTTCAATTTAGTAAGCTACCTTTAAGGAATCTTCATAGAAGTTCTGCCTTATAGCTACCACTTACATCACACTGGCTACACATAACAAGGGAAGCTGGGAAATGTAGTCTTTTAGTCAGGCATTTTGCCACTCAGATAAAATCAGAGTTCTACTATTAAGGAAGACTGAAAGAGTGGGTATTGGGTAGGGAACTCGTAGTCTTTGCAAATACTTCAGATGGATGCACCATAATGCCTATTGTTGGACACTTGAATTGTTCCCAGTTTTTCACTATTATTAAAAACACTGTAATAACATCCTTGTGTAGACATCTTTGCCTAATCTCTGATTATTTCCTTAGGATAAATTCCTGGAAGTGGAATTGCTGGGTCAAAGGGTATGGACATTTTTAAGGCTTTTGATACATATTGCCAAATTGCCTTCTAGAAAGGTTGAACCAATTTACACTCCCACCAGCAGTGTTTGAGAGTGCCCTTTATCCCACCCTACACCCTCACCAACACTGGGTATTATCATTCTTTTTAATATTTGCCATTTTGATAATAGAAAATGGTGTCTCATTTTAATTTGCATTTGTTTAATAGGAAGGTTTAATTTTTTTTTTTTCAGTTTAGTAATCATTTGCTTTTCTTTTTTAATAACCATTTCATGTCCTTCATCCATTTTTCTACTGGAGTGTTTGTCTTTTTCTTGCTGACTATTAAGGCTTTTTATATATTAAATGTATCCAGAGGGTTGAAATTATTTTGAAAGGATTATTCTATGCCTGTTCATTTCCACAGTGAGTTTATGGTCATTATGTTAATGCTGTTTTTATGAAAAATATGATGCAAACATACTTTACCTGGCATTTGATTTGATTTCAGTGTTTTGATTTGATAGTTTGATAAGTAGTTTATAATAGAATATATAATAGTATTATTGCTTTATTTAACTTGAATTATGTGCTTTGAACTAATTCAATCTTTAAAACCTAGATACCTTGACGAGAGCCTGCTTATTAGTTTGGATTGGCTTTGTAAAAGTGTCATTGCTTTATTGAATGAAAAATTAATTCTCTTATAAACTTTTGTATAGATACCTGAAAGAAAATGATTCCTCATTTTAATTCTTACGTATTAAATTAATACTCAGTTCCTTAGAAATACAATTTTAAAATTTGTGTTCTTTTCTTTAAGGCCATCTGGATATGGTTCGATTTCTACTTGACGCTGGTGCAGATCAAGAGCACAAAACAGATGAGATGCACACTGCCTTAATGGAGGCTTGCATGGTAATTTTAAATTGCACTCACTTGAAACAACATTATTGAAAAACAATGTTTTGTTTAACCTTTGTTTTTGTTTTGTTTGTTTTGGAAGATAACTTTTTTTAATGTTTATTTATTTTTGAGAGAGAGATAGAGTGTGAGTGGGTGAGGGGCAGAGAGCGAGGCAGACAGAGGATCTGAAGCGGGCTCAACGCCAACAGCCAACAGCCCGATGTGGGGCTCAAACTCAGGAACTGTGAGATCAGGATCTGAGCTGAAGTAGGATGCTTAACCGACTGAGCCACCCAGGTACCCCAGAAGAGAACTTTTTATTACTTTTATGTACAGAAAATTCAACAGCATACACTTAGCCCAGTTTGGTGGACAGTTATTTAGCCTTTCCTTTTTCCAACTTGGCAATGCAAACCACTGACTTTGGACCCCGTACGTTGCTTCCCCAGTGATAGTGGATCTCATCATATCTGTCATTGTAATTGGTCCTGATAGCTTCCACCAGCTTAGGCAGAGCTTCTTTGTCTTCCAAGTTAAGCTGTGTGAAGTCAGCAGTGGTACAGGTCTTTCCATGGGCCAGAAACCCCAATCTGGGCCTTCCCCTTGATAAAGCAGTAGGGAACCCCCATCTGAAGACACAGGACATCAATCAGCTCAGTGGGATCCACATCATGTGCAGTTACTACCAAGTGAACCTTCTTATTTTCTATTGAGGTGGTGATAGTATTAACCCCAGCTTGAAGGACAGGTGGCCTCTTAGCGGGGACATCCTCTTTCCCTGCAGCTTTCTTCTCAGACCAGGTCAACAGTCTCTCCTTCTTCTCTTGCTTTGTCTCTGTTCTGTATTTATGGGCCAGCTTAAGCAGTTGAGTAGCTGTTTGGTGGTATAGAGCCTGGGTGAACTGGTTAATTGCGGGAGGCACTTTTATTTTATTTTTATTTTTTGTGCGGAAGGCACTTTTAAAGTTTATTTATTATTTATTTTTAGAGAGTGTGAGTGCATGAGCAGGGGATAAGCAGAGAGAGGGGCAGAATCCCAAGCAGGCTTCATGCTGACAGTATGGAGCCTGACGCCGGGCTTGAACCCATAAACTCTGAGATCATGACCTGAGCCGAAACCAAGAGTTGGATGCTCAACCAAATGAGCCATCCAGGTGCCCTCGGGAGGCACTTTTAAATGTTTATAGAGTTTATAGCCCTTTGCCACTATAGGTGGGTGTAGTGGGGCCATTTGACAAAGCAGGTAAGGTTCCTTTTGGGCTGGATATCCTGTCTGATGCCAAAATTCTTGGACCTTTTCTCAGATGGAATTGACCACCTTCTTGGCCTCCTGCTTCTTCATTGCAGCAGGGGCCAGAGCCACCTTCCTCCCTGTAACCTTCTTTCCTTTTGGCATCTTGGATGGCTGGAGGAGACTTGTTTAACTTTAATTGGAAATCTGTCAATGTAGGAAGCACTACAAAAGGCAGGCTTGGCTCTGTCATTTCCAACACACCGATAGACTTATTTTCTCCCCCCCCCCCTTTTGTGTGTGTGTGTGTGTGTTAAAAGACACATAACAGGGGCGCCTGGGTGGCTCAGTTGGTTGGGCGACCGACTTCAGCTCAGGTCATGATCTTGCATTCAGTGAGTTCGAGCCCTGCATTGGGCTCTGAGCTGACAGCTCAGAGCCTGGAGCCTGCTTCAGATTCTGTGTCTCCTTCTCTCTGCTCCTACCCTGCTTGTGCTCTCTTTCTGTCTCTCAAAAATGAATAAACGTTAAAAAAATTAAAAAGACACATAACATAAAATTTACCATCTTAGCCATTTTTAAAAGATTTATTAAAATAAATAAATATTTAAAAAAATAAAATAAAATAAAATAAAATAAAATAAAAAATAAATAAATAAATATTTTATTTTTTAGTAATCACTACACCCAACATGGGGCTCAAACTCACAACCCCAAAATCAAGAATTGCATTTCTAACAACTGAGCCAGCCAGCTGCCTCCCCCATAGTAGCCTTTTTGTTAAGTGTACAGTTCAGTGGTATTAAATACATTAATAATGTTATGTAACTATCACCAATGTCCATCTTCATAACTCTTTTCATCTTGTAAGACTGAAATCCTGGGGCGCCTGGGTGGCTCGGTTGGTTGGGCGTCCGACTTCGGCTTAGGTCATGATTTCGCAGTCCGTGGGTTCGAGCCCTGCGTTGGGCTCTGTGCTGACGGCTTGGAGCCTGGAGTCTGTTTCAGATTCTGTGTCTCCCTCTTTCTCTGACCCTCCATTGTTCATGCTCTCTGTCTGTCTCAAAAATAAATAAATGTTAAAAAAAAAAGTTTAAAAAAAAAACGTGAAATCCTGTACTCATTCAATAACAATTTCCCATTCCCTGCTTTCCCTAGCCCCTAGCAATCACCATTCTATTTTTTGTCTATGATTTTGGCTACTCTAATTATCTTGCTGAAGACTAATCATACAGGGCACCTGGGTGGCTCAATTGGTTAAAGTGTCTGACTCTTGATTTTGGCTCACGTCATGATCTCAGGGTTGTGAGATTTAACCCTGCATCAGGCTCTGCATAGAGCACGGAGCCTGCTTAAGATTCTCTCTCCCTCTCTCTGCCCCTCTCCTGCTCTTTCTTTCTCTCTAAAATAAAAAATGAAAGAGTAATCATAAACATAATTATAGTAAAACCTTGGTTTGTGAGTATAATTCATTCCAGAATCATGCTTATAATCCACAGCACTTGTATATCGAAGCAAATTTCCCTGTAAGAAATAAGGGAAACTCAGATGATTCGTTCCACAACTGAAAAATATTCACATAAAAATAATTGCAATACTGTAATATAATAAAAATATTAAATAAAATACAAAATATAAAGAAAGATAAACCAATTAACCTGCACTTCCCTTTGAAAACATTTCGTGGCTGGTGTGAGGGAGATGAGAGAGGAGGGTTATTGTGTAGGACGATTTTCACTATCACTAATGGAATCACTGCTATCTATCTGCTCAGTGGAATCTTTTTCTTTTCATGCAACTTTAACAAGTAACCTACTCAATGACACTTGGTTTTGCCTCATTTTGAGGATTTCCTGGAAATGTGACTTTGCATTGTCATTAAACAGATTCATCGCTCACACTGCTACAGCCTTGTATGGGTGGTACTTTTCTACAAAATTTTGCAGTTTCCCACATTTTATACAGCTCCCTAATCTCATTTCAAGTGAGGGATTCCTCTGCTTTTTCTCCTCCTCTCCAGACGAGATGCAAATGTAGACTTATAAAATCTTGCATTCTCGGCCACTCACATACCTCATTTGTACTTCTTGATGATTTCCTTCTTAACTTCCACTGTAATCACCTCTTTATTCTTACCACCTTTCTTTTCAACCTGTTGCTGCATGGGGTCCATTTTATATGCTCCCATGGCTGTTGACTATAGTACAGTATTAATAAACTCTTGTCGTATGCTGTATTTAATGTAACTGGCAATAAGACAGCACAGGAAAGGGTCTATATCTATCTGCAGGCAGCCTGACCTGGAATGAAGCAAAGCATTCCTAAACTTCCTCTTGAATGGAAAAGCAAAGGACTGTCCATAGGTGCTTTGAAGTGACAAAAAATACACTTGTGCCAGTTGTGGGCACTTTCTTGTGTTCTGAAAAATCACTGTTTTCTGCCAAATACCGTGGCCTGAGCCCAGGCATCTGAGCATGAGAGATGATCACCCACAATCCAGCAGCAAGCAAGCGAGAAAGGGAGAACCATTGACTCAGTTTCATCATGTGATGTTCAGCATTACGTACCACTCATATTGCAAGACATCGCTCGTTTATCAAGTTAAAATTGATTAGAAATGTTTGCTTCTCTTGTGGAACCAACTCGCAGAACAAGTTACTCAAAATCCAAGGTTTTACTGTAATTAATTAATTTAAAAAAGAGGAATCTTACAGGATTTGTCTTTTTTTGACTGCCTTATTTCACTTGGCATATTTTTCTCAAGATTTATCCAATTGTAGCATGTGTCAGAATTTCCTTACTTTTTTAAGGTTGCATAATGTTTAATTTTATGTATATTAACATATTTTGCTTATTCATTCATCCTATGGTGGACACTTGGGTTGCTTCCGTGCTTTAGTTACTGTGTATAATACTGCTTTGAACATACCTGTACAAGTATCTGATCAAGTCCCTGCTTTCAGTTCTTTTGGGTATATACGTAGGAGTGGTATTGCTTGATCATATGGTATTTCTGTTTTTAATTTTTTGAGGAATTACCACTTACTGTTTTCCACAGCGGTTTTACCAGTTTTATATTTCTACAGTGTACAGAGGTTCCAAATTCTCCATATTCTCACTAACACTTGTTATTTTCTGGGGTTTTTTTTAATAGCAGCCATCCTAATGGTTGTGAGGTGGTATCCCATTGTGGTTTTGATGTGCATTTCCCTAATGATTGTGATGTAGATCATCTTTTCATGTGCTTATTGGCCATTTGAGTATCTTCTTTGTTGAAATGTCTATTCAGATCCTTTTCCTGTTCTTGAATTAGGTTGGTTGTTTTTTGTTTTTGAGTTTTAGAATTTCCTTATACATTTTGGATATTAATCTCTTAAACCCATTATAAATTATACCCAAGTATTTTCTCCTATTCTGTTGGTTGCCTTTTTACTCTGTTGAATAGTTCCCTTTTATATAAAAGTTTTTATTATTTATTTATTTTAAAGTTTATTTATTTATTTATTTTGAGAGAGAGACAGCGGGGAAGGGGCAGAGAGGGGGAGAGAGAACCCCAATTACACTCTGCTGACAGTGCAGAGCCCGATGCAGGGCTCAATCCTAGGAACTGTGCGATCCTGACCTGAGCTGAAATGAAGAGTCAGACACTTAAATGACTGAGCCACCCAGATGCCCCTGTATGTAAAAGTTTTTAGTTTAATGAAATCCAATTTGTTTATTTTTTCTCTTGCTGCCTATGCCTTTGGTATTATATCCAAAAAATCATTGCCAAATCCCATGTCATGAAGGTTTGTCCTATGTTTTCTTTTAAGAGTTTTATAGTTGTAGGTTTTTGATCCCCTTTGAGTTAATTTTTGTGTATGCTGTCAGGTAATGGTCCAGCTTCATTCTTTTGCATGTGGATGTATAGTTTTCCCACCATCATTTGTTTAAAAAAAACCTGACCTTTCCTAATTGAATGGTCTTAACATCCTTGTCAAAAAGTCATTTGGCCATATATGCAAGGGTTTATTTCTGGACTCTTTCCTTTCTTCCTTTTGTCTAGGTGTCTGTCTTTATTCCCATACCAAATGTTGTATTTATTATAGGTTTGTACATGTTTTGAAATCAGGAAGTGTGAATCCTCCTGCTTTATTCTTCTTTTTCAAGATTGTTTTCAGGGTTCCTTTAGATTGTTGTTGTTGTTTTTTTTAATGTTTATTAAAGAGAGAGACTGAGTACAAGCAGGGGAGGGGCAGAGAGAGAGGGAGATACAAAATCTGAAGCAGGCTCCAGGCTCTGAGCTGTTAGCACAGAGCCAAACACAGGGCTCATACTCACAAACCGTGAGATCATTACCTGCACTGAAGTCAGACATTCAACCTACTGAGCCACCCAGGTGCCCCCTTTGACTTTTCTCTCTTTTTCTATTCTCTGTCTCATTTATTCTGCTCTAACCTTTATTATTTCCTTCCTTCTGCCAGTTTTGAGTTTAGTCTTTTTTCAATTACTTTAATTCATTTCTAGTTTGTGTAATTTTTAAAAAATTTTTTTAAGTTTTTATTTTTATTTTAATTCCAGTATATTTAACATACAGCGTTAGATTAGTTTTGGGTGTACAATAAAGTAATTCAGCAGTTGTGTACTAGTGTGTATCATGGTGAGTGTACTCTTTAATCCCCATCACCTTTTCACCCATGCTCTCCCCACTCCTCTTCCCCTCTGGTAACCATCAGTTTGTTCTTTGCAGTTAAGAGTCTATTTCTTGGTTTGTCTCTCTCTTTTTTTTCCCCTTTGTTCATTTGTTTTGTTTCTTAAATTCCTCACATGAGTGGATTCTCTAGCTCCATTTATGTTGTTGCAAATGTCAAGATTTCATTCTTTTTTATGGTTGAATAATATTCCATCGTATATATGTACCATTTATTTGTCCATTCATCTATTGATGGACACTTAGATCACTTCCATAATTTGGTTAGTGTAAATAATGCTACAATAAAAACAGGAGTGCATATATCCTTTTGAATTAATGTTTTTGTATGCTTTGGATAAATATCCAGTAGTACAAATCGTGAGGTAGTTCTATTTTTAATTTTTTGAGGAAACTACATACTCTTTGCCACAGTGGCTATACCAGTTTGCTTTCCCACCAATAGTGCATGAGGGGTCCTTTTTCTCTACATCCTTGCCAACACTTGCTGTTTATTGTGTTGTTGATGTTAGCCATTCTGACGGGTGTGAGGTGATATCTCTTTGTAGCTTTGATTTGCATTTCAGTAATGTTGAGCACCTTTTCATGAGTCTGTTGGCCATCAGTGTATCTTTGGAGAAATATCTGTTTGTCTTGTGCCCATTTTCAGTTTGGTTATTTGTTTTTTTGAGTGTTCAATTGTAAACGTTCTTTATATATTTTGATACTAACACTTTATTGCATATGAAATTTGCAAATATCCTCTCCTATTCAGTAGGTTGTCTTTTAGTTGTCTTGATTGTTTCCTTTGTTGTACAGATGCTTTTTATTTTGAGATAGTCCCAATTAGTTTATTTTTCCCTTCATTTCCGTTGGCTCAAGAGACATATCTAGAAAAATGTTGCTATAGCCAATGTCACAGAAACTACTGCCTGTTCTCTCTTCTAGGATTTTTATGATTTCATGTCTCACATTTAGGTCTTTTGTCTTTTATTAACTTTAAATTTATTTTTATGTATTGTGTGAGAAAGTAGTCCCATTTCATTCTTTTGCATATAACTGCCCAGTTTTCCAAACATGATTTAAAAAAAATTTTTTTAACGTTTATTTATTTTTGAAGGAGAGAGAGACAGAGTGTGGCGGGGGGGGGGGGGGTGCAGAGGGAGAGGGAGACACAAAATCCAAAGCAGGCTCCAGGCTGTGAGCTGTCAGCACAGAGCCTGATGCGGGATTCAAACCCACAAACCGCGAGATCTTGACCTGAGCCGAAGTTGGACGCTCAACCAACCGAGCCACTCAGGTGCCCCTTCCCTAACACCATTTGTGAAGAACCTGTCTTTTTCTTCAACATAGTATTGGAAATCTTAGCCTCTGCAATCAGACAACACAAAGAAACAAAAAGGCATCCAAATCGGCCAGGAGGAGGTCAAACTTTCACTCTTCGCAGATGACATGATACTCTATATGGAAAACCCAAAAGATTCCACCAAAAAACTGCTAGAATTGATTCATGAATTCAGCAAAGTTGCAGGATATAAAATCAACCCACATAAATCAGTTGTATTCCTATACACCAACAACGAAGCAACAGAAGGAGAAATCAAGGAATCAATCCCATTTACAGTTGCACAAAAAACCATAAAATACCTAGGAATAAATCTAACCAAAGAGGTGAAAAATCTATATGCTGAAAACTATAGAAAGCTTATGAAAGAAATTGAAGAAGACACAAAAAAATGGAAAAAGATTCCATGTTCCTGGATAGGAAGAACAAATGTTGTTAAAATGCCGATACTACCCAAAGCAATCTACATATTCAATGCAATTCTATCAAAATAGCACCAGCATTCTTCACAGAGCTAGAACAAATAATCCTAAAATTTGTTTCGAACTAGAAAAGACCCCGAATAGCCAAAGCAATCTTGAAAAAGAAAACCAAACCAGGAGGCATCACAATCCCAGACTTCAAGCTATACTACAAAGCTGTAATCATCAAGACAGTATAGTACTGGCACAAGAACAGACACTCAGATCAATGGAACAGAATAGAGAACCCAGAAATGGACCCACAAATGTATGGCCAACTAATCTTTGACAAAGCAGGAAAGAATATCCAATGGAATAAAAACAGTCTCTTCAGCAAGTGGTGCTGAGAAAACTGGACAGTGACATGCAGAAGAATTAAGCTGGACCACTTTCTTACACCATACACAAGAATAAACTGAAAATGGATGAAAGACCTCACTGTAAGACCATCAAAATCCTCGAGGAGAAAGCAGGCAAAAACCTCTTTGATCTTGGCCACAGCAACTTCTTACTCACCACGTCTCCAGAGGCAAGGGAAACAAAAGCAAAAATGAACTACTGAGACCTCATCAAAATAAAAAGCTTCTGCACAGCAAAGGAAACAATCAACAAAACTAAAAGGCAACCAACGGAATGGGAAAAGATATTGGCAAATGACATATCGGACAAAGGGCTAGTATTCAAAATCTATAAAGAGCTCACCAAACTCCACACCCAAAAAACAAATAATCCAGTGAAGAAATGGGCAGAAAACATGATTAGACACTTCTCTAAAGAAGACATCCGGATGGCCAACAGGCGCATGAAAAGATGCTCAACGTCACTCCTCATCAGGGAAATACAAATCAAAACCACACTCAGATATCACCTCACGCCAGTCAGAGCAGCCAAAATGAACAAATCAGGAGACTATAGATGCTGGAGAGGATGTGGAGAAACGGGAACCCTCTTCCACTGTCAGTGGGAATGCAAATTGGTGCAGCCACTCTGGAAAACAGTGTGGAGGTTCCTCAGAAAATTAAAAATAGACCTACCCTATGACCCAGCAGTAGCACTGCTAGGAATTTACCCAAGGGATACAGGAGTACTGATGCATAGGGGCACTTGTACCCCAATGTTTATAGCAGCACTCTCAACAATAGCCAAATTGTGGAAAAAGCCTCAATGTCCATCAACTGATGAATGGATAAAGAAATTTTGGTTTATATACACAATGGAGTACTACGTGGCAATGAGAAAGAATGAAATATGGCCCTTTGTAGCTACGTGGCTGGAACTGGAGAGTGTGATGCTAAGTGAAATAAGCCATACAGAAAAAGACAGATACCATATGTTTTCACTGTTATGTGGATCCTGAGAAACTTAACAGAAACCCATGGGGGAGGGGAAGGGGGGAAAAAAATGAGGTTAGAGTGGGAGAGAGCCAAAGCATAGGAGACTCTTAAAAACTGAGAACAAACTGAAGGTTGATGGGGGGGTGGGAGGGAGGGAAGGGTAGGTGATAGGCATTGAACAGGGCACCTTTTGGGATGAGCACTGGGTGTTGTATGGAAACCAATTTGACAATAAATTTCATATATTAAGAAAAAATAAATATAAAAATAAATAAATAAAATGTGAGCTTAGGTTATGATGGGTTTTTTTCTGCTCTTCTAATTTTATGCACTTTGAGGTATAAGTTTCCCTCTCAGCACTACTTTAGCTGTGTCTTATAAATTTTAATATGTTGTATTTTGTTTTCATTCAGTTACATGTATTTTTTTTTTTTTATTCCATTTGAGACTTACTCTGTGACTCATAGGTTATTTTGATGTGTATTTAGTTTCCAAACATCTGAAGATTTTCCTGTTATCTTTCTGTTACTGATTTCTAGTTTGGTTCCATTGTGATCAGAAAGTACATTCTATATTATTTTAGTTTTTTAAAATTTTTGAAGTTTGCTTTATAGCAAAGATGTGGACATATATTCCCTGTGCATTTGAGGACAGTGTTTATTTTGCTGGTTAGGGGTAGAGTGTTGTATAAATGTCAATTAGATCCTATTGATTGGTGGTAGAATTCTACATTTTTTTCTGATTTTGTGTCTAGTTTTTCAAACAATTGTTGAGAGAGGTGTGTTATAATCTTCATCTGTACTTGTACTTATGGATTTGTGTGCTTTGTTTAGTTGGTTCTTTTTTTTCACATGCTGGAGCTCTGTTGTTTGGTACATACACATTTTCAGAATTGCTATGTCTTTTTCATGATTGACATTTTGATCATTATGTGAAGTTTTTCTCTGGTAATCTTTGTTCTGAGGTCTTCTTTGTTAATATGGCTCCTGATATTATTATAGCTACTCTTGTTTTCCATTGATAAATGTTTTTGCCCTTTCCTTTCAATCTTTGATATGTTTGATATGCCTATATTGTTATGCTGAAGTGATTTTTTTTGCAGACAGTGTATTTTTAGGTCATGTTTTGTAATCCACTCTGTCAGTCTTAGTATTTTAATTGGTTTGTTTAGACCATTTACATTTAATGAGGGTCACCTGGGTGGCTCAGTTGGTTAAGTGTCAGACTCATGATCTCAGCTCAGGTCTTGATCTCAAGGTCATGGGTACAAGCCCTGCGTTGAGCTCCGTGCTGGATATAAAGCTTACTTAAAAATATAATATTATTATTGATGTGGTGTTCTTGTATTCTGATTCTTTGTTGAAATTTATTATTTTTTTTAAAGTTTATTTTGAGAGAGACAGCACAAGTGGGGAAGGGGCAGAGAGAGAGCAAGAGAGAGAGAATCCCAAGCAGGCTTCTGCTGCCAACACAGATCCTGACGTGGGGCTCAAACTCACAAAAGTGTGAGATCATGACCTGAGCCGAAATCAAGAGCCGGACACTTAACCAACTGAGTCATCCAGGCACCCCTGCAATTTATTTTTTATTCATTTTCTCCCCTTTATTTTCTTTAATATATCATTAATTGCCCCTTTTTAAAAATCATCTATATTTGATTTGCTTCTAGGTCTATTTTTACTGTTTATTTTATATCTTGACAATTATATTTTCTTGCCTTTTAATATGTCTAGTATTTTTAGCTGTAAGTCATATGCTGTGGATTATTCCTTTTCAAGGATCTTGATTATCCTTTTTTTTTTTTTATTTTTTTTTTAACGTTTACTTATTTTTGAGACAGAGAGAGACAGAGCATGAACGGGGGAGGGTCAGAGAGAGGGAGACACAGAATCTGAAACAGGCTTCAGGCTCTGAGCTGTCAGCACAGAGCCCGACGCGGGGCTCGAACTCACAGACCGCAAGATCATGACCTGAGCCGAAGTTGGCCGCCCAACCGACTGAGCCACCCAGGCACCCCGATTATCCTGTCTTTTAAAAAAAAACAATATTTTTGAGTTAATTTATGTTGAGAGACTGCACGTGTGCACATGCAAGCCGGGGAGGGGCAGAAAGAGAGAGAGAGAGAAAATCTCAAGCAGGCTCTGCACTTAGCATGGAGACTGATGTGGGTCTCAATCTCACAAACCCATGAGATCACGACCTGAGCCGAAACCATGAGTTTGATGCTCAACCGACTGAGACACCCAAGTACCCCTATCCTGTCATTCTTTTTAAACTGTTAAATTTTGTTCTAGCAGGCAGTTAAATTACCAATGGATCACTGTAATCATATTGAGGCTTAAATTCATCTTTACTCTTTTTTTTTTAACGTTTATCTTTGGGGGGGGGGCATATGCAAGCAGGGGAGGGGCAGAGAGAGGGGGACAGAGGACCCAAAGCAAGTTCTGTGCTGACATCAGAGAGCCCAATGTGGGGCTTTGAACTAGTGAACTGCGAGATCATGACCTGGCTGAAGTCGGACACTTAACCAACTCAGCCACCCAGGTGCCCCTAATTCATCTTTTCTCTTAAATTCCTGGTTCCTTCCTCCTTGATCTTTGGGTACTCCTTAGTATGGATCTCTACCATCTCAAATGATATCCTGTATATTCACCAAGATCTTTCTATTCTGCCTGAGTCTGAACTCCCAAAGTCTCCAACCTTTCAGCACCCAATCTCTACTAGGCATTCTGGAGTATCATCCTCAGTGTGTTCAACTCAGGAGTTGCCCAAGTTTCTGAAGATAATTTTGTATAGATTTTTGAGACTTCTTCTCTGTATTGTTTTTCCTCAGGTATCCTGCCCATCTCCCCAGGTCCTAACTGTTTTGGCTGCCTTGTATTCTCATCTTTGTTTTCTTTGCTGAAAGAGATCTTCACTCTTTGTTTAGCTTTCAGTTTCCTTAGACCATGGTTTGGGAGATGCCTAAAGAGAGAAAGCTGTAGTGAATGTAGGGTTCAACTTATGCGCTGCCTTTTATTAGTGCCTAGCCTTAGGCTGGGTGTAGTTCATGCCTCCAGTTGCTTTATCTCTTTTGCCCAATTTTTACAGATGTTTATTATAGGAGAGTGAGTGCATTACCAGCTACAGATCTATGGTTAAGACTATAAGTCTTATGTTTTTTTAAATTTTTTAAACATTTATTCATTTTTGAAAGACAGAGCACAAACGGGGGAGGGCTAGAGAGAGGGAGACACAGAATCCAAAGCAGGCTCCAGGCTCCGAGCTGTCAGCACAGAGCCTGACACGGGGCTCGAACTCACGGACTGCGAGATCATGACCTGAGCTGAAGTTGGCCATTCAACCGACTGAGCCACCCAGGCGCCCCTAAAGTCTTACAATTTAAAAAAATTCTAATAATGATATTAGACCTTTGAGATTGGATTATTCTGTTTTTACTTCTTATATTTTCCTTTGGCAAATAAATATTGTTTATTAAAGCAAAAAGTGCTTAGTGTAATTTTTCTCTTAATATATGTACTCAAGATATGGCAGCAGAGTAGCAGAGTCAATGAAGAAATTGAAGTAAATTCACATAAAACTATTAGGCGCTAGAGGAGCTATGCACAACAGTAGTTCCCTGATCTGTGAATACTCATAAATTCTTTTTTCTTTTAAATTAGAAATGTATTTCAAATGCCAAATAACTTAATGCAGTAATTTGGTTAAAATACATTTTATTTTAGGGGCACCTGGTTGGCCTAGTCAGTTAAGTGTCTGACTCTTGATCTCAGCTCAGATTCTGATATCAAAGTAGTGAATTTGATCCCAGCATTGGTTGGGCTCTGTGCAGGACATGGAGCCTACCTTAAAAATATATATATATAGTGGGTGATGGGCACTGAGGAGGGCACCTGTTGGGATGAGCACTGGGTGTTGTATGGAAACCAATTTGACAATAAATTTCATATTAAAAAAATATGTGTGTGTGTGTGTGTGTGTGCGCACGTGTATGATTTTACATATATTTGAAGGGTTAGTGTTTAATAGTAAAGATAGAATTTTAGTTTTATTTTTGTTTTAGTAGAACTGAAATTTTAATGCCAAGTTATTTGTTTTTGACATCGTGTCAACAGTGGTTAAAGCTGGGCTAGTCATTTAGTTGAATATAATGAAATTTTTGTTGGATACTGAAATCTAACATTTAATAAGGTTTCTTTATTTTTTATTTTTTATTATTTTACAAATTTTTTTAAATGTTTATTTACTTTTGAGACAATGAGAGAGCCAGAGTGCAAGCAGTGGAGGGGCAGACAGAGGGAGACACAGAATCCGAAGTAGGCTCCAGGCTCTGAGCTGTCAGCCCAGAGCCTGACATGGGGCTCGAACTCCCAAACCGTGTGATCATGACCTGAGCCGAAGTCGGATGCTTAACTGACTGAGCCACTCAGGCACACCTAATTAAGGTTTCTTTAATTAATTCTTTAATAAAAGAATTGCCTAACCTTATAAAACCTTGTTTTTATACTCAGTCTTTGCCTTTCATTAGCAATATTTTGGTCATTTTTGAAATACAGAACAACACAGCATTTGACTTTATATGGCACAATAAGAATTAAGGCCTACATAAAATTTTGAAGTAAAGAATTTGAAACTAAAGAAGGATATTTATGGTGATAGAGGGGTAGAATGAATACCCTCCATGAGAGTGACTTATTAATTGCGGTACTGTCTGTGCAGATGGACCCATGGTAATATTACTTACAAGTGAATTGATACTGATTTTTTTATCTTTGTAAAATTCTTTGCCTCATTGTAACAAGCTAGTGCTGAGGCAAATTATAGGTTACTATCAGACCACAGGCGTTTTCCTTGGTGACATAATCCCTAGTGGTAATGACTTCATAGAATTTATTGTTATTTTTTTGCCAAGTCTTTGTTTTTTAAACAGATCTAACAAAGTTTCTATGCTTCAACATGACACCTAGGTTTGAGGGTATAGGTATATTTTACCTGGCAGTTGTATAAACAATAATTGTTTGAGGTAGTATTACTCTTGACTATGGATTTAACAGTTTTTTGAACTTCAATGAATGTGGAAATTTGAAATTACTTAGAATTGTAAATATATGTCACAAGTCTGATTCTTTTCAATATTTGGGCTTGCTCAAAAGTAAGGTGAAGTAATTTTAATGGATTTTTTGATAAAGTCAGCTCACTTCTCAGCTGGGAATAATAGTATATATGTATCTAAGGTGCATCTCCTTTTCTTCCTTTCTGACTTTTCTCAATCTCTTCTGTTCTTCCAATTTTAAAATCTCAAAATAACAAACAAACAAAAAACGTTTCTTCTTGTTTTACTTCTGAAAATCTGCAGGATGGACATGTTGAGGTAGCACGTTTGCTTTTGGATAGTGGTGCTCAAGTGAACATGCCTGCAGATTCATTCGAGTCTCCGTTGACGCTAGCTGCCTGTGGAGGACACGTTGAGTTGGCAGCTCTACTTATTGAAAGGGGAGCAAATCTTGAAGAGGTTAATGATGAAGGATACACTCCCTTGATGGAAGCTGCTCGGGAAGGACACGAAGAGATGGTGGCACTACTCTTAGCACAAGGTAAAGTAGTTTTATTTCTTTAATTAAAGGATCTATTTCCTTTGGATGTTTTGTGTCATCAGTCAAGTTTACTACTATTAACATATTTTTTTGCATTGATGATAAAGTAAATTTTCCATGCCCTGAAAGGAATCCCAGAAGCTGGGAGAGATCATTAATGCTGTTTAGAGCAATATCTTTAAAAAAATTTTTTTTTAACGTTTTATTTATTTTTGAGACAGGGAGAGACAGAGCATGAACAGGGGAGGGTCAGAGAGAGGGAGACACAGAATCAGAAACAGGCTCCAGGCTCCGAGCTGTCAGCACAGAGCCCGACGCGGGGCTCAAACTCACGGACCTCGAGATCATGACCTGAGCCGAAGTCGGCCGCTTAACGACTGAGCCACCCAGGCGCCCCTAGAGCAATATCTTTATTATAAGTCTTTTGCTGCTAGTTTTACAAACTTTTATGCTTTTCTCAGGAGCAAATATAAATGCCCAGACGGAAGAAACCCAAGAAACTGCTCTGACTTTGGCTTGCTGTGGAGGATTTTCTGAAGTTGCAGACTTCTTGATTAAGGCCGGGGCTGATATAGAACTTGGCTGCTCCACACCTCTGATGGAAGCTTCACAGGAGGGACACCTCGAGTTGGTTAAATATTTACTGGCTGCCGGTATGTGGCTTTAAAAGTGCCTTTTAAAAAAAGGCTTTTTATATAGCTTTTGTAACTTTATCAATGAAACTTACTGTTTTATATCTACAAAAGGTGAAAGCCAGCTCCACAATTGAATTGCTCTTCTTGGGCTCCTAAACCTCTGAAATGTCATTTTTATTATTATTATTATTTTTAAAGTTTGTTTATCTTGAGAAAGCGAGAGAGAGAGAGAGAGAGAAAGCGAGCACAAATGGGAGGAGGGGCAGAGAGAGGAGAGAAGGAATCCCAAGGAAGATTTGCACTGTCAGCACAGAGCCCGACACCGGGCTCATTCTCAAGAACTGAGAGATCATGACCTGAGCCGAAACCAGTAGTCAGACGCATAACTGACTGAGCCACCTAGGTGCCTTGAAAAAAGGCATTTTTAATGTTTATTTATTTATTATTATTTTTTTTAAATGTTTATTTATTTTTGAGACAGAGAGAGACAGAGCATGAATGGGGAGGGGCAGAGAGAGAGGGAGATACAGAATTGGAAGCAGGCTCCAGGCTCTGAGCCATCAGCCCAGAGCCTGACACGGGGCTCAAACTCGCAGACCGTGAGATTGTGACCTGAGCTGAAGTCGGAAGCTTAACCGACTGAGCCACCCAGGTGCCCCAATGTTTATTTATTTTTGAGAGGGGGAAGGGAGGAGCAGAGAGAGGGAGACAAAGAATCTGAAGCAAGCTCCAGGCTCTGAGCTGTCAGTGTAGAGCCTAACATAGAGCTTGACCTCAGGAATTGCAAGATCATGACCTGAGCTGAAGTCAGATGCTTAACCGACTAAGCCACCCAGGTGCCCCCAAAATGTCATTTTAAAAACGTTTTCTTAATGTTATTAATGTTTATTTAGTGACCATAGGCTTCCATTGAATGGTTTGAGGCTTCTTTCTGCAAGGGAGAAGTTAGTTTCTCTGAGTCTCTGTTGGTAAGAGGAGGTGGAGATGACATTATAAGAGGTTATAATTTGATACTTTTTTAAAAATATGTTTATTTTTGAAAGACACGGAGAGTGTGTGCACATGCGCCCAAGTAAGGGTGAGGCAGAGAGGAGGACAGAGGATCCGAAGCAGGCTCTGTGCTGATAGCAGAGAGCATGATGCTGGGCTCAAACTCATGAACCCTGAGATCATGACCTGAGCTAAAGTCAGATGTTTAAGTGACTGACTATAATTTGCTACTTAAAAAAAATTTTTTTTAAATGTTTTTATTTATTTTTGAGAGACAGAGAGGCAGAGCATGAGCGGGGGAGGGGCAGAGAGAGAGGGAGATAGAGAATCTGAAGCAGGCTCCAGGCTGTCAGCACAGAGCCCAAACTCACAGACCTCGAGATCATGACCTGAGCTGAAGTCGGGAACTGACTGAGCTACCTAGGCACCCCTATAATTTGATACTTTTAAGCCTATTGATTTCTTGACATTTCTAAGTCTTCTTAAAAGAAAAAAAAGAACTAGTGGGAATTTAATTTTTGGCAGAAGTACTTAGTTTTAAAATAATTTGTGGTTAGGGGTGCCTGGGTGGCTCGGTCGGTTGAGCATCTGACTTTGGCTCAGGTCATAATCTCGGGGTCCATGGGTTCGAGCTCCGCCTTGGGCTCTGTGCTGACAACGTGAAGCCTGGAGCCTCCTTCAAGTTCTGTGTCTGCCTCTTTCTCTCTCTCTCTCTCTCTCTCTCTCTCTCAAAAATGAATAAACTTTAAATAAATTTTTTTAATAAAAAATAAATAAAAATTTGTGCTTTATACATTGTTGAGCATTAGTAAGAGATAAGTAGTTTTGAACAAAATATTTGTAGTTTATAGAGCAAAATAAGAATATACCAGAAAAAAAATTGATACAGATAGATATATACCTTTATATATTCTTTAGAAAATTTTTCTTTTTTATCCATGTCTGATATATTCTTTAAAACTTGATATATTAAAGAATATTAAAGATATTAATATGTAAAGGAAAATAAAATATATAGCAAAATTTTATTCATCCCTATTACTTTATTCATCCTTTCACTGTTAACATTAATTTCATTATAGCTCAGCTGCAATTTTTTTTGAATTATTACTGAAATAATTTCTTAGCGTTGTTAATGGGTCAGATGATTGTTTAGATTTGGACCAAAAGTACAAACCAATCATACCTAAAAGCTGAACTCTTCTTGCACTCAAATGTTATTAATCAGTGAAGTTATTGTATGCATTAATCAGTCATTATACCTCCATCATTTTCAGTAACTGTCTGTGTCCCCTGCAGGAGTTCTTACCAGTGGTTACCTTTCTATAGTCTTCCCATGTCCCTCTAAGTAAAGTCTTGCTGTTTTGAGAGGCTTTTAAAAGAAGGCATAAATGTTTAGTAAGAAGTTATTGAACACCAGACATTCTGCTCAGTTCTCATGGGATCGCTATTAATTACCATTGGTCCTGGTATAGTAAGAAATATTAAACACATTCTTATGGATATGGAAACAGTGCACAATCATGTTACCCTAAGGTAACTAACCTAATAAGTGACAGACAATATTTAAACTTAGAACTCCTGACATTGTTTTTTCTATTGTACCACCATGGAGTCTCATATTTAGCTACTTATGGTAATTTGAAGTATGTAGTTTCCAGAACTATCTCAGGGTTTGAGAATCAATTTTTTATATGATCACTATTTAAAAAAATTATTTTTCCAGATTAGAGTGTGCTTAACTTACATGAAGTTCTTTTTAGAGCGTAGCACTAAAAAAACACCCAACAGATATTTTAATACATTGCCTATACCATTTTAAAAAATTCAAGAACCTTTTTTTTTTTTTAAGAACTTTTTTGTTATGGCATTTTTTCAAACACAGAAAATAGTATAATGAACCCTTAGAACCTATCACCCAGCTTTACCAATTTTTAATTTATGGCCCGTCTCATTTCATCTATACTTTCTCCATATCCCCCATTTATTTTTATAAAATTGTTTTTTATTGAGCTATAACTGATATATAACATTAGTTTCAGGTATACAACCGAATGAGTTGATATTTGTATATATTGTGAAACGATTACCACACTAAGTCTAGTTAACATCTGTCACCATATATACTTACAGAAACATTTTTATTTTCATTTTTATTTTAAGTTTATTTATTTTAAGAGAGAGACAGAATATGTACACAAGCAGCAGAGGGCCAGAGAGAAAGGGAGAGAAAGAATCCTAAGTATCCTCTATGCTGTCAATGCAGACTCTGACACCAGCTTGGCTCCCTCCCAGGATGGTGAGATCATGACCAGAGCTTAACCGACTGAGCTCCACCCAGGCACCCCCTACCTAAAATTTTTAAATAATAATTCCTTAGTATCATTAAATGTCTAAGCAGTTTCACATTTTTCTTACAAATGTGAGTGTGTATGTTTAATGGCTTTTTTGAATTAAGATTCAAGTAAGATTTATACAACTGTTGATCAGTATGTCTCTTAAGTCTCTTTTGTCTATGGGCTCCCCTTCCAGACTTCTCTTCCATCTTTCTATTTCCTTGCAAGTTTTGATTGAAGAAATGGAATGTTAATCCTTTAGGCTTCCCACAGTATGGGTTTTGCTAATTGTATCTCCATGATTTTATTTTACTTGTTTTTCTGTCTCTTGGGTTTCCTTCAAAGTAGTAGTTAGATCTAGAAAAAATTTGGGTATGACATGTTTGTTTGTTTTACTAGACTACTTCATAGGTAGTATTTGTATACTTTGTTCAGACGGTAGTAAATGTGTGATTATCTCTTTTTGTGATATTGTTAGCCATAAATGATCACTGCTTATATCCATTAATTCGTTAGGAGTTACAAAGTGGTGATGTTCTCACTTCTTTCATTCCTTACTTGTTTAATAGCTGGAATATGTCCATAAAGAGAAACTTCCCTTCATCACCTATATGGTTACCCTTAGGTATAAATCATATGAAAACAGCAGTTTAATCTTTTCCCCTTTTATTTACCAGTTTCCAAAATAATGAGGTGATCCCCTAGCATCCTTCCGTGGTGACCAATGAAGTGGTTTTTTGTTTTTTATTTGAACATCATTTGAACTTTCGAGTTTAAACATATATGATGGATTGTACTGCATCACAGTCCTTATTCTTTTAGAAGCAAAAACTGTGGAAAGGTGAGACCATTTGATAAATTTTGGTCAGTAAGGTTAGGTCCTAAATCCTTTTGATGTGACCTCGCTATATAGTCTCTGATAGTTTCCTTGCTTTCTGCTATGGCGAGGTATTTCAGACACATCTCAGTACAGATTCTGCCCTAGTCTTGGTACCACTCATTTTTCTAAGAAGCCCTAATTCCATTTTGTAGGAAATAGTATGTAGCAGAGACCACACTGTAAGCTAGAGACTGTTTCTGTTTGGTCTGTCATTGTCTCTAGGACTTTTTGGTTTGTCAGAGTTAGGAAATATTTATTTTTCTTACGGATAAATTGAACTCTTAAACAGTTCATGTCAGTGCTTGCAGTTCAGAACCATAGAGTTTTTACTTAACCTCAACAATCTTCGATCTTTGGTTTCTTTCAACCGTGCCAAAATTTCACTCCTCACCAAAGGATTGCTCATTTGATTTTACCATAATATCCACAGAACTATTTCAGAGTACAAACCAACACTACCACCAACATGATTTCTGAAAACTGATATTTTTTGGTTTTTCAGCTCTTCTCTCCTCTCCCCTCCACTTGGAGTGTATCTTACTGGGGACATATAGGGGAATTACTGTGTTTTAAAATAATTTGCTTAGCACTGGGTGTTGTATGGAAACCAATTTGACAGTAAATTTCATATATTAAAAAAGAAAAAAAAAAAAAGAAAATATCACAAGGGAAATTAGAAGATATTCCAAGATGTAAAAATGGAAATATTGATATCTATGTACTACTAATAAAGCTGTAGAGGAAAAGTTATAGATTTAAATGCTTATATTGTTGAAAAAAACAAGGATTTAAGTCAGTGATCTAAACTTCTACCTTAGAAGCTACTAATAGGAGTAATTTAAACACAAAGTATATATGGCTCAATAATATAAAGAGAAACCAACCAACAAAGATGGGCAAGATACTTGAGTTTTAAAATCTATTCAGTTCAAAATACTTTTTAATGTTCTTTTGATTTTTTTTTTTGACCCCTGGACTATTTAAAAGTGTATTATTAAGCTGCAGGAGTGGTGCATAGGGTAAATTTATCTTTCAGTTTTGACTAGGATAGCACTATGCTTATCTCTGGGGGTATTTGGGAGTCTGGTACTGGCTTGTGGCTTAAGATAAGGCTGAGATGGGCTCCAAATAATCCGTAATATGCTGTTTAAACTTTGAAATGCCCCTGGTGACACCCTTGGCAAGTTTGTTTACTTTATTTAAAGATGTGTCGATTGATGTCTTACAAGTTATTTTATTGGTTTGCTGATTAGCTTGGCTACTTGACCAGTAAGTAGATTTGCCAGATAAAATACAGGATATCCATAAGTTATTTGGCACCACCTTATATTTTTAAAAAGTCATTGTTTTTCTGGAAGTGGAATTTTACATGGATCTTATATTTTGTTTGCTAATCTGAGCAACCCTATCAGTAGGGCATCAAAGACTCTACTTGAAATATTTGCCTAAATTCTCTTGAAACAAAAATTCCTCACACATATCTTAAATGTTGGTAATCTAGATTCAAAGTGCTCGCTTTGAGACCAGTGACACCAGGGAAGTAATAATGAAAGTTCCTTGAATCTCAGGACTTGCCTGTATTTTCTTGAATTATATGTACTTTACATTTATTAAAGCTTTATATAAATATAAAAAAAAATAAAAAATAAAAAATAAAAATAAAAAAATAAAATAATTTGCTTTATGTGCTTCAGCAACACATAAACTAATATTAAAATAATTTGATTTAGTCCCTTTCTGTATGCTTAAAGGCATTTTTACAAAGCAGATTGAAAAGAAAATTAAGGTGCGCCTGGGTGGCTCAGTTAAGCTTCTGAATTTGGCTCAGGTCATGATCTCACAGCTTGTGAGTTTGAGACCTGCATGGGGCTCTGTGCTGACAGCTCTGAGCCTGGAGCCTGTTTCAGATTCTGCCCCTCCCCTGCACTCTCACGCTTGTTCTCTCTCTTTCTCTCAAAAATAAACATTAAAAAATACGTTAAAAAAAAAGAAAATTAGGATACTTAAAATACTTTCTAATATTTTCATATTTTGAATTCATCAATTTCACGAAATTATAAAACTTAACCATTTAATATAATTTTACAGTTTATGAAGTAAACGTTTGGTTTTTTTGCTTGCTAGGTGCTAATGTTCATGCTACAACAGCAACAGGAGACACAGCCTTAACCTATGCTTGTGAAAATGGACATACGGATGTTGCAGATGTTTTACTTCAAGCAGGCGCTGACTTAGTAAGATATAATTTTTAAATTTCTTTTGTGACTGTTGATGCTACATCTATTTTTAACATTTAGAAAACACGAGTAAAAGAAATCAATACTTTGCATACTTTGTAGAAAATAACTTTTAAAAAAGTTTTGCTATTTGTTGCATTTATTAAATATATTTGAAAGTACTTAGTTTTTTAATAGGTAATTTTGTTTCCTGGGTAAAACTATTAGTTGGTTTCTTCCACTTACTCCAATCTCATTTGTCATTCCCGAACTTTTTAAACGGCTCTTTATTAGACATATCACAAATTCAGCGATATGTTTACAGAATAGAATAACCTATCAAATCACTTTGAGTGATTTCTTTTGTTTCTTTAATTAGTTTGAAATATAAAAACAAAGCTCCTATCCTCTTCCTAACAACATTAGTATAGTATTCTATTCTTTTCTGTTCTTTTAGTATTTTCTATTTTGGTTTTTCAAAATTTCAAATTAGATGGCAACTTCATTTGTGCAATAATTGTTGCAAATGTGGAACATTATACATAATTTTTCACTTTAAAGATGACTGCTTCTTCCTGAAATGTGTGCTTTGACTAATTTTCATTTTGTGAGGGTACTTTAAACTGCTTTCTAGAGTTTCTCCCTGAATTACCTTTTTTTTTTTTTTTAAGTTTATTTATTTTGAGAGCGAGTGTGCACATGCGTCTGCGTCAATTGGGGAGAGGCAGAGAGAGGGAGAGAGAATTCCGAATAGGCTCTGTGCTATTTGCGCAGAGCTTGACTGTGGGCCTTGATCTCCTGAATCCAATCATGGGATCATGGCGTGAGCTGAAATCAAGAGTCAGATGCTTAACCAACTGTGCCACCCAGACACCCTGAATTTCTTTATATATTTCTTAAAAATCTATGTGTGATATGCACAGCTATGAGTGTTTTAGAGAATTTATATATTAAAGTTATTTTGGAAAAACTATGCAAATATTGCCTTTTAAACCATTTCTAATAATAGACATTCCCACATAGATGCCTGAGAACATTGTTGGAAAATAATTATGGGTTAACATAAATGCATAGTATGATTGTCCTATTTATTTCATTTCTACTAATACTAAATATTATACTGATAACACTAGTATTCATTCTCAGTAATCAGGATCTGCCCCATCTGTTAGAATTTCTGAGAGGTGTACCTTTTTTGCTTGAAAATTATGCAGAATGATATGTTAAGTAGATCTTAATATTCTGCCCTCTTTCTATATCTTTTTCCTTTTTTACACTTGCTTTGGGTCATCCATAAAAATTAGAAATTGAAGCATTTCATCATTTGAAATAAAGAAATAGGATACAGTATAAAAGCTATATGCCAAGTTTAATACTTTTATCCTCTGAATTCTCTCTTCCTTCCATTTTTCTATAGCAGTCATTTTCTTAATCTGTTTATTGAGAATTATTATGGAAATGTTAAATAGTAAAAAGAGGTACTGTCAAATAGAATCTAATATATAGCAAAATTTACAGGATTTTAACTGGGTTAAAATCTGGTATGAAATATTTTTAAATGTTTTACTTTTATAATCTTCTGTAATTACATAAATAGGGTGTGATTAGAATTCCTCAGGACAATTACATTAAGTGAGCAGATAGAAAGATTTGAATTTATCATACCTGTACATTCAAACTGTAAGATTAAGAAGTGGCTCAGATAAACATATATATATATCTTAATTAAGTAGAAAGGTAATACTGTTATTCTAATATACCTTTATTTTTCTATTTTGCAATCTGTCTTTGCATTTATATTTATGTGTAATTATAACCATAGTGTAATATAGTTCTCTATTTTTTTCCACTGTGCATTCTATCATAATCTTTTCCATATTGCTACATAGTCTCTATAACTCTTCTGTTAAGTTAATGACCCATAATATTCACTTATTAAATTGAACTTTTGACTTGCTTTTCATTTTTCACTATTATAAATACTGTTAAGATTTAATACCTACATGTGCATAACTTTCTTTTCTTTTGAATAATTTCATATATTGATTTTAACTTTAAAAATATATTGCCCATTCCATGCTTTTGCTGTCTGTGGAAAGGCATTTTAATGTTAATACCAGTTCTTTTCTTGGTTAATAAGAAGCAGTACTTGTTCTTTATATAAAATGCGGCAAGTATGGGAAAGTATAGTAAATTTGCTAATTAAAACCTATAAGCAAATTGTGATTTCAGGCCTTACTATATAAGCCAGAGTGGGGGAAACAGGACATAATCAAAAAGAAGAAGTGAGTGAAGCAGGCAGATCAGTGCGAATCCTGAGGGAAAATGACTGATAATTTTTACTAGCTGAACCTTGCAAGGCAGTAGTTTCTCTCTTGTCCTCCCTTCTTTGCTGCCACCTCCTAGCATGTGTTTTGGACTGTACTGATTTCCTCCATTGGCTTGCAGACGGAAGACTTTGCACTCCCCTTCTATTCCTGGCATCCCATAATTGTGTTCCTGATACCTAGATTTGCTAGTTGTTTAAGTTAAATGAATATTTTGGTGTGTGGGGGCTGGCTGAGAACCTTCATTTGGGGGCAACTATTTTTACCTTCAGTTTTAAATAAAGATATACAAGTCAACCTTTGGAACACAATTTGAACAAACCCCTATGCTTTGTTAGATTTTGGAGCCTAACTTTTGCCACAGTTTAAGGTTTTGATATTATAGTTTTTAAAGAAGAGCTTAAAAGCTACTGTTTCCCGTTCATTAAAATATCTTGTACCAGAATCAGTTAGCATATTAATTTTGGTTTTATAAAAATTTAATGCAACAATTTGGTTTCCTTATATTGTAGCCTGAGATGAAACTGAAAAGTTTTAGGGCTTTTTATTCTAAATGTATAGTAGACATAATTGAGGGCTTAATGTTAAAGGAAATCTAGAAATTTTCTTATTTACTGCTTTAAAAACATTCTCAGCCAGAGCTGATGGCATACTTGAGCATTTTCAGGTAGATCCTCCAAAATATGTGCATGTTCTAATTTGAAACTTAGTTATTTGAAACATCACTTTTCCTAGTTTAAAAAAATATTTTAAATTAAAAATATTTATGGGTCTTTCTGGTAAAAAGGACATTTAATATTTCATCATATTCATCCATATCAATTTGTGGATTGGTATGTAGCTTGTCTAGCTTTTTCATAATTGAATACGTTTGAATAATCTATTTAAAACTTAGACTTTTTATTATCCTTACATAGGCCACTTAAAATGTTCTTTTTGAAAATCAAAAATTAAATTAAAAATCATCCATTGATTTCAGAATTTTTTGAAAATTCTTCCTGTTTAACAAGGAGAATCATTTTAACTACCCTAGAAGTAGAGAGATCTCTGAGCAGATCATCTAATCCACATCTTCCAGGTGTTTGGGTTTCTTATTACCACAGTAATGGGAATAATTGTATATTGAAATATACAATGTTTTCTTTTTCTGCATACCATCTTTGTTTATTGGGCCCATGTTTGTGTTTAGTATTTGATGTGATTACAGGTATATGATGTAAACCCATTGTAAGAAAGTTTATATTAAAACACATTAGCATTACTTAAAATTTAAAAGAAATATTTTTTTAAAAACTGCCCTTGGAAACTACTTAATCTTGTTTCTCTGAAAAGAAATTTTTATATTATTCATGTCCTGGCACATTTATTACCTAACTCTTTGATCAGAAGTTACTAATAACACCATTTAATAACTGAAATTGACTAACTCCTCTAGTCTTTTTGACACTGCTCTGGTATCCTACATTATTACTCTAGGCCATTCTCCCCGACTACTGGTCGTTAGACCAGAAGGCAGAGTTTTAGTATTTCATACTTGTTCTCATCTCTGTAGCTATCCAGCTTCAGCTAAAGCACTTATGGCTTTATTTGTTTTACCACAGTCTTCCCATTACTATTACTTTTCATGTTTAAGGTGGAAAATTTGCACCGTTAACTATGCAATAGTATAATTTGATTATAAAACTCTGCTTCTTTTTTTTCCTCTTGGCTTGCTTTTAATTTTGACTTTGTGTTAGCTAATATGTCAGAGGTGTTTTGATTTGGTGTTTATGTTTTTCAAACCGTTTGTGAAGATGATAGAATCTTTTTCTTTTCATCATGACATGTTCATTTCAGTATTAAAACTTGGACACATTTGTAAGATATAAGTTGTAATTGTCATCTGTAGAATTTCCTTCACGTGTATTTGCCACCAAGGCCAACTTTGGAAGGGGAAAAAGAGTGATATATAAATCAGGTAAATAAGTATTTCTTTCTTGTCTCCAGCTCCTTGGCCTTTCATTTCTAGAAGAGTTATATCGTAGTATAACTGATCAGTAAGTTCTGAACTCAAGGAGTACTTCCTATAATAAACAACTAATACAGGTAATAGGAACTGTAAGTACATTCTAGTTATGTTCATATAAAGAGATTTAGTGACCCAACTTAGCATTTTATAGGCCAGCATTGCTATTCAAAAGTAGAACTTATTCTAGGAAGAAGTACCTATGGAAGGCATCCTATAATCCTGTATCTGACTGGAGGTCTAATGAGTAACAAAGTCTACTCTTAGTTGTTTAAAAAGAACTATGCTATGGAACATTAGAGAGTGCATGTAAGTTTTCATTATAGCCATCAAGTCACTGATACAATAAGCAAACACTTGCCTCAATCTTCTCGTTTGTAAAATGAAATTTAGTATTATTTTCTGGACTCTTGTACCAAGTCATGTAAATATTCTTTCTTTGGCTCTGCTGGGTGTCCTTGGGCAAATCACTTGAATTCTCTAGGTTTCTTTGTTTCTCTTCCTCTTCCTCCTCCTCCTCCTCCTATTCTTCCTTTTCCTTTTTTTATGAGGGGTGTAGACCAGATGATCTTTAACAACCTGGCTTAAGAAATCTAATTTTCTGGGGCGCCTGGGTGGGTCAGTTGGGTAAGCAGCTGACTTGGGCTCAGGTCGTGATCTCACAGTTGTAAGTTTGAGCCCTGCATTGGGCCCTCTGCTGTTAGCACAGAGCCTGCTTCAGATCCTCTGTCTCCCTCTCTCTCTTCCCTTTCCCTGCACTCACTCTCCCTCAAAAATAAATAAACATTAATTTTGTGATTTCTGAAGAGCAAGTGAACTACCTATTTGGAGGAATTAGATGGACTAGATGATCTTCAGTGGTTTGTTACTCCAAGAATGTATAAAGTGCTATGAAATCCTTAAAGAAAATGAATTTTTTTAAGTTTATTTATTTTGAGAGTAAAAGAGAGAGGGCGCATGTGCATGTGCATGTAAGCCAGGGAGGAGCAGAGAGAGAGAGAGGGAGAGAATTCTCTACAGTCTCTGCATTATCAGTGCGGAGCCTGATGTGGGGCTCGAACCCACAAACTGTGAGGTCATGACCTAAGCCAAAATTGAAGCTTAACCAACTGAGCCACCCAGATGCCCCAAAGAAAATGAATTTTCAAGATTATAAACCATCACTGGTAATGGTGATAAGTGTTATATAAATTATTCTCTCTCTTAAAATATTTATATATATTAGATGTATCTTGAATTACCTTCAACATTATATTTGTTGTTAATTTTAATTAATAGCAGATTTAACTTGTCATAACATATTGTATAGATTATCTTACTAGATAAAAGTTATTAATCCCTAAAATACACAATTAACTTAGACTATGCCAATAAAGCAAAATCTGGCATTATAATGATAAATCATTATTTCTTTGACCCTAAGTCTTTTATCAATATTTTATCCTAAAAACTGTTAAAGAAATAGGAAGAGTTTCCTTGACGTGGATTTTTGTTTTAAGTAAGCTATTTGCTCAAGAATAGAAGTCTTTCCAGTTATCTTTGGAATTATTCAATTATAAATACTTTCTTTTTTTCTTACAGTTGACATTTATTTCAAATAGCAAGATAAACTTGTGTTACATCTTCTCATCTTATATACCTTAAAACTTTTCAAAATGTCCTCTGCATAGGATTCTTTTTTACAGCTTTGGCTTTCAAGTATACGTAGACATTGTTCAATGAGAGACAAAGGATTTAGAATGCCATTTTACTTTAAGATATTTGCCACCTTGAAGATAAGGGATGGAAGGAAAGGATACCAAGGACATGAGATAGAACATGGTTTTTTTGTTATGCTCACAATGAATCTGTTTTAGAAGAAATAAATAAATAGAACCAACCTAAAGAAGTGTGGTAGGTACACAGCCTTGCTAATTATGATATCTCTGCTGTACTGAGGAGGAGTTGTTCCTGTGCCAATCAGTTATTTTCCTCATTATTGTGGCTAAATTATTGTATAACTGAAGTTTATAATTGATTGAAAAATTTGATTCTTAGTTTTAAATAGGTGATTTCTTTATAGAGTTCAAAATTCACAAAATATAAAAGTGTCCCATAGGCACTTAGTTTCCATTGACAATCAATACTGTTCATTTCCTGTATCCTTCCAGAGATATTTTATGTGTGTATGATGAAAAGTCACATATGTTGATGGAAATAGTCATCACTGTTCAATGCTTTGTATAATTCCTTATTGAGATAGAATTTTGTTTTTTTTTATAAATTAAAAAAAATTTTTTTTAATGTTTATTTTTGAGAGAGAGAGAAGACAGAGCATGAGTAGGGGAGAGGCAGAGAGAGAGAAAGACACAGAATCAGAAGCAGACTACAGGCTCTGAACTTTCAGGACAGAGCCTGATGCGGGACTTGAAGTCATGAACTGTGAGATCGTGACCTGAGCCAAAGTTCGATGCTTAACCGACTGAGCCACCTATGCACCCTTGTTTTTTATTACATTGATTTTCTCTGTAGTTTTGACCATAGCTTTTAAGGGTTTTTAATATATTAATAAAAATTGAAGCCCTTTTGCACTGATGAGGAAATTCGGCACTTTGAATATGTCATAATGGTCTATCACTAATTTTCATCCCTAACCATGAAGTAGGCTGTCTGACTCTTTTTGCTTTCCTTGGATTGTATTTTACCAGCCAAAGAATCTTTTTCGAGCATTTTTTTTAGAATAGTTGAAACTGAGTGTTTTGAACATAGATATGTTAACACTCTCCAGTTCTCAATCTCTTTGAAATGAGATTTGATATGGAGTTCGTCAAAAGAAAAAGTTTTGAAGGATTAATTTGTTACCTATATTAAATATGAATAGAAATGTGAACCAGTTCCTCTTTCATAATTTTTTTTTGTATTTAAGCAATATGTTGTGTGTCCTTCTAGACATTTCTATACCCTCCAAGCATATATAGAGTCCACGTATGTGAGCTATAGGTCTTTTTTTATATGAACAGATTTGTTATCACATAGACTGTTCTGTAACTTTTTTCTTAAAATATTTTTCTCTGGTGGTTCCTACAGATTTCTCATTCTTTTTCACAGATACCCAGTGTTCTATATAATTTATCGACCATGTATTTATTCATAAACTTCTGGGTTATTACAGTTTTTTAATTATTGTAAGTAGTGCTACACTAAATACTGTTAAACATATTTACGTATCTTTGCTGCTTTTGTGAATGTATATATAGGGATAAATCCCTAGAAATGAAATTACTGGTTATCAGAGGGTCCACATCTAAGATTTTGATAGCTGCTGCCAAATTGTTAAAAACTGCTGAACCAGTCTATATTTCTGTTAACAGTTGAAATCTTATTCTCCACATTCTTATAAACATGAATTCGAGTTCTTTGTTTCTTCCTTCCTTCTTTCCTTCCTTCCTTTCCTCCCTTTCTTCCCTTCCCCTTTCTTCCCTTCCCCTTTCTTTTCTTTTCTTCTTCCCTTTTCTTTTCTTTCTTTCTTTCTTTCTTTCTTTCTTGCTTGCTTGCTTGATGGTTTAATTTTCTAATCTCTGATCATAACCCCCATGTTTATTTTATCTAAAAAAATCTTTTTGTGTTCCAAGTAGCCCTATGAGCTGCTCATTAATTGCTCCCAAAGCTTTTGTGAACTGTTGAAGCCTGGTATAAAGCTACTTTCTGAAAAACTATTCAGACATCATTTACAAATGCAAATTTTGAAATAGTTTGTTAATTTCTTTAACAAAATGATTTTTTTTTTAAATCAAATATTCAGACAATATTGACTCCATTTTTCTTTTTTTTTTTTAAGTTTATGTATTTATTTTGAGAGAGAGAGAGAGAGAGAGAGAGAGATCGGGGCAGGTGCAGAGAGAGAGGGAGAGAGAATCCCATGCTATCAGCACGGAGCCTGACTTGGGGCTTGAACTCGTGAGCTGTGAAATCATGACCTGAGCTGAAATCAAGAGTCAGATGCTTAACTGACTGAGCCACCCAGGCACCACTTGACTCCATTCTAAAAGAGGAAAATAATGTATCTTCTACCATAGGATTTGCATGAGTTATTTTATTTTTGCATTGTCATAGTTTTATAACATTTATATTTACAATCCATTTTATGACCCAGTTTCTCATAGTTGTTTAACTTTAACTGTATGTTTAGAGGATTTAGTGTTTACCTTACTACTTTTTCATAGCATGTAGCTTCTTAATTCCTGAGTTCCTAATCTTGACTCACCTTTTGGCTAGCTGATACTGGTACTTTGATTTGAAATTACTCTCTTCCCCCTCAAAAAAGGAGTTTACAGGTACTTGCATTTTTAAGACTACTGTATGTTGTATTTATAAATGAATGTAGCCATATAGCAAATTATTGAATTGCTTCTTTTTTCTCCTCAAAATTTTAAGCCTCTATTCTCTCTTCTGGTACTGAATATTTCCAAAGCTTGCTAGAATATTCCCTATTATATGTAAGTAAACTTTCTTTTTCTGCCTGGATTATCATAAGAGTCTTTCATTATACTTTTAAACCTCTGTGACTTCATCAGAATATGTCTTGCTGTTTATTACTTTATAATAGTTTTTTCCTGGAAATTAGTGAGTGCTTTCTGTCTGAAGATTTTGGGTCATTCCCTCAGGTCTTCCCCTCTTCCCCCTCCTTCAGTTTTCTTCTGTTATATCCTTCTATGCTCCTTTTTCTATTCTGTTTTCTTCTGGGATATTTATTATTTGTATAATGGATCTTTCTTGTTCTTATTATCTTTGTGGCCAATTCATTTCTTTCTTCTTTTCTTTTGCGTTGTTTCTTTCTTAAGCCCATCCTCCGGGTCACTTTTTTTCTTGTGCTTCTATGTGGTTTTCATGGTTTCATTATTTCATTATTACTTTTAAATCTCTTGCTGCTGTATCATTTTGTTCAAGTTTTTTAAGAGTTCAGGTTCTCTTTATTTGGAAGTATAGGGAATATTTGGCTGAAATTTTATTGTTTGCATTTTTGTGAGAATTTCTCAATAGGTTCTCTGTTGGATACTTTGTACTTATTATTTATATTTGAGTGAGGCTTGCTATTTGTTGAAAATCATATGACAGTGGGGGAGGGAGAGAAAGTGAGCCTTAAGAGTCAGCTTCTTCAAGTCCTGTAGTTGTCTCAGCATACTTTCTCACCACATCTCTACCATAGGAGCACACATCCCCTTAGGTAAGCCTACCACCCAAGTAAGAGGCAGAGGTGACTTAAGAAGTAAAGCTTCCTTTAGGCCATGTTTCTTTTATTTGGAGACTTAGTTAACCCTGGTTGTTGACTGCAAGGCTTATTACACTTTCTTCTATTGTATCTCTGTCTTACCTTCAAGTACTTTCTCTCTGTCATGAGTCTAGATCGAGAGAAAATAGGTCTGTTCCATCTCTCAAGTCCTTTGGAGGTTCCTGTTTTAGTTGAAAAGTGTGAGCACCAAGTGCATTTATAATTGGAGAGAAAGCTATATAACTATTTAATCATCTTCTAGTATTTTCCTTACTTTTTCTCCCAACTTTTGATATTCCCAAATCATTTGATTTAATTATTCTCCTTGGTTAGGTACTAAGACACTGCTGTTGATTCTGTGGCTCTAGTTGTATTTGAGGACAAAGGCACGAGTTCAAGAAATTCAGCAGAATTATATCTGCATGTGTTAAAGTTTATATTAAAGTTATTTTGTAGAGAACCACATCATACCCTTAAAATAAAATCATAGTCGGCTTCTGAGATTATGGTCTCTATAGATGAGACTCCTTTTAGTTGAAGATCCTGAGTTTACAAAACCCAGCACCTGAAATACCAGTCACAAGGTCTTCATGGCCAAATGTGATTTTCATTTTTGGAATAAGATCCGTGAGTTCTTCTTTTTCCTTTCACAGGACAAGCAGGAGGACATGAAGACTATTTTGGAGGGCATAGATCCGGCCAAGCATCAGGTGAGGGAGGCCTTTGATGCTTGTAAGCTACTACATAAAGAATAGATGTTATAGGTAACCAGAACTCTGGATATCTGAATTCCAGCCAAGAAGTTCCAGGACCTTGCTGGGTGACAAAAGAAATCCTCTTCAATTGAAAAAGATTATGAAGTTCCAATAAAAAGAGTTTTATGTTACTAGTAGTTTGCTTCCTTAGTATTCTTTTTATGTGGTATTCCTAAGAAATCTTAGGTGAAAATAGATTTTCTTATTCAGATACTTCTTTTGCATTCTTCCTTACTGGGACATTTAACATACTCCAGAGGGAAAGTCTCAGTTACCAAATCCTTTGCTTTCAACTTTTTTCATAAAAAATTCAAAACTCAGATAGATGTAGGGAGATATGTTAGATTGTTTTTTATATAATCCTCAAACAAACAAAAAAATTAGTTTAGTGAAACATTGACTCTATTATTCATGCCGTTAATTTCTATAAAGTTAAAATTATTTTCATAAAATTGTCCCCTGTAATATCATTCTGAAATTGGTTTTTAAGAAGGTGAATGCATAAGCAAACTTTTCTTTTGAGAAAATGTGTTAGATTTGTACTGATGATTTTAAGCAAACTTAGTATCCATTTTAATGCAGAGAGATTTGTTTAAACTAAGGAGCAGTGCTTAATTTTAACATTCAGAATAAATTGTGATTGTATCACAATTAGCTTAGACCTTCTAAAATAAACTTCCTAGTATCAAGCTGCTCTTAGTCACAATGCTTATTAAACATCTTCATTATTGGCTTATTGAGTACGAAGTTGTTATATTCATTCTATTTTGAAAAAGTAAATATATTTCACAGAATATTATGTGAAAATATGAACTTTAGTTGTATACTATCTTAGGCTCCAATCAAGAATGTAAAGCTAAATGTTATTTCAGATGAAGTATTTCTTTCTCCCTAGATTTATTATAGGAAATCTGATTATAAGTCTCTCTCTCTGGCTGTAAGTCTCAAAACTTGAGATGCTTTTTTTAAAATGAGGTTTGTGGCCCCCTTTTAGAAGTTGAAAGTTAGCAGATCCGAAATGGGGAATCTGCATTATAAATGATATCCCAGGAGATTCTGATGACAAGTTTTCCATATTCCACACTTTGAGACATTGCTAGAGTCCATAGATTATTCTGTATCACTGCTGAGTTCTGTTCCTTTTCCATCTTGGCTTTATAATCCATCCTTCTTCCTCCATCCAAACTGAGAAGTTTGGTTTTTCTCTTTGTTATTTGTGATTTTTAGAGACTGAGCTAAACACAAGCCCTAGACTAGTGTCACAATCTTTTTTGCATTTCATGTTCTCCTGAGGGATATGAATAAGATCAGTAACAGCACATCACTCAGGTAATAATTAAAATAACAGTGGTGGATTGAAAGAACATACCCCCCGGGGAAGTCCATCAGAATCCTGTAGTACATATATGGTATAAAACAGTCTCCTTTACTTCCCTGTGATTCTGGTCCTTCCCTTGACAATGTCCTCCTCCAACTCCAAGAAGTGCTGCCTCTATGATATAGTTACAATCCTTAGATGTATACCTTGGATATGGCTGTGAGTTTAAAGGAAATCACTTATTTACAAAAATAATAAAGTTTGTTTTCAATTAAATTTTGTTATCTAAGCCCAAATGGGAAAAAAAAAACAAAAAACAAAAAACTACGCCTTTTTTCTCCTAGTGCTTATTCATCAGAACCAGAACTTTGCAGTGTATTTTTCACGGATAAGATTTTAGGGGACTTATCAGTTCTAATTATTCATTTATCAGTATATTTCAACCATGAGTGATTAGCTACCTTAAGTAACTTTAAATATGACCTCCCACTTTTTAACTATTAACTTTTTATTAAAGAATAACGTATACATATTTTTTTAGTTTAACTGTTGAAAGCTGGAAAACTTTTACCTATTTTTTTCTTGGTCTAAAACTATTTGTGAAATACACAAAACTCCTAATACATTTTTTTAAAGGCCAAGTTCTCTCTGTCTAGGTTATTGTGTGTTTAATGAGTCCTTTTCAGCTATTTCAAGCTTGTTTAAATATAGGTACAAATGACTTCCAGTCAAGAAGGTAAAGTCAGTGTTGGTCTGTTTTGAAACCTCTCTGCTCTCTGTCATTTTCAAGTCCATAGATACAAGTAAAATATGGGAGCTATATTAGACTAAAAATATGTAGCTGTATTAGAAACAAGATTTTAAAAGTCTGGAGTCTGGACTAGAAATGGATCATGGCCCCACAGCTGAAGCTGTAGGCCCAAGGAGAATTAAGAGTAAAAAAACCAAAACAAAACGGAGTGGGAGGGGTTGGGGACTGGCATGTCATTTTCTGTAGGGACATAGGGACCGAATGCATAATAGACAGAGAGGCCAGCAGATCTACTCTGCTAGATTGAAGCAAGGAGCTGGACCTTATTGCCCTACCTATGAACAAAGATGGAAAAAAAATAAACCCTCCAAGCAACTGCCATTGGTTGCGATTAGAAATTATCTACTTGTTCTTGGTAGAATGAAGATGCAAACATAACACTCTAAATAAGAACTGGGAGGCCACTGGTTTTTGATTTAGTGAGCGGAACTGAAATTACTCCATAAGACTGGAAATTTAAGTTGCCAATGAAAGATCTACTTTTGAAATGGACTTTAAGGACCAGATTCAGGCAAGTTTCAAACCATCTGATGAGAAGGGATAAACCTATGGATGGAAATAAAAGAAACAACTCCCATGCAAAATGAGCTTTTCAAACAAAAAAATTATGACGTTCAAGACCAAATCTACATCAAAAGATAGTCAAAATGCAAACAAACAAAAAGTTAGCAAAGCAGCAGAATACAAGCCCAGGCAACTGAAAGAAAAGACTTTAAACATGCTTATTTTAAGCTATAACCAATAGCCATAAAACAATGTGAGAAAATGAAATGAAAGCCAGTAATTATGAATTAACAGACGGGTATGAAATAAAAAATTTAAACTTTGGGGAGAAAGTTGTGGAAATAAAAATTCAACATATGTTACATAGTATATTGGACATGCTGAATAAAAATGAGTGAATCAGATGACAAAACAAGAAATAACACGATATAGCATAAAGATAAAGAAATGGGAAATATGAAAGAGAAACTGAGAGAAAGGGTAGATTGAGATGCTCTACCACACATCTCTTTGAAGTTCCTGAATGAGAGGACAGAGATGCAAACAAAGCAGAGGCAATGTTTGAAGAGCTAATGGTAGAGAATCTTCTGGAATTGAAGTTAGACATGAATCCTTGGTTGAAAAATTAATCACTAAGCAGAACAAATGAAGCTGTAGAATTTGAAAGATAAAGAACAGTATCTTAAAAGCTACTAGAGGAAAAAAAATGCTTTACTTCAAAGGAACAACGATCAAACTTTGACAGCAGACTCTCATCAACAGTAATAATCACAGAAGACAATGGGAAGTAATATCCTCCACATACCAAGAAAAAAAAAATAGAGTTCTGTATTCAGCCACTATTCCAGAGAAGGAAAAATAAGCTTATTTTAAGATCTACAAAGAATAAAAGAGCTTATCACCTCAGATCCTTGCCAAAAGAACTACTAAAAGATATGTACATCAATAAGGAGAGAAATATATCCTGGAAGGAAGGCGTGGGATGCAAGAAGCTACGGTAAGCAAAGAAATTAGTGAAACATATTATAAATAAAAATTTATAAATACAAAACCCAAATTTTTATGCTTAAAACCAAAGTAATACTAAAATTCTAGGCAGCAATAGCATGAAATTCAGAAGGATGTGTTAGAAGGTGGAAAGGCCACACTAGAGCCCCTGTGTTGTTCAAGAGAAGAGGATCAGGTACTGGAAAACTTGACTTTTTTTTTTTTTTTAATATCAGTAATCAGAACAAACATAAACCTATTGGGCACAGCTGTTAAAGGCAGAGATTTTGAATTAGATGAATAATACCAAAATCTAGCAAATTCTGTTTTCGGGGGATAAATCTAAAGACAGTGATAGAGAAAGGTAGACAAAGTGATGGAAAAAGTATTAAGGCAGTATTAATACCAGATGAAGTAGAATTTTAAGTAAAAAGCATTTTTAGAGATAAATGGTCCCAACTGATCATAACAATCAGTTACTAATCAGTAACTAACGATCTTCTCTCTAAGTAAAATAGAAAATTACAAAGTTACAAGAAAAATAGGTCTACATTTGTGGTGATAGGATTTTTCCATACACTTCTGTATGAAACTGATCAAATAGACAAAACAATTGTTAAGAATAGAAAACTCAAATTTTCTTTTTTGTAATAGTTTTTTTGTTTTTTTTGTTTGTTTGTTTGTTTTGTTTTGTTTTTTTTTTTAAATTAGAGTGCGAGAGAGGGTGGAAGAGGAGCAGCTGGAGAGAGAGAGAGAGGGAGAGAGAGAGAATTTTAAGTAGGCTCCACACTCAGTGTAGAGCCTGACATGGGGCTCGATCTCATGACCCTGGGATCATAACCTGAGCCAAACCAAGACTCAAACACTCAACTGACTGAGCCACCCAGGTGCCCCAAATTTGGTCTTGTAAATAGAGCTAACATTGTTTCCACTATATATGCTATATATATTCTTTAACAACACATGGAACACATATAAAAATTGTCCATGTTTTATGCCACAAAAAGTCTTTAAAACAAACTTACTAGTCATATGGGCTACATTTCTTTGGTCTCTATTGCTTTAAAATTACAAATCAACAATAAAAATTTTTTTAAAATCCCATACACCTGTAAAATGAAGAAAGATACTTTTACATAGTGCATGGGTTAGAGACAATCACAGTTATAATCATAGTAAAAATTACAAAGAAGTTATCACAAAAACTACACATCAAAACTTAGGTAAGAGGATACAGCTAAAGTGGTCCTTAGAAGATAATTTTTTATATTATATAAAATGAAAGTAAATGAGGCTAATAAAAAAACAACAGGATAAACAAGAAAGGAATAAAGATAAAAGCAAAATTTATAGAATAGAAAACAACAAAAAATAGGGATAAAAAAGGAAAAATAGGGGAAAAAAGCAAAATTAAAAGCTGATTTAACAACAAAACACAACTACTGAAATAGACAAAATAAGGCAGACTTTTTTTTTTAAAGGGGGAAAGGCACAGGTAAATGATAGAAATTTAAAGGTAGTTATAACTATATGATACATTAGAGATCTTTAAAATGTGTAAGGCAGTCAGTCATATGAACGTGAATCAGTTTGAATGCTGACATAAGTACTGATTTTTTTCTGTGAATATGTAAATTATCAAAATTGACTCATGAACAGGAAACCTCAATAGAACAGTAAGTGTTACACATTGAATTCAGTAGTTTAAAATCTAATCCAATGAAGGTAAGAAGCCAGATGGATTTATAGGTGAGTTTTACCAAATGTTCAAGGAACAAATGAACTCTTTATTATTCTAGCTATTCCCCAAAACAGAGAAAGAAGCAATATTACAATGTCAATATTAAGTTTATAACCTTGGAAAATAATTTTCTGTGTTTATGAAGGAAAAATATCATAATTTATATGTTAAAGTTTGATTGATCTTGAACAAATATTGGCTGTGCTAACAAACCCAACATTCATAAGTAAGTAGTATATATTAATTTGATTCCTATTTTGGAGGGGGGCAAAGACTTTTTTTAAGTTTATTTATTTTGAGAGAAGCAGAGTGTGAGTGGCGGAGGGGCAGAGAAAGAGGGAGAATTTCAAGTAGGCTCCATGCTGTCAGCACAGAGCCCACACAGGAAACGGAGAACATGACTTGAGCCAAAATCAAGAGTAGGATGCTTAACCGACTGAGCTACCCAGATACCCCGATTCCTATTCTATTTTTATTATTATTATTTTAAGTTTATTTTGAGAGAGGGCATGAGTAGGGTAGTGACAGAGAGAGAGAACCCAAGGCATGCTCCCCACCGTCAGCACACAGCCCAATGGGGGGCTAGAACTCTCAAACTCTGAGATCATGACCTAAGCTGAAATCAAGAATCGGATGCTTAACCAATTGAGCCACTGAGGTGCTCCCTGCCCCATTCCTATTTTAAAAGAAAGATTTAATGGTCAGATATTTTGGGACAAATGATATATGTTGTGGGATTTACAGTATTGATTTTAGATGTGAAATATTATAATGCATTATAAAGTTGGGGCATTGTTTTATCAACCATTTTCTCAAACATAATAATGTTTCTCAAAACCAAAAAGTGCATGTATATATATTTATAGGGAGAAAAATACAACAGGCATCTTTTCACACCTTTCATTTCAGAAATTTGGTTAGTATGTTGAATTTTGGAATTTGACTTGGGGTGAGGATCTTGGGACTGTACTTTTGTGATTTCTTATCCTTTAACAGCTGTAGTAATGTTTGATATATGCAGACCTAACAGTTATTTTAAAAGTTTATTTTAAAGGAGGGCTTTCAAAATCTTTTGTCTTTGCCATTATTCACAGGACCTTGTTATGCTGATGGGTGTCATTGCTAGGCTTAAGAGATAAGAAAGAAAAAAAAAAAAAGGAAAAGTGATGTTATTATTGCCCACCCATGTTCTAATAACAGTGTATTATCAAATGCAGATAATGAATGTCTTACTCTGAGTTTAGCTACTACTCTTAATTTCTTGTCAAATTAACTTTTCTTTCTCTTATTTACCTAGTAGAAAATTAAAACTTCAAACCTCAGTACTATGAAAGGGAAGATTTGAGAGGTCAGTTACACTTAGGTTCCTTCTTGGTAAACCTTATTGAAACACGTCATTGTTTTAGACATTAGGTATATAATGGTAAGCAAAAATGGATGTGATTACTATGCTCATGGAGCTTACAGTTTAGTGGCAGAGACGTGTTAGCCAAATAGTTATACAAACTAATATATGATTGAAAGATGAAGGAGCGGTTCATATAGCTACGTCCATACAGATGGTCCCCGATTTATAATGGTTCACCTGGGATTTTTCGACTTTACAATGATGCAAAAGCAATATGCAATTGCAATATTGCAATATGCAATAAGCAGTATGCATTCAGTAGAAAGCATTCGAATTTTGAATTTTGACCTATTTCTGGGCTGGCATTATTTGTTAAGATACTCTTATAATGCTGGGAAGCAGCAGTGAGCAGCAGCTCCAGTGAGCCACGTGGTGTCAAGGATCTCAGGGATAAACAACCAATGCACTCACAACCATTCTGTTCTATGCATAGAATCATTTTCACTTTCAGTACAGTATTCAATAAGTTGCATGAGATATTAAGTACTTTATGATGAAGAAGGCTTTGTTCTTGGTGATTTTTTCCAACTGTGGGCTAACACAAATGTTCTGAGCATGTTTAAGGTAGGCTTAGCTAAGCTATAATGTTTAATAGGTTAGGTGTGTTAAATGCATTTTCTTATTTATTTATTTATTTATTTATTTATTTATTTATTTATTTAGAGGACGCAAGTGAGTGAGTGGCAGAGAGAGAATCTCACAAGGGGCAGAGAGAGAGAGAGAAGCAGGGCTCACCCAAAGCGGGGCTCGTGCTCACCCGATACAGGGCTCGTGCTCATCCGATGCGGGACTCGAACTCACAAACTGTGAGATCATGAACTGAGCCGAAGTCAGATGCTTAACCAACTGAGCCACCCAGGAGCCCCTAAGTGCATTTTCAATTTAAGATATTTTCAGCTTAAAATGGGTTTATCTGTACATGACAATCAAGAAGTCAAAACATTAATTTTATAAGAGGCTGAGAGATTCTACACTATCAAGATAAAAATATTAAAATCTCTTTTAGACTGTAATTCCCATCACTGCAGACCAGTTTGAAGTTTCCATTAGGTTGACAATTACTTATTTCTCATTGTTAGTTTGCCCATGTTGTAGATTAGGTATAGTTATATAAACTGACTAAGTTGCATCCTATTGGCAAAGCACACTAAGTTTTTTGGTTCATTTATTTTGAGAGAGAGAGCATGTGTGCACATGCGAGTAGGGGAGGGGCAGAGACAGAGGTAGAGAGAGAATCCCAAGCTGGCTCCGTGCTCAGCACAGAGCCCGAAGAGGGGCTTCATCTCACAAGTGTGAGATCATGACCTGCACTGAAATCAAGAATTGGATTGGATGTTTAACCGAATGAACCACCTAAGGCGCTCCAGAGCACACTATTTTTAAGTTGACTGTGTGGTAGCTAAAGGGTTCTGAGTTAACTAGAATAGAGCTGAAGTAAAGCTTGAGTTAATTACTGTTCTTTATCAAGTTTTTCTTAGTAGCAAAAGAGGACCAGAACAACAGAAGTTAATGCTTGCATAGATAATGAAAGAGGGGATAGGTGAGTGAACTTTTCATGGAAGCAGTTTATCAGCTACATTTTCATACTGAGATGAATATAGTAAGAGTTTACAGTTCTTCCAACAGGACTACTTACTACATAATATAAGCAAGCTCCTTTTAGTGGCATTTGATATTTGGATGGTTGGAAGCTGTTTTATCGTTCACTTCTCTTGCTGGCAAACTTCCTAAAAGGAACAGCAATCTTTCTGCTATTATAAAACTGTTGTTTTTGCCTTTCACTACTTACATATTTAATTTCTAAAACAATGTCTGCTCATTGGTATATTTTTCTTTTCCCTTTTTTCTTGAAATACCATAGTGTTTTACTATAGGGACTGGTTTCTGCCCTTTGATAGAGTTCTTATTGGTTTCTAATCTGTTAGGATCACAATCTTCCTGCTCACCTGTATGACTAAGGTTCCTTTTTCATAATTCATATGAATAGTTAGGAAAACATCTTTTTAGCCTTATGCTTAGAAAAATGCAGCTATTTCTCTTTGAGGATCAAACTGAACATAAGTATTATCTTTAAATGCTGTTTGGTATGCAAAACTGAACTTGCCCTTAAAAAAGTTACACCATCTAGTGTGGACTGAAATTAATCCTACATTTTGTAGGAATTGAAATGGGTAGTATAAGTGGCTACATTGAGTAAGTATTAAATCTCTTATTTATCATGTCATTTGTACTAAGTGTTTAAAATGGATGGTTAATGAATTGGCACTGATGGATTATTTTTTGTTTCTTTAATAGGAACATGAATCTGAAGGTGGAAGAACACCTTTGATGAAAGCTGCAAGAGCTGGTCATTTGTGCACTGTGCAGTTTCTTATTAGCAAAGGTAAGGAAAATATAAGTCATCATCTGTAGAAGCTGTGATTTCTGGGGAAAAAAATCCTTAACTGCTTGTTTGTTTATTTATCTATTTTTATTTATGTGAAAGCGACTTTTCCTACAGTACAAGTATTGTATTCTAGTCTTTTTAGAAAATACTTTTTTAAGTTTATTTTTTGAGAGAGAGAGTGCACAAGTGGGGGGGGGGCAGAGAGAGAGAGGGAGAGAGAGAGAAACCCAAGCAAGCTCCGCGCTGTCAGTGCAGAGCCTGGTGCGGGGCTTGAACCCACAACTGTGAGATCATGACCTGAGCCGAAATCAAGAGCCGGACGCTTAACCCACTGAGCCAAGCAGGAACCTCGTATCATCACCTTTTCTTGCTGTTTTTTATTTAGTAAGTGTAGAGTTCATGAGGTACTTAATGGGATTTTTCTTTATTAGTTTTGAGTTTGAAGTTCATCAACCAAGTAGCATATTATTGCTCCCAAAAGTTGGAAAAGCCAAATATAAAATATCCAGCTATATTTAGTAGAGTATTGTTCACCACTTAATGATAAGGAAGTTTTGCTGGAAGGTTGGGTGGGGAGGGGTGGAAGAAAGTCCACTACTATTGTTTACCATACACTTGAATTAACCAAGTATGCAAAGCTGTTCTTTATTAATTTTATATTCCTCTAGAAATTATATTATTAAAATATATTCTAGCAAAGAAGTTCAAATGATGAGTGAAAAGGTAGTTCAAGACTGTTTATTATGAAAAAGTGAAACACTGCTAAAGCCATGTTAGGTTGAACCATATAAAACTGTCGTTTTATATATCAAAAACGGTAATATCAGCAATTTCATTTGGTTCAGCCTCTGTGTATAGTGTTAGAGGTACTCTGGCATCTGATGAAAGATCCTGGGGTAGGATGCTAAAATGCAAGGAAGGTCTTTCTGCTCAGGTGATGTTATGTTTTGTGAAATAAAAATTTTAGATAAAAATAAAAATTTGATATCTACATTCCAGCAAAACGTGGGACATTTTGTGTTATTTAGAAAGCAGTATAAAATTTTATCATTTTAAATATACTTTTCTTCTTTAATTGGATACAACTAGGTTTCTTTTTATTTATTAAAAAAAATTTTTTTTACATTTATTTATTTTTGAGAGACAGAAAGAGACAGAGCACAAGCGGGAGATGGGCAGAGAGAGAGGGAGACACAGAATCCGAAGCAGGCTCCAGTCTCTGAGCTGTCAGCACACAGCCCGATGCAGGGCTCGAACCTATAAACCGTGAGATCATGACCTGAGCCGAAGTCGGATGCTTAACTGACTGAGCCACCCAGGCGCCCCATCTTTTCTTTTTATTTAAAAAAATGTTTTTAATGTTTATTTACTTCTGAGAAAGAGAGAAAGAGAGACAGAGCACGAGCTGGGGAGGGGCAGAAAGGGAGACACAGAATCCGAAGCAGGCTTCAAGGTCTGAGCTGTCAGCACAGAGCCCAATGTGGGGCTGGAACTCGTGAACTTCAAGAGCATGACCTAAGCTGAAGTCAGTTGCTTAACTGACTGAGCCACCCAGGCTCCCCTAGGTTTATTTTCTTAATGTCACATTTTTGTTATCAAATAAAGCATATCTTTACACAATGTTATAACATAGTCTGTAAAAGCAATTTACCTCAAACATACTGAAGTAATAATAAACAAATGGGTAACCTTTGGAATTCTCGCATGCGCCTTTACTAAGGAAGTTATCTAATCATACCCTGTGACAACTCTGCTAAGCATGTAATTAGGCTTGTCAGGAGGAGGAACACATTGATTATAGCCTTCCTTGGCTGTAGTAGCTGCTAACCAATCCTACCATCTAAATTTATTATTATTAACAACCTTAAAACTAATTTCATGTTGCTAATGTAAGAATGTTTATTGGTGTGTCTTGCCCTTCCCAAAAGGCACTTTTATGTGAGTTAGGATTAGGTTCAACTGGATATTTCTGAAAATTAAATAAATTAATTATAGCAGTGGGGCGCCTGAGTGGCTCAGTCGGTTAAGTGTCCGACTTTGGCTCAGGTCATGATCTCACGGTTCGTGAGTCCGAGCCCCGTGTCAGGCTCTGTGCTGACAGCTCAGAGCCTGGAGCCCGCTTCAGATTCTGTGTCTAAGAAAAGATTTTGCATTTAGACTTTGTTCAGGTCGTGTTGAACAACGCTTCTGAACAACTTACTAAATAGCCTTTCAGATAACATTTTTGGATATTGTCTTCTCTCCATATCCAGGTCCCTCTGACTCTTAAATTATACAATATGAAGAATTATATATCTCTTAGTGTCTTTGAAACATTTTAAGAGTGACATATAATATTATTTGAGGCTTTCATTAACCTGTATATATTTATTAATCTTAGTCTTCTAGATTTTCCATTTTAAAAGTGATATTGAATGAACGAACTACAGCTACGTGCAACATTGTGGATGAATCTCACAAATATTAAATTGGGCAGGGGCGCCTGGGTGGCTCAGTTGGTTGAGCGTCCGACTTCAGCTCAGGTCACGATCTCACGGTCCGTGAGTTCGAGCCCCACGTCGGGCTCTGGGCTGATGGCTCAGAGCCTGGAGCCTGCTTCCGATTCTGTGTCTCCCTCTCTCTCTGCCCCTCCCCTGTTCATGCTCTGTCTCTCTCTGTCTCAAAAATAAATAAATTTAAAAAAAAAAAAGAAAATTAATTAAATTGGGCAAAAGAAGCCAGACACAAAAGAGTATACTGTATGATTTCATTCATATAAAGTTCAAAAACTAATACCAGTTTGGCAGTCAGGATAGTAGTACCATTGGAAGCGTGGGTAGTGACAAAGAGGGCACAAGGTGTGGGACTTCTGGTATGTGGATAGTGTTCTGTTTCTTTATCTGGGTGCTGGTTACACAGGTGTGTTCACTTTGTAAAAAATTTTCAACTGTACACTTAGGATTTGTTTGCTTTTTTTTTTAATTTATGTCATACTACAAAAAAACTCTAAAGTGATATTATTATCTGCAAACTTGACTTGATTCCAGCTTTCTCTAATTTTGCTGTTGATGTTTCTTTGAAGGTGCCAATGTGAATAGGGCTACAGCCAATAATGACCATACGGTAGTGTCACTGGCTTGTGCAGGAGGTCATCTGGCAGTTGTTGAGCTACTCTTGGCTCATGGAGCTGACCCTACTCATCGACTCAAGGTATTCTACTTAAAAATAAGTAAATAAATAGTTTTTATTAAGAGATAATGAAACTATGCTTGCCTCATCTCGGTGCTTAATATTCATTACTGTTTATAAATGAATGTTGGTTGTAGGCAGGTTGCCAAGAAACTAAATGTCTGTAGCAGTCATAAGCAGAAATTTGCAGATAATTAATTAATAGCATCAATTTTTCTCAGGATGGCTCTACAATGCTCATTGAAGCTGCAAAAGGTGGCCATACAAATGTTGTTTCTTATCTGTTGGATTATCCGAACAATGTTCTGTCAGTTCCTACTACAGATGTGTCTCAGCTCACCTCACCTTCTCAAGATCAATCTCAGGTAAAGTAAAACAGAGTTGATTTATAAATATAGGTTCTTCAAATCGATTGGGAGTTTTTGTTTAAAATTAATTTTAGGGGTGCCTGGCTGGCTTGGTCAGAAGAGCACACAACTCTTGATCTCAGGGTCGTGAGTTCAAGCCCCACGTTGGGTATAGAGATTACTTAAATAAATAAACTTAAAAATTAAATAAATAAATAAATAAAATTAAGTTTAAAACAATTTTTTTTTTTTTTTTAATTTTAGAAAAACAATGTGAGCTGGGGAGAGGGACAGAGGGAGAGAGAGAATCTTAGGCAGGTTTCACGCCAGTAAGGAACCTGATGTGAGGCTTGATCCCATAACCCTGGTAACATGACCTGAGCCAAAATCAAGAGCTGGACACTCAACTGATTGAGTCACCCAGGCACCCCAAAATAAAATTAGTTTTAAGCAAAATGGATTTGTTTTTCTTTTCTGTTACTTATTGAGATAAACATGATCCCAAATCTTTAAGGCTTATTTTCTTCAAAAGTACATGAAAATTTCTTATTATCTTACTCACTGAAAAAAAAATCCTTTTTACAAAACACTTAATACCAAATATAAATACAAACTTTCCAAGTTGTCATCATACTGTAGGGTTGTTTTTAATAAATACCTTAAGCATAATCTTGAACCAAGAGATAACTTCTTCCTGAGTACCTCCCAATACAGTATTAATTATTGTAGAGATAGCTACTTTTGTCAACCAGGGTATAGTTAACTAGGATATATGCATCAGAAATTCATTAAAGTAATTTATAAGCCTACCTAAAAATATGGAGAGACTGTAGAGTATACTAAGTATACAAAGTTCAGTGAAATCTTAAGTTTTTTTCCACAATGTTACCCTGAGAACTGCTAAAATACCACAATTTGGCGACTATGTTGGCTTTTCTTTTTTTTGACCCATACAGAATTTGAACAAGGGTAAATTGGCCAGTTAATATGTGACTTGTACTCTTAACTATAATCAGAACCAACAAGGCCCCAACAAGGCTTTCTCTCTAACAAGAGAGTAATACTAATTCTGTTTAGCTTAAATCATTCCCTGCTTATAGATTGCCGGAGCTTGTCCAATTCACTATTCACTATTCTCAGAAATTATTCTTTGGTGAGGCTTGCTTTCTTTTTTTTTTTTTTTTTTTTAAGAAACAAAAAAATGCATTTGGTGGCATATAAATAAAATCTAAATTTCCATTTCATTTAAGGGCCTCCTTTTTATTCTTTGGTCTGAGATGGTATTTTTTCTGAGTTAATTTTTTAGGTTCCACGTGTACCAATGCATACACTTGCCATGGTTGTACCTCCCCAGGAACCTGATAGAACATCACAGGAGAACTCTCCTGCCCTTTTAGGAGTACAAAAAGGTTAGTTATTGAATTATTTTCCTTAAAATGGGTATTTCATCACCTAATTAATGAATTCACAAAAGTACTTTAATGGTACACCATTAACTGTGTACCCAGGATTAATTGAATTAGGGATTTCTGACAAATGCTAGTAGTCTTACAGATTATTTGTAAATGAAAGAACATAAATACTAAGAAAAATGACTTCTAATTTTCTTGCTAACATACTGCTAGTTGGAGTTTTCATCTTGCACAGATGAAAATACTTTAAAAGCATATCAGGCTGTTGATTATATTACAGTAGCAAAAATTTATCAGGCATTCATTTTGCATTTGACAATTCTTTTGTTGAACAACAGTAAAATATGAGGAATGAAAATGTATGTTTGCTGTCTAGTTAAGTCTTAGTAGCACTTTTCAACTCTGGGAGTTAGAAGTTTAAGAATTATATGTAGTTTCTTTCATGTAATGCTGAATATGGTGGGCTTACATCTGTCATGTGAACCTGGACAAATAACTATCAAAAAGTATATACATGATATCCAAGTGAATATTAAGAAGGAGCATATATTATTTAAAGGACTTAAGTTTATGAGCTCTGATATTTTCCTGCTGTCTTCACTTGTAGATAGAAAGTACCTTCACTTGATAATCATGTGTAGTTGTCATATCTCTGAAATAAAGTAGGTAATATGTAAGGTATTAAAAACTACATAAAAACAAATTTATGAGCGTATTTCATTCAATATATAATAACCAAGCTTTAGATTTTTGAAATTACAGTGAAGTGTGTAAGTATATGTTAGTACCTCTAATATTATGATTTGAGAAAAGTTGGTTAGAGGTGACTATTATAGCAGCAAACAGAAGCTACTTTTAAATTATGTCAATTTTAGTAATTTAGAGTATTGAGGGCCATGATCAAGGATTAGTTCATTTCTAAACTATTAATTTCAGAGAGCAAATACCTGCAATCTCTCTGACTTAAGGTAGTTATGGAGTTTTCTATTGGACACTTAGCTATTCAAACTCTTCAAAAAATAAGACTGCTATTTTTTTTTAAGACTGCTTTTTTTAATCTTAACAAATAAAAAACAAATTAAGCATGTACTTGTTAAGGAATCTGAGTATCCTAACTGACTGACAGCCTTTAGTAAAATACTTAAACCTAAATGTCTCTGTTATTATAATTTTTTGTTTGGCTATACATTGTAGAAGACTATAGTAACTTTGGCTAAGGAAATTCAGTACTAAATAAGAAATGATTAAAAAATACATTAATAACACAGAGGCTGGAAACCAATTTGACAATAAATTTCATATATTGAAAAAAAAATAACACAGAGACACAAAAGAATCAAGAAATAAGCTAGGAAGGACATAAAGTGTCAACAGAAAAGAAGTAAAACATTTTAAATTCAGATTTAATATGTAAGGCAACAGAAACATTTGGGTAAGGTTTCTTTAAGTTGATGCTCAAGTGAGTAATCATATTTTTTAATTACTGAAAGACCTTCGTTACTGAGTATCTACTTATTTTCTTCACTCTGATGTTTTATTACTTACTGAATAGCATAAAAATGAACTAATTTTTTTAATCATCTTTCATTTTACTAAATTATTAGAGAAGGAAAAAATTAACACTTGTATTTAGACCCTTGGGTACTTGATGTTGTCAGCTGCCAGTGGCATTGCCAACCTAATAGTTCTTTACATAGAGCCAAACTGTGATAATCCACTGTATTAAGATGTTATTTTAATATAAATTATGTGCATCGTAGAGTATTATATCACTATGAATTAGGAAAAATTAGTTGGTGTTGTAAACGTACATACTGAATTATCCAGATAGATAGGAAAACATATCTTAAATTATGGAAGAAATATTATTACTTTTTTCTCCTTAAAGTGTCTTTTTCTCCTCAAAACTCTGTTATTTCTCTAAAGAAATTTCTTTGAGTGGTGAAATCTCTGTTCAATGCTCGTGTTTTTGTTTCTTCTAAGTCCTTAGACTATCTCTGTGTTTCATGTTTGATTAGGGATGGAGGAAGAGTTCTTACTCTTTAGGACTCTCTTCCTTTCCTAGCAATCATTTTTTAAGTTCTTAGAACATTTTACTTATGTCTGAAGTCTTTTTATTATTCATATCTGTATCCTTCTAGAACATATCATGCCCTTAAAACTTACCCAGGTATTTTGGGGCACCTGGGTGACTCAGTGAGTTAAGTGTCCAACTTCTGCTCAGGTCAAGATCTCACAGTTCATGAGTTTGAGCCCCACGTCAGGCTCTGTGCTGACAGCTCAGAACCTGGAGCCTGCTTAGGATTCTGTGCTTCCCCCTCTCTCTGTTCCTTCCCTCCTCATGCTCTGTCTCTGTCTCTCTCTCTGTCTCTCAAAATAAACATTAAAAAAAAAAAACAAAAAAAACTTACCCAGGTATTTTATATATATCCTACTCAGATATTCTTTTCTTTCATGATCCATGTGCTTCATTTGCCTAGGCTCCATCCATCTTGACCCATATTCTCCTTTTTTAGGCAACTAATCTCACTTATCCATGGTCGGTTTTCAAAGGAATCAGCATTCTAGGTGGTATCTGACAGAGGCCTCAAGATCACCTCTATAAACAAAATGTGAAACCAGGTGATAGTGGTATGCTCCGTTTTCTAGCATTATTTAGCTTTACTAACTATAGTTTTGAACGTTCAGTTGGGAAAGGATATGTAAATAATATCAACCTTTTGCCCTTCCAAATCAGTTTTGTAAATAAATTTGTTACTTAAAGCCACTCTTGCATCCAACTTATTTGTTGTAACTGGTTCTCCAGGAATTCTGAAAGATAGGACTCATAATTATCTTCTGCAGGTTGTACATCTTAGAACTAATTTGTTGCAAAACACTAAAATGATGTCAGGATAAACAAAACACATCTTTTGTGTGTACCTCAGGCCCTCTTGAGGAGTAATTTCTTTTCTCTGGAGTCCAACAACACTTTATGGGATCTTCCTTCAGACTCTGGTCACTCCTGCCTCTTCCCCTCCCCTTGGACTTCAAAGTGTAGAAAGAAGGTTGAGTTAATCATACTCCATTCCTGCTGCTTTATTGTCATGGATCCTCTTTTGTTTTATTTATTCTCTTTTCTCCCTCTTCCCATTCCCTTACTTCCCTAGTAGGCAATGACTCTACTGCGTTTGATGTGAGTTCTTTTGTTCTTATAAAATGTTTACTACTTTGTGTGTATTTTTGATTTGCATGACTGGTATTGTGCTATAGGTCGTGTTTTGTTATTTACTTTTCTCACTCAGCACTGTTTTAAAGATCTATCGATGTGTATCCACCTCTAGATTATTTCTACTGGCAACACAGTGCTTCACCCTGTATATTTTTCTTGTTTTACTTCTCCTTTTCCAGTGATGGGTATACCAAATTGCCTCTCATTCCCCACCACCACAGACAATGCTGTGATGAAAGTCATGGTACAGTCCCCTTGTGGATCTGTGTGAGAATTTCTTTGGGATATAATCAGGAGCAGAATCACCTGTCTGAGGAATGCATAATGTTTATCTGACAAAGTGCCACAAATTTGCTCTCCGGGATGGCTATAGAAGTTTACACTCCCACTAGTAATGCATAAGGGTTCCCTTATTATACACCCTCCTTCCCATTTCCATGCCTTCCAACCCTTGACTTAATTCTTACATTTGGATTTGTACATCTTTATCTCCCCTTTTAGACTGTAAGCTCCTCAAGGGCAGGGTTTATGTTGCTCATCTTTGTATGGCTCACTATGCCTTGCTTATACTAGATGCTCATATATTTGTTGAATAAATTAATGGTGCCAGGCTAAGAATTTAGATTATTCTAAAGACAAAAGAAAATTATTAAGAATTTTTTTAAGAAGAGAGACATTGCAATTAAAGAGGATGTGTAAAAAATTAAGAAGTAGTATTCTAGAGTGGTTCGGACAAGATCGGAAAAAATTTGAACATAAACTAAGAAATTAACATGCTGCTTTATATCCCAGAATTGTTTATTAGAGTAGGTAACATGAGAAGTTCTTATTTTTATATCAAATCAGTAAAATCGTATAGAAATTATATGTACAGTGAATGAAATTGAGTGTTCCTCTGGAAATTTTACTCCTAATGTTCTCTAGTTTAGCAGATTTCCATGTAATCATGCTTATATGGATTTACATATGCCTGAATTTAATCTTTTAACATATAGCTGTTTACAGTAAAAGGCAGAAAGTTGAACTAATCTTTTAGGATGTTACACAGATGCTCTGTCTTTGGACATGCTTGGTTATCCTTACTGTATTAAAGCTGTATAGCATGCCCTGTTACTTTGGGAAATTCTGAGATAGAAATTTAGGCATAAAGGCAAAATAAGTCTTTTCTAGGCCAGTGGCTTTCATTTTTGACACATTTTGACTGTGACCGTAACAGGAAATATTTTATATTGAAACTCAGAACACAATATACATCTGTTTACCCAAATACAAATTCCATTAGATAATATATACTCTACTACACTTGATGTATTGTGTTATTTTCAACTGTATTTCATCAACCTTTTTTTCCATTTAAGACCCAGTTGGGAGTGCTATTTCATTCTAGTAAGATGCTGTGTAGTAATGTAAGAAAGCAAGGGAATTGTGGAACAGCGCTTAAATGTCCTTACACAAAATCAAGTAAGGAAATATGAAACCAAATCCAGATCCATCTGTATGTCCTATAATTTTCTCTTTGGCCATTATTTTTTATTGCACACTATACTATTTTATACGTGAAAATAACTGATGGAATTAAGCTCATTTCAGTAGTAAACTAAATTTTTGTCAAATATATGTCTACCTCATTCCCTTACTGCACATAAAAGAAAGGCTATGTTTGAAACCGTCTCTGTGTTATGGTTTCCTATTACAAACTCTTAGTTTTATTGATGGTACAAAAGGGAAAGCTGAGGAAGTAGGATAAACACCAGACCAAAGAGTTAGATGTTGGTTTACCTATATTCCTAAATAGTACTTTATGATGTCTCTCACTGCTGCCAGTGAATAGATTTAATTTATTTGTATGCGACAGTGGGAGATGTTTTAAAAAGGTGGAACTCTTATTTTCTGGCATCTTACACAACTGCCTTCCTACCTACTAAAATTTTTGTTGCTAGAAGGATGCTTGTCACATTCTCTTCTTTTCCCAAACACAGAAGGTGTTGCTTTAACTTCTAGGAATAATTAGGTGACATTATTTGTGCTTCACCACCTTGTTTTATTCTTGATTTATAGCTTGAATTAGTGCTCTGTGTAGCTATGCAATCCCACTAACTCCATGATTACAGATACTCAGCCATTGGCTATTTTGGGAAGAACTGTTTTTTGTCCATTATTTTCCACCATCGTGTTCTTCCTGCTACATATGTCCTCAGCTTATAGTCTTTATATTCAGTTACATAAGTTACTTTTAGTAATCTTGTACTCTAAACTTCTTGGATTTTATTTGTTAACAAGATAGGGCTTGGGGTGCCTGGGTGGCTCAGTCCGTTAAATTGTTAACAAGATAGGGCTTGGGATGCCTGGGTGGCTCAGTCCGTTAAGTGTCTGACTCTCAGTTTTGGCTCAGGTCATGATCTCATAGTTTCATGAATTCAAGCCCAGCGTTGGGCTCTGTGCCGACAGCACAGAGCCTGCTTGGGATTCTCTCTCTCTCTCTCTCTCTCTCTCTCTCTCTCTCTCTGCCCCTCCCCCATTTGAACTGTCTCTGTCTCAATAATAAATGAATAAACTTGAAAAAAAAAAAAGATAGGGCATATTCCTGTTAGTAAGTATACTAGCGTGTTGTAAATAAAATTAATGAGCATTTAAAGGAACATTCATTCTTTGCAGAGCTACTAAATTGCTGATGTTATTGCATTTATTACACAATTGAAAATTTCTTTGCTGGGCTAGCAGATGTCTACATTGCTGTTTGTGGCAGTAAATCTCCTTTTTCTTACCTGTTGATTGTTATTAGGTACTTGGAACAGATAAACCAAACCATGAATTCCTGTAAGATCTTATAGTAGTTATTAAATTATCTCACAAATATAACAGCTTTTGCTCAGGAAGATTAAAGTCTTTACCCATCTCTTAGTTCAGATATAAAATTAAATATGGGCAATACATTTTGATGAGGGTTGCTTTCAAAGAATACTTCTCTTAAAGTGATTGCCATAATTTCAGAACTGTGGTGTCCTGACGCTGTTAAAGTCAATATCTAGGGGGAAAACTGTTAGACTTTTTCATTAATAACATGTTGAAGATGCTTGAGGTTCATGCAGTTTTGAGATCTCCGATTCTAGAAGAAAAAAACCAAAAAACAGTTGACGCTCTGATTTTTTTCCCTAGTGGTTTCATTACCCTCTTGTAATTCAGAGTATTTTAACATCAAATGGGTGATGACTTTTTCCTTTGGACTTGAGAATCATTGTGAATACGTTGGATGATCTTATTTTTAAAAACCTTAAGTTACTTATATTATTCATATATGTTGACTGCAATTCAAAATAGTAAACAACTATTTTTTACCCAGATCTTTTTTAAAAGCGGCTCTATTGTTGTTTAATTTACATACGTTAAAGGTCCTTCATTTTAAGTGTACAGTGCAGCGAGTTTTAGTAAATTTACAGAATTTTGTAACCATCACCACCATCTAGTTTTAATCTCTATCATTCTGAGACCTTCTCACTACTATAACCCCAAGCAACCACTACTTTTCTTTCTGTCTCTATAGATTTGCCTTTTTCTGTATAGATTTGATATAAATGGAATTGCGTAATATGTGATCTTTTGTGACTGTCTTCTTTCACTTAGTGTAATGTTTTCAAGGTTCATCCCCCTTATAGAATGTATCAGTAGTTTGTTCCTTTTTATTGCTGAATAGTCCCAATTCTTCCTAAACAGGAGGATTAAGCCTTGAGTATGCCTCAGAGTAGTTACTGTATGTTTTTTTTCCTTTTTATGTCCCAATGTTAGGATTGTTAATATTGATAATTATTTTGTAATGAGGGGAGTAACTTAAGTGCAATCCAAAATCTTAAAATAACACACATTTACTTCATTTTTAACATACACTGTCAGTATGAGAAATCCTATATGAGAAGCCTGGTTTCTCCTAGGGTAATACTCAGTTTCTCTCGTAGACTTTTACATGAAGAGTTTATTTAAATTCAGAATAATTGTCCTTTGTGACTTAAGTTTAATATAGTTTTCAGGTAAAGAAATGCTAAAGACTTATTAGTGGAAAGTTTTAGGATAGGTCCTGAAAAAACTGATTTCATGTTGTATTTTAATGTAACAAGACAAAGGTTTTGGCCACTTGAAAAATACTTTTCACTACTTTGATTTATAAGTTACAGTTTCCTGTAGTAACCTTTACTTGCACAGTTAATATTGTGAAGAAACAATTGAAAAGTTAAGCTAACACTGATGATATCCTCAACGCTATTTTAGATTTGACGTTCTTTAAAAGTCCAATCTACTAAGCAAAATTTCGAGATTTTTCCTCTTTGATTTCCTTTCTCCCGGACCTGTTTTAATTTCCAGAATCCTCCTATCCTAAAGATTCGATTTTTTAATTAAAAAATTCCCATTTTTTGAATTGGCAACATCCCAGTGTGTGCTATGTGAAATAGAGGAGTCTAGTCTTTAATCTGCTTCCCACCGGTGTGAGTCTTTGAACATTCATTTTACAGCATTAGTTAAAAGGGTTTTGGGAGGGAGGTCCGTGTGTGTGGGAGGGGGAGCTGATTTTTTTTTTTTTTTTAGCATGGCACTTTTTCAAACATTTTTCATGTGCTTAGGTACATCCAAGCAGAAGTCCAGTTCCCTGCAGGTAGCAGATCAGGACGTACTGCCACCTTTTCACCCATACCAGCCTTTGGAGTGCATAGTAGAGGAGACTGAAGGCAAGCTGAATGAACTGGGACAAAGAATTAGTGCTATTGAAAAAGCACAGCTTAAGTCACTGGAGTTAATTCAAGGTGAACCTCTGAACAAAGATAAGATAGAAGAACTTAAAAAGAACAGAGAAGAGCAAGTCCAGAAGAAGAAGAAAATACTGAAGGAACTGCAGAAAGTGGAAAGGCAGTTGCAGATGAAAACACAGCAGCAATTTACCAAAGAATACTTGGAAACCAAAGGTCAGAAAGACTCAGTATCTCCACAGCAGCAGTGCTCTCATAGCGGAGTCTTCCCAGAAGGGGAAGGAGATGGTAGTCTCCCAGAGGATCACTTTGCAGAGTTACCTCAGGTTGACACACTCTTATTTAAAGATAACGATGTTGATGATGAGCACCAGTCTCCACCATCGGCAGCACAAATTGATTTTGTCCCAGTCCAGCCTTTATCATCTCCACAGTGTAACTTTTCCGGTGACTTAGGTTCTAATGGGACAAGTTCTCTTGAACTTCAGAAAGTATCAGGTAATCATCAGCTTATAGGACAGCCTCAGATTGCTATTACTGGACATGATCAGGGGCTGTTAGTTCAAGAACCAGATGGACTAATGGTTGCAACTCCAGCCCAGACGCTTACCGACACTCTTGATGACCTGATAGCAGGTGGGTTAAGAAATATATCTGTAATAATTTCTCTTTAATCTGTGTGCTCAACTTCTTTACACGACCCTCCAAAGACACCAACCTGGTACTTTTCCATTGTAGACCTATCTTTGTAAAATTACTTATTCCTGGAGGTGTTTTGGAAGTGAATTTAACTAAGCCAGACAGCACTAATGCACAAAAGTGTGTTTTCCCCTCTTCTTTTTCGTTATTTGCAAAGGCAAAGAAATAAAATTGACATGATCTTTTATTTTAGAACTTTGGTATCAAAACCACCCTGTGGGGGGAAAAAATCATTAAAAAATTAAATTAAATTAAATTAAAAAAAAAAAGAAAAAAAAAAAGAAACCACCCTGTGGGGGCACCTGGGTGACTCAGTTGGTAGAGCATGCAACGCTTGCTTTCCAGGTTGTGAGTTTAAGCCCCATGATGGGTGTAGAGACTGCTTTAAACAAATGAGCAAAAACATACCCTGTGTTGTATCTTGGGTAGGAGACCTCTAAATAGAATTTCTTTGTAGGCCTTAGAGATATTCACGTAAGAATTATACGTTAAATTTTCCTGCTATTGATTTTCATATGTGGATATCGTAATTCTAAATTACATGGCTTTCTCTTTATTTATAATTATATTAGATCACTTTAATATTTGTAATTAAAAGGGATGTTCAGAGAAAACTACGCATTCCATGTTCTTGTATCTGTGGTCAGAAGATTCAAATTACCCTGAAGTTATCATCAACTGGATGATGATTTGGAGATTGGGATTTTCATATTTACTATCCTGATGAAAGCACACAGACAAAGACACCACACATACACACAGGAAAAGAGAAAAAGAAAGGCCTGATAACCTTAAAGTATATGTTTCTGTTTATTGTTGTGTGGAAAATTACAACTAGATTTGAAATGAGGTGCACAAGTTTACTTTCCCTTTCATTGTCCTTGCAGCAGTGGGAAAACAGTGCAATTAATCATTTACCTTCCTAAAGATGGCTGGTGAATGTATCACCTCCATGAGAGCCCAGTTCAGAAATGCAGCCAGAATGGCTGTTGACAGTGGATGAAGACCAAGAACTAAGATGTAGCTGGAGTGATATTCAAAGGCAGGCCAGTCCTCTGTCTCTTGATTGCAACATTTTTTTCCTTACTGTTGTCTGTTTCCTCTTGTCATATTCTCCTCCCCTCTTCCCATCCCAATTATGCTATCCCAGTTTCCTTTCTTCTTTTGTGAGCTTTTAGCCTTCCTAATCTTTGCTGAATCTTTAAAAATGTGGAATAAGCTTACTTAAATCAGGAATTATATTGGGCTTGTATATGACTTGTAATGGTTATAGAACTGTGATACTGCCTATGAGTTTCCTCTGATACGTAATTAGTATCACTGTGCAGAAGAGGAATATCTTAGTTTCCTAGAAAGAGAATAAAAATGCTGGGAAAGGTTTTAAGAAGTTAGATTCTTTATTCTTTAGTTTGGGTTTTTTATACCTGCAGCCAACAGTCGCTTAACTCAAATGAACTTTGTGTCATTAGCATTGAGAGTTGTTATAAATTATGAATAAACTCTTAAGAGTTCATTTATAGTTCTAATTTCTAATCTAATATAAGCAGATATTTGAGTGTCAAGTACAAATATGAATAATAATAATGAAACCAAGCATATGGGAATAAAATTTTTACGACTTAGGATTCAATAAGTAGCATTATAATGTTTGTAATTACATACTCAGTTTGCAGTTATGAAACCCACATTACTGCTCAATCTAGCTTTGTTGTAACTTAGAACTTGTCTTTTTTTTTTTTTTTTTTTTAAATAATGTAGAAACAGCTCTAAAAGGAACTTGAAAATATTAACTTTATGGTAGTATTTATGGGTGGTTCTTGTATGGGAGGTGAAATTTTATTTCATTCAACTATTTGTTAAATTGAAATGGTCTTTTATAAAGTTCAAAATATTTGTTTAGAAACATCTTTTATTTATATATGTTAATATAAACTATGAAAATTTAATTTCTGTTAGACATTAGTGATAGTTGGCCTATCATTTTGTACAATATTCTTTTATTAACAAGCTTTCACATATAAATCAACCAATAAATACAAAAGTTATCTTCATATAAAAATTTTCCATTTTTATGAAGGTTATCTGTTTTAAAATATATAGCAACAATTAAATTTCCTTTTTCAGTATGACAAACTTTCTCACTTAAAGTTAAAAAATGTTATTTTATTAAGTCCCGGTTTCTTTTAATTTTCTTTATTGAAGGTGAAAGAAATTAGACAAGGGTGGATTAGGTGAATACCTAATTCTACGATTGCATGCTATATTAATATATTAATAATGATTATAGATCAGGCCAAAGATGTAATTAATTTTACCCAAATTAAATCTAGTTCTCATCCCTTGTATTTAATAAAGGAGAGAATACTGTATATCTTACAGTTTTACTTTAGAGAATATCCATTAAATAATAGCAATAAATTTTGCTCTTTAAATATAGGAGTATTTTTTTCTTTATTGCTTGCATGGCAAAATATTTTCATGTAAATGAGTTGGTTAGATAAGTAATTTAGTAAGACGGTGACTTGATTAACTTAGTATTTTAGTGTATAGTCTTATATGTGTCATACTTGATATAGTCCCAGACAGAATGTATGTAAACTCTTGGTTGGGAGCATGGTTCTTCAGGTCCTTTCCTTGTAAAAATAAGTGTTGGGCTTTTAGAAGTTATCATAATGACAAGTGATTCTCAGTTCAAATGTATAGAACTAAGATTTAGAAATCTAAAATTCAAAATAGCTTTGACAATTGAGCATTTCTAGAAACATCTGGTAAAAATTTTATCATTAATATATAAAGATCAATTAAAAATCAAATAATATCAATTTATTCACATTTATTGAGCACTTACCATGTATTAAGCTCTGTGCTCAATGCTTTATATACATTATCTCATGGCTATTTATAATAATCTTATAAAATAGGTCCTTTTCCCACGTCTGTTTTTCTGTTGAAAAACTAAGACATATGGATATTAAGTTACTACTAGGTGCCAAGATTTAAACTCAGTTCAGCCATGTTTAAAAACCTTAAGTGTAATATGCATGCATCTGATTCATCTTGAAGTTCTGGATTTATCTTAAAGATATTTGTTATTTCCTTGGGCTTCTAAAAAAATGAACAGTTTCCCTTATTTTTATATAAAGATTTTATATATATGTAAGGTTTTATATAGTTTTGTGGCTAGCGCATTGTTAGTGTTGTTGGCACCTTAATAGGTTCTCTTAAAACAAATTCTCGTTCAAAAGTATATTGCTTTAAGTAATCTTATAGTATAATCTTAAGAATAAAAAGGTACTTAGGAAATCCTCTTATTTTTGAGAGAATTTGCAATAAAATACCTTTAAATAATTTCTTCTAATGTTAATATTTTACTTATAGGCTTTTATTTATTTGTATATATTTACTAAAGTTACTGTTATATAAAACAGATTATGGTAATTTTCTAAACTCTCACAGCATAGTTTATGTACACGTAGTGTCTGAGATTTTTATATAGTAAAGTTTATTATTATCTTCCATATTGCCTACAAAACCATGTTAAATTTCATAAAGAATTAAGTAGAATATTGCAGTTAGTTCTTCTATCACCCCATTTTAGGATAGTGCATAAATTTAATTTGAATTGTATAGTGACTTTTGTGGCAGCAATCTGTATTAGTCATTTTCAGAGACATTTCATTCAGAGGTAGGAAACGTTTTAGGGTTTATGAAAATGTAATAGTCCTGGTGTAATTTTATGTTAATAATACCTTTATTCCACATGTACCTTTTTAAATCTTGCTACTTTCTAGTCTTCATTACTTTTCGTATGTAATTAATCCTATTAAAGTCACTTTTGTGGAATGTTTCTGATTGTCATTATTGCAAAGAGGAAAAAATGTTTCTAGGATAATATTGTACAAAAATGTATGATAGTTGATATAACAACACATTTTTGGTAATAGAGCTGTTAAATGCACAAAAGTATTTTTTAAAAACCATCTCTGTGAAGAAGTCTTTTTTGTATCACATCTGACATAGTGCTCTAATCAGTTATTTAAAAAAATTAAGAATCTGTTTTTCATAATAACAAAAGGAGATAACATGGATAGACAACATTAATAATGATAAAAAAAGTAGTTATGTTAGCAAGGTATATGTTGATAATTATGAGACTACTGTTGAAAGCTTATTATTACAGAGAAGCTACATATTATTCCTTAGTGTCTTATTTTCTAGAGCTGTTTTCCAAACGTATCTGCTGTTTTGAGGAGGTATAGCAAAATACTATCTGCTTTTAATTCATTGATGACAAAAAATTTTTTTATTAAACTTTGTTTCCATTGTGCAAGTTCTTATATGTGAAACAAAAATACATAATAATTATTCCTATTCGTAACCATGATAGAAGCTATAGAAATTCATATGGCCAAGACAATTTTATATATATTGGTGGGGAGAAGAGCGGGACAGCTCAGGTAGAAATATATCTGAACATCTTAAGTTTGCAACTTATTTAAGAAGTAGTATACTAAACTTAGTCATTTTTTCTTGTGAATGGTATCCTTGATTAGGATCCAGTCATATCAAAATTCTAGAGACTAAACATTCTCCAGCATGTGAAATGATTACATTTTCTATTGAGACCTGTGTTTTTGATTTTTGGTCTAGGTAAGAGAAGGTTATTGTCATTACTGAAGCTTTGTCTTTTTTTTTTTTTCATATTATTAATGGTTATATGTTTTTTTCTGAGTATTTTCTTTAGTGAGTAGTAATGTTTATATTTTTCAATACAGTGAACAATAGTACTGAAAGTCCTATAAAATATCTGATACTTACATTTATTGAGCACTTAACATGTGCCAAACACTGTGTGTTTTAAATGTTTTTTGTTCCTTACCTAGCAGACAACTCATAACATCCCTCTGAATAGGTCCCATTTCTCCCTCTGTGGGGTTAACACTGTCTCTTAAGAAACATAAGCAATATGCAGAGACATAAAGATAGAATGTAAGTTAACTCAGTTTTCAAACACCAGACTGATATCTCTAATAAAAGTTCCAATGATCATTTTAAAAATAGTTTTATTTTCAGACATTGATGCATTTTAGCAAATTTTCAAAGTAAATATTGAATTTTAAAACATATTCTCTGCTATTTATGTGAGAAATATTTTAGTGTATTCTCTCCCCCCCCCCTCTTTTTTTTGTATTGTCTTTAGGATGTTTTTATCTAATTATCTTTTACAAACTAAGATACAAAATTTATTATTTATTGGAAACTACTTTTTCCCTATTGACAGCATAAAAGGCTATCATTTGTTGTATATTCACTAAATAATGGGCACCATGCTAGTAAGTACTTTACATGCATCATCTCAAGTGGTGTTTCCAACAATATTTCAAGGCAGGTACTATTATTATCATCCTCATTTTACATATGAGGAAAATTGAGACTCTCCGAGGTTAAATTACTTGCCTGAAATCAGAAAGTGGTGGCACTAGGATTTAAGCATAGGTCCATTTGACTCCAAGCTTGTGATTTGACTACTACATTATATTCCTGCTATAAAATTTTCTGTTTTTTTGTGTTTTTCTGTATACAAATGACTTCATTCTTTCAAGTAGCATTCAGCAATGTGAATATTGTTTTTCAGCTGTGAGTAGCAGAGTGCCCACTGGTTCAAACAGTTCCTCTCAGACCACAGAATGTCTTACACCTGAACCCTGTTCACAGTCTCCAAGCAATGTGGCTTCCCAGTCTATGCCCCCTGTGTATCCTTCAGTTGACATTGATGCACATGTGAGTAGATTGCTTTATTTAAACTTATTTTGCAAATTCTGATTTTCTTTGGAAAAGAAAATTATTATACATTCATTGTACAAATAAGAATTATTTGCTCTTCAATTGATAATCCCGTTGTAAACAAAAACGAACCTTTTTTCCTTTTAGACTGAGAGCAATCATGACACAGCATTGACATTAGCTTGTGCAGGTGGCCACGAAGAACTTGTGTCTGTACTCATTGCACGAGATGCTAAAATTGAGCACAGAGACAAAAAAGGTAAGACATGTCAGTCAGAAGTAAAGCCTAAGAGTTTTTTCGTGTGTGTTTTTGTGTGTGTCTGCCTGTTTAGAAAATAATTGTTATTTTTTTTAATATTTATTTCTGAGAGAGAGAATGGGAGCGAGCAGGGGAGGGGCAGAGAGAGAGAGAGAGAGAGAGAGAGAGAGAGAGAGAGAGAGAAGGGAAAGAGGATCTGAAGCAGGCCTCATGGCTGATATTAGCGAGCCTGATATGGGTCCCAGACTCACAAACCTTGAGAACATGACCTGAGCCAAAGTTGGACGCTTAGCTGACTGAGCCACCCAGGCACCCCAAAAATAATTATTTTTTTATTATCAATAAGTAGTTCCTAAACTATCTCAGTGAAAAGATGGAGAAGCAGGGGTACCTGGGCAGCAGCTCAGTCCGTTAAGTGTCTGACTCTTGATTTCAGCTTAGGTCATGATCTCATAGTTTGTGGGTTCGAGTCCTGCATCGGACTCTGGTCTGACAGTGTGAAGCCTGCTTGGGATTGTCTCTCTCTCTTTCTCTCTGCCCCTCCTGCTCTTGCACGTGTGTGTGTGTGCGCGTGCACGTGCGTGCGCTCACTCTCTCTCTCTCTCTGAAAATAAATAAATTTTTAAAGGTGGATATGCATATTTCAATTAGGAATATCCAGATTTGTTCATTTACAGAGCCAGATTATTCTCAAAATTTTTTTTAAATTAAGACTATATATCATGAGTGAAATACAGCAAGTTGTGGTTGCCTTTCTTTTTTTTTTTTTGTAATTTTTTTTTAATGTTTATTTATTTTTGAGAGAGAGAGACAGAGCACAAGCGGGGGAGGGGCAGAGGGAGGGGGAGACACAGAATCTGAAGCAGCTTTGGGCTCTGAGCTGTCAGCACAGAGCCCGACATGGGGCTCAAACTCACAAACCATGAGATCATGACCTGAGCCGAAGTCGGACGCTCAACCGACTGAGCCACCCAGGCACCCCATGGTTGCCTTTCTTCTTAATCCAAAAGTATAATATCCAGAGCTCATTATGAGTATAAACTTTAGTAGTTTTGTTTGACTTAGCATTTAGTTTTTATCAGGTATTTTGGGGTTTTTGTCACTAACAAATGAGAGCTTAGAGCAATTTGTTAAATGGTTATAATTATCTACCTTAATGACCTTATTCTATTAAAATAATAGAAAACTGAGGGGCCCCTGGGTGGCTCAGTTGGTTAAGTGTCCGACTCTTGGTTTTGGCTCATGTCGTGATCTCACCATTCATGAGTTCAAACCCTGCATTGGGCTCTGCACTAACAGCCAGGAGCCTGCTTGGGATTTTCTCTCTTTCCCTCTGTCTCTGCCCCTCCCCTACTCACTCTCTCTCTCTCTCAAATAAATAAATAAACTTAAAAAAATTTTTAATAGAAAATTGAAAACAATGGCTCAATAAGCAAAAAAAACAAATTTGAGATTTTTATTTCTCCTTTAGGTTTCACACCACTGATCCTGGCAGCAACAGCAGGCCATGTTGGAGTTGTTGAAATCCTTTTGGATAAAGGTGGCGATATAGAAGCACAATCTGAACGAACTAAGGATACTCCACTTTCATTAGCATGTTCTGGTGGACGTCAGGAGGTGTGTTAATGTTAATTTTCACTTTGTAACCATTATGCTCGTATTTTAAATATGCATATACTAAGTAATTTAGCTACATGAATAAAACTTGCCTGTGTTTTGACATGTTCCATATACTAAGTTTAATGGGAGTAGTGAATCACCTTTCATAGAATTTGTTTCTTGCCGTTTAGGCAAAAAAATTTCTGTTTATCCTTACATTTATTGGGGGCTGAATGAACCATAATCCTAACACATATGAAATGCAAGTTCATCACTCAACAATTGACGAGTAGGAAGAGTAACATTTTAAAAATAAAAAAAGAGAGAGTAATATCTTGTTATTGTAATATAATTGGGATTTCAAAGCTCCAAATTCCTGATACGAAGTTTAATCCATTTCTCCAGTTGCTGATACTTGAATATCTAGGGCATAATTAAAATGCCAGATATTCAGGCAAGGAAGTTACAGGTTCCATTTCTCCGTGCTTCCTTCATTATAAGTTGAACACTTGTTTTTTATATTTTACTTTGTAGGTGGTAGACTTGCTGCTGGCTCGAGGTGCAAATAAAGAACACAGGAACGTGTCTGATTATACACCATTGAGTCTAGCTGCATCTGGAGGATATGTTAATATCATTAAGATCCTACTTAATGCTGGGGCGGAGATTAATTCAAGGTATGTATCTTCATTTTATTATTCATGATTAGTACATTACTACATTGGGGTTAAATGTCTTCCTCTATATATCTGGACAGATACCACTTTTAATTAAGATAGTAATAAAATCAAGTATACTTTAACTAAAAGTGAAAATTTTTTTTAAAGATTGTATTAAAGTTACAATATCAACAATTATTCCTGTAATGTGCTTATAAGTAGTCACAGCTTACTTCAAAATGCTAACATGGCTATTTTTAGAGAGGTGTCATCTCGGAAAGTACTTCATTATGTGTAGTTGGAAATTTATAACCTCTAAATAGGGGTTATCTTTTACATTGTGTAATTTTCCAGGGTGCCTGGGTGGTTCAGTCAGTTAAGCATCTGACTCTTGATCTCAGCTCAGGTCATGATCTCATGGTTCATGAGTTTGAGCCCTGCATTGGGTTCTATGCTGATAGCATGGATCCTGCTTGGGATTCTCTCTCTCCTTCTCTCTCATACACTCTCTCTCTCCTCCCCCCACCCTCCCCCCCATGCTGTCACTCTCTCAAAATAAATAAACAATAAATAATATTAATGTATAAATAAATAAATAAATAAATAAATAAATAGATTTTCCTATTCCTAATTAGTAGTCTACACAAATAAAATTTACACTGGTGTTAGAAACCTTTCTTTTTACTGAATCATTTTCATCTTTTATATTCTCTATGCTTTTTAAAACGCAATAGGCAACATATTACCTTAATTTTCTAAGCACATTTCTCCCTTTAGGACTGGGAGTAAACTGGGTATTTCTCCCCTGATGTTGGCTGCCATGAATGGACACGTTCCTGCAGTGAAACTGCTGCTTGATATGGGTTCAGACATTAATGCCCAAATAGAGACCAATCGGAACACGGCTCTTACTTTGGCCTGTTTTCAAGGCCGAGCAGAAGTCGTGAGTTTGCTTCTGGACCGAAAAGCCAATGTTGAACATAGGGCAAAGGTAAGAATTTTATAACTTGTCAACTACTTCAGGTATATTTCTAGTGTAAAAAGTGTGGCATTTCGGGGCACTGGACTGGCTCAGTTGGTGTAGTGTGGGACTCTTGATTTTGGAGCTCTGAGTTCAAGCCCCACATTGGGTGTAGAGATTACTTAAAAATAAAGTCTTAAAAAAAAAATATCGCTTTTCAACTCCAATTGTGCTATTTTAAATTGTTGTAAGTTAAAACTGACAACCCAAGGCAGGACCAGGGAACTGTGCTGTATACAGTGGTCAGTGACACAATATCATCATTTGTGACTTTTATTAAGAACAATGAAGAAAGTAGAATCACATTTTCCAACCTCAACCTTAAGTAGCTCTCTATGAATCTTCCAGTTTGCAATTTTGACTGTAATAAGATTTTGTAGTGATTGTTTTGTAGAGTTCTTTTTTTTTAATTTCTTAGGTAACTTCTACTCCCAACATTAGGTTTGAACCCACGACCCTGAGATCAAGAGTTGTATATTCTACCAACTAAGCCAGCCAGGTGTCCCATATAGAGTCCTTTAATGTAGATTTTTAAAGAACTGCGTGGATTATAAAATTAAGACAGCTAAAATCTAATCTGATCATGACAGATTCTGACAATTTCATGAGTGTTTGGCATTTAGAAAGGAGTTAGTATCTCGGCGTTTTTAATTGCTGTGCTTGGAATTATTAGAAACTTACAACCCTAGAAAAGCGTAGCTTATATAGAATTCATTATAATCACACAACGAATGGCCAAATTTTTAGTCATTTCAAATTTGAAAGGTCTGAATGAAATTCTCATATTGTCTCTCTGAACTGCATTAGTTATGTTTCTTAAAATTTAATGCAACATTTACATTTTTTTAATCTATGAAATTAGGGAGTGGAGTTTTCCTCAAATTTTTCATAGCACAAAGAAAAATGAGCCTTTCCTGCTGTCCAGTTTATCTTTTTGTATTATGCGTATTTAGTGTTGTCCAATTATCTATTAGATGTCCTAGAGAAACCCGTATTACTTTGGAAATGATACCAGTAGGAAATGTCTCTTGGCAAATATTTTGAAGACTAATGAGCAAAAGACACATATACATAAAATTTAAGAAGTGCTATTTTAATCTACTTTTCCCAAGGTTGAATAGGATTAAAGGAATTTATCCAGAGTTATTTAGCAAACTAACATTCTCAGTTAGATATTTTAAACAAAATTTTCCCAGGGTGCCTGGGTGGCTCAGTTGGTTAAGTGTCCCACTTTGGCTCAGGTCATGATCTCACGGTTCATGAGTCAGAACCCTGCGTCAGGCTCTGTGCTGACAGCTCAGAGTCTGGAGCCTGGTTCAAATTCTGTGTCTCCCTCTCTCTCTGCCCCTCCCCCACTCACATTCTGTCTTTCTCAAAAATAAAAAAATTTAAAAAAACATTAAACAGAATTTTCCCATTGAACAGTGATGTGCCTTATTTAATTTTCTTTTTATTCATTTTTCATTATCTGTATTCATTGTGCAGAGAAGTTACTGTCTCATGTATAAATTTATAACAGTATAGAAGTTACGAAATTGTTTTTTTATGAGTTGGAATGAGTGAGTTCATTCCAGCATGTCTGATTCAATTCAACAATTTTCACTTGTAGTTTAGTGAAATTGAAGACTGAATACTGCTTAGTTCTTTTATGAGAGAAAATCAGAAATAGAGTCGACTTATAAGTCAGTTGTTTTAGTCTGTTAAGATAATTGTATTCATTTACTTGCATAAATTTTTGGTTTAAACAGACTGGTCTTACCCCCTTGATGGAAGCTGCTTCTGGAGGATATGCAGAGGTTGGAAGAGTTCTCCTTGATAAAGGAGCAGATGTCAATGCCCCCCCTGTGCCTTCCTCAAGAGATACTGCTCTCACAATAGCAGCAGATAAAGGTCACTACAAATTTTGTGAGCTCCTGATTAATAGGTGGGTAAATTTTATATTTACATATAGGAGTTTTTGTGATCCTTTTTACTTTTCAGCACCTTTACAATTAATCAGATTGTTTTTACTTTATTGGCATTTTAAAGAATGGATTATTTGTATGCTATTTTATAGAAGATAAAAGACAAATAGAGGAAATAGAAAGTCACCCTCTTCTCACAGGATACAAACTATACTAACATTCTTTGACTTTATAGGGGAGCCCATATTGATGTTCGAAACAAGAAGGGAAACACACCACTTTGGCTGGCCTCCAATGGTGGTCACTTTGATGTGGTGCAATTGCTAGTCCAAGCAGGTGCCGATGTGGATGCAGCAGATAACCGGAAGATCACACCTCTTATGTCAGCGTTTCGCAAGGTAATTTTATGTGGGGGAAGAAAGCTAAATGCAATCATTTTTAACTAATTCTAAGTTGAAACCATGTGAGAAAAATGAATTGCTCTTGGAGAATAGACTGCATTTCCATACATAAATCACTGCTATCTTTCCACTCTCTTTGTGGCCAAATCTCAGAGCTACGTGGTAGCTCACCATGAGCAACTTTGTTTGTAAAGCACTTGGCATCTTGACTAGTTTTGTCGTGTACGCAAAACACAAGATTTAAGTATGCGGGTGAATGTCTTCTCTACCTAAAAAGGAACAAAAAGGAATGGTCTCTTTCATAAAAACTTACTATGTCTCGTATGTATGTTAAAGCTTGCTTGTCTGCTATATTTTTAAAAGCTTTCCCACTACAATTATGGTAAAGTATAAACCACTTACCATGGCTTACAAAGCCCTGCAGGATGTGGTTCATGCCCACAGCCCCATAGCAGTCATTTATGCTACCCTTCACCTTTGCTCACTACACTTTAGCTGCTGGCCTAGAATGCACTATATTTTTAACTGCCAGAGGGCCTTTGCTATGAGTTTTCTCTCCCTTGCTCTTCACTGGCTCACTTCTGCTCATCTTTTAGCTCCAATTTTATTTTATTTTATTTTATTTTATTTTATTTTATTTTATTTTATTTTATTTTATTTATTTTTTAAAGCTGATTCATTTATTTTGAGAGAGAGAGAGTACACATGCATGAGTGCAAATGGGGAAAGGGCAGAGAGAGAGAGAGAGAGAGAATCCCGAGCAGACTCCGTGGTGTCAGTGCAGAGCCCACTGAGGGGCTCAATCTCACAAATCGTGAGATCATGACCTGAGCCACCAAATCAAGGGTTGGAAGCTTAACTGACTGAGCCACCCAGGTGCCCCAGCTCCCATTGTATATGTCACTACTTAGAGAGTCCTTCCCTAACACTCAGTCTGAAAAGGTCCTTTTGCTCTTTTTTATAGTACCCTATTATTTTCCTTATACCAATTTGTAATTATACATTCAAATATGTATTTACTTTTTTAAAGCTTATTTCCCCAGTTAGACTGGAAGATCCAGGAAGACCAAGCTTTATGAATATCACTCTTTATGCACATTGTTTAGCATAGTGCCCAACACATATTAGGCAGTCACTAAATAGCTATTGAATGAGAATGGTGTAAGTTTTAGGCCTTACAAAAAAAATCTTAGGGGCGCCTGGCTGGCTCTGTCAGTGGAACATGCGACTCTTGAATCTAGGATTATATGTTTGAGCTCCATGTTTGGTGTAGAGATTACTTAAAAAATAAAATCTTCTAAAAAAATCTTAAGGGTGGGGGAGAGGGGAAAGTGGATAATGAGCACTGGGGAGGGCATTTGTTGGGATGAGCACTGGGTGTTGTATGGAAACCAAACTGATAATAAATTATATTTTTTAAAAATCTTAAAATATTTTCTAGACTTAATTCTTTAAGTTTTTGCCCTTTCCTTTTAATTGAGGCATCATTTACATATAGTGAAATATACAAACCAAAGGTGCATAGTTTAATGAGTTTTGATAACTGTATACACCTGGGTAACCCACACCCCATAAATTCATAAAATACTTCTGTAATCCTAGAAAGTTCCATCATGCCCATTCTCAATGAATTTCCTGCCGTGGAGACAACGACTTTTCTGATTTTTGTCACCATCAGACTAATTCTGGAAGATGTTTTAGAACTTGGTAGGAAGGAAAACTATGCAAGTTTGGTTATATTGAGGTAGATGATAGTTAGAATTAATTATAGATCATTCACCTCTGATCATAGCATTTAGAAAACATTTTCCCTAGATTCAAGTCATAGGTCTCAGATAATTGTGAGAATCTACCTTGTTTATTAAGATGGACCCAAAATAATATTTTGCAAGGTAGAACATCTCTCTGTTTTAGGACCTATTTCCTTTTTAAATAAAGGTTCATTTCACACTGCCAATTTTTATTAATACATTTATTCTAGGAAACACTTGTTTTCTACAAAAGTTTTTCTATTTTCAATGGGAAATGCTAAGTTAAATTTAGGAGAAATACCTGGGCATGTTGTTTTTATTTTCATAATTTCAATTTTAAGTTTAGTAAATGATCTGGAAGTATCTTTATACCTTTTACTCTTAAGTTTTTAAGCATATGAGCAAATTTTCAAGGAATTCTTCTGTGCATTTTTTGTTGTACTTCTCACAGGGTCATGTGAAAGTTGTTCAGTATTTGGTGAAGGAAGTCAATCAGTTCCCTTCTGATATTGAATGCATGCGATACATAGCAACAATTACAGATAAGGTAGGTTCACTAGAACATTGAAACACATTTGTGTTCTTTGTGGAATTAGATGCCAAAGTGTGCAATTAGCAACCTTTGTTTTGTCCTCTGTGACACCGATCACCTCATCTGTCTGTGCTTTAGTTTCTCTATTTGCAAATGAAGAATGGATATAATAATTTTGATAAATTATTTTGAGGATTCCTTCCTGTTATGGACTATAATTACAGTGAATGCAGCTAAAATTTATAACTAGACTGTTACCTTGATTAGAATTAGTTTGTATTCTCTAAGAATACAAACTTTAAGAAATAGTGATTTTTTTTTTTTTTTTTTTTCATGAAGATTGTTACATGACTACACTCAAAGGATTGCTTATATTTGGCTCAATGAATTTCAGTTGTTTGGGCTTTATGCCCTGGACTTCAGTGTGCTTATCAACTCAAGTTTTATTTGGCCTGTTTCTATGTTCCTATATTTATATTATTCCATTTTCCACTGTAGGAACTCTTAAAAAAATGTCACCAGTGTGTTGAGACAATTGTGAAGGCTAAAGACCAACAGGCTGCAGAAGCAAATAAGAATGCAAGTATTCTTTTGAAAGAGCTTGATCTGGAAAAGGTGAGTAAGAAAAATAATTTTTCTTATGAGAAATTGTTGAGGGGGTGTGGGAGGGAGGATGGGCTAAATGTGTGAGGAGCACTAAGGAATCTACTCCTAAAATCATTGTTGCATTATATGCTAACTAATTTGGATGTAAATTTTTTTTTTTTAATAATTTTTTTTTTTAATGTTTATTTTTGAGACAGAGAGAGACAGAGCATGAACGGGGGAGGGGCAGAGAGAGAGGGAGACACAGAATCGGAAGCAGGCTCCAGGCTCTGAGCCATCAGCCCAGAGCCCGATGCGGGGCTCGAACCCACAGACCGCGAGATCATGACCTAAGCTGAAGTCGGACGCTTAACCGACTGAGCCACCCAGGCGCCCCTGGATGTAAATTTTTAAAATGAAAAAAAAAAGAGAAATTGTTGAGGGGCGCCTGGGTGGCTCAGTCGGTTAAGCGTCAGACTCTGGATTTTGGCTCAGGTCATGATTTCACAGTTTGTGAGATCGAGTCCCACATCCGGCTCCACACTATCAGTGCGGGATTCTCTGTCTTCTCTCTCTGGCCCTTCCCCCCTCTTGCTCAAAATTAAACAAAGTAAAAAAAAAGAAATTGTTGAAAATTTGTTGTAATAAATTTACCCTCCTTATGACCAATAACCTTCGTATCTCTTTCAAAGGAAATGATTAATAGACTGTTAAATTACCATCACTTTTTTTTATTTTGACCTCTTGTTCTTAAAAAATATTTTGAGCCATAAAAGTGAGAGACTAGTTTTCAAGCAGATCACAGTTTACCAAATAACATTACTACCTAAATGATTCTAACATTAGTATTAGAAAATATTTAGTAAAGCATTAGAAACCTTTTGCTAATTATAATATTTATGCTATAAGTGTTTTATTAGATCCTCACTTAAAGAGTAAGTGTCTGAGGGATGCCTGGGTGGCTCATTTGGTTAGGCGTCTTACTCTTGATTTTGACTCCGGTCATGGTCTCCCAGTTGGTGAGATTAAGCACCTCTCTAGCTCAGTGCTAGCAGCGCAGAGCCTGCTTGGGATTCTCTGTCTCCTTTCTCTGCCCCTTTGCTGCTTGTGCTCCCTCTCAAAAATAAATAAATAAAACACTTTAAAAAAAAGAGTAAGGGTCTGATATCCTAGGATGTATGGTATAATGGAAAAGGTTTCAAAAACAAGATTGCTTACATGAAGTTCAGTCTGCTTACCTGGAAAGTGAGGGTGTTGCTATTCAATGCAGAAGTTGCATTAAAAGAACAAATAACATGCCCAAGTAGAATTATTTTAAGAAGGCAAGAGATAGCTTAACATGAAGATATTTTGTTGATGATTAAAAGAAAAAATATATGATTATTTTGACAGATGCTAAAATTTTGAAACCAATTCTTAGTTTAAAATTAAAAACAAAAGCAAAAACAAAAAAAAACCTTATAAGACCAGAAGAACAGGTCACTTACAAATCAATGAGAAAAACATAACTTGCCCAGAATAAAAAATGTTCCTGTGAATGGGTAGTTCACAGAAAAAGAAATACAAATGTTCAGTAATTTTTTTTTTTTTTTTAAGCAGATTGGCAAAGCTTAAACTTTAAAGATTTGGGGGTCGCCTGGGTGGCTCAGTCGGTTAAGCGTCCGACTTCAGCTCAGGTCATGATCTCGTGGTTTGTGAGTTCGAGCCCCACGTTGGGCTCTGTGCTGACAGCTCGAGCCTGGAGCCTGTTTCAGATTCTATGTTTCCCTGTCTATCTGCCCCTCCCCCACTCATGCTTTGCCTCTCTCTGTCTCTGAAAAATGAATACACCTTAAAAAAAACTTAAAGATTTGGTAATAGCTACTGATGGCAAAGGTGTGGATAGATTAGCACTCTAGCGAATGATTTTTGTTGTATGGTATAAATTGCTATGACTATTAATGGAAATGCTTTCACAAATAAATTAAAAGGGTGGTTACCCTTATTCAGCTATTCCACTTGCATAAATTTAGCCTCAGGTAAATAATTAGACAAATGCTCGAAGATGTGAACTTACAAGGACATTCATTGCTGATAATAGGGGGAAACGTGTAAACCTTAAAGTCTTATCATTAGAAAATTAAAATTTAGCACCTCCATGATAAAGTTGATTACAGGTAAGATCAGAAGGGAAAAAAAGTTATATTCATTTTAAAATAAAGTGAAGTTCATAGTTAGATGATTACTAAGGTAGTTTTCATGTCTATAATTTTGATTTTTGTGTAACTTCTCAGGGATGTGGTCAGCAGTTCCCTAAATAGGTAGCCAGTTTGTTCTTATGCCAACAGAGTGATAAAATTCCGTATTTAGCTAAATGTGCAATGTCTTCTTTCACTCGTTTCTCATTTACGTAGGAGATTGGCAAACTTTTTCTATAAAATGTCGAATAGTAAATATTTTAGGTTTTGCAGGCCATATGGTGTCTGTCATACGTCCTCATCTCTGCCATCAGAGCACAAAAGCAGCCATAGGCAATAGGTAAATGAACAAGCATGGCTGTGTTCCAATAGAACTTTATTTATGAACACTGGAATTTGAATTTTGTATAATTTCCAAGTGTCACGAAATAGTCTTTTTATTTGTTTCAACCATTTAAAATATCAAAGTCAGTCTTAGATTTTAGGCCATCAAACATAGCAGACTGGATTTGGTATTCAGGCCATAGTTTGCCAACCTCTCATTTAGGTAAATCAAAGAGTAATCAATTTATGCCTCAAAATGATAAATTATAGTTTTGAGGAAAATGCTTTACCTGTTTACCATAGAAGAACGAATAACTTGATGTGTTTCAAACTCTCATCATGATGCTAGGCAACTTACTACCATGTTTTCCTTTCCGAAAAAAAAGACATTTTATAGTACTAATCACAGCAAAATCTAAAAGTGATCAGAATTCTGTATGTGGCTTAAAAATTTCTGTAAGGTAGAAAAAAATAATTTTTACAATAGATTGTGGTTAATATTTTTAAAGTGAAATGTTTTAGAATTTTATAAAGATCATGATAGCTGAATTTTAGTCAAATAAACAGATACTGCATATGTGTACATTCAATTCATCTATCATACAATTCACCCATTTAAAGTATACAATTGAGGGGTGCCTGGGTGGCTCAATCAGTTAAGTGTCCCAACTCGGTTTTCGGCTCAGGTCATGATCTCACAGCTCATGAGTTTGAGCCCCACATCCAGCTCTGTGCTGACAGCGCAGTGCCTGCTTGGGATTCTCTATGTCCCTCTTTTCTTGCGCCTCCTCTGCTCTCTCTCTCTTTCCCTCTCTCTCTCTCTCTCTCTGTCTCTCAAAAACAAATAAATAAACATTAATATATAAATAAATAAGTAAATAAATAAACAAAGTGTACGATTGAAGTGTGCCTGGCTAGCTCAGTCAGTAGGCATACAACTCTAGATCTTGAGGTCGTAAATTCAAGCCCCATGTTGGGTGCAAAGATTACTTCAAAAACTAAAATAGAAAAAGTATTTTAAAATAAATAGAGTATATAATTCAGTGGCTTTTAGCATATTCAGAGTTGTGCATTGTTCACCACAGCCAATTTTAGAATATTTTTACTGTCCTGGAAAGAAACCCTACACCCGTTAAGTGTCACTCACTTTATTCAATCTCTCCATCCTAGGTAACCACTAATCTGCTTTTTGTCTTTATGGATCTGCCTATTCTGGACATTACACATAAATGGAATCATGCAGTATATGTTCCTCTGAGACTGGCTTCTTTCACTTCATAATGTTTTCAAGTTTCAACCATGTTGTCACATATATCAATACTTAATTTGGTTTTATTCCTAAATAATATCCCATCTCTCTGTCTCTCTCTAGCACACTCTCTCTCTTTCCCTCCACTCTCTCCCTCTCTGTCTCTCTCTCTCTCTCTCTCTCTCTCTCTCACACACACGTGCACACATACACACCCATACATCCATTCATTAGGCGATGGATATTCAGGCTGTTTCTACTACATAGGTATGTAAGTTTTTCTTTCTTTCTTTCTTTCTTTCTTTCTTTCTTTCTTTCTTTCTTTCTTTCTGTTTTTTAAATATGGATCACTTCATGAGTTTGCATGCTATCCTTGCACAGGGGCCATGCTCATCTTTGTATTGTTAGAGGGTTTTTAGTGTATGTGCTACCAAAGCAAGCACAGTGTTCAAGTTTTTGTATGAATGTGTTTTCATTTCTCTTGGGTATATGTATATCTAGGAATGGCATTGCTAGAGCATGTGGTAATTCTATTTGAGGAGCTGCCAGATTGTTTTCCAAAGCAGCTGCACCATTTTATGTTCCTACCAGCAAGTGTTTGAAGGTTTTAATGTCTCCATACCCTCACCGCTATTTGGTATTATCTGTCTTTTTGAGTATAGCCATCTAGTGGGTATGGAGTGGGTATCTTATTGTGATTTTGATTTGCTTTTCCTTGATGTCTAGTAGATATTGAGCAACTGTCTTCATATGCTTTGGCTACTCATATGTTCTTTAGGAAAATGTCTGTTCAGGTCCTTTGTGTATTTTTGAATTGAGTTATATTTGTCTTTTTATTACTATGTCATAAGAGTTCTTTATCCTTGATACAAATCCCTTACCAGATGTATGATTTGCAAAAAAAAAATTTTCCCATTTTATGGGTTGTATTTCTACTCTGTTGATGGGTCCTTTGAAGCACAAAAACTTTTAACTTTGATGGCGTCTAGCTTATCTATATTTTTCTTTTGGTGCTTTTATAAGTGTGTTTTAACACTGGTCTCCATGGGAAGCCTCGTGTCATAAGCAAAAATACCCATTCTTTATTGTATTTTATTTTTTTACTGTTCATTTCTTTATTTTGAGAGAGAGAGAGAGAGAGAGAGAGAGAGAAAGAGCATGAACCAGGGAGGGGCAGAGAGAGGGGGAGACAGAGAATCCCAAGCAGGCCCTCTGCTTTCAGCATGAGCCCATACACAGGGGCTCAAACCACAAACTATGAGATCATGACCTGAGCTGAAATCAACAGTTGGAGCCACCCGGGTTCCCCACCCATTCTTTATTTTAAATAATTGTATTATGGGTGAAATGATACACCTGCACTTAATTTTCAGTCCAGAGAGGAGAGCAGAAAGCAGGCTCTTGCAGCTAAAAGAGAAAAAAGGAAAGAAAAGAGAAAAAAGAAAAAAGAGGAGCAGAAAAGGAAACAGGAAGAAGATGAGGAAAACAAACCTAAGGAGAATTCAGAACTACCAGAGGATGAAGATGAAGAGGAGAATGATGAAGATGGTAAGAAACGACTTTTTCAAATTAATGATAAAAATCTGTTCATCAACTTCATTTTGAGTGCTTTTTACTCTAATTAATTCTAGTTAGATATTCATTATTTTAATCTGGAATTGACAACTGGCTTTCATAGTAAATATTTCTAAATAATTTACATTGTAAAGTGATAGAAACAGAAAGGGTAAAGGCAAGCATGTTATTTGAAGTTTCAGTTGTAATTTAAGTTCCTTTGTAAAACATCATGTATGTCCTACGTGTAATACAGTAAAGAGATTTGCCAGCTTCTGTTCAGGTTCTTCCCTACCCTTTCCTCCTCCATTTGGAAACTGGGGAGAGATCCAGTTCCTCAGTAAATTTTGAGCTAAGACTTGGGCCCAAAGCTATACAGGTTCATTATTCTCAGAGTTGTTTTTTGTACATCCTAGTAGTGTTTGTAATAGGCAAATAATTGTTCTCTATTTGAATTCTAATTCTAAAATACTATGTGAAAATTTCCCTGAATTTAAAATTTTTAATTAAATTCCTGTTTGTTAATATACAGTGTAATATTAGTTCCAGATATACAATTTAGTGATTGAACACTTCCACACATTACCTGGGGCTCATCACAACAAGTGCACTCTTTAATCCCCATCACCCATTTACCACATCCCCCCACCACCTTCCCTCATTGACCTCCCCTCTGGTAACCATCAGTTTGTTCTCTATAGTTAAGAGTCTGTTTCTCGGTTTGCCTCTCTTTTTTTCCCTATGCTCATTTGTTTTGTTTCTTAAACTCCACATATAAGTGAAATCATATGGTATTCGTGTTTCTGTGACTTAGCATAATACTCTCTAGCTACTAATTCAAAGAGATCCATGCACCCCAGTGTTTACAGCAGCATTATCTACAGTAGTCAGACTAAAAATTTCCCTGAATTCAAACAGTATTGTGAGTTTTGGTTAACTCGTGAGACTAACACCTCAGATCTTAAGAATGTTATGGTACATGGATGGAACTGGAGAGCGTTATGCTAAGTGAAATAAGTCCTACAGAGAAAGACAGATACCATATGTGTTCACTCTTATGTGGATCCTGAGAAACTTAACAGGAACCCATGGGGGAGGGGAAGGAAAAAAAAAAAAAAAAGAGGTTAGAGAAGGAGGGAGCCAAAACATAAGAGACTCTTAAAAACTGAGAACAGGGGCGCCTGGGTGGCGCAGTCGGTTAAGCGTCCGACTTCAGCCAGGTCACGATCTTGCGGTCCGTGAGTTCGAGCCCCGCGTCAGGCTCTGGGCTGATGGCTCGGAGCCTGGAGCCTGTTTCCGATTCTGTGTCTCCCTCTCTCTCTCTGCCCCTCCCCCGTTCATGCTCTGTCTCTCTCTGTCCCAAAAATAAATAAAAAACGTTGAAAAAAAAAATTAAAAAAAAAAAACAAAAACTGAGAACAAACTGAGGGTTGATGGGGGGTGGGTGATGGGCATTGAGGAGGGCACCTGTTGGGATGAGCACTGGGTGTTGTATGGAAACCAATTTGACAATAAATTTCATATTTTTAAAAAAAAGAATGTTATGGTATAAGAGGCACCTGGCCCACTCAGTCGGAAGAGCATGCAACTCTTGATCTCAGGGCTATCAGTTCGAGCCCCACGTTGTGTGTAGGGATTACTTAAATACATAAATAAAAACTTAAAAAAAAAAAAAAAAGAATGTTATAGTGTGAATGTTTTATACCAAGTTACACATCAAAATATGATATAGTGCTTTTGTTCTAACAACAATAAAGATTTCTTTATTTACTAGTGAATACTGATGAAAGGAAAATATGACTTAAGGAAGTGAATTACTCTGAATTATTATGTATATCTTGTCACAACTTGTTCTGAGTTCTGTGCTCTCAGTGTGATTTTTATCCTTTTGCTAATTTCAGTGGAGCAAGAAGTTCCCATAGACCCTCCTAGTGCAACCACCACCACCACCATTGGAATCTCTGCAACATCTGCCACATTTACAAACGTGTTTGGGAAAAAAAGGGCCAATGTGGTGACGACCCCCAGCACCAATCGGAAAAATAAGAAGAACAAAACAAAGGAGACCCCTCCCACTGCACATTTAATATTACCAGAACAACACATACCCTTGGCACAGCAGAAAGCTGATAAAAATAAAATAAACGGAGAACCCAGAGGTGGTGGTACAGGTGGGAATAGTGACTCCGACAACTTGGACAGCACAGACTGCAACAGTGAGAGTAGCAGCGGCGGTAAAAGCCAAGAGTTCAATTTCACCATGGATGTGAATTCCTCCAGTGATAGGAGATACCCATCACTTCTTCTCCATTCCCAAGAAGAAAAGACAAGTAATGCCACTTCCAAAACTCAAACACGGTAAATTTTTCTGGTTTGTTCACTCTCCATCCACCTTTCCTTTCTCGTGCCTGGCGCAAGAATTTAAAGTACATTTTTTAGCACAAATTACGTTACACAATGTAAGGCTACCACATTGCCTGACTGCAGTATTCAAACCTGAAATTCACTAATATCCTAATCATGTGCACGTTATGAAGTGAGATTTTCAGAGATGTTTATGATTCAATTTTGAAGCTGAAAAAGTTAGCATACCTTGATTTTATTTTAAATGTGTCATTTTTATTGATCGTAGCCCAACTTTGAGCTTCTGAGTCCATTTAAATACTAAAGTAGATGATGAACTCTTTGTCCTATTTCTGCCTTTCCGAATTGTTGATAATTTGATGTGCCAAATTTTAATTCAAATATTTCAATGTAACTTTGTGTATAAATGAATAGTCTCTTGAGTTTCTATCTTAAAATGTGTTTTATTGGACTTGATAATTCTTTCTTCTCAGACTTGAAAGTGAAACAAATACTAATTCCTTATCAACAAGCTATAAGTCAGTGCCATTGCCATTAAGTTCTCCTAACATAAAGCTGAATCTGACTAGCCCCAAAAGGGGACAGAAAAGAGAAGAAGGGTGGAAAGAAGTTGTACGAAGGTAAGTAGAAATTAGTCTTATCTTTTTAACTTTCATAGACCATGTAAGTTCTATCTAATGAGGTAGTTACCCAGTTAATTAGTGAATCATTTGAATGTGGTTATTATTTGTGCCACACTAAATCCAGAGTAGGCGAAAGTAAAATGAGAAGCCATATGTAAATTTTGCATATATATCTTATATGACACAAAAAAATGTTGGCTTTACAATAACAAAAAATGTTTTATTAAAACTTAACATCTACAGATGTTTCCAGATACACCATACAAAATGGTCACAAGCTTGTTACAGGGAAGATTCTACGTTTGACAGGAAAATCACAATGTTATTAGTGAGGACTACAAGGTTTGTTTAATGATCCCATTTTGGTTCAAACAATCAAATTTATCTGTATACAGTGTTTAAATAAAGTTAGGCTTCACTAGAGAACCACATATCCTAAAGAACTGGCTAGCTGCTATTAACTAGTGCAGTTGCTATCCCGATAAGGGGGAAAAAGAGCCCATAAAATTAAAATAAAACTACCTTCACCCTCAAAAAAGAAAGAAAGAAAAGGAAAGAAGAAAGAAAAGTACAGTAAAACCTTGGTTTGAGAGCATAATTCATCCCAGAAACATGCTTGTCATCTAAAGCCTGTGTATATCAAAGCGAATTTCAAGAACCATTGGCTCAGTTGTGATATTTGGTATCACATACTACTCATATTGCAGGACATGGCTTGTTTATCAAGTTAAAATTTATTAGAAATCTTCGCTCATCTAGGGGCACCTGGATGGCTCAGTTGGTTGAGCGTCTGACTTCAGCTCAGGTCATGATCTCACAGCTCATGAGTTTGAGCCCCTCATCGGGCTCTGTGCTCACAGCTCAGAGCCTGGAGCCTGCTTCAGATTCTGTGTCTCCCTCTCTCTCTGCCCCTAACCCACTTGCATTCTGTCTCTGTCTCTCTCAAAAATAAATAAACATTAAAAAAAAAAAAAAAGAAAGAAAGAAATGTTTGCTCATCTTGTAGAACACTTGCAGAACAAGTTACTCACAATCCAAGGTTTTACTGCACCTTCAGTCACAGTGTTTATATTTAAGCTAGGATGGGAGAAATGAATAAAAGCAGACAGGCCACAGCTTTCAAATGTTTTATACAATCCACATGATACTTTTAGCCTCTGTTCATACTTTACAACAGGGAATCAGGACAAGATACAGAAATGCTAATGTATATCAAATCATATTAAGTCACCAAAGGACTGAAATGTCTGGGCTTTTATTCTGTATTGTTTTTGAAGTTTGTGTCCATTAAATGCAAACAGAAAGAAGTCTTGGCACAATAGAAGTGATACACACCTGATGATCAGATCGATTTAAATGTTACTCACAGCATGTAGCCTAGTCTATGCTCTAGCTTTCAGAATACCCGAATATATTCTTCCCAGCATTAAGATAATAAATTTTGAGCATGAAGAGTATTTTAAGGGCTGCCTCTGATATTCTTCTAGATGGAATAATTCAAGTTTGAAGGTCCCTCCTTGAAAAGGGGAATCCTGGGGCCCAGCACTGAGCACTTGAAAATAATGGGTGTCGCTCTCATCTGGTTCTGCTTTACTTAAAAAGTGCTTCTGCCAGCAAACACTGGGTTTCTTTGATAGTCCTTAGGGACAGCCAGGCCAGGCCAGGCCATCTTATTAGATCCCAAGATCAGCCTCTGGTCATCTCTCGGCTCTGCTCAGCTCACATGTAAGTGGAAGTCAAGTCCCAGGCTCCACTTGTGGGTTGCTTTTTATGTAGTTCAAACCTGAACTGCATTTATACTTGCTATTGCTAAGTATAAATTACTGATATTGATAAGCTGGTCTCTCTTACTTGGTATGAAGTTTAATAGTATGTTATGCATTGTTTTCGTTTAGAAAAAGTCAGTCCATATGGTCATTGCTGTTTAGTTGATGTGTGATGTTTTCAGCAGATTGGAATGCTTAGATCATGAGTTTGTTGTTTTTTTTTTAATTTTTTTTTTCAACGTTTTTTGAAATTTTTGAATTTATTTTTGGGACAGAGAGAGACAGAGCATGAACGGGGGAGGGGCAGAGAGAGAGGGAGACACAGAATCGTAAACAGGCTCCAGGCTCCGAGCCATCAGCCCAGAGCCTGACGCGGGGCTCGAACTCACGGACCGCGAGATCGTGACCTGGCTGAAGTCGGACGCTTAACCGACTGTGCCACCCAGGCGCCCCGATCATGAGTTATTTAAAATATAATTTTGTTTTAAATGACAAAGTAATATTTATTTTCACTAAGTTAAATTCAATATGAGAGGGAGTCAGTTTCTAAAACGAAAATTTATAGTAATTTCCCCTTTAAGGTTTGAGACATATTATTCTACATGAGCATACTAGCTGAGACATCTTTTTGAGTAAAGACGTTTGTTTTCATAAGCTCATGTTTTGTTTCATAAGCTCATAAGTCTTCATTTTATAGGTCAAAGAAATTGTCTGTTCCAGCTTCCGTGGTTTCCAGGATAATGGGAAGAGGAGGATGCAACATCACTGCAATACAAGATGTTACTGGAGCCCATATTGATGTGGATAAACAAAAAGATAAGAATGGCGAGAGAATGATCACAATAAGGTAATTGTGGAAAATGTATATTAGTAGTTCTGTATGGAAATTAAATGTTTTTAGAAGCATCCTTGTGTTACGCATGGCACAATCAAGAATTTTAAGGTTAAAATGACCTCTGTTTTTATCTCTTTGATCCTCTTTTTATGTTTTGTTGGTTTTCTCCCCAGGGGTGGTACGGAATCAACCAGGTATGCGGTTCAGCTTATCAATGCACTTATTCAAGATCCCGCTAAGGAACTGGAAGACTTGATTCCTAAAAATCATATCAGAACACCTGCCAGCACCAAGTCCATCCATGCAAACTTCTCATCTGGAGTAGGCACCACATCAACTTCCAGTAAAAACGCATTTCCTTTGGGTGCTCCAGCTCTCGTTACGTCACAGGCGACAACATTATCTACGTTCCAGCCCACTAATAAACTTAACAAGAACGTTCCAACAAACGTACGTTCTTCTTTCCCAGTTTCTCTACCCTTGGCTTATCCCCACCCTCATTTTGCCCTGCTGGCTGCTCAGACTATGCAACAGATTCGGCATCCTCGCTTACCCATGGCCCAATTTGGAGGAACCTTTTCACCCTCTCCCAACACTTGGGGACCATTCCCAGTGAGACCTGTGAATCCTGGCAACACAAACAGCTCTCCAAAGCATAATAATTCAGGCCGTCTACCGAACCAGAACGGGACTGTCTTACCCTCAGAGTCTGCGGGGCTAGCTACTGCCAGTTGTCCTATCACTGTCTCTTCCGTAGTTGCTGCCAGCCAGCAGCTGTGTGTGACTAATACCCGGACTCCTTCATCGGTCAGAAAGCAGTTGTTTGCCTGTGTGCCTAAAACGAGCCCTCCAGCAACAGTGATCTCTTCTGTGACGAGCACTTGTAGTTCCCTGCCTTCTGTTTCCTCTGCACCTATCCCCAGCGGGCAGGTTCCCACCACCTTTCTGCCTGCGAGTACTCCTCAAACACAGCTTTCTTCACAAAAAATGGAGTCTTTCCCTGCCATGCCACCCCCCAAAGAGAAAGCGTCCACACAGGAGCAGCCCATGGCCAACCTGTGCACCCCATCTTCAACTGCAAATAGTTGCAGTAGCTCTGCCAGCAACACCCCAGGAGCTCCAGAAACTCACCCATCCAGTAGCCCCGCTCCTCCCTCCACTAACACACAGGAGGAGGCACAGCCACCCAGCGGATCTGACTTAAGTCCTATGTCCATGCCTTTCGCATCCAACTCAGAACCTGCTCCATTGACTTTGGCATCACCCAGATTGGTTGCTGCTGATAATCAGGACACCAATAACTTACCTCAGTTAGCTGTACCAGCACCTCGAGTTTCTCATCGAATGCAGCCCAGAGGTTCTTTTTACTCAGTGGTACCAAATGCAACCATACACCAGGATCCCCAGTCTATTTTTGTTACAAATCCAGTTCCTTTGACACCACCTCAAGGCCCACCGGCTGCAGTGCAGCTTTCTTCAGCCATGAACATTATGAATGGCTCTCAGATGCACATTAACCCAGCAAATAAATCTTTGCCACCTACATTCGGCCCGGCCACACTTTTCAATCATTTCAGTAGTCTTTTTGATAGCAGTCAGGTGCCTGCTAACCAGGGTTGGGGAGATGGGCCGCTGTCCTCTCGAGTTGCTGCAGATGCCTCTTTCACTGTTCAGTCAGCATTCCTGGGTAACTCTGTACTTGGACACTTGGAAAACGTGCACCCTGACAACTCCAAGGCACCTGGCTTCAGACCACCTTCCCAGCGAGTTTCTACTAGTCCAGTTGGTAAGTTATTATAACTATTACTGCAGTTCAGTATGGGGCTCTTAAGTGTAATTGAATCCTTCAAGATAATAAGGCACTTATTTTGTACATCATATCACATGATCTTAAAGAAATGAGACTGTGTCGGGGCGCCTGGGTGGCTCATTTGGTTAAGCCTCTGACTTCCGCTCATGTTGTGATCTCCCAGTTCGTGAGTTTGAGCCCTGTGTTGGGCTTTGTGCTGATAACATGGAGCCTGGAGCCTCCTTCCAGTTCTGTGTCTCTTCTCTCTCTGCCCCTGTGCCTCCCCTTCTCACACTCTCTCTTTCTCTCTCTCTCTCTCTCTCTCTCTCTCTCAAAAATAAACATTTAAAAAATTAAAAAAGAAAGAAAAAAGACTGTGTCATAAATACTAAAGACCCTTTAATGATTGCTGTTTGAGGGGGCAGCAATATAGCTGTAGATAATCACTCACATACAGTGAGCTGCCTTATATGGCCTATCTGATGTTTCTGTCCCTCATAGCAAGGAGGTTATACCTTGTGTCAGTCCATTTTCTAAGAATTGGTATAATGATATTAATAAAAAGGGACTCAGGATACTTCAAGGATTTCAAATTTATAGACGTTTTTAAAATCATCATGAATGTTTGCATTTCTCAGATTTAAAAAGTTTGTGTTACAGAAGCGTTTAGGTACCAGTCCATAACCTACATTATTCTTTGAAATATTCTACAATATTTCAGTCTTGGGTGCTCAGGCTCAATGTTAATATTATTATTAGAGATCCAGTCATTTGTGGGCTCTTAATGTAAAAAGACCAACTTAGATTCAGCTCTTTGGTTTTTTGAAATTACAAATTAGCTGCTGAGGCGTTATAAGAAAGATATAGATATGAGTCTAGTATTGACTTGGATATATTTAGAAAACCCGTCTTTTTTCCAGAGTCAAAGAGCCAAATTTGAGTCTAATGTGCACTATTCTGAAAAACAAATTAGAAATTGCAACTGACATAGAATGGTGTAAGAGGCTCTGTTGCCTCGTAGCATTTTCCTTCCAGTGAGAAAACCGTCTTTCATAACCCAGCCTTCCTTTTTGTTTATTACAAACTGACCTATGGTGTTTAAATCTGGAAGTTTATGGATATGGTGTAACCTTAATTTTCATTTCAGGTATGCTTTTATTTACTTGTCTTTTCAGGAAGACAGCTGTTATATCATCCTTCCTTCTTTCCTTCCTTCCTTCCTTCCTTCCTTCCTTCCTTCCTTCCTTCCTTCCTCCCCTCTCTCCCTCCCTCCCTCCCTCTCTTCCTTCCTTCCTTTCTTTCTCTTTCTTTCTTTCTTTCTTTCTTTCTTTCTTTCTTTCTTTCTTCCTTTCAATGTTATTCACTTTTGAGAAAGAGACAGAGACAAAATCCAAAGCAGGCTCCCGGCTCTGAGCTGTCAGTACAGAGCCTGATGCGGGGCTCAAACCCACGAACCGTGGGATCATGACCTGAGCTGAAGCCGAACGCTTAACTGACTGAACCACCCAAGCGCCCCTATATCATCTTTCAAGTAAATATATAAGCCTACATAAGATCAACTGTGGTCCAAATGTTCTCTAGGATTTTTTTTCTTAATTTTTTATTTTTTTCTATAAATAGATATTTGTTTTCACTTTTTGTTTGGAGGAAACTAAAAGATTTTCAAAGGCCACACACAGGGTGAAAGAAGAACTCATTGCCAGTGCTCAGGCAATCAGTGTAGAAAGCATTTATCTTTGACTTGACTGGCACTGACATGTGAATTCTGAATGCCTTAGCCAGTTTGACTTCAGAACTCTCATATTCTCATGTTTGAGCTCTTTGCATTCCACATGCTGCCTCCCAGAAGATGTACAGATTATGAAATTCTAGAAAAAAGAAAAAAATCAAGGATATCTGCTATCTAGTTTGGTAGAAAACAAGGTTTGGGAACCTTAATTATTTAGATCTAAAACATCAAAATTATTTATTGCTAATAAAAAAATAATCATTTTTTTAGAAAGCAAGCATTAATCCTGGACCTTCCCTCTGGGGTCCAGGATTGCTAAGCCTGGCTATATATGTTTACATATACATATATATATATTATGTATTTATTTACTTTTTTTATTTATTTCTGAGAGACTGAGAGAGACAGAACATGAGCAGGGAGGGGCAGAGAGAGAGGGAGACACAGAATCCGAAGCAGGCTCTAGGCTCAGAGCTGTCAGCACAGAGCCGAATGCAGGGCTGGAACCCATGAACTGTGAGATCATGACCTGAGCAGAAGTTGGACGCTTAACCGACTGAGCCACAGCGCCCCAGCTTGGCCTTATATCTTAACTGCCTGTATGGCTTCTTTTGTTTCTCTTCTTTCATGGATATAGTTACTCTCCTGGTTGTTTCACAGGTAAGAAATAGTAATACTGAAGAAAATAGAGAAGGATGTGGAGAAATTGGAAACCTCAAATGTTGCCAGTGGAAATTCAAAGTAACATAGCAACTTGAAAAAAACAGTTTTTGACAATTCCTCATAAAGTTACACAAGGGTACCATACGATCCAGTAATTCCACTCTTAGGTCTCCCCAACAGAAAACCTATATCTACACAAAAAAACTGGTACACAAATGCTCATAGCAGCATAATAACCCAAAAGTGGAAATTGCCCACAGTCCATCAACTGATAAATATAAAACAAAATGTAGTGTATTGATATAATGGGATTATTAGTCAGCAGTAAAAAGAAATGAAGTACTGATGCATGCTACAGCATTGATGAACATTGAATACCTGATGCTAAGTGAAAGAAAGGCAGTCACAATAAGATCACATACTGTATAATTCTATTTATATGAAATTTCCAGAATAGGTAAATCTACTGTGGTTGCTTAGAGGTGGGGATATGGAGTAAAGGACGATGGGGAGTTACAGGTAATGGTGCAGAGTTTCCTTTAGGGAAGACAAAACTGTTCTAAAATTGATTGCGGTGATGGTTGTACAACTCTGTGAATCTGCTAAAAGCCTTTGAACCATATACTTTAAATGGATGAAGAACTGCTTGAGAGAAGTTTGACAGTTTTTTTATGTTGATTTTAACTATTTTTTCCTGAAATGAGTACGTATAATCCTTTTGCACACACCTGTTCCCTTTCCCCGATGCATTCTCTAGAAACAGCAGTGGCATTTGAGAAGACTGCTGAATTCAGATTTACACAAACTAGATAGAAACTTTGATATAGTTTGCAACTGTTGATTTTTTTGTATCAGATGGAATACTTATCTTTAATAGTATGCTTTTCCTCATTAGGAAGGAAACATTGGTAGATTGTGTTATTCATCTTCCGTAGGAGACAACTGTATTTATGTAGATGAACAGCTATACTTTTAGATTTTCCACAAAAGGAAAAGCAGAAGTTACTGATGGGGACCACTTAGTCACAGCATGCTCTCATTGTATGTCCCCTCTAGTGAAAGCTTTGAGATTTATCCAGAACATTATTCCAGGTGATTGCCTTTTTTTTTTTTTAATGTTTATTTATTTTGAGAGAGTGAATGAGCAGGGGAGGGGCAGAGAGGGAGGGAGAGAGAAAATCCCAAGCAGGCTCTGCGCTGACAGCGCAGAGTCCAACACAAGGGCTCAACCTCACAACTTTGAGATCATGAGTAGAAATCAAGAGCCCAACACTTAACCAACTGAGCCACCCAGGAGCCCCCAGCTGATTGCCATTCTTTTTTTTTTTTTTTTCCCCCAATGTTTATTTATTTATTTTGAGAGAGAGTGCTCAAGCAGGGGAGAGGCAGAGAGAGAGGGAAAGAGAGAATCCCCAGAGGGTTCGCTCTCGCTCTCTCTCTCTCTCTCTCTCTCTGTGCCTCTTCCCCACCCCCTGCTGCTCCTGTGCACTCTCAAAACAACAACAAAAACATTGCACTCTTCTATATTTAGTGCTGTTTAGTGATATTCTTCTGGACTGCAAGAAAAAAATGGGTTTGGGCCATAATACAGTGTCACATAAATGGATTATTTTGCTGTGATCTACAAAAGTAAACTGTATGCTTTCTTCTTTTTTAAAAAGGAATTAAGTAAAGTTAGGGCTTTCCGTGTTAAAGCCTTGGCTGATTTGATGTCTGGACCTGTTTTATTTCAGGCTTACCATCCATTGACCCATCCGGCAGCTCCCCATCTTCCTCTTCTGCTCCCCTGACGAGTTTTTCCGGCATACCAGGAACTCGGGTTTTCCTGCAAGGGCCTGCTCCTGTTGGGACTCCAAGTTTCAACAGACAACATTTTTCTCCCCATCCTTGGACAAGTGCCTCAAACTCATGTAGGAATCCTGGAGAAACTCTTCCCAAAGAGTCTTGAATAAGTTATTAACCATTTGTCTCAGGGAACTCTGCATAGTAACTTCAGTAAACTAAAGTTTAGTAAACTAAAGTCAATGGTATGATGGTATGCAGATACCAAAGGTTTGTACTGCAGTCATGTCAAAAGTTATCAGTCATTTGTGGGATAAAAAACTTGAGAAGGGTCAAGAATCAAGAGAAGAATTACTACAAGTAGTTTTATAAAAGGAAGGACCCTTTGAGGATAGTATTGCAAAATAATTTCTTAAGTCTGCAAAGAAGTCAATTCATGTATCTATTCAGTTTGGTATGATTTCTTAGTTTATTTTTATATTTTAGAAACCATATGATAGTGCCATTTATAAGTGACAGTATTCCTTTATTCTTAGTTATTGCAACATTCAGAACAGATGAAGTTCTAACGGTACTTGAACAGGATTCAATTTTTTAATAAGCATCATGACATAGTCAATGAGTATTGGCCCTTTTGACAAGGAAAATTACCACCATGACCTGAGAATCCCAGTAAGAAACCAAGTCATGAATTGAATCCAAGATATTTGCTAACATTAACCTTTCTTCCTTATGGAGGAAAAAGGGTTGTGGAAAGACACAAAAGAAAACAGCCAAGTATAGAGGGCCACCAGCTTTTTTCCAGACAATATGCTAGTTACTATACAAACATTGCCACATTTGAGTTAGTTTAAAATTATGTTTTACATAATTGTACAATATATGTTTTGAGAAGATTATTTAGAACTACAATAAGAATTATTCCTATTCCTATTCTAGGCCTTCCTTCTAGCTTTTTCATCAATCTGGAAAAAAAATTTTAGACTATTTGTTTATACTCACTATACACAGAAGTAACAAAATATTCATACAACTTACATATTTTCATTTGAATGATCTTATAAAATGAAATTTTTCTTTACAGAATCCGTGTTGTGATCTTTCCAACAAGGTTTCTCATATTCTTATAATTAGTTTTTAATGTAATAAAACAATAGAGAAATATTTTGCCACCAGGTGACTCTCCTATTCCATCTGTTTCTTCGGGATCATCTTCACCTCTTTCAGCCACCTCTGCCCCACCTACATTGGGCCAACCAAAAGGAGGCAGTGCCAGTCAAGATCGAAAGATACCTCCCCCCATTGGAACAGAGAGACTAGCCCGGATTCGGCAAGGAGGGTCTGTCGCACAAGCCCCTGTGGGGACCAGTTTTGTCGCTCCTGTTGGACACAGTGGAATCTGGTCATTTGGTGTCAACGCTATGTCAGGTATAGTTACCTTGCCCTCTGTCTGGAGGGATAGCTCAAGTAAGTTGTGGGATTTTGCCCTGATAACTTAGTTCCTTAAAACAAAACAGCTTAGTTCCTACACTTAATGATCAGTAGGGGTATATATACCTTTGAAGAATTCAGTTTCAGAGTTTGGAATGTTAGTTTCCTTTATACATAATAATATAATATGTATAATAATAAGTATAGACATAAAAGATTCAATGCATATTTCCTTTCCCTCTTAAGCTTTCCAATATAGAATGGGATAATCATTTGAGTTCTTCTAGAGAGCATTTACTCTTTTGAAGGACTAGGTAGAGTATTTGGGGTATTCAAAGGACTTCACCCAGTTTTCCAGGAACTGGTTTTTTTGGCTTGCAAAGATTGTCATGAACATGCACTGAGCTTCTCACAGGAATGAGTTCGATAAAATTTAGTATGAAAAAAAGATTAGTAATATTTTGTCATTTTACCCAAATAAATATCAAACCCTGTCCTCAATTCTTCTTTCCAGAAGGCTTATCAGGTTGGTCACAGTCTGTGATAGGAAACCATCCAATGCACCAACAGTTGTCAGACCCAAGCACATTCTCCCAGCATCAACCAATGGAGAGAGATGATTCTGGAATGGTAGCCCCCTCTAACATTTTTCATCAACCTATGGCAAGCAGTTTTCTGGATTTTTCTAAAGTGAGTCAACAAACATCATTGTAACGTGGTTAACACTTTGCCAGCCAATGTTAAGGAACAGCTTATACTGAAATAATTCTCCCTTTTGGTGTAATGAGTTTGTTTCCATGACTTAGCCAGATCTTTTGCCCAATTTCAAAAGTAAGTTATGTTGGCTACAGTAGTTTGTCCTCAAACTATGCTGAGGATGCTTCCCTCCTCTCAAAAAACCTGAGACATTTAGACTTCTCAGCTTTGGGTTTTGCTGCCACAGCTTTGAGAGAGGCCTCTGCCCCTCTACAAAGTTGGCTGTGAGCTCCCCAATGCCCTGTTGTCTGCTATGAGAACTTTCTGACTGCCCTAAAGCCAGACTGTGGCTGTAGGCAACCAAGTAGGGTTTCCCTCTTCTTCTCAGCACAAGCTCATTGGTGAAACTAAAATACGGAAAAGTTGAGGGTATTATCTGTGTTCATCAAAGTTGGGAAATTTCCTGATGATTTGCTATTGGATTTCATTGGTTGGGTTTTTTTCTTATTGTTGAAAAGTGTTGCTATTTCAGGTTATCACTTTTGATTTCTCAATACCATATGATGCTGTATTTAAAGGATCCTCTGTAGTTCTGTGGAGGAAGGGAAATTAGAAAGAACTAAGCTGGTATTATGGAATCATCCTTTATAATCACTTCAGGATTAAACCTTTCTTTCTGCTATCATAGGGTCTGCCAATTTCCATGTATGGAGGCACCATAATACCCTCTCATCCTCAGCTTGCTGATGTTCCCGGAGGACCCTTGTTTAATGGACTTCACAACCCAGATCCTGCTTGGAACCCTATGATAAAAGTTATTCAAAATTCAACTGAATGCACTGATGCCCAGCAGGTAAAATGGACTTAAGGCTCTTTTATTTTACATGTCATTCTTTTAATTCTTTGGGTATTACAAATTCTAAATATCAAAATGACATCCGACCACCTTCATCTGAATTAAGATTTTTGATATCTATATGATGCTACTAAACATTTTATCTCATGTATGTGTATTCTTCCTAGGCACAAACAGTGAATTGCCATTGCATTTATATATTCATTTTGTAAATGTCTAAAGATTCCTAATTAGAAATTCCAATTTTTCCTCCCCCTTTTCAGATTTGGCCTGGCACGTGGGCTCCTCATATTGGAAACATGCATCTCAAATATGTCAACTAAGTTAGAAGGTCTTACTCTTTAGCCTTGTTTGAGAAACCTATGACCTTGGAAGAACCCTGGGGATTTTTTTTTTTTTTTTTTTTTAATGTGCCTAACTAAGAAATTCTCTCTGAGGCTTAGCAATGGAAATTTGATTGCCCATTGTATAAGAACAAAGTGATTTCCTATCCACCTGATTATGTTCTCTGGTTAGTTTAGCCATTTTGAACTTAGTGCTTTGGCTAAACATACTGAATGCTACTTGTATGCAGAAGAGAATTAGATGATTACATGTTTCAACCTTTTAGGGTGGTAAATACATGTACAATTGTTTACATACTTAAAAGGAAAAAGTTGAGTAAATTTCTTGTCATATAGTGGCTCTACTTAATGTAGCCTGTATTAATGTGAAATATTTACCAGAATATTCAATAAAAAGATGAACAGTGTTTAGAAGTGGGGTGTGATCCTTTCAGTGGTCATGCAGGTATTACCCAATCCACAATCCTATTGAACCAAGTTGTTAATACTCTACTGCTAACAGGCATCTCACATTTTATGCTTGGAGATCATTTTTAGACTGCCTTGAAAAAGCATTTTGAAGATTAGTTACCTACCTGTTCTGTGTTAAACATTCCTTATTTTCTCGTTCTCTTCCCTATCGTTTTGTAAGTGGGAAAGTTTTAAGCCCCTGCAATGTGTCTTACCTGACTTTAGCAGATAGGCCTTTGTGAAGTTTAGCTCTTTATGGATCACAAGTGTCAATAAGAACAATAGGATTGCAATCAGGTGACACTGAACAAACGTAGGGACACCCAAATCATCAACTTCAGGTTCCTTTTGTGCTCCCTGATTTTTATCTAAAGATTATTTTGTTATAGTGTTTTATGTTTTATTTGGGTTGGGACATAGGAGTGGGTGGGAATACCTCCTGTAATGCTGTTGTATTGTTGAATCAGCAGAGTAATGTTTATAAATATGTAACTAATTCTGGACTTAGTTCCACAGCCCCAAGTATGAAGAGCCAATATGTTTAACAAGCTAAACACAGGAACACTAGAATGGATTGCTTTGGCCAAACTATAGGCTATGCCAAGAATCTGATGCAATAGAGAAGGAAAAACAAGCCTCTGAAAAGAACAGTCATCAACTTATTCATGTTTTAATATAGTAGAGTGTCCTGGTCTTATGGATAGGCAATCCAGAAAACAAAACAAAACAAAAAAATGTAAGGCCAATAGAGAAGTCAAAACATGTATCAAGGCAAAGAAGAATATGTAAAAAATTAAATTAAAATAACTAGCAGCAGAACCATACAAGCAGCACTTTTCAACTTTCATACCAACAGGAGTTCTTAATCTTACCTCCCTGGCTCCTAAAGCCACCACTAAATGGGACACACCAAGTTCTGTGTTAGACATACCTGATTCTTTCGTTTTCCATATCGCCTTACATATGAGTCTTTAAGCTCATTTCTTATTTTCTATTTTGAATGGATTTGAAAAGTATCACACATGTTGAAGTTACTGCTTTTTTAGTGCTTGATAACCAAATCAAGTATTTTCAAGAGATGCCTTTACTTGAGGGTGACAAAAGACCCCTTGGGTCACCTGTACATCTTGCTATTTGTGTTTACCGCTAACAACAACAACAAAAATCACCTAATAGTAAAATGAATGAAACTACTCTTGGTGAAACATATGCTAGTGACAGATAATATTAAGTAAATTATTCAGTGGGACAAAAATGTTTTTCCTATCTTAACAATTTACAATACATTTGAATTATCTGGGAGAGCCCTTAACCCTGTCTTCTGCACCTTGAGTATAACAGGATAAGAAATTTTATCTCAGGTCAGGAACTATAATCCATGAGTAGAGGGGACAATTATGAGAAACCCCTAGGAGGATTAGGAAGAAACAGGAGCTGTGCAGTTGGTAGTAGTTACTCAGGATACCCTCCTCCCTGCCCTCCTACCAGCACTGCGTTCTTTTCTATTTGGATCCCTCCTCCCCAACCCATTTTGCCTGCTATAATCTCTTCTTCCTCTGTCTTGCCTCTTCCTGGCATTACTTTACTGCTATTTTACCAACCTGAACCTTGGATTAAACCTAGCTCAGGTAAGAATTTAATTACTTTCAAAATATACAAGGGATTTGGGGGGAGGCAGCATGGGTGCAGTGGAATAAGAGAGGCCTAAATTCTGTTTTCATTTCTGCCGCTTGAAGCTCTGTGACCTTAGGCAAGTCCTTTTTCATTTCTGGGCTTCACTTTCCTCATCTAAAAATAAAATTGAACGTAAATGAACTCAAAAGTGTCTCTCAGTGCTAACACTTCTCCTTTTTCTTGTGAAATGGATATATGGTATGGGAATACTGGAAACGAATAGAATGTTTACATTACTGAGGTTTGAGAGCCACTACCATTGGTTCTCACTTGGAATCAGAAGCCTGCTATTGTGGGGAACAGTACTGATTTTGAGATTTTAACAGAGGCAGAAGAAAACCTTGCACATTCATAGTGAGACTTCAAATCATTAAGAAATGTCCTGCTGAGGCATAGATCAAACCCCATCAGAATGAGAATAATAGCTCTTTCAAGGAATAAAACTATATCGTCAAGGTTTCTGGACCCACTTATTGCAAGTAGTATTTAATGTAATAAAATTCGACCACCAATAAAATCATTGATGTTTTAAGACCCTTTAAACCTATTGTGGCTACAGTGTGCTGACTTGCCCTTTTATAGGCCAGTCTGCTTCCTTCAGTCCCTGCTCTCAAAGGGGAAATCCTATCACCTCAGCTAACCAGAACGAAGAAGAGAGTTGGACAGCCAATGGTGGCCTCTCCCAACCAGAGGTAAGAAATCTCAGGACTCAGAACTACAATTTTCATCTGTTCTTGTAGGTTCTGGCCAAATCCTCCTCTCATCCTCAAAGCTTCTAGAAGGGGAAAGGCTAGTCATATTATAGTTTCAAGCCAAACCAAAAGGAATAGTTAGTAAACCTGGTTCTGTCCCACTGTTTAAGACCTTTGGACCACACTATAAACCCAGGAAGTGGCAAATAAGCTTGTAGGAAAACAGCTTCTGAACATGTTGTTCTCTAACTAGTCCTAGATCTCTTCTACCAAGAAGTGTTGCTGGTTGTGACGTCTTCCCAGTGGACCCTGTCCTGGGGTGAGGGGCTCTGATAACACTGTTTTCTGTTCATCCTTAAACATTTGTCACCATTTGCCATCGGGCAGATTCTTCACCTTTACTTTCTCCTGTAGCAAATAAATGAGAGAAAGATGGTTTTAAGTACCCAGACTTATATGTATTAAGACCACTTCCAATAAAGAACAGAAGGCTGGGCTCCAAGACCAGATTTGGAAAACAGGATCATGAGTCTTATCATCAGATTGCCAACCTATTTTGTGATTATGTTTTACCTCCTGTTTTATCCTCATGGCATTGGTATAAGTCCAAAGTACTTTGTCTGGTAGCAGGGACCTGATACTCCCTTATAGGCTTAATCACATCTTGGAGCCTGGGCGCAGGGCTTTTTTGCTTGTTAGTTTTATTTTTTTGTTTTGTTTTGGGTTTTGTGTTGTTTTTTTTATGTTTGTTTTTTTAATGTTTATTTATTCTTGAGACAGAGACAGAGCATGAACAGGGGAGGGGCAGAGAAAGAGGGAGACACAGAATCCGAAACAGGCTCCAGGCTCTGAGCTGTCAGCACAGAGCCCAACACAGGGCTCGAACCCACGAACTGTGAGATCATGACCTGAGCTGAAGTCAGATGCCCAACTGACTGAGCCCCCCAGGCGCCCCTGCTTGTTAGTTTTAAACTCCCATATTCTAATGGGAAGTCAGTGTTGAGACTCTGCATGCATGATATATCTGACTTTCTCTCTCAAGCCAACAACCTGTCTCTAGTTCCCCAGCCCTTAAAGCACACAGCACCTCAAAATTAAGCTCCTAGCAGTAGTATTACAGTAGTATTAGCTGTTGCTATTGCTTTGTAGTAGAAATTAACAGAAGGGTGACCTCACTTCCACACTGATCCTTCTTGAAAACATTTAACACTTCTCTTCTAGGTCTCCTCCTTGCACTGGTCTTTCTCAGTCTCTTTTGGTGAATCCCCTTCCTCTACTACCCCTTAAATAAATGTTGGTGATGTGCTCAGGCCTCTTTGTAGGCTGTATCTTCTGTCCAGGTGATCTTATCCCACACTCCTGGATTTCACTCCACCCAGATGTGAATCACTAGCCCAGATTTCTCCCCCTGAGCTTCAGACCCATATATCTAGCTCCTTACTGTGCTGTTCCAGCTCAGCATTCCACATAGACTATGCATTCCCCAATGTAAGATAGGCATCTCGTGTTTTCCCTGTTATACTACCAAGGCTCTCAAGTCAGAAGATTGGTAATTATCCTAGCTTAGCTCCCTCACCCTCACTCCATCTTTAATCAATCATCTTATCTTCCCCCCTCCTGTCCATTTCTCTCCATCCTTACCGCCACTGCCCTTCTGCCCACTCCATTTCACTAGGCTAGAATCTTCACCTTCAGTCTCACTGTCCTCCAGCCCATCCCTCTCTCCCCCAACCAGACTTACCTCACTCAACTTAGAAGCTGAGTTTTGATAGACGGCTTCCCACAATCTGCTCCCAAGCCTTACCCTCCGGCACTGTCAAGACACTTCTTTTAGGCATACACCACTTTGTAAGAAACTCGAAAACATTTTGGAAACAATAAAATATACATATCCTTGCTACCTGAAGTGTTACTCTAAGGACCTACAGACCTAAGGGACCGCATCACCTGGAATCTTATTAAAAACCCAGAATCTTAGGTGCACATTAAAATTTGAGAAGCACTGAGTTATTAAAATACAACTTAAAAAAAATGTTTAATTTTTTAACAATGTTTTATATTTGAGAGAGACAGAGACAGAGCACAAGCAGGGGAGAGGCAGAGAGAGAAGGAGACAGAACCTGAAGCAGACTCCAGGCTCTAAGCTGTCAGCACAGAGCCCAACGAGGGGCTCAAACTCAGGAACCTTGAGATCATGACCTGAGCTGAAGTCCGATGCTTAACTGACTGTGCCACCCAGCCAGCAGCCACCCCTAAAATACAACTTTTTTTTAATGAGTGTAAAAATCAGAGCTAAGGGAAAATCAGATGAAGCCAGAACTGAAGTAACATTAATACTGATATATGCAGGAAGTCCTGTGGTCCATACTTAATGGGGTAGGTGGTAATGCTGATTTTTGAGGAAGTCAGAAGAGAAGTGGATCAAATCAAGATTTTCTGTGGTGTTTATTTAATTTTGAGAGAGTGTATGCTAGCAGGGGAGGGGCAGACAGAATTCAAAGCAGGCTCCACATTATTAGCACAGAGCCCAATGTGGGGTTGCAACTCACTAACCATGAGATCATGACCTGAGCCAAAGTCAGATGCTCAACCAACTGAGGTGCCCCAAATCAAGATTTTTAATATATGTAGGTACTAGGCTTAGTACTTACTCTTCCACCACCTCTCTCCCGCCTCCTTTCATATCACTGTGCCTACATCAAAAAATCTTCTAAGGCCAGCCTCTCTGATCTTCCTTTCCAGAGAGCTAAAGACAAAGCTCTTCTCACCAGCCCCTGCCCTTTTTTAGTTTCCTGAGGTTAGCTGTGGCAGCGAGATGAAAGGACAGGCCTCTCCTGTCGCCCAACAGTTATTCATCCTTTAATCAGTCCAGGTATCACTTCTTCCAAAAAGCCCACTCTCCCTCCCTGACCTTTCCCTTCTTGCTGTGCACCAGGCCATGGGGACACTTTTGACCCTATATACCGTAGTTGACTGATGGGAGGCAGTGACCAGCTGTGAAGGACACAGGCTCTGGAATCAGATATGCTCAGGTCTGAAACCCAGCTCCCCCTCCCACAAGATAGGACTCGGAACCAGGGACTTAACCACTCTGGGCTTTAGTTTCCTCACCTGTAAAATGTGGCTAATAATAGTGCTTTACTGTCTAAAACTGTTGAGAGGAATGGATGAATTAACACATGGCAGTAATGTGTGCCATACGTCACTGGTCCCGGCGCCCAGCTCAAACCGTAAATAGTAAACAGCTGAGTGGCTGCAGCAGCGTCAGACCCGCCAGTGATGCGCTGGCAGGAAATGAAGGCTTTTGCCTGGGGTTTGAGGCTCTCCAGCTTTCTCCGCGTCGGGTTTGCGCTCTCCCGGGTGGGGCGGGACCCTCGGATTGAGTGACGGCTGGTGGCCCGCCCCGGGCGTGACGTCGTCCTGGTGTTGTTGCTGAGGCCGCACGTGGTCCGCTGAGTCCGCTTCAGACTTAGCTGCACTCCGCGTCCTCTGCACGAGCCGATTGCCTTCCTGCTTGTCCCGTTCGCTATGTCCACATCCACGAGCTGCCCGATTCCCGGGGGCAGGGACCGGCTGCCCGACTACTACAGCACCACGCCTGGGGGCACGCTATACGCCACTACCCCAGGAGGTCAGCGGGCCGGGCTGGGGGGTCCGGGGGCTTTGGGCAGGGCAGCGCGTGCGTGCGACTCGAGGGAGGGCCGGAGGTGCAGGTCTTGGACTCCATTCGCAGGCCCCTCTGCAGGTTGTAGCTTCCGCAGGGGCTGAGAGATGTTTGAAACTGAAGCCCTGTACCCTGAAACCTCAAAGTGATGCAACATGGCCTTGAGCCTAGCTTCCGGGTGACTCTGTGCCTTGCTCACCGGCCCCTCCCAACTTTGCCGCCGGGGGGTAGGAGCCGAAGCCCCAGCTGAGCGTGGCCTCAGCAGGTAGCACCAGGTCTTGCAAAGCAGCTACAGCCGGGCTCAACTGGGCTCAGGCAGTTGGGGCCAGGATCTTCGGGCTGGCTGCCTGGGATCTTGAGCTGCTGGGCTCCCGACCCAGGGTTTCCTGCCACGTGGAGGCTGAGGGGAGGGAGGGGCAAGAACAGGGTAAGGCCCTTTGAGGACAGAATTGGGGCCAAGTTCCTCTAGGCTGGGACAGGGCCTGATAGGACTTGGGAGGGGTCAGGATAAGAACAGTATGTCCCTGTGTCTCATGGGGAAAGCAGCTGTCCAGAGGAACACAGCCTTTCCCTGCACGTATCAGAACCCAGGTGGTAGCAGGGGTGAAACGCCTTTAAATTTACATTGTTATTTGGCTTCCTGATCCAACTGCCTGAAGGGATAAGGCCCCCACCCCCACCGAAGCCCTGAATTTCCAGAGCCAGCAGAGCCAGACAGGAACAGCCTGAACCACCTGAAGTCTCCCAGGTTTTGTGCTCCTCTTAGAACTGTGACCTGAACCTATCCTAAACCAAAAGCCCCTGGGCATCCCACTTGCCTTATGGCACTTAACCACATCTTGGTTAGACCTGGAAGTCTTAAAGTGCCGTGAAGGCTAGTCAGCTAAGATCCTGGCTGGGCTGCAGAGTACTAGCCCTTTAATACATGGGGTAATAGGACTCCCAGTTTCCTAAAAAGCTTGTGTGTGGCACCCCAGATAGCTCCATACCCAAGCTCTGGCCTCTTATCTAGTCCCTACCCCTCAACAGGCACCAGGATCATCTACGACCGAAAGTTCCTGCTGGAGTGCAAGAACTCACCCATTGCCCGGACACCCCCCTGCTGCCTCCCTCAGATTCCCGGGGTCACAACTCCTCCAACAGCCCCACCCTCCAAGCTGGAGGAGCTGAAGGAGCAGAAGGAGACAGAGGAAGAGATACCCGGTAAGGAAAGCAGGGCCTAAAATTAAGAAATGCCTGGAGTCCAGATGCCCCTGTGAAGTAGAGTGGGAGGTTAATGCTGAGAGGGGCTTCTGCACTGATGCTGAGCTTATAGCCCAGCAACCATTCCAAATGCCTTCTCTTTCTCCAGATGACGCACAATTTGAAATGGACATCTGATGCAGTGCAGAAGATCCCATGTGGAGTTAGAGGAGTCCCTCATGCCGCTGCTGCCATCACCTCTTCCTGGGGTATTCCAAACGCCAGTTGGCCTCATCTAATTTGGAAGGGAGTGACTTGTTGGTTTCAGGCCTCCCTTAATTCTGAAGCAGCTAGACCAGGGATAGGAGTGGGCAACTTGCCAAGCCCTTAGCTCTACTTTCCCTTTGGTCTATAGGTACTCCTCCCAGCTCCCAGCCCTCCGTCATCAGGAACTGAGGCTGGGACTGAGGGATGGAGTATGTCACTGTCTGACTGCTTAGTAAACATTCAAAGAAATGCCTTGACTCCAGTGTTCTCCTCATCACTGACCTTGCCATGTCAGCCACACAGCTGAGCGCCCCAGCGACCTGGTTAGTATCAGCAGCCCCTTCCCAGCTGTCACTGGGCCCACTTCCAGAGCCTGAGGCAGGCAATGGGGGCAGACTACAGGAGCCGCCCAACAGCAATTGCCTGACCCCAGCCAAGGGCTGTTCCAGCCTTTCCAGGAAGCAGCCTTCCTGTAACTGGGCCTCTCCAGCAGTCTCTCCCTATCTATTCCAAAGCGGGGGAAAAAAGAGGCACTACCCCAGGGTTTCACCTTCTCCAGTCACTCCCCATGCCTTTTCTGCCTCCCACCTCTGAAGATCAGCCCCCTATTACAACACTGAAAACCTGTATCTTCCCTTCCCAGCATGATTTGAACCTCTGTAGCCCCTTCACGTGGCTCTATTGTCCTCAGAGGGTTAGAAGATACTTTCAAGCCCAAATTGAGGCCCCAAAGGTCACAGTCCATGATCCCCTACCTCAGCAATCTGCTCTTTTTCTCCTTCATTGTATGCAGCTACGTTCTAATCTCTGTAGCACTATCTCAAGGGTGACAGAGTACAAATAAGGCAGTCTCCTTTCCTTAAGGGAAAAATCTCCCCTGCTATGGAGCCTCTGTTCTCATACTGAAATGAAGTCATCCAAAAAGGGATACTCAGCCCAGCAAGGAATGTGTGTTTCAGTCTATTTTGGGGGGAAATGGCAGGCAGCAAGTGATCATGCCTAGCAAGGCCATTCATGATGAAAGAAGGAAGGACAGAGGTCCGCAGCGTATACAAGGAGCAGGGCAGTCAAGGACACCATAGGGGACCAGTTTGGCACAAAAAGGGCTCATCTCTCCTACCCTGGCCCACTACGGAGATGTTTTTATTGAAATGTATGTTATGGGTAACAAGTGACTTCCCCGTGGCCCAGGTGGCACCTCTTCCCCCAGAGGTGGGTGCATCAGGCCAAGGATCCCAAGGGGGCAGTCTCCCAAGTGGTTAAGAGGGAGCCAAGAGAGAGCAGGCCTCTCTGCCAAGGCATAGGAAATGATGTGAGTCTAGGGATCCCATAAGATTATGGAACCTCTTAGACACCTGGTACCATCTGGTTCTCCTCAGCTGTGTCTGTAGATTTTTCTTCATTGGCCTCTTCCTCTGAAGACAGATTCCTCTTTTCCGCAATTAATCTTTTAACTCCCACCATCCACTGACTGACCTCAGTCACATGGTCAACCATGAGTGAGCGGTGGATGTCATCTGCTGCTTCCCACTGGTGACCTGAAAGCTCTGAGGAAAGAAAAGGGCTAAACAAGCAACTTGGGGCAAAAGAACTAGCTCCCACTCCTCTCCTCCCAACTAGTCAGAACCTCAGCATCTATTTCAGCTCAGCCATCCACAACAAATTGGGGGTTCTCTAGGCCATACCAAGTGACCTACCCGTACCTTGCACCAGCAGAGCCATCCTCTTCTTCACAGGTACTGACAGCTTCCCTCCAGCCCATTGTTCCTGCAGTAGAGCCAGGCGTCGGCTGATGTCATCACATACCTGCTTCTGAGAGACAGAAGCCCCCTGCAAGTCAGTGCTGCCAGCCCAACAGGGGCAGGGGAAAGGCAACACCAGATAGGAAGCACCTGCTTTCTCAGGCCCCGGGGAACTTCACACTTAATCTGGTTAGAGGCCCCATTGAGATTCTCATAAAACTTAGGGATCTCCTCCCAAGAAAAATGCATGTATGGCTAGAATTTTTAAATTTCCGGAGTTTCTGAGATCCTCAGAAACTCATTCTATAGTACAACTTTACAAATAAGAAAACTAAGCACCAAAGAAGTAAAACTTACTATGTTACTTTCCTTTTAGACTCCTCAGATCCCTTGCCTCCAGAGAACAAAGAAAATACCATAGATCCAAAAAGAAGGTTTCCCTCTCCCTCCCTGAGCACAGAATCAGCAGGGTCTCCTCTGAATGGCCTAGAGGTAGGAAAATCAAGTTATCATCACTAATGGGAGATGAATTTAATTCTTGTTCCTATCAGCCTCTTCTACTAACTGTTCTTTTGGAAATCCTGTGAACCCACCTGAAATTCTGTGTTCATTTTTCTGGTAAGTCCTTAGCAGATTCTGAAGGGAGTCCATAACTCAGAACTGGGTAAAAGCCAATGCTGATAGGATTAGAGGGTCTACCCTTGGGAGCCACACTGCATCTGGCTGTCGATGGCAGTCCTTCTATCACCCGCTAGTGTGTCAAGGCTTACTACCTTTGTGTGACCGCGGCAATCCTCCAATGCCTCTTCCAAAGGTTTGAGCACGTCTTCCAGTAGAGTTTCAGATTCGGTGACTGAGAAATTTGCTGGCTCTACACTGGAGGCAGGACAACTCCCCACAGGTGGGGGCCTGGGAGCCTTACTCACAGGAGGTGTAGGCCCCATTGGGGGGAGCCCCGTAGAAGTCTGTGAGGTGGGGACTGAAAAGGGAAAGTGGAATCAAGCAAACATGGGTAAAACAGGTAAGAAGGTCAACTATAACTTCATCTCTTCTAGAAGGCTACTCTCTGGGACAACTCATTCATTCAAAAATGTGTATTTATGAAGTCTACCATGAGGCATTGTGTAAAGCATGAGAGACAGAGTACTAAACCAGACAGATTAGGTTCCTAACCTCAGAGCAGAAATTCTAGAGAAAGGAAAGCACACGCATGCACACACACACACAAATTCCCAATCTGCATGCTACAAAGAAAACATGATGTAATAAAAGAAGAATAGTAGAGGGAACTACTTAGACTGAGTGTTCAAGGAAGGCCTTGTGAGGTGCCTTCTAAGTTTGTCCTTGCTCATCCACTATGTGGCATTTAGCAAGTTACCTTTAACCCCTAGGCTTGTATTCCTCTTCTGTAAAATGGGGATATCCTGGTAGTAGCACTTACTTTACAGGGTTGCAGTGTACATAATATAGGTGCAGGTGCTAGATTTCTGTGTAACAAAGTCCTCACAAAGAACTAACAGATGAGGTACATGCATCCAGGAAGAGTTGAAAGAACAGTGAACCAGGCAGAGATAAGGGCAGTGTCTAACAGGCAGGAAAAGTCCTGATTTGTTCAAGTTACACAAACCAGCCCTGGATGGCTGGAAATTAGTAACACTGAAGAAAGTAGTATGTGCTATCTCTGGAAAAGCAAGCAAGGGTCCAGACCCTACAGGGCTTTGGAGGAGTTTGGTCTTGAGGGCTAATGGTAATGGGAAGCCACTGCAGGTTTATAAATCACAGGGGGTGATGTGACTAGTCTTGTTTCTTAAGACAATCACTCTGCATGGTCCAAGAAAGATGGATGAGAATAGGTCAAGAATGGAGGCATGTACAATGGTTGAGAGGTTAACGGAGTAGACCAGTAAAGAGAAGGCTGCCATGGACCAGAGGGAAAGAGCAGATGAGGGGAAATGAAGTGGCCTTAGATTAATTTAGGAGGCAGTGACAGGACTTTATGGATTGGGAGTGAGAGGGAGAGGCGTCAAGGATGACTCTTGGTTTCTGCCTTTAGTAATTGGATGGTGGAAAGCACTGTGGAAAAAAGAAAATTAGAAGAGAAAAATCAATTCTAGGCATCAACATCTATGTGGATGATTAACTCATCTAATATTTGACCTCTTGGTTTCTTGAGCTCCTCACCTCCAATGATGATTTTCCCCACCCCTTCCTTAGCGTCTCACACCTCTCTGTCTTGTTAACACTGCCATCCCCAAAATCTGACCACCTCTCCTATCCTTCCAGCCCCATCAATTAGATTTCATGGTACATTAAAATCACTCCCTTATTAACACTCTCCCCTCACTTATCCCCTCCCATTGTCCCACTTTCCTGGTAAAGCCAACTTGCCTGCACTTGCTGGAAGGAAAAACAGAACCGAGCTTTTGAGAGTTACACTTGAAATCCATGCGGACAGATTTCAAAAGGTACCCAACACTGGAATTCCTATCCTTTGCCTTGTTTTTCCATTCTTCACAACAACCATTTTCACATTTTCCCTCTCAATTTGTCTACCTTCTCCCCCTTTCCTTTCCCTGCAGTCTACTTCCAACACTGCCTCATACTTCCCTGAGAAAAGAGAGGTCGTTAAACAGCAACTCTCTCATCTTCTCACCACCAGTTCTACTAACCTGTACCTGTGGCCACTTTCCTTCCTCCTCTGAAAGATGAACGTTTGACGGTTTCCTGCTCCTCTCAGAGGCCATCTTTCCAGCTGTATTGATGCCGGCATCGTGCCTTCTCTAGGCTTCCCTCCTGCAGTTATTCTGTTTTCCTGCACCACCAGTTCTCCCACTACAGAATCAGCCCATTGGCATACAGACATGCTCTAGTGTTCACCATCTTAGAAACAACAATCCTGCCTTACCTCTCATTCTGTCCTTGGACACAGTCTCATTTCTCTCTGCCTCACAGCAGAATTTCTTGAATGAGCTCTAGTCTATAGTTGTTCTGTCTGCTTTTTTTCCCACATTCCCTCCTCAGCCTGTTCCAGATGGGTTTCTACTTTCATCATTCCAAAGACTGCTTCTGTCAGGTCACCAGTGTCCAATCGAGTTTGACAAATCCTGTGGTCCCTTTTCTCTGTCCTACCTGACCTCTCATCGTCATCCATCATGGTTGAGTCAAAATTTTACTCTATCTCCCAGATTAAATTTCAATTGTCTTCCTACTTCTTTTCTCTGGCTGTTTTTCAAGCCCCTTTAGTAAATTTCTTCTCTACTCAACCCTAAGATGCTAGAGAGCTTTGGGGCTGTGGTGGACCCTCTTTAGGCCTCTATCCACACATTCTTTTTAAGTGACCTTATTCAAGCCCATGAAATCAAACACCATCCATATGATTGTGTTTCATTTCTGTAATTCTGGCCTAGACCTCTCCTCACAGTAGCAGCCCAAATTTAACATGACTAAAGACAAAGCTTTCTTTCCCTCTTCCCCCCAAATCCCTATTCCCCCCACCCTACACCTTCCCATATCTATGAACAATACCAGCCAGTTCCTCAAGCAAAAAACTTAAGTTATATTGATTCCTCTTTCTCTCACCTATATCCATATATCCTATATGTTACTGATTTCCTCAGTAACATATGCCATATCCATCCAATTCCTACCATTTCTATACTCCCACTTTTGTCCAAATTAAATCTTGCCCGTGTTTCCATAATAGCCACTTGTCTTTCCACTTCTTCCCTAAAACCACTTTTCCACACAGCAGACACAGTGGTCTTTTTCTTTTTTCTTTTTTCTTTTTTTTTTTTTTAAGATGTACATCAGTCAGTGTTTCTTAACCGGGGGAGATTTTGTCCTCAGGGCAAGTGTCTGGAGGCATTTTTGGCTGCCACCACAGGGTGAGTGCTACTGGCATCTAATGGGTAGAAACCAGGGATGCTACAAAACATCCTAGAAAGTACAGGGTGGTCCCTCACCACAAAGAATTATCTGACCCAAAATGTCAGTCGTGCCAAGGTTGAGGAAACCCTGGTTTGTGTCCTTCCTCTGCAGTGCTATGAGTGTGAATAACATAGGGGTACTGAAAGAGCTACATCTCAGGGCCATAGCCCCACCTGTTGGCATGGGAAATGCTCAGAAGTAAAGGCGGCCCTCCTCTGATTTAAACTTTTCAACGGCTTCCAGCTTTACACAGATTAAAATACAAACTCCTTTTCCTGGTTTACAAAACCCACTGTCTGGTGTCTACTCAGATTTTAATTACTTCTCAGATTTTAATTTATCTAGCCCATGGTGCTCTACCCACTAGGTATTCCTTCAGTCTCTGAATTTGCCAAACTTGTTCTCAAAGCCTTTGCACTGTTTCCAGTGTGTGAAATCTGTCTATCTCCAAAGCCAAAGCATAGCCTCCATGAAAACTGAAACCTTTTTTTGTCTTGTTCGCCCTCAAGCAGTGCTTGGCTCAGAGATGCTCAGTAGATAACACTGATTAAATGAATGAATAACACGTTAAGTCTAGATGCTTATATGACCAAGTGACGATGCAGAACAAGACAAATGGTTATACCACTATGGTATTCCATGAAGAGCTACAGGTTGGAAATTTGAAAACCATAAAAACTATATTAAAAGCTGTAGGTCCGGATGAGATCCCCCTAGGGTGAAAGCAAAGAGATTTTTTTTTTTTTTTGAAACTTACTATTTATTGACCTAGGCAGTAAAGAACGGACTAGGAAAAGGGCCTGCCTGTGCCTCATCACCGAGCTCAAGCTCTCAGGGAGACGTCAGAAGAGCAAAATGGGCCCTCGGGCCAAGCTTATCCCTGGTTCCGCCCATTCTCTGCTGGTCTGCGCGCAAAGGGCCCCCACGCACCTCTGGGGGAGCCATCCTGCGAGGCGGCGACCCTCTTGGTGAGCGGCGTGCGCTTGAGACCACCAGCCAGGGTCTGCAGCCCGTAGGAGAACTGCGGCGGGTCGTTCCAGCCGCGCTCCTTGTTGCCTGCGGAGATGAGGGGACGTATGACGCGAGCCCGGGGGAGTTGGAGGGCCCGCCCCCCGTGCAGTAGCTGCCCCAGGCCTGGGCAGCGGGGGACAACCCAGCGCCCCTAGCCCGCCGGCCGCGCTCACCCGGCTTCACGTACAGCTCCGCCATCTCCACTTCCGCAAGGTCAGCAGCGCAGCGCGTCACTTCCGGGGCGGCCGCACACCGGGCCGGACTGGGGCGTCCCCCGGACCCGCTGGTTGCCAGGAGCCCTCCAGGTTGAACTGTAGTTCAGAAATGCCGGGAGCCCGTGTGGGAACACTGCGCCAGCTCCCTAAGGAACTCGAAATCTCCAGCTAATAAGGCATCGGGGCCCTGATCGCAAGGCACTAAAGGGGGCTGTTTTCCGAGAGGCGTCTCTAGGAGCCCTATTCCCCCATAGGTTCAATCTGTGTCACAGTTGCTCTCAGGAGCAAATTTAAACCACCAGAAGCTCCTGCCCCACAAATGTCCCTGTGTGATCTAGCTAGGTGGCATTCTAGCACCTCACCTCTGCCCACTGCCCTGCACATTTCTACTTTGCAGGCTCGGTAACTAGTATTCATTTTCCTTCAGGACACAGACGTCAACTCTTCAGGAAACCTAGTAATGCCAGATTAAGTAACCCAGCGGTGCTCCCACAACCCTGAGATTTCCTAGTTGTACCATATATTATCTTCTATCTTATTTAACTCTTGTCCGTCTCCCTTTCTGAGTCTCAGAAGGTGGAACCCGTATTTTGTTATATCCCACTGACTCACTTAGTGCCTAGCACACAGAAGACCTTAGAAAATACACTTGTTGAATGAATGAAATCAGATTTCCATCACACCCATGCCCTCATGTGATTACAGGCAACCACCAACACCAAGCACAGACACAGACACTCACCTCATACGGGTTAACCCCCAACCCTGTCCCAGGCCCAATATACTCACACCCAGTGAGGTCACTGAGGGATTTTTATTTGTATTGATTTTGCTATAAAGTGTTGCTGAGGTAGAGCCAACTGTCCAGGGCTGGACAGGGGCAAGGAACACAGGGACCCAAGGAAAGGACAGCCAGAGGCCTAGGTTGTGGTGCAGGGCCTCTCAATCATCCCTATAAATATTCAATAAATTGGGCAATAAACAGAGGGTGGGCAAGAGCCAGAGGGCAGGCAGACAAGGTTTCAAGGAAAGAGAGGCTACAGGCCCCTGGAAAATTAAGGGGTATAGAGCTGGGCATGGACCCAGAGCCTCCTTACCCAGTCCTCCTGGATTCACTTAGGGCATATGGAGCAGAGAGGGTTTCAGACGGAAGGCATCAAGAAAAGAGAAGACACCCCGTTTTCGAGGGGCTGCCCCTGCACCCCCAACCCCTCCTTTGAGCAGGGGGAGGGGCAGGGGACCTCCTGGGGAGTCCACGGAGCTGGTCCGCTTGAGCCGCAGGCGGGCCCGGGCCTGGGCACCCCAGGCCTTGCCTCGAGCTGCAGAGGCCACAAGACACTTCTGGTACTGAACCTAGGGAAAAGGGGAATGTGAAGATCCAGCTCCTTTCTGCCCCTGGACTCCCTGAAAGCCTCTGCAGAACAGGGAACTGGCCAAGGCTTCAGTCCAGTATGAGGCTGGTAGTCGGCCCCATCTTGAGCCCTTACAGCATTCCCAGGTAGTTCAGTAACAAACACAAAACTTCACATTTACAGAGCATTTAAGGAAGGCTGGACACTATGCTAAATATTTTTATACTCTAACTTAATCCAAAGTTGTTGATCAGGTGTTATTACTATTTTGCAAATGAGAAAATTTAAGTTCAAAGAGAATGCCAATGTCAGCTAGGCAAAAATAATGATAGAATTCGAATTCATATCCCTATTTCTGACTGACCAGCCTGTGCTCTTAACCATACCTACCATTATGCTGACTCCTCTCCAGCTTTCACAGGAGCAGACTGCCTCCTGGCAAAGTGGATTCCCTAGTCAAGGAGAAGGTCTACAACCCAAACTTCATTCCCACCAACTGCCCCAGTCTTCTTTCATTTGAACTCAATGGGGGTCCTAAATGGTCCTATTTCTTCTCATGTCTTCTGAATCTTTTATCCATATGTACCTTAGGTGGTGTCTTAATCCACAAACGTGAATTCATTGCTTAAAACCCTTCAATAGCTCAAAGTGACTGGAGACAAAATAAACTCATCACCACAGTCTCTAAGTTCTTCCATGACATGGTGTCTACTGTTCTTCCTGCCCCCATCTCTCACTTTCCTCCTCTGCCCTTTGCACTCCAGATATACTAGATTCTTTGAAATATCCTGACCCACAACTACTGCTCTCATCTTCACAGCTGGGGTTCCTTGTATCTGGCACACCTGCCCCACTCCCCTTCGCCTAACTTCCTCCTAAGACCTTCAACTGTCAGCTTTCTATCACCTCTTTCAGGTAGCCTTCCCGAGCCCCTGAAGCGGCCAGCCCCAACATCCTGTGGCATACAACCCCCTTCTGGTCTGTCTCTGGTCTAACCTAAGTGTTCTGTGAAGGCAAAGGCTGTTTCATCTATATCAGTCAAAGTCAAAGTATGCTTCCTGGTACCCTGTAGGCACTTGTATTTACTGAAGAAAGAGTGAGCTGAACTCATAAAGTGCAGGCATCCCACACTCGAATGCCCACAGATGCCAGGAAATAACCTAAATGAGACAAACAGGAAAAACAGTGCCCACCCTACCAGGATCAGCCCCTACATGATTAGAGCTGAATGTTGAAATTTATATGTGTGGACCCAGTACCAGAACAATTATTACATGAAATGTCCTGGCTCTAACCATTGGCAACTAATTTAAACTTATTAAAGACAGCCTGCGGGCAAAATAAAAGGGTAGTTTACCATGGTCAGCCCTGGGATCACTGGTTTGTGATTTCTGGAGAAACTGCCAGTCCTGAGCCCATCACCAGTACAGCAGCTGCAGGGCAAACCCACTTACCCGTTTCCGCCCCTGACTCACCATGCAAGCAGCCTGCACAGCTTCGGAAAGCCCCCCTGCATGGGGCTGGCACCAGAAGGCTGCACACTGAAAGCTCTGATGGCCCAGGTCAGCGATGAGGCCAAAGGTGTGTGGGTCACGGCCAACACCAATAAAGGTCACAAGGCGCACAGGGCACTGCCATAGTGGTTCCTCCTCTGCACCAGCTTCTGCCTGCCCACACCAGGCCTAGTCAGTAGAGGACCAGGCACTGGCTGGACTCACTGACCTTTCCCAACAGCAAGCAATTACCCCTCAGCATCCCTCCCACCCCTCCACAGCCCCCAACTTCACCTTCTTCTGGTACCTGAATGGGATGTGCAGTCATGACAGAGTCAGACACGCTGAGGATGGCAGGGACCCAGGCATCCTGGTCCCCCCGGTTGGTGAGAGTACCAATGGCCTCATTCAGCACGTCCATGCCTGGGGGGACATGCCCACCATGGTGTCTCCCAGACATAAAGAAAGAAGGGATCTGCAGGGAGAGTCTACTCCATCTCACTGATTGGGATTCAGAGAGATGGCATTAGAATAGCTGGGGCTGGGCTTAGAATCCTGAGTTGGGAAGGGTGGCACATTCTAGGCCAGACAGGGGCCATGGGTGTACTCTGAGAAATGGTGGTAGATCCTTCCCTACCCCCTCTCCCTCACCTCATTCAGCCTACCCCCTCAGCCAGCTCAGTCCTCACCCATGGCTTTGGTGACTGGCAGGGTCCCCATGTACAGTGCCTCATACTTCTGAGCAGCCTGGCTCACCGCATCCAGCAGCTCCACTGAAACATACACACAGCAAGTGGGCCTGGGCATTCTCTCAATGACCCCTTTCCCCGCCCTTCAGAGAACTGGAGCTGGTAGAAGGAAAACCATAAAGCTTGCTCCTCCAATTCAGAGCTTAGGATGCCTGCACACATCAGAAGTCCCACATCTCCAAGAAGTACTAAACAACCAGGACTAAACAGCGCCAACTTTCACCAAAGTAGCCTGTTGCTGCAGTGCAGCACCTCCCTCCCCATACCTTGCCGTGGCAGGTCCTCAGGGGAGATGGGGTCTAGGGAGCAAGGAGAATCCTCACTGACACCTACTCGCTCTGACAAGATCTGAAACACAATGCAACTAGCATGAGATACAGCGAAAGGGGAACTGAAGTAAGGGAGCCAATACCTCCCTGACCCAACCACCTTGGAAGTTTCAGACCCAGCTCCTTACCCACATTTCCTGCCCCACTCTTGGCCCTTACCTGGGCACAGAGCCCATGCAGGGCACTGGCAATGGCCTTGGCAGGGACGTCACAGCGAAACACATGGCACTTGAGCATACAACTGTCTTTGTCACCAGCCACAAAAGCGAAGTCCCTGGCAGGGGCAGAGATGGGGCTGGGGCAGGGGCAGTGACCAGGGTAGGGTAGAGGCTGGGTAGGCACAGGGCCTGTAGTGCCAGCAGCAGACTGGAAAGTCAGGCAAGGGATATGGTGGGGAGGGAACAGGGAGATCAGGGTTGGGGCTCAAAGCACCAGGTTGTCGCTCACCTGTCACTGTTCCGGAAGCATGTGGGAGCACAGGAGAGAATCAGCCCAGTCTCTCAGGCTCTCCCCTATCCGTCCCTGCTGAGCTGGGCCCACCCTCCCCAACCAGGGCTGGACCAGGCAGGGGAGGCAGAGCTTGGGTCCATGTCAGAGGATCTGTGTCCAGGGGTTCAAGTACAGAGGATCAGCATCAGTGGGGATCACAGCCTGCAGGAGGGAGGGAGGAGCAACTCTCACTTGGGGGGATGTAGGGGTCCTCACCGGCCCTTGGAGCTGCCCACACCCCACACACGGATGTGCACCAGAGGCTGGCAGTGTATCAGACTATGGTCCAGAGGATTCACCAGGCTCATGGCATCCTTCTTCAGGATCATCAGCATGTTCTGGCCCTGCCAAAAAAAGGTCAGTCTGGAGCTCAGATGAAGGTGGTTGCCATGGAGAACAGGCAATTTGGCGACAACTACCTCTGCTGGGCCCTGGGCTGAATCCCTTGAAGGGCCAGCCAGCTCACCTCACCCCAGGCACCATCTGGGGGCTGGCTGCGGCTACGGCTGTGAGTCTGGGCCAGTTGCTGGATGCAGTTATTGACTGCAATACTGCTCTTCCCTGGTACCAGATCCTCTTCGGGTACTTCTACCCAACCCAGGGAGCGGACTGCAAAGCACTGATGGGTTGGGGGAAAGGACAGGAAGACCCTGGGTGAGTAGAGGCAGACGTGGAAGTGGAACAGAAGGTGGAATAGGATGGGAGGTATCACAGGTTCCACACATATAAACCTTCTGGTACCTGCTCCCTTCACCTTTGATCACCTCTTCTCAGCCCAATACCACTCCTGACCTTTCCCTGGGAACAATCCACCACCGCCACCACCATTCCCTGGGCTGGCTCTCAGGCCCAAGACACTACCTTAGCTCCTGGCTCCATGCTCTGGATGTAGGATTCCTCACCATACCAGGACAAAGAGTTCCTGGAACAGAACAGAGCTCATAAGGGGACCACACCTCCTACAGAAGGGACAGTGGTGAGGCTCCAACTACTTGATGGGCATGAGATGTGGGATAAGACCCAGAACACAGTGTGCAGAACACAGTGTGTTTTATACTTGAGGTATAAAACCAGAGTGGGAGAGGGCCCGGTACATATTAATTAAATGTAACATAGAGTGTGGCTTAAAATCTGAGCAAAAATTCAGGATACTGGACATAGAACAAAAGTTACAAATAAGGAACAGGATACAAAATGTGGACCAGAACCCCAAATTGAGACAAGAGACTCTAGAACACAGGTCAGGAACCCTCCCCCCTCCGGAAAGGGCCAAGATGTAGAACATGATTTGTCAGTACCCAGAATAGGGAAAAACATGTAGCAAAATACAGAGCACAGAACTAGGGACAAAATTCAAACTATTGAGACTCAAGAAATGGGAAAGAGCCAAGAACCTGGGCTTGAATGCAGAATGTGGGTCCAGTTGCATCTCTGAGTGCCATGAAACCCCAAGCCTTTCATTCTGCCTGGCCTATCCCTGTTACCTCCGGTCCAGTGAGCTCTCCAGGCTGGAGAAGGATCTCCCCTTGGGGGGCCGAAGTCCCCAAATCCCTTCCGTCCTCTGTAGAGAGGGGGCTAGGTCGGTATAGCAGCAGGCTTAGATCCGCACATGGGTTCAGACCCCCTCCAACACACTCCACCTACCGTGCCTAGGTCCTCTGCATCTCCTGTCTCCCAGGTTGGGCGCTGCCACTGGGTGCTGCCACTGGGTACGTGCCAATAGTAAGTACCTGCAGCATCGCGTATCTTCCTCCAGCCAGGGGGCAGGCCTGGCTCTCCCTCAAGACTCTGGTCCCCCCACAAGTCATCTACAAGACACCAAACGGGGAGAGGAAACACGGGATTGCTAAGGCATATTAGTGGATTCAGAATAACACGATCAGAACCCTCCTTCCATCTCAAAGGTGGCAATCCTTAGGCTGGAGGTACAGGAGGTCCTTTGCAGCACAAAAATCCAGGATTCATTTGTCCCGTAGTCCTCACCCCGAAACATACCCCGTCAACTCCCTCGTTACCCCTCAGCTCCCGATCCTCCCATCGGGACCCCGTGCACACCATCACAGTTGACCAGAATGATGGCCAGCATGTAATCCTTGCCCAGCATAGCCCCGACCGCGTCCCCGCCGGCCTCTGCCGGCCGGCAATCTCAGCCCAGCTCGACCTCCGAAGCTGCGGCGCGCGCAAGCCCAGCCTCCCTGCGCTGACCAGGCCAACAGGCACCGCACAGATATGGGGTGGGGTTGGAGCCGGGTCCCAGGGGCGGGAAAGGACGGGCCTGAGCAGCGCCGCCCGCCGAGGGGTGGCGCGTGTAAACAGACGTCTGGATCCCCGAGTGTGCGTTCCCGTGCGTGGAGCCGGGGAAGGCGCACGACGCCAACGCCCCCAGTGACATAACCGCGCAACTATGAGCTCATCGAGGGATGGACGACTTGTTACACGAACTTGCGCAGCGCGCACACGCGAAGGAGTGAGATCATTGCGCCCAGGTCGTGTGCGCGCGCGGACACGCAGTTAGGGTCGTGATGGAGGAGTCACGTGCCAGTACCTGAGAGCAAGAGACCGCCTGGGCTCTGCGGCCAGGAAAGCACCTCCTCCACCCTTTCCAAAAATGCCCCGGAAGTGCCTTCGCCCTCAGTAAAGATGGCTGTAGTACTTTGCATGAGGGAGGCGGGGCCGCGCCTGCGCAACAAGTTCGGCGGGGAAGATGGCGGATGACAAGGTGAGTGAACGTAAGGATTATCTTCAGTGTGGGGTGGTCTTCACACCGTTTTAGTCCTTGGGAGAGGCGACACTGGAGCCTCTCTTGTGTGGGGATGCCCTTATTTCCTCTAGGCGAGCTTTTACTGTATTCGACTGACTGAACATTGGGAAGTGGAGTAGCGGAGCGCCACACGAGGCAAGCAAAGCCGGGCATCTCCCAGGTGTCCTCTCTCGGGACCCTCGTTATCCTTAATTACCAGCAGACATTCAAACACATTCACTCTGACACACTTTCACTCTCTTGCATTCCCTGGCCCCCGAAATTTCCCTCCTATGGACATGATGATTCCAAGCCACACGGACACTCACATTCTCATTCAGATACCCTTGGGCATACATTGAATTTCATACTTCTATGCGATCTAAGCCACCCAGTGCATTCACCCACTCCTGCAGACAGCCACCCACCCCAACTCCAGCCAGCGCATCCAGTCACACATTCGGTTTGAGAGAAGCCCAAGCAGAAATCAGATTTACCCTACAGCGTCCGGGGAACTGCCTTAGGCCGTTACTCACCACTGGTCTGGAAGTTCAGCGACATTCATCCTCACATTTATTAACTACTTACCAGTCCCTGTGCGAGGCCCGAGGACCCGGTAGACAAGACAGACACGTTGCTATTAATAGCCGAGTCAGTAGTGCTTGCCTGATAAATCTAATTGAATGTCTCCTAGCTGTTCCTCTTGTCTCCCTACACACTGCTTACTTTATGAAATTCTGTAAGGGTTGTTATAGATGCAGATCCCATCTGTCACCCCCCTCCCTGGTCCCCATGTGAATTCTTTTCTTGTCAGTGCCTTTCTTCCTTTACCACCATCATCTCAGGAAGTTTAAAAAAAAAAAAAAAAAAAATACCCAGCCTCTGACAGACCTCAGCAGAGAATTGGGCTGGGTTAACTTGTTGGATTCTTTCTTGTTCTAGGATTCTCTGCCTAAGCTTAAGGACCTGGCATTTCTCAAGAACCAGTTGGAACGCCTGCAGCAGCGTGTGGAAGACGAAGTCAACAGTGGTGTGGGCCAGGTAAAGCTGCACCTGCCCACCACTCCTTCCCCCTCTTCCCCCCCTGGCCTTGGGCTTCATTGCCCAATATGCTTTTGAATGGGTGATAGAGACTTACTCAGCAAATGGTTATTGATGGCCTGTTTTCTGTGACCCCAAGGAAAGTTTCTTTAAGAAAATGATACTTGAACTGGTATCTTAAATAGAAGGTAACTAGGTAAAGAGGGGAGGAGAGATCATTTCAGGCAGATGGAACAACATATACAAAGCTCTTATGGTGGGAAGTAGCACGATGAACAGGGGGGATGCAAGTAGTTTAATTTGGCTCCAGTAATGGGGGAGCATGCTAGGAAGTGAGGTTGGAGAAGCAGGCAGGGGTCAGATTCCTCAGGGACACCTCTGTAGCTTTGTGGTGGTAGGGTTCTGTGGTTGGAGCCTTCTAACCCCAGCATTCTGAGATTGTGTGATCAGGACTTCTAGGTTCTTTTTCTGCCTCCAGAATCTTGAGAAAATCTTTGGAGAGAATACTGCAGCTTTCCAGAGTAAGGCAGAGGTCGTGGGATGATGTAAGGCCAGTAGCTCTTGGGTAGAGAAGGGAGACCCTGGCTGAGTTTCCTTCATTTTTCTCCACAGGATGGCTCACTCTTGTCCTCCCCATTCCTCAAGGGCTTCTTAGCCGGCTATGTGGTGGCCAAACTGAGGGCATCAGCAGTATTGGGCTTTGCTGTGGGTACCTGCACTGGCATCTACGCAGCTCAGGCATATGCTGTGCCCAATGTGGAGAAGACGTTGAGGGACTATCTTCGGTCATTGCGCAAGGGGCCCGACTAGCTCTGGATCCAATGGGGGAGGAAGGATGAGCATCTTGGGCCTGCAGGTAGAGGCCTTTCAACCACAGACACCATATCTGGCTTCCCCAGCTATCACCCTTTTGCTATCTTCAACTTTTCCACAGTCTTCATCCTTGCTCTCCTTCTTGCAAAAGGTGAACAGTGGCTTATCAGCCAATAATCTGGACGCCCCTCCTTAACCCCATGGGACTGGCCCCAAGACTGTGGCTTTTAGGGCCACCGGCCCCTTCCTATTCCAGCCCTGACTGTGGAGTTTGCAGCTGACTCTGATTTTCAGTATTCTTTCTAGCAATGTACCACGGCCCTTCCCTCCTGCGAGCTGGCTCCATACTGAGTTTTCCCAAACTTGTTATAATTCCCGCTGTCCCCTGGCTAGCTACACAGGCCACCCAGGGTCTGGTTTGGGCATGAGTGTAGAGGACGGGGGTATGCCAGGCCTGGGCCGTCCCAGGCAGGCCCGCTGGACCCTGATGCTACTCCTGTCCACTGCCATGTATGGTGCCCATGCCCCATTACTGGCACTGTGCCATGTGAACGGCAGAGTGCCCTTCCGGCCCTCCTCAGCTGTGCTGCTGACTGAGCTGACCAAGCTACTGTTGTGCGCCTTCTCCCTCTTGGTGGGCTGGCAAGCCTGGCCCCAGGGGGCTCCTCCATGGCGCCAGGCTGCCCCCTTTGCGCTATCAGCCCTTCTCTATGGCGCTAACAACAACCTGGTGATCTATCTTCAACGTTACATGGACCCCAGCACCTATCAGGTGCTGAGCAATCTCAAGATTGGAAGCACGGCCCTGTTCTACTGCCTCTGTCTCCGGCACCGCCTCTCTGCACGCCAGGGCTTGGCACTGCTGCTGCTGATGGCAGCAGGGGCCTGCTATGCAGCTGGTGGCCTCCAAGACCCTGGAAGCACCCTTCCTGGGCCCCCTCCAGCAGCTGCTGCTGGCCGCATGTCCCTGCATATCACTCCACTGGGACTGCTGCTTCTCATCTTGTACTGCCTCATCTCGGGCCTGTCGTCCGTGTACACAGAGCTGCTCATGAAGCGACAGCGGCTGCCCCTAGCACTTCAGAACCTCTTCCTCTACACTTTTGGTGTGCTCCTGAACCTAGGTCTGCACGCAGGTGGTGGCCCTGGCCCAGGCCTCCTGGAGGGTTTCTCTGGTTGGGCAGCGCTTGTGGTACTGAGCCAGGCACTAAATGGACTGCTCATGTCAGCTGTCATGAAGCATGGCAGCAGCATCACACGGCTCTTTGTTGTGTCCTGCTCCCTGGTGGTCAATGCCGTGCTCTCAGCAGCCTTGCTGCGGCTGCAGCTCACAGCTGCCTTCTTCCTGGCCACGCTGCTCATTGGCCTGGCTGTGCGCCTGTACTATGGCAGCCGCTAGTCGCTGACCATCTCCACCCGGACTCCTGACTCTATAGATTGGGCGCCACCATCAGAGCCACCTCTGAGGCCTCCCTACCCTTCTTCAGCAGCCAGCCCTGTAACAAGTGCCTTGTGACAAAAGCTGGGGAAGTGGGAGTAGCCAGGTTAGTCTCTGGAGGTGGGTGGATAAAGGGTTACCCCAGGAAACTTGAAGACTGGGTTTGCCCTAAAGTTTTTCCAGAATAAGGAAATAGGAGAGCATCAGTACCTAGGCCTTAGAAGTGACCCCATCCCCAGTGGAGGAGGCTTTCCACCTCATCCTGCATGAATACAGTTACTTTGAGTGGGTTTGGGCAACATTTGGCTTTCCTAGCCTCCTGTGGTCATCCCAGCAGACCCATTGCCCCCAGGCCTGGTACTGGCTACTCCAGCCCAGCTGTGGTACATGACTCCCCCATAAGAGATATCCCCCCCCCGCCCCCACCCACTGTAATGCAGGAAAGCCCAATTGCCACAGATTATACACCCGTCATCCAGGCTACTCTTTCAAACTCCCCTAGTTCCAGCGGTACCTGGGGACATTGCCCCCTGCTCCCTCCACAGTGCTGCTCTCCACACCCACCCAGCCTTTTTCTGGAGATCCCAGAGAGGGCTGGAGCTTGACTCATCTCAGGGAATGTTGCCCCTGGGCCCTGGCTTAAGGCTACACTCCTGACCTCTCTGCTTACCCCAAGGGCCCTCTCAAAGCCCACTGTCCCCTCTACAACTCCTAGGAGGTACCATTTTTCTCACTATGGGTCCTGCCCCTGCCTAGCAGTGTCCCAGCTCTACACAGTGTAGTAATCTACACAGATTAGGGAAGCTCTACACAGAGTGACCTGGAACCAGGCACAGGGAAATTTGGTGTAGTTCAATCAGTGTTTCTAACTGTAAGCAATAAGGTCTTAATAAAGTATTCTGGGGTGCAGGTGGTTCCTGCAATTGGCTATGATTGTCCTGTGTCATCTTTGTTGCATAGATTCTCTCTAACATAATTTTGTTGTCCTAGTGCCCTGAATGTCTTAATCCTCGAGTAACTGATAGACTAGGAGAAAAGACTTCTATCTATTGCTAGGAGCATTATTTCCTTTGAGGGCTCCATGGAGTGGAAACTGTTCTGTCACAACTTTTCAAATTTCTCTAAAGCACGAAGCCTGGGCCCTGGAGAATTTGGAGGGACTCTTGGGAATAGGAGGTCCTGGCTGGGCCTGGCAGGACAAACCAAGTTTTAGGCTAGAGAACTCATGGATTTAATATGGTTTTGATTCTTATTTCCTCTGGTTCCCTCACTGATACTCCTTCCTGCCATCTCTTCTCATGGCCAGAGGAACATCAGGCCTTGCTCCCATGGGAGCATACCTAGTAAGCTTACACACACGCACGCGCACACGCACACTGCAGACCTACTAAAGAATCTGGGAGAGTAGGGTTTGGGAATCTTTTTTCTTTAATAAGCTAAGTGATTCTGCTGCACACTTCAGCTTGTGAACCACCACATGTGCAGTGTAGAACTATAGTTCTAACAGGCTTGAATTTGAATTCTGGCTCTGTGACTTAGCGGACTTGTCCTTGGGCAGTTACTTAACCTCTCCTAGCTTTAGTTGCCTTACCTCTGAAATGGGGGTCAAGTGGCACCTACTACATAGGGTAGTGAAAAAGGCTAAAATGAAGAGGTGGATATTAGGTACCTAGCAGGGACTGACACAACGAGACCTGGTTAGTGGTATCGTTCATTATCCATAGTGAAGGTTAGCGTAGTTATCCCAGCTCCCTCTCCCTTCTGGGACAGTGAAGAATGAAGAGAGAAGCAGCTGCCCCTGAAAGACTACTGATCACCAGACTTCTTCCCAGGGCAGCCATCCAGCACGACTGGCCCCAGCCTAGCCTATACCCTGCTGAAGCTGCTGGTTCTGGGCTTGAAGCTCCTGGTTCTGTGTGGCCAGTTGGAGCGTGTCTTGCAGGATACCAGCCAGCAGGCTGCGGTGGTGATGTTCTGTGGTCATGGTCTGCTCCTCCCACAGCCCTCGCCAGGCTCGAAATACCTGTGCCCAGATTCAGAGATGCTTGTCAGTCAGCCTTGGAACCATTTCAAGGCCTGCCTTCTGTCCCCACTGACCTGCAGTGTATGGCATGTCCGAGCCCGGGCAGCCTGCACGTGCACGTCATAGAGGGCCATGAGGTCCTGCTCTGCAGTGTCCCGCTCTGCCTGAAGGGCCTCCAGCTGGAGTCTCCATAGTGTCTGCTCCCGGTGCCATCTCTGCCTCTCGAAGGCCTTCAGTGATAATACATATTCTTTGTTCAGTGCCACCTGTGTGCCAGGCTTTGTTCCTAAACACTTCATGTGTATTCATTCATTTTAGCCAATGAAACCCAGGGGAGGAAAGTGGTTGCCATTTTAGTTTTCCAAATCTGGTAGTTAGATTTGGAAACCATGAATCAGAGAAGTGACCTAACCTGCCCAAATTTGCATGGCTAGTGAGGGACAGAACTGAGATGACACATGACCTTCAATGGTTCACTGTCATTCTTAGGGTAAAGTCCAAATTCAGAGGCATGGCACACACTGGTCTCTTTAGCCTCATCTCTGACCATGTACCTGCCGGGGCCCCCCAGATGGACAATCTGCAGTACCCAGACTGTACTTTGCCATTGCTTCCCTCTGGACCTTTGCTCATAAACCATAGTCCTCAGAACGTATCCTCCCATCCCCTCACGCTCACAAGTTTTGTTTCCTAATTTGGGCAAACAAGTATATTCAGTGCCTCTATGTGATGCGTATGAACTTCACACATGGAGTTCAGTCTAGTGAATTCCTCTGGCTGATTTGTTTTTCAAGTCTCAGCCTAGATGCCATCTTTGCTCCTCTCCTGCCTGAGTCAGGCACTCTTCTTTGTCCCCACAAGCCCCTAACTCCCTGCATCACTGCACTTAGCCCTGAAAATTGCTACATCTGTCCCCCATAAAGCTATGAGGATCATGAGAGAGGGTATGGCCCACTCTGTTGTGACTGAGGCTGGATTCCAGCCCCCAACACAATGCCTGAACCAATTAGAAGAAGCCTCAAGTCCCCTACTTGACCCTCCTCACCTCCTTTCCGGCCACCAGGCCTTTGACCTGGTCACCTTCCACCTCTTCCTCCTCCTGTTCCAAACGCTTCAGTTCCTTTTGGATCCATATCTGGTGCTGTTCTTGAAGTCTCTTCCTCTGTGCCTGGGCCAAGAAGAACTGCAGGGCCACATCTGGGGCGTGCCAGGCCTACATGGCATTAGTTTAGGCTCAGCCAGAAGTCTGTGTGTGCCACAGCCTCGGGATACGGTGCCCAACTTTCCAACAGAACCCCACCACCAGGGCTGTTCCTACAACTACGTCTGGAACCTAACTGTCCTGTAAGAGCCTGTGGCCTGGACAGAGACTTGGGGCCATGGGAGAAAGGTATTGGCTCTGCCAATAGGTGCCATGGAGGCCTTAAGGATCCTATACTCCTAATGTGGCCCAGTAGGAAAACAGCCTTCCCATGCCCCTCTCTTAGGAATCATAGCCTGTCAGGTCCTCTCTTTGTCAGAAGCTCCATATTTGTCCCTGATGTTGGGGCACAGAAGCGGTAGACATGTTAGCTGTGCTCTGCAACTCTTCAGGCCCCCAAGAGCTTCCAGCTATTCTGGGGTACATGAGGTATTACCTGTTCCTCAGAGTGCCTAGGAGGATGCTTTTGGTGGAGCCCAGGTCCTAGAGATGCTGTTACTCCTACTACTGGAGGAAAATGCAATTAAGCCCAACAAAGGTGGAGGGCACCCAGCTCCACCCCAAGCTCCAAACCCACCTTTGGGCTCTCCCTGGAAGCCTGGGCTGTGGCTTGCTGTTGAATCTATCACCTGCAGAGAATATATTAAGAATGGGAATTCCATCCCCTTCCTCCTAGGATAGTACGTGTTAAGCTCAGGACTTTGAAATCAGACAGATCAGAGTCTCAGGCCCTCCTTTCCTCAGCTGTATAACCTCAGGCAGGTGTCTAATCTTTTGAATCCATTTCCTCACCTGTAAAATGGAACTAATAAAAGTTATAGAGGTGCCTGGGTGGCTCAGTTGGTTGAGCATCCAACTTCATTTCAGGTCATGATCTCACGGTTTGTGAGTTCAAACATTGCATCGGCTATCAGCACAGAGCCTGCTTCAGATCCTCTTTCCCCCTCTTTCTCTGTCCCTCCCCTGCTCGCTCGCTCTCTCTCTCTCTCTCTCTCTTTCTCAAAACAAATCAAATAAACAAAAAAACATTTTTAAAAAGTTGTAGAGAGGGGCGCCTGGGTGGCTCAGTCGGTTAAGCGGCCGACTTCGGCTCAGGTCATGATCTCACGGTCCATGAGTTCGAGCCCTGCGTCGGGCTCTGTGCTGACAGCTCAGAGCCTGGAGCCTGTTTCAAATTCTGTGTCTCCCTCTCTTTGACCCTCCCCCGTTGATGCTCTGTCTCAAAAATAAATAAACGTTTAAAAAAAAAGTTGTAGAGGGGCACCTGGGTGGCTCAGTCAGTTAAGCATCTGACTTTGGCTCAGGTCATGATCTCATGGTTCTTGGGTTCGAGCCCTGCGTTGCGTTCTGTGCTGACAGCTCAGAGCTTGGAGCCTGCTTCAGAATCTGTGTCTCCCTCTCTTTCTGCCCCTTCCCTCCCCTTCTCAAAAATAAATAAAACCTTTTTAAAAAAAAGTTGTAGAGAGCACGAAATGAGATAAGACACCCAAAGCGCTAAGCAGTAGCAGATGCTGCTCAATAAATGGGAGCTTACATGCCTAAGTCCCGAAGCTCAGGGCTGTAAAAACAAGTTGTAAGTATGAAAAGGGTAGGACCAGGAGAAGGTGGACAGAAGCAGCATTCCAACCGCCCTTTGGCAAATCCTGGAAGACAGCACCCCCTTCTGCACAGGAGAGGCCATGCATTCTAAACGGATGCAAAAGCATATTGAACCTAAGGACTTGGGTGTTTGTACCTCTGCTGCCTTTGATTATCTCAGTGACCCTGAGACACTCAGATCCCTTCTCTGAGCCTCAGTTTGCTGACCTGAAAAATGTGAGCAATACTGTTTTCCCTGCTTAAAGTAATTTTATGGCTTCCCCTTGACCTTCAAGACAAAGTCCAAACATCTCAATAAATTTACAAAGCCCTTTATGACCTGGCCCCTACTTATCTCTTCAATCATTCTCTCTTGACTCTTCCTCAAAATATCCTACAGCAAAATGACCTGCTTGCAGTCCCCCAAAGAGATCAAGCCCCTGCTTACTTCCGAGACTTGACCTGTTATTTTCTGTGCCTGGAATGTTTGTTCTTCACTCATCTTTGCTGGCTACCTCCTTCAGAAATCAACATCCCCTGTGAAGTGTTTAGATGCCCTACTGAACCCTGTGTTGATAAGGCCTTCAAAGCACTGATCATGGTGTTATAATTGCTTCTCTCCAGAAGATTGCAAATTCCATGAGGACAGGGGTTTCCCAGGGCCTACGTGGCACTATGCCTGACACACTGAGAAGTCACTAAAATGTTTGGAAATCAATAAATTAGTGAACAAAGAAAGGGACTCCTCATAGTGCTCTGTAAATAGGAGAGAAGGCAGACATCAATGGGGCTCCTAAGAAGTTGAGCCAGAAAACATACCTGTAGTTCTGGGAGCCCCACAGCCTCAGCTTTGACCCCTTTGAGCATCTGGCTTCCTGGGCACTGGCTCCAGGCTTTTACCACCTATGGAGAGAGGGTTTAAGGTAGGCTCCAACCGCTACTCTCTTCAGCACCTCCAGGCCTCACCTTGCTTACCCGCAACTCTCGCAGTGCCCTGCCCAGCTGGCTGAGCCCACTTTCTGTGAGGGTGTCCCCAAGGAGGCCTGAACGCAAGCTCTTCAGGTTTGCCCGGCGGGCCCGTGCCTCTTCTACTGCATCCCACTGGGTGGGCCTCACCTGTTTCACCTGCATCCTCCTTCCCGAGGCCCCCAACAGAGCAGCTCTGAGTAAGCTCAAGGAGCCACCTAATAAGGGGAGACTCAGAGTGAATCACTCCTTCTGGACTCCAGAGCACACTGCCTGTAATACTTTTAATTTTTATTAATACTACTTACAAAAAATAGCTAACACCTATCAGGCTTTTACATGGGCTTGGCACTATGCTAAGTGTTTTTGTGGATCACCTCTTTTTATCCACACAACACTCCAATGAAGCAGCAACTCTAATTTTTTCTGCCTACCCCCACATTTTCCAGATGAACCAAATGAAGCTTAGAGAGGTCAAGCAACTCCCTGGTGAGTGGCAGAGCTAAAACTTAAGCCCAATTCTGTCTGACATTAAAGCCTGTGCCTTTAATCAGGATACCAAATTGGCCTATGGATAAACATACTTTTGTCCTTCACTGCTTTATCCTTAAGGGCATGAACTGGCCTAATTTTTCTTCCTTACTCCACAGGGCCTGGCACAGTGTGTGGTCTGGGATTATGTTAGCCAAATTAATGTGTGCTTACTAATTTTGGATATGGAGAGCCAGACTTTTTCTTTCTTTTCACTTTTATTGTAGAAAATTTCAAACATGTACAAAGTATAGGAAATTCAATCTACTTATCACTCAGCTTCAATAATTGTCAACTCACAGCCATTCTTGTTTGATCTATACCCTCCACTTGACCTCCCCTAAGTCTCTGACATCATATCATTTCAGAGAGGCCTGATTTTTAATAAGTGTATGAAAATAGGCAAGTTCTTTCCCTTCTCTGATCCTCCCTTTCCTCATTTATAAATTAGGCCTCCCTCCCTAAGTTAGATGTGTCTCATGGGGTTGTGGTAAGAATAAAATGTATTAGTGTGAAAATTCTTGGTTAACTGTTGAAAGCCTCTGAAGGGCGAGGGGTTGCTTTTACTATCAGCCCTGCCTTTCCAGACTTTGGCAACCTAGCCATACTGGGACCTTTCTGAATCTTGACCCTCCCAGAGGTGAGGCTATCTCTGGACTGGGGTTGGGGCTGCAGGTGTTTCGGTGAGAGGGGTGGTCAGGCATAAGTTAGATGTCAGAGCTCCCCAAAGAACCCCACACCCTTCCCCAGGCCACCTTGAGGGTCCAGGCGAAGAAGAAGACCAGTGTAGTTGTTTCCTTCCAGGAGCCATGACACGATCCAGGGCAGAGAGCCCTCTACCTCCTCACCAATAACCTTACCAGCCAACACCTGCAGCAGGGGGCAATCTCTGCCAGAAGGAGAGAGGAAGAAAGGAGGTGTCCACTGGTGGATGGGGAAAGAAATTGATCCAAATTACATCTGATGGAAAGGTTGACTATTTCCAGAACTTTGGTGCACCACCAGGCAGATTTGCAACCTTGCATAGACCCTTTTTTAAATTTTATTATTTAATTACACAAATAATATATTCTCATAGTGCAAAATTTAATTTGTCTATCTGATAAGGGACTTGTATCCAGAACATACATTTATGTATGTATGTATGTATTTATGCTATTTTTATTTGTTTATTTTTATTTTTTAGAGAGAGAGAGAGGGCATGAGATTTAGGGGCAGAGAGAGGGAGAGAGAGAGAATCCCATGCAGGCTCTGCACTGTGCAGAGCCTGAAGCAGGGCTCAAGCTCACCTGGTAAGGGACTCAAACTCATGAACTGTGAGAACCAACTGAGCCACCCGGGCGCCCCTATCCAGAATATTTAAAGAGCTCTTACACCTCAGTGATAGAAGACTAATCACCCAATTTATTTTTTATTTATTTATTTTTTAAGTAGGCAACACATCCAACGTGGGGCTTGAACTCACGATCCTGAGATCAAGAGTCATATGCCCTGGGGTACCAGGGTGGCTCAGTTGGTTAAGCATCCGACTTCAGCTCAAGTCATGATCTCACGATTTGTGAGTTTTAGCCCCGTGTCAGGGTTTGTGCTGACAGCTCAGAGCCTGGAGCCTGCTTTGGATTCTGTGTCTCCCTCTCCTGCTCCTGCTCTGTCTCTCAAAAATAAATAAATGTTAAAATTTTTTTTTTCTTTAAGAGTCACGTGCCCTGCCAACTGAGCCAGCCAGGTACCCCTAATCACCCAATTTAAAATGGCAAAGCAAAGTGACATCCACAAAAATGGCAGAGCATGGAACTCTGGGGATCTGTCCTTTTTCAGCAACATGTGGAAAAAATGGTCAGGATCAACCTTACAGGAACTCTGGGAGACAGTGAAAGGTTTACTACAACCAAGTGAATGCTTACCCAGGAGAAAGCAACTTAAGTATGTTGAGATCTTTGTGGTGTTTTAACTTAACCTAGCCCCAACCTCCTCCCCAGCACAGAAGTTGTCTTGAGGACAACAGCCCATGTTTCTGGAGGTGGGGTGCTTGGCTCTGGAGGGAGCAGAGTAGATTTTGTTCCCAAGGAACTGTGTTTGTTGTTTTCACTGTCTAGGGTTCCCCCCAGAGGACTGACGAAAAGGGCTTCCTTTTGTTTCCCTTACCTTGGAACTCTCTCAGGGCAGAGCAGCTATCTTAGATGATAGTCGCTCAAAACATTGAAAAGATGAAACAACAAGCAAAAATAACAGTTGGGGCAAACAACAGATGCATGGAAAGACTGGGAAGAAAAGTTGGGGAGTCAGATTGCGGTGGGGGGGGGGGGGAATGGGGGATAAGGAAAATTCCCCCATGCACCAAGGAATCTAGAAAGCCACACACATGCCCAGAGCAGGATGCAGGCTTAGAAAAGACCTGAGAAGATGGCAAGTTTTCATTTCTGTTTTTTTAAGCTCACTGTAAGCAGGAAGTAAGGCTAAGGCAGAGGTGTAAGTGGAATGGTGAAGCATAGAAGGACTGACCCAACACAGAGCCCATCTATGGAAAGCTGGAGATTTTTAAAATTATTTTTTCTTTCTCTTTTTATTCCTTTAAAATGTTTTTGTCCCAGTAGAGTAAGGAATTCTATGTCAGGTCACTAGCTAACCACTGAGATGACAGAATGGAGACTTCAGTGGCAACAAAGAATCCAGCCTTTGCAAAAATTGTTTGGAAAGTAACTAAGCAAACAGATAGTTGCAGCCCACAGCAAGCAACAATGCAAACCCTAGAGGGGATGGGGAATCTCTTTTTCAGAGTTCCCCCATTATCATATCCAAAATGTCAGAGCCTAAGGAAAAGAAATGGAGATGTAAGAGACCAACATAATGAAGAATATAATCTTTACAAAAATAAAAATTCTCAAATTGGGCAGTTTCCAACCAAAAAAATATCTGGCATGCAAATAAAGATGCATGGCCCACCCACAGGGGGAAAAAAATTAATAGAAACTGTCCTTGAGGAAGCACAGACATTGGATTCACTAAAGACTTTAATCCAACTATCTTAAATATGCTCAGAAAAGTAAAGGAAATCAAGAAAATGATGTCTCAATGAATAGAAAGTACGAATAGAAGCACAGAAATTATAAAAAGGAACCAAAAAGAGGGGTGTCTGCCTGGCTTAGCAAGGGGAGCATGTGACTCTTGATCTTGGGGTTGTGAGTTTGTGCCCCACACTGGGTGTAGAGCTTACTTTAAAATAAAAATAAAAAAATAAAATAAAATAAAATAAAATAAAATAAAATAAAATAAAATAAAATAAAACAGGAACCAAGTAGAAATTCTGGAGCTGAAAAGTATAGTAACTGAAATCATAAATTCTCTAGAGAGCAGATTTGAGTGGGCACAAGAAAGAATCTCAGCAAAGTTGAAAATAGGTCAAAAAAATTATGCAAAAAGAAAAAAGAATGAAGGAAAATGAGCCCAAGAGGCCAGTGGATGCATGAAGTGTATAAATACATGCAGAATGAGACTGTCAGAGGGAGAAGAGAGGGAAAAAGGGGCAGAAGGAATATTCAAAGAAATAGTGCTCAAAAATTCCCCAAATTTATGAAAGACATGAATCTATACATCCAAGAAGCTCAACAAATTTCAAGAAGGATAAACTCAAAGAGATTCATGCCAAGACACATTATAATCAAACCACCAAAAGCCAAAGAGAGAATCTTGAAAACAGAGTAAGAGAAGCAACTTGTGATGGTACGAGTGATCCTCCATAAGAATGAAAACCAATTTCTCATCATGAATTGTGGAAGCCATTAGTGCCTGGCTGACTCAGTCAGTACAACATGTAACTCTTGATCTCCAGGTTGTGAGTTCGAGCCCCATGTTGTATGTAGAGATTACTTAAAAATAAAATCTTAAAAAAAAAAAAAAAAAGGAAGAAAGAAATTATGGAGACCAGAATGCAGTGAGATGACATATTTAAAGTGCTGAAAGGGGTGTCTGAGTGGCTCAGTCGGCTGAGCATCCAACTCTTGCTTTCAGCTCAGGTCATGATTGCAGGGTTGTGGGATAGAGACCCACATCAGTGTGGAGGCTGCTTGGGATCCTCCTTCCCTCTCTCCCTCCCTCCATCTCTCTCTCTGTCACTCTGCTTGCTCTCTTTCTCTCTCTAAAAATAATGCTGGGAAAATAAAGTGTGTCAACTAAGAATTCCATATCTGGCAAAACTATCCTTCAAGAACATGTGAGAAATTAAGGTATTCCCAGATTAGTAAAAGCTGAGGGAGTTCATTGCTGGTAGACCTGCCTTATAAGAAATGCTAAAGGATGGGGCACCTGGGTGGCTCAGCTGGTTGAGCATCCGACTTCAGCAAAGGTCATGATTTCATGGTCTGTGAGTTTGAGCCCCGTGTCGGGCTCCGTGCTGACAGCACAGGCCTGGAGCCTGCTTCAGATTCTGTGTCTCCCTATCTCTCTCTGCCCCTCCACAGCTCATGCTCTGTCTCTCTCTCTCTGTCAAAAATAAATAAACATTAAAAAAATTAAAAAAAAAAAAAAAGAAATGCTAAAGGAGGGAGTCCTTCACCATGTCAGAGGTGAGGAAATGAGACTCTGAGGCTGCCCTGGGTCTCTGCATCCATACTTCAGCCACACCCCCACCCTGTTCCCTAAAGCAGTCAGAAGATTCCATCAGACTTACAGGTCTCTGGGGAGCTGCAGGATCCTCAAGGTCCCTCGCCACATACCCCGGGTCCCAGGCCCCTCGGGAGGGTCAGGCCCTGGGCAGGACATGGTGACAGTGAGCAGAGAGCAGGCCCTGTGGAGGACAGGGTAGGATGAGACCAAATGCCTAAGGGATAGGGGTTGGGGGTGACAGGTGCCCTCCTGTCCTCACCTGCCTTCATCCCCTGCAGCTTGTAAGTATAGCTCTGAGGCAGCTCTTGAGTCAGACACCTCCACCTCACTGGCATTTTCTACCACCCTGGAGGATGGGGAGACGAGCTCAACTCCTAAGCACCTCCTAAGAGGTTCTGGGGTTCTGTCCAGCCCCCCAGAACCTCTGCATGGGGAGTCCATTGGGGTCCCAAGAGCCTGTAAGAACCATCCCCAAGGTTCCAAGCTCAGTATATCCCCTGAAAGCCTCTCATCTTCATTACCTTTTTTCTCCTGTCATCTGCCCAGTTCTGCTCAACGAGATACTCACATCACCCAGATGGTAATGACTGAGTGGAAGAGGTGTAGATGGATAGGGTAAGAAGAGTGAGAGGGCTGGGGATACGAGCTGCAGGGAAGATGATGAGTGGGTGTAATGAGCACAACCCCAGGTGCAGAGCTTCCCTTCTGCATGGCAGTGGGGAGAAACCTCCCACGGCTGGGTTTGGGGGTTTCAGCCCTGCCTTAAGACAAGCACCCTCAGATCCCGTTGGCCCCTGGAGACTCACAAGCCCAAAGGGGACACGTCTAACACCGATAGGTTCTCTCTCCCTGGAGAGAGCAGGTCCTGAGTCCTTCCACTGGGGCTGAGCTGCAATCACACAAGCACAACACCAGTTACAAACAGCCTTTCCCAGACCTCATCTCACAAGATCCTCCCGCTGGGGCTCCTTGAGTCAACCAGGGCACCAACATTCAGCCATTTCAGGCAGGAAATAGGAGACCTCAGAGAGGCAAGCCCACACTGGTCAGTGGCAGATGAGGCTAGACTCAGTCTCTTCTGGCTGCCTGCGAGCTTCAGGCCCTTTCCACAGCACCACCATTGGTTCCCAGGGCTCCCTTCCATGCAGGGTCTCACCTGCACCAGGCTAAGGGTGCTAACCCCAGGAACAGCGCCCCTGTGGGCCAGAGTTTCCTCAAACAGCATCTGCAACAGCTAAAGTGGAGAAAGGGGTTCAGTAGGGATGGAGAAAGGATAAATCTGTCCTTCAACAGTTTCGTGACGGTGAAGTCTATGCCCGGTTCTATGCTACGTGCTGCGGACACAGGGACACAGTGTCCAAGACAGAAACAGCCCCAGCCCTCACGGTTCACAGTGAGCCAGTCAAATGAGTAGACATTTTCAATGAGACCTGCTGTTTCCTAAAACAGGGGCCTGCCTATGATGAAGTTCTGAGGCAGCTATTTTGACTTGGGGGCATTTTGACGAAGCCCTGAAAACAAAACTTTCAAGTTTATTATCGGTATTATGAAAAACTGTGAATATTAGACCTTGCTGGATATTTCATGTTTGCACACCACCCCGTCTTGACCCTCACCCTATGGGCCCAGTCCGCTAGGGAGGGGAAGGGAAGTTTCTCAAAGGTCTCCTGGAGGAAACAACACCTGAGCCTCATGAGACCTATGCTTGGTAGCTCCCCCAGGACTCACCTGAGGTACAAGCCGAGGTGTCTCTGTTTCCCGACCCCGAAGCAGTAGGGACACACTGTACCCTCGGGCCACCAAGCCTAGTGTGGACTGGACTCGTGCTAGCAGCTCCTGCTCAGCCTCCTGCAGGGGACACAGGCATATCCCCTAGTCACAGGTGCCCTGACCCAGCCTGCCTGAGCCATGGGCTTGGGAAACCCTTAGCACTCCAGGATCCAGACGCCTGAGATTCCCGTCCTCCTCCCGTTTCCCTACAACACCCCCTACCTGAGCAGCATCAGAGCCCAGGACTCTGTCAAAGGTGATGCATTGTTCCTGCAGGGGAAGACTGGGCTCAGCATTGTCACTCCCATCTTCCAGGGCCTCACCCGCACCCCGTCCCATTTCTACCTGAGAGTCTAGAGTCTCCGGCTGAAGCAGGCAGATGCTCTGGGGCCCCTCCAGAAGCAGTGTGGGGCAACATGTGTCCTCAGGGCCTGAGAAGGATGGACTGTATATTAACTCCCGTGCCTAAGTCCTGCCCTCGACTTTGGCCTCAGTTTCCTAACCTAGAGTACTGAGCACAGGATCAGACCCCCTGAGAGGCGGAGCTTCCTCAAAAAGCATCTGCAGCAGCTAAGGCTGTAAAATGGCCTTGGCTTCCCCTCTCCCAGGAGGCTCCCCCAGGCTGCATTACTTCGAAGAGTGAATGTGTAAGGCCTTCTTCTCACCTGATTCTCTTCCACTGTCAACTTCTACCACCACAGTCAGCCTGGCCTGGGGGTTGTCCATGAGGGCTGGGGGCACTGAGCTGCCCTGGCCCAAACCAGCCTCTGCGCTTGCTACCTCTCCACACTCCATGGCTTCTATGCCTCTCAGATTCCCCTCAATAATTCATCTCCCTGATCTGCAGGCTCTGGGTAGGGCCTCTAAATAACAATTTATCAAAGGAGGTGATAGTCCCCTCTTTTCTGAGTGAATCAGAATGTTGCATGGGATTCTTCTTTTTTTTTTCCCCTCTTTTGAAAAGGGTCAAACACATATACCTGCAAAGAGAAAGTATGATGAGCCTCCAAGCACCCAGCTTCGGCAATTACCAACTTATGACCAGTCTTATTTCTTCCTTTCCCCTTCCCATCCCCTATGGATTCTTTTGAAGCAAATCCTAGACACTGTCTATTTCATCTATAGCTTTTTCAGCATATATTTATAAGATAACTACCTTTTTTTAAATGACAGCTTTGTTAAGATATAGTTCATATACCATACAATTCACCCATTTAAAGTGTTTATTTCAAACATACCTTAGTATGTTTGCAGATAATGTGTAACTATCACCACACCCAATTTTAATGTTTATTTATTTCTGAGAGAGGGAGGCAGAGTGTGAGCAGGAGAGGGACAGAGAGAGAGGGAGACACAAAATCTGAAGGAGGTTCCAGGCTCTGAGCTGTCAGCACAGAGCCCGACATGGGGCTCAAACTCACCAACTGTGAAATCATGACCTGAGCCAAAATCGGATTTGTGGGTTTGAGTTCTGCGGTGGGCTCTGTGCCCACAGTGAGGAGCCTGCTTGGGATCCTCTCTCTCCCTCTCTCTTTGTCCCCCTACCCCCGCTCACACACGCACTCATGCTTTCTCTCTCTCTCTCAAAATAAACATTAAAAAAATAAAATCTTGGGGCGCCTGGGTGGCGCAGTCGGTTAAGCGTCCGACTTCAGCCAGGTCACGATCTCGCGGTCCGTGAGTTCGAGCCCCGCGTCGGGCTCTGGGCTGATGGCTCGGAGCCTGGAGCCTGTTTCCGATTCTGTGTCTCCCTCTCTCTGCCCCTCCCCCGTTCATGCTCTGTCTCTCTCTGTCCCAAAAATAAATAAAAAACGTTGAAAAAAAAATTTTAAAAAAAAAAAAATAAATAAAATCTTAAAAAATGTTAAAATAAAAAAATGGAATCACACAGTGTGTGTTCTTTTAGGGACTGACTTCTTTCACTTGGCATAATGTTTTCAAGGTTCATCCATGCTGTAGCATGCATCGGTACTAACCTTCCTATGACTGAATGATGTTCCACACAGAGATGAAATGACTTCTGTCAGCAAATATGCAGAGTTTGCCCAAACTTCACAGCTAAGAGCACAATTTCTATAAGATTGCCTTTACTACAGACACTAGTCATAAGCTTGGGGTCCCCAGTCCTTCTTCCCTCTGACCAGTTAGCTACATTTTCAGGTGTTCCCACTCTTCCTGCAGGTTCCATTCTTTGCTGGAATGACTTATAGAACTAAGGAAGGCATTATCCTTATTGTATCTGCAACAAATTTTCTGACACCAGCTGGGGTCCTATATTTCAATCCAATTTTGACACTAACTACCTGGAATTAGCAGCAGCTCCCACAAGTTAAAATGCAAGGTCCTCATCAAGAACCGTAAGATCATGCCCTGAGCTGAAATCAAGCGTTGGACACTTAACTGACTGAGCCACCTAGGTGCCCCAGATTTGGGGTTCTGATGACTGACCACCCTTCAGGCTCAGTAATTCACCAGAATGCTCACAGAACTCAAGAAAGTGCTCTACTTATGATTACCTTTTTATTATAAAAGATACACATGAACAATCAGATGAAGAGGTACATAGGGCAAGGTCTGGAAGAGTTCTGAGCAAAGGAACTCCTGTCCCTGTGGAGTCAGGGTGTGCCACCCTCCCAGCACATCAGTGTGTTCACCAACCAGGAAGCTCCCTGAGCCTCACTGTTCAGAGGGTTTGTTTTGTTTTGGTTTGGTTTGGGTTTTTGAATTGAGATTTCATTGTGTAGGCATGTTTGATTAAATCATAGGCTGTATGATTGAACTCAACTCCAGCCAATTACATGGTTGAATTTTCTGGTGTGCAGCTTCCTCCATCCTGAAGCTATCTAGGAATCCAGCCAGAAGTCACCTCATTAGCATGACAGAGAGATTCTTATCCTTCAAAAAACTCCAAAGGTTTTTGGAGCTCTGCTCCTGCAACTGGAGACAAAGACCCGCTATACTCCTGAGGTGCCTGGGTGGCTCAGCTGGTTAAGGTCCATCTTCAGCTCAGGTCATGATCTCATGGTTTCTGAGTTTGAGCCCCATAGTGGGCTCTGTGCTGACAGTGCAGAGGCTGGAGCCTTTGAGTTCTGTATCTTCCTCTCTTTCTGCCCCTCCCCTGCTCATGCTCTGTCTCTCTCTCTCAAAAATGAATAAACATTAAAAAAAAAAAAAAAAAGGACTGGAAAATTAAAAAAAAAAAAAAAGACTGGATATATTCTTTATTATATGACCAGCCACTCGATGGTTTTTCACCAAGGATCCCTTCTAGCAAAGGATCACACCTGTTTGATTATTCACATTTAGTATAGCATTTATGGAACAGATAGAACAATAAAAACATGAATACAGTAGTCTCCCCATCCTTATTTATGGAGGATATAGTCCAAGACCCCCAGTAGATGCCTGAAAACATAAATAGTTCTGAACCCTATATATAGTGTTTTTTCCTACACGTAAATATGGTGAAGTTTAATGTATAAATTAGGCACAGTAAGAGATTAACAACTACTAATAACAAAATGGAACAGTTATAACAATATGCTGTAATAAAAATCATGTGGATGTGGCAATGAATTCTTAGATATGATACCAAAAGCAAGAACAACAAAAGAAAAAAAATGAATTTAATCAAAATTAAAAACTTTTCTGCATTGGGGCGCCTGGATGGCTCAGTCGGTAAAGTGTCAGACTTCATCTCAGGTCATGATCTTGTGGTTCAAGAGTTCTAGCCCTGCATCGGGCTCGGGCCCTGTGCGGACAGCTCAGAGCCTGGAGCCTGCTTCAGATCCTGTCTCCCTCTCTCTCTGCCCCCCCCCCCCCACCTCGTGCTCTGTCTCTGTCTCTGTCTCAAAAATAAATAAAAACATTAAAAAATAAAACTTTTCTGCATCAAAAAACCATTATCAAAAAGTTGAAAAGACAGCCTACAAAAGAAGATAAAATATTTGCAAATTATATATTTGATAATGGTCTAGGATCCAGGATATATATACAGCTCCTATAACTCAGCAATATAAAGGCAAACAATTCAAGTAAAAAATGGGGAAAGATTTAAATAGCCAGTTCTCCAAAGAAAATATACACATGCCCGACAAGTACAAGAAAAGATGCTCAGCACGGTGGGTGCACCATATGACATTTGCACCAACAACATTTAAGCTTATTTATCCACATTCTCACCAATCGTTATATTTCTTTTTTCTTTTTATTAAAGCCATACTAGTGGCTGTGAAGTGGTACCTCATTATGGTTTTGATTTGCATTTCCTTAATGACCAGTGATTTTGAGAATCTTTTCACAGGCTTGTTTGGCCATTTGTATACTTCTTTGGAGAAATATCTATTTAAATTCTTTGCCCAGGTTTTAATTGTTGTTTGGTTTTTTGCAATTCATCATGAATAATGATGTTGACCATCTTTTCATGTATTTGTCAGGCATGTGCATATTTTCTTTGGAGAACTGGCTATTTAAGTCTTTCCCCATTTTTTACTTGAATTGTTTGCCTTTTTGTTGCTGAGTTATAGGAGCTGTATATATATCCTGGATCCTAGACCATTATCAAATATATAATTTGCAAATATTTTATCCTATTTTGTAGGCTGTCTTTTCAACTTTTTGATGCAGAAAAGTTTTTAATTTTGATTAAATTCAGTTAATTTATTTTTTTCTTTTGTTGTTCTTGCTTTTGGTATCATATCTAAGAATTCATTGCCAGATCAGAGGTCACGAGGAATAATTTCTGTGCTTTCTTCTAAGACCTTTATAGTTTTAGTTCTTACATTTGGGTAATTGATCCATTTTGAGTTAATTTTTGTATGCAGTATGAATTAAGGATACAAATTCATTCATCTGTATCTGGACATCCAGGTGTCCCATTGTCATTTGTTTAAAAGACTAGTCTTTCAGGGCACCTGGGTGGCTCAGTTGGTTGAACATCCAACTTTGGCCTAGGTCATAATCTCACTGGTCCTGAGTTCGAGCCCCACGTGGGGCTCTGTGCTGACAGCTCAGTGCCTGGAGCCTGTTTCAGATGGCTCAGTAGGTTGAGTGTCCACCTTTGGCTCGGTCATGATCTCGTGGTTCGTGGGTTAGAGCCCCATGTTGGGCTCTGTGCTGACAGCTCAGAGACTGGAGCCTGCTTCAGATTCTGTGTCTCCCTCTCTCTCTGCCCCTCCCCCACTCGCACTCTGTCTTTATCTCTCAAAAATAAATAAACATTAAAAAAAAAAAGGCTAGTCTTTCTTCATTGAATGTTCTTGACATCCTTGTCAAAATCAGCTATCCATAGAAACATGGGTTTATTTCTGGACTCTCACTTCTCACCCACTGATCTCTGTGTTTGTTTTTATGCCAGTACCACAGTGTCTTCATTACTCCTGCTTCACAATGGGTTTTGAAATCAGGAAGTGTGAGGCCTCCAACTTTGTTCTTCTCTTACAAGATTGTTTTGTCTACAGTATCTCTGGAAATTCCATATGAACTTTGGAATCACCTTGTCAATTTCTACAAAAATTCAGCTTGGATTCTTATAAGACTTTCATTGAATCTGTGGGTCAATTAAGGGAGAAGTGACATCTTAACAATATTAAGATTCATGAATAATGGGGCGCCTGGGTGGCTCAGTCGGTTGGGCATCCGACTTCAGCTCAGGTCACGATCTCGCGGTCCGTGAGTTCGAGCCCCGTGTTGGGCTCTGGGCTGATGGCTCAGAGCCTGGAGCCTGCTTCCGATTCTGTGTCTCCCTCTCTCTCTGCCTCTCCCCCGTTCATGCTCTGTCTCTCTCTGTCTCAAAAATAAATAAAAAACGTTAAAAAAAATTAAAAAAAAAAGATTCATGAATAAGGTATCCTCTTTAATTTCTTTCAACAGTATTTTGTAGTTTTAGGAGTTATAAGTTTGCTCTTCTTTTGTTATATTTACTCCTAAGTATTGTATTCTTTTTGATGCTATTGTAAATGAAATTTTTTAAAATTTCATTTTCAGGATGTTCATTGCAAGTGTATAGATATACAACTGATTTTTTTATTTTCTTAATATTTATTTTTGAGAGAGAGAGAGAGAGCACGAGCAGGGGAGGAGCAAAGAGAGAAGGAGACACAGAATAGAAAGCAGTCCCCAGGCTCTGAGCTGTCAGCACAGACCCCAATGCGGAGCTTGAACTCACCAGCCATGAAATCATGACCTGAACTGAAGTCAAATGCTTAACGACTGAGCCACCCAGTTGCCCCTACAATAGATTTTTACATATTGATCTTGTATCTTACAACTTCACTGAATTTGATTAGTTCTATTATATTTTAGTGAATCCACAGGATTTTTTAATATACATGATCATAAAATATATGAATTTTTTTTAAGTTTATTTATTTATTTATTTTGAGAGAGAGAGAGCACACACGAACGGGAGGAGGGGTAGAGAGAGAGGAGAGAGAGAATCCAAGCGGGCTCCACGCTGTCAGCACAGGACCTGATGTGGGGCTTGATCTCACCAGCATGATATCATGACCTGAGCCGAAATCAAGAGTCAGGCAGTCAGCCGACTGAGGTACCCAGGGGACCCAAGTCAAGCACTCTTTCTTTTTTCTTTTTTTCTTTTTTTTTTTGATGTTTATTTATTTTTGAGAGAGAGAGAGAGAGAGAGCCCAAGTGTGGGAGGGGCAGAGAGAGAGGGAGACACAGAAACTGAAGCAGGCTCCAGTCTCTGAGCTGTCAGCACAGAGCCCAACATGGGGCTTGAACCCACAAATCACGAGATCATGACTGAGCCAAAGATGGGACACTCAACCTACTGAGCCAACCAGGTGTCCCTCAAGCACTCTTTCTTAAACATAACTACAATATCATACTTTTCATACACAATACCATTCCTAAAAAAACACTATAAAGATTTTTTATATCCTCAAAGATCCAGGTCAGCATTCCAATTTCTTCCAGTGTAGGTAAATCAATGTGGCTCACGAAGAGTCACTTCTGAATTGGAGAATAAGGGGTTTCTCGGGTGTTAGAGAAAACAACACTCCAGGGAAAAGAGTGGAAACTCTTGACTCAGGGTATGAGGAAAAGAATTGATGTCTGTTTGTTTCCAGATAAGGGCACAGGAACAAAAGAGGAAGCTACAGAGAGACTGATTTTGGCTCAGAAATGGAAGTCCTATGACCTCAGTCCTACTCTTGCAGCAAAAATTCACCACACCACACCGGATATCCAACCTCACTGTGTATGCAGAAGTGGATCCCTTGCTTGTTATAATCCATCTCTTACTCCTTGTTACTTCCTTCCCTGTCTAGGGGGCATTTTTCAGCCACACCCTCATCAATGCAACTTGCTCAATCCTTGGGTCTCACTTGGGCTGCCCTGCGAAAGCACTTCAAATTTTTCTCTGCCAGTTTTTAAGTTGTTGTTTGTTTATTTATTTTCAGAAGAAACTGTTTCATGTACAGCTGTAGATTCAGCGTATCAGTGGGAGAAGATGAATTCAGGATCTACCCACACCACCATTTTGAACAAGAACTTCTACCCACCCCCAATTTTGAATAACTAAATCCTACTCCTAGGCTGCTGTACACTATCAGATCAAAAAATACCATGTGCCTTGTGACTGGAACTCTGACGCATATTTTCTGGTCTCCAACCTCAGTTAGGCAAAAGTTTTTATTTGACCTTAGTGAAGAAAAACGCTGATCAGTTTTTTTTTTCTCACTTAGCTCATGGAAACATTAAAGCCCTCAGCTCACTCTTCCTGTTCATTTAATCAACTTTTTAGTGAAGATTAATGGAGTGTCTATGTGCCAGGCACTGTTTTAGGGACTAGAGTTTCAGAAATAAACAAGATTGACACAATTGGTTCTCTCATGGAGCTTCCAACATAATACTACTCAACAAACAAACAAGATATGAATAAAGATGATTTCCAGTTGAGGTTAAAGCTGTGACGAAAATAACACAGGATGTTGCCATCAGGATGATGAGGCAGGAGGGGCTCCTTCAATCCTGAACTATGAGGTGCCTGCCATAGGAAGATCTGTATTACAGCTTCGATTTTATAGAAGTTCCACAGTCTCCTGTTACCGCCAGAGCATCTTTGTCTAGATACTCTGCCTCCCAGCCTGGGACTAGAAGGTGACTGTTTGTGTACTTACCCTAAGGCCAACCCTTCTACTCGTGAAATAGGTACCAGTCCTTTTTTTACCTATTCAAGGACCTTCCTTCAGCAAGACTCCATTCTTTCTCCTGTATCAAGTTTTCCCTCTCTACTGAATTATTCCTATCTGCATACAACCATGCTATTTCTCTTATCTTAAAAACCAATGAACATAACATCATACTCAAGAGTGAAAGACTGAAAACTTACCCTCTAAGATCAGCATCAAGACAAGGATGCCCACTTTTGTCACTTCTATTTAACATAGTGGAATCCTAGCTAAAGAAATTAGGGGGGGAAAAGAAATGAAAGGCCACCAAACTGGAAAGGAAGAAGTAAAATTATCTCTGTTCACAGATGGCATGGTCTTATACATAGAAAATCATAAAGATTCCACACACACGGGGCACCTGGGTGGCTTAGTTGGTTAAGTGGCCAACTTTGGCTCACGTCATGATCTCATATTCCATGAGTTTGAGCTCTGTGTTGGCCTCTGTGCTGACAGTTCAGAGCCTGAAGCCTGCTTCGGATTGTGTCTCCCTCTCTCTCTGCGCCTCCCCTGCTCTCTCTCTCTCTCTTTCAAAAATAAATAAACATTAAAATTTTTGAAAAAACAAGGATCCATACATACCAAAAAAAATCTGTTAAAATAAACAAAGTCAGCAAAGTTTCAGGATACAAAATCAACATACAAAATCCAATGAGTTTCTATACACTACTAATGAACAATCTGAACAGGAAATTAAGAAAACAATTCCATTTACAATAGCATCAGAAAGAATAAAATACTTAGGAATTAGCCAAAGAGATTAAAGACTTGTACAGTGAAAATTATAAAACATTGTTGAAAGAATTAAAGACACAAATGAATCGAAAATCATCCCATTTTGATGGATTAGAAGATTTTAAATTATTAAAGTATCAACACTCATCAAAGCAATCTACAGATTTAATGCAATTTCCATCAGAATTCAGGAGCATTTTATGCAGAAATTAAAAAATCCACCCTAAAATTCATATGGAATCTCCAGGGACCCCAAATAGCGAAAACAATCTTGAAAAAGAAGAACAAAGGAGATGCCTGGGTGGCTTGCTCAGTTAAGCCTTCCACTCTTGATTTCAGCTCAGGTCATGATCTCACGGTTAATGGGTTCGAGCCCTGTATTGGGCTCTGGGCTGACAGTGTGGAGCCTGCTTGGGATTCTCTCTTTCTCCCTCTCTCTCTGCCCCTCCCCCCAATCAAATGCTTGCATACACATGCATGCACTCTCTCTTTCCCTAAATAAATAAATAAACTTAAAAAAAAACAAAGGAGAACAAAGTTGGAGATCTCACATTGATTTCAAAACTTACTACAAACGTACAGTAATCACAACAGTGTAGTATTGACATAAACACGGATATATCGACCAATAGAATAGAGAGCCCAGAAATAAAAATCTCACATTTATGGTCAAAGGATTTGGATGAGAGAGCCTAGACCATTCGATGGGGAAAGGACAGACTTTTAAATAATGCTACTGAGAAAACCGTATACCCACATGCAAAAGAATGAAGTTGAACCCTTACCTTAAACATATATATCTCTACTGCTACCACCCTGATCCAGCCACCATCTGGTTTTTCTTAAACAACTTTATATGAAGATATAATTCAGAATACATAAAATTCACCCTTTTAAAGTCTCCATGTCATTGGTCTTTAGCATATTCCTACAGTCATGCAGCCATCATCACTAATTTTAGATTTTCATCACCCACAAAAGAAATCCGGTACCCCATTCAAGGTCACTACCCATTTCCCATCCCAGCCACCACCCTAGTCCTAAGCAACAGCATAACTGTTTCTATCTACCATCATTTCTTGACCGGGTTATTAATATAGCCTCCTAACTGGTTTTCTAATTTGCCCCCTGCAGATATTCTCAATGTAGCACCCAGAATGACCCTTTTAAAATGTAAACCACATTATGTTACTCTCTGCTCAAAATCCTCCCGTGGGTTTTTATTTCACCGAAAATAAAAGCCAAAGCTTTCCAGTGGCCTATAAACCTTAAAAAACTGTGGACCCTCATCTCACTGATGTCATCTCCTATATCTTCCAGAGCCTGTGTAGTGGATGATTCCTCTTTCCAGAATGTGTTTCCACCAGGTAACTGCAAGGCTCACTCTCTCACCTCTCTCACATCTTTGCTCAGAAGCCACATTCTCAGTTATGTCTTGCAATGTTTAATACTCACCCCCAATACTCTCCCCTTTTTGTCCCTGCTCTATTTTTTTCAACAGCATTTATCTTCTAATACACTATAGACCTTACTCTCCCTGCTGCAATGTAAACACTTTATGAACAGGGACCTCTGCTGCTCTGTTCACTGATGTATCCTCAGCACTTGCAAGTGTTTGCCATGTGGTGGAAACTCACTAAACGAGTCTTGTTGAACAACGGAATAAACAAATGACCAGAGCATTCCGGACAGAGGGAAGAGCCAGTGTGAAAGGAAAGAATGCCAGAGTGGAGTGGCTACAATATGTTGAAGGGAGGGGACAGAGACAAAGATAGGGAAGGAAGCTAGGAGACTGCTGACCACTCTGTCCCTGTGCCCCCACCTGAAAAGTTCAGAATTCTCCTCTTACATCTCTGTCTCCTTTAAGGCCCCCCCCCCTTCCTGCTTCCTAAAATGTTGACTGATGTTTTCCGAGTTTCCCTTCCCAGCAGTCTCCCTGCTTGCTCTATCCCCTCCAGGGCTCAGGGAGCTTTTCCATGGCTATCACTTCACAGTGATAGCACATGGCTAGCACTTCTGCAGTGCATTGCTCCTCAATTCTTGCATCCAGTCCAAACTCATCTTGTCAGACCTAAACCCCAAAAACCTACTAGCTACTGGATTTCTCCACAGGGAGTTCCCTAAAGCACTTCAAGCTCTGAAGTGCCCTTCCCCCAATCTTCTTTTTCTTTTAAATTTCCATCCCCTTGAGAAACCCTGCATCACCTAAACCGGAAATCTGAGTCATCCCATCTTCACTCACATTCAGGCATCCTGGGACCCATCAGTTCTGTTTCTTTCAGAGCTCCTGGAGCCATCCTTCCCCCACATCCCCATGTCTACTGCTGTCCCGGTCAGGTCCTCACTCTTTCTCACCTGGACTCATTCAATAACCTCCTCAGTGCTCCCTTAGAATCTGCTAATCCATCCTCCACGTGGTCACCTGTGGGCTTTTTCAAACACATGCCTGCTTCCATTAACTGTCCACTAAAAACCCATTAATAACTCCTCACACCCTGCAGGATTACCTCTATGTCCCTTCCTGACATGCTTTTAGTTATATTATCTCTCTTCTGCCCAGAGGAGAGAGATGGCTCCTAAGCTTAATTAGAGCAAAAGCTAAAGTTCTTACTATGTTCTATATTTACGGTGCTTCTCCAACTCCCTTTGGCAAGGGACCAAGTTTCTTTTTTAAAGTTGCAATCCTTGTGGATGATACTTTTATAAAATACAATTGAAACGTTGCTGCAATGTGAAATTTTATTAAAGTTTCTAAACATTCATTCTGGACTTTCTTAAAATTTATCTTGCCTCAGATGATATTTTGAGTAACATGGCTTTACAAGGCCCTACATAATCTGGCCCTGCTATTCTCTAATATTTTCTCTTACTGGTCTTCCCTTCCACCCCTGCTCACCCTGCTTCCCCCACATTGGCCTACTTGCTGTTTCCTATAACATTCCAAAGCCCTCAGGATCTTTGTGCTTGCCATTGTCTCTACCTGAAATGCCATTCCGGAAGCTATCCTTAAGCTCACTTTCCCAATTCACTCTTGAGTTTGTTCAACTATCCCTTACCAGAGAGGCCTTCCTAACAATCCCATATAACATATCAATCCTCAATGCTCTCTCCTCTTTCTCTTCACAGCACTTACCTTACTTTGACATATTATATGTTTATTGTCTTCTCCTCACCCCCACCATCCAACTAGAATCTGGACTCCGTATGAACCAGAACTTCTTTATGATTTCTGCTGTATCCACAGGGTTTAGCATCGTGCCTGGCACATAATCAGCACTTGAATGGATAAATGTCTCCAGCTTCCATCACCATGATCTCCAGCCCTACCGAATCAGTTATAATTCCCAGATCTGGCCATTATACTTTCAGGTTTCTGAGCCTTTTGAAGTGCCCATTTTTGCCTGGGAATGTCCTTCCTGAGGAAACACCTCTCAAGAGCTGGTTAAATGTCTCCTTTTCTGTACAGCCTTCCACAGAACCACCCTTCCCTCTTAGAGTTGATCCCTCCCACTCACTGAATCATAACTATCTTTTCTGTGTACATCTCCCTTATTGGATTGAGAACTCCCTGAGGACATGGATGTTTTGGATTCATCTTTGTATACCAGGATCCTAATGGGGCCTGAGGTTGAGCAGGGGCTCCATAATTTTGATGAAGAGTTCTCAAAGCTATTCAGATGAAAGGAGTTGCTTCAAGTGGTTAGTTCTCTGAGACAAGAAATGTTCCAAGAGGCTGGATGAAGTCCCTTGGGGACACTCCAGGGGGCCTCCTGACTGGGGGTGGGGGGAGGTTTATCTGTCCCCATGATTCTCTGCATCTGTGGTCTGGTAACCTGTGTAACTCTCCCACCAATGCTACTTTGCATCTTTCATCCCTACCTGTGTGGCTTTAGATACTAGAGGGAAGCAGATCAGTGGGCTGTGGTTATTTATATCCCCCTCCCTTCCCTCTCCCAGCTCCTCTGTGAGGCAAGTGTGTAGCTCTCTGATGGATGTGGCTGCCTCCTCGATGTACAGAAGAGACTCCTAGAAGGAGTCGATGCCCTGGGTCTCTGAAATAATGTGGTTTGGAGGGCACATGTGGTTAATTGCCCTGTGAAAGGTCTAAGAGGCTGTGAAGGGTCTAAGCTGTTATCCTATTTGCATTTCAAAGATCCAGCCAGGAAAAAAAAAAAAAAAAAGATCCAGCCAGAAACAATTATACACACATTTACTAACATAATGATCAGATCTCTGGTTCAGACACAGAATGTTTAATGACAGCATCTTGCAACAGTCCTCTGTGCCCAAATTCCCCGATGACACAGTGAAAGCCAAAATACCTGTGTGTGCCAAGCGGCTTTACATAGCAGAAGAGAAACCCTGGAATTATGAAACCCAGAGCTTATGTAGGACAGGTGGCATAGCTGTCCCTTCTCCTGGGAGGGTGGGAGAGATAAAGAGAGAATAAGTAAGTGGCTCCGGGTTTTATTGCCATTGGCAGGGGGAGAAGCTGGCTCTTGGAAAGTGCACCACAGAGGAAACGTGCTGTAACTTGCTAGGCACGTTTATCACTCAGATATCCTTTAACACAGGTGCCAGTAAACTCCTCAGAAAGCTGGATTGCACGGAAACCTCTGTTTCTCACACACAGCCTAGACAGGCAATATTCCCTGCCTCTTGCACCCTTGAAGTTCTATTCTTAGGATGAAGAAAGTCTAAATATAATGGATTCCACATCCAGCTCTGTGCCTAGCACATCACAACACCCCGTACACACATCTGTTGAGTAAATGACATGAATCGTTGTTTCAGGTTTTAATGAACATGGGGCAGAGGGTTGGTTGATTAAGACGTCCTGACGAGGCTTCCCAGCAGCCAGGGCAATCTGAGCCAATTCATTAGTCTCTCCTGGGCTTTAGGCGAAGCCCCCCGCCCTTTGAAGCACCGCGAGGGTTCCGGACATCCCCACAGCCAAGGCCGAACGCGCACAGGCTTGGACCACGCCAGAGTTCATCGGGTCTTCTTGGTATTTGGGGGCTTCAGGGTCCATAAAGGGATTCCCGTCCAGTGTCAGGTTACTCACCTTGGGCAGCTCTTCTAGCCCCGGCACTCTGTTCAGCCTGTTGCACCTAAGATCTAGCACGCTGAGCTTGGCTGGCAGTCCCTTAGGCACCTGCTCCAGCCCAGCGAACGACAAGTTGAGAGAGTTCAGTGTGCTGGGCCAGACGCATCCAGGAGCGCCTGGGGCGGTGGCGCGCAGCGAGTTGTGGCTGAGGTCTAGGCTGTGGGGTTGCACACCCGCCGCCGCCATGGCCACGCACACGCCGTTGGGCGTCTCCATCCCCGCGTTGCGTAAAGCCAGAGCCCGAAGGGCCGGGAATTTGTGCGGACAAAGAGCTGCAGTCAGTCCGTCCTCGCCCAGTCCGGGATTGTCGGATAAGTCTAAGGTGGTGAGAGCCGGAAAGGTGCGGAGTTGGGAGCAGGGAAAAGCAAGCGAGTGTGCTTGCGCAATATTCAGTACTTTGAGGCCCGGCTTGAGCCACTGCTGCAGTTCCGCGAGCCAGGCACCTCCCGTTGCCCACGACACGTTCCGGAGACTGAGGGTGGAGAGCGCAGGCCCGGTGGCTTCCAGAAGAAGCGGCGGCATCGCGCCGGTTACCTCCAGGTTCTGGAGCGTCAGTTCCTTGAGGCGGGAATATGAGAGCGCACGCAGGAAGGCGACCAGAAGCACAGCAGGAACCTGTGCAGAGCCCACTGTGAGCCGCCGCAAGCGCAGAGCCTTGACCATGTCAGCATACTGCTTTGGGTCGGCGTCTGCGCCCTTTAGAAATTGTTCCAGGCTGCGGCCGCCGCCGTGGATCTCCACCTCGACGGCAGCCATACACTGGAAGGCGCTGGACCAGTCGGGCTGAGGATCCGTGAAGTTGCAGAAGCAGCGGACATCGTCGTCGTCCACTTCGCAGGGTTCTGGTGTGGTCTCAGAGACGCACAGCATTGGCAGCAGCAGCAGCAGCAGCAGCAGCAAGCAGGGCGCGCGCACCTGGGAAGAGAGTGGAGGTCAGGGCGGCCCCAGCTAGTCCCTGGGGTTCTTCGAGTAGTTCCCTTTCGTCCCCAAGACCGTACACTCACCATGGTCGATTGGTGCTCGGAGACTCTGTCCTGGCAAGCTCAGGGAAGGGCTCTGGCTTCTTTCCCTGTGCAGCGGCACTCCCTGGTTTCTAGGCTCCCCACACGTTATTTGTCCTCTTTGGCGGCCTCTGAGAGTTTATGTAACCCTGGGGTGTCACTCTGTTACTTCCTTTGTGAACCCTGGTCACTCCCCACCTCTCTGCCACCCAACCGCTCTATGCACTACGGTTCTGGGAAATTTTGCAATGAGGGATTTTGCCAGGAGAGGGACTTTTGCGGGAAGGATATTGTAGCGCATCTGGAGTGCAATGCTCCAGGCAGTGCCCTGATGAGTCAGACACCCCAGGCTTGTTTGATAGTTATTGAGAAGGAAGGATCCCCAGTGCCGCAGGCCAGGACTTTTACCTCCCTCTGCCTCTATCCCAATGACTCAACTGGGGTAGTTTGCTTAACTTTTCTCTAGTTTTGGTGGTTACTATGAACTTACCAACACACCCAAATCCAATCACCTGAATATCCTCGGATATATAATTGGATATTTTGTGGAAGGAATTGCAAATTTCATCTGTTGACTCCAAGGGATAGGATGAGGTTCGAGAGAAGGAAGTAGGAAGAAGAAGTAGTCTGAAGAACAACTCTCTTCCTTTTTTTTTTTCTGCTGACTTGTTCTTTTTAAAACTTTATTAAGAAAGTAATAGCTTTCTTAAAAGTAGAAAGAAGTGTTTAACAGAGACACATTGGCCAAGTAGCTCCACCTCTTACAGTTTCCATGTTCTTATCCTGAAATTGAGAAACAAGGCATTTCTAACCCAGTTTGCCCCCTTGCACCTAGCTCTCCCCTCCCTTCCCCCCAACACAATTCCTGTGTCCTAGAAAGGAAAGGCTGGACCAATGTTGAATGAGGATTAATTAGTAACCTACCTGTTTTGCCAAGAAAAAAAAGCAAGTGTCCCAGAGGGTGGTGTAGGGGCTATGCCTCTATAACTGCCCTCGCAGTTCTGCACCTGTGGATTCTGGGGAAAGAGCTATACAAAAAAAATGTTTGAATTCTCACTTCTCCTATTTTTCAGGAATGGCTTCACATCTGTCCTCATTCCAAACAGGGAGGCTTCATGAGGCCAGACTGTTCTCTGTGTGCCTTGTTGATCATGCCCTTATACCCTGAGCCATGCCCCAAAGCCAGGCCAGGTCACTGGTGCATCCTTGAGGACCAAGATGTGAGTATAGCTCAGTGTTGAATACACTGACTCTGCAGTCAGACAGCCAGGCTTGGAATCCCAGCTCTACCACTGAGGTTGTAAGATTTGGGCAAGTTTCTGGGCCTCAGATTTCTGCGCTACTGCTTTGTAAAATGGAGCTAATGGTAGTACCTGTCTATGACTACAGAGCCACATCTATTAGAGTACTCCTGATTGTTATGTTCTTCATCAAAGCCTCTGCATTCAGAAGACTCAGGCCACTGAAGCCTGGCTCCTTAGCAAACCCCATCATTTTGGGGAAAGCACTTTGTGGTGCAAATGAAGAGGGGCAATGATGGTTTGCAAAGATCCCCAACTCACACCTTGATTCAACAAATATCTATCATTTGTCTACCAAATGTCAGGGCTGGTACAAAACCCGGGGATGCAGACATGGTCATCACACAGTCCCTCAAGTACTCCAGGAAGTGGAAGAGGCAAACACAGACCCAGAGCTACAGTCCATAGAGAAGAGGACTCAGAGGAGAGAAACCAAGGACTTGTGGGAGCTGTGGAGAAAGGAACAGTGAGCACTGTATTAGAGAGGACATGGGGCTGTTGTTTACAGGATTGACAGTCTTGTTGGGCAGATAAGTGCAAAAAAAATCAGGGTGGGCAGCTGTAACTCTCTGAGCAGACATTTTGCCTGGTGACTTGTCTTACCTTCGCCACCAGGAGAAATATGTAGGTGTTAAAAGCAGCCTGTCCCATGACAAAGGAGATAAGACCCAGACCCTACCTCCAGCCAGAGCATGGTGCATAGCAGGTGCTCAGTAAATGGTTGTCCCAGAGCTGGATGGATGTTGAACCTGGAGAGATGTGGGGGCAGGATGATGGTCTGCAGATATTTAACTAGGTGATTTGTGGAAGAGATTGAAGGCAACTGACTCCAAGAGATGAAATTAAATTCTCGGGAAGGAAGTTGGTTTGAAAGTGCCAAATCTTAACCACTAGACTACCAAAGGAAGTTGGTTTGAAGAACTGTTCCCTTTCCTGGATTTGCTCTTTTATTTGCCTAAGTAATAGCTTTCTAAAAATTAGAGGCCTCCAGGGAAAGCTATTAGGTAAATGTTTTATAAATTACTGTTTCTCATTTTCAGTCATACCTAACGATTTCGGTAGGCTAATGTCCTGTCTTCTTAGGTACGCATCAAACCTGGCACACATTAGAAATCATACAAAGTCCTGGATAGTTTTCATTTAACTAATCGATAGAAAAACACTTATTTTCCTATTGTAAGTGTGAAGCTTTTTGATTGTTAATAAAAGAATCTACCAACCATCAAAAAAATAAAATAAAATAAAAATAAAAATTGGAGGCCTCCAATAGAAATTTTTAAGTGCTACCAATACTCTACTTTCTTGGAATTTTGAAGGAGAGGAGACAACATCAAACGATTACACTGTAACTTAATGACAGCTGTGAAAAGGGTTATGAACTATACATTGTTATAGGCTCTCATGACAGGGAAGCAGGTACAGTAGTTCTGAGTAGGGGACACTGTAATTGAGATCCTGAGGGTGGTGTTAATTAAGGGAAGGGTGCTTATTGGGGATGGTGGAGCAGAGACAGGGCTCTAGGGAGGGTAACAGCCTGTGCAAAAGCCTGGAGAAGGAAGAAAGCAAGGGCTTGGAACAAAGAGAAGATCCCAGGAGAGATGAATTAGTTGAGGCTCCCTTCCATTGAAAACTGGAGAGGTATGCAGGGATTAGACCATGCAAGGCTTACTTGGCCACAATTCAGATTTCAGAGGTAAGGAACACAGTTTTTAAATTCACCAGTGTTTCCCCAGTGCCTGGTAGTTAATGGCACTCAAAATTTGGTTTAAGAATTACTTAACCCCCTGGGCGCCTGGCTGGCTCAGTTGCATTCTACTCTTGATTTCGGCTCAGGTCTTGATCTCATGGTTCCTGGGATCTAGCCCTGAGTGGGTGGGGCTCTGCTGATAGCGCAGAGCCTGCTTGGGATTCTCTCTCTCCCTCTTTCTCTGCCTTTCCTTCGCTCTTTCTGTCTCTTTCAAAAAAAAATAAACAGTAAAAAAACAATTAAATATTAAAAAAAGAATTACTAGGGGCGCCTCGGTGGGTCAGTCGGTTAAGCGTGGGACTTGGGCTCACGTCATGATCTCACAGTCCATGGGCTCCAGCCCCACCTCCAGCTCTGTGCTGACAGCTCAGAGCCTGGAGCCTCCTTCAGATTCTGTGTCTCCTTTTCTCTCTTTCTCTGCCCCTCTCCGTAACACGCTCTCTCTCTCAAAAGTAAATATACATTAAAAAAAGAATTACTTTTATTTAGAACAGGGAAATAATTATATTTGTCTCATTTTCTTTATACGTGTTGTACTGGGGATAACTCATGATGGAGAACAATTCAATAAAGTAATGCGAATCCAGCGTTCATCAGTGAGAGCCGAGTTATTGGTGAAATCTTCCTAGAGGTCGGGGTAGTTTTGAATGTTCGTCTAGGATGTGTTAGGTATGGGGAGGTTGTATTTGCCGAGCGGAAGGTGAGGCACTGTCAGTCCAAGTCGAGGCTGAGTTTCTTTCCTAGAACTGGGAAGGAGAAAAACCGTGCTGTTCGGCTTTGCTTAGTTTCCTGGCTGCAGAGGTCCTACTCCGCCTCTAGCTTTCGCTCCGCCCCTCCCTGCCCTAGTCCCACCCCATTCTACTCTCGCTTCGCCCCGCCCCTCCATCGGTCCTTACCCCCTCTGTCCCCGCCCTCCTCCACTCGTGGTCGCGCATTCTTGCTCCTCCCCGCCTTCTCTTTGCGCCGTGCTCCGCCCACTCGCACCTCCTTTTCCGGCAAGCGCTGCGGTTGCGCGGTGCATGCCATCTTTTAGGCTCGTGGAGCGGTTCGCTGCCTTTCTGCTTTCGGCGAATTTTATCCAGGCCCACCATGTGGAGCGGAAGGCAGGGTCGCCTCAGACCGGTGGGCTGCGTGGTAGAGGAGCTACGGTGCCGCCGACGGGAGCGGGAGGCAGGTGCTGGCGAGCAAGGGAGACGGCAGGATGCGCGGGGTGGCTATGGCGGTCGGAGATAGGATAAGGAGGCTCCCGGGTTGGAGACGGGGTTCAGAGTCCTAGATGCTCCCCCCTACGTTCAGCCGGCTTCTTTGCCCCCAGCACTGCGGAAGGCGCGGAGGGAACAGCAGCTGATCAGTAAGAGACTGCTGAGAGACGACGCGTCGGAGGAAGCCGAAGGGGGATGTGTGGCCATGATCCTTGGGGAAACTGAGGTGAGGCGACAGGGTGCACGGTGAGGTCGACACCGGCTGGCGCCAAATTCCTTTTGAGGTCTGCCCCACATCTGGACGCGGTCCCTTCACTACCTCCATCCATCCAGTGGGCCAAGCCAGAAACCGGTGAATCATCCTCGACAACTCGGTCTCTCATCCCCACACCGATACATCAAGTCTTAGTCGTTTTAAACGTCTTAAGGAGCTTTGGCGTCCTTACGTGCTTCACCATCGTGGCTAAGCCATCCTCTTCTCCGTGTACTCACAATAGCCTTCTAACAGGTCATCTGTATCTGTGCTTGCCGCCTTCAAATTCATTCTCCATACATCAGACAGATGTGCCTTTTAAGAACACATAGAGACCGAAATCTTTCCTGTGACCTATAATGTCCAGCACTGTCTAACCTTTGCCTCCCTCCAACCTTACTAGTTTATTCATCTTAGCCCAAATTACCTTTTTTAGGTTTTTTTGTTTTTGTTTTTTTTGTTTTTTACTTATTTTTGGGAGAACGCAAGCCAGGGAGGGGCAGAGACAGGAGGACAGAGGCTCTGAAGTGGGGTCTGGGCTGAAGCCTTACAGAAGCGATCCTGATCGCTGGGGTCGAACTCACCGGGAGATCTTGACCTGAACATAAGTGGATCCTTCAACTGACTGAACCACCCAGGTGCCACACCCCTTTTTAGTTCTTGAAAGACTGTATTAGGCTCCTGTCTCAAGTCATTTGCATTTGCAGCATCTAAAAGTGAGTCTCTTTGGGGCGCCTGGGTGGCGCAGTCGGTTAAGCGTCCGGCTTCAGCCAGGCCACGATCTCGCGGTCTGTGAGTTCGAGCCCCGCGTCAGGCTCTGGGCTGATGGCTCGGAGCCTGGAGCCTGTTTCCGATTCTGTGTCTCCCTCTCTCTCTGCCCCTCCCCCGTTCATGCTCTGTCTCTCTCTGTCCCAAAAATAAATAAAAAACGTTGAAAAAAAAAAATTAAAAAAAAAAATAAAAGTGAGTCTCTTTTAGTATTGTCTTGACAGACTGCAGAATATCGATCCTACTAATTGCTTGTTTATCGTTTTTCCAACGAGACTTATTTATTTGTTTCTTAATGTTTATTTATTTTTGAGAGAGAGAGTGCGAGCAGGGGAGGGGCAGAGAGAGAGGGAAGGAGACAGAATCTCAGGCAGGCTCCAGGCCCCGAGCTGTTGGCACAGAGCCTCATATGGGGCTTGAACCCTCCAACCGCAAGATCATGACCTGAGCCAGAGTTGGACACTTAGCTGACTGAGCCACCCAGGTGCCTCAGAACCTACACCCTATCTTAGTTGTTGTCATTGAAAACTCAGATGCCTGTAGACTATCAGGCATATAGTAGATGGTCAGTATTTAGTGAATAAGTGAATGAAATGATTAGTTTTACCTGATTTATTCATTCAGCAAGCATCGGGCATCCCCTTTGTTTATATTGTCTATGTTTACATATGTTGTTCACAAAGCACTCGTGCCTAGGTTCATTGGTTCATTGTGTGCTTACTTTATGCCAAGAGACTGTGCTGGGTACTGAGGTACACAAAGATGAAGAGAATCCCTTTCTTTGAAGTGCTTGCAATAACCCAGTGAAGGAGACAGGTGTGCTAACCACCTGTCATGAAGGAAACATGAGGCACAATAGAAACCCCTAAATGTGCAAAAGGAAGCCAGGAAGACCTTACTTCTCAGAGGCAGTAACCGGAATAGAAATCTGAAGGGAGTGGAGGACCTGGGGAGGGTATCCCAGGCAGAAAAATAGATTGTGCAAAAGCTTGGAAGCATTAGAAACAAGTCATGTTATGGTAGGTGTTGGAGTATAGGTTGCACGGGGAGAATGGCTAGAGGGATAGGTTGTGCCAGACTGAAAGGTTTAAATGTTATCCTTGAAATAACCCCTTAAGAAGGCAGGAAAGATGTTATTCCCATTTTTCAGGTGAAAAACTGAGGTTTAGGTTTCTTGTAGAGAAGTGGCAGGGCTGGTATTAAACCCAGTTCTGATTCCCTCTTCTGTCTACCCTACTGCAAGATTGAGACTTACTAGCCATATTAGTGTGAATGACAAGTTCTAGGGGTGGTGCAACATTGGAGTGCTCACAGGTGAAGTGGGCAGAGTAGGACTCATGCTTGCTTTCTGGCAACTTTATGTTGCCATCTCTTCTCTCCATGCCCTGTGCTCCAGATCCAGCATTTCCTACGATTAGCACAGCAGGGGACAGAAGAAAAGGAGAGAGAGAGGGCTCTGGTCAGCCTTCGTCGAGGCTTGCAGCACCCTGAGACGCAGCAGACCTTCATCTGGTCAGTGTGGGTGGTGTGAGTGGGGGCTGGGTCTCTAAGAGATGGACAGGAGTGTGGACGGGATGGGCCACAGGCTGAGCAGGGCTCTGGTGCTCACTCATGTAGGCTGGAGGGCAGCATGCGGACCTTGGTCGGGCTTCTGACCAGCAACCAAGCCCTGTTGCAGCTTGAGGCCGCTCGGTGCCTTCATGAGCTCTCTCATTCTGAACAGTCTGCGGTGGCTGAGGCCTGCCTGCCGGCCACTTCCTACCTTCTCACCTACCTCTCCGGTCACAGCTCAGACTTTATAGTAAGCCTTGTCCCTTCCTACCTTGTTCTTGGCTTGGATTTAAAAATTATGCTTTTGGGTGTAGTTTGACCTGGCACATAGGGGAAGAAGAAAACTTGTTTCCCCTGATGTTCATAGCCATACATATGCCCATCATCTTCCACTCCCTTTTGCCCAGAGCCTGGAAGACAACACTGTTCCATCCTCCGCACTCCCACCCCCACCCTAGCCTGAGATAGGCTATGCCCAGTGCTTTTGTTGTCCCACTCTCAGGAGCTCTGTCTGTATACACTGGGTAACCTGATTGTGGAGAGTGAGGCTGTGAGAAGGCAGCTCCTGCCACAGGGCATTGTTCCAGCCTTGGCTGCCTGCATCCAGGTGAGCGTCCATCTACTGTCTCCCTCCTTGGGCAGCACTCCCCTCACTTGTCTCTACATGGTCCCCCTGCTTTGTTTAGGCAGCTTCAGCCTCTGCCCTATGCTAAGGGGTTGAAGGTCACAGGGAACCTTATGACACGGTTTCCAGAGTCAGATCTGTGCTCTGTCTACTTCTAGTACTTCTGTACTCTTGTCTACTTCTAGTCCCCCCATCTGACTGTGCTGGAAGCCCTTGGATATGCCTTATCCCAGCTTCTGCAAGTTAAGGAAGCTCCAGAGATGATCATCCCGTAAGTAAAATTGTGTCTGCAGATGTGCAGGTAGGTGTGACCCACTTTGTATTGTAACCCCTGGAGGTGTGATTGAGTCTTGTTTCCAAAGCTATTGCACATTTTAGCTCAAGGTGTCTGGCTGGGAAGAACTTTGGATTTGAATGCTTTCCCACCTGCTCTTAGGATTTGGGAAGAATGACTGGCATCTTGGTTTCTGTGGTTCCCACTCACAGCTCTCCTTCTGCTGACAGCTCCGTCTTGGGCTCCACTCTCCCTGAGCACATCCTGCGACTGTTGCAGCCTGGTCCAAAGCTGAACCTTGGGGTTGCTGTGGAGTTTGCCTGGTGTCTGCACTATATCATCTGCAGGTAGCAAAGGCCTTTTGCAGAAGTCCCACAGACCTTCCCTAGGGCGCCCTTCTAGGACACTCTTGTTTTTGAACTTTGGTTTCTGGAATTTCAGAGAGTTTTCTTCTTTCTGTAGTGCTCTTTACTTGGAGCCCAGGAAGCCTACAACCTAGGCCATTTGCCATCTTAAAGATAGGATTGACTGAGTAGTGACTATTTGATTCTTATTGCCCAGCCAGGTCGACAATACCCTGCTTATCTCCCATGGGGGTCTGTCCACTCTGGGGTTGCTGCTATTGGACATGGCTGGAGCTGTCCAGAGAACAGAGGATACAGGACTGGAGCTGGTAGGTGAAGAGAACAGGTCAAGGTCTGGGCTACCTTTCTTCCTACTCTGTTCTTCCTTCAGTACACAGGTAGCCCCTTCCTCCTTAGACCATACTCAGACCAACTTGTCTTTGCAGCTGGCATGTCCTGTGCTTCGGTGTCTAAGCAACTTGCTAACAGAAGCAGCAATGGAAGTTGTGGGAGGGCAAAATCAGCTTGAAGACGAGCGTGTTGTGGCTGCCTTATTTATCCTTCTGCAGTTCTTCCTTCAGAAACAGCCCAGCTTACTTCCTGAGGGCCTCTGGCTCCTTAACAACCTCACTGGTATGTGTCATAATGTGCCTAGGACCTTTAGATACTGGACATACTTACTCACTGACTTGGCCAAGGTGGGTAGGATTTGGGGGGGGGGGGGGCGGTTGCAGTTTCATTTCCCTGTTTGAGGACTCTACTGTGACATTTTCCCTTCTAGCAAACAGTCCTAGTTTCTGTACCTCCTTGCTCTCCATGGATCTGATTGAGCCCCTCTTGCAGTTGTTGCCAGTTTCTAACGTGGTGAGCATATTGGTAGGTATTGGGGTCACTTAAGTATGGGATCTGGTGCCAAAGTAAAAACAGCGGGAGCAGGCCTTTGCACTCAGAAGTACCCTTACCTGAGAGCTGGCAGGTGGTGTGGTATGGATGGCTTCAGGGCCAGACCAGTCTAGATGTGAATCCTTAAACGACTAGTTACTAACCTTGGGCAAATCAGCTTATCATCTTGAACTTTAGTTTCCTCGTGTCTAATTGGGAATAGCAGTCCTACCTGAGGGCAGCTGTAGGGATTACAAAACATGCATATAAGTGCTTGGCATGGTGCCTGGCCATGTGGTCAGCACTCCATATTTTAGCGATCTTTAGTCTTTAGTTTTCATCCTTTGTGGGGACTGTGTATACATGTCTTTCTGCAGGTCCTCACAGTTCTGTGCAACGTGGCAGAGAAGGGTCCTGCTTACTGCCAACGTCTGTGGCCAGGGCCCTTGCTCTCCTGCTTGATTGGTACACTGGCCTCTCCTGACATTGAGGTAGTAGGCCAGAGTTTGGAGCTGCTGCAATTGCTGTTCCTCTACCAGCCAGAGGTGGGTTTTTGCCCTGGTCCCCTGTTCTGAGGCCTCTAGTCTCACTATGGCCCCTTTCCTTCCAGTCCTATCTCTAGTCACTTCTCTGGGCCTGGCAAGCCTATATGGACTCCAGGTCGGAACTTCCAGCCTCTTTTTGGGAAGGCTTTCTTCCAAATAGAGGTGGATTAACCCATAAGCCTGTAGGAATCAAGTGTTAGGGCACAGGGACCCAGGTATTAAATCCTTTTCTACCCTGCCCTTAGGCTGCTAAGGATTTTCTGCAGCAATCAGGGCTGCAGGTCCTGGAAAGGCACCAGGAAGAGGCCCAGCTCCAGGATCGTGTGCATGCTCTCCAGCAGACAGCGCTTCACCAGTGACCTTTTTGATGTCATTCTACTCATCACCACCACCCTACCCTTGCCCCAACTTCCTTGCCCATGGATCCCCCTTTGAGGTTTTAGAACCGTAATGGTATCTCCTGCTCTCTGCTCCTGTGTCTAAGCCAAGACTTTCAAAGCTCAGCTCTTCTTTGACCCAGAACTGTCCATATAGGACCAAAGGGGACTTGATGTGGGCCTGGAATCATCCCCGCCCCCCATTAGCAGCTCGTGGTTTTTGAAGGGACAGAATAAAGTTTTATTTTTACATTAAACTGGTTTGTCCCAGTGGTTGCACAATAAGGGGTGGAGGGGAAAATAAGGGCATCCAGAGATGGTATTTTTCAGCACAAGCTTTATAAATAACAGAAGAACACATTTTCCCCACATTTTACTCAGTCCAGCATAGCCCAAGCTTTGGGGCTGTTGCTCTTAACAATCAGTGGAGGCTTCACCTTCAGGCTTTGCCACTTAGTACATTCTCCATGGCTCTGGTTACTTGATCAGCACTGAAGTTATTCAAAGAGACATTCTTCTCTTGGCCAAATGCTGAGGAGACAGAGAAGTAATTAAATATCCAATATGCACTGAGGGGGTACTAAGATATTAATAAAAGGTCTTTGTCTTTAACTTACAGTTTTGTGAGAATAGGAAAAGTAATGAGATATCACCAAGATGTATTTGGGATGCCTAGAATTTATCCATTGGGTGTCAAATACCTCTAGGAAGCACAGGTCTGACTAGAATTTGGGGTGATTCTGGGTGGCCACAATGGGAAGGAAGGTGTTTCGGGGCAGTTTTTAGGGGCCTGGTAGGTACTTACTATTGAGCACAGTTTGCATGGGCCTAGCCTTGGCTAGGTGCCAAGTCTATGGCTCCCATAGTCCTAGTATAATACACTCATCTGTATCCATCTCCTCTAGTCTATTGACTTTTTACTCCCCATTTAAAAAAAATGTTTATTTATTTTGAGGGAGAGAGAGAGACAGTGCGAGCAGCAGAGGGGCAGAGATAGAGGGAGGTATAGAAACTGAAGCAGGCTCTAGGCTGTGAGCTGTCAGCACAGAGCCCAAGTGGGGCTCAAACTCACCAACTGTGAGATCATGACCTGAGCCAAAGTCAGATGCTTAACCAACTGAACCACCAAGGCGCTCCCTCCCCAGTTTTTAATACATACTGCAGTTACCCACTGTTAGAACCAGTCTACCTTAAGTGTGATTTTATTTTCTTCTGTCATTCCTAGGCAAAGGTGTAGTTAAAACTGTGACCACAATACCATTATTCAGTAAGTCTAATAGGTACTGTGTGCCTACTATGTGTCAAGCAATTTAATTTTCAGATTATGGAAAACTTAAATTGGGAATATGAGCAAAAGGTGCTAAGGGCATTGTTACATAACTTGCCAGGGAATTCCTTATTGAGGAGGTGATAGACATATTCAGACCTGAATAACAACAACCTGAATTACAGCTAGCTAGCCATGAAAATCTGGTAGAAGTGCATCCTAAAAAGGGGGAACACGTGTAAAAGGCTCAACTCTGTTGTATCCTAGCTGCATAACCTTAGTTATGTTCCATAAAAAAAATTTTTTTTGGTAAGCTCCACACCCAATGTTGGGCCTGAACTCAACCCCCACATCAAGAGTCACATGCTCTATTGACTGAACCAGCCAGGTGACCCTGCTGCATCAAAATTTTTATTCATCCTTCTCATCTCTACAATGAGAAGAAAACCAAACACCCCCTCATATGATTAATGAAGATTAAATGAGATTTAGGCAAGAAAGCACTCAACACGCCTTAGCATTAATTACTCAACAGAATCATCTTAAGTTTTTGTTACTGAGATTCTCACACTACCAAGTATAGCACTGCCCACACCTAATGTGTAAGGACCCACATCGATGGTAATTGACTAGCATCTCTTCTTCCCCATCTGAACCCCGTTCTGAATTACGAAAACAGCTCTTGGAATTTACGCAGTACCGGGCCCGTCTCCACACCTATGCTATTAGAGACAGGAAACTTCCTGTAACCGTGCAAATGTGAATTTATCTGAAACAACCTCAAAAGCAAGGACGAAGTCCGAGTTCCAGTCTCCCTACAGATTTCTGCTTGACCCCTGGATGACTCTGTCTCTTCAAACCATTGTTCTACTGAGCTCCTAGACCGCCCGCTTCCCCCGCTCACCGTAACGGGCCCAGAGCTTGGGCTGCACATCGGAACACTCGCGGATTAGGATTGGCAGGTCAGGGTTCGCCTTCTTCAGCTCCACATAGTGTTTCTCGATAAATTCCCTGTGGGGGGGGGGGGGGGTGCGGAAGAGAGCTGTGCGTGCTATCTACGCGCCGGCCTCCCCAAACACCCGGGAGACAGAGGTCATGACCTGGGAACCCCGAAGCTTACCGGCCCCACTACCTTGTGCCTCACCTGACGCCCTGACTGCCAGGCGAGCGCTGGCACAAGTGGACGCGAATTTCACGCAGGCCCAGTTTTGCCCGAATTCCGCGACTGGCTACAGCCGCCGCCATCTCCTCTAGCGCTTAACTCCCCGCCCTAGGACTTCCGGTCATGTTCTCTAATCCTACCAATCGCGGACCCTCCAGTTCCCGCGATATTTAGATGACGCAGGGGGGCAGGCTAAAGTTTAGCCAATGCCTTAAAAGCATTGCCAAGGGAACGTTCTGGTTTTTGTCCAATGTCTGGGCTAGCTGGCGGTGGCGGAAAGGTTGCGGAGCGCAAAGCACTGTGGGCTGTTCCTGAGGTGCATTGTGGGAAAAAGCTTGTCGGTGCTGTGTTGTCGCTGGAGCTTTAGTCATTGGTGGCGTTGAAACACCGCAGTCGAAATGCCAGAGCGAGACAGTAAGGCTCGGGTCGTCTGTTCATTATTACCTTGAGGACTTGGGACACTTGGCGTGTTGTTTTCGCCTCAGATCTTAAACCCTGTGTGGAATCTGGGGGGTGGAGAGAGGGCGGGGTGTGACGCTGGAATCCGGCGAAGCCGTTGGGTCCTGAGTGAAACCGGGAATCTCCGGACTGTTGTCTCTAAGCCTTGTCCTTGCCCCAAGTGACAACGGGTGGTTTATCTGTGAACTATCCCCTATCCCCAGCACTTAATCTTGAATTGCGCCAATTTATCTTTCACACAGTATCTTAGATGTCATCTTCAGGAAGTCTTTGCTGATCCTCCAGCGCTGGTTTAGGGGCCCTCTCCTCTGCACCAACAGCTCCTTGTATTTTCTCACTTCGGCACATAATTATGATCTATTGTCACTGTCTTTGTTCTTACCGTTCTTCCTCACTATATTGTGAGCAGTTTGACGTGAAAACATCCGTATTGTTCGCTGATACATTCCAGCTTTTGCACAGGGCCTGACACGAAAGAGATTTAGTGCCTATTATTTTTCTTAGGTGAGCCTTTCTCCAACCCCTTGGCTCCAGATGGCCACGATGTGGACGATCCTCACTCCTTCCACCAGTGAGTGTTTCATTATGGGACTCTGGGAATGAACTAGGGGGCAAGTAGAGTGGTGTGGTGACGGTGAAAGAATTCTAAGTTGTCAGCAAGGATGGTCCAAAAAATTGTGCCACTTGCTTCTTTATCTCTGTGAACTTTAGCTGGATCAGGTCAATTGCATCAAAGTATTAGAGAGGAAATTCTGGCTGGGAGGGTGCTAGTTTTTAAAATTAATGTTTAATTACATATGATACAGAAGTTGATTCTTGTAGAAAATTAAAGTAGAAATAAGGGTAAATAACATCCCCAGTCCCTTTCTTAGAGGTAACCACTGTTCCTTTTTTATTTGTCTTTTTTTTCCTTTTTTTTTTTTTTTTAACATTTATATACATACTTGCATGTCTGAGGAAAATATATTATTACTCTATAATTTGAAGTCTTAAAATTAAATGGTACGGTGTTGTGTATATATATATCATTTTGCCACTTGGTTTTCCCCACTCCATATCTTGGAGATTATTATATATTTTTTTTAAGTTTATTCAGAGAGAGAGAGAGAGAGGAAGGGAGGAAGGGAGAGAGGGAGGGAGAGGGAGAGAGAACACCAGTAGGGGAGGGGCAGAGAGAGAGGGAGAGAATCCCAAGCAGTCTCTGCACTGTCAGCACAAAGCTGATGTGGGTCTTGAACTCACAAACCATAAGATCATGACCTGAGCCAAAGTCAGAAGCTTAACCAACTGAGCCACCCAGGCACCCTTTGGAGATTATTTTCATGGCAGTAAAAAGGACTCCCTTCTTGACCAGATTTTCATCAGGCTTCTCTGGGGTCTGTTTTTGACTAGGACTGTTGGGCTCCTGTTTAGCAAAGAATGCTGTTAAGCCAGTTTATGGAGAATCCCCTTAAGTAATGAAGTAGGTCCAGTTAGGGTCCTTTTTCTACCCTTGATGCTTAAAAGTTCTTTTAGTAATTTTTTTTTTATTTTTTTTAATGTTTATTTATTTTTGAGACAGAGAGCATGAACGGGGGGGGGGGGGGGGCAGAGAGAGAGGGAGACACAGAATCTGAAATGGGCTCCAGGCTCTGAGCTGTCAGCACAGAGCCTGACGCGGGGCTCGAACTCACGGACCGTGAGATCATGACCTGAGCCGAAGTCAGACGCTTAACCGACTGAGCCACCCAGGCACCCCAGTAATTTTTTATAAGTCTCCATTTGTCCCAGTGTATATTCAGAGTTGAGTGTCAGTTCCTCTCCCCTATTGCAGTAGTCTTTATTCCTATGACAGTAGTCTTTTTTTCTTTTTCTTTTTTTTAAGTTTTTTAATTTATTTATCAGAGAGAGAGTGCATGCCTGAGAGCAGGCGTTGGGCAGAGAGAAGGGGAGAGAGAGGCAGGTTCCATGCTGTCAACGCAGAGCCTGATGCAGGGTTCGAACCTATGAACTGCAAGATCATGACCTGATCTGAAGCTGGACACTTAACTGACTGAGCCACCCAACTGCCCTTACTATGACAATAGTCTTGAACAGTGTCTTCCTTGGGAACACTTAGCAGAATTCTTTGCTACAACTGGGCACAGCAGGCCCAGAAAGAGCCCGACTGAAGTTTGGCCAAGGAGTAAGTCTTTGTCATTGTACCAATTAAAATTATCTCTTATACCATTGTTGCTATCTACCCCACATTTGAGAAACATGATTTAATTAGTCTCTAGTTAATATACATTTAGGTTGTTTCCAAGTTTTTATTATCTTCATATCCGAAACTGAACCTTTTTTACAGGCCTTCTAATATACCTATGTCAGTAATTAGCAAAGCTAAATATAGGTGAATGGAGTTGCTAGGTCATAGGAGATACACATGTAAATTTTGATACTGCCAACTTATCCTCATATCGGCTGTACTGACTTATGTATGTTCCCTTCAGCAGAATGTTTACTTCCCACATTCTCACTCATACTTGATTTATCAGACTTTTTAATTGTTAACACTGTGATGCATTAAAAGTGGCATGTTTTTGTCTTAGTTTGTATTTTCATGGTTTCCAGTAAAATTAACCTTTTTTTACATACTCCTTTTCCAGTTTTTACTAGGTACTCATTTTTAAAATCTTTGCCTTCTAGGTCAAAACTCACCAATGAAGACTTCAGGAAACTTCTCATGACCCCGAGGGCTGCACCCACATCTGCACCACCCTCTAAATCACGTCACCATGAGTAAGTTCTGAGGTCTTTCAACCTGTCTCTTATTTCCTTCCTATGGAAAATCTACCAAATTAGATGTCTTAGGAACTGGAAGCCTAGTTATTTTTGAAGACTGTGATTCTGATTGTCTCCTGCTGGAGATTGAAGCCCCAGTGGAGACTGGGGTGCTCTAGGAACTCAGAATGTTCCACATACCACTTGTACTACTAGAGTTGCTGCTGGTGCTTAAATGGACAGAGGTCCATTCCAGCCCCATGGACTCAGATACTGGGGTAGGTATTGGGGAATATATGATTTTAATAGTGCTTCAGATGGTTGTGATGTTTTCTAACGCTATCAGTGAATTTCTTTGTCTTCTAGGATGCCAAGGGAGTACAATGAGGACGAAGACCCAGCTGCACGAAGGAGAAAAAAGAAAAGGTGAAGGAAGGATGGAGGAGTGTTGGGCTTTAAGGTGGATAGTATTTGGGGGAAAGGAGTAGGAGGTAGTAGTAGGAGCATAAAGATTAACATTTTCCTTTTATTATTTTGAGGTTCTGTGCTTCACTGGAGAGGAGGGATAGGTAGAGTGGCAATTTAGGACTCTGGAGTCAGCCTGCAGTATTTTAATCTCATCTTTACCAGTTTCTAGCTGGATAGCCGTGGGCATATTGCCTAACCTTTCTAATAGTATTCTTTTTTTTTTTTTTAATTTTTTTTTTTTAACGTTTATTTATTTTTGAGAGAGAGAGAGAGACAGAGCATGAATGGGGGAGGGTCAGAGAGAGAGGGAGACACAGAATCCCAAACAGGCTCCAGGCTCTGCGCGGTCAGCACAGAGCCCGACGCGGGGCTCGAACTCACGGACCGTGAGATCATGACCTGAGCTGAAGTCGGCCGCCCAACTGACTGAGCCATCCAGGCGCCCCTCTAATAGTATTCTCATGGGTAGAACAGAGAGTGATTTCACAACTTTTTATCAGGTTGTCATGAGGATCAGTTGCAATATAAGTGCAGCTGATATAAGTGCATATAAGCACTTAGCACTAGTGCCTGGCATACGATAACCACCCAGTAATACTTGTCTACTGTTATCACCATCATCATCATTATCATCATTATTCATTTCTATGATACTAAAACTTCTGGACTTGGTATTTTGCTGTTCCTTTCTTTCGGGGGAGGACCAGCAAGGAATGACGGACTTTCAGTTGAAATTTGGAAGGTGATAAAAATTTAGATAACTTCCTGGTTGCCCTATGGAAAATTCTCTACAAAGTTGGGTGGCATTGAAGAATTCTGAATTGACAGAATGTCCTGAGGTGGCATTGAAACACTGTGATCTGGAAGATGCTGTAGTTCTGATTTTGAGAACTATCAAGAGGTGGCCAGCAGTTCTATCAGGACATATATGAGTTTTCACCAGAGAGTTGGAGGGAACAGGCAGGAACAATTCTGCTGACCTTGGGATAACAGCTGGTGAGCTTTACGCATTGCTTTTCTCTTGTCACAGTTATTATGCCAAGCTTCGTCAACAAGAAATTGAGAGAGAGAGAGAACTAGCAGAGAAGTACCGGGACCGTGCCAAGGAACGGCGAGATGGTGTAAACAAAGATTATGAGGAAACTGAGCTAATCAGTACCACAGCTAACTACAGGGCTGTGGGCCCCACTGCTGAGGCGTGAGTACCATGGCAGCCAGGGTATGATTCCCTAAGCATCCCAGAATCCTGCAATCACAGTGTGAGTTCTACCTAACACTTTACCCACTTTGGAGCCTCAGCTGAGCCATTTCAAGAGGGACTTGAAGACATAAAAGACTATTCTAATGTGGTTCTCTTTCCATATATAGGGACAAATCAGCTGCAGAGAAAAGAAGACAGTTGATCCAGGAGTCCAAATTCTTGGGTGGTGACATGGAACACACCCATTTGGTGAAAGGCTTGGATTTTGCTCTGCTTCAAAAGGTGAGCCTTGGTGGGTGGGTGGAGAGTAATTCTAGAGTGCTGAATGCTCTTGTACAAGCCTTTCCAGGTGAAGGAGGGAGACTTCTGTTAGTCCAGACCATGTAGAAGGGCTAATGGTGGCTCTTGTTTAGGACTAATTACTATTCATCCTTCAAGTGATCACCTAGGTATGGTTAAGCCCCATTCCTCACCTCCTACTTCCTGTACCTTTGCCTAGCTCTTCTATTTCACTTATCATAGTTATCACATTTTGTTGTCTCTTCTGCTGTAAGCTACCTTAGGGCAAGCACTGTATTGACTTATTTAGTATTGAGTCTTTAGTTCCTGGTACAGCAAGGTGTATAGTGGTGTTAGGTAAATGTATGTAATATGAATAAATGTCTAAATTCTAGGTACGAGCTGAGATTGCCAGCAAAGAGAAAGAAGAGGAAGAACTTATGGAAAAGCCCCAGAAGGAAACCAAGTAAGTAAACATTGTGGAGAGCTTGAGAGTTTAGAAAAGTGGGACTTAAAGTAGGAACACTGTGGATTCTGTGTCTCCCTCTTTCTCTGCCCCTCCCCTGCTTTCACTTTGTCTCTCTCTCAAAAATAAATATTAAAAAAAAAAAAAAAAGATAAAAAAGTAGGAACACATTTAGCAAAAAAATTTATTTTTATCTTTCTAGGAAAGATGAGGATCCTGAGAACAAAATTGAATTTAAGACACGTTTGGGTGAGTACAGAATTTCTACGCTAAAGGTTGTACATTTTAGGTGAATTGTAGGGACTTAATGCTCTGAGCAGGATATGCTTCTCCTTTCCCTCAACCTGCTTTCCTCTATCTTGCCCCCAGAGTAGCTAGTTCTTATAAAATGCTCTACTGGAAATTGGATGTGGACTTAGTCATTTCATGTGTGTTATTAATGTCTCCTCAATTATGTTGGAAGCTGTTTCAGATTGTGGTTTATGCATTAAGGGAAGTAGCTCGTAGCTTATGCGTTAAAGGAGGTAGCATGGTTGGTGATTAAAAGCTCAGAATTTGCAGTCTGAGACCTGGGTTTGAATCCTGGTAATGAAACTGCACTAGGCATGTGATATTAGGCACCTGACTTCACTTCACATTACCTGTTTGTCTGCAAAAATGGGGCTAATTCACCTCATGGGATTATTGGGGCAAAGAAAAGTAGTTTATGCACCGTACCTATCATATTAAGCATCTTTCTTCCTCACAGGGCCTAATACAATGTGAGGCACATAGTGCTCTTGAGAAGACATTGTAAAAGACTGGATAGGAGCTCAGGCTTTGGAGATAGATTGCCTGGGTCCCCTTCTTTATTCTGTTGCTTGGTAGCTGTATGATTCTAGGTAAATCATTTCACTCAACTTTTGTATCTTTATCAGTTAAAAGGAGATAGTAAGGCACATCTTATAGGGCTATTGTGAAGTTTGAGTGGTGGCTGGCACAGAGTTAAGCACTCGATAAATGGCAGCTATTAATTGTAGAAGGTTCTCAATGGCTATGCTTGCTGCTCGTCCTGTTTTTGTAGGCCGCAATGTTTACCGCACACTGTTTAGGAGCAAGGCATATGAACGCAATGAGCTGTTCCTGCCAGGCCGCATGGCCTATGTGGTAGACCTGGATGACGAGTATGCAGACACAGATATCCCCACCACGCTTATCCGCAGCAAAGCAGATTGCCCCACTATGGAGGTAAGTGACTTGAGAGCCTCTTACGTGAGCCTTAAACCTGGGAACCAGCCTTGATTCTGCCCTGGGTCTCGTCCACCACATTTAACCCATCACTGAGTCCTGTCCACTTTTCACTTTCTAAATTTCAATTTAGATTCACTGGAGTGATTTTTACAAATGGCTGGTGTGATCTTTTTCAACATGTACATTTTTGCTTCACCACTATTGAGAAGCTTTCAGTGATTTCTCATTGAGAAATTGCCCTTGCACCTTTTGGCCTTCTGAGCCACTTTTCACCATGATTCCCTGTTGTTGTTCTCCAGGGAATCCCAGCTCTCTTGAACGTGCTAGATTCACTTCTGACACAGATCTCTTTGTATATGCTATTCTGTTTGCCTGGAATCTCCTGTAACACCTTTCTCTGTTTTCACCTAGTTGGTTATAATTTGTCCTTTAGTTTGTTAAGTGAATGAAGTGAAGAGATTCTTGTTCTGTGGGATAATATCCTTGCTACTTGGGGTTTTCAGGCCCAGACAACACTGACTACAAATGACATCGTAATCAGCAAGCTCACCCAGATCCTTTCCTACCTGCGGCAGGGTACCCGCAATAAGAAGCTCAAGAAGAAGGATAAAGGTAACCTGGAGAGTTAGGGAGAGAAACCTTAACTCTGGAGGGGCATTTGAGGGTGGAACCATGGTCTGCTGGAGCCTTCTGTGTCTAGAACATTGGGGGGCTCCTGGAGAGCAGCAAAAAATGAGAGCAATAGAGCATTAACTTGGCTCACCCAGAAAGCAGTGGTCAGCTTTGAGACTTGATGGGGGAGAGTATTGGGAGATTTTATTATCCCACCTTCTAAACAGATGGGCATTCAGAGCTGTTTAGGCTAAGTGGGAATCAACTCAGGAATATTTTGTTCACTACTCTCTTTATATCTTAGGGAAGATGGAAGAGAAGAAGCCCCCTGAGGCTGACATGAAGTATGTATCGTAGCACTGTCACCTGATGTGAGGGAGGAAGGAGCTCTTTGTTTCTTGTTTTTGGCATTTTGGGGAGGCCTTGGTGTGAGAATCTGGAGAAATGGCCAGGGAGAGTGGAAGTGGTGTGACTTTGGCAGCTAGGGATCTCTGTTTTTCTAGTATATTTGAAGACATTGGGGATTATGTGCCATCCACAACCAAGACTCCTCGGGACAAGGAGCGGGAGAGATACCGGGAACGAGAGCGTGATCGGGAGAGAGACAGAGACCGTGACAGAGAACGGGAGCGAGAACGAGATCGGGAGCGGGAGCGGGACAGAGAGAGAGAGGAAGAGAAGAAGAGGCACAGTTACTTTGAGAAGCCAAAAGTGGATGATGAGGTGAGATAGGACCCTGGTACCGAGCGGTAGAACTGCCCATCTCTGTGCCTGCCCAGCCAGGTAGGGTAGGGAGTTGATTCAGGGATTAGTCAAGTGGGGAGGAATGAGTGTAAATCCTTCATGGTGATACTCACTTCAGTTTCTCTTTTCTTTCCAGCCCATGGACGTTGACAAAGGTGGGTTGTATCTGAGACATCTTGAATTAGCTCTGGTGGTCTTGCTTTGCCCTGGGCTGAGAGTCTATCCTAGAGTTCAGAGCTGGCAACGGTTGGGATTGTGGGACTTCTGGTCTGGGTTCTCATTAAGATCCACATCTTGCTTCATGGAATAGAAAGAAGAGGAGTCCGGAGTTCCCTCCCTCTTCCTGGGCAATGGCAGGCATATTTGCTCTGTTAGATACAATTCCTCCAGCTTTGCGGTTCTGAAAGACATGAGGCAGGTCTCACCGGCCGTATTCTTTGTACACAACCCCATTTCACCCAGAGTAGCTCATTATTAGTTGAAATTTGATTAAAATTATGTTAACTAAAAGAGGGTTTTTTCTGTTACTTAAAAAATGGTTTTATGAAAACAGGTTAGAAGTGTGTGTGGAAAAGAGGTCGAAAGTTCCTTGTTTGACATTCTGAATAGAGTTCCCTTTCCCCCCCAGGACCTGGATCTGCTAAGGAGTTGATCAAATCAATCAATGAAAAGTTTGCTGGATCTGCTGGCTGGGAAGGCACTGAATCATATCCTTTATTTCACTATGTTTTTGGATTCTAGAAAACTGTTGTCCTGTTTCTTTCCAATTCTACCTACCTCCCTGTTTCCCCACAACCCCTGGCTCCCATCCTGCCTCTTACCTCTTATGGTGAATTTTGATAGAATTTTGCATTCGTTGTGACTTCCCCTTTTCTCCCCACATTTGTTCTTTTTTCTTTAAGGTATTATTTTTTTTTTTAAGTTTATTTCAGTAATCTACACCCAGTGTGGGGTTTGAGCTTAACGACCCTGAGATCAAGAGTCACATTCTCTTCTGACTGAGCCAGCCAGGTGCCCCATGACTTTCCCATTTCTCAGAGGATTCACGCAAGCTCACAGCCTTCTCCTCACAAGTTTTCATGTTGGGGCTTCTAGGCCTTGGCCCTTCCTTCTTGAAGCTTTTCTGCTATAGGTAGAATTATTTTCTTTGACATAGCGTATGCTGAAGAAGCCAGAGGACAAGAAGCAGCTGGGAGACTTCTTTGGCATGTCCAACAGTTATGCTGAGTGTTATCCAGCCACGTATGTGAGACTGTTAAAGAAGGGAGGCTGGGATAATTGGACATTAAATTGTGGGGAGGGGGATGAGGTGGAAATTTCATTAATTTGGACCCATGGGTACTTATTTGGATGAACTGTTCTTTGAGGCTCTGGGTGGGAGGTCTGGGGGTGGCAGTTGTCATTTCTAGGCATATGGCATCTTAGTTGGGTGGGTTTCTGGATAAAGCATAGGAGTATGGGTCTGCACCATCTCTTTAACTGTTGCTTCTCTCCAGGATGGATGACATGGCCGTGGATAGTGATGAGGAGGTGGATTACAGCAAAATGGACCAGGTGTGGAGTTGGAAGGATGGGTAGGGATTTGGGGGTAGTTACTCTTCAGCAGTATCCCCCTCCCCCCTCCCCAAAGATCTGTGTCTTGTTTTCTGGGCCTTAACTTTTCCTCCACTGCAGCACTAAGAACAGCAGCATTGTGAGTCATGAGAAGCTTAACCTTTAACGTATCTGTCCAGAAGCAAATGAGATATGCCCCAAATAGATTTATTTCCTACAAAATGCCAGGCTTTGATTTCTGTACTAGGCAGTAAGCAAGCCTTTAGTGCATAAATAGAAAGAGTAGGAAGGAACTTCAGTCTTGAGAAAAATAACTGAATTTTATTCTAGCAGGATTGAAATGTTCTTCTCTGTCTTAAAAACAAAAATACCTTAACAAATAATACCATTAATGGTGGCGAAATTTCAACTAGTTTTTCCTTGTTTTTACTGCAGTGGTTGAGCATGGTGTAATTCCATCTTGGAGACTTGCTGAACCCTGGCTCTGCCAAGTTTTGTGACCATGACAACTTATTTTACTGCTTATGCTTCAGTTTCCTCATCAAGAGAATTCGGAGGAATATGGTTGTTTTTTAATAGAGTTTGAGGAAATTAAATAAGTGTTCAGAATAATGCCTGGTACATAGTAAGCATTTATTAGGGTGGGATTTATGAATGATGAAACAAGATTGTGGGAGAACCTGGCTTTATTAAGAGCTAAAATTCTGTTTCCGCTGACATTTCTAACTTCCCTGTTCTCACTGTGTCTCTAACAGGGTAATAAGAAAGGCCCCTTAGGCCGCTGGGACTTTGATACCCAGGAGGAATACAGCGAGTATATGAACAACAAGGAGGCTTTGCCCAAGTGAGTTGTACTAAATATGGCCAAAGATTGAGGAGAGGGATGATGATGGGCCAGCCTTCACCAGAACAGGTTCTCTAGTCACAGGGCCATCTGGGAACACCTTGCTACTGCTATGCAACCTCTGATGCCTTCTTTCTCCCAAATGTCCTTTATTGTTCTCAGAGCTGCATTCCAGTATGGTATCAAGATGTCTGAAGGGCGGAAGACCAGGCGCTTCAAGGAAACCAATGATAAGGCAGAACTAGATCGACAGTGGAAGAAGATTAGTGCAGTAAGTGAGACTGCCTCTTAGGTGGACTTCATCTGAGGGAGACAATGGCCCACAGATGCAGGAACAGGCAGGGGGTTGGAGAGCAAAGGAGAGCGGTCAGACTTGCGTCTTAGGTGAGCTTAGGCTCACAGCATAACTGTTGTGTGTTAACTGTTCTTTTTTGTAGATCATTGAGAAGAGGAAGAAGATGGAGGCTGATGGGTGAGCAGTAGCATTTTTCCTCTGGGGCACTGTAATAATTGGTTAGAGTACTGATCTTATGCCAACACCTTTTTCCTTCCATTGCAGAGTTGAAGTGAAAAGACCAAAATACTAATCTCTGGTTCCAACTGCAAAAAGATTCACCACAAGGATGTGCTTGCCACTGTTTGCTTTCTATAATTCCCCAAAGAGTTGCAAAGTGTCTTTCTGTGAATGTATATAAAATGTTGTATAATCATTTAGTTCCATTAAAACTGGTCAACCTGGGGGCACCCTGGGTGGTGCAGTCTGTTAAGTGTCTGACTCTTGATTTCAGCTCAGGTCATGATCTCATGGTTCGTGGGATCAAGCCCTGTGTCTGGGCTCCGCTCTGACAGTGTGGAGGCTGCTTGGAATTCTCTCTCTCCCTCACTCTCTGCAAACCCTTCCCCCCGCTCTCCCTCTCTCTCTTAAAATAAATAAACTTAAAAAAAAAATCAAAACCTTGTTAACCTGCTATGCTGTCTTCTCTGTGTTCAGCATCCTCCTTTCAGGACCCCTGAATCACCAAGAGGAATTCCACTGATTGTGTAAAATGTACATGTGGAAAGTTAGCTCAGACCTTCTTTAAGCCATGGTTCTAGATTGCTGGATAAGGATCCTAGCCAGGACGCCTAGTGGAGAAGGACGTAATGACCTCACGGATGGGCAAGAGGTAAACAGGAACATAAGGATGATTGGTCTCAAATAACAGAGGCATTCAGGGCCATATGTGGCCTATTCTTAGGACAGAGATTCCCTGGGAATTCGGGTCCACCCAATGGGCTACCAGTCTCATTTCAAGGTTGTGCAGGACTAAGCTCTAGGTGAAGGTACCTGAGGACAATCATGGGAATAAAAAATGAACATTTCAAGGTTGTGCAGGACTAAGCTCTAGGTGAAGGTACCTGAGGACAATCATGGGAATAAAAATGAATTTATACCCCCCCCCCCCCCCCCGCCCCGTGCTTTTAGTAATTCTAAGCACAAATTGCTGATTCTCTGGCTGAAGAGATAATCCTGGTAAGTGCCTTGGGGGGGCTCCCTATGCTAGGCCAGCAGGGTTTGGTGCCCTTCAACACCCTGAAATGTTTGTCAATGCCCAAGGTGGGTCCCTGGCCTCCGAATCATTCCATCCCCAACCTTTTCCCCCTCTCTGCTCATTGCTAGCACTTTAAGGTCTGGTGCTCATAGGGTCATCATTTATTTTCTGACTGGATGCCTAGCTGCCACTTCTTACCCTGAGCCTAAGACCTGTCCAAGAAAGGTAGAAGGCCACCTTAACTTTTTGCCTTGCTTTTGGTCACTTTTAGCTTGATAGGGCAAGATCATTTGAGGAAGCCAGCTTTGTGCATGGCACCTAGAAGGATGAAATTGGGCCTTGTCTGCAACAGCACCTAGAATGCCTAATATCAGACAGTAAAGGACATCCTGGTCTCATGGTTGAAGCAGTGGTCTCAGTTAAGGGTCACAGAAACCTGGCTCAGATAAAGATACCTAGAGGGTCATTAAATTTAACACCTGGCGTTTGGGGGTGTGTGGCTGGCTCAGTCCATAGAGCATGTGACTCTTGATGTCAGGGTCATGAGTTCAAATGACATGTTGGGCATAGAGCTTAATTTAAAAAACAAGACCTAGGAGTTGACTCAGTTTAAAATTCATTTCTGGGGGTGCCTGGGTGGCTCAGTCGGTCGAGCATCTGACTTCAGCTCAGGTCATGATCTCACAGTTCGTGAGTTTGAGCACCACGACAGGATCATTGCTGTCACCATGGAGCCTGCTCGTCCCTCATTTGCATTCTCTCAAAAATAAATAAAAAACATTAGAAAAAAAATTGTTTCTGGCTCTTTCTTTCCATGGCAGCAGAGCTCTTGCAATCATAGTCAATGTTCCTAAAACCTGCCAGACTTTCTGCAAGAAGTATGGCAAGCACCAACCCCACAGAGTGTACACAGTACAAAAAAGGCAAAGATTCTCTGTAAGCCCAGGGAAAGCAGCGTTATGACAGGAAGCAGAGTGGTTATGGTGGGCACACTAAACTGATTTTCTAGCAAAAGCCTAAGATCACAAAGATGATTGTGCCGAGGGTTGAATGTATTGAGCCCAACAGCAGATCTAAGAAAATGCTGGCTATTAAGAAATGCAAGCATTTTGAACTGGGAGGAAATAAGAGAAAGGGCCAAATGATCCAGTTCTAAGGTTTATATTTGGTTATATTATGAAGACAATAACATCTTGAGGTTATGTTAAATAATAAAAATCAGTTTCTACAGAGGAGCCTGGCTGGCTGACTTGGTCAGTAGAACATGTGACTCTTGAACTAAAGGTGTGAGTTCAAGCCCCATACTGGCTGTAGAGCTTACCTTAGAAAAAATTTTTGGGGGTGCCTGGGTGGCTCAGTCGGTTAAGGGTGGGTCTTTGGCTCAGGTCATGATCTCCTGATCTGTGGGTCATGATCTCATGGGGTTTGTGCGCCCATCGGGCTCTGTGCTGACAGCTGGGAGCCTGGAGCCTGCTTTGAGTTCTGTGTTGCTCTCTCTCTGCCCTTCCCCTCTGCTCACACTCTTTCTCGAAATAAACATTAAAAAATATATTAAAAAAATTAAAATCAGTTTCTGCAAATATCACCAAGACTTGTGGACATGACCGACGTCCTCTGGTTGTCCACATGGTGAGTGACAAGGACCCCCAACACCACATGGCAACTTTTCCATTCACACAGGACATAGAGCTTCTCTGAGGTCCCTCACCTCACTCACCTCTTATTAAGGGCTTTGGGCATCAGCATATGTCTTAGAAGGCTTAGCATTACAGTTATGTGAGAAACTTCTCTTCAACCACAGAAGCTGTGCTCTTTATGTTCCCCACCAGAGAGTGCTCCCATCTTTATGGAGCCTTTGGTAACCAGAATGTTCAGAACGTCAACTGTTGTGCCCATTTTCCTCTTCAGCAACTCCTTGGCAGCTCTGAGCACTGTTGGTCTGCCCCACTGAGAGTATGCAGCCAAACTGTAGGAACCGGCAGGACGCTGTTCCTTTGGCCCGGAAGATGTGGAGCACGCAACGCAGCAGCTTAAGCGTGCGCTTGAGGTGCTTGCTGTCCAAGACCCCGCGTATCAAATTCTCGCGGTGTGGGGCTTTCGCTGCTGCAGGACTAACCTAGAGGCCGTCCATGGGCTTCACGAAGCCACGAACTGCTGGCGTCCCCTTCTGCTATCTCGAGGGCGGCAAATCATCCTTTATAGTTGCGGGAGGGAGTACCCTACCTGTCAGCATCGATCAGGATGAGGGGAAAGGACTTAAAGGCAGTTCCTAACTTTAGGTGATTTGACCAAGGAGAGCAATGACGGTTGTGCCGTCTACCTGGCCAAAAAAAAGGGCCACGGCAACACGGGGAACTACAACTTGAGGACCAGGTCCCTGGGATGCACTACACCCACGACACCTGCAGCCTGCCGGGACTTTACGCGTCTTAGCGCCACTTCCGGCCCCGCCCCAAAGGCGGAAGGGGAATCTGGGCCCCTCCTCCAGCCGTGTGGAACGGTTTTGGGCTTACCGGTGCGCTCTTGAGCGGTCCGGATTCCTCTGGTGCATGGACCGCACGTGTGAGGAGAGGCCTGTGGAGGATGAGAACGACGAGGAAGACCCCAACTCCACGGAAGCCCCAATCCGCATCCGGGACACTCCGGAAGACATCGTGCTGGAAGCTCCAGCCAGTGGGCTGGCGTTCCATCCGACCCGCAACTTTCTGGCGGCGGGGGACGTGGACGGGGACGTGTACGTGTAAGTGCTGGGCAGGGCTGGGGTCTGCCGGATCTGGAAGCTTCCCAGGGATAGAGGTGGGACGAGGAGAGAAAAGTTGCAGGGAGACAAGTTTTAGAAGACTGAAGTGGTCTTATTCGTTCAACAGCATTTGGTTTTAAACCAGTTAGTTACCTGACCCTGAAACAAGGCCAATGCGGTCCCCCCACTTTGCTTCTTGCCTGTTTTAATCTTTCAAAAACACAAAACCCACCACCTCTCTTTCTTGATTAAAACCCTTCAATAGTTTATCTTGTTTTTAGGATTAGGTCCAAACTCCTTAATCTGGCTTTTAAAGTCTTGACTACCTGGCCCTCGCTCACTTCCCCCTTAACTGTGTTTTATTCATCCTCTTATCTTTTAAATGTATCTGTTTATTAATCGTTATTGCAGGCACACACATAAAATGCTGGTTGCAGCTCATTAATGGGTCATGAGTGGAGTTTGAGGAACACTTTTCTGTATTCTGTAGTCCGTTTTGTTCTCCGTTATATCTCCTGCTTCTAGACAAGGGTAGGTGCTCAATACGTGTTTGATTTTGAACTAGAAGTAGGGTGGAAGCAGTGAAAAGCCACTGAAGGTTTTAGCCAGAAGAGTTGTGCTGTCAGATTTACTTAATGAATTTAAACCTCAGCCTCCTCATTAGCTTCAGTCACCTTGGGCAAGTTAACTTCCATATTTTCGTCTTCAAAAATAGGAATAATAATAGAGGCTTACCTCTGAGATATTGCATGTTTGGCTCCAGACCATTGCAATAAAGTGAGTCATAGGAATTTTTGGGTTTCCCAGTGCGTGTAAGTTAAGTTTACACGATAGTGTAGTCTATTAAATGTGCATTAGCATTGTGTCTAAATAACAATATACATACCTTAATTAAAAAATATTTGATTGCTAAAAAAATACTGACTATAATCTGAGTGAGTCATAATCACGATCACAGATCATTATAACAAATATGAAAAACTTTGGAATTTTGCAAGAATTACCAAAATGTGACACAGAGACACACAGTAAGCAAATGCTATTGAAAAATGGCATGGATAGACATACATACCATAGAGTCGCTGCAGACCTTCAGTTTGTAAAAAATACAGTATCTGTGAGGCACAATGAAAGGAGGTATGTCTGTACCTATGTTGCAGAGTGTCAGGTGTATATACTACAGTACCGGAGTTCAACAAATGTGGGTTCTGTTCTACTGCCTTTCATACTTCATGCCATACACTTGGGAGTACCTCTGGACCTCCAGCTTTACTCACACCCTCATTGCGTCAGGTTTTTCTCCTCTTCTCTACTCCCAGCCACTGCCTTTTGGCAGGTTTCTGACTTCTCCCATGACCATTCCAAAGAGGTTCCTTTTCCCATAGGACTAAATTCATAATTCTGCTTGGCCTATGATCCCAAGTCTAGTCTAACTCATTTTTCCAGATTCAGCCATTCCACTCCTGCCAGTGGAACCCACCTCATTCCTTGTCTCTACCCTAGAAGAGACATTGATATGTACCTCCAGTATCTGCCAGGTGAATTGCTTTACATGACCCAACTCATTTCGTAACCTTAGCTTTCCAGGGCTCTCATCTTTAAGGCACTGGGACAGAGCAAACAATAAGCAGATACAGTTCTGCTCATCTGAAACTCACTGGCAAGCACTTAGTCATTGGTCCTTTTTGAAGATCTGCTCTGAGGTAGGCACTGGTAATACACTGTGGACAAGTATTTGCCTCAAAGCTGAGCTTTCAGTCTTGTGTTTCTCTGCTCCACCTCCATTTTGATCCTACCTCCTTTTCATCATGTGGCCATGTGGCCACAGTGTCCTGTAATCAGTTGTTACCCGGGGTACAAGAGCCCTGTCTTGTTGATTTTTACATTTCCAGCTCCTGGGGCTCTTCTGACTTCAGTAAATATCTCATGCTCTCCATAGTGGTCCAGATCTAGTATTTCCTGAGGCTGGGGCTTTGCTTTGTAATGATGTTGTGGGGTCAGCTTACAAAATCCTGAGCAAATACACTTTGAATTAACGTATATTGAATTAAAGACAGAACATTTGAAGCTCACTGAAAGCGGAAAAATGGGATGGCGAGCTCTTTGGGTTTGGTGGTGTGCGAGTGTGAGTTCCTAGGTATGTTGGAAGGTTGAGTAGTCTTTATGTTCCATGCTGCCAAGATCTGGGGTCATTCAGTCTCCTCCCTCCTTCCCCCCCCCCCCCCCCCCCCCAGCTTTTCCTACTCCTGCCAAGAGGGAGAAACCAAGGAGCTCTGGTCTTCAGGTCACCACCTCAAATCCTGTCGAGCCGTGGTCTTCTCTGAAGATGGGCAGAGTGAGTATTGGGGAAGGCAGCCAGGGATACGGTGGCAAGGGATCAGTGAGCAGCACCATGACCTGAGCACCTTTTCCCCCAGAACTTGTTACTGTCTCCAAGGACAAAGCCATCCACGTTCTAGATGTGGAGCAGGGCCGACTGGAAAGACGCATATCCAAGGCTCATGGGTAAGGGGAGCCAATTGTGTGTTGAGGTCAAGGGTAAGTTGGTTAAGTCCCTACTGGAACAAAAATGGCTCAAGAAGCTCCGTACCTCTAGTGCCCCCATCAACAGTCTCCTGCTGGTAGATGAGCATGTCCTGGCCACTGGGGATGACACAGGTGGCATCCGGCTCTGGGACCAGCGGAAGGAGGGCCCCTTAATGGATATGCGGCAGCACGAGGAGTATATTGCCGACATGACTCTGGACCCAGCTAAGAAGCTGCTGCTGACAGCCAGGTACAGCCTCAAAGCTGCTTCCCCTTCCCTATTAAATGTCTCCCTCACTGGGAGCTTTGGCCAAGCCTGCTGCTCTGCTCTCTCTACAGTGGGGATGGCTGCCTTGGTGTCTTCAACATCAGGCGACGCCGGTTTGAACTGCTCTCAGAGCCGCAGTCTGGAGACCTGACCTCGGTCACCCTCATGAAAGTACAGATGGGTATGAGAGTTTGGGATTATGCTAGCAATCTGGTCTGAAGGAGTGCCACAGACATGTTTTTCTCCATTTCCCTACAGTATGGAAAGAAGGTGGCCTGTGGCTCCAGTGAAGGTACTATATATCTCTTCAACTGGAACGGCTTTGGGGCCACAAGTGATCGGTTTGCCCTAAGAGCTGAGTCTATTGACTGCATGGTTCCAGTCACTGAGAGCCTGCTGTGCACTGGCTCCACTGATGGAATCATCAGGTGAGAGAAACTGGAGAGTCCTAAGATCACATGAGGGTCAGACCCAACCAGCCAGGACCCAACACTCTTTTCTCTCTGCCCAGGGCTGTCAATATCCTTCCAAACCGAGTGGTGGGCACTGTGGGCCAGCATGCTGGAGAGCCTGTGGAGAAGCTTGCCCTTTCCCACTGTGGCTGCTTCCTGGCCAGCAGTGGCCATGACCAGCGCCTTAAGTTTTGGAACATGGCCGAGCTGCGGACTGTGGTAGTGGATGACTACCGCCAGCGGAAGAAAAAGGGAGGGCCCCTCCGGGCCCTAAGCAGTAAGGCTTGGAGCACAGATGACTTCTTTGCAGGACTCAGGGAGGAAGAAGGCTCCACAGCTCAGAAGGAAGGGGAGGAGAGTGAGGATGAAAGTGATTGAGGGGATGAGGTGAATCTCAAGATGGGTCCTCCCTGGGGAAGTCTTGCTTCCTGGGCTGGATACCAGAGAGGCTATTTATTTATCATACTCTTGTGCAGCGCACAAGATGCATAGCTAGAGATGCAGGACCGAGGGCGCGCGTGACAAAGCACTTGCCCTGTAGCGGCTACTCTACCAGTGTAAGAGAAGCCCGCAGCTGGGGCAAGACAGCACGGACACAGGTGTACACCAACCAGGCGTTTAATATAAATACAACCAGCATAGAAAAACCCAACATCACACATACACCAGAATGTAAAGTACTGGGGACATAAAGCAGATTTCTGAACCTTTGGCTCAGCCAGCCCCCAAATAAAATCAACAAAAATGACAAATCAACAAAATAAGAAGTGAGATTCATATTAAGCTGTGGGAGGAGGAGGAAGGTTTGTGTATGTATCACACAGAACGGCCAAGGAATACCAAAGGGCCAAGGTTAGTCCCTGGGCTGGGAGGGGCATGGCAAGGTCCCTCACCACAACTTAGCCAAACCAGAGCTGTCCCAGGTGTACTGGGGCCCTGCCCCAAAGGGGAGGCTGTGTCAGAGGTAGGGCAGAGCCCATCTTCCTCCCCGTTTGAAATCTGATGGTGGCTGCCCAGGCCTGCTGGGCTGGGGACTGATGCAGGCTCTGTCAACTCGTTTGGGCTGCCTGTGAAGAGGACATGGTCACTGCTTAACCACGGTACCTGCCTCAGCCCCACCAGTCGGTATAAGACTGGCTCTAGAGGCACTTAGTGCCTCTAGCAACCTTGCAGACACAGCATCCTTAGCCATCTCATGCCCATTCTGCACATCTGGGGCCAGCACAACCCAGATGAGACCACTGAAGGGCACTGGATGCCCAGGGATCACCACCTGGTACCAGAAGCGGTGCCAGCCAGCAGGGCCCATGCCCAAACACTTGGTGAGGAACACAGGGCTGCCCAGCTTCATCCGCTGGCACAACAGCTGCAGGGCACCCCGAGCCCCTTGGGACTCCAGCTTGTCCCTGGCCAGGGCCAACCGACTGCCCTCTGGCTGTAGGCACTGCAGGGAGGGGCCCACCAGCTGCTGGCGGAGTCGCTGCTTCAGATCTGGTTTGAGCCACTCCACGGCCACCTGCTCTCCACAGAGGCGTGATTGCCCTGCAGAAAAAAGGCAGAGACAAGGGCAGGTCGAACCCCTGGATCCTGAGCCCCCAAGCCCTATCAACACAAGCCTGTTTAATTTCTAGCCTCCCCATTTCCTGGTAGTGTAACCTTGAGCAACTTCTCCAGGCTTCATTGTGTTTCTTTGTAAAGGGGGTGTAGTAACTGCTATCTCCTAAATTTCCTTGTTGGAATGCTGGTTGATGCAGGCTTTGTCTACCTTATAACCATCATAATAGCTAACCTTTACTGCAAATACCTGCCAAGAATCAGGGAATGTGCTAAGTGCCACCTAATTCTCAAAACAGCCTGAGGAAGGAAGTTCTACAGTAGATAAAAGGTAGACTCGGTAGGACTACCTTGGGCGAATCAATCTCAAAACTGTCTCTTTTCATATCTAAAGAGGAAGATCAGTCTGTGTGTGTCACTGGGATGCTGATTAAGTTACAAGATAATGCCTGGAAAGCTTTAAAGTTACCATAGATGGTAGCTGGTAGGTAGCACAAACGTAAATTTAAAAATCTCAGGTTAAATAGCATGAGGTCGAAAACTCAGGGATTCTTAACGCTACTATCTTGCTCTTTACACTATATGCTGACGTGTAAAAGTGCACGGCATAATGTGTTTGGCCCCAACCAGCGGCCCCCCCCACCCCCTAGCTCCCATACCTTCCACTAGGGCTTTTTTGGCCATGGCGGCGGCGCGGTGCGAGTTGAACTTCAGCAGCGCAATTTGCGCGGGCGCTGGCCCAGGGCTGGGCATCAGCAGCGCCTCCTGCAGGCCGGGACCCAGGGGCTGCAGCGCGAGCAGCAACGCGCGGCGACTCAGCCCCGGAGGCAGCCCGTCCACACTCAGCTCGCACTTCTCAGTACTGCGGCACACGAGCAGCGGGCAGGAGGGCCGCAGCGGGTGGTTGTGCAGCGTGGCGATGGCGGCCTGGGCGCCGCGCCGCGAACTGTAGCGGGCGTAGGCGAAGCCACGGTTTAGGCCGCTGAAAGTCATCATCAGGCGGAACTCGTAGAGCCGGCCCACGCGCTGGAACAGTGGGATCAGCTGGTGCTCGTACACGTCTTGGGGCAGCCGCCCGATAAACACCTCTGAGCCGGCCGGCGGCGGGCTGCCCACCCAGCCTGGGGGAAGTGGGTGGGAAAGGAGCACCGTCATCCTACCGCATGGTTCCAGGTTCGAACCCAGGAACCCAGCGCGAGAGAGCCCATGTGCAAACATCTGTGAAATGGGCGCAACACTCGCACCCCGACTCGCGGGCATAACTAGGCGCCCGAACTAACAACGGGGCTAGCAGAGTGGGTGCACCTTAAGACCGGCACCCTCCCTCGAGGGGGCGGACGGGCGGGGTGGGTGGAGAGCTACAGACAAGTTTTCTCAGCTTCTTGGGTGGAAGGGGTGCAACGGGTTAGAGGTTTCTGACTGCACAGCCCCGGGATAGAACACCCCCCCCGCCCCGCCCGCCCCCAAGAGGGTGCCAGCCGGGACCATCAAGGATGGCGTAGGGTGGGACTACCGTACCTGGGGGTGGCCCGCCATACTTCCTCTGCCCGTTCACCTGCACCAGGCGGATGCCCGTCTCCCTGACCCATGCCTCCAAAGCTGCCTTGTTTTCCGGATTCACCCTCTCACACCACAGCTGAAGGGGAAAGGGCTGGTTGGAATGGCGGATCACCGCGCCGCCGCCACCTCGCCTGTGGAGCTGCAGCCCAAGGAGTCCCCACTCCCAGCGCTGGTGGCGCTTGTCGACCCCATCTCGCTAACCACCTTACCTCACATTCCCGCTTGGACTGCATGGCTATCCCGCCAGCTACTCTGTACTCGCTTTATAACCTCCTCCCCCGTCTGCCTCTGGAAGCTTCCCTACCCCTCCACCCCCCAAGCTCTCATTGGCTCTGAACACGACCCCGCCTCCCAAGGGGGTGGGGGTATCCACTGCACGTGCGCTGCAGAAACCTCCTACCCGCAGGTGAAAACTAGGAACCTTAGCGGGTGGATGTGCTCGCAGTCTCACCTCCTAGGGCATGGATGTGCGCTGGCTGAGGGCACCCTTCACCCTGGGGAAGAGCTCGTGGCGCCTAATGTAAGTTCTTCTCCCCATTTTACACCGCTTAAGTGGTTGAAATGGGAGGCCCAGGCTCCCACAGGGAAAGGCAGGGCTAAGCAATAGTGACACAAGCAGGCTCCAGTGGTTGAGTCATTTTATTGGACCTTTGACGGTTGGCTGTGGAGAGCATTCCCTCCATTTGGTTAGCATCCTGCAGGGGAGACCTTAGGATGGGTCCCTGTAGCGCAGACTGGACTAAACCCCCAGGACCTCCTATGAAAAATGGTGTAATACCTGACCATTTTGGCCTGTGATTACCAATAAAATAATGATAATAAAAAGTCTGTGTTCTGACCATTGTTCAGGTCTTCCTGCTGGAACAGAAATGTGCAAAGCTGCTGATGTACATAGGTAGAGTTCTGTCTTAGCTTCAAATAGTGCCAGTCCCACTTTCTCCTGATAGTGTGCTCAACTCAGCAGATGCAAAGGGCCGGGCTTGTTCTCCTTTTGATTTCTTCCACAAGGTCTTCTCTTCGGACATCCACCTGGCCAGGATGAGGTAAAAAGGTAGTATGAGCATCTGTGACTCCACTACTCCTGAGGGCCCACTCCTTCCTCTGGCCATCAGGCTTGGGTCAGCTGGATAAGGAAGGCAGGCAAACACCTCAGACAGACAGTGCTCCTTGGGGGGAGCCAGAGACATGGTATAGATGGAGATGGGATTAAGTTAAGTTAACAGGTTAAGTTCATTCTGAGTAAGTACTAACGGGAATGCCAGGGTTTTGCTCAGGTCTTCAATGGGCATTGGTCTGCCAAAATGGCATACATTCCCTGTCCCTCAGCCTTCCTGCCCACCTACGTACCTCTTCCCTACTGGCCACCGAACGAAGCTTGATGACCCCATCCTTGAGCTCCTGCTCACCAATGATGGCCACCAGTGGGATGCCTGCCTCCTCACAGTACTGCAGCTGGTTCAGCAACTTTGGGTTCTTCTTGTAGAGCAGCTCTGCCTGCAGGGGACCAGGGCAGATGATGAGAACTGGCTTCTATTGTCCTCAGGGACAACCTACTTGGGGCCCAAGTGCTTAGCTCTACTCCCAAGAAGTCACTATGGATGAGCTTTTACTTAGTCTGTGCCCAGCACTCCCAAGTTTGTTGCCTCCCTGGGGCTTGCCTCCTCTACCTTGATCCCAGCATCCCAGAGCTCCGAAACGAGTTTTAGTCTTTCCTCCAGCAGCCTCTTCTGTGCGGATGCCACAAGCACCTGTGTTTCTGTGGTCCGGACTTTTTCCTCCAAAGCCTGGGGAAGGGGCAGATAAAAGTCACAGAGCTGGGCTACCCTTTACAGTACTTTCAAGAAGCAAACAGAACAGGCTGTTTATTGTCAGGATTCTGAGAGACCAGGCCCAACTCTGGGAGCTTCATTAACACAGGGGCCCAGTCTTCTCTAGCAATTGGGCATAAGGTAGTGTTTAGAAGATGTAGAAAGGAACTGACTGGCTTGTACATATGACTTGCCAGAATAGATAATGTAGGGCAAGAGTAAAGGTAGTTTACATACAGTAACTTCAAACTTGTCTCCTTTTAGTACCTTAAGCGTTCACAAGAGCATTCACACAGAAGTGACACTGTAAGCTCACCTAGTTCTAATTCTCACTTACTATGTGCCCAGTCAAAAGACTGTCCCTCTTGTACTTCGGCCATAGGGCCCAACCCAGGGTGTGGGTGGTTGGGGGGAAAGGGAGAATGCTGCTGCTGTGCCTTGTCTTTTTCTTTTTCTTTTTTTTTTAATGTTTATTTTTGAGACAGAGAGACAGAGTGCGAGCAGGGGAGGGTCAGAGAGGGGAGGGGAGACACAGAATCTGAAGTAGGGTCCAGGCTCTGAGCTGTCAGCACAGAGCCCGATGTGGGGCTCGAACTCATGAACTGCAAGATCATGACCTGAGCTGAAGTTGGATACTTAACCAACTGAGCCACCCAGGCACCCTGTGCCTTGTCTTTTTCTAGAAAACTATTTTCATAGTTCTTACAACATCAGATGACTACTGGAACAGTGATCTCAACTGGGAAACATGGGTGGTTTCCATTCCAGAGAAAAGGATGGGAGCAGTGGGAAGGTTATTGCCAGAGCATTCCCCAGGGGAATGCAACCAGCCAGTTAAGAGCAGCAGCAAAGGAATGCTTGAGGCCCTGAGGGCCTTCCCTTGATTCTAGTGGCCAGAGAGTCAAGATAGCCACCTGGGGAATCCCAAGGTCTCAGACACATGCTTACCACTTGGAGACAGTATCAGAGTGGTTAGGAGTAAGACTTTGGAGTCATGCTGCCTGGATTCAAACTGTGACTCTGCTGCTTAAAAGTTTCACAACCTTGGGCAAATTATGATCTATAATGCTTTAATTTCCTTGCCTAGAAAATGTAAATAATAAAAATAGCTACTCTCAGAGGGCTGTGTAAGAATTTTACTAGATAATGCACAAAAAGCACCAAGCACAGTACCTAGCAGAGTAGTAAAATATTAACTGTTCTGTATTCTGAAGAAGATCTGGATCTTTGGATATACCAGACATGACTCCTAACAGCCCTGAGGGAAGTAGGGACCCAGAGCAAAGAATTCTGTGAAGAAAGAATGATCAGAGATCCATAAAACTGGCCTCTACTGGGGTGGGAGTGTATGAAGGACAGCAACCACCTTTTCTCCAGCTCTTTGCAAAGATGCTCCTTGCCCAAAACAGTACTACTTGCCCCCTTCAAGATCAAAGAAGATAGCTCATGTGCCACCAACTGCCCAGACTGCTTCTACCCTCCCCCAGGACTTACCTCTAGCCTCTGCTCCACAATGGAGAAGATCCGCTCCACCCCAATGCTGAGCCCCACACATGGCACCTTGCGTCCTTTAGGGTCAAACATGCCTACCAGCCCATCATAGCGTCCTCCAGCAGCCACACTGCCCACACCCAGGGGCTCTTCCCCTGGCTGGACTGGGGTCTGTAGCAGCACTGCCTCATAGATCACCCCAGTATAGTAGTCTAGCCCTCGAGCAAGGCTCAGGTCGAAGGAGATCTGTGGGGACAAGATCATAGTCAATACCAGATGAGAATCAACTATCTGAAACCCCAGAGCTCAGCTAAGGTGTCCACCCCCAACCTGACTCACCTTGTCAGCAATGCCAAACAGGGTCAAATATTCAAACAACAGTTTTAGGTCTTCCAGGCCCTCCAAGGCCTGTTTGTTTTGGGACAGTTTAGGATCCTGGAGCAGCTGTTCCACCAGGGATACCCCACCTGGGGAGATATATTTGTAAGCCAACTGACTGACAAGAGGAAAAAGGTAGAGGATTTACCTTTTTGCCTGACCTATACACGTATGTGTGCGTATACACACACACACACACACACACACACACACACACACACACACACAGAAGATTTTAAGTCAGATAGATGGCTTTTGGAGAGGCAGGGTTTGTGCCTCACCATGCTGCTGGACGTAGTCCCCAATGTGGTCAGCTACCTCGGGTGTGAGGCCCTTCTCTCCCACCATCTCATTCTTTACTTCCTCCCAGGATACCTAGGCAGACAGAAACCAGTAAGGGACCCTTAAGTAGCTTATCCACTGCAGAGCAAGTGTGGGCCATTCTGAGGGGGCATTTCTGGAGCAGAAGTTGCCTTTCAACCTAGATTCTGGGGCTAATCTTCGGAGGAGCATAGAGGCAGACCCCCCCTCTCTCCTGATCTTGTTTTACATTTCTCAGAGCAGGGTGGGATCTGAGAAAAGAGGAGTGAAGTGTCTGGGTCATTACCTTGTCCAGCTTGTCCACTGAGGAGCAGATGGTACGGAACTTGCTATCAGGAACACCACAGATGGCAAACATCCCATCTAGGATGCGCCGATCATTCACCTGCAGGGACCCAAGGCATAGTGAGGAGACAACCTCTTTACGTGACATGAGCCTCAATAGTCTCGGTCACTTGGGCTACTGGTCTCTCTGCACAAAAATCTTCTCCTGTGAGAGGCTAAGCCCAATTCTGCTTTCCCAGACCCATTCAATTCTTACCTTGACCAGGAAGTCACCTATCTGAAGTGAACTCAGGATCTCACACATGATCTTCAGGCACTCTGCATCAGGGATCATGGGATCAAATTGTCCAGCAATGTCAAAGTCCTGCAGGGAGAAAGTAGCTACAGGTCCCCAGGGGTTTAACCTTCTTTTTAAAAATTTTTTTAATGTTTGTTTATTTTTGAGAGAGAGAGAGAGCATGAGCAGGGGAGGGGCAGAGAGAGAGGGAGACACAAAATCTGAAGCAGGCTCCAGGCTCTAAGCTATCAGCATAGAACCCAATGCAGCACTCAAACTCATGAACTGTGAGATCAGACCTGAGCCGAAGTCAGATGTTCAACTGACTGAGCCACTCAGGTGTCCCAGGGATTTAACCTTCTTAAGTGATGGTTTGGAGGGGGGACTCCTGGGCTCTCTGCTCTCTCTTTATGAAGGCCTGTTTGCACTCATGCACAGACCACTTTCTTCATTATCTGTGTGATCAGCAGCCCAGAGGAAACTCCCAGCATTCTTGAGTCTCTTACTGGTTTGGATTCCTTTTCGTCTACATTCCTTAATTATCTCACTCACTCACTTTGACTTATTTCCTCCTAACACCGTGGAGGCAAATATATGGCCTTAGTTCTTAGTCATTTTCTCTATTTATTCTGAAGCTTTGCCACCACCCTGGATGATCTGGATGATACGTCAAATCGTTTCCTCATCCTTTGCTGTGATTTGATCACTTTGGTTTAATATAAAGAGTACTGGACCAAAAGTTCTACTCCCGACTTTGGCTTTCTTATCCCTATGATCTCTTCATCCTGCTGAGTCTCAAGTTTACTCCTATGTAGAATGGGGAGAATAATTCCTACTCTCTAAATGAAAATATTAAAGAAATCTAAAGGTTAGCATTAGCTGGAACTTCCAGTTTGTTCAGTACACCATGAGTAGTCAGTAGATTCTACTAAGTTGAGGACTTAGTAGAGGGAGGACGAAGTTACCCATCATGCCCCACATACTCACACACTGGTAGAATTCCCGGTATCGGCCACGGGTCATGGCTGGGTTATCTCGTCGATATACTTTTGCTATGTGGTAGCGTTTAATGTTGGTCAGTTTATTCATTGCTAAATATCGAGCAAAAGGAACCTGATAACAGTTAAGGAGAAAGCCCCCTGCTCTCACAGTGTGGCAGTTGATTATCACCACCAACAGAAGCTGGGGTCTAATCTCTGTGTGAGTAAAACCACCCTCTGTAAGATAAAGTGCATTTCTGAAAGTCAAAAAGAATCAACTTTGTTACTACAAGGGGCAGCAGAAGTCTCAAAAAAGATTAAGGTTCCTTTCTCTTTGGTTAGCGTCTCCCTTGGGCAATGCTGAACATGGGAAGGTGCTGGGCAGATTGGCCAGAGAGTAGAAAGTCTCTGTGTAGGATTTCTGAGCAGATGATTCTCTGACATAGCTTAGAGATAAAGGAAACATTCTGTTGGTCAACTGAGGAGAACTTTGTCCACTGGACATGGCAGGGGAGAGATATTCTAGAGCCAAGGGATTAATCACTGAGTTGGAACTGGTTCCTGACATAACGTGGAGGTCTCACTCAGGATTCACAAGACTTTTAAGGCTATGTTCTGTTTAGCCAAAGTCCCATTCCTGGTTTAAACAAGTAACTTCCCTGATCGCCACAAGCATCATATTTAATCCCATCTATGTCTAGCTATCCCCATACCTGAGGTTAGAAATTAGCCTCAGCCCAATGAGAACCAATTGATCCAAAGTACCAAGAGCCCAGGTTTAGAAAGATACAGTGAGGTCATAGCGAAGGGACAACAGCTCTCCACCTTGGTCCTTCAGGTCATAGATAAGCTTAGAGTCTTCTCCATACTTTCCAGTCAGTGTTTCCTGGAGAAAATATTAAAAAATGTGGCCATGATGATAAATCTAACAAATTTATTTTTAATTTTAATTTTTTTAGAGAGTGTGAGCAGGGGAAAGCAGCAGAGAGAGAGAGAGAGAGAGAGAGAGAGCGAGCATGAGTGCAATGGGGCTAAGAGAGGGACAGAGAATTCCAAGCAGGCTCTGTGTTGTTAGTGCAGAGCCCAACAAGGGGCTTGAACTCACAAACCACAAAATCATGACCCGAGCTGAGATAAAGAGTTGGATGCTCAACCAGCTGAGCCACCCAGGTGCCACATATATAATTTAAAAAGAAATATTAAAACAAAAACCCACCATCCTAACATGACCAGTTTCAACTTGTCTGTGCTTCTGCTGTCTATCCCAATGCTTATATATTTGATGTTAATTATAATCAAAAGGAAATATCAATTTCATTTTCTGCTTATCACATTTCCATTTTGTGACAGAGCTGAAGGTTTTTTTTTTAAATGTTAATTTATTTTTGAGAGAGAGAGAGGGAAAGAGAAAGAGCATGAATGGCGGAGGGGCAGAGAAAGTGAGGGACAGAGGATCCCAAGCATGCTCAGCAATGACAGCAGTGATCCTGATGTGGGGCTCAAACCCATGAACTGTGAAATCATGACCTGAGCCAAAGACAGACACTCAACCGACTGAGCCACAAAGGCACCCCTGAAGTATTATTTTTAAAAGCTGCATAATACTTCAGTGAGAAGCAGCTCTGTATTTCCTTCCTTTCTAGTGTTCTACTGTTAATTGTTTAGGTCATTCCAATTAAAAAAAAGTTCCCTAACATTTCAATAAATATAGTTCAGCATATAGTGTTTTCTTTTGAATATATAGTTTTTTGAGGCTTAACTTCTAAGAGCGGGTTATTAGATCAACACACTTAAATGTTTTTATGATGCCTGAGGTTTGAGCAATGTCAAAAGACAAAACTGAAGTAGTTCTTGCCATGTGATGCCTTCAGTAAGGTGATAACATATTTCACCTACCAGAACGGCAAAGTTTTAAAAGCCTGAAAATTCCCAGTGTATAGAAACAGAAACACTCATATAGTGATTGGTGTTATGGGCTGAACTGTGTCCTCTTCAAAGTTCATATATTGAAATCCTATCCCCCAGTAACCTCAGAATGTGTCTCTACTTGGAGATAGGGTCTTTGAAGAGGTAGTTAAGCTAAAATGATGTCATTAGGATAGGCCCTAATCCAATATAACTAATGTCTTTATAAAAAATAGGAAAATTGGACACAGAAGATGATGTGACGACAGTGGGAAAAAGACACCATCTACAAGTCAAGGAGGGAGGTCTAAAACAGGCCCTTCCCTCCTCACCCTGAGAAAGAACCAACCCTGCTGATATCTTATCTTGGACTTCTAGACTCCTGACATTAAATTTGTTAAGTAACCCAGTCTATGGCACTTTATTGTGGGAGCCCTAGGAAATGAATACAATTGGTAAACATAAATGAGTACAACTTTTTGACACGGTAATTCCATTTCTACGAATTTGCCCTGCAGATGAATGCCCACCAGTACCAGATATTGTTCTAAGCACTGATTACACATCAGTGAACTAGTCAAAGGTAATCTGTGCCCTCATGGATCTTCCATACTAATGAGAAGAGATGGACAGTACACTAATGCAAAGTAACCAACGAACAGATACTTCCAGTTAGTGATAGCTGTTCGAATGGAAATAATACAGGTCCTGTGATAGACAAGGGCTACTTTAGACAAGATAGTTGGAGAGGACCATTTGAAAAATGGCATTTGAGTTTATATCTAAAATTAAAATCTTTCATCTCTAATCTGAAATTAAAGTCTAGGAGTTAGGGGAAAGGGAGTTCAGGAAGAGAGAAGAAAAAGTACAAGGGCCCTGAGATAGAAATATATTTAGAATGTTGCAGGAATAGAAAGAAGACCAGAGTAGCATAGTAGCCAAGGGGAAGAACAGCAAGGGAAGAGATGGAAAAGGTAGGCAAATGGCCAGATCATGTAGGGCCTCGTAAGCAGGAACAGACTTTGGATTTTGTGATAAATATAATGGGAGTCACTGGGTTTTAACCAGGAAGCAATCTGGTTTTTGTTTTTTTTTTTTTTAAGTTTATTTTTGAGAGAGAGAGAGAGAGAGAAAGAGAGAGAATGCACGTGAGGAGGAGGGGCAGAGAGAGAGGGAAAGAATCCCAAATAGGCTCCGCACTGTCAGCATGGAGTCTGACTCAGGGCTTGAACTCACAAACCACAAGATCATGACCTGAGCAAAAACCACGTGTCAGTTGCTTAACCAACTAAGCCACCCATGCACCCTGCAATGTTTTTTCTTAATAGTAAAGAACGAGAAACATTCTCAGGGTACATTAACAGGAAACTAGTTGCATATTTATACTTTATATGTATGGTCTGTGTGTATTTCAAAACATCCCAAGTAGATGTACCAGGGAATTCACTGTAAATAGGATCATAACAAATTTCACTAAAAAGAAGGGCTCTCTTTTGTAAGCCACCAGCCATTTACCAAGGTAAATAAAAGCAGGGCCTCTCCTTCAAGACCAAGCCTGTCTCCTTTCTCACTGGAGAAAATATTGGTCTTTGTCCACAACAGGAAAGACACCCTTTGGGCCCTCACTGTCTCTTTATCTTCTTAGTTGTTTATATATCCACTCTTCCACCACGCAATTTCTCCTCACCCATCCCTCACCTTCAGTTCAAACACAGGTGTATCAATTACTTCTGCACCATGACGCTTGAAGCAGCTGATGATTACATCGAACACCTTCTCCCGAATGGCCATCTGCCGGGGACTGTAGTCTCTTGTACCCTTGGGAATTGAAATCAGCCACAGAATCAGGGATGGGATTTAAAAACAGAGAACATTAAGGCTTAGAAATATAAAAGCATGACCTCAGTGATAACGAAGGCAAACAATGTCCCAAACCTAAATTTTCCTACAGGCTACTGAGTTCTAAAGCAAGCACAAACAATTCCCTATTAATTATCACACCCATTTGCTAATACCCCTCTAAATTCCATCCCCTTTTTAGCTTGGTTCTACTTTCTAGAACGCTATTTTCTGAGAAGTTTTCCTAAAACCTTTTTATGTGATACCAGAACATTTCCCTGCCTAATAGAAAATACCTACCTGATGACATGTATAGAACCAAATGAAACTGGCTTAGCTAGTTAAATTCCAAATTTTATAAGAAATGTTTTCCCCCAACAAAACTTAAAAAAAAAAATCTAATAAGTATTATTTCTTCTCTAATTTGTTTCTAATAGCCCTTGATATAGGTGGGGCAAAATTATGGATGAATTACAGGATATTGAGAAGTTAAATCATTACAGCAGTTCTGTGGTGGTCAGGACTAGAATGCCGTTCGTTCAGGTCAGAGCTTCTATTCTGGGCATCTATGCTCTATTCTCAAGTCTTTGGTCTTAGGACCTCTTTAAACTCTTACCATTTCTTAAGGACCCCAAAGTGAATTATACCTATCAATGTTTATTATATTAGAAATTAAAACTATGAGGGGCGCCTGGGGGGGTTCAGTCAGTTAAGCATCTAATTTCGTCTCAGGTCATGATCAGTTCATGAGTTTGAGCCCCGCGTCCGGCTCTGTGCTGACAGCTTGAAGCTGGAGACTACTTCATATTGTCTGTCTTCTTTCTCTCTGCCCCTCTGCTGCTCACACTCCGTCTCTCGCAAAAAATAAATAAACGTTAACAAAAAATTGAAAAAAAAGAAATTTTAGGAAAATGTAACTACTTTCCAAAACAAAACAAAACAAAAATTAGTGAAAAGTGTGATGCTGATTCACATTTTTGCAAGTCTTTAATGTCTGGCTTAACAGAAGACAACTGTATTCTCATACACACTTTATGCATTTAATTTTGTTGTGATATGTTGTTCTGGTTGCGTAAAGAAAACCTAGCCTTACAAAGATGTGTGACTGTAAAAGAAAGAATATTTTAATAAACTTTTCAGCTAACTGTAGATATTCTTCTTAAACTATACCAAAATCCAACAAATGGTGGTTTCTTAAAGACTGGTTGCAATGTGGATTCTGAAACTTCATTGATTACTTTTCATACTATTACATTAAAATCCATTATTTATATATAGTACCCAGAATTTATAGTGACAGAAAGTAGAACAGTGGTTACCTGGGACTAGAGGAATGGTAGAGTGGAGAGTTACTGCTTACTGGGTACAGAATGTCAGTATGGGATGATGAAAAGATTCTGGGGAAGAATGGTGGTGATAGTTGCACAACAATGTGAACCTACCTAATGCCACTGAACTGTACACTTAAAAATGGTTAAAATGGCAAATTTTGTGTTACATATATTTTACCATAATTTAAAAAATATCTATTGCTCCATGTTGTACTTAAAAAATTTTTTTTTAACATTTATTAATTTTTGAGAGACACAGAGACAAAGCATGAGTGGGGGAGGGGCAGAGTGAGAGGGAGAAACAAAATCTGAAACAGGCTCCAGGCTCTGAGCTGTCAGCACAGAGCCCGATGCGGGGCTTAAATTCACTAACTGCGAGATCTTGACCTGAGCCAAAGTTGGATGCTTAATTGACTAAGCCACCCAGGTGCCCCAGCTCCTTGTTGTACTTTAAATGGAGCTTTTTACCCATGCATGATTTTATAACATCATACGTTGGTCATGAGGAAAATACTGGTTCATTGATAAATTATACAGATCTTCCAAATATTTACACACTACATTATACAATATCAGAAAGCACATTTGTTAATAGCAACACAGATCTCGAGAGGAAAGTCTTTACTGTATTGGGAAGCTGTCTAGTTCATGGTGGAAGATACAAGTTTCCTAAAACCCTAACTATCACTTGAGTGCTTGAATTTTATCACCAGTAGAAATATGGTCAGATATCTTCCTTGAGGTGACAAAGCTCACTTCATTCATTTTCATGAAAATGTCTGCCAAATACCCAAATCTTAAAAACAAAAGTTTGTCTTTCGGTTTTTCTCTCAAATAAAAAAGGTGTTATGTGAAAAAAGTACCTAGTCCAGCTTAAAACTCATACAAGGGTGTGTTTTTCCTACCTTAGAATGCAGAAGTGCTCTATGTATACTTCCCATTTCATGACGCAGAATACAAAAAAAGAGTGTACTCAAGGGTTGATATTCAATAAAATGAGTAATTTCTCAGTTAAGTTCAGCTCAGGTCATGATCTTGTGGTTCGTGAGTTCAAACCCCACAATGGGCTCCATGCTGACAGCTCAGAGCCTGGACCCTGCTTCAGATTCTGTGTCTCCCTCTCTCTCTGCACCTCCCCTGCCCATGTTCTGTCTCTGTCTCAAAAATAAACATTAAAAAAATTTTTTTTAATAATTTTGACCACAAAAACCTCTTGAAAGAGTCCTGTCCCCATAATACTGAATTTTCTATTAATATAAATCACACTTCAGTGTGTTTCAACAAAGTGGATATTAACTCTCCAATATAGTCTCACTTTCTTTTAAAAGAGTATAGACATTTTCAAACACATATTATAGAGAAGAGTATAATAGACCACCATGTATCTATTACCCAGCTTCAATAACCATCAGCATCTGTTAATTTTATCTAAGCCCCAACATTTTTTTTTTCTGGAGCGTTTTAAAGTAAATCCAGACATCATACCAGTTTGTCAATAAATATTTCAGTATGATTCTGTAATGTACACAGTTAAAAAAAAAAAAGCCAAAACACTACGTTTATTAAACCAAGGAAACAAACTGCAACCCTTTAATATTATCTAATACTCCAGCTCTGTTTAATTTTCTCCAATTGCCTCAAGAATATTTTTTTATGATTGGCTTGTTCTAATGAGATTCTAAATGAAGCCCATGCATTGTGTTTGTTGTCTCTTGTCTGCTTAATCTACAAAAGTTTCCTTTCCTTTTTTAAAGAAGTGTCATTTCTTTGTTGAGGAAATTGAATCACTTGTCCTAAAGAACTTTTCATATTCTAGATTTTATTAACAATATATTCAACGTGTCACTTAACACATTCCTCCATCTCCCTTATTTCTGGTAAACTGGTAGTTAGGTCAGAAGACCTGATTAGATTCAGGTTCAATTTTTCTTGGCAAGAATACTTTATAGGTGGTGCTGTGTACTTCTTATTGCATCACATCAGGAGCAACATAATATCTGGCTGTCCTACTTTTAGCGATGTTAAGACTGATTGTTAGATTTAAGTGAGGCCAGCCTGAATGATCACAAATTCCCCATTAATCTTCACCAAATAGTTTGAATAACTATTGATTATCACTGCTCTGTGATTTTACATTGTCTCTTTAACTGCTGAAATGAGTTGTGTGTGGAAAGGAATAGCTCAGTGAATTTAGGAGCCTAAAGAATTAACCTTAAAAGGTGACATCTCAACACAAGGAAGACCCCTCTCCTTTGGAATCCAATTTCACATACGTTTATTAAATATCTACTCAGTTCCAGACACCTAGTCTCAGCCTCTCAGAGTAAATAAACCATGGTAAATAGTTGTGCTTACAGAACTTACAAAGAGTGTGGCCTCTGAACTGAAATCCTTGAGGCTGGGCTAGTAATCCGCAACCTCATTCCATTCCACTGTACTTTCCCGCTGTATTTGGTTCTACTCATACGGGTCTTTTTCTAGTTCCTGGAAACTAGTAGGGTTCTTTTCTCCTTCAGGATTTCCATACTCCTCTAGCTACCTCCCATTTAAGTGTTATGTCAGTTAGTATATCACTTCTTCAGGGATGCTTTTTCAAACTCTAGTTCTCTCTTATTTTTCTCAGAGAATTCTTGTTATTTCTTTATGTCATTTATCACAATTTATAATTACATATTCAAGAGTGGGATTATTTGTCCTAAGTCTGTTTCCTTCAGTAGAATGTAAGCTCCATGAGGACAGGCTGTATTGTTCACCATGGTATACTCTCACTACTTCCTACAGTGCTTGGCACATAGTAGGCACTCAACAAATATTTGCTGAATGAAAGAAGGAGTGGCAGTAGCTGGCATACTCCCCTAGGCAACCAGCTGGCCTAGTTTCTGCCATCCCTTTGCTATCCCAGAATGACTCAGGCTCCAATTCAGCCCACCACCCAGAGCAACTGTTCAGGGAAACAAGCACATCCACCATTAGGAGGGGAATTAAGGGCCCTCCCAGAGACTCTGAAAAGAAATTATATTTACCTTGGGGGTCTTGAGCACAAACTTCTGTTTCCCTTCATCAGGGCCCAGCTGTGCCTTCAGTTTTAGTAGTTTTGCCACTTCCTCCTCGATCTGTGGGGGTAAAGCAGGGGCTGGTCTATCACTCTGACACTCCCTTCCCTCTTCAGCCATTCATTCAGTATCCCTCCCTCATCAGAATCTAGCTCTCCAGGCCCAGCTTTCCTTCCCTCGTCCTACCCCGGCCACCTCCCCAAACAGGCCCTGCTCCTCTCCACTAGTCTGGTCTCTTTTCCCACATCTTTTTCCTCTATGCAGACCACCCAGCTCTATGTCCTCCCTGGCCCTAATTTGGCTTCTCCCCGCCACCTGGGTCGCACCTGCTCAGCGCTGGCCTTCTGCTGCTTGAGGCCCCGCACGCGCTCTCCCTGAAGTCGCACTAGCTCCTCCAGTGCTGCACGTTCTGCCATACTTACGCCAACTAGCGCTGACTGCTGTCTAGATCGTCTGGGCTTTCCGCAGCCTCAACTCGGATAACTTCCGGCTATCGAGTCACTGGCCCACACGCCTAGAGAGCCTCCGCCGAGCACAAAATCACTTCCGGCTACTACCGGAAGTACGGAAACTGGGCGTGAGCCTGGGAGGTCCGGGGCCAGCCAGTAGGGTTTGGAAGGTGCGGAAGTATTCTCTTTTCCAGGGTGGTAGGGCTACCTTCTGCAGCGCTCTGAACCCTTACTGGGTCCGACCTGCTTCGTTCCCAGGTTTTGGCGCCTGTCTCGGAAAAGCGCTTTCTTGCTACACGATGCCCCCGTTCGGATTCCTGCACATGAGGGTTTGGGCTTCACTGTTTGGCCGGCTTCTGCGGTCGCCCCGTGCTGTGTGCATCAGGGAGGTCCATTTTCACAGCCAGGTGAGCCAGGCTGAGTGGTCTGTCGGGGCAGGATCTCCAGATCCGGAGCAGGGATTCGCGACCTGCACTCCATTAGTATTGTCAGGGTTTTTTGAGTAGTTTAGGGGTACTAAGCTAAGCGTTTTAGATGCTTTGTCATTTAATCCTCATAGCAGTCTTGAGAGGTTGTGATTATTTCCATTTTATTGTTGAGGAGACAGTGAGCTAGGTTAAATGATTTATCTACGGATACATTTATGATATAGGTCCACAATCCCTTATGTGAACTTCTTGGGGTCAAACACATTCTTTTTTTTTTTTTTTATTAACGTTTATTCATTTTCTGGGAGACAGAGAGAGACAGAGCATGAGCGGGAAAGGGGCAGAGAGAGGGAGACACAGAATCTGAAGCAGACTCCAGGCTCTGAGCTGTCTGCACAGAGCCCGATGCGGCGCTCAAACTCACGAACTGAGAGATCATGACCTGAGCCGAAGCCGCTCAACCGACTGAGCCACCCAAGCGCCCCAGAGTCAAACACATTCTTAAGCAAAGTATGTGAATATTCCCATTAAGTGAGATGACTGAAGCCCATAAGTGGGCTGAGTTCACATTATAATTTACCTCAAAATGAGCAACGCCCATCCCTCCAAAAACAAACAAAACAAAACAAAAAAACATTTTCGGTTTTTAGAGGTTTTAGGATTTTGGAATTGCAGAGGAAGGATTGTGAACTGTCATCCTTTGGAGGAGAGAATCCGCCAAAATATGGAACTCTCACACCCTCTATATTTCAGAAAGGAGCATACAGCCTTCTGCTAATAAACAAACTACCGAATCTGTTTTACTTTGTCAAACACCCTAGCAGAGGCTTTGCTATCATAAATAACAGGGTTCAGATCTTGTTATTAATTTTCAGTCACAGCATCCTACCAATCTGGCTTTTTTTAGTTCAATTTGGATATCCATTCCTGTTCATTCCATGGGCATGTTTGTTTTGGGCTCGTTCTTTTCTGTCTTCAGGTTGCTTTTTCCGTGTCTCTAAGCCTAATGACTGCTGCTATCTTATTAAAAATTTATGGTTTTGCTCTTTGAGTAGGAATTGAGAATTGTAGGATCATACTAATCCCTACTCCTGGATGGTTGGTGGTGGTAGTGGTGGGTTGTTTTGTGCCTTCATTGTTCTCAGGTGCTTAAGCTTTTTCAGATGTTTAAAATCTCCAAATATAGTGAATACATTTAAAAACAACAACTATGATAAAGACCTGATCTCATATGTATTACATATATAATGCACATACAACATATGTTTTAGAGTGAGGCTGAGATTGGAGTAGATAAAACAGTGTTCAGTCTGCCTGATGCTCAGGGCCAAATGTCTTTGTAGGTCTGGACATAGGGCCAGAAGTGTCACAGGTCTGGACAGTCTTGAAAGGAGCACACCTCACATTCCTTTTTCTGACAGTTTGCAGAGGCAGTGTTAACATCCCAACTGAAACCACAACAAGAGAAATCAAATTTTATCATCAAGACCCCAAAGGTAATGCCCTTTTCCCTACCCTGTCCTATTAGGGTTCCTTGGAGGACTGCCCTCAGTTCTTCCCTCTGCTCTGCTTGTCTCTTCCTAATCCCTTTTAATGTCTTTTTAGACGAATCAAAAAAAAAAATTCCCTATTCTTTTCTTTTTTTTTTTAACGTTTATTTATTTTTGAGACAGAGAGAGACAGAGCATGAACAGGGGAGGGGCAGAGAGAGAGGGAGACACAGAATCTGAAACAGGCTCCAGGCTCTGCACTTTCAGCACAGAGCCCGACGTGGGGGTCGAACTCACGGACCGAGAGATCATGACCTGAGCCGAAGTCGGACGCTTAAACGACTGAGCCACTCAGGCGCCCCCAAAATTCCCTATTCTTGAGATATTTATGAGGATCATTCATCTGAATTCAAAGAGATTTCAACTTCAGACCTTCGATTATAGATGTTGTTTAACTCTTTGTCTTAAATGGACTTGTTTTTTGTCTTTGTTTTGGCCATGGCTCCTATTGGTTTCTAGGGCACCAGAGATATTAGTCCCCAGCAGATGGTTGTGAGGGAGAAAATTCTTGATATGGTTGTTGGCTGCTTTAAACGTCATGGAGCAAAGAGGTTAGATACTCCCGCATTTGAGCTAAAGGTAAGAAGGAAAAACTTTTGGGACTCCATTTCTTCACCTGTCTTCAGTTTTTGAAAGAACTTTTAGCCTGTGTTTTGGAGTCCTTTGAACTGTGGCATTTTTTGTTTGATCCCTGCAGGAAATGCTCACTGAGAAGTATGGAGAGGACTCTGGGCTCATCTATGATCTGAAGGATCAGGGTGGAGAGCTGTTGTCCCTGCGCTATGACCTTACTGTATCTTTCTAAGTGTTGGAGACTGACATCTGTTTCCAAACCCAGACGACTTTCTTTGACAAAAGGGACAAAAGTGCCTCTGGGCCCCCTAGGTCTGTTTGCAGCAGCCTTTACTTCTAGTTCCTCCCAGAAAGCAATTCTGCCAGCAGAGCCTGGCCTGGAGCGTTGTCATTTAACTTTATTATGTATCAGAATCTCTTGTGGAAGCCTGCAGAAATACAGATTTCTGGCCATTATCCCCAGATATTCTTAATTCTATAGCTGGAGTGGGGCTCAGCAATGTACATTGTAAACAGGCGTCTGGGGTCATGAAGGGGCAGGTGGTTTTTGACCTCTATTTTAAAAAACATCGACATAGTTGCAAGGAAATCCAGGTTCTGAAACTTGACTATTTTGAAATGGTTGAGAATTGGTCTGAATAGGAAGTAATAGCCCATACTTGGAAGTTCTTGGGGCATTTCTGTTTCATTCAGTGGCCAGTAGGCCAGCTTCCCCTGCTTTTTACTGAACTTGCACTTTTGCTTGGAGAGATTCCTTCTTTCCTTTATATATATTGAATGTCAAGCACTGTTAGGCATTGGGAATAGTGGGAAACAAGACAGAGAAGGTCCTTGTTCTCATCCTAGTGGATGAGATCCAATTGATAATGGCCCATTCCTCTCAAATGTCTACACACTGGGCCTAAGCTTTGGATGTAGTATCCTTTCTCCTTAACTTATTTATGTGAGGTCCCTTTTGCTCGTTATCTGGCCATGAATAAGGTGAAGAAGATGAAACGTTACCATGTTGGAAAAGTGTGGCGGCGGGAGAGCCCAACCATAGTCCAAGGCCGCTACAGGGAGTTCTGCCAGTGTGTAAGTGACCTGATGGGGGCAGCATGGTTTGATAGTTTGGGAGGCTACAACCTGAGAACTGGCTACTCAGTGAAGACTTTTTTCCCCCATCTTTTTCTTTGTTGTAGGATTTTGACATTGCTGGTCAGTTTGATCCTATGATCCCTGACGCAGAGTGTTTGAAGATCATGTGTGAAATTCTTAGTGGATTGCAGCTGGGGGACTTCATCATTAAGGTGAGACCAGGGCTAAGGACTGAGGGGAAAAATCTGGATTTGGCCTGATTATGTCCTAAAACATAGGTGACCCCAGCCTTTAATCCTATAGATCTGGCATTTTCTCAGAACAGTTATTTAATTTTATGTATATCTATATAGTCATCCTATGAAATTTTTTTCTGTCATTTTTATGAGACAGGCTAGTAGGGACTGCAATTGTTTTGAGGGAAAGGGCATTGATGAGGCACTTGTGTTACTTCCACTGAGTTCCCAGGTCAATGATCGGCGGGTTTTGGATGGGATGTTTGCTGTCTGCGGTGTTCCTGAAAGCAAGTTCCATGCCATCTGCTCCTCGATAGACAAACTAGACAAGGTAACAAAAAAGACATGTTTTAATAGACCATATCCGAGTCTCTGCCCTGCCCTCAAATCTATACCCCTGTCGCTGGATTTCCTGAGCTGCCTCTGAGTTTGCTGAGTATAATGTTATGTACTCATGACATTTCCAGTTAGATAAAGAAGGATTTTGGAACTGGGCTAATATTTGGGTGTTTGCACAGATATCTTGGAAAGATGTGAGACATGAGATGGTGGCAAAGAAAGGCCTGGCTCCTGAAGTGGCTGATAGAATTGGGGACTATGTTCAATGTCATGGTAAGAACCAGGGTTTTGTGGGCTATGTGATAGAAGTGGAGTGAGGGTGATGGGTGTACAAACTTCTGCCTCTGAAACAGCTCCTTTCTGAAGATGTGTGACATCAGAACCTGGCCTGAATTTAATTTCACTTTTACTTAGTGTAACCACTTTGTGTCTTCAGATGGCAGAAGCAGAGGTGAGTCTGGTCATAAGACATCAGGATTTTTTTTTAATTTTTTTATTTTTTTTTAATGTTTATTTATTTTTGAGGGTTTTTTTTTTTTTTTTTTTTTTTTTTTTTTTAATAAGAAAATGAAGAGGAGTAGGAGCACCTGGGTTGCTCATTCGGTTAAGTGTCTGACTCCTGATTTTGGTTCAGGTCATGATCTCATGAGTCATGGGATCGAGCCCCGAGTTGGGCTGTGCACTGACTCAGCAGAGCTTACTTGGGATTCTTTCTCTCTCCCTCTCTATCTGCCCCTCTCCAACTGGCCCACTTCTGCATGCATTTGTGAGAGCTTACTCTCTCTTTCTCTCTCAAAATAAGTAAATAAACATTAAAAAATAAAGTAAGGAGGACTGGCTGGAACAAATTAGGAATAAATTTGGATAAAACAAATCTGGGTGAATAGCACAGACCTTATTTCTCCCCATATGTCTCCCTAGGTGGGGTTTCCTTGATAGAGCAAATGTTCCAGGATCCTAGACTATCACAGAACAAGCAGGCTCTAGATGGCTTGGGGGACTTGAAGCTGCTATTTGAATACCTGACTTTATTTGGAATTGCTGAGAAGGTAAGCTGAGTTGGCAGTGGACCTTTGGCTGAGCTTTGGGGCTCTCGGGGTCCTGAGTGTTTTCTGGGACTTACTATAGCCTTGTTCCCACAGATCTCTTTTGACCTAAGCCTAGCTCGGGGCCTGGACTACTATACTGGAGTAATCTATGAAGCAGTGCTACTACAGACCCCGGCTCAGGCTCAGGAGTCCTTCAATGTGGGTAGTGTGGCTGCTGGTGGACGCTATGATAAGCTGGTGGGCATGTTTGACCCCAAGGGCCACAAGGTGCCGTGTGTGGGACTCAGTATTGGGGTAGAGCGAATCTTCTCTATTGTGGAGCAGAGGATGAAGGTAGGTCTTAGGTTGGGCTGGAGTGGGGCTAGAGACTTAAACTCATGTTTTTGGATATACAGTGGGACTGTTTTTCTGATGATTCTTTTTGTCCTTTTTTTTTTTTTTTTTTTTTTTTAAAGTTTCTGATGCACAGGAAGTTTTGGCTTTTTTTATTAGTTTTATGTTTTTCCTCTCTCTTTAATCAGACTTTTGGTCAGAAGATACGGACTACAGAGACCCAAGTGTTTGTGGCCACACCACAGAAGAACTTTCTTCATGAACGGTTGAAGCTAATTGCAGAACTCTGGGATGCTGGGATCAAGGTATGATAAATCTGATATCCAGGTCATCTAGGTATATGTGGACATTCAGGTGGCCATTTCTACCTTATGCAAGGTGGAACTTAAGAAATTTCTGGTCTTCACTAAAGTGTCTTCTAGTAGAAGGGTTAAGTCCTTATTTCTTTGGCAATGCTTGTTCCTGGGGTTGAGTAATGTGGTTATTCCTCAGCCCCTTACTCTGTCTTCACTGTTTTCAGGCAGAGCTGCTGTATAAAAACAACCCTAAACTACTAACGCAACTGCACTACTGTGAGGACATGGGCATTCCACTGGTGGTCATTATTGGTGAGCAAGAAATGAAAGAAGGGATAATCAAGCTTCGTTCAGTGGCCAGCAGGGAGGAGGTAAGTGGGGGAAATGGAAGGAACCAAGGGTTTCTGTCTTTCTTAGATTCTTTTTTGTTTTTGTTTTTAATGTTTAATTATTTTGAGAGAGAAAGAGAGAGAGCATACTTTGCAAGTGGGTGAGCAAGGGAGGGGTAGAGAGAGAATCCCAAGGAGGCTTCACACTGTCAGCATAGAGCCCAGTGCAGAGCTCAACCTCACAGTCTGTGAGATCATGACCTGAGCCTAAATCAAGAGTCAGATGCTTAAATGACTGAGCTACTCAAGCGCCCCTAAAGATTTTATTTCTTCAGTAATCTCAGCACCCATCATGGGGCTCAAACTCAGAACTCCAAGATTAAGAGTCACATGCTCTATTCACTGAGCGAGACAGGTACCCCAGGTGTTAGAATCTCTTGAGGGCATACATTGTCCAGTCCAGCTTGAAGCCCATACTTCTCCCTGTTGGTTGCATAAGTAGTGGGAGCAGATGCAGAGTAAAACGCATGTGGAAAAGCAGTGACTAAGAATCTAGTATCACTCTATAGTTTGTCACATGAAGGTTCTTTTATGTTACAGGTGGCTATTAAACGGGAAAATCTTGTGGCTGAAATTCAGAAGCGACTATCTGAGTCTTGACTCTTGCCTGATTGCCATCTGCTGCTCTTTCTAGAAAATGTTTCTTCTAGAACTGAGTTGCTGATGGACTTCACAACTGCTGGCCAGGATGGGTGACAAGTTCCTCTGCCTCCTCCATCCTTTCTGGGTACAGAACTGTGGAAGGCCCTGAGGACTCCTGGGCTAGTGCAAGCAGCTATTCTGCATGGGTGCAGATGGCTGGTATGTGAAAGAGACATGCTCTAACTGCAGAGGCAGAATTGAAGTGCCATTGAATGCTGCCAATAGGTACTGAGATGGTTGCTTTTAGCAAAGCTCTAGGAAAGTTGCCTAAGGCTGAGACCATTGAGACCAAAAGTCAGAATCTTAGCCTTCTACTGTGGCTTCTGAACCAGATTGTGGGGAATTTGTCCACAATCTGCCCTTGGCCTGCCCAGGGAGTTTTGGAAGACAGCAAAGAAGGGGGAACAGCAACTTTCTCTTTTGTTTGAGGACAGAGATGCTATCCTGAGGGCAAAGTAGTGCTCATACTGATATGGCATGTCTCTAGCCCATCCACATAGAGTGAGGCTGTCTGTTTAGTAATTTTGAATGTTGAATTTAATAGGTGACTTGATGCAATGGTCTAATCTTTTGAGATTTTGGAGACCATTTCCTGTGCCAGAATTACTACTCTGACTATATTCCATATTCTCCTATGGAGGTGACCTTTCTAGAAGTGATTGGATAATGTATTAAATAAAATATTAAATGAAGTAGCTTGGGTGATTTGTCATCAAGAGATTGGTTTGCATAGACCATAGAAAATGCTTGAGTGTACACTAGAGAATTCTGAGAGCTAGGAGCAACCTCCCTGGGGTGATGCTTCTGTATTCAGTGAATGGAGCAGTCACAGTTCCCGACTGCTGCCCATTAACCCCTCAACCCCAACTCAACACATAGTGAGTCATCTGTCAGAGTTCTTCACCCTACAGAGTTGCTGATGACTGGCCTTTCCAAGTCCAATCATGTTAATTAAATTGTGCCCTATAGATTGAAAGACTGTAAGATTCCTCAGTTTAAGGAAAAATGAGTTAACCAAAGGGTGTTAGCATTGCTTCAAAACAAGGAGAGAGTGTGCAAAAAGAATTTTGTATTTGTGCGCTGGGAAGGTTGCAACCTTTAAAAACACTGTGGTGTCAGGACCTTATCTTTAGTGCATACAGGTAAATGGGACACCTAGAACTCCTGATAACCGATTCAGCCTTAACGAAAACTTAGAAACTCTTGGCAAACGCACGCAAAATTGCTTAGATCAGAGGGCGCTGATCTGGACCGTTGCCTCGTTTGTAAAATAGACGAGTCGAACTAAATCAGCCCTTCAACGCACGTTTTGAAAGCCTGGGGAAAGAAACGTTGGTAGGCACCCTTACTTCCGTGTTGCTTCAAACCCCACCTTGCGCATGCGTCATTTTCTTGGGGCAGAGGAGGGGCCAACAAGCTTGTTTAAGAAGCCCTCCAGTCCTTATCTCGTTTAGAACACGAGACTCTAAGCTTATTGGAGGGCAAGCCTGCTTTACGGCTCAAGGCCGCTTTTTACGTCATTTTCCGGCTTCCCATTCACTTCGCAGTGAAGATGGCGTCCGGCAGTGGGGTAGGTGTTGTGTGTGTGTGTGTGGAGGCTTTGGTCGGGCGGGGGGCAGAGGGTGCCTTCTCAGTGCGGAATATCCTGCAGCCGGCTGGCTTCTCGACACCTCCTTGTGGTGTAATGGCCCGGATTCAAGAGCTTCCCCGTGGGGTTCTGGTTCAGGGTTTGTGGAATCGCGGAGGTCTCTTGGGTTTGGGTCCTGAGGCTACCTTAGTCTGGTGCGGTCCGGAGAGTCTTCGCTCTCCACAGGTCCCCGGGACGCCGTGCCGCGTAGACGCGGGTCTTTCTATTTCTCTAGGGGTCGGACGTGATTAGCGACGAATCTTGAGCGCTTTTTTCTCTACAGACGAAAAACTTGGACTTTCGCCGAAAGTGGGACAAAGATGAATATGAGAAGCTTGCCGAGAAGAGACTCACGGAAGAGAGAGAAAAGAAGGATGGTGCGTGCCTGCTCCGTCAAGGGCTGTGGGTATAGTAGAGGCGAAGCCATAGCTGGGAGCCGGTGGGGAGTTGAAATGCATTGACCTTTTACCCCGTGTAACCTCTGGCAGAGCGTTGCCTCCCTGCCCCTTGAGTTCTTAATGTATAAAACGAGAGCAAGAAGAAGGACTGAAGCGGTTTTGAGGTGTTTTCCCATCTGTTTCTTCTACTTCCTTGCTCTCCTTTTGCTTGGCTCATTTCGTACTTTCCTGAAGTACAGATAAGAGAGTGGAATCCTTAGTAGTGACAGAAAAGAAGTGGAGTATTTTGTTGCTGTGCATTCTGCTATTGAGGCTGACTTCTTTCCCTTGAAGTCACTTAAGGGGAAGAAGAACTGCCTTAGTTAAGACCTTTCCCTGTAGTCTGAGAAGGACAAGGGTACTACTAAGGAGTGTGTGATTTTTTTTTTTTTTTTTAAGCTGATGCTCAGTAGTACTGCTCCCTATGTACAGTGTTGGGAGTTGGTGCTCCTCTCCTAGATAGAGATTCCACTGTACAAAAATAAATGTCTTATTTTCTGTTTTCAAACGTATACATTCTTCTTTCATTTTAGTTTCACACCATCTTGTACACACTAACCCTTTTAGTTTTTATGTAATTTGTACAGTAGTGCCAGCCACATAACAGGTATTTCCTGAATGTTGATCTCCTTTAAAAATTTTCCCCAGCCCTGTGAAGATTCTTTTCTTTTAATGCTTGGGGTGTCTGTCTGAAAGTGTCTTTGCTCTTTTAAAAGTTCGCTTTTTGTGAAAATTCAGAACTCCTCCTTTCAATTCAGTTAATCAATAAAAAAAACTTTGCTTTTAGACTTGTTGGCTTTAAAGTGGATAAAAGCTGTACATAGTTTAGGGATTGCTTATCATTTTTCCTGTGTCGAGATTCTGTCTAGGTGCTGCTAGAAGTGCTCCTTGTGTCCCTGGCTTTGGGTTCAAGAAAGAAATGAGAGTATACACCTGTATTTTGGGTATCATGCATTTCTTTTCCCTTCTGGTTCAAGAACTGAAGTATTGAAGAAACTTTCTCCTCTATTATACTTTAGGAAAACCAGTGCAGCCAGTCAAAAGGGAGCTCCTCCGGCATAGAGACTACAAGGTGGACCTGGAATCCAAGCTTGGGAAGACAATTGTCATTACTAAGACCACACCACAATCAGAGATGGGAGGGTGAGTGACGTTTCATCTTTCTCAGGAGCCAGGAATAGGTATAATAAACTCTGTGTTGCTTTTAGCAGGTGTTGAGGAGGTTCCCTGGCCCCAGGATAACAACCTTGTTGCCTACAATTCTACCTTTAAGTTTGTTTTTCTTTGTTCCCCCAAGGTCTCAACTAAACATAATAGTGTCTCTAGGAGGAGTCACTCGGTAGGCTTATTCATACGAGTACTGTAAGTGCTACTTAATATTTTAAAGAAGAAATGAGGAAAAGAACTACTGAAGAGATATTTAGGGGAGAGATTAGGTGGAGATAGAATGGAGCCTAGGAGCTGTTGAATTAAGGGAGTTGAGGTTCCAGACTGGCTGCAGAGGCTGTAGTTGTTATGGATTGCTTGGTTATACACCTTCCTCCTGACTACCTGCCTCCCGTGGTAAGAAGTGTCCTACAACAACTCTTTATTCTTTTGCCCACCACTACTACTTCCATGTTCACTTAGTCTTTCTAGCAGGAGGGCAAAACAGATAGCAATAAATGACATGTCTGAGTTGCTTAGAAAATCCACTAACGTCATTCCTCTTTGTATTAGTTCTCTCTTGCTTTGTAAGTTAACAAATCCAAAATTTAGCATCATGAGATAACAAATAGCTCACAATTTCTGTGTCTAAATAATCTGGGAAAGGCTTAGCGAGGTGGTTCTGGCTCAGGGTTTCACAAAGCTACAGTATAGGTATCTGGTGGGTCTGCCTTCATCTGAGGTGTAAGTGGGGCTGAATCATTTGATTGAAGGCTTTTTCACGTGGCAGTGCTTTAGAGGCCTCAGTTCTTTGCCCCATGGGCTTCTCCATAGTGCTGCTCACAATAAAGCAAGTGGCTTCCCCAGAGTAAGACATGGACAGACTAAGACAGAAGCCACTTTTTTTTTTTTTTTAATTTTTTTAACGTTTATTTATTTTTGAGACAGAGAGAGACAGAGCATGAAGGGGGGAGGGTCAGAGAGAGAGGGAGACTCAGAATCTGAAACAGGTTCAAGGCTCTGAGCGGTCAGCACAGAGCCCAATGCGGGGCTCGAACTCACAGACCGCGAGATCATGACCTGAGCCAAAGTCGGACGCTTAACCGACTAAGCCACCCAGGCGCCCCAAGCCACTTTTTTTTTTTTAATAACCTTATTTTGTAAGTGACATAGCATCACTTTTCACATTCTTTTAGTCACAGACTAACCCTAGTACAAATTGGGAGGGGACTACACAGGGTAGGAATACCAGGAATTTTGGCGTCATGGAGGTTGACTACCATATTCTTCCAAGAGATAAAGCTTTATGAAAATCAGACGTGCCTTCTTGTAAAAAGAAAATTTACCTAAAAAATAGGAGTTTCTTGGCTGAAACATTAAGATCCTTATAGCTAGTGGGGCTCCTGGGTGGCTCAGTTGGTTAAGCGTCCGACTTCGGCTCAGGTCATGATCTCACAGTCCGTGAGTTCAAGCCCCGCGTCGGGCTCTGTGCTGACAGCTCAGAGCCTGGAGCCTGTTTCAGATTCTGTGTCTCCCTCTCTCTCTGCCCCTCCCCTGTTCGTGCTCTGTCTCTCTGTCTCAATAATAAATAAACGTTAAAAAAAAAAAAAATTAAAAAAAAAAAAGATCCTTATAGCTAGATTTGACCACAAGTGCTCTTTATTCTGTTTGCTAGGTATTACTGCAATGTCTGTGACTGTGTTGTGAAGGACTCCATCAACTTCCTGGATCACATTAATGGAAAGAAACGTAAGGCTTGGAGGTAGTTTATGCTTAGGGCTGGGTTTGGGGAAAGGGTAGTTTCTGTTGGATCTTTTTTTAATGCCTGAGAAATACTCCAATTGCTTCGGTACAGGGTATCCTTTACTTCATTATCTAATGTTTCTGGAGGCCCTGGATGAGACACTGTTTCAAGCTTTCAACAAGAAGACCATGGTCTTTTCCATGGCCTAGCTGTCCCCACTGGTATGCATTTGCTCAGTAAAGCCAGTTGAACACCACTTGGATCTTGCTATCTGTAGCTGCTGCTTCTGGGAACAAGTAAAGCCAACGGAGTTTTTTTCCAGCCATAATTATTTTTGCTTTGTATTTTATGAGAAGTTTTTTTTTTTTTTAATATAATGTCAAGAAAAGACTTTTTGAGGGACTGGGGATGTACTGACATTACCTTTTTCACTGTTGATTCCACCCAGATCAGCGAAATCTGGGCATGTCTATGCGTGTGGAACGTTCCACCTTGGATCAGGTGAAGAAACGTTTTGAAGTCAACAAGAAGAAGATGGAAGAGAAACAGAAGGATTATGATTTTGAGGAAAGGATGAAGGAGCTCAGAGAAGAAGTAAGGCTCTGCTGTTCTTCCATCTTTTATCCCCTAGCTTTGAGTTTTATGTTATGAATCATGGGGAAGCCTTCTTCCTCATTCCACTCCCACCCCCAGAGGATAATTGTATCCTGAATTTCTCTATATTGGGGGAAACCTTTACTGCCTTTGTTTGGGACTCTCATGATCTTAAGAATATGGCTGTAAACCTATTCTTTTTTCGTGGACTCTCTGGGCCTACTTACTTTTTTTCTTACTGCAGGAGGGATTAAATACACCTAGTCCCCAAGAGGCATGTGGAACCAGCCTGACTGGGTCAGAATTCTGTTTCCTTCACTTACTGGCTATGACTCTTGGGCAAGTTATAGAACTTCTCCATGTCTCAGTTTCCCCATATTAGAGATCTTAATATATAATCTACACAAAGCACATACACCAATTCCTGGCATGTGCTGTGTGCCCCAGGATGATAGGTACTATTATGTGGTTTTGCTTCCATAACCTTTTTTAAGAACCAGAGATAACCTGGAATGTAGGACTGAGAAGTGCTCTTCACAGGCTAAAATTTCTCTTTGTTGTTTCTTAAAATCTTTAGTGTGGCTTTTCTTCTGTTCTTAAAATTTTATTTGTCTTTAACTGCTTTCTCCTAAAGATAGAAAGGAATCTTGACCTCACTTGTCTCTTTCAATCTTTGGCTCAGGAGTCTGAACTGATTCTGAGTGATTTCCCCCCTAGGAGGAAAAGGCCAAAGCCTACAAGAAAGAGAAACAGAAGGAGAAGAAAAGGAGGGCTGAGGAGGACTTGACATTTGAGGAGGATGATGAGATGGCAGCTGTGATGGGCTTCTCTGGCTTTGGTTCCACCAAGAAGAGTTACTGAGGCTTTCTATGCTTGGCCCTTTGCTAACTTTGTGTGTGAGGGGGGTCATTTTTTTCCGGGGTACTTGGGAAAGTCCTTAAGAGTGGCAATGGGGAGGGCTCGAGGGTGGGTGTTTGTGGTTTCCCTCTACTTTGGGAAAGAGCACAGGATGCAGAGGAAATGCTGTGGCATTTCCTTCAGCCTCAGTATGTCACTGGAGTCACAGGACCTCTGCCTGAGTTCCCAATAAAAACCTCTTCTGAGGCTGCTTTCCCTAAACTCCCCCTGCATCTTTCCCTCTTCATCTGTCCAACCTCTTACCTGAGCATACTACATTGATCCTGTGTTCTCCCTTTGTTTTAATTTTGACTCTTGGCTTAGCCTGCAGCAGAAAGGTTCTCTGGGTCCCCAGTTTCCAGTTGCTAGCATATTTTTGACCAGCCTTCTATCCCCCTCAACCCCCTCTGGTTTTCTGCCACCTGTGCATGCATGTGTATTTCTGCCTGGGTCTGGTATGTGCGGGCGTGTGTGCATGAATTTGTCACATAGGGGGAGCCTGAGCTAGAACCTCAGAGCATTGCTGCCTTGGGGCCTGATGTTCTTGGCTCCTTCAGTGCATGTAACAGGAAATTAAATGGGACGAGTGTTTGGTGTGGTTTTTGTCTGGTGAGTTTTTTAACCTTTGTTCTTCATATGTAGACTGTTGAGCGTTTCCTGTTTGTTTCATTTTATTGAGGATTACTCTTTTTTTTCTTCCTTGTGAGCAGGCTCTTGGAAGAACCTGTTTGATGCAAAAAAGAAAAAGGAAAAAAAACTTCATATGGGAGCCCTTGGGTCTCAGAGACTGTTCAACATGTATAATAAATGGCATTGACTGGGCCTATTCACATTTGGTGGGAACATTCCATATTCTTCCCTGTGTATTGTTTTTTTCTTCATACACTGAGTATTTACATATAGAGCTTATTCTTTCTTCTCCCTTCATTTGAGTCCTGTCACTTTTTTTTCCCTAGGTTCCTTCAGCACGAGTTGTATTTTCCTCTGATGGGATGTGTATCCGGAGGAGACTGAACAAAACTTTTTCTCTAATTTTAGCCTCCTTTGGTCTCTTTTTTGGAACAGCAGAGTTCAGGGTTGAACTTAGTGTGTTCCTTATTATCTGCAGTTAGACTAAGCACAGGGTTACTGGGTTTTGGCACTGTTGACATTTTCGGTTGGCTAATTCTTTGTTCTGGAGGCTGTCTTGTGCATTTTAAGATGTTTAGCAATATCCCTAGCCTCTGCTTGTAGTGCACCTCCTCCCCAAGTAGGACAGCTAAGATTGTGTCCCCAGGATATGGTGAAATCCCTAATCCCAGCCCCATTCAGAACCACTGAGAAACTGCCTTCCCTACTTTGGTGTAACTTGAGCATTAGATCACACAGATTGCTGAACTAAAAAAAAAAAAAAAAAAGCTTTGAAAATCCCTGGATTGGGTACTGTGCATCCCAGGGATACATAAGAAAAAAAATCAGTCCCTTAAATAAACCAACAATAGTTACACAAACTTCTGTATCCTGAAAAGAGGACTCTATGTGGGTTAACAAGGCTGCCACCATATATGCCTTGTTTACGTTCTCTGCCTCATGTAGCCCCCTTGAAGCATCTGAGTCACCTTTGGATCCCTTAAAGTACTATACTCTTTCCTTTGGACTTTTGTACGTAATTCCTTGCTGTCAGGCATAACTTGACTAATTTGTTTCTGACGCTGAATCTTGCCACTGGGAGCATTATGAATGTTATCTACTGGCTCAAGGCCTGGTTCAAAGTATCTTCTACAATATTTGTTGGCCAATTGCAGGCAGATTAGTGGGTTCTTTGCTTAACAGTATTGTGTGCTCTACAGGTCCTTCAAGTCAGACTCTAGTAGATAGGGCTGTTTTGCTCACCTTTTTAAGGCAGGCTGGAGAAAATATCAGCGAGCTGAGTTCCTTCCATGATTCAGTACTCTTTAGGAAATCATCTAATTCACTTTGTCTTCACAGGATTTCCCTCCCTCTTTGGTACAGTGGAATCTTAACTCGAGTCACCCCTACTAAAAAAGCAATTCTGAATTCCAGGTTCTCTAAATTCTCTTGGGACTAACAAGTGGTTTGAGTCTCTAAGGGGTATGTCTAGGTAATGAGTGTATGAAGGGATTCAAGGCGGTGACTTGAAAAGGTGGAGGGTGGGGTTGGGGAAAGGAGGTGGGGTGGGGTGAGGAGGTGGGATGGAAATTTAGGAGCCCAGAGCAATCCCAGATAACTCAGAAATCTCTGGAAGAGAAACTTACTTGATGTTTGTGGTCTTTCTAAAATCCATGGAAATTTTGCATTTTGGTTGAGGAATATGCCTGTGACTTGCCTACATGTGTTCATTTATTCAGTGATTACTGAGATGCTGACCATGTTCTAGGCCCTGGTATTGTTTTCTGGAGCAAGGCGTCAAGGCTCAGCTGTCATGGAATTTACATTCTGGTGGAATTGCCTTTTAAAGTACCTAGGGGACAAAAGATTGGATGGTTTCAGATCATTCTGTGGCTTCAGGCACCCCCTGGGACTTGAGCCTCTCCCATAGTCCCCCCTCCAAAGTCTTAAATGTGGAGACTTTAGCATTTCTACTCATGGCTATCCTAAAAACATACCTGTGTATGTGTACATATACTTCTAAGGGTATTTACTGCAGGTTTATTTAACAGTGAAACATTTAAAATAAAACATACATTTATTCTTGAATATAGTGCAGCCATTACTATATATATGAATTAGATCTGTGTACTAACAAGAAAGATCAACAAGACCTACTGTTAAGTAAAAGCACAAAAACAATACCAAACTGATTTCCACAAACTTCTGACCCCCTTCATAAAATTATATTCTGTGTCCAGTTAAATATATCGATTGAGAAAAAGGTCTGGAAGATGCATAATGAAATTATAACTGGTTAACTGGAGAAAGTAGGAATCACGGGAAGAGAAAGGTTAGCTGTTTAACAGTACACATGAATAGAATATTCATGTGGGTTTAAAATAATTTTTAAAAATAGTAACAAAATAATTATAATACCTATTATGACACTTGGGAGGCGAGCTCTGTGGTTTTTCTTTGGTTTAACTCTAGAGTTCCTAGTAAGGTCTGAAAGAGAACTTGCAGCTTGCAAAGATTTCACTCTTCTGACTTGGGCATTCCCTGTGGTTTGTCCTGGGAGCAGAGGGGCTGGAGGGCCTGTCCAGAGACTTGGGGACCAGGTGACTGTTGCCTGTAATAGAGAATAAGCTTGGAAGGCAACTTCTTGGTAGAGCTTACTAGCAGGTAAAGGAGACATGAGTCCTCATTGCTGTGTGTCCTCAGATGGGCACTTCGAGTGACTGAGTAAGAGCAATTTTTGGACACTAGAGCATACTAGATCACTCCTGTTTTGGTTGACTTATACAGTCTTTCTTGCCAGTCAAGATAGTGTAATCTAGAGGATGTGCCCAGATTGGCCGTAGCTGAGTGGTTTCTTCAAGTAAAGCATCTCCTAGCTACTCAAGTGGTTCAGGACTTGCGGGTACTTTCTAGCCCTTTTGCCACTGCCCCAGCTCTCTTCATTTTCCCAGTAATCAGCTTTGGGGAGAGTATTTTAAGACTAATGCCCTATCCAAAGCACCAGAGCAACTGGTTCTCCAGTGAATGTTCAGCTCCCTTTACACCAGGAACAAGGCTCCTTGGAGAATTGGCTGATGCTAGGACTGGGGAAGGAAATAAAGAGATGAACCTGGAGCGTCTTGTAGTGCCAGAAACAAAATACAACCCTAAACAAAAGACTCACTTTTAAAATTATGTTTGGTGTGTGGTAATGTTTGTGTTTTTATTCCAGTAGTTATGGTCAGGCTTGTATCTTTTCTCATGTCCTCAAATTTCCTTATTTGGGATGTCCTTTTTTTGTCAGCTATAGCTTGACTCCCTCTTACTATATAACCGAATTATTTTATTCTGTTTTTCCTTTTCTCTCCCATTTTCTTAGTCATGTTGTTTTTAGGAAACAATTTGCATACAGTTTTTCCACACTTGTTACCACCTTTACTTTAGAGATCTACAACAATATATTTAATGCTCACCATTGTAAGGTTTTCTGAATTTCCCCCTAGTTAGTCCTTATTGGGATGAAACTCATTCTTTAGTACTAAATTCCTCAAGAGAGGTTCCTGAATACTGTATTCTTGAGTTTTTGCATGTTTAATACTGATTTTTGTAGCTTTGGTATTTGAAGGACAGGTGGATATAAAATCTTCAAATTTCTTTCCTTGAGTGTTTTAAGTTTATTTATTTTGAGAGTCCTTGGTTTTTTAAAAACTTCTTTGCTGCCTTTCTTTGTACATTGTATGAATATATTGTATATTGTGAAAATACCAATCTGATTCTTCCCTTCCTAAATGATTTTGTCTTTTTGCCTGAGGCATGGGGGATTTTTTCTTTCAAATCTGATTGATTTTCGGAGATAGATCTCAGAGTTGACCATTCCATATCAATTTTCCTAGGTTCATGGAAGACCCTTTTGATGTGTAGATTCAAGTTTTATTTCCAGAAACTTTTCTTGTATTATAATTTTGAATATTACATCTGTTCCATTATTTTGCTTTTTTCCTTCAGAGACTACATATAATACATGTTGGGTTCTTTGCTTCTGTATCTATAACTTTCTATGTGATCCATATTGCTTTCTTGATTTTATTTGACTGTTTTTTTCCTTAATGTCGGTTATTATATTTTAAGTAAAATCGGTTTCCTGGGACATCTTATAACTTAGTCTTTTTTTCCCCCCGAGATGATTTGTCTTTTTCTTCAGTTTTTCCTGGTTTTGACTAACTCTTGTTTTGTATCTTTTCTTTTTCTGTCCACTTTTGTTCTGACTTCTCTTTTGTTCCCCCTCCCTATTTATTTATTTATTTATTTATTTATTTATTTATTTATTTTTATTTATTTATTTTTAAATTTACATCCAAGTTAGTATATAGTGCAACAATGATTTCAGGAGTAGATTCCTTAACGCCCCTTACCTGTTTAGCCCATTCCCCCTCCCACAACCCCTCCAGCAACCCTCTGTTTGTTCTCTATATTTAAGAGTCTCTTATGTTTTGTCCCCCTACCTGTTTTTATATTATTTTTGCTTCCCTCCCTATGTTCATCTGTGTTGTATCTTAAAGTCCTCATATGAGTGAAGTCATAGGATATTTGTCTTTCTCTGACTAATTTCACTTAGCATAATACCCTTTAGTTCCATCCACGTAGTTGCAAATGGCAAGATTTCATACTTTTTGATTGCTGAGTAATACGCCAGTGTGTGTGTGTGTGTGTGTGTGTGTGTGTGTGTGTGTGTGTGTGTGTGTTTGTGTGTGTGTGAATCATCTTTGACCATTCATCCATTGATGGACATTTGGGCTCTTTACATACTTTGGCTATTGTCGATAGCACTGCTATAGACCTTGAAGTGCATGTACCGCTTTGAAACAGCACACCTGTATCCCTTGGATAAATAGCTAGTCGTGCAATTGCTGGGTCATAGTGTAGTACTACTTTTAATTTTTTTAGGAGTCTCCATACTGTTTTCCAGAGTGGCTGCACCACTTTGCATTCCCACCAGCAGTGCAAAAGGGTTCCTCTTTCTCCGCATCCTCGCCAACATCTGTTGTTGCCTGAGTTGTTAATGTTAGCCATTCTGACAGGTGTGAGGTGATATCAATGTGGTTTTGATTTGTATTTCTCTGATGATGAGCATTTTTTCATGTGTCAGTTGGTCATCTGGATGTCTTCTTTGGAGAAGTGTCTATTCATTTCTTCACCCATTTCTTCACTGGATTGTTTCTGTTTGGTGTTGAGTTTGATAAGTTCTTTATAGATTTTGGATACTAACCCTTTATCTGATACATCATGGAGAGGTGTTGGGTGAGAAGTTGATGCGGCCGAGGTCAAAGAGGTTTTTGCCTGCTTTCTCTTCTAGGATTTTGATGGCTTCCTGTCTTATGTTTAGGTCCTTCATCTATTTTGAGTTTATTTTTGTGTATGGTATAAGAAAGTGGTCCAGGTTCGTTTTTCTGCTTGTCGCTATCCAGTTTTCCCAGCACCATTTGCTGAAGAGACTGTCTTTATTCCATTGGATATTCTTTCCTGCTTTGTCAAAGATTAGTTGGCCGTATGTTTGTGGGTCCATTTCTGTGTTCTGTATTCTGTTCCATTGATCTGAGTGTTTGTTTCTGTGCCAGTACCATACTGTCTTGATGATTACAGCTTTGTAATTCCTTGAAGTCTAGGATTGTGATGCCTCCAGCTTTGATTTTCTTTTTCAAGATTGCTTTGGCTATTTGGAGTCTTTTTTTGGTTCCATACAGTGACTTCTTTTTTTGATTCACAGTATTTTTTCATAACATCAAATGACTGTTTAAGGTTATTTAATTTGGTTTGGAGTGTTATGTTTGTTTTCCTTTTCATAGTTAGGTTTTAAACAATATTCTCATTTTTTGTTGTCTTTATATAATATAATGCCTGCCATTTTCTGTTCATTTCGAAATGCCTTTATTTTCCAGTTTCAGCAATTGCAGATGAGGCAAGCAGTGTTTCTTATATAAAGAATGTGCTCTTCTGTTGGTAGTACGAAGTGCATTTTTTCCAATAGAAGGCATTTTTGGGGTGTGGAGCCCAGGCTGGCGTTATTCAGTGGGAAACTGAAGGCTACTTCCATTTTTTCCTGGACATTTTTTAATTGTGATGAAATACACAGATCATTTACCATTTTAGCCATTTTTAAGAGTACAGTTAGTTAATGATATTAAGTACATTAACATTGTTATGCAATCATCACAACCACCCATCTCCAGAACTTCTTTTATCTTGTAAAACTGAAACTCTTTGTCCATTAAACACTCCAATCCCCAGCTCCCAGCTTCTGGCAACCACCATTTTACTTTCTGTCCCAATGAATTTGACTACTCTGGGTACCTGATATAAGTGGAATCATACAGTATTTGTCTTTTTATGACTGGCTTTGTGCGTGTGTGTGTGTGAGTGACTAGCTTATTTCACTTTGCATAGTGTGTTCAAGGTTCATCTATGTTGTAGCATGTGACAGGATTTCCTGCCTTTTTAAAGGCTGAATAATATTCTGTGTGTGTGTGTGTGTGTGTGTGTGTGTGTGTGTGTGTACGTATGTGTGTATGTATATGTATATTTACACCAGAGTTTGTCTATTCATTTATTCATCGATAGACACTTGAGTTGCTTCCACCCCTTGGCTCTGTTGAATTAGAGCTGCTATGAAGATGGGTGCACAAGTATCTTGTCAAGATCCTGCTTTCACCCCACTGCCCTTTAGAGGTTAAGGACCTGTGGTCTGGAGGCATAGTACAGCAGTTCAAATCCTTATTCTCGAACCTCCATCCTCTGTAACCTTAGCTAAATAACCCAACTTCTCTGTTACACTGCTTTCTGATCTGTAAGACATTGACTTTTATAGCACCTATTTTGTGTTGTTGTATAGTTCTTGTGAAAATCCAGTGGATTGGGGTGTCTGGCTGGCTTAGTTGGTAGAGCATACAGCTCTTGATCTTGAGGTCAAGAGTTTCAGCCCCTCTTTGGGGGTAGAGTTTACCTTAAAAAAATTCAATGGAGAGGTGTCTTGCTGGCTCAGTCCATGGAGTGTGCAATTCTTGATCTTGGGGTTGTGATTCTGAGCCCCATGTTGGGTGTATAGAGTACTTAAAAATAAAATCTTTAAAAAAAATTTTTTTTTATGATTATTTATTTTTGACAGAGAGACAGAGCACGAGTGGGGGAGGGGCAGAGAGAGAGGGATACCCAGAATTCAAAGCAGGCTCCAGGCTCTGAGCTGTCAGCACAGAACCCGACGCGGGCCCGAACTCACGGACTGCGAGATCATGACCTGAGCCAAATTTGGACGCTCAACTGACTGAGCCACCCAGGTGCCCCAAAAATAAAATCTTAAAAAATAATACGATTAGTACAAATAATATGCTTGGAACAGTAACTGGCTCATAATTAGTGAATTGTCATTACTGGTACATCACATAACTTAGGCAAGAGAGTCATTTTACCATGAGCACATCACTAAGCCACTAAAAATTACTGACATCAAGCCAGAATCAAGTGTAACTACTAAGTAATAAACAGGGCAAGATCCTGCTTTCAATTCTTTTGGATATATAACCAGAAGTGGGATTGATCGATCATATAGTAATTTCATTTTTAGTTTTTTGTTTTTTTGTTTTTTTTTTACTTTTTAATGTTTATTCATTATTCAGAGACAGAGCATGAGCATGAGAGGGGCAGAGAGAGGGGGAGACACAGAATCTGAAGCAGGCTCCAGGCTCCGAGCTGTCACCACAGAGCCCGACGCAGGGCTTGAACCCACAAACTGTGAGACCATGACTTGAACTGAAGTCGGATGCCCAATCGAGTGAGCCACCCAGGCGTCCCTCATTTTTAGTTTTTTGAGACACCTTTATGTAGTTATCCATAGAAGCAGCACTATTTTACTTCCCTAACAACAGTGCAGAATTCCAATTTCTCCATATCCTTGACAGTACTTGTTATTTTTTTTTAAATTTAATTCCAAATTAGTTAATATATAGTATAATAATGATTTCAGGGATAGAATTTAGTGTTTCATCACTTACCTATACGACCCAGTGCTCCCTCCAACCAGTATACTTCTTAATGTCCATTGCCCATTTAGCCCATCCCCCACCCAACACCCTACCAGCAACCCTCAGTTTGTTCTCTGTATTTAAGAGTCCCTTATGGTTTGTCTGCCTCTCTGTTTTTATCTCATTTTTGTTTACCTTCCTCTCTGTTCATCTGTTTTGTTCCTTAAATTCCACATATGAGTGAAATCTTAGGATATTTGTCTTTCTCTGACTTTGTTTTTTTAATGTAGTAGTCATTTTAATGGGTATGAGGTGATTCCTCTTTATTCTTACATGTTTATTTTTCTGTTATTGTCTGCATCCATAAAATGTTGATATTTTATTGGGATCATACTAGCTCATCTATTGATTTGGAGACAACTGACATCTTTATGATATTAAGTCAAAGAGACTTAACCCTAAGAACAGGGAATGTTTTCCATTTGCTCAAGTCCACTTATGGGCTTTTTAGAAGTGCATTTAATTTTTCCACACATGAGATTTTGTACATTTCTTAACAAGTTTAGTTTTAAGAATTTATCTTGTTCTGTTTATAAATAGGATCTTCTATCCCTTAATACTTTCTAACTTGTTATTATTCATATGTATATGAAGATTGTTGATTTTTGTGAGTAGTTTTTATGTCCTGACACCTTACTGATTTGTTTTAGTCTTCTTTTCCAATTTATATACCTTTATTTGTTTTCCTTTCTCTGATTGCATTGGATAATTTCTCCAATGTAATGTTACAAAGTAGTAAAAATAGAAAGCATCCTTTCCTGGTTCCTGACCTTTATTGGGATTCTTCCATTGTTTCCCCATTAAGTAAGGTATGTCCCTAACATGATTATGTATAATATGTATATGATCTATGATGTGATATAATATAATGTACATATACATGGTCAAGTTAGAGATACAGTCATCAATTCCTACTTTAATTATTTAAAAAATCTGGAATGTGTGTTGAATGTTACTGAAGAGACTTTTAGCACACAGAAATAATTATGACTTTTCTTAGATCTACTGATTTGGTAAATTATACTAATGCAATTCCTAATATTTCATTCTTGTATATCTGGGATAAATTCCACTTGGTCATGATGCCTTTTTTATATAAAGTGTTAGATTTTTATGTTGTATTTTATTTGCTAATACTTAATTTTTTTGTCTCAATAATTGAGGTTGATCTGAAATTATATTTTGATACTATTTTTAATAGACTTTATTTTTTTATTCCCCCCCCCTTTTTTTTTTAAAGTTTATTTATTTATTTCTGAGAGGGAGAGAGAAAACCAGTGAGGAAGGGGCAGACAGAGATGGGGACAGAGGATCTGAAGGAGGCTCTTTGCTGACAGCAAAGAGCCCAATGTGGGGCTTGAACTCACGAACTCTGAGATCATGAATGAACTGAAGTTGGACGCTTAGCCCACTGAGCCATCCAGGTGCCCCTTGTTAGATTTTTTAGAAAACAGTTTTAGGCTGGGGTGCCTGGGTAGCTCAGTCAGTTAAGCGTCCAGCTTCAGCTCAGGTCATGATCTCATGGTTCTTGAATTTGAGCCCCACGTTGGGCTCTGTGCTGACAGCTCAGAGCCTGGAGCCTGCTTCAGAGTCTGTGTCTCTCTCTTTCTCTGCCCCTCCCCAGCTTGCACTCTTTGTCTCTCTCTCAAAAATAAATGAATATTAAAAAAATAAATAGAAGTTTTAGGTTTACAGAAAAATTATGCAGAAAATATACAGAAAACATATCCTCTCTCTTTGCACCTTTCTGTTTTCAACATCTTGCATTAGTGTGGTACATCTGTTGTAATTGATGAACTAAAATTGATACAGTAATATTAACTAAAGACCATAGTTTATTTTAGTGTTTAGTCTTTGTGTTTTATAGTTCTCTGGGTTTTGACAAATGCGTACTGTCATGTTTCCAACTTTAGAGTGTCATGCAGAAAAGTTTCACTCTACCTCCCCCACCCCTAAATCAAACTTCTGGTAACCACTGATCTTTTCCTTTTCCAGAATGACATATACTCAGAATCTTATATAGCCTATTCAACTGGCTTCTTTGACTTAGCAATATGCATTTAAGATTCCTCCATATTTTTTTGTGGCTTGATAGTTCATTTCTTTATCACTCAAGAATGTAGACATACCTTGTTTTATTGCCCTTAGCCTTGTTGCACTTCACAGATAATGCCTTTTTTTTTTTTTTTTAATAACAAATTGAAGATTTGTGGCAACCCTGTTTTGAGCAAGTCTATTGGCACCATTTGCCCAACAGCATTTGCTCACATTTGTTTCTGTGTCACATTTTTTGGTAACTCTCACAATATTTCAAATTTTCATTATTATATTCATGGTGGTATGATCAGCGATCTTTGATGTTACTATTATAATTGTTTTGGGCCACCATGAATTGTGCCAATATAAGACAGTGAACTTAATCAGTAAATGTTGTATGTATTCTGACTACACTAACTGGCTGTTGCCCCATCTCTCTCCCTCTCCTTGGTTCTTCCTATTACCTGAGTCACAACAATATTGAAATTAGTAATTAATAACCCTACAGTGACCTCTAAGTGTTCAAGTAATAAAAAAAAAAGTAAAACTAGAAATGATTAAGCTCAGTGACTAAGGCATGTAGATAATCAAGATAGGTTGGAAGCTAAGCCTCTTGAACTAAACAGCCACGTTGTGAATGCAAGGTAAGAATTCTTGAAGGAAATTAAAAGTTCTACACTAGTGAACACATGAGTGATAAGAAAGTGAAACAGCCTTGGCGTGCCTGAATGGCTCAGTTGGTTAAGTGTCTGACTTGGGCTCATGTCATGGTCTCATAGTTCGTGAGTTTGAACCCCATATTGGGCTCTGCGGTGACAGCATGGAGCCTGCTTTGGATCCTCTTATCTGTCTCTCTCTCAAAAGTAAATGAACATTTAAAAAAGTGAAACAGCCTTGTTGTTGATATGAATAAAGTTTTAGTGGTCTGGATAGAAGATCAAAACAGTCACATTCTCTTAAGCCAAAACCTAACCCAGAGCAAGGCCCTCACTTTCATCATTTCTGTGAAGGCTGAGATGGGAAGCTGCACAAGAAAAGTTTGAAGCTAGCAGGTGTTGGCTCATGAGGTAAGGAAAGAAGCCATCTCCATAACATAAAAGTGCAAGTAGACGTCAATAGATATTTTCCCAAAGAAGACATACCGATGACCAACAGACACATGAAAAGATCCTCAACATCACTCATCATCAGGGAAATACAAATCAAAACTGCAGTGAGATATCACCTTGTGCCTGTCAGAATGGTTAAAATAAACATAAGAAACAACAGGTGTTGGCAAGGATGTGGAGAAAAGGGAATGCTCTTGTACTGTTGGTAATACAAACTGGTGCAGCAATTCTGGAAAACAGTATGATTCCTCAAAAAAGTTAAAAATAGAACTACCCTACATTCCAGCAATTGCACTATTAGGTATTTGCCCAAAAAATACAAAAATACTTCTTCAAAGTGGTATGTGCAACCCTTTGTTTATAGCAGGATTATCTACAGTAGCCAAACTATGGAAACAGCCCAAGTGTCCATTGACAAATGGATAAAGAAAATGAGATATATGTACACAATGGAATATTAGCCATAAAAATGAATGAAACCTTGCCATTTGCAATGACATAAAGAACTAGAGAGTATTATGGTAAGCGAAATAAGTCCGAGAAAGACAAATACTGTATGATTTCACTCATGTGGAATTTAAGAAACAAATGAAAAAAGGGGGAAAAAAGAAGCAAATCAAAAAACAGACCCCCTAACTATACAAAAAAGAGTGATAGTTATCAAAGTGGAGGTGGATGAGGAGGTGGGTTGAATGGGTGATGGGGATTGAAGAGTCCACTTGTGGGCACCAGGTGTTGCATGGAAGTGTTGTATCACTATGTTGTATGTCTTAAACTTACACTGTATGTTAACTAATTGGAATTTAAATTAAAAAGTGCAAGTTGAAGCAGTAAGTGCTAATGGAGAAGCTGCAGCAAGTTATCCAGAGGATCTTGCTAAGGTAAGTCATGAAGGTGATATACCAAACAACAGATGTGCACTGTAGATAAAGTAGCCTTCTGTTGGAAAAAGATACCATCTATGACTTTTGTAGCTAAAGAGAAGTTGATGCCTGGCTTCAAAGCTTCAAATGACAGTCTGACTCTCTTGATAGGGGCTAATGCAGCTGGTGAATTTAAATTAAAGCCAGTGCTCGTTTACCATTCCAAAAATACTAGGGCCCTTAAGAATGATTTTGGGGCGCCTGGGTGGCTCAGTCGGTTAAACATCCTTCTTCAGCTTAAGTCATGATCTTGCTGTTTGTGAGTTTGAGCCCTGCATCAGGGTTGGAGCCTGGAGCCTGCTTCAGATTCTGTGTCTCCCTCTCTCACCTCCCCTCACCTGCTCACGCTCTCTCAAAAATAAATAAACATCAAAAAAAAATTTTTTTTTTTTTAAGAATGATTCTAACAGTCTGTGCTCTGTAAATAGAACAACAAAGCCTGGAAGACAGTGCATCTGGTTACAACATGGTTTACTGAATATTTTAAGTCTAGTGTTGAGACGTACTCCTCTGAACAAAAGATTTCTTTCAGAGTATTACTGCTCATTGAGAATGCACTGGTCACCCAAGAACTGTGATGGAGACGTACAATAAAATTAATTGTGTTTTCATGCCTGCTAACACAATATCCATTCTGCAACTCATGGATCAAAGAATCACTTTGACTTTCAAGTATTAACAATAACAATTGAAGAAATACATTTGTAAGTTTACAGTTGCTACAGATAATGATTCCTTGGATGAATCTGGGCAAAGGAAATCGAAAACTTTCTGGAAAGGATTTACCATTCTAGATGTCATTAAGAACATTCAGATTCATGGGAAGAGATCAAACTATCAACTTTAATAAAGGTTTTGCAAAAGTTGGTTACTGCCCTCAGGGATGACTTTGAGGGGCTCCAGATTTCAGTGGAAGAAATAATTGTAGATGTGATTGCAATAGCAAGAGAACTAGAATTAGAAGTGGAGCCTGAGGGCGCCTGGGTGGCTCAGTTGGTTAAGCATTCGACTTTGGCTCAGGCCATGATCTTGTAGTTCATGAGTTTGAGCCCCACATTGGTCTCTGTACTGACAGTGTGGAGCCTGCTTGGGACTCTGGCTCTCTGCCCCTTTTCTGCTCATGCTTTCTTTCTCAAAAATAAATTAAAAAAAAGAAGTGGAGCCTGAAGATGTGTCTGAATTGCCACAATCTTATTGTAAAATTTTAATGATTGAGGACTTGGTTCTTATGGATGAGCAAAGAAAATGGAGTGAAAATTGTTGAAAGGACAACAAAGGATTTAAAGTGTTGCATAAACTTAGATGATAAAACAGTGGCAGGGTTTGAGAGGATTGATTACAATTTTGAAAGAAGATCTCTGGGTAAAATGCTATCAAACATCACCACGTGCTACAGGGAAATTGTTTGTGAAAGGAAGAGCCCATTGATGGGACAAATTTCACTGTTGTCTTATTTTAAGTAATTGCCACAGCTACCCCAATCCTTGGCAACCACCATCCTAATCAGTCAGCAGCCAGTCATTGAGGGAAGGCGTTCCACCAATAAAAAGATTACAATTCTCTGAAAGTTCAGATGATGATTAGCATTTTTTTCCTAATAAAGTAGTTATTGAACACCCAAGAAATCAATCAGAGGTCTAAGAGAACAAAAACTGCAAGTCTATAAGTAGAAAAGTGATCACTTTGTATAAAATTCTTTTAACAGGCAGACCAAAACACACCAGGATCTAGTTTTATTGTTTTAGTTTTTTTTCTTCTTTTTTCTGGACAAAATGATGAGATGGAGAAATTGACCCTAAAAGAAAGAACAAGAAGTAAAACTCATGACCAGGGATTTAATCAATAAAGATATAAGTAAGATGTCTGAAGTAGAATTTAAAACAATGATTTCAGGGATAGTAGCTGGACTTGAAAAAAGCATAGAAGATACCAGAGAATCCCTTTCTGCAGAGGTAAAAGAACTAAAATCTATCCAGGCCAGAATTAATGTTGTAACCAAGTTACAAACCCAAATGGAGGCCATCAAAACAAGGATAGACAAGGCAGAGGAGCAAATTAGTGATATAATAAAATTATGAATAGATAAAATAATGAAGCTGAAAAGAAGAGGGAAAGTAAGGTCATGGATCATGAGGGCAGACTTAGGCAACTCAGCGACTTATTAAAATGTAATAACATTTGTATCATAAGAGTCCCAAAGATGAAGAGAGAGAAAATAGGGGCAGAAGGTTTATTTGAACAAATCATAGCTGATTTGGGAAAGGACACAGACATCAAAATCTAAGAAGCACAGAGAACTCCCATTAAATTCAACAAAAGCCAGTCATTGCCAAGGCATATCATAGTCAAATACACAAAATACTTAGACATGGAAAGAATCCTGAAAGCAGTAAGGGAAAAAAGTACTTAACCTACAAGAGGAGACAGATCAGGTTTGCAGCAGATCTATTCACAGAAACATGGCAAGCCAGGAAGGAGTGGCAGGAAATATTTAACATGTTGAATGGGAAAAATGGGCATCCAAGCATTCTTTATCCAGCAAGACTGTCATTCAGAATAGGAGAAATAAAGAGTTCCTCAGAAAAAAAACACACACAAGCACACATGTGCACACACACACACGCGCACACACACACACACACACACACAGTAAAGGAGTTCATTACCACTACACCAGCCCTGCAAAAAAATTTAAGGGGGACTCTTTGAAGAAAAAAAAAAAAAAAAAAAAAAGCAACAAACACTAGAAAGGACCAGAGAGCATCACCAAAAACACCAACTGCACAGGTAACACAATGGCACTAAATGTCTTTCAATAATCTGAATGTAAATGGACTAAATGCTTCAATCAAAAGACATAGGGTATCAGAATGGACAAAAAATACAAGATCAACCTAGTGCTGCCTACAAGAGAATCATTTTACACCTAAAGACACCTGTAGATTGAAAATGAGGACATGGAGAACCATCTATCATACTAATGGTCGTCAAAAGAAAGCTGGAGTAGCCATATCAAACTAGATTTTAAAACAAAGATTGTAATGACAGATGAAGGGTATTATATCATAATTAAGGGGTCTATCCATCAAGATCAAGCAATTGTAAATATTTATGTCCCCAACATGGAAACACCCAAATATATAAATGAATTAGTCACAAACATAAAGAAATTCATTGATAATACAATAATAGCAGGGGATGTTAACACCCCACTTACAACAATGAACAAATCATCTAAGCAGAAAATCACAGAAACAATGGCTTTGAAGGACACATTGGACCAGATGGATTTAACAGATAAATTCAGATTTCATTTTATGTATGTATGTATGTATGTATGTATGTATGTATGTAAGTATGTATTTAGAGGGCTCAAGTGAGCGAGGAGCAGAGAGAGGAAGAGAGGGAGAATCTAACGAGGAGCAGTGGGGGGGGGGGGGAGTAGGGGAGAGGGAGAAGCTTGGCTCACCCATGGCTCATGTTTTACCAGAAGCAGGGATCGTGTTCACCTGATGTGGGGCTTGTGCTCACTGAAGTGGGGCATGAGCTCCCCTGAAGTGGGGTCGTGCTCACCCCCTGTGGGACTCGAACTCACCAACTGTGAGATCATGACCTGAGCTGAAGTCAGATGCTTAATGACTGAGCCACCCAGGCACCCCCAGAACATTTAATTTTAAAGCAGCGTAATATACCTTTTCAAAAGCATATGGAACATTCTCCAGAATAGATCACATACTGGATCACAAATCAGTCCTCAATAAGTACAAAAAAAGATCAATATCATACCATGCATATTTTCATATCACAACTCTTATGAAACTTGAAGTCAACCACAAGAAGAAATTTGGAAAGCCCCCAAATACATGGAGGTTAAAGAACATCCTACTAAAAAATGAATGAGTTAACCAGGAAATTAAAGAAATTAAAAAAAAAAATACATGGAAACAAATGAAAATGAAAGCATGCCAGTCCAAAACCTTTGTGCTGCAGCAAAGGCAGTCCTAAGAGGAAAGTATAAAATTGCAATACAGACCTATCTCAGGAAGCCAGAAAGGTCCCAAATACACAACCTAACCGTACACCTAAAGGATCTAGAAAAGGAAGAACAAATAAAGCCTAAAAGCCATCAGAAGAGGGAAATAACAAAGATTAGAACAGAAATAAATGATACAGAAACACATAAACAAAAACCCAGTAGAACAGATCAACAAAACTAAGAGCTGGTTCTTTGAAAGAATTAACAAAATTGATAACCCCCTAGCCAGACTTATCAAAAAGAAAAGACAAAGGACCCAAATAGATAAAATCGTGGATGAAAGAGGAGAGATCACAACCAACGCCACAGAAATACAAACAATTATAAGAGAATACTATGAAAAATTGTATGCCAACAAACTGGGCAATCTGGAAGAAATGGACAAATTCCTAGAAATTCACAAACTACTAACATTCAAATAGTAAGAAGTAGAAACATTGAACAGATGCATAACCAGCAAAGAAATGGAATCAGTAATCAAAACTCCCAAGTCCTGGGCCAGATGGTTTCCCAATGGAATTCTACCAGACATGTAAAGAAGAGTTAATATCCATTCTTCTCAAACTGTTCCAAAAAATAGAAACAGAAGGAAAACTTCTAAACTCATTCTACAAAGCCAGCATTACCTTGATTCCAAAATCAGACAAAGACCTCCCTAAAAAGAATTACAAGTCAATATTCCTGATGAACATGAATACAAAAATTCTCAATAAAATACTAGCAAATCAAATTCAACAGTACATTAAAAGAATTATTCACCATGGTCAAGTGGGGTTTATTGCTGGGCTTCAGGTCTGGTTAATATTTGCAAAACAATTAACATGATACACCACATTAATGAAAGAAAGGATAAGAATCATATGGTTCTCTGTCAATAGATATGGAGAAAGCATTTGCAAAATACAGCATGATAAAAACCCTCAACAAAGTGGAGATGGAACATACCTAAAGTTCAATAAGGCCATATACAAAAGACCCACAGCTAATATCATCCTCAAAGGGGAAAAACTGAGAGCCTTTCATCTATAGTCATGAACAAGACAAGGATGCCCACGCTCACCATTACTATTTGACAGAGTACTGGAAGTCTTAGCCTCGGCAATCAGACAACAAAAAGGAATAAAAGTCATCCAAATCAGCAAGGAGGAAGTCAAACTTTCACTACTTGCAGATGACATGATACTCTATTTAGAAAACCTGAAAGACACTGCCAAAATATTGCTAGAACAAATACATGAATTTACCAAAGTCACAGGATATAAAATCAGTTACAGAAATCTGTTGTATTTCTTACACACCAATAACAAAGCAGGATAAAAAGAAATCAAGGAATTGATCCTATTTACAATTGCACCAAAAACAACAAAATACCTAGAAATAAACCTAACTAAAGAGGTAAAAGATCTGGGCTCTGAAAATTATAGAACCTTTATTAAGGAAATTGAAGAGGACACAAAGAAATGGAAAAGCATTCCATGTTCATGGATTGGAAGAATAAACATTGTTAAAATGTCTATACTAGCCAAAGCAATCTATACATTTAATGCAATCCGTATCAAAATACCAACAGTATTTTTCACAGAGCTAGAACAAACAACCCTAAAATTTGTATGGAAACACAAAAGACCCCAAATTGCCAAAGCATTCCTGAAATAACAACAACAACAAACAACTTGAGCATCATGGTTCAGGACTCCAAGCTATATTCCAAAGCTGTAGTCATCAAGACAGAATGGTCCTGGCAGAAAAGCAGACACATGGATCAATGGACCATAATAGAAAATTCAGAAATGGACCCACAAAAGAGTCTCTTCAAAAAACACTGTTGGGAAAACTGGATGGTGACATGCAGAAAAATGAAACTGGGTCACTTTATTACGCCATAAACAAAAATAAATTAAAAATGAATGGGAGATGTAAATGTGAGACAGGAAACTTTCAAAATTCCAGAGGAGAACACAGGCAACAACCTCTTTGACCTCAGCTGGAGCAACTTCTTACTAGACATGTCACCAAAGGCAAGGAAATCAAAAGCAAACACGAACTATTGGTGCTTAATCAAGCCAAAAAGCCCCGCACAACAAAGATACAATCAACAAAACAACAAGGCAGCCTATGGAATTGGAGAAGATATTTATAAATGACATATCAGATAAAGGGTTAGTATCCAAAATCTGTAAATAACTTATCAAACTCAACATCCCCCCCACCCACCCACCCAAATAAGCAATGGCCAGAAGACATGAATAGACACTTTTCTAAAGAAGACATCCAGACGGCTAACAGACACATGAAAAGATGCTCAGCATCACTCACCATTAGGAAACTACAAATCAAAACCACAATTAGATACCACCTCACACCTGTCAGAATGGCTGAAATTAACAACGCAAGAAACAACAGGTGTTATTGAGGATGCAAAGAAAGGGGAACCCTCTTGTGCTGTTGGTGTCAAAGCAAACTAGTGCAGCCATTGGATAACAGTATGGAGGTTCCTCAAAAAACTAAAAATAGAACTGCCCTATGATCCAGTTGCACTGTTAGGTATTTACCTAAAGAATATAAAAATACAGATTTGAAGGGGCACCTGCACCCCAATGTTTATAGCAGCTTTATCAACAATAGCCAAACTATAGAGAGACTCCAAATGTCCATCAACTGGTGAATGGATGAAGAAGATATGGCATACACGCGTGCGCGCAGCGCGCACACACACACACACACACACACACACACACACACACACACACACACATACACACACTTGAATAGTACTCAGCCATCAAAAAGAATAAAATTTTGCCATTTGCAACTACATGGATGGAGCTAGAGTGTATTAGGCTGAGCGAAATAAGTTGGAGAAAGACATACCATAGGATTTCACTGATATGCGGAATCAAAAACAAGAACAAAAACAAAAAACAAAACAGATAAACATGGAGATGGGGGAAAAAGAGGAGAGAGGGAAAGAAACCACAAGAGACTCAACAATAGATAAACTGAGGTTTGATGGAGGGAGGTGGGTGGGGAATGGGCTACACGGGTGATGGGTATTAAGGAGGGTATTTCTTATATAATATAAATGTAACTTTTATATGCACTGGGAAATGAGAAAATTCATTTCACTCACTTTATTGTGGTGGGCTGGAACCAAACCCGCATTTTCAAGGTATTCTACCAATGTACCATGTTTTGTTTATCCATTCATTTATTGAAGGACATCTGGATTGCTTTCAATTTTTGGTAATTATGAATAAAGCCACCATAAATATTTGTATACAGTTATTTTTGTGGACAATTTTTCCAACTCATTGAGGTAAGTACCTAGAAGCACAACTGCTAGATCATACAGTAAGCCTATGTTTAGTTTTCTAAATAACTGCCAAAGTGTTTTATGAAGTGGTCTTGTTCCTACCAACAATGAATGAGAATTCCTGTTGCTTCACATCCTTGACAGCATTGGGTGTTGACAGTATTTTGGATTTTGGTCATCCTGATGGTTGTATAGTGGTGTCTCATTGTTTGTTTGTTTGTTTGTTTGTTTAATATAAAATTTATTGTCAAATTAGTTTCTTTTTTTAATATCATCATTGCTTTTATTAATGATTAATTTTCTTTCTTTTAAATGTGAAGTGAATTGTCAAATTGGTTTGCATACAACATCCAGTGCTCCTCCCAACTTTCCTCTCCCTCCCATCCCCCATCAACCGTCAGTTTATTCTCAGTTTTTAAGAGTCTCTTATGGTTTGCCTCCTTCCTTCTCTGTAACTACCCCCCTCGGTATCTCATTGTTTTAATTTTCAATTCCTGAATATTATGTGATGTTGAAAATCTTTTCATATGCTCTTTTTTGTTGTTGGCTGTTTGTATATCTTTTTTGGTGAGACAGATGTGTGTTCAGATCTTTAGTCAATTGAGTTTGTTTTATTGTTAATGTTTTTTAAAAATTAAATCCAAGTTAGTTAACATATAGTGTAATAATGATTTCAAGAATAGAATTTAATGGGGCGCCTGGGTGGCTCAGTTGGTTAAGCAGCCGACTTCGGCTTAGGTCATGATCTCGCGGTCAGTGAGTTTAAGCCCCGTGTCGGGCTCTGTGCTGACAGCTCAGAGCCTGGAGCCTGTTTCAGATTCTGTGTCTCCCTCTCTCTGACCCTTCCCCGTTCATGCTCTGTCTCTCTGTCTCAAAAATAAATAAACGTTAAAAAAAAATAGAATTTAGTGATTCATCATTTACATATAATACCCAGTCCTCATCCCAACAAGGGTCCTCCTTAATGCCCATAGTCCATTTAGTCCATCTCTCTACCCAACACTCCACCAGCAACTCTCAGTTTATTTTCTGTATTTAAGAGTCTCTAATGATTTGTCTTCCTCTCTGTTTTTATCTTAATTTTGCTTACTTTCCTCTATGTTCATTTGTTTTGTTTCTTAAATTCCACATATGAGTGAAATCATGATATTTGTCTTTCTCTGATTTATTTCGCTTAGCATAATACACTCTATTTCCATCCACGTTGTTACAAATGACAAGATTTCATTCTTTTTGATCTTTCATTCATCATTTGATGGACATTTGGGTTCTTTCCATACTTTGGCTATTGTTGATAGTGCTGCTATAAACACTGGGGTGCATATGCCCCTTTGAATCAGCATTTTTGTGTTCTTTGGATAAATACATAGTAGTGCAATTGCTGGGTCATAGAGTAGTTCTATTAAAAAATTTTAAATATAATATTGTCAAGTTGGCTAACATACAGTGTATACAGTGTGCTCTTGGTTTTGGGAGTTGATTCCCGTGATTCATCGCTTACCTACAACAGCCAGTGCTCATCCCAACAAGTGCCCACCTCAATGCCCATCACCCATTTCCCCCTCTCCCCCGTCCCACCATCAACCCTTGGATTGTTCTCTATTTTTAAGAGTCTCTTATGGTTTGCCTCCTTCCCTCTCTGTTTTTAACTATTTTTACCCCTTCCCTTCCCCCATGGTCTTCTATTAACTTTCTCAAGTTCCACATATGAGTGAAAACATATGATATCTGTCTTTCTCTGACTGACTTATTTTGCTTAGCATGATACACTTTAGTTCCATCCATGTTGTTTCAAATGGCATAATTTCATTCTTTTTGATCACAGAGTAATATTCCATTGTATATGTCTACCACATCTTGTTTATTCATTCATTGGTCAATGCATATTTGGGCTCTTTCCATACTTTGGCTATTGTCAGTAGTGCTGCTATAAACATTGGGGTGAATGTGCCCCTTCAAAACAGCAACCTGTATCCCTTGGATGAATACCTAGTAGTGCAATTGCTGGGTCATAGGGTAGTTCTATTTTTATTTTTATTTTTAAATATTTTTTAACGTTTATTTATTTTTGAGACAGAGAGAGACACAGCATGAACGGGGGAGGGGCAGAGAGAGAGAGAGACACAGAATCGGAAGCAAGCTCCAGGCTCTGAGCCATCAGCCCAGAGACCGACGCGGGGCCGCGAGATCGTGACCTGAGCTGAAGCCGGACGCTTAACTGACTGAGCCACCCAGGCGCCCCCTATTTTTAATTTTTTGAGGAACCTCCGTATTGTTTTCCAGAGGGCTGCACCACTTTGCATTCCCACCAGCAATGCAGAAGTGTTCCTCTTTGTCTGCATCCTCACCAACATCTGTTGTTGCTTGAGTTGTGAATTTTAGCCATTTGGACAGGTGTGAGGTGATACCTCATTGTGGTTTTGATTTGTATTTCCCTGATGATGAGTGATGGTGAACATTTTTTCATGTGTCTGTTAGCCATCTGGATGTCTTCTTTGGAGAAGTGTCTATTGATGTCTTTTGCCCATTTTTTCACTGGATTATTTGGCTTTTGGGTGTTGATTTTGATAATTTTTTAAAAATAGATTTTGGATACTAACGTTTTTTTCTGATATATCATTTGCAAATATCTTCTCCCATTCTGACGGTTGCCTTTTAGTTTTTCTGAGTATTTCCTTTGCCATGCAGAAGTTTTTCTTTTTTTTTATGTTTTTTCTTTCTATAATTTATTTTTTTATAATTTACATCCAAGTTAGTTAGCACATGGTGCAATAATGATTTCAGGAGTAGATTCCTTAAGCCCCTTACCCATTTAGCCCATCCCCCCTCCCAAAACTCCTCCAGCAACCCTCTGTTTGTTCTCCATATTTAAGAGTCTTTTATGTTTTGTCCCCTCCCTGTTTTTATTTTTGCTTCCCTTCCCTTATGTTCATCTGTTTTGTATCTTAAAGTCCTGATATGAGTGAAGTCATATGATACTTGTCTTTCTCTGACTGACTAATTTCACTTAGCATAATACCCTCCAGTTCCATCCACATAGTTGCAAATGGCAATATTTCATTCTTTTTGGTTGCTGAGTAATACTCCATTGTACGTGTGTGTGTTTGTGTGTGTGTGGGGGGGGGAGTATATACACCATATCTTCTTTGTCCATTCATCCATCTATGGACATTTGGACTCTTTCCATATTTTGGCTATTGTCAGTAGTGCTGCTATAAACATTGGGGTGCATGTGTCCCATTAAAACAGCATCCCTGTAGCCCTTGGATAAATACCTAGTAGTGCAGTTGCTGGGTCATAGTGTAGTTCTATTTTTAATTTTTTGAGGGGCCTCCATACTGTTTTCCAGAGTGGCTGCACCACTTTGCGTTCCCACTAGCAGTGCAAAAGTGTTCCTCTTTCTCTGCATCCTTGCCAACATCTGTTGTTCCCTGAGTTGTTAATGTTAGCCATTCTGACAGGTGTGAGGTGATATCAATGTGGTTTTGATTTGTATTTCTCTGATGATGAGTGACGTTGAGCAGTTTTTCATGTGTCAATTGGCCATCTGGATGTCTTCTTTGAAGAAGTGTCTATTCATGTCTTTTGCCCATTTCTTCACTGGATTATTTGTGTTTTTTGGGTGTGGGGTTTGATAAGTTCTTTATAGATTGTGGATACTAACCCTTTATCTGATACGTCATTTGCAAATATCTTCTTCCATTTTGTTGGTTGCTTTTTAGTTTTGCTGATTGTTTCCTTCACTATGTAGAAGATTTTTATTTTCATGAGGTCCCAGTAGTTCATTTTTGCTTTGGTTTCCCTTGCCTCCAGAGGGGTGTTGAGCAAGAAGTTGCTGCGGCTGAGATCAAAGGGGTTTTTGCCTGCTTTCTCTTCTAGGATTTTGATGGCTTCCTGTCTTGTGTATAGGTCTTTCATCCATTTTGAGTTTATTTTTATGTAAGAGAATTATTTATGAAAGAGAATTATTTTATGTAAGAGAATGGTCCAGGTTCATTCTTCTGCTTGTCCCTGTCCAGTTTTCCCAGCACCGTTTGCTGAAGAGACTGTCTTTATTCCATTGGATATTCTTTCCTGCTTTGTCAAAGATTAGTTGGCCATATGTTTGTGGGTCCATTTCTGTGTTCTGTATTCTGTTCCATCGATCTGAGTGTTTGTTTCTGTGCCAGTACCATACTGTCTTGATGATTACAGCTTTGTAATACATCTTGAAGTGCAGTATTGTGATGCCTCCAGCTTTGGTTTTCTTTTTCAAGATTTCTTTGGCTATTTGGGGTCTTTTCTGATTCCATACAAATTTTCAGATTGTTTGTTCTAGCTCTGTGAAGAATGCTGGTGTTATTTTGATAGGTATTTCATTGAATATGTAGATTGCTTTGGTAGTATTCACATTTTAACAATATTTGTTCTTCCTATCCAGGAGCATGGAATATTTTCCATTTTGTGTGTGTGTGTCTTCTTCAATTTCTTTCATAAGATTTTTATAGTTTTCAGTGTATAGATTTTTCACCTCTTTGGTTAGATTTATTCCTATGTATTTTACGGTTTTTGGTGCAATTGTAAATGGGATCAATTCCTTGATTTATTCCTCTGTTGCTTCATTATTGGTGTATAGGAATGCAACCGATTTCTGTGCATTGATTTTATGTCCTGCGACTTTGCTGAATTCATGAGTCAGTTCTAGCAGTTATTTGGTGGAATCTTTTGGGTTTTCCCAAAATAGTATCATGTGATCTGTGAAGAGTGAAAGTTTGATCTCCTCATGGCCAATTTGGATGCCTTTTATTTCTTTGTGTTATCTGATTGCTGAGGCTAGGACTTCCAATACTATGTTGAATAACTGACGAGAGTGGACATCCCTGTTGTATTCCTGACCTTAGGGGGAAGCTCTCAGTTTTTCCCCATTGAGGATGATATTAGCAGTGGGTCTTTCATATATGGCTTTTATGATCTTGAGGTATGATCCTTCTATCCCTACTTTCATGAGGGTTTTCATCAGGAAAAGATGCTCTGTTTTGTCAAATGGTTTCTTTGCATTTCTTGGTTCATGTGGTTCTTGTCCTTTCTTTTATTGATGTGATGTATCACATTGATTATTTTGTGGATATTGAACCAGCCATGCATCCCAGGTATAAATCCCACTTGGTCATGGTAAATAATTTTTTTTAATGTGTCCTTGAATCCTGTTGGTTAGTATCTTCTGAGGCTCTTTGCATCGATGTTCATCAGGGAAATTGGTCTATAGTTCTCCTTTTTAGTGGAGTCTTTGTCTGGTTTTGGAATCAAGGTAATGCCGGTTTCATGGAGTTTGGAAGTTTTCCTTCCATTTCTATTTTTTTGGAACAGCTTCAAGAGAATAGGTGTTAACTCTTCTTTAAATGTTTGCTACAATTCCCCTGGAAAGCCATCTGGCCCTGGAGTCTTGTTTTTTGGAAGATTTTTAATTACTAATTCGATTTCTTTACTGGTTATTGGTCTGTTAGAATTTTCTATTTATTCCTGTTTCTAGTATTGGTAGTTTATATATTTCTAGGAATTTGTCCATTTCTTCCAGATTGCTCATTTTATTGGCGTATATTTGCTCGTAATATTCTCTTATTATCGTTTGTATTTCTGCTGTGTTGGTTGTGATCTCTCCTCTTTCATTCTTGATTTTATTTATTTGGGTACTTTCCTTTTTTCTTTCTGATTGAACTGCCTAGGGGTTTATCAATTTTGTTAATTCTTTCAAAGAACCAACTTCTGGTTTCATTGATCTGTTATTTTATTTTATTTTTTTGGTTCTGAAAGCATTGATTTCTGTTCTAATCTTTATTATTTCCTGTCTTCTGCTGTTTTGGGGTTTTATTTGCTCTTCTTTTACAACACTTTAAGGTGTAAGGTTTGGTTGTGTATCTGTGACCTTTCTTCCTTCTTTAGGAAGGCCTGGATTGCTATTTACTTCCCTCTTATGACTGCCTTTGCTGTGTCCCAGAGGTTTTGGGCTGTGGTATTATTATTTTCATTGGCTTCTATGTACTTTTTAATTTCCTCTTTAACTTCTTGGTTAGCCCATTAATTATTTAGTAGGATGGTCTTTAGTTTCCAAGTATTTGTTATCTTTCCACATTTTTTCTTGTGATTTCGAGTTTCATAGCATGTGGTCTGAAAAGATGCATGGTATGATCTTGATCTTTTTGTACTTGTTGAGGGCTAATTTGTGTCCCAGTATGTGATCTACTCTGAAGAACGTTCCATGTGCACTGGAGAAGAATGTGTATTCTGCTGCTTTAGGATGAAATGTTCTGAATATATCTGTTAAGTCCATCGGGTCCAGCGTGTCATTGAAAGCCATCATTTCCTTGTTGATTTTCTGTTTAGATGATCTGTCCATTGCTGTAAGTTGGGTGTTGAAGTCCCTTACTATTATGGTATTATTATCAATCAGTTTCTTTAAGGTTGTGATTAATTGATTTATATTTGGATGCTGTCATATTTTGAGCATAAATGTTAACAATTGTTAGATCTTCTTGGTGGATAAGCCCCTTAACTATGATATAATGCTCTTCTTCATCTCTTGTTACAGTCTTTATTTTAAAGTCTATATTGTCTAATATAAGTATGGCTACTCCAGCTTTCTTTTGGTGACCATTAGCATGACAGATGATTCTCCATCCCTTACTTTCAATCTGAAGATGTCTTTGGATCTAAAGTGGGTCCCTTAAAAACAGCATATAGATGGATATTGTTTTCTTATCCATTCTGTTACTCTATATCTTTTGACTAGAGCATTTAGTCCATTGACATTTAGAGTGAGTACTGAAAGATATGAATTTATTGCCATTATGTTGCCTGTAGAGTTGGAGTTTCTGGTTGTGTTCTCTGGTTCTTTCTAGTCTTTGTTGCTTTTGGTCTTTTTTTTTTTTCCCCCGTCTTTCCTCCCTTTAGAGTTCCCTTTAAAATTTCTTGCAGGGCTGGTTTAGTGGTCACCAACTTCTTTAATTTTTGTTTGTCTGGGAAACTTTTTATCTCTCCTATTTTGAATGACAACCTTGCTGGATAAAGAATTCTTGGCTGCATATTTTTCCTCTTCAGCACATTGAATATATCCTGCCACTCCTTTCTGGCCTGCCATGTTTCTGTGGGTAGGTCTGCTGCAACCTGATCTGTCTTCCCTTGTAGGTTAAGGATTTTTTTCCCTTGCTGCTTTCAGGATTCTTTCCTTACCTGAGTATTTTGTGAATTTGACTATGATATGCCTTGTTGATGGTTGATTTTTGTTGAATCTAATGGGAGTCGTCTGTGCTTCCTGGATTTTGATTTTCCAGGGTAGGAAAGTTTTCTACTATGGTTTGCTCACATAACCCTCCAACCCCTTTTTCTCCCTCTTCATCTTCTGGGACCCCTATGATTCTGATGTTCCTTTTTAATGAGTCACTTAATTCTGTAATTCTTAAATCATGCTCTTTTGCCTTAGTGTCCCTCTTTTTGTCTGCTTTATTGTTCTCCATAACTTTGTACTCTATATCACAGATTTGCTGCTCTGCCTCATCCATACTTGCTTCTGTAGCATCTATTAAAGATTGCATCTCATTTATAGCATGTTTTATTTCATCCTGACTAGATTTATCTCTGCAGAAAGGGATTCTAATCTGTTTTCAACCCCAGCTAGTATTGTTATTATCGAGATTCTAAATTCTGGTTCAGACATCTTGCTCGTATTTGTGTTGATTAAGTCCCTGTCTGTCATTTCTTCCTGTTCTTTCTTTTGGGGTGAATTCCTTCATTTCATCATTTTGAAGGAAGAAAATGAATTAATAAGGTAAAAAAGTTAAAATTAAAAAAATTAAAAACAACACAAAAAAATCAAGTAAATGATGCTAGACCCTAGGTGTGTTCTGGTCTGGTTGTTGAAAGGAGCTTGGTAGATTACAGAAAAAAGGGAAAGATAAGAAAAGGAAAAGAAAAGGAAAATGTTTGAAAATTTGAAAAAATGATACAATGAAATAGAATGAAATGATGGAAGTAAAAAAAATAGAATTTGAAAAATTTACAAAAAAGAAAAAATATAGTAGAAAAAAATTAAAAAATTATTTTTAATAGAAATGGGATATAAAATAAATTTTTTTCTCTTTCTGTGTTCAAGAATAAGAAAAGAAAAAAATTGAATAGATGTACCAGCATACAGACTGAAGTATGATTGAAATTACATTGGTTTCCCCTAGAAGTCAAACTATGAAGCACTTTATAGTCTGTATACTAAGCAGGCAGAGAGACTTGTATTGTTCCTAAAGAGCAATGTTGACCCAGTTGGGTGGGGCTTAGTGTAATGGCTCTGTTCTCCACTAGATGGCTCTGCTTAGCTTACTGGGGTGGATTGTTGTGGCGACTGTTCATGTGCATGTGCATGTGTGAAAGGGTTGAAAATGGCCTCACCCCACTACCCAGTCTCTACTATCACAACTCTTTGCTCTCCCCGACCAGCAGTCACACACCCCTCTTTGTCTCCAGCTTCCATCCACTCTCTGCTTTTACACGTGTGTGACCAAGCTGTCAGGTTGCCAGGCAGTACCTTTCTCCTGAGTTTTATCTCACATGTGGCTGTGTTTCCCAACCCCTCACTTCTGAGGGACTGTGGCTTTGACCTGCTCAGACCTCCTGGGGGAGGGTCTCACTGAGCAATGACCAGGTACTGGCCTGTCCCCAGGAACATTTGGTAGACCATGCTGCTGCTGATGCCCAGAGACTGCAGCTGGTTCCCAGCCTGCCCCAGAAAAAGTTAACGCGATCATGTAGCAGCAGTGTTTCAGGGATTATGGAAAATCACAACACACATCTGGCACCAGGCTTCCCCCTTAATGTCCTTGTTCCAGCACCAGCGAATGTGGTTGTTCTCTGGGGTCCACTGGGACCTTTGGCTGTGGGGAGGCCTCACAACCTCTACCAAATGTCCTCCCAGCAGGGGAACTGCCTCTCCTCGTGTTGCCTGAGGACTCCAAGGACCTTGTTCTCTGCTCCTGGGGATTCACACTTCCCACCAGAGCACCCCCAGGTATTGAGCTGCAGAGTTTCAGACTCTGCACTCCCCTTGTTTATAGAATCTTAATGGAATTTAAACCCTCTCCTTTCTCCTTTCTTCCTTTTTTGTTCAGTCCCTTGTGTACTCTTTCTTTTGTCTCCAGCTGCTTTCAGGTGGGGGGGGGGATGTTTTCTGTACTCTCCTCCCATCTCTGTCCAATCTCAACAAGCGAAAACAGCTCCCTGCCCTCTGCACCTTTCTCCCCCAGTTCACCTCTCTGTTCCATGTGCCTGCTAAGTTCTCTGGTTCAGGTTGTGCAGATTATTATATTAATCCTCAAATCAGTTTTCTAGGTGTGCAGGATGGTTTAGTGTTGATCTGGCTGTATTTCAGGGAAGAGAGATGCAAAAAAAAAAACAAAAACAAAACAAAACCCAAAAAACAAAAAAAACCTTCCATGCTGTCTTGCCATCTTGGTCACTCAGAATTTTTTTTATCTTTATGAGGCCCCAATTGTTCATTTTTTATTTTGTTTCCCTTACCTCTGGAGACAAGTCAAGTAAGAAGTTGCTGCAGCCTAGGTCAAATAGGTTGCTGCCTGTTTTCTCATGTAGGTTTTTGATGGTTTCCTATCTCACATTTAGGTCTTTCATCCATTTTTAATTTATTTTTGTGTATGGTGTAAGAAAATGGTCCAGTTTCATTCTTCTGCATATCGTTGTCCAGTTCTCCCAGTACCATTTGCTAGAGACTGTGTTTTTTCCATTGGATATTCTTTCCTGCTTTGTCAAAGATCAGTTGGCCATATGTTTCTGGCTCTATTTCTGGGTTCTCTATTCTGTTTCACTGATCTGAGTATCTGTTTTTGTGCCAGTGCCATACTGTCTTGATGATTACTGCTTTGTAATACCATTTAAAGTCTAGAATTGTGATGTCTCCAGCTTTGGTTTTCTTTCTTTTTTAAAAAGCATTTATTTATTTTTTAAATTTACATCCAAGTTAGTTAGCATATCGTGAAACAATGATTTCAGGAGTAGATTCCTTAATGCCCGTTACCCATTTAGCCCATCACCCCCTCCCACAACCCCTCCAGCAACCCTCTGTTTGTTCTCCATATTTAAGAGTCTCTTATGTTTTGTTCCCCTGTCTGTTTTTATATTATTTTTGCTTCCCTTCCCTTATGTTCATCTGTTTTGTATCTTAAGTTCTCATGTGAGTGAAGTTATATGATACATGTCTTTCTCTGACTAATTTTGCTTAGCATAATACCCTCTAGTTCCATCCAAGTAGTTGCAAATGGCAAGATTTCATTCTGTTTGATTGCTGAGTAATACTCCATTGTGTGTGTGTGTGTGTGTGTGTGTGTGTGTGTGTGTGTGTGTGTGTATGGCATATATATATGCCATATATATATATATATATATATATATATATATATATGGCATAGATGTGGCATAGATAGATAGATATATAGATATAGATATCTATCTATGCCACATCTTTATCCATTCATCCATTGATGGAAATTTGGGCTCTTTCCATACTTTGGCTATTGTCAATAGTGCTGCTATAAACATTGGGGTGCATGTATCCCTTCAAAACAGCATCCCTTTATCCCTTGGATAAATACCTAGTAGTGCAATTGCTGGGTCGTAGGGTAGTTCTATTTTTAATTTTTTGAGTAAACTCCATACTGTTTTTCAAAGAGGTTGCACCAGTTTGCATTCCCTTGCGTTCTCTTGCAAAAGAGATCCTCTTTCTCCACATCCTCACCAACATCTGTTGTTGCCTGAGTTGTTAATGTTAGCCATTCTGACAGGTGCGAGGTGGTATCTCATTGTAGTTTTGATTTGTATTTCTCTGATGATGAGTGATGTTGAGTATTTTTTCATGTGTCGGATGTCTTCTTTGGAGAAGTGTCTATTCATGTCTTTTGCCCATTTCTTCACTGGATTATTATTATTATTATTATTATTATTATTACTATTGTTATTTTTGGTTGTTGAGTTTGATAAGTTATTTATAGATTTTGGATACTAACCCTTTATCTGGTATGTTGTTTGCATATATCTTCTCCCATTCCGTCAGTTGCCTTTTACTTTGCTGATTGTTCCTTTGCTGTGCAGAAGGTTTTTATTTTGATGAGGTCTCAATAGTTCATTTTTACTTTGGTTTCCCTTGCCTCTGGAGAGGTGTTGAGTAAGAAGTTGCTGCGGCCGAGGTCACAGAGGTTTTTGCCTGCTTTCTCCTCTAGGATTTTGATGGCTTCCTGTCTTACATTTAGGTCTTTCATCCATTTTGAGTTTATTTTTGTGTATGGTGTAAGAAAGTGGTCCAGGTTCATTTTTCTGCATGTTTTCCAGCTTTGGTTTTCTTTTTCAATATTGCTTTGGCTATTCGGGGTCTTTTGTGGTTCCATACAAATTTTAGAATTGTTAGTTCTGGCTCTGTGAGGAATGTTGGTGTTATTTTGACAGGGATTGTATTGAATGTGTAGATCGCTTTGGGTAGTATTGATATTTTAACAATATTTGTTCTTCCAATTCATGAGCATGGAATGTTTTCCATTTCTTTGTGTCTTCTGTAATTTTCTTTTAATATTATTTTGTGATTTTAGTATTAGAGTAATAAATGTCTCATAAAATGCCTTAGGAAGTGTTCCTTCTGTTTCTATTTTTTTTTTTTTTGGAAGAAATTGTACAAAATTTGTATAATTTCCTCTTTATATTTTTGGTAAAATTTGAAACAATTTGGGCCTGGTGATTTCTGTTTTCGAAGTTTATTAATTGTTCATTCAATTTCCTTAAAAGATATACACTTATTCAGATTATCTGTTTCTCCTTGGATGAGTTTTGTCAGATTGTGCCTTCCAAGAAATTGGGCTATTTCATTTAAGTTATCAAGTTAGTGGGTAGAGAATTGTTTATATTTATTATCATTTCAATGTCCATGGGATTACTACTAATGGTGACTTTTTCATTTCCAATATTAGTAATTTGTGCCTTCTTTCTTTTTTGCTTGCTTAGATTGGTTAGAGGTTTATCACTTTATATTTTTGAAGAATCAGGTTTTGGTTTCATTGATTTTATCTGTGGTTTACCTGGTTTATACTTTCATTGGCTTTTACTGTAATTTTAGTTTTATCTTTTCTTTTGCTTAATCTAGATTTAATTTGCTCTTATTTTTATAGTTTTATAAAGTGGGAGCTTAGATTATTGATTTGAGATTTTTTTCTTTTCTAATATATATTTTCAATGCTATAAGTTTTTGTCTAAGCACTGCTTTTGCTGCAACCCACACATTTTGCTATGTAATATTTTCATTTTCATTTAGTTTAAAGTATTTTAAAATTTATTTTGTGACTCCTTATTTGACTCATATTATTTAGTTGTCTTTTGTTTAATCTCTACATACTTTGGGAATTTGCAGCTTTCTGTTAGTAATTTTTATTTCAATTCCACTGTGGTTTGAGAGCTTACTTTGTCTGATTTCTATCCTCTTAAGTTTGGTGAGGTGTGTTTTATGGCTCAGGGTGTGGTCTGTCTTGGTGAATGTTCTATATGATATTGAGAATTGTGTATTCTGTGGTTGTTTAATAACATATTCTATAATTCTATAAATGTCAGTTAGATTCAGTTGATTGATGATGCTTTTAGTTCAACTGTGTTCTTACTATTTTTTTCTGGATCTGTCCATTACTTGTTGAGGGGTTTTGAAGTCTTCAAATATAATAGTAGATTTGTATATTTCCTCTTTCGTTTCTATCAGTCTTTTGCTTCATGTGTTTTGATGCTCTGTTGTTGGGTGCATTCAGGATTACACATTTAGGATTGTTTAGTCTTCTTACAGAACTGACCACTTTTTCATTGTTTAATTCCCATATTTACCCCTCATCATTTTCCTTGCTCTGAAATCTGCTTTGTCTTAAATTGAAATGGCTATTCTAGCTTTATTTAGATTACTGGTAGTGTGGTATATATATATATATATATATATATATATATATATCTCCATATATCTGCTTTTAACCTATCTGTGTGTTTCTGCTAAGTGGGTTTCTTGTAGACAAAATATAGTTTGGTCTTGTTTTTTATCCACTCTGATAGTCTGTATTTTTTTTTTAAGTTTATTCAGTTATTGAGAGAGAGAAAGAGAGAGAGAAAGAACACACAGGTGGGGGAGGGGCAGAGAGAAAGGGAGAAAGACAGAATCCTAAGTAGGCCCCACACTGTCAGTGCAGAGCCTGATGCAGGGTTCGAACTCCCAAACCATGAGATTGTGACCTGAGCAAAAACCAAGAGTAGGACACTCAACTGACTGAGCCACCCAGGTTCCCCTAATAGTCTCTCTTTTAATTGGCATGTTTAGACCATTAACTTTCTTTTTGGATTTCTTTTTCCAAATGTTTATTAAATTCTAGTTGGTTAACATATAGAGCATTAGTTTCAGGAGTAGAATTTAGTGATTCATCACTTACATACAACAGCCAGTGCTTAATATAACAAGTGCCCTCCTTAATACCCATTACCCATTTATCCTCCCCACCTCCTCCCAACCTTCCATCCAGCAACCCTCAGTTTGTTTTCTTCAGTTAAGAGTTCTTAGGGCTTGCTTCCCACTCTTTTTTTTCCCTCTTCCTTTATGTTTGGCTTTTTGTTTCTTAAATTCCACATGTGTGTGAAATCATATGGTATTTGTGTTTCTCTGCTTGACTTATTTCACTTAGTATAATACACTCTAGCTCCATCCACATTGCTGCAAATGGCAAGATTTCAGTATTTTTGATGGCTGAATAATATTCCATTATATATGTATAATATATATATATATATATATATATATATAAAATGTATATTCCATTTTATATGTATAATGTGTGTGTGTGTGTACACACACACAAATATACACATACCACATCTTCTTTATCTGTTCATCAATCAGTGGATATTTGGGTTCTTTCCAAACTTGGGCTTTTGTTGCTAATGCTGCTATGAACATCAGGGTACTTGTATCCCTTGGATCAGTATTTTTTTTAATTAGAGAGATATAGAGCACAAGTGAAGAAGAGGTGTGCAGAGAGAGAGAGAGAGAGAGAGAGAGAGAGAGAGAATCTTAAGCAGCCTCCACACTCACCACATAGCCTGACATAGGGGTTGATTCCATATATCTCCATATATCTGATTTTAACCTATCTGTCTGTTTCTGTTAATTGGGTTTCTGCTAAGTGGGTTTCTTTCTGTTAAGTGGGAATCATGACCTGAACCAAAATAAAAAATTAGGTACTCTACCGACTGAGACACCCAGGGGCCCCTCAAGTAAGTATTTTTGTATCCTTTGGGTAAATATCTAGTAGTGCAATTCCTGGCTTGTAGAGTAGCTATATTTTTAACTTTTTTTTTAATTTTTAGAGAGAGGGTGCATGCAAGTGGTGGAGAGGGGCTAAGGAGGAGAGAGAGAAAGAGAATCTCAAGCAGGCTCCACAATCGGCATGGAGCCTGATGTGGGGCTTGATCCCATGAACCTGGGATCACTACCTGAACCAAAATCAAGAGCTGGATGCTCCACTAACTGAGCCACCAAGGCACTCTTATTTTTAATTTTTTGGGGAACTCCATACTGTTTTCCAGATTGGCTGTGCCCGTTTACATTCCCACTAACAGTGTAAGAGGCTTCCCCTTTCTCTGCATCCTTGTCAACATCTGTTGTTTTCTGTGTTGTTAATTTTAACCAGTCTCACAGTTGTGAGGTGCTATCTCATCATGTTTTTCTTTTGTATTTCCCCAATGATGAGTGATATTGAGCATCTTTTCATGTGTCTGTTGGCCATCTGGATGTCTTCTTTGGAAAAAAAATGTCTATTAATGTCTTCTGCCCATTTCTTAACTGGTTTTTTTGGGGGGGTGTTGAGTTTGGTAAATTATTTTTATTTTATTTTATTTTATTTTATTTTAGAGAGGGTGCAAGTGAGCAAATGGCAGAGAGAGAGAGAGAGAGAGAGAAAGAGAGAGAATCTCAGGAGGAAGAGAGGCAGAGAGGGAGAGAGAGAGAGAAGCAGAGCTCACCCGATGTGGGGCCCATGCTTATCCCATGTGGAACTCGTGCTCTCTCAATGCAGGGCAGGAGCTCACCCAAAGTGGGACATGAGCTCACCTGATGTGGGATTTCAGCTCACGAACCGTGAGACCATGACCAGAACCGAAGTGAGATGCTTAACTACTGAGCCACCCAGGTGCCTGGTATGTTCTTTATAGATTTTGGATACTAACCCTTTATGTCATTTGTAAATATCTTCTCCCATTTTGTAGGCTGCCTTTTAGATTTGTTGATTGTTTCCTTTACTGTGCTAGAACTGATACATGAATTCAGCAAAGTACAAAAAATCCATGTGGAGAAATCTGTTGCATTTCTATACTCCAATAATGAAGCAGCAGAAAGAGAAATCAAGGAATCAACCTCATTTACAATTGCACCAAAAGACATAAGATACCTGGGAATAAACCTAACCAAGAGATGAAAGAGCTGTACTCCTAAAAGTATAAAACACCGATGAAAGAAATTAAAGATGACACAAACAAATGGAAAGAAATTCCCTGCTCATGGGTTGGAAGAACAAATATTGTTAAAATGTCTTTGTTACCCAAAGCAATCTACACATTTAATGTAATCCCTATCAAAAATACCAACAGCATTTTTCACAGAGATAGAACAAACAATTCTAAATTTTTATAGAACCACAAAAAACTCCAAATAGCCAAAGCAACGTTGAAAAAGAAAAGCAAACCTGGAGGAATCACAATTTCAGACTTCAAGTCATATTCCAAAGCTATAGTGATCAAGACAGCATGGTACTAGCACAAAAATAGACACAGATTAACAGAACAGACTAGAAAACCCAGATATGGACCCACACCTATATGGTCAACTATTCTTCAACAAAATAAGAAAGAATATCCAATGGGAAAAAGACAAATGGTGCTGGGAAAACTGGACAGCAACATGCAAAAGAATGAAACTGTACCACTTTCTTACACCATACACTAAAACAAATTCAAAATGGATTAAAGACCGAAATGTGAGACCTGAAACCATCAAAATCTTAGAGAACACAGGCAGTATCCTCTTCGACATGGGCCATAGCAACTTCTTTCTAGATTTGTCTCCTGAGGCAAGGGAAGTAAAAGCAAAAATAAACTATTGGGACTTCATCATAACTATTGGGACTTCATCATAAACATCATAAACTTCATCATAAACTATTGGGACTTCATCAAACTATTGGGACTTCACCATAAACAGCTTCTTCTGCACAGCAAAGGAAACAATCAACAAAACTAAAAGGCAACTGACGGAATGGGAGAATATACTTGCAAATGACATATGTATAAAGGGTTAGTATCCAAAATATATAAAGAACTTATCAAACTCAGCACCCCAAAAATGAACAAACTGATTTAAAAATGGGCAGAAGACATGAACAGGCATTTCTCTGAAGAATACATACAGATTGACAACAGACACAACAAAAGATGCTCTACTTAATTTTCAAATAAAAATATACTGCTTCATGGGAACTACAGGTATAATATATCAGAGTGTTTCCCATTTCTCCTGTCCCTAATAATATTGTTATCATTAATTTCACTTATCTATAAGCTATAACCAATATATTCATGATGTTATTGTTTTAAACAAAGCAATCAATTAAGAATAAGAAAATTTAGGGGCACCTGGATGACTCAGTCGGTTAGACAACCGACACTTGATTTCAGCTCAGGTCATGATCTCGTGGTTCATGGGTCCAAGCCCTACCTCAGGCTCACTGCTCACAGTGTGGAGCCTGCTTCAGATCCTCTGTCTTCCTCTCTCTGCTCCCCCCACCAACTCGTGCTACCTCTCTCTCTCTCTTAAAAATAAATAAACATTAAAAAATAAAGAATGAGAAAATTTACAAATTATTTTACCTTAATATATTCCTTATCAAATGCCTCTATTTCTTTATATAGATCTGAGTTTCTGACATTATTTTTTCTCTTTGAAGAGCTTTTTAACATTTCTTTAAAGGTAGATCTAGGGTGACAAATTCACTCAGTGTTTAGTTTGTCTGAGAAAGTCTATTTCTCCTTCACTTGTGAAGGATAATTTTGCTGAATACATAATTCTAGGTTGATGGGATGTTTTTCTTTCAAAACTTTAAATATTTTACTCTATTCTTGTTCACATGATGTGATGGTTAATTTTATATGTCAACTCGACTGGGTCACAATGCCTAGATATGTGGTCAAACACTGTTTTAGATATTTCTGAGAGGGTGTTTTTGGATGAGATTGACATTTAACTCAGTGGACTTTGAAGAAACTATATTGTCTTCCATTATATGGCTGGGCCTCATCCAATCATTTGGAGGCCTAGATAGAGCAGAAGGCTGATTTCCCCTTAGTAAGAGTGAATTCTGCAAGCACATGGCATTAGACTTTAACTGTAGTGTCATCCCTTCCCTGGTTTTCAGCCTGCTGGTTCATCCTGAAGATTTGGGGCTTGCCAGCCTCAGTAATACTGTAAGACAATTCCTTAAACACACACACACACACACACACACACACACACACACACACACACACACCATTGGTTATGTTTTTCTAGAGAACTCTAACTAGTACACATAATTTCTGAAGATAAGTGTGATGTAATTCTTACCCTTGTTCCTCTGTAGATAAGGTTGATTCATTCCTCTGGCTTCGTTCAAGGTTTTCTTTTTCTTGTTAATTTTCTGGAGTCTGAATATTATATGTGTGGGTGTAGATTTGTTTTTGCTATTTATTCTGCTTGGTTTTATTTGAGCTTCCTGGGTCTGCGGTTTGGTGTCTGTCATTAATTTTGGCAAATTCACAGCAATTATTTTAACTATTTCTTCTGTTCCTTTCTCTCTTTCTTCTCCTGTTTTGCCCATTATGTATATGTTACATTTTTTTGGTAATTGTCCCACAATTCTTGGATATTCTATTCATTTCTTTTTTTTTCCTCTTTGCTTTTCAGTTTGTGAAGTTTCTATTGACATATCTTCAAGCTCACTGATTCTTTCCTCAGCTGTCTCCAGCTTATTGATGATCATTTATCATTTCTGTTACAGTGTTATTAATTTCTAAAATTTCCTTTTTTTTTAATGCTTATTTTTGAGAGAAAGAGAAAGAGAGGGCACGAGCGAGTGAGGGGCAGAGAGAGGGGGACAGAGTATCCAAAGCAGGTTCTGTGCTGACAGGATTGAGCCTGATCTGGATCCTGAACTCATGAACCATGAAATCATGACCTTAGCCAAAGTTGGACGCTCAACCCATTGAGCCACCCAGGCACCCTGCATTTCCTTGTTTGTAAATTAGAATATTTATATACCTTTTAACCTTCATATTTTCAAAATAGACACTTCCAATAGTTTTCTTACCTCCAAACACAATGTCATGGTTGTTTGCATTCCAAATCTAAACAAGAGATAAAACACAATCCTAGTATAAAATGTACAGTGTTTACATGGATTCTACTGAGCTTTGGAAGTGCCAAGCCTGATAACAGACTGCTGTCATTCTGGCTCATATCCTTAAGTACCTGATTTTTCTTCAAATGTCAGGGTGAATTGTCATAATTGACTTCATGAAATCGAGGGTTACATCTATCATTGGAAATAATTAGCAGGGGCGCCTGGGTGGCTCAGTCGGTTAAGCGGTCGACTTCGGCTCAGATCATGATCTCGTGGTCCGTGAGTTCGAGCCCCGCATCGGGCTCTGTGCTGACAGCTCAGAGCCTGGAGCCTGTTTCAGATTCTGTGTCTCTCTCTCTCTCTGATCCTCCCCGTTCATGCTCTCTCTCTGTCTCAAAAATAAATAAACGTTAAAAAAAAAAGGAAATAATTAGCAGAAGATAAAGTACTGAGTCATGTTATATACTTACAAAAGTCATTACAAATCTAAATCCCATTTACAAAGATGGCTTGAAAAAAAACTTGTCTATCAGGAGAAGAGGAATGGAAGAGATTTTTGCATCTCGAGTTCTTCTTTTTTGGTTTCTGTTAAAGATAGGCTTTGCCTGTGCTGCTTTTATCCCCCATCACATCTTCAAATTCATGGAAGATTCTAATTCCAGTTGATCATGTTACAGCAATTGAAATAGCTACTCTGTGGGAAGCAAGTTTTCCTGGGAGAATTGGAGAAAATTTTGCTTTGTTGCTTGAGTTTTTACTTTAAGGGAAAAAAAAACATATACAATTGACTTGGGTTTCATCTCTAGTGTTTCAATTAGATTCTTTATTAGATTTTCTTTCTTTAAAATTTTTTTTAATGTTTATTTATTTTTGAGACAATGAGAGAGACAGAGTGCAAGCAGCAGAGGGGCAGACAGAGGGAGACACAGAATCTGAAGCGAGCTCCAGATTCTGAGCCGTCAGCCCAGAGCAGGACACGGGGCTCAAATTCACGAACCGTGAGATCATGACCTGAGCCGAAGTTGGACGCTTAACCAGCTGAGCCATTCAGGCGCCCCTCTTTCTTAGATTTTCTATGTCTCTGCTTACATTACCATCTCTTCTTGTTGGTCTTCCAATTTTTTCATTAGAGCCCTTAATAATTTGAAGTACTGTAATTCCAATATCTCTGTCATGTTTGAATTTGATTCTGATGCTTGCTCTAGGTCTTCAGTCTGTGTCTTTATTTCTTTTAATGTACCTTGTAAATTTATTTTTGGAAGCTGGACATGTTGTACTAGGTAAAAGAAAATGAATTAAATAGGCCTTTTGTGTGAAAATTTAATATTCTGGATAGTGGCTATGTTGTTTTTACTGTTTGATTTACATAGAAGCTATTTTTACACCTAGCTGTAGGTGTCAGAGGTTAAAATTTCCTCTAATGTGCTTGTTTTTGTCTCTTATGTTGTCTTTCGGTTTCCCTTGATATTCCTCCTTAAATAAGGTATGAGTCATGCAGTTCTTTCAGTTGTGATCTACTGTTCTAGAGAAGCCTTACTGATGTGGTAGTATGTTGTGGGGAGAAGGAAAGTATTCTATAATCCTGTGATTGCATCTCAGTCCTTAGTGATCTTGTGCTCCTGGACTGTGACATACACCTGTGTTTCTCTGCTTTTTCCTGACTTTTTTTTTCTAGCCTTATTGAGATATAGTTGATATACAACATTGTGTAAGTTTAAGGTGCATAATGTGATGAGTTGATATATGTATATATTGCAAAATATTTACTATAATAAGGTTAGTGAACACATCCTTCATCTTACATAATTACCATTTTATAGTTGTTATTATTGTTTTGGTGAGAACGTTAAAGCTGTACTCTGATGGTAACTTTCAAATATATAATATAGTATTCTTGACTATAGCCATCATGCTATACTTTAGATTCCTGGAACTTACTTACCTCGTAACTGAGTTTATGTCCTTTGACCAATATTTCCCCTTTCCCTCACCCCTCAGCCCTGGCAACCACTCTTCTACTCTGTTTCTATTAGTTTGATGTCTTTATATTCTACATATAAGAGAGATTCTTCAGTATTTGTCTTTCCCTGTCTGACTTATTTCTCTTATTTTAATGCCCTCAAGTTTTGTCCATGTTTTTGCATGTAGTGGAATTTCCTGTTTTTGTGACACACACACGCACACACACACACACACACACACACACACACACACAGATGGACACTTAGGTTGTTTCCATGTCTTGGCTATTGTCACTAATACTGAAGTGAACATGGGAGTGAAGATATCTTTTTTAAATTTTAAATTTTTTAAAAAAGATGTTTATTTATTTTTGAGAGGCAGAGAGACAGAGAATGAGCAGGGGAGAGAGGGAGACACAGAATCCAAAGCAGGCTCCAGGCTCTGAACTGTCAGCACAGAGCCTGATATAGGGACTATAAGCTGTGAGATCATGACCTAAGCCAAAGTCAGACACTTAACCAACTGAGCCCACCCAGATGCCCCAAGATATCTTTTTAAATGTTTATTCATTTGTGTGTGTGTGAGAGAGAGACAGAGCATGGACAGGGAGAGGCAGAGAGAGGGAGAGACAGAGAAACAGAAGCAGGCTCCAGGCTCCACGCTGTCAGCACAGAACATGATGTGGGGCTTGAACTCAAGCACTACAAGATTGTGACCTGTGCTGAAATTGGACGCTTAATTGACTGAGCCATGCAGGCATCCCAAAGATATCTTTGTTAAATACTGATGTAATCTCCTTCAGAAATATACCCAGGAATGCTTGCTGGATTATATTGTAGGTTTCTTTTTAATTTTTTTTGAGCAAACTCCATACTGTTTAAATATTGGCTGAATTAATTTACATTCTTACCCTGAGTTCCCATTTCTTCACATCTGTGCTGGCATTTGTTGTTTCTTGTGTTTATGTGTTGTCTTTGTTTGTTTTTTGGATACTAGCTATTCTAACAGGTATAAGATGATACCTCGTTGTGGATTTGATTTGCATTTCCCTGATTATTAGCAATGTCAAGCACGTTTTCATGTATGTATTCACTATTTGCATGTCTTCTTTGGGAAAATACCTGTTCAAGTCATCTTCCCATTTTAAACTGTTTTTGTAATTATTATTGTTATTTTTTTATTTCACGTTTTTATTCAAATTCTAGTTAGTTACCGTATATGGTAAAATTGGTTTCAGGGGTAGAATTTAGTGATTTATCACTTACATCTAACACCCAGTGCTCATCATAAGTGCCTTTCTTAATACCCATCATCCATTTAGCCCATTGCCTGCCCACCTTTCTCCATCAACCTTCAGTTTGTTCTCTATAGTTAAGAGTCTCTGGGATACCTGGTTGGCTCAGTTGATTAGGCATCCAATTCTTGATTTTGACTCAGGTCATGATCTCATGGTTTGTGGAATTGAGCCCGCATCAGGCTCCATGCTTCAGTACGGAGCCTGCTTGGCATTCTCTCTCTCTCTCTTTCTGCCCCTCCCCTGCTCTCTTGCTCTATCTCTCATAACAAATAAACAAACTTTAAAAAAGAGTCTCTTCTGGTTTGTTAGTTTTGGAATTATTGAGTTGTATGAGTTACTTATATATTTTGGATATTAACTCCTTATAAGATATGAGGTTTATGGGGCACCTGGATGACTCAGTTGGTTGAGCGTCTCACTTCGACTCAGGTCATGATCTCCTGGTTAGGTGTGTAAGTTCGAACGCTGCATTGGGCTCTGTACTGACAGCTCAGGGCCTGGAGCCCACTTCAGATTCTGTGTCTCCCTCTCTCTCTGCCCCTCTCCCATTCATGCTCTGTCTCTCCAAAATGAATAAATGTTTAAAAAAATTTTTTAATAAAAAAGATATAAGGTTTACAAATATTTTCTCCCATTCTGTAGATTGCCTTTCTGTTTTTCTTTTTGATTGTTTCTTTTGTTGTGCAGAAAGATTTTCTTTTGTTATAACTCCTCTTACTGATTTTTGCTCTTGTTGCTTGTGATTTTGTTCTCATATCCAAAAAATCATTACCAAAACCAATGTCAGGGAGTTTCCTCCATGTTTTCCTGTAGGAGTTTTATGATTTCATATCTGACATTTCAATCCTTAATCAACTTTGAGTTAATATTTTGTGAGTAGTAGAAGATAGGGGTCAAATTTTACTTTTTTACATTTTGATGTCCACTTTTTCCGGTACTATTTATTGAATAGATTATCCTTTCCCCATTGGTCATTCTTTTAAAAAACTTAAATCCAGAATAGTTGACATACATTGTTTTATTAGTTTCTGGTATACAATTTAATTATTTGACAATTCTGTATATTACTCACTGCTCATTGTGATAAGTGTACTTTTAATCCCCTTCACCTATTTCACCAGTCCCCCACCTCCCCTCTGGTAAACATCAGTTTACTCTATAGTTAAGAGTCTTTTTTTTTTTTTTTTGGTCTCTTTTCCCTTGTTCATTTATTTTGTTTCTTAAATTCCAATATGAGTGAAATTATATGGTATTTGTTTTTCTCTGACTGACTTATTTCACTTATTGTTATGCTCTCTAGATTCATCCATGTTGTTGCTAATAACATTTCTTTTTTTTTTCATTTAATTCTTTTTATGGCTGAGTAATATTCCATTGTATATACATACTACATCTCCTTTATCCATTTTTTTATCAGTGGACATTTGGGCTGCTTCCATACTATTGTAAATAATGCTGCTATAAACATAGGGATACACATATATTTTTGAATTAGTGTTTTTATTTTCTTTAGGTAAATTTGCAGTAGTGTAATTACTGGATCATAGGATAGTTCTAGTTTTAATTTTTTTGAGGAACCTCCATACTGTTTTCCCTAATAGCTTCACCAGTTTGCATTCCCACCAACAGTGCATGAGGGTTCCTTTTTCTCCATATCCTTGCCAATAGTTGCTGTTTTTTGTGTTTTTGATTATAGCCATTCTAACAGGCATGAGGTGATATCTCATTGTGGTTTTGATCTCCATGTCTCTGCCAATGTGTGATGTTGACTATCTTCTCATGTGTCTGTTAGCCATCTGGATGTCTTCTTTGGAGAAATGTCTGTCCATATCTTCTGCCCGTTTTTATTTTATTTTATTTTTTTTTTTTCTTCTGCCCGTTTTTAAATTGGATTGTTCACTTTTGGGTATGGGTGTTGAGTTTGATAAGTTCTTTATGTATTTTGCACGCTAACCCTTTATCAAATATGTCATTTGCAAGTATCTTCTCCCATTCCATAGGTTGTTTTCTAGTTGTGTTGATTGTTTCTTTCGCTGTGCAGACGCTTTTTATTTATTTATTTTTAATTAAAACAATGTTTTAATGTTTATTTTGGGGGGGGGTCAGAGAGACAGACAGAGAGAGAGAGAGAGAGAGAGAGAGAGAGAGAGAGAGAGAGAGAAGCAGGTTCCAGGCTCCAAGCTGTCAGCCCAGAGCCTGACATGGGGCTTGAACTCATGGACTGCAGGATCATGACCTGAGCTGAAGTTAGACGTCCAACCAACTAAGTCACCCAGGTGCCCGCAGAAGCTTTGTATTTTGATGCAGTCCCAAGAGTTTAGTTTTGCTTTTATTTCCCTTGCCTCAGGAGACATATCTAGAAAGAAGTTGCTATGGCCCATGTCAAAGAAGATAACTGCTGGTGGTTTCCTCTAAGATTTTGATGGTTCCAAGTCTCACATTTAGGTCTCTAATCCATTTTGAAATAGTTTTGTGTTTGGTGTAAGAAAGCGGTATGGTTTCATACTTTTGCATGTTGCTGTCCAGTTTTCCCAACACCGTTTGTTGAAGAGACTGTCTTTTTTCCATTGGATATTCTTTCCTGCTTTGTGGAAGAATAGTTGTCTGTATAGGTGTGGATCCATATCTGGGTTTTCTAGTCTTCTCTAATTATCTATGTGTCTATTTTTGTGCCAGTACCATGCTGTTGTGATCTATAGCCTTGTATATAGCTTGAAGTCCAGAGTTGTGATGCCTCCAGCTTTGCTTTTCTTTTCATCATTGCTTTGGCTATTTGGAGTCTTTTATGGTTCCATATAAATTTTAGGATCGTTTGTTCTAGCTCTGTGAAAAATGCTGTTGGTATTTTGATAGGGATTGCATTAAATGTGTAGATTTCTTTGGGTAACACAGACATTTTAGCAGTATTTTTCTTCCAACCCATGAGCAAGGAATGTCTTTCCATTTTTTGGTGTCATCTTCAATTTCTTTCATCAGTGTTTTATACTTTTCAGAGTACAGGTCTTTCACCTCTTCGGTTCAACAACACAAACAACAGGTGTTGGTGAGGATATGGAGAAAGGGGATCCCTCTTGCACTGTTGGTGGGAATGAAAACTGGTGCAGCCTCTCTGGAAAGCAGTACAGAGGTTCCTCAAAAAGTTAAAAATAGGACTATCCTGTTATCCACCAATTGCACTACTAAGTATTTACCCAGAGAATACAAAAATAATTCAAAGGGATACATGCACACTTAGCTTTATAGCAGCATTATCTACAATAGCCAAAGTGTGGAAACAGCCCAAGTGCCCACTGATTGATGAATGGATAAAGATGTGGCATATATACACAATTGGAATATTACTCAGCCATAAAAAAAGAATGAAATCTTGACATTTGCAATGATATGGATAGAGCTAGATAATATTATAGTAAGTGAAATAATCAAGTTAGAGAAAGACAAATGCCATGTGATTTCACTCATGTGGAATTTAAGAATCAAAACAAATGAGCAAAGGGGGATAAAATAGAGAGTGGCAAACTAAGAAATAGATTCTTTTTTCATTAAATTTTTTTTAATGTTTTATTTATTTTTGAGGCAGAAAGAGACAGAGCATGAGCAGGGGAGGGGCAGAGAGAGAGGGAGACATAGAATCTGAAGCAGGCTCCAGGCTCTGAGCTGTCAGCACAGAGCCTGACGCGGGGCTTGAACTCACAAACTGCAAGATCATGACCTGAGACGAAGTCGGAGACTGGGTGGCCGATTGAGCCACCCAGGCGCCCCAGAAATAGATTCTTAACTATAGAGAACAAACTGATGGTTATCGAGGAGAAGTGGGTGGGGGAATTTGTTAAATGGGTGATGGAGATTAAGGAGTGTACTTGTGGTGAGCAGTGAGTGTTATATGGAAATGTTGAATTACTACATTGTACACCTGAAACTAATATTACACTGTATGTTAACTAAATAAGACTTAAATAAAAACTTAAAAATACAGTGATACCTTAAGGATAAGAAAAAAGTTTTAAAAAGTTCTTCAATGTACTATATGACATACTTTACTATTTATACTTAGGAATTAGACAAGAATGACTAAACTGATTTTCTCTGTGACTTCTACTGTGGACTCAAAACAATTTAATCCATTTTAAAGTTATTTAGTCCATTTTTAAGTCATTTGAAAACAGTGTAATCATCTGTGGGGCTTAGGCCTGGAATCAACCATGGCCTTTCCTGGCTGATAGACAACAAAAAGAAAAAAAGTATCTCATTCTCTTGAAACAGAAAGGAAAAAATGTGTGTGTGTGTGTGTGTGTGTGTGTGTGTGTGTGTGTAAATGTATACACTATATATATATACATGTGTATACATATATATACATATATGTATGTATGTGTGTGTGTGTGTGTGTGTGTGTGTACACACTATTCTAAGACAAAATTATTTTGTTTTTAGACAATCCCATATCATGTAATTGAATAAAACTCTTGAAATAACCTTTGGGTAAGACTATTGCAATGAATTACTTTAAAATACATATGGCAACAAAAGTCTAAAGATTAAAGTAGAGATATTTGACTATGTCTAGTCAACAGATAAACAACATTATGTTATGGAATAGTGCTTCTTTTTTTTAGCTGGCATTATAATTGTCAAAATTAACTGAAATTTTCAAGCATCAATATTTTAAAATAAATTTTCCTGTCACCCTTAATTTGTGACCAGAAGATCACCTTGCATCATTATCAAAATATGAATATTTAAATAGAGGATATTCACATATTAGCCCACTACATTTTTATCCCTGTAAAACACAAGAACTGGGATAGGCAGAGTAATGCCTCTTCCCAAACATGTTCACATTCTACACCTGGAACTATCACTATGTTTTCTTACATGGCAAAAAGTTTTTGCAGATGTGATGTTAAGATGAGGACATTGTTCTGGATTATCTGAGTGTGCCCAGTGTAATCACAGGGTTCGTAAGGAAACAGGAGGGTCAGAGATAGAGTCAGGGATCCTATTATGGAAGCAGATCAGAGCAATGCAGGACCAGAGGCTAAGATCTGGGTGGCCTGTAGAAGCTGGAAAAGGCAAGGGAATTGATTTTTCCCTGAGAGCCTCCAGAATAAAAACAACCCTGCTAACATCTTGACTTTACTCTAGTGAAACCTATTTCAGACTTATTATCTCTACAACTGTAAGATAATAAATTTGTGTTGTGTTGCTAAGGCCTGTGTGATAACTGTTCCACCCTGTGATCAGTATTGGACCTGGATAGTGGTCTACTATATAGTTCAGCTTTTAAACCCTGTGGTTTGCTGTTTAGAGCGACATCTAAACAGCTTTGAGGTGAGCCCATGAGTTTATACACAAATTTATGGAGTCACTCTTCTGATCCCCCTTGTTCTCCATGACTCTCTGGGGCCTCTATTTCTGGTCCTTCCTTCTGAAAGCTGAGGTTTCAGTTTCTCTTTCCATGATGTTGTCTGTCTGTAGGACCAAGAAAACAGTTGACAGGTTTTTAGAAAGTAACAGAGATTTATTTCCAGTTTCAAGATATACTATAAAGCTGTAATAATCAAAGCAATATGATAATTGTGCAAAAATTTGACACAGATCAGTGGGACAGAATAGACAGCACAGAAATAAACCTACATTTATATAGTTAATCTACAGCAAAGGAGGAAAGAATATGCAATGGACAAAAGACAGTCTCTTCAATAAACAGTCTGGGCAGTAACACGCAAAAGAATAAAACTAGGCTGCTTTCTTATACCATATACAAAAATAAACTTAAAATTGATTAGAGTATGGGATGCCTGGGTGGCTCAGTTGGTTAACCATCTGACTTTGGCTCAGGTCATGATCTCATGGTTTGTGAGTTTGAGCCCCACCTCAGGCTCTGCACTGCTAGATAGACAACAGCCAATTTTCTGACAGTTTGACTGTCTGACAGTGCAGAGTCTGCTTGGGATTCTCTCTTTCTCTCTCTCTGCCCCTCCCCCCTCAAAATAAATAAATAAACTTTAAAAAATGGATTGAACACCTAAATGTGGGACTTGAAATCATAAAACTCCTAGAAGAAAACATAGGCAGTAATTACATATTTTCTTTTGATTTTCCATTTTAGTCAGTTGTCTGTATCACTACTGTCAATCCTCTCTTTTTGTTGTTGCTTTCCTTTGTTTTCCAGATAATGGTTGCTTTTTTTTTAGACATTGCAACTATAATCTCCTTAACTGTTGTTTGCTAGCTTTGCCATAGTTTCTTCATTGAATAATATCCTTCATTATTATGTGTTGTAGGACTCATTCCTTAGGTCCTATTTTCTACTTTTTCTGAACTAATCCCTTTGTCAATATCATTTAGTCTCATAATTTTAAATGTTGTTTACATGGCAACAATTTTCAAGTTTATAACTCCACTCTACATATTTCAAAGTACAGACTCCTACATCCAACTATATAGTAAACATTTCCACTGGAAGTGACAGATATACATCTCTAACTTCATAGATTACACAGTTGATTTTTCTCTCACAAATCTGCTCTTCTCACAGTCTTCCATATTTGAACTGAAGGCAATTCTGTTACCTTCGTTGCTGAGGCAATAAACTGTTGAGTCATTTCTGGCAAACTTTCTTTCAAATCTCAGGCCAAAACGAATATATACATTTCATGATAATAATATTTTATCTATATCTATCTATCTATCTATCTATATTGAGAGAGAGAGAGAACATCTTTTATATGCTAGTCATCTCTCTAGGCAATAGGTATACATCACTGAACAAAATAGACAAAAAAGCCAAACTCTTGAGGGACAAGAAGGAGAGGCAAACAATAAATAAGAAAATGGTGAGTTACGTTTAATAAAGTGATAATAATTTATGTTTTGGCATAACAAAGTAGAACAGATTAAGATGATCAAGAATGTATAGGGTATAGAAGTACATGTCACAATACTAAATAGCTAAATAGGATAAATAATTGCAGATCTTATTACAAAGTTAATTTTAAGCAAAAATTTGAAGTAGCTGAAAGAGTTGGCCAAGTGTTCTTTTTTTTTTTTTTTTGCGGGGGTGGGGAGGGTTGGTGGGAAACATTACAGGCAGAGGGGAAAAGGGGGAAATCTAGAAGGAAAGCCATAAGGAAGATATGTTCTTGGTGTGTTCAAGGAACAGCAAGAAGACTGGTGTCATTAGAGCAGAAAAGTGAATGGTCATTAGTGCAGTAGTAAATGAGAACAGGATGTTAATGGGAGAACCAGACAATTTGAGCTTGGTTATAGTAAGGCTTTGTTTTGTACTCTGAGTGAAATGGGATCTAGGATTTTCTTTTCAGGACGGGAGTGATATAGCTAATGTCAGTCTGGCTGCTGTGTTAAAAATATAATGCTGAGAAGAAAGAGTAAAAGCAGAAAGATATGATAAGAGACTATATCAGTAATTCCAATGAGAAATTATGATGACTTTGACCATGTTGGTAGCACTTGGGAAAATAAAATAGTGAGATTCTTAGTATTTTTTTCAAATCTATGGAACTTGCAAGAATCAGACAATGAACATTCATTTATCCTTCATTTAAGTTTGTTAATTGTTAACACTTGCCACATTCTCTCTCTCGCTTGTTCTCTCTTGATTAAATATATATGTATTTATTATTTAAATATAAAATAACTATGGGGCGCCTGGATGGCGCAGTCGGTTAAGCGTCCGACTTCAGCCAGGTCACGATCTCGTGGTCCGTGAGTTCGAGCCCCGCGTCAGGCTCTGGGCTGATGGCTCGGAGCCTGGAGCCTGTTTCTGATTCTGTGTCTCCCTCTCTCTCTGCCCCTCCCCCGTTCATGCTCTGTCTCTCTCTGTCCCAAAAATAAATAAAAAACGTTGAAAAAAAATTTAAATATAAAATAACTAAATATATATTTATTATTTAATATATTTAATATAAATAATTAAATATATCATTATTTAAATATATAATATTTATAAATATATAAATATATGTAAATATATTCAAATGTTAATCTCATTCAGAAACCCCCTCACAGATATACCTAGAATAATGTTTAACCAAATATGTGAGCACTCCATGGCCCAGTCAAATTGACACACAATGAGACTGTTAATTTTATAACAGAATTCATAATAGAAACCCTGAATAAGTAATGTCATAAATCTAACCTTTTCAAAATTGAGAAAATTTTCTCCAAAATGGTATAATCATAAAGAATGTGGAATGACCTTCAGTAATGAATATCAATTTACTCAACATAAGAAAACTCATACTGGTGGAAAATACATTGAAAGTAAGGAATATGAGAAGATGTTTAAATTTAATTCAGTCCTTACCAATATAGAGAATAAAGATAGTAGAAAATTTATAAATGTAAAGAATGTGAGAATGTCGTTATTTCTGTGGATAATTTAGTCATTACCAGAAAGTTCATACTGGTGAGAAATCCTGTGAGTATAAAGAATGTAGGAAGGTCGTTAGAGCTGAGTTCTTTTTGCAAACCAGCAAATTCAAACTGCTGATAAGGGTTATGAATAATAGCCATGTGGGAAAGCCTTTACTGTGAGTGGACAAGTTACTTAACATCCAGAATTTACACTAATGTGAAACCTGATGAATGTAAGATATGTGGAATGATGTTTCTACTTAATTCAGTCCTTACTAAATGTTAGAGAATTCATACTGGTGAGATTTTTTTTTTATGAATAGGAGAAACAAAATAAAGCTGTCACTGTATATGGACAATTTATTCAATGAAAGAATTCTTATAGGTGATAAATCATAGGAATATAAAGAATGTGGGAAGATCTTTAGACCTGACTGAGTTCTTTTTTCAATCCAGAGAACTCATACTGGTGATACATTTTATGAATGTAAGGACTGAGGAAAGACTTTACTGTGTGTGGATAAGTTACTCAACATCAGATAATGTAAACAGATGAGAAATCACAGGAATATGAAGAATGTGGGAAGGTCTTTAGACCTAATTCAGTTTTTTCTTCCTGTCAGAGAATTCATACTGATTATAATCTTTATGAATGTAAGAAATGTGGGACAGCTTTTATTGTGTATGGAGAAGTTACTCAATTCAGAGAATTCATACTGGTAGGATAACTGGTTAGTGTAAGAAATGTGGAAAGATATTTAGACTTTACTTAGTTTTTATTATAATATAGAGGATTCATACTGCTGAAAACCTTTATGAATGTAAGAAATTTAATAAAGTTTTTACTGTGTAGACAACTAACTCAACATCAGATTATTAATATTGGTGAAAAAAACAACAACCCTATGAATGTAATAAAAGTGGGAAAACCAGGGGCGCCTGGGTGGCTCAGTCGGTTGAGCGTCCGACTTCAGCTCAGGTCACGATCTCGCGGTCCATGAGTTCGAGCCCCGCGTCGGCCTCTGGGCTGAGGCTCAGAGCCTGGAGCCTGCTTCCGATTCTGTGTTTCCCTCTCTCTCTGCCCCTCCCCCGTTCATGCTCTGTCTCTGTCTGTCTCAAAAATAAATAAATGTTAAAAAAAAGTGGGAAAACCATTATTATGCAAAAACGGGTTACTTAAGAATAGAGTATTAATATTGGTAAAAGGTTCTTTGAATTCAAGGAATGTGGGAAAGCTTTTAGCTATAATCCAAAACTTAATATGTGTTGGTTAATTTATACTGGGATGAATTATGAATGTAGGGAATGTAAGAAAGCCTATGGTCAAGGAAGGCACCCTAACCTGCAAAGGAGAATTCATACTGTGAAAACCACATAAATATAAAATATTGTGGAGAGGCCTTAAGTCATGGCTATAAAATTATTCAACTTCAGAGGATTCATATTGAGAAAATTTCTGAATGCAAGATACGTGATAAGAGCTATCCAATGCCATGCTTTCTTTAATTGGTATGAGGAGTCTTCCACCTTGAAATTGAGCTTTAAATTTGCCTCACTAAGTAATTCCTTAGCTAAAACAAATTAAAAGTACAAGAAACTTAGAACTGCCTCATTTGTAGATCCACAAAAACCTGTTCTACTCCTTTACTGATCTCCTCTTCTTCCCCTACCCCTCTCCACCTCCAGGACCATGTTTAACTTTCATCGATCTTTTTAAATGTTTTTATTTATTTTTGAGAGAGAGAGAGACAGAGCAAGTGGGGGAGAGGCAGAGAGAGAGAGAGAGAGAGAGAGAGAGAGAGAAAAGGAGACACAGAATCCAAAGCAAGCTCCAGGCAAGCAGGGCTTGAACTCACGAGCTGTGAGATCATGACCTGAGCAAAAGCTGGACACTTACCCGACTGAGCCACCCAGGTGCCCCTAGCTTTCATTGATTTCTTAAATTTACTCCTCCTCCTCCTTTTTCTTAACTTCAAAAACCACCTTAATGCATCTTAAATTGATACTTCCTTTTGGGGAATACCTCAGCATGTAGTTATGTTTATATCTCTGTGCTATTGTTTGGACCTTCCATATCCCAAAATGAAAAGAGAAAAGTGTCTTTCAAGATGATAATTAAAAAAAATATTATAAAGTTTTTTTTTCCTTTTGAAAGAGAGAGAGTGAGCATGAGCAGGGGAATGAGGCAGATGGAGAGGGAGAATCCCAAGCAGGTTCCATACTCAGTGTGGAGTCTGAGGTGGGGCTCCATCTCCTTACTTCAGCTGAAATCAAGACTTGGTTGCTCAACTGACTGAGCCACCCAGACATCCAAAGCTTTTGTCTTTTATTCATGTAGAACATTACATTAATTGATTTTCAGATGACAAAACAACTTTGCATTACCCGGATAAATCACCATTAGTCATGATGCATGATCCTTTTTAAACATTCCTGGATTTACTGTACTAGTATTTTGTTGAGTATTTTTGTGTCTGTAGTCATAAGAGACAGTTGTTGGTAGGGCTTTTTCCTCATGGTGTCTTTGTTTTATTTTGGTATCAATGGCCTCATAGAATGAGTGAAGATGTGTTCCATCCTTTATGTTTTAGACCAGGTTTGTGAATAATTCGTATTCTTTTTTTTTTTTTTTTACTTTTTTGTTGTTTTTATTATGTACTACATTGATAGACTGCATAACCTAGAAAGGGTAGATGAGCATATAACCACGTTATTTTTCATCAATCAGGAAAAGGCTTCCTTAATTGATACCCTCCAAACCCTTTGAAAAATGGCAACCATTTTTTCTTTGCCCCCATTAGTGAACCTGTGGATGTGCACAATGGCTATGTGGGGGATGACCAAGCACATGGCCATGATGCAGATCCCGGGCAGAATCTTGAACCAAATTGCGCCATGGTTTCCAGGGCCAAACACTTCCTTCCTGGATCCCTAAAGGTGACTCAGCCTTGTCCTCTTCCCTGTAGGCTTTATTAATTCTTCTTTAGATGACTATCTGGTTCTGGGCTTTTCTTGTGGGTGGTTTTTAAATTATTATTACTAATCTAATATCTTCATTTAAAATTTTTTAATGTTTATTTTTGAAAGAGAGAGACCATGTGTGAGTGGGGGAGGGGCAGAGAGAGAGGGAGACACTGAATCTGCAGTAGGCTCCAGGCTCTGGCTGTCAGCCCAGAACCTAATGTGGGGCTTGAACTCAAGAACCGCGAGATCATGGTCTGAGCTGAAGTCAGATGCTCAACTGACTGAGCCATTCAGGTGCCCCAATATCTTCATTTGTTGTAAGTTAATTCAGATTTTTATATTTATTCTTGACTTTTGATAGGTTGTGTCTTTCTAGGAATTTTCCCATTTCATCTCCATTACCTATTTTGTTGGCCTACCATTGTTCATAGTATAACCTATCATTCTTTTTCCTTTTTTTATTTCTACATTTCATTTCTGATTTCAGTAATTTGATTAGTCTCTCTTCTTTTTCTTGGTCATTCAAGCTAAAGGTTTGTCAATGTTATTGATCTTTTCAAAGAGCTAGCATTTGGTTTCATTGATATTTATTATTTTTTTATTCTCTTGTTCAACAATATCTACTCTAATCTTTTATTATTTCTTTCCTTCTGATTGCTTCTGTTTGCACTTCTTTTTTTCTTTCATTGTCTTAAGGTGGAATTTTCATTTATTGATTTAAGATCTTGCCTCTTTTTGAGTCAAAGAATTTATGGTTATAATTACTAATAAGTATTTGTCTTCCCTAAGTTATGGTATATTATGCTATATTTTTATTTACTTCAGACTACTTTCTTATTTTTCTTGAGATTTCTTCTGTTACCCATTGATTATTTAGTAGTGTATTGTTTACTTTTTACACATCTTTTGCATTTCCCAAATTTCTTTCTGTTATTAATTTTACATTTCCATGAAAGAGGAACATCCTTTTATGAGTTCATTCCTTTTAAATAGATTGAGGCTTAATTTATAGACCAGCATATGGTCTCACCGAGAGAATGTTCTACGTGTACTTGAAAAGAGCTTATTCTGATGTTGTTGGGTGGAGTTGTTTGTAGAATTCTGTTAGATCGAGTTTGTATAGACTGCTCTTCGAGTCTTCTATTTCCCTGTTGATCTTCTGCATAGTTGTTTTATACCATATTGATAATGGAGTATTGAAGTCTTTGTCCATTGCTGAATTGTTTATTTCTCCCCTCAATTATGTCAGCCTTTGCTTCATATATGCATGGCCTCTGTTGTTAGGTGGATATATGCTTATAATTCATAACATAATTTTTATAATAGAAAACATAATTCTTTAGTTTTAGTAACATTTTTGCTTTAAAGTCTATTTTATCTGATGTAAGTATAGCCACTGTAATTTCTTCTTGGTTACTGTTTGCTTGATTTATCTTTCCCCTACTCTTTCAATCTATTTGTATCTTTGAGTCTAAAGTATATCTTCTGTAGGCAGCATACGATTTGGATCATGTTTTTAAAAATCAATTCTGCTAATTGCTGAATGGAGAATTTGAATGGAGAATTTAACCCATTTACTTTTAGAATAATGGTATGCTGACAAGGAAACATTTATCTCTACCACTTTGCTATTTATTTTGTATATATCATATAGTTTTTTAAATTTTGGTTTCTCATTTACTCCATTACCACTTTCGTTTGTGTTTAGTTGATTCTTGTAGTCGTATGTGTTAATTGCCTTCTCATTTCCTTTTTTGTTTTTCTATAGGTATTATCTCTGAGAGTATGAGATTATCTATAATATTCTGAAGTGGTGACAATCTCATTTTGATTGATATCAAGTTAACCTCAATTACTTACAAGAGCTCTTCTTCTGTGTGCCTCTATCTCCCCTGCTTTATATTTTGATATACACATTTCATTTTTATATATTGTGTGCTTAATAAGATATATTAAAATTATTTTTATGCATTTGTCTTTTAAATTATGTAGAAAACAAAAGGTGGACTTACTAACCAAAATAACAATAATATTGACTTTTATATATGGTCATTATTTCCATTAGCTGGATCTTCATTCAAATTCAACGTTTACTGCCTACCATCCTTTGATTTCAATCTGAAATACTGTATTTGGCATTTCTTGTAGTCCATGTTTAGTGGTAATGAACTCCCCTGGTTTTATCTTGGAATGTCTTCCATTCCCCCTCAATTTTGAAGGACAGTTTTGCCAGATACAGAATTCTTGGGAGACAGAGTTTTCTTTCAAAATTGTAAATATATTATCCCACTATTTTCTGGTTTCCAGGATTTCTGGTAAGAAGTCAGGTGATAATTTTATTGAGCATCACATGCTGAGTAGCTTCTTTTTGCTCCATTCAAGATTCTTTCTTTGTCTTTGAACAGTTTGACTATACTGTACCTTAGTGTGTGTTTCTTTTGGTTTCCATTTGGAGTTCGTTGAGTTTCTTGGATTTGTAGATACATGTCTTCCATCAAATCTGAGATATTTTTGCCTATTATTTTTTCTTTTAAAATTTATTTTGAATTTTAATTTCAGTATAGTTAACCTATAGTGTTATATTAATTTCAGGTGTATAATACAGTGATTCAACAATTGGACATATTACTAAGTGCTCATCAGTATAAATGTACTCTTAATCCCCTTCACCTATTTCACCCATCTCCCCACCCACCTCCCCTCTGGTAACCACCTGTTGTTGTCTATAGTCAAGATTCTGTTTTATGGTTTGTCTGTTTTTTTCCCCTTTGTTTCTCTTTTTAAAGTTTATTTATTTATTTTGAGAGAGGCATAGACAGCATGAGTAGGGAAAGGGGCAGAAAGAGAAGGAGAGATAGAGAGAACCCCAAGCAGGCTCCACACTGCCATCACAGAGCCCACATGGGGCTTGAACCCATGAAACTGTGAGATTATGTATGACCTGAACCTAAACCAAGAGTCAGACGCTTAACTGACCAAACCACCCAGGTGCCCCTGTTTTGTTTCATAAATTCCACATACAAATGAAATCATATGGTATTTGTCTTTCTCTGACTTATTTCACTTACCATTATACTCTTTAGCTCCATTAATGTTGTTGCAAATGATAAGATTTCCTTTTTTATGGCTAAAAAATATTCCTATATTATAAATATAATATAAATATTCCTATATTATAAATATAATATTCCTATATATTGTAAATATAATATTTGTGTATATGAATATATACGTATATATTTGAATATATTTGTATATATTCATATATAATATTCATATATGTTCATATAATATTCATGTATTCAAATATAATGTTCATATATATTCATAAATATATTCATATAATATTCATATATAAATATACTATTCATATACTATTCATATAAATATTGAATTCCTTGATTAATTTTTTATAGAAATATTTATTTTTACTGCTTTTGTGTTTCCTACCTTTCTACTGTCACTTTTGGTCTCTCCATCAGGATGTTTGTTTTCTTCTCCAGATTAGGGAAATTTTCAGCTATTATTTCTTCAAATAAATTTTTTCCCTTCTCTCTCTCTTCTTCTGGTACTCCTATAATGCAAGTATTGTTACATTTGATGGAGTCACTGAGTTCCCTAAGTCCATTCTCATTTTGCATAATTGTTCTTTCTCTCTTTGTTCAGCTTCATTACTTTGTCTTCTAGATCATTATTTCTTTCCTCCACTTCTTCCATCCTGCTTTTCTTTGTATCAAGTGTGTTTCTAATCTCATTTATTGTACTCTTCATCTCTGATTCTTTTTTTTTTAACTTTTTGAAAATCTCTGTGGTAATGTTCTCACTAATGTCTTCCATTTTCCCTCAAGTCCAGTGAGTATCATTATGATTGTTGCTTTAAATTCTCCATTGGGCATGTTACTTTTATCTTCCTCACTTAGATCTCTGACTGTGGCCTTGTCTTGTTCTTTCATTTGGGATAAATCCCTGTCTTCTCATTTCATCTAAGTCTCTGTCTGCTTCTCTGTTTAAATGTTTTATTTATTTATTTATTTTATGAGACAGAGCATGAGCAGGGAAGAAGCATTGAGAAAGGGGACAGAATCCCAAGCAGGTGCCACACTTCCAGTACAGAGCCTGATGTGGGGCTCAAACTCATCAATCGTGAGGCCATGACCTAAACCAAAATCAAGGGTCAGCCAGTTAATCAACCGAGCCACCCAGGGCGCCCCTGCTGCTTTGTTTAGAAAAGCCAGTTACATCTCTTCCTGAAAGTAATGGCCTTATGAAGAAATCATGTATTGCCCAGGCCTGATGCTTTAGGGAGTGTCAACAGTGTGTACAGCATGCACTCTGCTTTTCTGTTCTGGCTGCTCTATCCTTCAGGCCAGTTGTTTGCAGAGCCTCACTTTGCCTGCTGTGGGCAGTGTTTGGTCTCTGTACTAAATGTGATGAATTTTAACTAGGTGTGCTCTGGTCTGCTTGTGAATGAGATCTGTCACTACTTCCACCAGAACTGAGGCCCTGCAAAACTCTCTGGTCAGGAGGCATGGTGTGGGCAGGGGTTTGTGCTAATCTTCTGGAGGAGAGGCCTGCCATGCTTGGACTGAGGTAAGTGTGACTGATAAGGGCAATTCCACCAAAGTACAGGGGGTACGTCTTAATGTAGGCAAGTCAGGCAGCCAGTTTCTGAACTGTGCTCCTTCCCACAGGTGGCTCTCTGTTTATTCTGAGGGGAAGGGGAGGGAAATGGCCCCAGCCATCTCCTTTGTTCTCAGAGCCATGTCCCTGTGAATGCTGTCTTTCAGGGATATGCTCCATAAGAGCAAATAATCTGCCCAATGTGTGTCTCAGGCACTCTTCAGATCACTGTTTTCATGATGTATACTCCCAGGTTGTTTTTCTGCCTTTTCTCCAAGAGCCTCCAGGCTCTGCAGCCAAACCCACTGACCTTTAAAACACCAGGCTTTAAGCTCCACTAGTTGTAAGAACTCATGAAATGCAGCCCCTCAGATTTTCAAAGCCATTGGCTATGGGAAACATTCTCTTTTCTGTGTTCCCCTCTCTCTTACCCTTCTCCACAACCATGGCTCCCTCCCTTCTACAGCAGCCAGAATCTGTATCTCCCTTAAACCATGCCTCCACATTTCCTACTCTCTTCAACATGGCCATTTCTCTCTCTCTCTAGTTGTGGAGTTTGTTCTGTAAGTCTTCATGTCAATTTCTAGGGCATTTAAGATGACTTGATAGTTACCTAGATGTATTCATGGGATGAGGAGAGCCTAGGGTCCTTCTACCCCACCACCATCTTCCTGTTAGTCTTTCCCTTTACCTTCAATCTGTATGTGTCTTTAGATCTGAAACGAGTCCCTGGGAGGCAGCATATAGATGGATCTTGCTTTCTTAAAGTTTATTTATTTATTTTGAGAGAGAGAAAGAAAGAGAGAGAGAAATCATGGGGGTGGGGAGCAGAGACAGAGGGGGAGAGGGAGAATTCTAAGCAGGTTCGGCACTGTCAACGCAGAGCCCTACATGGGGCTGGAACTCATGGATGTGAAATCATGACCTAAGCTGAAATCAAGAGTCAGATACTTAAACAACTGAGCTACCCTGGTGTCCCTTGTTTTTTTAAAAAATGGTTGTTTATTTTTGAGAAGGGGGGGAGGGGTCAGAGAGAGAGAGAGAGACAGAAGATCTGAAGCAGGCTCTGTGCTGAGAGCAGAGAGCCCGATACAGGGCTTGAACCCACAAACCTATGAGATCATGACCTGAGCTGAAGTTGGACTCTTAACTGACTGAACCACCCAGGCACCACTGTTTTTGTTTTTTTTTTTTCTGTCACCATGTGTCTTTTGATTGGAGCATTTATCCATACATTCCAAGTAATTATTGATAGGTATGTACCTAGTGCCATTTTGTTACTTGTTGTATGGTTATTTTTGTAGTTCTTCTCTGTTACTTTCTTCTCTTGTTCTCTTCTCTCATGATTAGTTGGCTTTGTTTAGTGATATACTTGGATTCTTTTATTTTTGTATGTCTATTACTGTTTTTTTTTTTTAATTTGTGGTTACCATTAGGGATGTAGATTACATCTGCATATAGCAGTCCATATTAAGTTGATGCTTGCTTAAGTTTGAACCCATTCTTTACTCCTCTCCCCCACCAAGTTTTAGGTATATGGTGTCATACTTTATAACCTTTTAATTTGTGAGTCTTTTGACTGAGTTTTACAGACATACTTAGTTTTTACTGCTTTTTGTTTCCTTTTTTCCTTACTCTTACTTATGATCTTTCCTTTCCACTCTAAGAGTCCCCTTTAACATTTCTTATAGGGTTGGTTTAGTGGTCCTGAATTCCTTTAAATTTTGTTTGTTTGGGAAACTCTTTATTCCTTCTTCTATTCTGAAAGATAGCCTTGGTGTATAGAGTATCCTTGCCTGCACACATTTTCTTTTCAGCATCTTGAATATATCATGCCACTGCCTTCTGACCTGGAAAGTTTCTGCTGAAGAAATGAGCTTAATTGCATAATAGGGTTTCCCTTAAATGTAACTGCTTTCTTTTCCCTTGCTGCTTCCCTTTATCACTACTTTTTTTGCCATTTTAATTACTGTGTGTCTTGTTGTGGACCTCATTAGGTTGATTTTATGGGGAGATCTTTGTGCCTCCTGAATCTGGATGTCTATTTATTTCCCCAGATTTGAAAAGTTTTTCTCTCTTTTTCTTCTGCAAATGTTATTATGCTTGATCGTGTTACTGAGTTCCCTAAGTCTGTTCTCATTTTGCATAATTTTCTTCCTCTCGTCTGCTCAGCTTTATTATTTTCCATTACTTTGTCCCTCAGGTTGCTGATTGATTTTTCTGCTTCCTCTAGCCTACTATTTATTTCTCCTAGTGTATTTTGAATCTCATTTATTTTGTTCTTTTTCTCTGATTGGTTCTTTTTTATCTCTTTTTTAAGGGTCTCACTGATGTCTTCCATTCTTTTCTCAAGTTCAGTGAGTACTTTTATAATTATTATTTTAAATTCTTGATCAGGCGTATTACCTATCTCTGTTTCACTTAGGTCTCTTGCTGTGATCTTGTCCTCTTCTTTCATTTGGGACATGTTCCTCTGTCTTTTCATTTTGTCTAACTCCCTGTGTTAGTTTCTCTGTTAGGACAGTCAGCTACATCTCTTGCTTGAAAGTAATGGCCTTATGAATAAGAGATCCTGTAGTGCCTTGCATTGTAGTGTTCCCTGTTCACTGGAAACTGGCATTTCAGGCATGTCTCCTATGTGTGTTGTGTATGCCCTGCTTTTGCAGCTGAGCCATTTTTTCTTTCAGTCCATTTGTCTGCAGTGGCTCTCTTTGCCTGTTGTGGGCAGTGTTTTTGTCCCTGTGGTGTTACTGGGCCAGTCTAGGGCCACTTGGACTTGAGTTGAGTCAAACCAGGTGATTGCCAGAGATGCAGTAACACAAAACTGCAAGGTGTTTTCCCTGTTTTGTCCCCTGAGAAATTTTCATTGGTGGGCAGGCCCTTCAATCAGACCGTCTCTCTGTCCCCATCCCACTTCTGGGGCCACAGTTGGCCTGGTGTACGGGTATATGTGGTTATCTTTCTCTCTCTCTAGTACAGGAGTTACCCTGGAGTGGTGCTGTCCTCTGTCGGGGCTGCTTGCACGCTGTCAGGCCTGCAGTACTACCCTGAGTGAGCTGTGGCCAGGAGCATACTGGGGGGGCCACATCTACAACATACTCAGAGAATGGGGGTGGTAGCAGTGTTAGCAAGTTAGGTAGCAAATGTTAGCCCTGCACTGGCTCCTGCTGACATTTTTTCAAGTGATCTTCTTGTCCATTTATATTTGTCTTCAATTTCTGGGTCTCCAGTAATGTAGTATTTGTATTCTTTATGGTATCTCATATGTCCCTTAGGCTCCACTTACTTTTCTAAAATTTTTTTTAAATGGCTATTAATTTTTGAGAGAGAGAGAGAGATAGTGAAAGAGAGAGAGAGAGAGAGAGAGAGCGCAAGCGCAATCTGGAGGAAGGGAAGACAGAAGGTGACAGAGGATCTGAAGCAGGCTCTGCACTGTCAATGCAGAGCCCAATGCAGGGCCAGAACTCACTGACCATAAGATCATGACCCGAGGTGAAGTTGGACAACTAACCAAATGAGCCACCAAGGCACCCCCTACTTTTCTTTTTTCAATAATTTTTCTTTCTGTTCCTCATATGATAAATTACATTGTCCTGTCTTCAGGTATCTGCTAATTCTTTCTTCTGCCTAATCAAATCTGATGTTCCGCCCCTGTGGTGAATTTTTTTCATTTTAGTTATTGGATTTTTCAGCTCTAGAATTTGTTTGGCTCCTTTTTGTAATTTCTGTCCTTGTGTTAGCATTCTCATTTTGTTCATATATCATTTTCCTGATTTCTTTTACTTCTTTGTCCACATTTTCCCTCAACTCTTTTGGCATATTTAAGACAGTTATTTTAAAGTCTTTGTACATTAAGTGTAATGTCTGAGCTTTCTGAGTCAATTTCTGCCAATTAATTTTGTTCTTTTGAATGTTTTACTGTTTTTTTGTATGCCTTGCCATTTTTTTTTTGAACATTGGGCATTTAGCTATTATGTGTTAAGTCTAGAAATCAGGTTATACCCCTTTCCCTGTACTTTGATAGTTTTTTAATTCCTAAGGGCTATAGTAGACTTTTTGCTTTGAGACTTTCCCAAACTGTTTTTCAAAAACTATTCCTTGTCGAGTGTGATCACTGAAGTCTCTGTTTTTATAGCTCATGTTTTGTTAATGTTTTGAAAGAGATTCCTTGAATGCTGGGAGCTGAAATGAACAAAGAAAGAAACAAAAAAAATTCATAAGAGGAAAAAAGAGAACAGCCACCTCTCCCAGGATTACCAGATTGGCTCTATGTTGAGGTGCTTCTTCATCACTTAGCTGGTCTTGGCTTGTTCTGTGCCTAGGGATCAACCCAAGATGATAGTTTATGGTCTTCTCAGGACATTTCTGAGCATGCATCTTTCCTGGGTATGCACCTGGCTTTCTAAATTCTCTCATATGAGGAACATTTTTTTGATGTTTTTCAAAAAAAAAGTCGGGTGGGGGGAGCTTGAGAGGCTCATTGGTTAAGTAGCCAACTCTTGGTTTCAGCTCAAGTCATGATCTCACGGTTTGTGGGTTTGAGCCCTGTGTAGGGGTCTGTGCTAACAGCATGGATCCTGCTTCGGATTATCTCTCTCTCTCCCTCTCTCTCCCCTCCCCCACTTGCACATGTGCACTCTCCCTCTCAAAATAAATAATAAAAAGATTTTTTTACTCCAGCTTCTCTTTCAGGTCTCAGATGGTCTTTTGTTATGACTCCATGCATAATCTTTTGCCCCAGATGTCTGGGGGTTTCAAGTTTACTTTGTAGTTTTGTGAACCAGTGCCTACCACTTTTCCAACCTGCACTCTGATTTACCTGAAAGAGAAAAGTGCCTTCAGTCCTTTCAGCATCACCTAGGCAGGTTAGAACAGCAAACCCAATAACTTGCAAATAAGTCCTGCTGTGCTCTATCTGGTTCAAGGGAGGCAACTAGAAAGTGGGCTGCCATCTGTTCATGAGTAAGTTTAATGATCCATCAGGGAAGAGGTGAGGCAAAGATGAGTAAAACACAAAGATATTCTACCATTTTGAAGATGGCTTTTTACTGATGGGGTATTTGCTTGATTGCTCTAAACATTTGAATGTTTTCCAGAGTTCCTATAAGGTTGGCCCAGACAGCTTCTTGTTGTTTACTTATGATGTTTCTGTGGTGGAATGAGAACTTGGAGCTTTCTAGGCTACGTTTTTGCTGATAATACTCCTGATTTTTAAATTAATGTTCACATTTGAAATAATTGTACATTCATATGTACAGTTGTAAGAAATAATAATCCACTCTACCCTTTACCCTCTTCCCCCAATAGTAAGGTCTTGCAAAACTATAGTTCAATAACACATCCATGACATTGACATTGATATAGCCAAGATACAGAACATTTTCATCATCATAAGTATCCCTTTGATTGCCCTTTTATACTCACACCCACTTCTTTGTTAACCCTTGTAATCACTAATCTGTAATCTATTTCTAAAATATTATCATTTCAAGAATGATACATAAATGGAATCAGGCGTTATGTAACCTTTTAGGATTAGTTTTTTTTTTCCTTCACTTGGCATAGTTCTCTGGAAAATCATCCATGTTTTGTATGTATCAATGGTTAGCTCCTGTTTATTACTGAATACAATCCCATGATATGGATGTACCATAGTTTGTTTTATTACTCTCACACTGAAGTATATCTGCATTGTTTTCACTTTTCTGGATACTGTGAATAATTCTGCTAACAACATTTTTGTAAAGGGTTTTGTGTGAACATGTTTTCATTTCTCTAGAATAAAAGCCCAGGAGTACAATTATATGTATATGTTTCTTTATTATTTTTTAAACGTTTTCTTTTTTTAAATCTTTAAAAATGTTTATTTCTGAGAGAGAGACTGAGCATGAGTGGGGGAGGGGCAGAGAGGGAGATGCAGAATCTGAGGCAGACTCCAGGCTTTGAGCTGTCAGCATAGAGCCTGTCAGCATAGAAACTTGAACCCACAAACTATGAGATCATGACCTTAGCTGAAGTAGGACGCTTAATCAACTGAGCCACCCAGAGAAACACCCTGTATGTTTCTTTAAAGGAAATCTGCCTAACTGTTCTCTAGACTGGCTGTGGTATTTTTCATTCTCACTAGGTATGTATGAGTGAGCTACTTTCTCTACATTCTTGCTTACATTGAGGTCACAATTTTCATTTCAGCCATTCTGATATTTTTTAAAAATTTAAATCCAAGTTAGTTAACATATAATGTAATAATGATTTCAGGAATAGAATTTAGTGATTCATCACTTACATGTAACACCAAGTGCTCATCCCAACAAGTGCCCTCCTCAATGCCCATCACACATTTTGCCCAGCCCCCACAACACCCCTCCAGCAAACCTCAGTTTGTTCTCTGGATTTAAGAGTCTCTAATGGTTTGTCTCACTCTCTGTTTTTATCTTATTTTTGCTTACCTTCCTCTACATTCATCTGTTTTGTTTCTTAAACTCCACATATGAGTGAAATCATATGAAATTTGTCTTTCTCCAATTGACTTATTTCGCTTAGCATAATACACTTTAGTTCCATCCACGTTGTTTCAAATAGCAAAATTTCATTATTTTTTTTAATTTTATTTTTAACTTTTATTTATTTTTGAGACAGAGAGAGACAGAGCATGAACAGGGGAGGGGCAGAGAGAGAGGGAGACACAGAATTGGAAGCAGGCTCCAGGCTCTGAGCCGTCAGCCCAGAGCCTGACGTGGGGCTCGAACTCACGGACTGCGAGATCGTGACCTGAGTTGAAGTCGGACGCTTAACCGACTGAGCCACCCAGGTGCCCCAAAATTTCCTTATTTTTGATTGCTGAGTAATATTCCATTGTATATATATACCATATCTTCTTTATTCATTCATTAGTCAATGGACATTTGGGCTCTTTCCATACTTTGGCTCTTGTCGATTGTGCTGCTATCAACATTGGGATGCATGTGTCCCTTCGAATCAGCATTTTTGTGTCCTTAGGATAAATACCTAGTAGTGCAATTGCTGGGTCATAGGGTAGTTCTATTTTTAATTTTTTGAGGAAACTCCATACTATTTTCCAGAGTGGCTGCACCAGTTTGCATTCCCAACAGCAGTGCAAAAGGGTTCCTCTTCTCTGCATCCTTGCCAACATCTGTTGTTGCCTGAGTTGTGAATTTTAGCCATTCTGACAGACGTGAGGTGGTATCTCATCATGGTTTTGATTTGTATTTCCCTGATGATGGGTGATGTTGAATATTTTTTCATGTGTCTGTTAGCCATCTGGATGTCTTCCTTGGAAAAGTATCTGTTTATGTCTTTTGCCCATTTCTTCACTGGATTATTTGGTTTTTGGGTGTTGAGTTTGATAAGTTTTTTTAAAATAGATTTTGGATACTAACCTTTTTTTCTGATAGGTCATTTACAAATATCTTCTCCCATTCTGACAGTTGCCTTTTAGTTTTGCTGATTGTTTCCTGTACTGTGCAGAAGCTATTTATCTTGATGAGGTCCCAATAGTTCATTTTTGCTTTTGTTTCCCTTACCTCTGGAGACATGTCAAGTAAGAAGTTGCTTTAGCCAAGGTCAAAGAGGTTGTTGCCTGTTTTCTCCTTTAGGATTTTGATGGCTTCCTGTCTTATGTTTCATCCCTTTTGAGTTTATTTTTGTGCATGGTATAAGAAAGTGGCCCAGTTCTTCTGCATGTCGCTGTCTAGTTTTCCCAACAGCATTTGCTGAAGAGACTGTCTTTTTTCCATTGGATATTATTTCCTGCTTTGCCAAAGATTAGTTGGCCATACATTTTTGGGTCCATTTCTGGGTTCTCTATCCTGGTCCATTGATCTATGTATATGTCTGTTTTTGTGCCAGTACCATACTGTCTTGATAATTACAACTTTGTAATACAGCTTAAAGTCTCAAATTGTGATGACTCCATCTTTGGTTTTCTTTATGTAGATATAGATATAGATATAGATATAGATATAGATATAGATATAGATATAGATATAGATGTATATATATGGTTTATTTATCTTTGAGAGAGACAGAGACAGCATGAGTGGGGTAGGGACAGAAAGAGAGAGAGGGAGGGAGAGAGAATCCCAGGCAGATTCCATGCTATTAGCACAGAGCCCGATGTGAGGCTCAATCTCGCCAAACTGAGAGATCATGACCTGAGCTGAAACCAAGAGTTGGACGCCTAACCGACTGAGCCAGCCAGGTGCCCTGGTTTTCTTTTTTCAACATTACTTTGGCTATTTGGGGTCTTTTGTGGTTCCATACAAATTTTAGAATTTGTTCTAGCTCTGTGAAGAATGCTGGTGTTATTTTGATAAGGATTGCATTGAATGTGTAGATTTATTTGGGTAGTATCAACATTTTAACAATATTTGTTCTTCCAAGCCATGAGCATGGAATGTTTTTCATTTCTTTGTGTCTTCAATTTCTTTCATAAGCTTTCTATAGTTTTCGGTGTATAGGTCTTTCATGTCTTTGGTTAGGTTTATGGCTTGGTATTTTATGGGTTTTCGTGCATTTGTAAATGGGATCGATTCCTTGATTTCTCTTTCTTCTGCTTCACTATTGGTGTATAGAAATGCAACCAATTTCTGTACATTGATTTTATATCCTGCAACTTTGCTGAATTCATGGATCAGCTTTAGCAGTTTTTTGGTGAGGTCTTTTGGGTTTTCCACATAGAGTATCATGTTGTCTGTGAAGAGTGTAAGTTTGACTTCTCCTGGCCGATTTGGGTGCCTTTTATTTCTTTTTGTTGTCTGATTGCTGAGGCTAGGACTTCCAACACTGTGTTGAATAACAGTAGTGAAAGTGGACATCCCTGTCATGTTCCTGACCTTAGGGGTAAAGCTCTCAGTGTTTCCCCATTGAGGATTATATTAGCTGTGGGTCTTTTGTGTATGGTTTTTATGATCTTGAGGTATATTCCTTCTATTCCTCTTTTCTTGAGGGTTTTACCAAGAAAGGATACTTTGTTTTGTCAAATGTTTTTTTTCTTAAAATACATTTTTAAATATTTACTTGGATTTGAGAGAGAGAGAGAGAGGGAGAGGGAGAGGGAGAGGGAGAGGGAGAGGGAGAGGGAGAGGGAGAGATGGAGATAGATAGAACGGGGAGGGGCAGAGGCATGGAGACAGAATCTGAAGCAGGCTCCAGGCTCTGAGCTGTCAGGACAGAGCCTGACACAGGGCTCGAACTCACAAGTCGCAAGATCATGCCCTGAGCCAAAATCACATGCTTAACCAACTGAGCCACCCAGGCACCCTTCAAATGCTTTTTCTGCATCTGTTGAGAGGATCATGTGGTTCTTATCTATTCTTTTATTAATGTGATGTATCACACTGATTGATTTACAGGTATTGAACCAGCCCTGCATCCCAGGAATAAATCCCACTTGATCGTGGTGAATAATTCTTTTAATGTATTGTTGGATACAGTTTGCTAGTACATTTTGATAGTTTTAATTTGCATTTTCCTAATAGCTACTGGTGTTGGAAATATTTTCACATATTTATTTGCCATCTGTGTACCTTTGGTAAAATATCTTTGCCCAGGTTCTAATTAGGCTGTTTGATTTTCTAGTATTTAGTTTTGTGTGTCCATTATATATTGTAGATACAAGTTCTTTGTCAGATATGTACTTGCAACAATTTCTCCAAAATTTGTAGATTTTCTTTTCCTGCTCTAAATGTGGCATTTCATAGAATAAAAGTTTTTAAATTTTGATAAAGTTCAATTTATCAATTTTTCCTCTTAAAGACTGTGCTTTTGGTGTCAGATCTAAGAATTCTTTGCCTTCCCTTAGATGCTACAGATTTTCTTCTCTCTATATATGTATTTTTAAGTTTTAGTGTTTTATATTTTACCTTTATGTTTGCGATCCATTTAGGGTTTTTTGTTTGTTTGTTTTTGTAGTTTTTGATCCACTACATTTTTGTTATTTTATTTATGTTGAAGTACAGTTGACACACAGTTTTACATTAGTGTCAGGTGTACAGTACAGTGATTTGACAATTATATGTTATCCTATGCTCAGCACAGGTGTAGGTATCATCTGTCACTGTAGAATGCTGTTACAATACAAATTACTGTGTTCCTTATGCTGTACCTTTCATCTCCGCAAGTTGTTCATTCCATAGCTGGAGTCTTGTACCTCCTATTTCCCTCCTGATCCATTTTGAGTTATTTTAGTATAAGATGTGAGACTTAGATCAAGGCAACAGTGGTGGTTTCTTCCTCTTCTTCTTTTCCTCATCTTTCTCCTCCTCCTCCTCCTTTTTCCTCTGCTACTTCTGCTTCTTCTTATTGCCTAACAAAGTCCAATTGCTCCAACACTGTTTATTAAAAAGCTTTCTTTTCTGCATTTAATTGTTTTTCATCGTTGTCAAAATTTAGTTAGTTGGGCACATTTTCATGGATCTATTTTTGGATTCCTTATTTTGGTCTGTTGACCTACAGGTCTATTCATCTGTCAATAACATAGTCTTGGTTTCTCTCTTTACATAATAAGTCTTAAAATAGGATACACTCATTCCTTCTCCTTTTTCCTTGTTTTTGAAAGTTGCCTTAGGTATTCTAGTTCCATTGCCATTCTATATAATCTAATTGATAGCTACAGAAAATGTTTGCTGGGATTTTGGTAAGAATCATGTTGTCTTTATATTAATTCATGGAAAATTTACATCTCCTTATGATATGTTGAGTCATCCAATTCATGAACACAGTCTGTCTCTCCATTTATTTATTCTTCAGTTTTTAAAATCAGTAGTGTTTAGTTTACTGAATACAAGTCGTATACATATTTTGTTACATTTATACCTAAATATATTTTTTGAGTGAATGTGAATGTAAATTATATTTTAAATTTAATTTTGGTGTGTATATTTTCACTGTTAGTATGTGTAGGTACAATTCATTTTGTATGTTTATCTTATTTTTTTGTGATGTTGCCAAGTTCACTTACTCTGGGAGTTTTCATTTATTTATTTATTTTTGATTCCTTGAGATTTTAATGTACACATTTATGTCATCTGTAAATAAGGACAATTTTATTACTTTCTTTCTCATCTGTGTGCCTCTTATTTCCCCCCCCCCCCCTCTTTTTTTTTTTCTTTATTGCACAGGCTAAATCTTCCAGCAGTAGGCTAAACAAGAGTAGTGAGTTCAGGTCTTTGCTTTGTTCCCAGTCTTAGGGTAAAAACTGGGATTCAATCCTTCACAATTAAGTATAATGTTAGCTATAGGTTTGTTATGGATACTGTTTATCATGCTAAAGAAGTTTCATGGTTTCTGAGAAGTCAGATGTAATTCTTATCTTTTTTTCCTCAAGGGGTAAGGTGTTATTTCCCTCTGGCTTCTTTCAGGACACAGATTTCAGAAAATATGTGACTTTCTGTAGTTTGAAATGGATATGCCTTTATGTAGATTTTTTAAAAGCATTTATAGTCCTAAATTATCTGAGCTGCATAGATCTGTGATTTGGTGTCTGCCATTAATTTGAGGGAAATTCTCAGTCATTATTATTTCAAATATTTCTTCTGTTCCTATCTCTTTGTTCTCCTGGTATTCCAATTATGTATATGTTATACCATTTGTAGTTGTTTCACAATCGTTGGATATTCTTTTCTGTTTTTTCATTGTTTTTTTCTCTTACCTTTTTGGTCTTTGATGATTCTATTTATATATCTTCTAACTGAGAGATTCGTACCTTACCCATGTCCAGTCAACTAATGATTCTATCAGAGACATTTGAGATGTAATCAATAATAATAAAATTATTATTTCTGTTACAGTGTTTTTATCTCTAGCATTTCTTTTTCGTTCTTTCTTATTATTTCCATTTCCCTCTTTACATTGCCCACCTGTCCTTAATGCTGTCATCTACTTTATTCATTAGAGCCTTGAGCATATTAATCATAGTTGTAAATTCTTGGTTTGATAATTAAAACACGCCCTTGTCATATATGGTTCTGATATTCATTCTGTCTCTTCGAATTGTGGAGTTGTATTTTGTTTTTGTTTTTGACTTTTGGTATGTCTTGTAATTTTTTCTTGATAGCTGGACAGATGTGCTGGGTAGAAGAGACTGCTATCATGTTCCTGTAATAGTATGGTAGTGAGGAGTGCAGAGAGGGGAGACATTCTACATTTCTGTGATGAGGTTTCAATCTTTTTAACTTTTTGTTTTAATTTACTTTGAGGGGGAATGGGCAGAGAGAGGAGAGAGACTCCCAATCAGGCTCCATGCTACCAGTGTGGAGCCATATGTGGGGCTTGATCTCACAACTGCAAGACCATGACCTGAGCCAAAATCAAGAGTCGGACGCTTGACCGATTGAGTCACCCAAGCGCCCCAGGTTTCAATCTTTTATTGAGCATATGCTTCTGGACTGTGAACTTCCCAAGTTTTCTCACTTCTCCCCACCCCCAGGTGAAACAGGATAGTTACAGTGTACTGGAATTGGGTATTTTCCCTTTCCCTCATGGAAAGCTAGAGCCTTCTGGAGCTGGATATTTTCCTTCCCTCAGAACAGTTAAGCTCTGATAATAACTCAATAGGTTAGCCTCTCATTAATTAGTTTCCCCTCAGGGAGACTCTTTTTAAGAAGAGCAGAATGCTCTGGATATTTCAAAATGGTTCCTTTTTCGCTCCCACTGCCAGAAGCATGAGAGGATTTTTCTCTTTCAGACTCTGTGGGAGTCTGTCCATGTTCCTGGAGGTAAATCTCAAAATATCACGATTCCATGACTGCTTCCCCCTGGAGTTTTCAATTCTCAGACTTCTACATACTAAGTCTCCAGTGATTCATCAGTTATAGTTCAGATTTCCCTACTCCAGCACTGATTACCACAGTGTTTTCTCCTCTTGAGTCTCTGTACCAGTAAGTTGTGACTCCCTATATCTCCCTGTGACTCTCTTATCTTTGGGTCATTGATTTTCCCAGTGTTCTCTCATCCACCCAACTTTTACACATCCAACAAGAGTTGTTGGTTTTCCAGTCTGTTCAGCTTTTAACTTGTCAAAATGGAGTGGTGATTTCCAAGCTCCTTACATTCAGAACTAGAAACTGTAAGTCCTTGAAAATATTTTTTATTTTTATAAAGTCTAATTTGCCTATCTTTTGTTTTGTTGCTTATGCCTTTGATATCATATTCAAGAAATCACTGCCAAAACCAGTGTCATGCAGTTTTTGCCCTATATTTTCTTCTAAGAATTTCATAATTTTAGTCTTATATTTAGGTCATGGATCCATTTTGAGTTCATTTTTGTATGTAGTGTTGGGTAAGGTTATAACTTCATTCTTTTGCATCCTGTTTTCCCATCAACATTTGTTGAAAAGACTCTTTTTTCTCCCATTGAACAGACTTGACACCTTTGTTGAAAATAATTTGACCTTATTTATATATGAGGATTTATTTCTGGAATCTCTATTCTATCGGTCTATGTTTGTCTTTAGGCCAGTGTCTTTAGGCCACACCATTTTGATTACAGGAGCTTTGTAATAAGTTTTAAAATCAGGATGTATGAGTCCTCCAGCTTTGTTCTTGTTCAGGATTGTTTTGGCTGTTTGAAGTCCCTTGAGATTCCATATGAAATTTTTTTTTATTTTTTATTTTTATTTTTTAACATTTATTTATTTTTGAGACAGAGAGAGAGCATGAACAGGGGAGGGTCAGAGAAAGAGGAAGACACAGAATCTGAAACAGGCTCCAGGCTCTGAGCTGTCAGCACAGAGCCCGACGCAGGGCTCGAACCCACAGACCGCGAGATCATGACCTGAGCCGAAGTCAGATGCTTAACTGAGCCACCCAGGCACCCCTCCATATGAATTTTTAAATGAGATTTCCTATTTCAGCAAAAAACATCATAGGGATTTTGATAGAGATTACATTAAACCTATAGATCACTTTGAGTTGTATTGACATCTTAATAAGTCTTTCAATCAATGAACATGAGATCTCTTTGCATTTGCTTATATATTCTTTAATTTCTTTCAGAAATGTTTTTGTTGGGGCACCTGGGTGGCTCATTTGGTTAAGTGTCCAACTTTTGATTTTTGGCTCAGGTCATGATCTCACAGTTTGTGGGTTTGAGCCCCATGCAGTCAGCATGGAGCCTGCTTGGGATTCTCTCTCACCCTCTCTCTTTCTGCCTCTCCCATTTGAGCATGCGTGTGTTCATGTGCTCTCAAAATAAATAATCTTTTTTATTTTATTTTATTTCAACGTTTTTTATTTATTTTTGGGACAGAGAGAGACAGAGCATGAACGGGGGAGGGTCAGAGAGAGAGGGAGACACAGAACCGGAAACAGGCTCCAGGCTCTGAGCCATCAGCCCAGAGCCCGACGCGGGGCTCGAACTCAGGGAGCGCGAGATGGTGACCTGGCTGAAGTGGGACGCCCAACCGACTGCGCCACCCAGGCGCCCCTAAATAATCTTTTTTAAAAAAGTGCTTTTGTTGTTTTCATCATACAAGTCTTTCACCTTGGTTAATTCCTAAGTATTTTATGATATTATGAATGAAATTGTTTTCTTAATTTCCTGTTCAATTGTTCACTTTTAGTGTATAGTGTTGCAGCTGATTTTCATGTGTTGACTTTGTATCTGCCACTTTGTTGAATCATTTATTAATTTCAAGTTTTCTGTGCAATCTTTAGGGTGTTCTATATATGAGATAGCATCTGTGAACAGAGATAATTATACATCTTCTTTCCCATTTTGGATGCCTCATTTTTGGGGAGAGGGTGGTTATTTGCTCTGGCTAGAACTTTCAATACTTTGTTGAATAGAAAAGGTGAAAGCAGGTCTCCTTGCTTTGTTCCTAATCTTAGAGGAACAGCTTTCAGCCTTTCACCACTGAGTATGTTTGCTGTGGGTTTTTCATGTATGGCATTTTATTATGTTAAGGTGGTTTCCTTCTATTCCTAGGATTCTGAGTGTTTTTATCATGAAAGAATGTTGAATTTTGTCACATGCCTTTTCTGCATCTATTGAGATTATCATGCGTTTTTTTCCTTCATTCTCTTAATGTGGCTTATTACATTGATTATGTATACTGAATCATCCTTACACTCCACAAATAAATCCCACATGCTCATGGTGTATAATCCTTTTAATATGCTGCTGAATTCAGTTTTCTAATATTTTTTTGAGGATTTTTGTTTTTTTGGAGGAATCAGTGTTCATGAGGGAAGTTGATCTGTAGTTTTCCTTTCTTGTAGTGTCTTTGTCTGCCTTTGGTATCAGGGTAATGATGGCCTAATAGAGTAAGAAAGTGTTCCTTCCTCTTTATCTATTTGGAAAAGCTTGAAAACGATCAGTATTATTTCTTGAGTGTTTGGTAAAATTCACCAATGAAGCCATTGGGCAAGGGCCTTTCTTTGTCAGGAGATTTTTAAAAATTACTGATTCATCTTTTTACTAGTTATAGGTCTATTTGGATGATGTAGCTATTTTCTCTGTGCTTACTGTGGACATTGCATTTAATATCTTACATTATAGTACTCTGAATTTGTACCAGCTTAAACTCAATAATATACAAAAACACTCTGCTATTTTAACAGCTCTCTCTGATAACAAAATTTCTAGTCATTTATGTCCGCATTTATTTTTTCCTTGAATATAATATCATGTAGCCTTTTATTTTCATAGTAACTACCATGATAATGCAGTCCATGGTTAACTATTTTTTAAGTTTCAATTAAGTGTCATCTGATCATTGTAAATGACATTTTTCTTATACTGAGAATATCTTCAAATCCAACAATTTTCATCAAAATAAAGAGGATGAAACATTACCATATGGCTTATGGTTGAGATTATATTTAAAGATCACTGTAATTCCCAACATTAAAACATGATAATTTATAGTTTTCAGTTAAATAGAGATACGTTTTAAAAGTCAAAATAAGCTTTTAACTGTAGAAAACAAAGTATATTTAATTCAACAGTTTTATGTTTGGAATATCTGAATGACAGCAAATTGCAGTTAGCATTATTCTATGTATTCTTCATAGTAATAAAATGCATAAAAGGAAATTTATACCACATTAAACTACCTTGTACATTAAAATATTGACAGTATTGTCTAAATCTATTAGCATTTAAAAAAGTATCAAGTTCTGAATTTGCTTCATTTCAAGAATAAGAGGGTACTGATGTATCTTATATTCCTGTACCTTTGTAATGAGGCAATTACTACATTGGAATTGCTATTAAAATTATAATCTGTTTTTTTTTTAAATAACATCATGTTTCATCTACATTTTAATTATCAAGTAAACAGTGACTTAGGCTTTCTGATTAGGAACTTATATGAATCCTTATTTATATTAATATCCTTAAATATCCATGGTACTTGAAGTAAAAATGTTAAGGCCATCCTTTTTAAAGTAACTTGTGATAGTTTATTCAGATCACATTTATTAGTCAAATTTTGATGTAATTATGGGGTTCTGATTATAAATTGCACTAAAGTTGAAAGAGAAGTTTAATAGGTTTTTCTCAAATAGTTTTTTTCTGAAAACCTAATCTTCACTTTAGATTTACATTTAAAAATTTGACTACAGATTATTATAATATTCTCAGATATGTGTACTTGATATTGATTCAATGTTAATTTTATTCTTATTGACATATGACAATGACTTAATAAGAAAAAAAGGTGCAGCTGAAAATTTGATATAGGAATAAAGATCCAAGGGACAGTAGCTTAATTTGGAATAATGACTTTTAGAGGCGAAAGTTATTAGTTCAGCACTTAGATGTTATATAACAAGAACAAAGGAAAATGTCCCAAATTTCATTATTCTAAGATTTCAAGTATCAAAAAGTGATGTCGCTGTTCATAAACACTGAAAGAATTTTAAATGTATTTCAGAAAAATTTCTAAAAATATCATAAGTAAGTTCCTGGTAATATTATTTTAAAAATTAACACGCACAATATCCTAGAATAAGGTGAACTTTAGTGGCCAAAGTGTTTTATTTTAAAGCTCCAGTATTCATTTACAAATATTTAATAATAAAAACATGAGCTGATAAATTGTTTTAAATGAAAAGATGTAAGGTTATTGGTGCATATTTCTATTTTCCCAAAATCTAATTGTAATATATTTGTGACCACTGCTAAAGGACAGTATTGAATTACATACTCTTAAGTGAGAGTGTACAGTCTTTAAAAGACATAATTGAAAGTGATTGCATTGAATAAATTGCAAATGAATATATAGCCTATTTTGGAAATCAATGAAGAATCTACAATCTACAGCATTAGCCACATGATGTCGCTGTATACCACAAAGTCTTGTCAATGTTAAGGTATAGATCACCAAAAACTAAGGGAGGAAGCTCCATTTTGTTACAGCCTGAGAGAAGACAAAAACAGGAGACATATTATTCAAGATATAAAGTAAAGAAAGCATGATTTTGAAGTGAGAGCGGTACCAAAGGTGTAGTGGTTTTGCGATGCTGTTTCCTAGGCAAGGAGGCAAGGGAGCCCAGCGCCTGCTGCTCTTCGTTTTGCTCCTCGCAGCCTGGAAGACTGGGAATGGTCAGGTCCACTACTCGGTCCCGGAGGAGGCCAAACACGGCACCTTCGTAGGACGCATCGCGCAAGACCTGGGGCTGGAGCTGGCAGAGCTGGTGCCACGCCTGTTCCGGGTGGTGTCCAAAGGCCGTGGGGACCTTCTGGAAGTAAATCTGCAGAATGGCATTTTGTTTGTGAATTCTCGCATCGACCGCGAGGAGCTTTGCGGGCTGAATCTGGAGTGCAGCATCCACCTGGAGGTAATTGTGGACAGACCGCTGCAGGTTTTCCATGTGGAGGTGGAGGTGAAGGACATTAACGATAACCCACCGGTTTTCAGAGGGAGAGAACAAAGGTTATTTATTCCTGAGTCTAGACTGGTGGATTCACGTTTCCCGATAGAGGGTGCTGCTGATGCGGACATTGGGACCAATGCTCTAATAACTTACACCCTCAGCCCCAGTGATTATTTCTCTTTGGATGTACAGGCAAGTGATGAACTGAGTAAGTCACTTTCACTTGAATTGAGGAAATCTTTGGATAGAGAAGAAACACCAGAACTTCGTTTATTATTGACGGCCACTGATGGGGGCAAACCAGAGCTGGAAGGTACAGTTCAGCTGCTGATCACAGTGCTGGACGTTAATGATAATGCCCCATTGTTTGCCCAGGCTGTGTATAGAATCCATTTATTAGAGACTACAGCAAATGGAACATTAGTGACTACATTAAACGCCTCTGATGCCGATGAAGGTGTAAATGGCGAAATTGTCTTTTCCTTCGGCAGTGATGTTCCCCTAAACATTCAAAAAAACTTCAAAATTGATTCCAGCTCAGGAGAAATTAGGCTAATTGGTAGACTGGATTATGAAGAAACAAAATCTTATGAAATTCATGTAAAAGCAGTTGATAAAGGAAGTCCTCCAATGTCAAATCACTGCAAGGTTTTAGTGAAAGTGCTAGATGTAAATGATAATGCTCCACAACTGGCAGTCACATCTCTGTCTTTGCCAGTCAGAGAGGACACTCCACTCAGCACCGTCATTGCTTTTGTTTCCGTGTCCGACCGCGACTCCGGTGTCAACGGGCAGGTGACCTGCTCTCTGATGCCTCACATCCCCTTCAAGCTGGTGTCCACCTTCAAGAATTACTATTCGCTGGTGCTGGACAGCGCCCTGGACCGCGAGAGCGTGGCGAACTATGAGCTGCTGGTGACCGCACGGGACGGGGGCTCGCCTTCGCTGTCGGCCACGGCCAGCGTGTCCGTGGAAGTGGCCGACGTGAACGACAACGCGCCGACATTCGCGCAGGCCGAGTACACGGTGTTCGTGAAGGAGAACAACCCTCCCGGCTGCCACATCTTCACGGTGTCCGCGCGGGACGCGGACGCGCAGGAGAACGCGCTGGTGTCCTACTCGCTGGTGGAGCGGCGGGTGGGCGAGCGTGCGCTGTCGAGCTACGTGTCGGTGCACGCGGAGAGCGGCAAGGTGTACGCGCTGCAGCCGCTGGACCACGAGGAGCTGGAGCTGCTGCAGTTCCAAGTGAGCGCGCGCGACGCGGGCGTGCCTCCGCTGGGCAGCAACGTGACGCTGCAGGTGTTCGTGCTGGACGAGAACGACAACGCGCCCGCGCTGCTGCCGCTGCCTGGGGCGGGCGGCGCGGGCGGCGCCGTGAGCGAGCTGGTGTGGCGGTCGGTGGGCGCGGGCCACGTGGTGGCGAAGGTGCGCGCGGTGGACGCCGACTCGGGCTACAACGCGTGGCTGTCGTACGAGCTGCAGCCGGCGGCGGGTGGCGCGCGCAGCCCGTTCCGCGTGGCGCTGTACACGGGCGAGATCAGCACGACGCGCAGCCTGGACGAGGCGGACTCGCCGCGCCAGCGCCTGCTGGTGCTGGTGAGGGACCACGGCGAGCCGGCGCTGACGGCCACGGCCACCGTGCTGCTGTCGCTGGTGGAGAGCGGCCAGGCGCCCAAGGCCTCGTCGCGGGTGTTGGCGGGCGCCGCCGGCGCGGAGACGGCGCTGGTGGATGTCAACGTGTACCTGATCATCGCCATCTGCGCGGTGTCCAGCCTGCTGGTGCTCACGCTGCTGCTGTACGTGGCGCTGCGGTGCTCGGCGCCGCCCAGCGAGGGCGCGTGCGGGCCTGGGAAGCCCACGCTGGTGTGTTCCAGCGCGGTGGGGAGCTGGTCGTACTCGCAGCAGAGGCGGCAGAGGGTGTGCTCTGGGGAGGGTCCGCCCAAGACCGACCTCATGGCTTTCAGCCCCAGCCTACCTCGAGTTCCAGGCTCCGCAGATGAAAGACAACAACCCTCAGAGTCAGAACACTTAGGAAAGGTGAGTCTTTTCCATCGATTCTAGAATTGTTCTATTTCCTTTGTTAATGATTCTATTTTGATTCATATTTGCTTATTTTTTAATCACTATCCTACTGTGCATTATATGGTATGAAATAGAGATGCATCTTGCACTGAGAACAATTTAATTTAAATGATTTCCTTATTTTCACATTTTGTTTTTTTCATAATTAAATCTGTTCATGAATAATAGGACCTTGAAGGATTGAAAAACACTTAAGCTAAATTTGAAAACTTATTACATGTAAGTAATTTTTTCTCAAAATTAAAAAAGTTAATAATTGGAAAAAATTTAAAGAGTATGAATATATAATGCATATTTCCTATTTACATCATCTATCCATTCTGTCAGAATATATTGGAATAGGACTATATGTATATCTGGATGTTTTCTAAATTATTCTTTCAATCAAGAATTCATTTGTCTTTATCTCTTTATGCAATAGGTAATAAATAAGGTTTTCATTTCCTTGTACTTGAAAGCAGCCTGAATGGATCTTTTATTGCCAGGACCTGCAAAAATACCTATCAGGGGTGCCTGGGTGGCTCTGTCAGTTAAGGGTCTGACTTCGGCTCAGATCATGATCTTGTGGTTGGTGGGTTTGAGCCCCACATTGGGCTCTATGCTAATGGAGCCTGGAACCTGCCTCCCTCTCTCTCAGCCCTTCCCCTGCTCATGATCTCTCTGTCTCTCTCAGAAGTAAATAAACATTAAAAAAAGTTTTCAAAAATACCTATCAAAGATCATTACAACACATGACATCACTTGGGAATAATTGCTCATGATACATATTTCTTTCAGGGGTCACATAGCTTGTGATTTGGAATAAAGATTTCACACTTGCAAAATCCTTAGAGTTTTAAGGTACAATAGAAAGTTCACTGAGGAAAGAACCCCCTTTCAATTTTGTTAAAATATCTTAACACTATAAAAATATCTTAACATTTACGAAATCACATTGTGGGTGGCCAGGTAGTGGGAGTTTTTTTTACATAAAAGTGGAGAGTACCCTAACTCAGGTGTTATGTTACTGGGTTGCTCAGTCATCCTTCCCAGTATCACTATCACCAGGCTAATGTGTACAGGTCTCCCACTGTGCAGAGACTGACCACCCGCCTCTGGCACCAAACTGTGCCCATGATAACATTTTCCACAACTGTGAGCTCACTCACTTTCTCCTGGCAGCATCCCTATAACTAATGAAATTGGAGTTTTCCCAAAAAGTAAAGACTGATATTGAATGACTACATTTTAATTGGAAATTCCTGTGTTGGGTAGTTAAAACATAAACTTGAAAAGTAAATGTTACACTTGGAAAAGAATTTAAACACTTCAAAAGAAGATGTGTTGGGGTGAAATAACTGTCTAAAACTGTCTTCTATTTGTTTTTTAGCCATATGCTGTTTTTTTCCCCATATGTATGTGGATATTGGTGAATTGTAGAAATAACTTCCACTAAGTGATCTGGGTCTTATCCATTTAACAGGCCAGATATTCATTTTCATCTGAGATCTGCTTTTAAAGGAATTGAAAAGTTAGGTGGGGAAATCTTTTAAGGATAGTCTGTTTCTACAGTAAACTTCTTAGTTGCTAAGAGTTGATACGCCTCAAAATTTAGGGAGTGTATATTTCCTGAGAATCAGAAATGTTTATCTGAGGCTTTATGGAGAAAAAGAAATGGTTTGAGCAAATAAGGAGGAACTCCCTTTTTTGGGAGGAGTCATCTTACCTAGAGTCTCATATCTACTCACTACTTTCTTGGGACTTGTGTGCAGAGTATGACTGGTCAGGTGGAATCTGTCCTACTAGAAGTCTGGCCCCTACCTTTGTACTACAGACAAATGGTAAGCTTTGAAAACTATATCCAGGTATACCCAGAACTCAGTTTATCACTAAGAGGGAATCACAGTCTATCACTGTACAAATTTTTATTGGTTATTTTTTAATTTTAATTTTTTTCTTACTGATTTTTTATTCCTTATTTACATTTTTAAATTAAATTGCCTAAGGAGATGTCTAAGTGAGAGTAGATATTATTCACTGATACTTTATCCACACATCAGCTCAATATTCTAGACTCATAGTTCCTTTAGTATTACCTTCATTGCCTATAATCATTATACTCTGTCATTAATTCCCTGTGGCATTCTACTTTGCAATTAGTATACTCTTAAATGTCATGAAATATATAGTATTATAAGTTGTCAGAGGTATTCCATTAATATGTTTTAAAATTTTAATTCTGTATCTTTTTAAAACTACTGCCTTTCAAGATTCTTCAAAACACTTGACATATAGATGCCTATAATTATTTCCTAGATCCATGCTTTTCCAAAATAATTCTTAAATGTTTCATGAACTAGTTCTTGAACATGTGAAATGTTCTTCGTGAACTAGTACAGTAGAATCAATTAGAAATTATGTAAGTTTGATATTAACACATATCATTAATGTAACTTACTTGTTTAGTTACTCGAGATAGTTTAAAATAATCTTTTATCCATTAAAATATTAATTGAACCTACCCTATGACCCAGCAATAGCACTGCTAGGAATTTACCCAAGGGATACAGGAGTACTGATGCATAGGGGCACTTGTACCCCAATGTTCATAGAGCACTCTCAACAATAGCCAAATTATGGAAAGAGCCTAAATGTCCATCAACTGATGAATGGATAAAGAAATTGTGGTTTATATACACAATGGAGTACTACGTGGCAATGAGAAAGAATGAAATAAGGCCCTTTGTAGCAACGTGGATGGAACTGGAGAGTGTGATGCTAAGTGAGATAAGCCATACAGAGAAAGACAGATACCATATGGTTTCACTCTTATGTGGATCCTGAGAAACTTAACAGAAACCCATGGGGGAGGGGAAGGAAAAAAAAAAAAAAGAGGTTAGAGTGGAAGAGAGCCAAAGCATAAGAGACTCTTAAAAACAGAACAAACTGAGGGTTGATGGGGGGTGGGATGGAGGAGAGGGTGGGTGATGGGTATTGAGGAGGGCACCTTTTGGGATGAGCACTGGGTGTTGTATGGAAACCAATTTGACAATAAACTTCATATATTGGAAAAAAACCAAACATTAATTGATAATTTGTTCTATTCTGAATGTGAATGATAAAATACGAGTTAAGTTGCAATCCTGGCTTGCATTCATTGAGTACATGGGGAAAAAAAGCTGGTATGAAAACTTTTCCCCTAATACTTAAATCATGTGTTTGATTTTATTTCAAGAGGCTCTGACTATAAGCAAAGCTTTTGACATGCTTTTACCTCTCTAAAGTCAACCTCTGCCCATGAATTTTCTCTGCTCAACTTGCAAATACCCAAAGAATTCATGCCTCTTGCTGAATTCTCAGAAACTTTTAGAATATTATATTGTCTCATCTTACATACGTTGAATGGTGAATTATGTTCCAAAGTTACTTTTCTCTCTCTATTGATTAGTTAAGTCACCAAAACTTTCAAGTCACAACTTTTTAAAAAACTGGAATCCAGAAATTCATCTAGAGCAGAGATCATTAAAAACACAATGATCTCATATTGCAATCATTTTCGGATATACAGGTAAATTGAAATGTATAAGTGGTGTGGAAATTTAAAAAAACACATACACTCTTACTTGGTATGACATGAATGTAGCAAATATCTAAATCACACAGTATTTTCATTTGTAAAAAACAAATTTACAAAAGAACTGCACTGTAAAAAACTGACTTCTGGTATATTTTATAAATAACAGTTAAGACAGACAACAAGGGTATAATTATTGGATAAAGCACACAAGAGTGCGTTATAAGCTTTCCATAAATAAATAAATAAATAATGTAAATTAACAATTGCCATCATAATATAGAAGTAAATATGTATGGATAGATGGTTATGTATATACACATACTTTCAATGCCTCGATGTTTTGGTGGTCATGAATATCAAAGGCCTGGTTTTGCTATAAAATGTAGACTTCAAGGCCAAGTGATAAAAGTTACGAGTTTAGACTCACATTGAGATCCCACCCAAACATCACCAATTAATATCACTTTTAAGTTACTTAAGTGATATCTGTTTTCACTTCCTTTTTGGTAAAAAGTGAATTGTATTGATACCTAGCTTGGAAGGTTGTTGTGAGAATATAATGGGATAACCCTATTATAACCCTATGCTTGTCACATGGGGAATATTTCCAATAGATGTCCACTACTGTTATAGCATTAATCACTATTCTATTCTTTTTAACTTTATGTCATGGATTGGAATATTTGGAAGTGATGAATTAGTATAAAAGCTATAAGGATATATATTTTTTTAATATAAAGAATTTGAAAAGTGCTCGGAGGATATTACAATGAAAATAGAAATTTGGGGAAAGTTCAGACCCAAGTAGTAAATTTATTTAATACTTACACGTTTAGCCACATGATGTCGCTGTCCACCACAAGGTGTTTCACCACAAAAGAAATACATCATGCATTACATACTCAGTTGCTGCTTTTCCCCATCCTCTGTGAAATACAGGCATGGTAAGATCATTTAAGAAAAACCGAGGAACCCAAATTATTTTTTAAAGTTTGGATCGATGCAAGAGTGACCCAATATTTGGAAAAGGCTTGCAGTGATGTTTTCATGGAGAGAAGAAGGTTCAGGAGCCCGGCAACTACTGCTTTCGCTTCTGCTCCTCACAGTCTGGGAGGCTGGGAGCGGCCAGGTTCACTACTCAGTCCTGGAGGAGGCCAAACACGGCACCTTCGTGGGGCGGATCGCCCAGGACTTGGGGCTGGAGCTGGTGGAGCTGGTGCCACGCCTGTTCCGGGTGGCGTCCAAAAGCCATGGGGACCTTCTGGAGGTAAATCTGCAGAATGGCATTTTGTTTGTGAATTCTCGCATCGACCGCGAGGAGCTTTGCGGGCGGAACCTGGATTGCAGCATCCATCTGGAGGTGATCGTGGACAGGCCGCTGCAGGTTTTCCATGTGGAAGTGGAGGTGAAGGACATTAACGACAACCAGCCGGTTTTTCCAATGGCAGTAAAAAAATTGTTTATTTCTGAATCCCGGCCGCCTGGTTCTCGGATTCCACTAGAGGGAGCATCAGATGCAGATATTGGAGCGAATTCTTTGTTGACCTACAGTCTTAACTCTAATGATTATTTTACCTTGGATATTAAAAGAAATGATGAGGATATTAAAACTCTTGGACTCGTGTTGAAAAAACTTTTAAATCGAGAGGACATTCCTGAACATCACCTAGTAATAACGGCAGTTGATGGTGGGAAACCAGAGCTCACTGGCACTACTCAACTGAAGATCACCATTCTAGATGTAAACGACAACGCCCCAGAGTTTGAGAGAACTGTCTACAAAGTGAGTTTATTCGAAAATGCTCCAAACGGTACCCTAGCAGTGACTGTTAACGCCTCTGATTTGGATGAAGGAGTAAATAAGGACATTGTATATTCTTTCAATACAGACATGTCATCAGATGCTTTGTCGAAATTCCACTTAGACCCAGTTAATGGATACATCACTGTAAAGGGTAACATAGATTTCGAGGAAACTAAGTTATACGAAATCCAGGTAGAAGCGACAGATAAAGGAAATCCCCCAATGGCAGGTCACTGCACGGTTCTGGTGGAAATTTTGGACACCAATGATAATGTACCTGAGTTGGTTATCAAATCACTGTCATTACCTGTATTAGAAGACGCTCCCCTCGGCACGGTCATCGCCTTGATCAGCGTGTCCGACCGCGACTCCGGAGTCAACGGGCAGGTGACCTGCTCTCTGATGCCTCACATCCCCTTCAAGCTGGTGTCCACCTTCAAGAATTACTATTCGCTGGTGCTGGACAGCGCCCTGGACCGCGAGAGCGTGGCGAACTATGAGCTGCTGGTGACCGCACGGGACGGGGGCTCGCCTTCGCTGTCGGCCACGGCCAGCGTGTCCGTGGAAGTGGCCGACGTGAACGACAACGCGCCGACATTCGCGCAGGCCGAGTACACGGTGTTCGTGAAGGAGAACAACCCTCCCGGCTGCCACATCTTCACGGTGTCCGCGCGGGACGCGGACGCGCAGGAGAACGCGCTGGTGTCCTACTCGCTGGTGGAGCGGCGGGTGGGCGAGCGTGCGCTGTCGAGCTACGTGTCGGTGCACGCGGAGAGCGGCAAGGTGTACGCGCTGCAGCCGCTGGACCACGAGGAGCTGGAGCTGCTGCAGTTCCAAGTGAGCGCGCGCGACGCGGGCGTGCCTCCGCTGGGCAGCAACGTGACGCTGCAGGTGTTCGTGCTGGACGAGAACGACAACGCGCCCGCGCTGCTGCCGCTGCCTGGGGCGGGCGGCGCGGGCGGCGCCGTGAGCGAGCTGGTGTGGCGGTCGGTGGGCGCGGGCCACGTGGTGGCGAAGGTGCGCGCGGTGGACGCCGACTCGGGCTACAACGCGTGGCTGTCGTACGAGCTGCAGCCGGCGGCGGGTGGCGCGCGCAGCCCGTTCCGCGTGGCGCTGTACACGGGCGAGATCAGCACGACGCGCAGCCTGGACGAGGCGGACTCGCCGCGCCAGCGCCTGCTGGTGCTGGTGAGGGACCACGGCGAGCCGGCGCTGACGGCCACGGCCACCGTGCTGCTGTCGCTGGTGGAGAGCGGCCAGGCGCCCAAGGCCTCGTCGCGGGTGTTGGCGGGCGCCGCCGGCGCGGAGACGGCGCTGGTGGATGTCAACGTGTACCTGATCATCGCCATCTGCGCGGTGTCCAGCCTGCTGGTGCTCACGCTGCTGCTGTACGTGGCGCTGCGGTGCTCGGCGCCGCCCAGCGAGGGCGCGTGCGGGCCTGGGAAGCCCACGCTGGTGTGTTCCAGCGCGGTGGGGAGCTGGTCGTACTCGCAGCAGAGGCGGCAGAGGGTGTGCTCTGGGGAGGGTCCGCCCAAGACCGACCTCATGGCCTTCAGCCCCAGCCTTCCACCCGGTCCCATTGGGGGGAATAGAGAAGAACAGCTGGATGTGGATGTTGATCTTTCTGCCAAAGTGAGTACAGATTTTTAAATCCTTTCAAAAATCGTTTTTTATTCTTCAATGTTTCTGTTCTTTTGGAAACTTATGTTTTTGGTGTTAGAGTTTTCCAGGGTTTTGTGGTTAAAATATTTGAACTCCTTGTGACAAATGTTTTGAACTGAATTAGCAATAAGTACTGAGAACCAAACTTGTAGTGTTGTTGTTGTTGTTGTTAATAGGTGCAGTAGTAGGATTATTTTATTGCTAAAGATAGAAACCAAATATATTTTCTTGGGTGAATTGTATTGTTTAGAATATTTGACTCCAATTGTGTTTTACTAATCCTTGCACAATGCTTCAATAGCTTTTGCCACTTTTTTTTTTTTGGAATTCCTACTAGATGTTAGTCCAAATGTCACTGGTTCATTTTATGAGTTCACCATAAATGCTCACCACTTCTTTTGGTTAATATATCCTTAGTTTCAAATATTAGTTTACTAAGCCTGTTGTCTGTATGAAGCCTCTTTTACTTATTTATTCATTTGTCTGAAGTCTTAGTTCCTTGTTTTTACTTGAACATGATTCATTTTAGTCCTTGTGCTCACATTTGGTAATACATTGTATTGTGGCTAGTTTCTCAGTTGGGTAAAGAAAACCACACACACACACACACACACACACACACACACACACACCAGAATAATAATTTTATTGGTTTAGAATTGTATCTTTAGGAGCACCTGGGTGGCTCAGTCGGTTAGTGTCCGACTTCAGCTCAGGTCCTTATCTCACGGTTTGTGAGTTCAAGACCCACATGGGGTCTGTGCTGACAGCTCAGAGCCTGGAGCCTGCTTTGGATTCTGTGTTTCTTTCTCTCTCTGCCCCTCCCCCGCTTGTGCTCTGTCTCTCTCTGTCTCTAAAAAATAAATAAATGTAAACAAAATTAGAATTGTATCTTTGTTCATCTTCAGTTTCTCACTACTTTAATTAGTAAGCATTGAAAAAATCAATAGTAAGTGAACTTTTATACTTCCTTCAGTGTATCTTCGTTTAGAAAACATTGGTTTTGAAAGTATATTATTAATTTTGTTAAGAATTGTTTTCCATCAGATGAGGCTCCTGGGTGGCTCAGTTGGTTGGGCATCTGACTTTGGCTCAGGTCATGATCTCATGGTTTGTGGGTTCAAGCCCTGCATCGGGCTTTGTACTGACAGCTCAGAGCCTAGAGCCTATTTTGGATTCTGTGTCTCCTTGTCTCTCGCTGCTCCTCCCCTGCTTGTGTGCTCTGTCTCTCTCTAAAATAAATAAACACTTGGGGCGCCTGGGTGGCTCAGTCGGTTGAGCGTCCGACTTCGGCTCAGGTCACGATCTCATGGTCATGGTCCGTGAGTTCGAGCCCCGCGTCGGGCTCTGGGCTGATGGCTCAGAGCCTGGAGCCTGCTTCCGATTCTGTGTCTCCCTCTCTCTCTGACCCTCCCCCGTTCATGCTCTATCTCTGTCTCAAAAATAAATAAACGTTAAAAAAATAAAAAAAAATAAACACAAAAAATTTTTTTAATTGTTTTCTGTCAGAAAACTTTGTTGAGAATGCTACTTTCTATCTAATTTAAAAACTACTCTACTAGCAAAACTTATTAATCATTAACCTATTTTGCAAACACTTAGTAGTAAGGATGCTAATGTCCAAAAACTCCAGTAAGTCAATGTTATTACTTGTGACCTTCCTCTGAATACTAACCTGTCTATTAAGGTGTGTTATATAGTATGTAAACCCTCCAAATAACTGCAACCAAATTAAACAAAATGAAATTATTTTGTAGTCATTTCTCTATTTAGCATTTGATCATTTCTCCAAATAGATGGACTTCCATTCAAGTTTCCTTGCCACTGGAAACTGAACCTTAGCCATATTAGAGATTAGAAAACAAGCAATTATTTCTAAACCATGAAAGACAAAATGAAAATACTAATCTTGCTTGTGGAAGGTGAATGGGTTCCAGTGTATATAATTATATAGAATATATCCACCTGAGTTATAACTACAACTTACTACTTCCTGTATGAGCATCCTTATCAAAACCTAGTTAATACTCAGTGACATTGTGGGCTGAAGCTAACATATACAACAGAAAGATAATCTTTTTTTCCCATTTTCCTTTCAATTTCTCTCACTATCCTTTGTTGACTTCTGTCCATCAAATGTTCACCACAGCATGTCCAACCTGAATTCACATGTTATTTCATTAGGCCTTATTTTCATCCTATTGTAATTATAGGGTCATGGAAAGTTTTTGTCTCCCAGGATGTGGAACGTCAGTCTTCAAATCGAGCTGTCCTCTTCAAATTCTTGACTAACAAGATTCTCAGTTAATAAGACATTTTAAAGACTTTTGAGTTTTTCTCTTTAGAAATATATTGCTGCTCTACCAGATTAATACTAATCTTTCTCACATAAATATCCTTTATATTCTTTTGTACTCCTCATCTATGCATTTAATTATTTTCAAAATAAAGTAAATGGACAGGGAATCTTTTCCATTGTCTTCCAGTGTGTTTCACATGTGTGATCATTTTTTGCAAAACTACAGTTTGGGTCCTCAGACAGAGCAACAATGCTAATTGATGTTTTAATTCAGAAAAGGATAGTTTTGTGTGAGTGTGGCTCTTCATAGAATGGAAGCCTAAAGCCAAAAGCCATTTTCAGTAGATTGATATTTTGTCCTAGACAACCATGAGGGAAAGAGGTTTGTGAATATAATACGCAAAGAAAGCTTGAAAATAATTATCATTAAAAAAGAAAAGAATTATGTCCTTTTATGTTAAGTTTCCTTATGTTAGGAAAATATATTGTGCTCTAGTTATTGAGAATTCTTCATTGGCTATTAAAACTCAGATGTCTCTAAGATCATGACTGCCAAAAAGCCAAATGAAACTAAGCTAAAATCCAGGTTTTCACTATGCAAATTGAAATATATCTTAATTAGGGCATCATATAAGGAAAATATTTTTGTATCTCTGGAAAATAATAGAGGCTGCTGCTGAGACATCATATTTGCCTAACTAGCTTTGTGACCACCTTAACTTAATGCATTTTATTAGGCAATTGAAGAGAACCAAATCATTCTATTAGGTAAATATTCAGGAAATACCTGGTATGTATTCCGAGCTCTTAAGCTAATAAGATATAATATTCTCTTTAAAAGTTTGTATTTTATAAAAGAAGGCTCCAGCTATTTGGATCTTTGTACTTATTACATGACACTCCTGTCATTAGACATACATACCCAAATGCCTAAAAAGGATAAATTAATGTAATAAATGGCCCAAGTGATTCAATCTGTATGCTATAGTATATAAAAGAGAGTAAAAGTACCTGCTAAATTGGTTTAATCATGAAAGTCTTCATTTCATTGGTCAAGAAAATTTTTAATGGTATAAAATGGGGGAAATTGCTGTATGAGGCATTTGGAAAAGATGGATCGTACTTATGAGGACGAATGATTATGTTTATTTGGTGAAAAATATTGTTGGAAGCAGGAAATTGTCCACTAGGACTAAAATACATGAGCACAGTACAAGAAAATAGAAATGTATGTACACTAGACACTGGAGAACAGGCAACTATTTATAAATCATAAGAGACAAATTGAGAATACCAATCTTGATTGTTGGAGGTGAGTGTATTTGTTAATAAAATTATTTGGAATACTTTCCCACACTAATTATATATTACAACATCGTAGTTCCTTCTTAAAGCTCTTTGCACCTTCAGCCCTGAGGTGAATTAATGAAGACTTTCAGTTAAGTGCTGGTAATTTCTGCTTCCTTTTTCAGACATTTTAAAAAGTCCCTTTCAAAGACTTATTCTTGGCATTGGAGGTTTCCTAGTTCAGAGGGTTCTCTGAAGTCTTCAACACCAGAAATATCAAATACAAAGATCAAAAGTGTGTCATCATTAATAACTATTTCCCCCCATTTTCAGGAACACATATAATCAGTCAAGAATTTTCCTAATCAACATTTAACAATTCTGTTTGCAAAATGTGTATTAACTCCAGTTGGGTCTCTATAAATAGTTAAAACCTGTATGAAAAAAGGATTTCCACTGAAGTAAAAGTTGCCCCTGTGGTGAAACTAAGGGTCACATTCAATCAGAGGTACAAAACGTGTAACTTAGTAGCACAAAATGTGTTGCTATTCTCCAACAGCATTAAAGTACGCGGAATGGCAAAAGAGTAAGACTGAGCAGTATCAGAATTTATTACTTACGGTTTGGAGCCACATGATGTCGCTCTGTACCATAAAATTGATCTGCTAGAGAAAAAGAATATCCCTTCTGTTATAAAGAAGCTGCATCCACCATTCAGATAGAAATGGAGGATACATCGGCATAGACTGAACGGTTAGAAGATATTTCTTGATTTTGAAACGAGATCCCTTAATGAAAACAAAGCACTGCGGGCTCGAGATGGAGTTTTCCTGGGCAAGCGGCCAGGAATCCAAGCGTCTGCTGCTCTCACTTCTATTCCTCGCAGCCTGGAGGGCGGGGAGTGGCCAGGTCCACTACTCGGTCCCGGAGGAGGCCAAACACGGCACCTTCGTGGGACGCATCGCTCAGGACTTGGGGTTGGAGCTGGCGGAGCTGGTGCCACGCCTGTTCCGGGTGGCGTCCAAAGGCCAGGGGGACCTTCTGGAGGTAAATCTGCAGAATGGAATTTTGTTTGTGAATTCTCGCATCGACCGCGAGGAGCTTTGCGGGCGGAACCTGGAGTGCAGCATCCATCTGGAGGTGATCGTGGACAGGCCGCTGCAGGTTTTCCATGTGGAGGTGGAGGTGAAGGACATTAATGACAATCCTCCTGTGTTCCCCGGAACACAAAAGAATCTATTTATGGCGGAATCCAGGCCTATTGACACTCGGTTTCCACTAGAGGGCGCATCGGATGCAGATATCCGGGCCAACGCTATGCTGACCTACACACTGAGCCCCAATGAATATTTCTCGCTGGAAAAGCCGTCCGATGACGAGCGGGTAAAACGTCTTGGACTACTACTAAGGAAATCTTTAGACAGGGAAGAAGCTCCAGAAATTATTTTAGTGCTCACAGCCACTGATGGCGGCAAACCTGAGCTGACTGGAACCGTTCAGTTACTCATCAAAGTGCTAGACGCCAACGACAACGCCCCAGCTTTTGACAGAACACTCTATGAGGTGAAAGTACAAGAAAATGTTTCTAATGGAACGTTGGTAATGAAACTAAACGCCTCAGATTTAGATGAAGGCTCTAATGCAGACATTATTTATTCATTCTCAACTGATATTTTACCAAATGTAGAATCCAAGTTTCACATAGATCCAATTACTGGAGAAATTATGGTAAAGGGATATATCGATTTTGAAGAAAGCAAATCCTATGAAATTCTTGTAGAGGGTATTGATAAAGGACAGCCCCCACTCTCTGGCCATTGTACAGTTATGGTGGAAGTCGAGGACACCAACGATAATGTTCCAGTAATGGAATTCAAGTCCCTGTCACTCCCAATCAGAGAAGACGCTCCACTAGGCACGGTCATCGCCTTGATCAGCGTGTCCGACCGTGACTCCGGAATCAACGGGCAGGTGACCTGCTCTCTGATGCCTCACATCCCCTTCAAGCTGGTGTCCACCTTCAAGAATTACTATTCGCTGGTGCTGGACAGCGCCCTGGACCGCGAGAGCGTGGCGAACTATGAGCTGCTGGTGACCGCACGGGACGGGGGCTCGCCTTCGCTGTCGGCCACGGCCAGCGTGTCCGTGGAAGTGGCCGACGTGAACGACAACGCGCCGACATTCGCGCAGGCCGAGTACACGGTGTTCGTGAAGGAGAACAACCCTCCCGGCTGCCACATCTTCACGGTGTCCGCGCGGGACGCGGACGCGCAGGAGAACGCGCTGGTGTCCTACTCGCTGGTGGAGCGGCGGGTGGGCGAGCGTGCGCTGTCGAGCTACGTGTCGGTGCACGCGGAGAGCGGCAAGGTGTACGCGCTGCAGCCGCTGGACCACGAGGAGCTGGAGCTGCTGCAGTTCCAAGTGAGCGCGCGCGACGCGGGCGTGCCTCCGCTGGGCAGCATCGTGACGCTGCAGGTGTTCGTGCTGGACGAGAACGACAACGCGCCCGCGCTGCTGCCGCTGCCTGGGGCGGGCGGCGCGGGCGGCGCCGTGAGCGAGCTGGTGTGGCGGTCGGTGGGCGCGGGCCACGTGGTGGCGAAGGTGCGCGCGGTGGACGCCGACTCGGGCTACAACGCGTGGCTGTCGTACGAGCTGCAGCCGGCGGCGGGTGGCGCGCGCAGCCCGTTCCGCGTGGCGCTGTACACGGGCGAGATCAGCACGACGCGCAGCCTGGACGAGGCGGACTCGCCGCGCCAGCGCCTGCTGGTGCTGGTGAGGGACCACGGCGAGCCGGCGCTGACGGCCACGGCCACCGTGCTGCTGTCGCTGGTGGAGAGCGGCCAGGCGCCCAAGGCCTCGTCGCGGGTGTTGGCGGGCGCCGCCGGCGCGGAGACGGCGCTGGTGGATGTCAACGTGTACCTGATCATCGCCATCTGCGCGGTGTCCAGCCTGCTGGTGCTCACGCTGCTGCTGTACGTGGCGCTGCGGTGCTCGGCGCCGCCCAGCGAGGGCGCGTGCGGGCCGGGGAAGCCCACGCTGGTGTGTTCCAGCGCGGTGGGGAGCTGGTCGTACTCGCAGCAGAGGCGGCAGAGGGTGTGCTCTGGGGAGGGTCCGCCCAAGACCGACCTCATGGCCTTTAGTCCCAGTGTACCTGACTCTAGGGACAGAGAGGATCTGCAGCCAGCAACTGGAGATTCCCTTTCAAAGGTTAGTTTTAAATATCTTTTAGTTAACCTGAATTATTTAAAGTTTTACTTTCCTTTATTCTATCAATTTCTTCCTAATTAAAAAATGTTTACAGTGAAATTTCTCTGAAATGCTTCTTCACTTGTTTTGTACCCAGTTTAGCTAATATCTTTTAGAATTATAGGACCCCAAGGCAATATATGTTGTCTTCATCATTCAATGCATATTTATATAATTAATGTTATAAATTTTGTGCTTACCGTCTTCACTATTTATTTTCAGTTGTAATCAACACTTGAGAGAACCTTTTCCTTTCATTTGCCTATAATACATTGAAAAGTGCCCAGATATAATAATATAACTCAATCAATTATTTGAAAGCGAAACTTTTATTTCTTCTGTGCTCTGGCACAGAGAACAAACCCAAGCCTCTTGTTAGTTCTCTGGCAACGCTTGTGATGTGTGTGGCTCACAGGCCTTCCCGGGGATTGTGACTCAGGCTTCTGACCAGATGCTGCTTCTGTCTGGCCCCCTGCGCTTAAGGTTACTCTCCGTCCGGGGTCGGTCTGTTGGTATTTTTTTTTTTAATGTTTCTTTTTAAGCTTTATTTATTTTTGAGAGAGAGAAACAGAGTGTGAGGGGGGAGGAACAGGGAGAGAGGGAGACACAGCCTCCTGTTCTACTTAAGAAGCTACTTAAATTTGGGGCACCATCTGACTTCTGCTTAGGTCCTGATCTCATGGTTCCTCTCTCTCTCTCTCTCTCTCTCTCCTCCTCGTGGGATTCTCTCTCTCTACCCCTCACTCACTTGCATCCTCTTTCTCTCTCAAAAAACAAAGCTACTTAAATGAACCTCCAAAATAACTTTTCCTTATTTCTCCCCAGATGTAGCCAGTTTTAACTCTATAACTGTTACTAGTTTTTACCTGTTTCCTGTGCTTTATCTATTGAGAATTTTTGCATCCATATTCATCAGGGATATTGGCCTGTAGTTCTCTTTTTTTACTGGGTCTCTGTCTGGTTTAGGAATCAAAGTAATACTGGGTTCATAGAATGAGTCTGGAAGTTTTCCTTCCCTTTCTATTTCTTGGAATAGCTTGAGAAGGATAGGTATTATCTCTGCTTTAAACGTCTGGTAGAACTCCCCTGGGAAGCCATCTGGTCCTGGACTCTTATTTGTTGGGAGATTTTTGATAACCAATTCAATTTCTTCGCTGGTTATGGGTCTGTTCAAGCTTTCTATTTCCTCCTGATTGAGTTTTGGAAGAGTGTGGGTGTTTAGGAATTTGTCCATTTCTTCCAGGTTGTCCAATTTGTTGGCATATAATTTTTCATAGTATTCCCTGATAATTGTTTGTATCTCTGAGGGATTGGTTGTAATAATTCCATTTTCATTCATGATTTTATCTATTTGGGTCATCTCCCTTTTCTTTTTGAGAAGCCTGGCTAGAGGTTTGTCAATTTTGTTTATTTTTTTCAAAAAACCAACTCTTGGTTTCGTTGATCCTGTGCTTTATCTAAATATAATTGCACAAAATGTGTTATGTGTGTGCCTGTGTTTGTGTGTTCTTCATATTTATCATTCATCATTCTCTGGAATCATCCATATTGCTGTGTGTAGTTGGAGTTCATTTTATTTGTTTTCTCTCCAGTAGTTTATGACTATATTATGAGTAATTTTCCCATTGTTGAGCATTTTGAATTGTTTCTCCTTTATGTCTGCTTCAAATAATGCTATCATAAATATATTCCAAAATTTTGGGGTGCCTGGGTGGCTCACTCAGTTGAGCGACTGACTCTGGATCTTGGCTCAGGTCATGATTTTACGGTTCATGGGTTTGAGCCCCGCATCCTCACGGAGCCTGCTTGGAATTCTGTCCTCTCTGCCCCTCACCTGCTTGTGCTCGCTCTCTCTCAAAATAAATAAATAAACTTAAAAAATATTTTCAGTGCCCATGTACACAGAATTGAAATTAGAACATAAAATATTTGCATATATTCATCTTTAATATACAAAACAGATTTCCCAAATGTTTTTTATCCATTTACACTGTGCTAACAGTGTATTGCTCTATATCATCTCCCTAATTGGGCATTGTCAGATTGTCTATGTAGTTGCTATTTTGCTGGGTGTGTTTAGTATTTCCATGTTATGTTTCCTGATTTATAAATGAGGTTGAGCACCTGTTTGTATTATTATTGGCCATTTTATATCTTATGTATACAATTGCTGTTTGAGTCTCTGCCTGTTTTTCTATTGTGTTGCATTTTCCCTTGCTTTTTGAAAATTTCGTATATTCTGGATATAACAACTTTCTTGCTTTTTCATTCTTCTCCTCTTCATTATTTTATCTTTTGGTGAATAGAAATTTTAAATTTCAGTTAAGTTCAATTTATCAATCTTTTCATTTTTATTCTATGTCATGTAGATAATTTCTTTGGTATGTTTTGTTTCATTGTTCACATAAGATATACATCCTTTTTTGAATTTTTTTTGTCTTTTGTGACATAGGGGTCAAGATTAATTTTCCCCAATGACATTCAACTGAAACAGCACCATTTCTTAAAAATGAATTCCACGTTTTGATAAAATATCCATTATATGGGTATGATCTTTTTTGTTCTATTTTTAAAATTTTTTTTTTATGTTTATTTCTGAGGCAGAGAGAGACAGAGCATGAACGGGGGAGGGTCAGAGAGAGGGAGACACAGACTCCGAAACAGGTTCCAGGCTCTGAGCTGGCAGCACAGAGCCCGACGCGGGGCTTGAACTCACAAACCGTGAGATCATGACCTGAGCCGAAGTCGGTCGCTCAACCAACTGAGCCACCCAGGTGCCCCTGTTCTAATTTTTTTGACTTAAAAACATTTTCTTACATCAATGCCATGTTACCTCTTCCATTTCCACCTAAATTTGTATATAAATTTCATAAGAACAATTTGGTGAGGTTTTTATTTAGATTGCCTTAAGTCTATTTAGAAATCTGAAGCACGTTGATATCTTTACAAAAATGAGTCAATTCATGAGCATGGTCTATTTATCTAAATAATCTGTATGTTTCTTAATATTTCACAGTTTTCTGTGTAGAGGTCCTTTACATATTTCACTAGATTTATTTTTAGCTATTGACATTGGTAATCATGATAGATATCAGCTCTAAGTTAAATTTTATTCTGTTTAATAATGGCACATGTGGATGTATGGTGTGGTTTGTTTTTGTTTTTGTTTTTTTTAATGTTTATTTTGAGAGAGAGAGAAAGAGTGAGAGTGAGTGTGGGGGAGGGATTGAGAGGGAGGAAAAGAGAGAATCCCAAGAAAACTCCACACTGTCAAGGCAGAGGCCAACATGGAACTTGATGTCTTGAACCCATGAGATCATGACCTGAGCCAAAGTCAGACTCTTAACTGACTGAACCACTCAGGTGCCCCTAGAATAATTTTTAGTAATTAAATTTTTTGTCAAATTTGGTGCAGCAGCATAAATTATTTATAAATCTGTAAAAGACTGCTTCAACTTCATGCGTTATTTTTGGGCAGTGTGGTAGACTTTTGTAAACTTTTACAAATAGCAGAGAAATATAGCTTAATAAAATTTTATTCTGGAGGATTTTTTTAGTGTTTATTTTTGAAGGAGAGAGGGACAGAGCATGAGTGGGGGAGGGGCAGAGAGAGAGGAAGACACAGAATACTAAGTGGGCTCCCTGGCTCTGAGCTGTCAGCACAGAGCCTGATGCAGGGCTTGAACTCACCAGCCTTGAGATCATGACCTGAGCCTAAGTCGGACCTTTAACTGACTGAGCCACCCAGGTGCCTCTATTCTGGAGTTTTGTAGGTAATGAATGACATCTAGACTCCAAAGCAAAATTAAATTTTCTAGTGTAACATCTTCCTGAATGCTTCCCATTATATTAAGTAGAGATACCTCAAAACTCTATCTGGTTTTCTTAACCTAAATCCATTGTCAGGGAAGGAGTTTTCTTTCTGTATCAAGGTTTAAATATAACTAAAATTTTTAGAGAAACTAGCAAATGAAAGGATCAGTTAATAAGGTAACCTATAATATTTGATTGAAATAATGGTTTGGAAAAAGATCTAAAGAATTTTCTTTACCTGTGGTGTTGTCTATGGAATTAAGAGCAGAGAGTCTATAACTATTGAGAACTTAACCACCCAAAAGAGATGAGTATTGAAAGACAAATGCAAGGCGATAATCCAAAAACTTAGTATTTTTGAACAGATGTGAAGATGGGTGTCAAGAGTCTTGTTTTCCCCTGAAATTTCTATATGAAAAAAATCACAAACTAAAAGAAGCATATGATACTGTTGATGCCATTTTTTCCTTTGTGTATACTTTCAAAATATTTAAATATATACTGAAAATACTCTATAAGTTACCATGCATACATAGTTAACATCACACTGTCAGTTTGGCTGTTAAATACTTGACATTTACTTTTTTCAAAAGTAAATCTATTTATAATATATTTTTGGAGTTTCATATCAGTCATGGTTCTATAATAGAAGGTAAATCAACCTTAACATGATATTTTCAACATACTTGTTATCATTTTTTTTGGTTTTTTACTTTTGTATATTAAACTGTTTTCAAATTATCATTATCAGGAACAGATAAGTAATCTTGAAAATCGAAATTTCTTTAGTGTTTGGGTGATCTGAGAACTGAGAGAAAAGCCATGTTAGTAGAGAGAATAAGAACTTTTGAAAAACTAAAAGGAATGGTAAATGTACTGTTAAATATTATATAAGAACTGTATCCAGTAACATTATCCTATATCTTTACTACTTTGAACACTGGGAAGCAAGTGTATTTCAAATGACTTTGTATTTTCTACTAAATTCTTATTTATCTTCTATTTTTTGTATTACACTTTTCCACATTTGTTTTATACTTTGACCCAAAAATAATACTTCAAGTCTCATATATCACTTAAACCAAACCTAAGGAACAAATTTGGGGTTTATGCTTTATATATACAAGGATCAAATAATAGAATTATTGATCCCCTGGACCCTATGTCTTCATAGGTAAGGCGTATTTTTTAATATTTATGGAATTCTAGGGAGTATATATACAAGCAGAAGTTTAAATACTTTTTCAGTGGAAAAAATTGGTGACATTTTCTTTTGGGACATTTCCTTCTGACCATATTTATAAGTAAGTCCAAGTGGTATCATGCAGCAGATGAACTGGATGATTAAAAAGAGATGAAATTAACATAGAGTTAGTCCAGTTAATAATGTGATTTCTATCTTTTAATTTTTACTGGAACCCACACATTTTATGGAGTAGTGTATCCACAAACAATATTAGTAGTTTGATTTGCTGCATAAAAGCAAAGATATGTGCTTTCACAATTTGTATCAACTGTGACTTATCAGGAATGCAAGCTGAAGAAATGCTGCCTAGATGCATCTAATTCAAAAAATGGTGTCAAGATGTTGACCAAGTCATGCTATGATTTTGGCCTCTAGAAAATGCAAATCTCCAAATTATGATTTTTTTTAGTCAGCAGTTAAAAGTAGGTGATATATAGAGAAATTAAAGAAATGGATTTTTAGCAATTTGAATATCAAACTTCCAAAAGGGAACTCAGACAAGAATGCTATTCAAATAGCTTGTTACTTTGAATATAACAACAAGTCAATATTAAATACTGCAAATAGGAATATAAATGTTTCATGAGTAATGTAGAAGTAGTTACAAACATCCCATCAAAATAATAGAAAACACTCAAGAAATTTCACAAGATATATTTAAATATGCAAATAAATGAAAAACTAAAGCTTTTAAAGTTAGTTAGGAATTCTATAAAGAATAGACCAATACAAATTACTCTAGTAAACATTGGTGTGGCATGATTAAAGTAGAATGGATTTTGCAATATTTTAATGAAAACTGATACCCTTTATTGTAACATTAAAGATACATTTTGATTAGAGAGAAGGAAAATAAAGAATTCCTAAGAGTCATTGAAATTTGGAAATATTTAACGAATGGAAACAAAGCATAACAAAGTAAAAGCTCACCCTTCTGTCCACATGATGGCGCTGGAAACCGCAAGTTTGGTGGTGGTGTTTTTTTTTTTTCCCCCCCCGAAAAAGGAATACAGTGAGTTTATTTTCCTTAGGCAGAAAGGAAAAAGGCCACTCCATTTTTTGCTCTGATGCTGAAGCTGAAAAGGTGAGCAAATAAAAAATTATAGCAAATTGGAAATTATGTTTCCAAAAGCTATCGTGTGGTAGTGCAATAGACATTTGAAAATTGCAACGAATTTGCGATGGTATATTCTCAGAGGAGTCCAGGTTCCCGGCGCCTGCTGCTCTTGCTTCTGCTTCTTACAGCCTTGGAGTCAGGGAGTGGCCACGTCCACTACTCAATCCCGGAGGAGGTCAAACACGGCACCTTCGTGGGCCGCATCGCCCAGGACCTGGGGCTCGAGCTAGTGGAGCTAGTGCCACGCCTTTTCCGAGTGTCGTCCAAAGGTTATAGAGATCTTCTGGAAGTAAATCTGCAGAATGGCATTTTGTTTGTGAATTCTCGGATCGACCGGGAGGAGCTGTGTGGGCGGAACGCGGAGTGCAGCATCCACCTGGAGGTGATCGTGGACAGACCACTGCAGGTTTTCCATGTGGAAGTGGAGGTTAAGGACATTAACGACAACCCGCCCAGGTTCTTGCGTCGGGAACAAAGATTATTTATTTTAGAGTCAAGAATAGTAGATTCCCGGTTTCCGCTAGAGGGCGCATCTGATATGGATGTCGGAGCAAACGCAGAATTGAAATACAAATTAAATCCTAATGAATATTTTGACTTGGATGTTAAAACAAACGAAGAAGAAACAAACATTTTAGAGCTAGTATTGAAGAAAGCATTAGATAGAGAAGAAACCCAAGAACATCTTTTATTACTGACTGCAGTTGATGGAGGAAAACCTGAACTAACAGGTACAGTTCAATTATTGATCAGTGTATTGGATGCGAATGATAATGCCCCAAAATTTGATAAATCAGTTTATAATATAAGATTATTAGAAAATGCACCGAATGGGACATTAGTTATTAAACTGAATGCCTCAGATGCAGATGACGGCATTAATAAGGAAATAGTGTACCTTTTTAGTAATCTTGTTCTTGATAACGTCAGATCTAAATTTATAATCGATTCAAATAGTGGGGAAATAACAGTTAAGGGAGAACTGGATTATGAAGACTGTAATTTATATGAAATTAATATTGATGCTGTAGATAGAAGTTCATTCCCATTAACTGGACACTGCAAAGTTATAGTAAAACTTCTGGACGAGAATGATAATACCCCAGAGATGGTCATAACTTCCATATCTCTGCCTGTTCAAGAAGACGCTTCACTGGGGACCGTCATTGCCCTGATCAGTCTGTCCGATCGCGATTCAGGTCCCAACGGCCAGGTGACCTGCTTTCTGACACCCCATGTCCCCTTCAAGCTGGTGTCCACTTTCAAGAATTACTATTCGCTGGTGCTGGACAGCGCCCTGGACCGCGAGAGCGTGGCGAACTATGAGCTGCTGGTGACCGCACGGGACGGGGGCTCGCCTTCGCTGTCGGCCACGGCCAGCGTGTCCGTGGAAGTGGCCGACGTGAACGACAACGCGCCGACATTCGCGCAGGCCGAGTACACGGTGTTCGTGAAGGAGAACAACCCTCCCGGCTGCCACATCTTCACGGTGTCCGCGCGGGACGCGGACGCGCAGGAGAACGCGCTGGTGTCCTACTCGCTGGTGGAGCGGCGGGTGGGCGAGCGTGCGCTGTCGAGCTACGTGTCGGTGCACGCGGAGAGCGGCAAGGTGTACGCGCTGCAGCCGCTGGACCACGAGGAGCTGGAGCTGCTGCAGTTCCAAGTGAGCGCGCGCGACGCGGGCGTGCCTCCGCTGGGCAGCAACGTGACGCTGCAGGTGTTCGTGCTGGACGAGAACGACAACGCGCCCGCGCTGCTGCCGCTGCCTGGGGCGGGCGGCGCGGGCGGCGCCGTGAGCGAGCTGGTGTGGCGGTCGGTGGGCGCGGGCCACGTGGTGGCGAAGGTGCGCGCGGTGGACGCCGACTCGGGCTACAACGCGTGGCTGTCGTACGAGCTGCAGCCGGCGGCGGGTGGCGCGCGCAGCCCGTTCCGCGTGGCGCTGTACACGGGCGAGATCAGCACGACGCGCAGCCTGGACGAGGCGGACTCGCCGCGCCAGCGCCTGCTGGTGCTGGTGAGGGACCACGGCGAGCCGGCGCTGACGGCCACGGCCACCGTGCTGCTGTCGCTGGTGGAGAGCGGCCAGGCGCCCAAGGCCTCGTCGCGGGTGTTGGCGGGCGCCGCCGGCGCGGAGACGGCGCTGGTGGATGTCAACGTGTACCTGATCATCGCCATCTGCGCGGTGTCCAGCCTGCTGGTGCTCACGCTGCTGCTGTACGTGGCGCTGCGGTGCTCGGCGCCGCCCAGCGAGGGCGCGTGCGGGCCGGGGAAGCCCACGCTGGTGTGTTCCAGCGCGGTGGGGAGCTGGTCGTACTCGCAGCAGAGGCGGCAGAGGGTGTGCTCTGGGGAGGGTCCGCCCAAGACCGACCTCATGGCCTTCAGCCCCAGCCTACCTCAAGGTCCCGGCTCTGCAGACATCGTGAGTCTCAAAAATATTATTCACAAAAATTTTCGTTAAGTCTTTAATATTTAATATTTCCTTCCATCTTTTTATTTTAAATTATGGTTTTATATTTGATTATTGTCTCATCATTTAGATGTAAATTCTGAATTGGTATTAATTCATTTACTTAAAATTGGTTATGGTTAGAATTCATTTTACTTTGTTGCATATAATCGCTTTGCACTAATAGATTTATTTCAGTAACATACCTCCCCTTTTTTAGGTTTTAAAAGTTGGAGTTAATGGACTAGTGTTCGTTGCACAATAGAAAGTGTTTCCAAAATTAAATTTTTAATAAATATTTTAATTTTCAATCTTTAGGAAATGTAGGAAGATACTTGTATGACATATTTGGTGGAGTTATTTATTTTCAAAGTCTCCTATTATGACAGTTAATTTTTTTTACAGTGAAGTGTTTCTTTTAAAATTATTTATTTTTTAATATTTATTTTATTTTTTGAGAGAGATAGAGCATGAGTGGAGGGGTAGGCAGAGAGAGAGAGGGAGACACAGAATCCCAAGCAGCCTCCAGGCTCTGAACTGTCTGAACAGAGCCTGGCATGGGGCTCAAACTGGTGACTGTGAGATGGAGACCTGAGCCGAAGTTGGATGCTTAACTGACTGAGCCAGGCACCCCTTAACTTCCTTTTTAAGTAATATTTGTATACTGAATGATTCTTTTCAGGTTTCTCTAAATGGTTGGCTTTCACATACTTATGATGAATTTGATATTTATGATTAATTTTTTAACTTTAGAGGCTTCATTTATTTTTGAATATGAAATATACTTATATGGTTTACAGTGGTTTAAAATGTTTCCCTTCCAACTTCTGTATCAAGTCACTCGGTATACCTCCTTGAATATTTCTAAATTAAAAAAGTTTTAATTCTTTTATTTTAGAGAGAGAGCACAAAAGCGGGGGAGAGGGAGAGAGTGAGAATCTTTAGCAGGCTCCACGCTCAGCACAGAGCCTGACATGGGGCTCAATCCCAGGACCCTGGGATGGCGACCTGAACTGACATCAAGAGTGGGACACTTAGTTGACTGAGCCAACCAGGCACCCCTTAACTTTAATTAGCTAATTCAATTTTTTAATGTTTATTTTTGAGAGAGAGACAGAGCATGAGCAGGGGAGGAGCAGAGAGAGAGGGAGACACAGAATCCAAAGCAGGTCAAGGCTCTGAGTTTGTCAGCACAGAGCCTGATGTGGGGTCTGAACCCACGAACTCTGAGATCATGACCTGAGCCTAAGCCAGACACTTAACCAACTGATCTACCCAGGCGCCCCTAATTAGCTAGTTTTAAAGTTGATATTCAGAGGGACTCTTGACTTACAGCAAAATTTATGAAAAATCTTAACTGCTCTAGAAAACCTTCAATAATAAGACTGAAAGCTAATATATCTTTTCTCAAGGCTAATTTCCTGCAAGCAAAGGAAATTTTCATTTGGATGTTATTATTCATTAGCATATGAACTCTTTGTGTACCCACACTAAAAGCAATAGAAATTCAGCGATAGGGAATATTAGATAGATCTAGGTTAATTAGTTTAAGATGAAGCTTCTCATCTTGGTATTACAGTAGTCTGTGAGGATTTTGCAAGTATATGAGAATTTTGGAGCATGGGTGGTGGTATGTGTCCATTTGACAAATCCTTTTGTGACTCTCATTTTCTCATTTTGAGGAAGAGTTTAATCATCTCCAGCTGATAACATTACAGATGAATTCATGGTAAAATTTACAGTTGGGCTTGACTTTGATATCAGGATAACATTTTTATAGGTAAAGAGAGAGGTAATTTTAGAAACACTTTGAACAAAGGTTGCACTGACGAAGAAGACATTCACTGGACGTGAATGACAACCTCTCAAAGGTTTCATCTGCAAAATAGAATTCACATTGGAGAGTAGTCAAAAATAAAACTGGGAATGTTGGTTTTGATCCCATCTCAGGTCGTGTAGAAGTTATTCTAATGCATGGAATTTCTACCTTTAACTGTACTCATGAAAATAAATATGGTAGTATGTGAAAGAAAAGACAGATGGACTGTTGACAGACTTTGAATAGGGCAAGTAAGGGATGAGGACTGATAAAAAATTCATACAGGTGACATGTACAATGTTCACTGCATTAAATCAAAATGAGAATTTCAAGGGTTTGAATTTGGGGGTTGTTAATGATGTCTCTTCATAATCTTCAAAGTGTAATCAAATTATTTTCTGAGAGTCATCACCATGCATAGGTAAAAATGTCAATGAGAACCATAGAAAGAGGGAAGGAAGGTGTGGGTTTGGGAATAACTTCAATAAAAGTCTTATTTGAAACATTGGAAATGGATGAGGACACTTAAAGGAAAGCATATACAAAGTTAAGATTGAGAGAAAAGGATGAACTCATTTAGGAGTAGCTGAAGGATCAGAGCAGCAAAGAACTATGGGTAGATATTCCACTAGAATTTGCAAGAATCAAGTATGTTAAGGAAAATTTTTTGAAGGGGAGGCCTAATAAAAGCTGCAGGGAAATTTAGAAATGGAAAGAATATGCACTAAAATTTTCATCTTCCATCATTAAATTTTTTTTAATGTTTATTTATTTTTGAGAGAGAGAGAGAGAGCGCATGAGCAGGGGAGGAGCAGAGAGAGAGGGAGACAGAATCAGAAGCAGGCTCCAGGCTCTGAGCTGTCAGTACAGAGCCCAATGCGGGGCTCAAACTCACGAACTGCAAGATCATGACCTGAGCTGAAGTCTGACACTTAACCCATTGAGCCACCCAGGCGCCCCCATCTTCCATTATTAAGTAAAAGAAACAGTCTTAGGAGTATTTGATATTTACTGAAAAAAGAAATAATGGACTGCAATCTATAAGATTTTTAAAATGTGGATAAAATTTGTTAATTTAAAATTACATTCTTTACCCATAGCAAAATATAATAACATATCCTGTAACAGAAGAATATGCACAAGTTTCTTCTCTACATAAAGAGATTAGGATAGTTTGCACTTCTAATTCCCAGGCTTACTTAAGATCACAAATTTTCTAACCTGGTTGATAACAGTAATTAAATTATTGGGAGAAAGTTGTTTATGAATTATCTGATCCCTTACCCTAGTCTAAATTCATAAAAGAAGTCAGACGAGATGAAAATGGCTCTGAAAATTACAAACATAAGGAGATTTACTATTAAGTTAAGGCAAAATAAGATTTTTTTTTAATTTAAAGGACTATAGCGTAGCGAAGTTATGTGAATTCATTTCTTACCCTTTGTAGTCGCATGATGTCGCTGTCTACCATGAAGTTAATCTAGTTGTTACAGTATTCAAAATTCATTCCTCCTGTTACTGCTTGGTTCCACAAGCGCTGAGTGATGGCAGGCGCAGAATTGGATTAACAGAGTCGGATCATACAATATTTCATCTTAATGACGAGGCAAGATCTTCTGATGGAAATAAAACAAGTATTTGACATGGTTATTACCCTGGAAGGCCCACTGGGATCTCGGTGTCTGCTGCTCTCGCTTCTGCTGCTCGTAGCCTGGGAGGAGGGCAGCTGCCAGGTTCAGTACTCGGTCCCGGAGGAGGCTAAACATGGCACCTTCGTAGGCCGCATCGCCCAGGACCTGGGGCTGGAGCTGGCAGAGCTGGTGCCGCGCCTTTTCCGAGTCGAGTCCAAAGGCCGCGGGGATCTTCTCGAGGTAAATCTGCAGAATGGTATTTTGTTTGTGAATTCTCGGATCGACCGCGAGGAACTGTGTGGGCGAAACGCGGAGTGCAGCATCCACCTGGAGGTGATCGTGGACAGGCCGCTGCAGGTTTTCCATGTGGAAGTGGTGGTGAAGGACATTAATGACAACCCGCCTGTGTTTCGTTTAAAGGAACAAAGAGTGCTGATTTACGAATCAAGGCTGCCAGATTCTCTGTTTCCACTAGAGGGCGCGTCAGATGCGGATGTTGGCTCAAATTCTCTTTTAACCTATAGACTCAGTTCCAGCGAATACTTCTCCCTAGATGTGAAAACAAACAGTGATGACAATACACAAATTGGGCTCGTATTAAAGAAATCCTTGGACAGAGAGGAAGCTCCCGAACATAACTTATTTCTGACAGCCACCGACGGAGGCAAACCTGAACTCACAGGCACTGTTCAGCTGCTGGTCACTGTGCTGGACGTGAATGACAATGCTCCCGGTTTCGAACAGACTGAATATGAAGTAAGAATATTCGAAAACTCGGCTAACGGAACAATAGTAATCAGACTTAATGCTTCTGATCGGGATGAAGGAGTGAATGGGGAGATTTCATACTCTTTTAATAGTCTCGTTCCAACCATGGTTAGCGACCAGTTTAAAATAGATCCAAATACTGGAGAAATAGTAATTAGAGGGAATTTAGATTTTGAAAAAGTGAATTTATACAAAATTCGTATTGACGCGACGGACAAAGGCCACCCACCCATGGCTGGTCATTGCACCGTTTTATTGAAGGTTTTGGATGAAAATGATAATGTCCCTCAGATTGCATTGACTTCTTTATCCTTACCTGTCCGAGAGGACGCTCAATTAGGTACTGTGATTGCCCTCATTAGCGTGTCAGATCTCGACTCCGGTGCCAACGGCCAGGTGACCTGCTTTCTGACACCCCATGTCCCCTTCAAGCTGGTGTCCACTTTCAAGAATTACTATTCGCTGGTGCTGGACAGCGCCCTGGACCGCGAGAGCGTGGCGAACTATGAGCTGCTGGTGACCGCACGGGACGGGGGCTCGCCTTCGCTGTCGGCCACGGCCAGCGTGTCCGTGGAAGTGGCCGACGTGAACGACAACGCGCCGACATTCGCGCAGGCCGAGTACACGGTGTTCGTGAAGGAGAACAACCCTCCCGGCTGCCACATCTTCACGGTGTCCGCGCGGGACGCGGACGCGCAGGAGAACGCGCTGGTGTCCTACTCGCTGGTGGAGCGGCGGGTGGGCGAGCGTGCGCTGTCGAGCTACGTGTCGGTGCACGCGGAGAGCGGCAAGGTGTACGCGCTGCAGCCGCTGGACCACGAGGAGCTGGAGCTGCTGCAGTTCCAAGTGAGCGGGCGCGACGCGGGCGTGCCTCCGCTGGGCAGCAACGTGACGCTGCAGGTGTTCGTGCTGGACGAGAACGACAACGCGCCCGCGCTGCTGCCGCTGCCTGGGGCGGGCGGCGCGGGCGGCGCCGTGAGCGAGCTGGTGTGGCGGTCGGTGGGCGCGGGCCACGTGGTGGCGAAGGTGCGCGCGGTGGACGCCGATTCGGGCTACAACGCGTGGCTGTCGTACGAGCTGCAGCCGGCGGCGGGTGGCGCGCGCAGCCCGTTCCGCGTGGCGCTGTACACGGGCGAGATCAGCACGACGCGCAGCCTGGACGAGGCGGACTCGCCGCGCCAGCGCCTGCTGGTGCTGGTGAGGGACCACGGCGAGCCGGCGCTGACGGCCACGGCCACCGTGTTGCTGTCGCTGGTGGAGAGCGGCCAGGCGCCCAAGGCCTCGTCGCGGGTGTTGGCGGGCGCCCCCGGCGCGGAGACGGCGCTGGTGGATGTCAACGTGTACCTGATCATCGCCATCTGCGCGGTGTCCAGCCTGCTGGTGCTCACGCTGCTGCTGTACGTGGCGCTGCGGTGCTCGGCGCCGCCCAGCGAGGGCGCGTGCGGGCCGGGGAAGCCCACGCTGGTGTGTTCCAGCGCGGTGGGGAGCTGGTCGTACTCGCAGCAGAGGCGGCAGAGGGTGTGCTCTGGGGAGGGTCCGCCCAAGACCGACCTCATGGCTTTCAGCCCTGGCCATCCACCCTGTCCATTAGTGGGTGATACGAGCCAACATCAGGATTTAAATGATGATCATTGTGCCAAGGTAAGTCTGAATTTTCATAATTAACATTTAATATATACTTGAAATGTTAAATTGTTTCCCAAGAATTTTTTATGTTTTCCAATTTTTAAAAATTGGAATACATTTACTTAAAATACATCTGTTCATTTTTTGGTTAACTATTGTAATCTATGTGGTTTGTTACTGGTCTTAATTTAAACTGGAACCAGACTTTCTATTTGTGGTGTTTCTTTTAATTGTGATAAACATTTTTTTCTAATTCTGTAGAATTTTCATTTCTTTGTGTTTGATCCAAATAGTGTAGAAAGAGAAATTCAAGGGAATTTGCACTTTGAGCAAGTAAATTCATATAAAATATGCATTCCTCAGGCACTGCAAATCTCTTGAAAAAGTAAATTTTGAAAAATCTCTTAATTTGAATTTTATTTGGTGAGTTGCTTTTCAAGGAGAGCTATTTCTTTAAAAATAATTTTTAATTTAAATTCCAGTTAGTTAACATACAGAGTTACATTAGTTTCAGGTGTACAACTTAGTGATTCAATATTTTCATACAATACCGGATGCTCATCACAAGTGCACTCCTTAATCCCTATCATCTATTTAACCCTATGGTAAACATCAGTTTGCTCTGTATAGTTAAGGGTCTGTTTCTTGATTTGCTTCTTTCTTTTTTCCCCTTTTCTCTTTGTTTTGTTTCTTAAATTGCACTTATGGGGGCGCCTGGGTGGCGCAGTCGGTTAAGCGTCCGACTTCAGCCAGGTCACGATCTCGCGGTCTGTGAGTTCGAGCCCCGCGTCAGGCTCTGGGCTGATGGCTCGGAGCCTGGAGCCTGTTTCCGATTCTGTGTCTCCCTCTCTCTCTGCCCCTCCCCCGTTCATGCTCTGTCTCTCTCTGTCCCAAAAATAAATAAAAAATGTTGAAAAAAAAATTGCACTTATGAATGAAATCATATCGTATTGGTCTTTCTCTGACTTATTTTTCTTAGCATAATACTCTCGCTCCATCCACCTTGTTGCAAATGGCAAGATTTCATTCTTTTTACGGCTGAGTAATATTCCATCGTGAATCTATGTACCACATTTTCTTTATCCATTCATCAGTTGAAGGACACTTGGGCTGTTTCCATACTTTGGCTATTGTAGATAATGCTGCTGTAAACATCAGTGTGCATGTATCCCTTTGAATTATTATTTTTGTATTCTTTGGTAAATACCTAGTAGTGCAATTGCTGGATTATAGGGTAGTTCTATTTTGAACTTTTGGAGGAATCTCCATACTGTTTTGCAGAGTGGCTGCACCAGTTTGCATTCTCACCAGCAGTGTAGGAGGGTTCCCCTTTCTTCACATCCTTGTCAACACCCATGGTTTCTTGTGTTTTTGATTGTAGCTATGTATGCCATGATATCTCATTATAGTTTTATTTGTATTTCCCTGACTGTGAGTGATATTGAGCATCTTTTCTTTTGTCTTTGGTCCATATGGATGTCTATTTTGGAAAAATGTCTATTCATGTCTTCTGCCCATTTTAAATCAGATTATTCATCTTGGGGTGTTGAGTTTTATAAGTACTTCCTATATTTGGATATCAACCCTTTATTAGATATGTCATTTGCAAATATCTTCCCCATTCTGCAGGTTGCCTTTTACTTTGTTGACTGATTCCTTCGCTTAGCAGAAGTTTTTATTTTGATGAAGTTCCAATGGTTTATTTTTGCTTTTGTTTCCCTTGCCTCAGTTGACATACCTAGAAAGAAGTTGCTATTGGTCATGTCAAAAAGGTTACTACTTGTGTTCTCCTCTAGGATTTTCATGGTTTCAGGTCTATCATTTAGGTCTTTAATCTACTTTGAATTTATTTTTGTGTATTATTTTGTGTAAGAAAGTGGTCCAATTTGTTCTTTTGCATGTTATCATCCGGTTTTCCCAACACCATTTGTTGAAGAGACTGTCTTTTTTCCCTTGGATATTATTTTCTTCTTTGTCAAAGATTAATTGACCATTTAGTTGTGGGTTCTTTTCTGGGTTTTCTATTCTGTTCTGTTGATCTCTGTGTCTATTTTTGTACCAGTACCATACTGTCTTGATCACTACAGCTTTGGAATATAACTTGAAGTCCAGAGATGTGATGCCTCCAGCTTTGGTTTTATTTTTCAAGGTTGCTTTGGCTCTTCAGGGTCTTTTGTGACCTAAAATGTAAATTTTTGGATTATTTGTTCCTGCTCTATGAAAAATGCTGCTGATATTTTGATAGGGATTGCATTGTATGTGTAGATTGCACTGGGTAGTTTTGACATTTTAACAATATTTGTTCTTTGAATCCATGAGCAGGGAATGTCTTTCCATTTCTTTGTGTCATCGTCAATTTCTTTCACAAGTGTTTTATAGTTTTCACAGTACAGGTATTTTCCCCCTTTGGTTAGGTTTATTCCTAGGCATCTTATTGGTTTTGGTGTAAGTGTGAATGAGATTGATTCCTTAATTTCTCTTTCTGCTATTTCATTATTGGTGTATAGAAATGCAACAGATTTCTGCACGTTAATTTTGTGTCTTGTGACCTTACTGAATTTGTGTATCAGTTCTAACAGTTTTTTGGTGGAGTCTTTCAGGTTTCCTACATAGAGTATCATGTCATCTGCAAATAGTCAAAGTTTGACTTCTTCCTTGCTGATTTGGATGCCTTTTATTTCTTTTTGTTGTCTGGTTGCTGTGGCTGGGACTTCCAGTACTATGTTAAATAACAGTAGTGAGAGTGAACATCCTTATCTTTTTCATGACTGTAGAGGAAAATCTGTCAGTTTTTCCTCACTGAGAATATTAGCTGTGGGCTTTTAACATATGGCCTTTATTATGTTGAGGTATGTTCCCTCTAAACCTACTTTGTTGAGAGTTTTTATCATGAATGGATTTTGTGCTTTGTCAAATGCTTTTTCTGCATCTACTGAAAGGATCATATGGTTCTTATTTATTTTGGGGGTGTATTACATTGATTGATTTATAAATAAATTAAAGTAATATTCTTTATTAATGGGGTATATTACATTGATTGATTTGTAAATATTGAACCACCTTGCAACCTAGGAATAAATCCCACTTGATCATGGTGAATGATTTTTTTTTTAATGTATTGTTGGATTCAGCCTCATAGAATAAGTTTGGAAGTTTTCTTTCCCTTTCCGTTTTTTCAAATAGTTTGAGAAGAATAGGTATTAACTCTTCTTTTTTTTTAAACTTTTGCATTCCCATCTTTTTTTTTTAATATTTACTTATTTTTGAAAGAGAGAGAGAGACACACACACAGTGTGAGTAGGGGAGGGGCAGAGAGAGAGGGAGACAGAATCTGAAGAAGGCTCCAGGCTCCAAGCTGTCAGCACAGAGCCCAGTGTGGAACTTGAACTCATGAACTGTGAGATCATGACCTGAGCTGAAGTTGGACACTTAACTGACTGAGCCACCCACTCACCCCTATTAACTCTTCTTTAAATGTTTGGTAGAATTTGCCTTGAAGTCATCTGGCCCTGGACTTTTGTTTCTTGGGAGTTTTTTGATTACTGATTCCATTTCTTTGCCATTTCACAAATAGGTCTGTTCAAGTTTTCTGTTTCTTCCTATTTCAGTTTTGGTAATTATATGTTTCTAGAAGTTTATCCATCTCTTTCAGCTTGTCCAATTTATTGTCATATAGTTTTTCATAATATTCTCTTATAATTGTTTGTATTTATGTGGTGTTGGTTGTTATTTCTCCTCTCTCTTTGTGATTTTTAAAAATTTGGGTCCTTTCTCTTTTCTTTCTGATAAGTCTGCCTAGAAGTTTATGAATTTTATTAATGTTTTCAAAGAACCAGCTTCTGGTTTCATTGATCTGTTCTATTGTTTTTCTCTTTTTTTAAGTTTGTATATCATTTATTTCTGCTCTAATCTCTCCTATTTCCCTCCATCAGTTGGCTTTAGGCTTCATTTATTGTTCTTCCTCTAGCTCCTTTAGGTGTAAGTTCAGGCTGTTTATTTGAGATTTTTTCTTGTTTCTTAAGGTAACCCTGTATTGCTATATACCTTTTTTCTTAGGACAGCTTTTGCTGCATCGCCAAGGTTTTGGACCATCGTTTGTTTCTATGTATTTTTAAAAATCTCTTCTTTGATTTCCTGGTTGACCCATTCAATGTGTATCATCATGATGTTTAACCTCCCTGTATTTGTGGTCTTTCCAAATTTTTCTTGTGGTTGACTTCTAGTTTCATAGTGTTCTGGTTAGAAAAGGTGCATGGTGTGATTTCAGTCTTTTTATATTTGTTGAGGCCTGATTTGTGACCTAATAAGTGATCTATTCTGGAGAATGTTCCATGTGCACTCCAGAAGAATGTGAATTCTGCTTTAGGATGGAATGTTCTGAATATAACTGTTAAGTCCATCTGGTCCAATGTGTCATTTAAAGCCATTGTTTCCTTGTTTATTTTCTGTTTAAATGATCTGTCCATTGATATAAGTGGGGTGGTAAAGTCTACTGTTATTGCATTATTATCAATTAGTTCCCTTATATTTGTTATTAATTGTTTTACATATTTGGGTGCTTTCACGTTGGGTGCATAAATATTTACAATTGTTAGATCTTCTTGGATTGTCTCCTTCATTATGATATAGTACCCTCCTTTAAGGTAAGTGTACTCTTAATCCCCTTTACCTATTTCACCCTTCTTCCCACCCACTTCCCCTCTGGTAACCATCTTCTCTTAGTTAAGAGTCTGTTTTTTTGTTTGTTTGTTTGTCTCATTTTTCCCCTTTATTCATTTGTTTTGTTTCTTAAATTCCACATATGAATGAAATCATATGGTATTTGTATTTCTCTGACTGATTTATTTTACTTAGCATTATACTCTCTAGATCTATCCATATATTTGCAAATGGCAGGATTTCATTCTTTTTATGGCTAAATAATATTCCATTGTATATATATACCATCTCTTCTTTAGCCACTCATCTATCAATGGAAATGGGCTGCTTCCATAATTTGGCTGTTGTAAATAATGCTGCAGTAAACAGGGGTGCATATATCCCTTCAACTTAGTGTTTTCATATTCTTTGGGTAGATACTCAGTAGAGTAATAAATGGACCATATGATAATTCTATTTTTAAATTTTTTATGAACTTCCATATTGTGTTCGATAGTGTCCACACCAGTTTGCATCCCTACCAAAAGTGCATGAGGGTTCCATTTTCTCCATATCGTCACCAATACTTGTTGCCTTTTTTTTTTTTTTTAATTTTAGCCATTCTGATAGGTATGAGGTGATACCTCATTATGGTTTTGACTAGCGTTTCCCTGCTGATAAGTGAATGTTGGACATCTTTTCATGGGTCTTTTGGCCATCTGTATGTTTTCTTTGGAGAAATGTCTATTCATATTTTCTGCCCATTTTTAATTGGATTATTTGGTTTTTGAGTGTTGAGTTGTATAAGTTCTTTATACATTTCGGATACTAACCCTTTATCAGATATGTCATTTGGAAATATCTTCTCCCATTCAGTTGGTTGTCTTTTAGTTTTGTTGCCTGTTTCCTTTGCTGTGCAAAAGCTTTTTATTTTAATGAGGTCCCAATAGTTTATTTTTGCTTTTATTTACCTTGCCTCAGGTGACACATCTAGAAAGATGTTGTTATGGCCAATGTCAGAGAAATTACTGCAAGTGCTCATTTCTATGATTTTTATGATTTCAGCTCTCACATTTAGGTCCTTAATCCATTTTGAGTTTATTTTTGTATATGGTGTAAGAAAGTGGTCCATTTTCATTCTTTTGCATGAGCTGTCTGCTTTTTCCAACATCATTTGTTGAAGAGACTGTATTTTTTTCCATTGCATATTCTTGCTTCCAAGTGTTGTGAGTTTCAGAATTTTAGTGAACATTTATATTTCTTGCTTATTTAAAAGAAAGGTATGTGTAAGTCAAAGAAAGGAGGGTCACAAGGATGATTTGAGCTTTGGAAGCTGTATTATCTGAGTAACTGATTATGTTACCCATGACTGTAACTTTTTTGTAATGTAGTTTGATTTTTTTAACTCTAAATTAGACTGTGATTTGTATGGTCACATAAATTCACCCCTCTAGCCCACACCTAGTTGGACTAATATGTAATGTCCACAGCAGACTTTCAAGAACCATTTATAGTACTTAACTTTAAAGAAATGAGGACGCTTTAAAAATGTGAATGAGTAGGCTTAGCTAAATTATATTCATAGTTGCTGTTTATAGAATTGTTATTAGTATACCTTTTGAGTTTATAGTCAACATATCATCCTGAAATATTCTTTAACTTATAACTAGCTCCCCTATTCTCCATTTTAAAAGGAAATCTAAGTTAAGACTACGATTTCCAACCAACCAGTCTTAAACATTTTTTATAAACCTATGCCACTATAAATTATATGACTAAATGCTATTAAAGACAATTAATTATGAGAAATGTGGTTTTAAAATTTGTACCTGCTCTTATTTAGTGTTACTACATAAATGGTATGCCTCTGTGGTTTTATTGTCCATTTTTGTGCTAATTAAAAACATGCAGATTGGAAAAATCTCAGGCAGATCAAAATTGGAAAGCAATACAGGTGTAATAATTATTCTACTTGCAATTGGGAACATGGGAATAAAATACTCATGAGAATTTGCTCTATTAAGTAAAACTGAAAATGATAAAACACCCCAAGCTTGATCGAAGGATTGCTCTAAGTATGACAGATGAATACTAACATTATGTGATGAAATAAATTTATGTTATGAAATAATCTCAATTAAATTGGAGACTGTAAAAACAGGTGGACATTCATAAAATCTGGGACTTAGAAAGAATGGAAAGAATAAAGAGATAAGAACCATGAACTTTTGGAATGGAGTATATAAATTCTGATGAAAAGAGAAATTCAAGATACTTTCTCCATGCAAAATTCACTTAATACAAATGATTTCTCTTCAAAGACCCCACTAACCCTCTATTATTGTGTTTTCTCAAGAAAAGTATATGAATTAGTTGCTTATATTCCTTGCTTCCTACAAACAAATACCTCTTCTAAGTTTTTCTTCCACTCGTAAATACTTGAGATCTTGGGTCCCTAGAGATACCAAGAATTTTCTTAACAGAAATCTAAGAAATGAAGTTGCCTGAACTTTATATAAACAAAATATTTTAAAATTTACTGCTCCTGACATGATTCATTTTATTTTTATTTTAAAACTGGGAAAACGTATTTTCAAGGCATAAGGAGACCACAGTTATGGTCACACTAAATATTCAGAAGTTAAGTCTCTTAATGCTTTCAGCAAACATGAGAAGTGTTGTTCTACGCTTTAACAAAACTGAAGGAAAAAAATCAGGTTAAAATAAAATTTAACATTTATTAATAAAATTGATAATTATAGTTCGTACTTACTATTTGACCACATGATGTCGCTCTTTACCGCGAAATTCTCTCATTCAAGACAAAACGAAGTCCTCCGTTTTCATATTAGAAAGATTCTCCACTGTGTTTTTCTATGCGGATGTTGAACAATGGAGAGCACATCAGGATAGTAACGAAGGGGTAAGATTCCTCCAAATATTGAGATAAGTTACGCCGATTTGAATAATTTTAAAATCCCAATTAATTTGAAATGGTGTATTCAAATCGAGGCGACCGGGGGCACCAGCATCTACTGCTGTTTTTTATAATCCTCACAGCCTGGGAAAGCGGGAGCGGCCAGGTCCACTACTCAGTCCTGGAGGAGGCCAAACACGGCACCTTCGTGGGCCGCATCGCGCAGGACTTGGGGCTGGAGCTGGCGGAGCTGGTGCCGCGCCTTTTCCGAGTGGCTTCCAAAGGCCACGGGGACCTTCTGGAGGTAAACCTGCAGAATGGTATTTTGTTTGTGAATTCTCGGATCGACCGCGAGGAGCTGTGTGGGCGGAGCGCGGAATGCAGCATCCACCTGGAGGTGATCGTGGACAGGCCGCTGCAGGTTTTCCATGTAGAAGTGGAGGTGAAGGACATTAACGACAACCCGCCCGTATTCCCGGAGACAAAAAAGAATCTGTTTATAGCCGAATCCAGGATGCTTGACTCTAGGTTTCCACTAGAGGACGCTTCCGATGCAGATATCGAGGAGAACGCTCTGTTGACTTACAAACTGAGCCCCAACGAGTTTTTCTCTCTGGACGTACCAACCAATGGCGAACAGGAAAAACCTCTTGGTCTTGTATTACGGAAATCTTTAGACAGGGAAGAATCTCCGGAACTTCATTTATTGCTCACAGCCACTGATAGAGGCAAACCTGAGCTGACTGGCACTGTTCAGTTACTCATCAAAGTGCTGGATGCCAATGACAACGCACCAGTTTTCGACAGAACACTCTATGCGGTGAAATTACCAGAAAATGTTCCCAATGGAACATTGGTAATTAAACTTAATGCCTCAGATTTGGATGACGGCATGAATGGGGATATTATTTACTCATTCTCTAGTGACGTTTCCCCAGATATAAAATCTAAATTCTACATGGATGCCATAAATGGAGAAATTATAGCAATAGGACATATAGATTTTGAAGAATGTAAAACCTACAAAATTCGAGTAGAAGCGATCGATAAAGGCTATCTACCACTAGCTGGTCACTGTACAGTTCTTGTGCAAGTTTTGGACGCTAATGATAATGCTCCAGAGTTGGCTGTTACTTCCCTGTCTCTCCCTATCTCAGAGAATGCTCAGCGGGGCACAGTCATCACCTTGATCAGTGTGTCTGACCGAGATTCTGGAGCTAATGGCCAGGTGACCTGCACACTGTCGCCCCATGTCCCCTTCAAGCTGGTGTCCACCTTCAAGAATTACTATTCGCTGGTGCTGGACAGCGCCCTGGACCGCGAGAGCGTGGCGGACTATGCTCTAGTAGTGACAGCACGGGACGGGGGCTCGCCTTCGCTGTCGGCCACGGCCAGCGTGTCCGTGGAAGTGGCCGACGTGAACGACAACGCGCCGACATTCGCGCAGGCCGAGTACACGGTGTTCGTGAAGGAGAACAACCCTCCCGGCTGCCACATCTTCACGGTGTCCGCGCGGGACGCGGACGCGCAGGAGAACGCGCTGGTGTCCTACTCGCTGGTGGAGCGGCGGGTGGGCGAGCGTGCGCTGTCGAGCTACGTGTCGGTGCACGCGGAGAGCGGCAAGGTGTACGCGCTGCAGCCGCTGGACCACGAGGAGCTGGAGCTGCTGCAGTTCCAAGTGAGCGCGCGCGACGCGGGCGTGCCTCCGCTGGGCAGCAACGTGACGCTGCAGGTGTTCGTGCTGGACGAGAACGACAACGCGCCCGCGCTGCTGCCGCTGCCTGGGGCGGGCGGCGCGGGCGGCGCCGTGAGCGAGCTGGTGTGGCGGTCGGTGGGCGCGGGCCACGTGGTGGCGAAGGTGCGCGCGGTGGACGCCGACTCGGGCTACAACGCGTGGCTGTCGTACGAGCTGCAGCCGGCGGCGGGTGGCGCGCGCAGCCCGTTCCGCGTGGCGCTGTACACGGGCGAGATCAGCACGACGCGCAGCCTGGACGAGGCGGACTCGCCGCGCCAGCGCCTGCTGGTGCTGGTGAGGGACCACGGCGAGCCGGCGCTGACGGCCACGGCCACCGTGCTGCTGTCGCTGGTGGAGAGCGGCCAGGCGCCCAAGGCCTCGTCGCGGGTGTTGGCGGGCGCCGCCGGCGCGGAGACGGCGCTGGTGGATGTCAACGTGTACCTGATCATCGCCATCTGCGCGGTGTCCAGCCTGCTGGTGCTCACGCTGCTGCTGTACGTGGCGCTGCGGTGCTCGGCGCCGCCCAGCGAGGGCGCGTGCGGGCCTGGGAAGCCCACGCTGGTGTGTTCCAGCGCGGTGGGGAGCTGGTCGTACTCGCAGCAGAGGCGGCAGAGGGTGTGCTCTGGGGAGGGTCCGCCCAAGACCGACCTCATGGCCTTCAGCCCCAGCCTTCCCCCGTGTCCTGGATCTCTGAATCCAACGGAAGATCCACAAGCTTCTTTGGAGTCTTCTGGAAAGGTCGGTTGTTCAAATATTTTATTTATTTATAGATTTATATTTGAAGCCTGAAAAATATTCTCGTTACCTCAGACGGTACTTAAATAGTTTTACCCAGTTATTATAGAGATCTGTCAATATTTTCTTGTTTTTCAGAAGTGAGTACTTTTATACCTGACTTTTGAGTTTCAATTTCTAATTGAGAATCATTAAAAACCATACATTGAGTAGGTATTTATTGGGTGCTGAATCAGTTTTATTTAAAATCTGTTATGGGGTTGTATTGAATTTCTATAGCCAGGCTACCTCTCTGCCTGAGAAGTATCAGTTGAAAAACAATGTAATTGCTACACATTAAGTATACTTCAGCATCACTCTGTCATTTATTCATTTCTAAAGTATGCATGATATTTTAGTATAATTCTGTTGTTTATAAGAAACCCATAAGCAGAAATATGTAGTAGCTGTTACCTTGTTAACTTTGTAGTTTTTTACTTTCCTCTGGATGGAGACTGGAAACATGGTTGGTCAGCACTACTCAGTGTTTACGTCAATGAGTAAATTTCAGTGTGCCCTAGAAATCGGTTACTTTGCTTTAGGAATCAAACACCAAATGTTAGAAATGTAACACTCCTTCCAACTTGTGTAAAATATGTTTCTTTATGCTTGACATTGATATTTTATCTGATATTAGAGAAAATACTTCCTGACATGTACTTTCTTTCTTCAAATGACTTTCTCCTTTTTACTAAAAATTTTGTTAGTATATGTTTGAGCATTAGAGATATATCTAAGTTCTACACTCTGAATTCTCTTGAAATTCATAGTCTGTAACTTAAAAAGTTACTCCATCAGTGGAGAGGATGATTTACTTTCCCTCTCAATATTCTGAAAGACAGAAATCTGGAGATGAGATTGTACACCTTTAAACTTATTACATGTTAAACTTATATTTCCTGAATTGTGGTGGTTCTTCACACTGGGTCTTTAGTCCAAGCTTTTATTTTCTAATTTATATTTTAGAAACTTCCTTTATATTTATGTAGCATTTTTGTTATGTGACTTATTTTTATATTGTGGTGTTTTTATTGTGTTAGATATTTTACAAGGTACTCCTTAATTAAAAACTCAGCAGAGTGGGGAGCCTGGGTGGCTCAGTTGTTAAGCGTCCAGCTCTTGGTTTTCGCTCAGGTTATGATCTCATGGTTTGTGAGTTTGAGCCCCTCCCCAGGCTCTGCACTAACAGCATGGAGCCTGCTTGGGATTCTCTCTCCCTCTCTCTCTGCCCTTCCCCTGCTCATGCATGCTTTCTCTTCTCTCTCAAAATAAATAAATGAACTTAAAAAAAAAAACTCAGAGCAAAATCAGAGTACCTTTGAGAATAGAGCCACAATATAACAATGAAAGTGCAAGTGAAATTAATTTAAATAATACATTTCAGCATTTTTTTCTTTTCCCTTATAGAGGACATGTTTGTTATATGTTACAAAGTGATCTGTTTTCTTTTCATCATGTTTATTTCCAAACTTGAGTATTCTCTGAGCTCCTGTAATCAATCTTGTCTACGTCTATCAGGATAACTCACCTTAGATCTAGACTTATACCTTCAAATATCTCTGTCCTTGCACTTTTTTTCAGGTTCCATATGTCACTTGAATTGGGCTCAGGTATTTGATTATATGTTATATGGATTATATGGATCAAGGAGTGCTAGAAATCTAACTCCCCGCTCCTTTAGTCTCTTAGAGCTAGTATTATTTATTATTTACTATGTTTTCTATAATTATAAATTTTATTCTTTATTATTGATAGCTGTATTGATATAATTGGTAATTTCATCCTTTATATTAATATTTATTTTCTTTTTAATATGGGCTATCATCATGTGCAAATTTTCAGAAGATCTAGCAATGAATTTATCTTTTGGATCATCAGGAAGCATGCACACACTGGGATCCAGGGAGGTTAGGATTTGAAACAGCTGAGAAGTTCAAAATGGAGAAGTGAGAGAGCATGGAAGACACTTTAGTTTTTTGCCCAGTAACTAGCCCTCTGTGTTTCTGTGGGTAACACTCCTCAATTCAAGCAGCAACGATTAAATCAATAATGAAACTTCCTATGTCAGCCCCTAAATTGTAGTTTTTATATAGGGTTAACTATCTAAGTTCTGACTTAATCTTAGACACTTTTGAGAGTGAAGGGACACTATAAGTAAGTATATGAGACTACAGACATAAACAGAGTATATCCCAGGTAACTTGGGGTCTATGGCCAGCCTATCCTATCCTAGACCTGATAATGCTAACTGCATTAGCAACATCTGGAGTCCTTATTGAACATTCTGGTTCCCAGACTCTACTCCACAATTTCTGAAATAAGTAGGACTGGCAAACTTGCTTTTCAATAAGCACTCCAGGTGTTTCTTATTCAGCTGAAGTTTTAGATCTAATAGGCTTATGAGACACTTAGCGAAGCAAGTTCCTATTATTTGAGAGTATATAATTTAACTACCCCTGCTTTGTATTCATTATTGCAGATTTAACTGGCACATTTATGCTATTACTTGCTATAAAATGCACATTAACAGGAATGGAGTATAGTTTATATTATTACCTTGTGTTGCGATGATTATTCACTAATAAACTTATTTTTAGATTCCAGAAAGTAGCTCAAACTAAACATTGATTGGTATCGTAGATAGATACATAAGTTGTTACACTTTAATTTGTGCTTTACAAGAAAAATAGCCACTAAAACCAGAATTTGAATGGATTTTCACCTAGGGTCAATCTGAAGAAGTAGAAGAGTATAAAAACAATTTAGTGGCACACATGAATCCATGAATTAAATGACTCTCATTCCTGTCACTTTTTTTGTTCATAAGTGTTAGTCTGTTTTTCAGCTCTTAATAGCAACTGAAAGAATTCAAAATTATTGATCTCTGTTATAACTTACAATATCATTAAAGTAAAGAAAATAACCTTTGGATAAGACCAAAGGTCCTATTATTAAGTTTTTCCTTTTTGGGAAAAAAAGAACTTTTTCTCTTTTTTCAGTAGTGCAGATATATTAATAGAGAATTTCATTTGCTAAATACTTGATTCTAAAAACTTCAAGAGAGAAAATATTTTACTCCAGGTGATGATGAATATTTTATTGACACTGATAAAACTATTAGATAATTCCCAAACTGTATATTTGGGGTACTCAAAAAGCTTAAATATAACAAAGATGAAAGTGCTTATCTTTAGAATCATAATTAAAGTTCTTTTTTCCCATGTAAGATACATATAAAAAATGTAACTTCTCCCTGTATAACTGATTTCTCAAAAAAAGTACTTTTCTGCTTTCCTAAGATGGGAACCACCCACCACTCAGCCTGTGTAGTAGCAATCGTAAAGGTATTGCAGAGTGATAATATTATATAGGTAATAATTTTTACCAAAAAGCTGATTTTGGTCTCGACCATTATGAAAATAAATGTGGCTAAATCGAGGGCTGAAAATATTGCCATTTATGAGCCACTCACTTTCCTTAAGGTAATATCCTAGGTCTCCTTAAGGTAATATCCTAGGTATTTAATGTATCATAATTCACACAACCCCCACATTATTGTATGAATGTTATGAAACTGGAAACAGAGACAGAGAGAGTCACACAACCAGTAAGTTTAAGAATAGGAATCAGAATGGAGTCATTTCCAATATTGAGCTGGTGTTCTCCTCTCAACTTTCTAGTGATGACTGAAATTTAAGAGTTTCAAACACCTCACAGAGAAGTGATACTTGAGATTAGCGTCTGGTAAGGTTTATTTAATCGCAAAAATAATGAGAAAGAGAAATGAATTAAGTATCAAACTTGAAGACATATAAATTTGTTATCCAGCAAAAAACTAATACACTGGTATTATAAAATATTAAGAGCATTTTCAAATGTAGCTAATGAGAGTCAGGGGGAAGAAATTACTTCCCGAGATTCTGAATTTAAGAAAACGCTGAACTGAAGGTCGACAATGATTATTATTATGTACAAAAGAGACCTCATGTGAAGTTTTGAAGATCCATAGAGCTACAAATATGTACAAATAGAATCAAACGCTGTGAATGAAAGACAAGTTGTTAAAACTCACGGAATTGTACTTACACAGTCAGCCACCGGATGTCGCTGTCTTCCACAAAATTTTTTTTGGAACAAAGGCATAATCCTGTTTCTCGAGGACTAGAAAGGAACTACATTCGCAGATCTCGGCCGTTTCCATAAAAGTGGATGTAAGAAATCGAATAGGAAAATTCAGGCAGCAGTTGTTCTAGACCGCTGATTCATCAATTTGTAAATCGGCAGAAAGGTATGATGTTGGTCTACAGACCCAGGGGGCCAAGAGACTGGCGCCTGCTTCTCTTGCTTCTGCTCGTCGCAGCCTGGAAGGCGGGGAGCGGTCAGGTCCACTACTCGGTCCCGGAGGAGGCCAAACACGGCACCTTCGTGGGCCGCATCGCGCAGGACCTGGGGCTGGAGCTAGCGGAGCTGGTGCCGCGGTTTTTCCGAGTGGAGTCCAAAGGTCGCGGGAATCTTCTGGAGGTAAATCTGCAGAATGGTATTTTGTTTGTGAATGCTCGGATCGACCGGGAGGAGTTGTGCGGGCGGAACGCAGAGTGTAGCATCCACCTGGAGGTGATCGTGGACAGGCCGCTGCAGGTTTTCCATGTGGAAGTGGAGGTGAAGGACATTAACGACAACCCACCAGTCTTCTCCGTCTCAGAACAAAAGCTTTCAATACCCGAATCTCGACTGCTTGACTCTCGATTTCCGCTAGAAGGCGCATCTGATGCTGATGTTGGAGAGAATGCAGTGCTTACTTATAGACTCAGTCCAAATGAGTTTTTCATTCTTGATATTATAAGCAAAAAAGACAAAGGCAAATTTCCAGTGCTTGTTCTAGGAAAAATGCTGGATCGTGAAGAAAATCCTCAGCTTCAGTTATTATTAACGGCAACCGATGGAGGCAAACCCGAATATACTGGATCTGTTACTCTGCTGATCTTGGTGTTGGATGCCAATGATAATGCGCCTATGTGTGACCGATCCGTTTATGAAGTTAAAATGTATGAAAATTCAGCGAACCAAACGTTAGTAATATGGCTGAATGCGTCTGATGCGGATGAAGGAATAAACAAAGAAATGATATATTCATTTAGTGCTTTGGTTCCATCCAGTGTAAGAAGGAAATTTCTAATGAATGAAAAAACGGGAGAAATACGAATAAATGATGCTATTGACTTTGAGGATAGTAACACTTATGAAATTCATGTAGATGTGACAGATACAGGAAACCCACCTATGGTTGGTCACTGCACTGTCTTAGTGGAAATTCTGGATGAAAATGATAATTCACCTGAGGTGGCTATCACTTCTTTGGCTCTTCCGGTACAAGAAGATGCTCAGGTGGGCACTGTCATCGCCCTGATCAGCGTGTCCGACCGTGATTCTGGAGCTAATGGCCAGGTGACCTGCACACTGTCACCCCATGTCCCCTTCAAGCTGGTGTCCACCTTCAAGAATTACTATTCGCTGGTGCTGGACAGCGCCCTGGACCGCGAGAGCGTGGCGGACTATGCTCTAGTAGTGACAGCACGGGACGGGGGCTCGCCTTCGCTGTCGGCCACGGCCAGCGTGTCCGTGGAAGTGGCCGACGTGAACGACAACGCGCCGACATTCGCGCAGGCCGAGTACACGGTGTTCGTGAAGGAGAACAACCCTCCCGGCTGCCACATCTTCACGGTGTCCGCGCGGGACGCGGACGCGCAGGAGAACGCGCTGGTGTCCTACTCGCTGGTGGAGCGGCGGGTGGGCGAGCGTGCGCTGTCGAGCTACGTGTCGGTGCACGCGGAGAGCGGCAAGGTGTACGCGCTGCAGCCGCTGGACCACGAGGAGCTGGAGCTGTTGCAGTTCCAAGTGAGCGCGCGCGACGCGGGCGTGCCTCCGCTGGGCAGCAACGTGACGCTGCAGGTGTTCGTGCTGGACGAGAACGACAACGCGCCCGCGCTGCTGCCGCTGCCTGGGGCGGGCGGCGCGGGCGGCGCCGTGAGCGAGCTGGTGTGGCGGTCGGTGGGCGCGGGCCACGTGGTGGCGAAGGTGCGCGCGGTGGACGCCGACTCGGGCTACAACGCGTGGCTGTCGTACGAGCTGCAGCCGGCGGCGGGTGGCGCGCGCAGCCCGTTCCGCGTGGCGCTGTACACGGGCGAGATCAGCACGACGCGCAGCCTGGACGAGGCGGACTCGCCGCGCCAGCGCCTGCTGGTGCTGGTGAGGGACCACGGCGAGCCGGCGCTGACGGCCACGGCCACCGTGCTGCTGTCGCTGGTGGAGAGCGGCCAGGCGCCCAAGGCCTCGTCGCGGGTGTTGGCGGGCGCCGCCGGCGCGGAGACGGCGCTGGTGGATGTCAACGTGTACCTGATCATCGCCATCTGCGCGGTGTCCAGCCTGCTGGTGCTCACGCTGCTGCTGTACGTGGCGCTGCGGTGCTCGGCGCCGCCCAGCGAGGGCGCGTGCGGGCCGGGGAAGCCCACGCTGGTGTGTTCCAGCGCGGTGGGGAGCTGGTCGTACTCGCAGCAGAGGCGGCAGAGGGTGTGCTCTGGGGAGGGTCCGCCCAAGACCGACCTCATGGCTTTTAGTCCCAGCCTTACCCCGTGTCCAGTACCAGATGTGCAAAGGGAAGAACAGTCTAGTGGAGAGGACTACTCAAGGAAGGTGAGTTATTACTTTTTATTTCCATATGTTGCCTTATGAATAATATTTTATTAACCGCTTTCCCCCGTCTTATGTATGTCTCGGATATCTTCATCCTTTATAACATAGCATATTTCTATAATCAAATATTTTAGTAATACCTAATATAATATTTATTTTAAAGTTCATGTTGTATTTTGTCTATTGTACCTTATGCATTTTTTCTTGATACTTCAATTTTTTAAATTATTCAACCTATTTTTAAATATTTATATTTCCAATACAAGTATTTGATGTAGTTTGTAGGTTTTTTTCCCTTAAACCACTGTCTTTTTTTTATGTTACAAGTATTTATGAGATTAGTACTTTATTTAATTTGTACTCATTAGTACTTTAATTTTATTTAACTTTCAAATCTAAATTTTGAAATGACCCTATTATCTTAACAAAGACTGCTCTGGTAAATTCTCTTGATGGTGAAACAATATAACTTATAATGCATACTATATCCTCAGTAGGCAGTGTTTACATTTTGTTTTTAATGGTAAGATATGTAGACTTAAAGTTTGTTCATAAATGTCATAATTGGGGCACCTGGATGGCTCATTCGGTTGAGCATCCTACTTTGACTCAGGTCATGGTCTTAATGTGTTCAAACGCAACATTGGGCTCCCTCCTATGAGCAGGAAGTCTGCTTAGGATCCTCTGTCCTCTTCTCTCTCTGCCCCCCACCCCCCGCCCACTCGCAGGCTCTCTCGCAAAAATAAACATTAAACATAAAAATAGTTATTATGTAATAGTTATTGACATAATTTTACGCAGTAGCTTTTTATCATCTACTCCTCTATCAGCATGAAATCTTGCTTATGATATTCAAGTATTAGCTTTTTCATTCTGAGGAAAGAGTCATGATTATGTTTAATAATGGAGAATATTTGAAAATCACTTTAAGGAGCTCAAAAAAGTTACTTTAGTCAAAATTAATATGAAAAATTTGAAGAGAGAATTGAATTGTTCTCTTAGAATGTTTCCTACTGATTTCATATCATATAAGTGCAATTTAGGTTATAACTACTTTAGTCATCTTAAACAGGGTTGTGTTGGAAGAGGTGGACTGAGAAATGCCAGATAATTAACTCGCAGGATGCCAACACTATCCTATTCATTATTACATTCTAAAACATGTTATCTGATCCCTATGATTTAATTTTTGTTTAAGTTCAGTGTTACCAAAATAGCAGTGCAACTAGTTTACGATCTTGACTCTGGTTCTTAGCAATACTTTTTCCTTTCTGTATGCAGACTGAATTTTTACTCTGAATGTGCCTCACAAAAAGCTTCCCATAAATCTTGAAATCTCAGGGCACCTGGGTCACTCAGTTGGTTAAGTATCCCTCTATTGATTTTGGCTTAGGACATGATCTTGTAGTTCATGAGTTCGAGCCCACATTGGCTCCTCACCAACAGTGCGACAGTGAGGAGCCTACTTGGGATTCTCTCTCTCTTTGTCTCTGTCTCTCCCCGCACCTCCCCCCCCCCCAAAAAAAAAAAAACAAACCAAAAAACCCTTGAACTCTCTATTCAAGTTTAGGAACACCAGAAAAGACAATTGTGGCAGGAGTTTAAGCATGGCATTGCCTTCAGTGTTAATACTTCCCATGGCCAGTCTCTAACTCTCAGAGATTACAAATGATAAGTTAATGCAAAGTATTTAAACTTGTGTACAGAATTCCTTTCTTTTATATCTGCCTTCTCTTTCAGCCCTTTATAATGTCATTTTATCCCCCTTGCAGAAAGGTCTTATACTAAGGTATCTGTTTATCTGAGCAATTAATGAAACACAGAATTGTGTGTTTACCAATTTAGTCTTATTTATTTTACTTTGCTTTTGGGGGGGCATGTTTAAAACACAACTATGCACCAAAAATTTAACATAACTAATTAGCATTTTACCCAGCCACATAATAATTTTAAAGTCTTTGCAAGAGGTAGTGCAAATAGGAGAGGAAACAAGGTGGGATTTTAGGATAAGTTGGGAGATAGTAAAGACACATTATGTTTTTAGTTTGACAATGTCTTCCTCTGTCTCTGTTTTAAGATAACTATTTCAAAAAACTTTATGGGTGGTTTCTTTTCATTCTATTTAGAATTATTGAAATTTTGGAATGAAACCAAAAAATTTTCGAAGTCACGAATTGCTTTTAACATACTTGTCAAAAAAGGAATATGTCAATTTCTTTTAAAGTTATAACATCTTAATTTTATAATCATGTTTAATATATTCTTTATTGGATGGCATTAAACTCAGGCTAATCATGAGTACTCTACAGCTCTTCAAGGCATAGTATTTGTTATAGTCTGTGTCAAGATCAGTAACCAACCCATAGCTTTACTGGTATACCATAGTTATTTAGCTATATGATAGCCTTGGAATTTGGGGACTTGAAAACGATCTTTAATGTGTACTTTATGTGTACTTAATTAACCAATTCCTTAAACCAAAAATGGAATGGACCTTCAGTATGGCATCATTCTCAAAGGGACTGGATTATTTAAATTAGCAAACGCAAGGGGATTTATTTCTTAGTCATGTTTTTTTTCTGAATTTAGTCACTCTCACCCCCCCCATGTGCTAAAATTTTTTGCTCTTCTTTAGGCAAGTATGTTGGTCTTGAGTTTATGGCTTCCACAATTAAAAAATAATTAAAAGTAGTTATAACTATAAATCTTTTGCATAGATCTATAATAATCAAATCGCTATTTTATTTATTTTTTCATTTTTTATCTTTTTTACATTCATTTATTTTTGAGAGACAGAGAGAGACAGAGCACAAGTGGGGGATGGGCAGAGAGAGGAGACACAGAATCCGAAGCAGGCTCCAGGCTCTAAGCTGTCAGCACAGAGCCCGACATGGGGCTTGAACTCACAAACCACGAGATCATGACCTGAGCTGAAGTTGGACGCTCAACCGACTGAGCCACCCAGGCGCCCCTCAAATCACTGTTTTAAAAAGTGTTCCAAAATGAAGACTACAGCTCACTTTCACATAAAACCTAAGATTCCTTTGTGTAGCCATTTACAATATTTTTTTAGTAAGAAAGTTTGGGATTTTCCAAGTGGCTGCTATCTTATCAAAAGGATTTCAAATACTGGATATAGTTGGTTTCTTAACAGCCTTGAGAATGATTAAACTATTTTTCTCTTTTCATACAAGACTGATAAGCTTATTGCAGTAGATAACAGTTCCTATGCAAATTTCAATTTGGTTTTTGTATCTGAGATAAGAATAGGAAAATAAAATTGAGTGAATGAATTAGATTTGGAATGCTTTATATACTCTAGTCTCCTTAAACCATTTTTGGAATAAAATGTGTGTAAACAATCAGACAAATATAGCTTGAATTCCTGATTCAGTGGGTTGGGGGGTAGAAAGAAATTATTTTTCAAATAGTAGTGGATATAATGCAAATTTAAGTTGTTCTTCAGGATGGAAACTACAACATTCACCCTTAGCAGATACTATAATTGAAAAAAAAAAGCTTTAAAATGAGGCAAAGATAAATATACTTTTTATTTCTAAGGGTCAGTACTTGGTAAATTCATTAACATCAAATAAAATAAATCTTTGGGTAAACTGATAAATAGCTTGCATATCAGCATTGATTTGAAACACCATTATATTGAGGTGGTAACTTAGAGAACTTGCATCTTGAATTATTCTGTGTACAACTGAACTAAATGTTTAGAATAATTTAACATAGTACAAGGATTAAGCAATAGAAATTAGTGTTAGCAACGGAGTAAACTTAATAAAAGTCCATTCTAAAGTAATCAATTTCTAAAAGTCTAAAAAACACGACACTAATAACCAAGAAATGTGGACTTTTCATGCTTATATACATGATAATTATACATGATAATGTATAGTTAGTGCAGTAGTAGTACGTCCTCTTAGATGTCTATATCCAAGATAAAACTCTTCTTAGGATTCTAACTTGTAAGACAAAAACTACCTTTGTAGAGCTAGTGGTCATACACAAGGAATGTATAAATAAAGAATTAAAAGCCTACAAAGTAAAACATGGACCAATATATGAAGGAATTTTGAGAGAAGCAGTATAGGTGAAAGAAATAGTATAAACACAAAGGCACTTCCATTTTGAACCACAGGATGTCGTTGTTCTCCAAGAAGAAGATTATTTTAACAGAAGAAAATTACCATTATTCACGGACCAGAAAGAATCTCCACTGTTCCGGTGTTTTAAAGACTATACACACCCATGTTGTTAAGATCCAGTAGAGATCTCAGGAACAGACTCAAAAGAAAGATCTAAAAGGACTACACATTTCCTCTCATGAAACGTTGATTTACTAACCTGAAACAGAGCAGGATGTTAGCTTCAGGATCAGGTGGCCAGGAAGTCAAGCGCTTGCTGCTCTCGGTTATGCTCCTTGCAGCATCGGAGGCCGAGAGCGGCCAAGTCCATTACTCTGTCCCGGAGGAAGCCAAACACGGCACCTTTGTGGGCCGCATCGCGCAGGACCTGGGGCTGGAGCTGGAAGAGCTGGTGCCGCGCTTTTTCCGAGTGGCGTCCAAAGGTCGCGGGGATCTTCTGGAGGTAAACCTGCAGAATGGTATTTTGTTTGTGAATTCTCGGATCGACCGCGAGGAGCTGTGTGGGCGGAGCGCGGAGTGCAGCATCCACCTGGAGGTGATCGTGGACAGGCCGCTGCAGGTTTTCCATGTGGAGGTGGAGGTGAAGGACATTAACGACAACCCGCCAATGTTCCCAGCGACACAAAAAAATTTGTTTATTTCCGAAACTAGGGCTCTTGACTCTCATTTTTCACTAGAGGGCGCATATGATGCAGATATCGGGGCCAACGCTCTGCTGACTTACAAACTGAGCCCCAACGAATATTTCTCTCTGGAAGTACCCACCAACGAGGAACAAGTAAAACCGCTCGAACTAGTACTAAAAAAATCTTTAGACAGGGAAGTCGCTTCAAAGCTTCTCTTGGTGCTCAAAGCAACCGATGGGGGCAAACCTGAGCTGACAGGTACCACAGAGTTACACATCACAGTGCTGGATGCAAATGACAACGCCCCAGTATTTGACAAAGCAGTCCATCGTGTAAAATTACTGGAGAATTCGAGAAACGGTACCCTGGTTATTAGACTTAATGCCTCGGATTTGGATGAAGGTTCCAACAGTCACATTCTTTATTCATTTGCAACTGATGTCTCCTCTAATACAGAAGCCTCTTTTCACATAGATTCAGATAGTGGAGAAATAAAAGTAAACGGAAAAATAGATTTTGAAGAAACTAAATTATGGAAACTTCAAATAGAAGCAGTTGACAAAGGAAATCCTCCGATGTTTGGTCACTGCACAGTCTTGATAGAAGTCTTGGATATTAACGATAATGCTCCGGAGTTGCTAGTGACTTCACTATCGCTGTCTGTTCCAGAGGATGCTCCACTGGGGACCGTCATCGCCCTAATCAGTGTAACTGACCGTGACGCTGGTGGCAACGGGCAAGTTACCTGCTCACTAACACCCCATGTCCCCTTCAAGCTGGTGTCCACCTTCAAGAATTACTATTCGCTGGTGCTGGACAGCGCCCTGGACCGCGAGAGCGTGGCGGACTATGCTCTAGTAGTGACAGCACGGGACGGGGGCTCGCCTTCGCTGTCGGCCACGGCCAGCGTGTCCGTGGAAGTGGCCGACGTGAACGACAACGCGCCGACATTCGCGCAGGCCGAGTACACGGTGTTCGTGAAGGAGAACAACCCTCCCGGCTGCCACATCTTCACGGTGTCCGCGCGGGACGCGGACGCGCAGGAGAACGCGCTGGTGTCCTACTCGCTGGTGGAGCGGCGGGTGGGCGAGCGTGCGCTGTCGAGCTACGTGTCGGTGCACGCGGAGAGCGGCAAGGTGTACGCGCTGCAGCCGCTGGACCACGAGGAGCTGGAGCTGCTGCAGTTCCAAGTGAGCGCGCGCGACGCGGGCGTGCCTCCGCTGGGCAGCAACGTGACGCTGCAGGTGTTCGTGCTGGACGAGAACGACAACGCGCCCGCGCTGCTGCCGCTGCCTGGGGCGGGCGGCGCGGGCGGCGCCGTGAGCGAGCTGGTGTGGCGGTCGGTGGGCGCGGGCCACGTGGTGGCGAAGGTGCGCGCGGTGGACGCCGACTCGGGCTACAACGCGTGGCTGTCGTACGAGCTGCAGCCGGCGGCGGGTGGCGCGCGCAGCCCGTTCCGCGTGGCGCTGTACACGGGCGAGATCAGCACGACGCGCAGCCTGGACGAGGCGGACTCGCCGCGCCAGCGCCTGCTGGTGCTGGTGAGGGACCACGGCGAGCCGGCGCTGACGGCCACGGCCACCGTGCTGCTGTCGCTGGTGGAGAGCGGCCAGGCGCCCAAGGCCTCGTCGCGGGTGTTGGCGGGCGCCGCCGGCGCGGAGACGGCGCTGGTGGATGTCAACGTGTACCTGATCATCGCCATCTGCGCGGTGTCCAGCCTGCTGGTGCTCACGCTGCTGCTGTACGTGGCGCTGCGGTGCTCGGCGCCGCCCAGCGAGGGCGCGTGCGGGCCGGGGAAGCCCACGCTGGTGTGTTCCAGCGCGGTGGGGAGCTGGTCGTACTCGCAGCAGAGGCGGCAGAGGGTGTGCTCTGGGGAGGGTCCGCCCAAGACCGACCTCATGGCCTTCAGCCCTTGTGTTCCTCCCGGTTCAAGTTCTGGAGATAGTGGAGAACAACAGGATATTTTCGGGAATGATGTAAGTACAGTAATTCTGGAACATATTTTATGCCTTTTGATATCAATTGCATAGTATGTTCAGCAATATTATTGTAAATTTATTACTTCATTTATTTGTTTCTGGTTTTTTCCCTTGGGGTGGTTTATTTTAAAGCACATTGGAAGTCCATCCGTTTTCATTACTTTTCACTAAAGTCTTCATGAATGTACCTGGAACATTATTTATTTGCTGGAAATAATGAGAGTGGTAGTAATTGCAATAATGAAACAGATGGCTAACACTTTCTATAAATGAAGGTTAAATCCTCCTGTAAAGAAAGCAAGGATCACTCATGGGAAATGGAGGATATGGGCAAAGCTTACAAATCCTTACTTTTCTATAAACTATACGCTTATTAATAATGGGCATGGGCTGTTGAGGTGGCTTCCTTTTATAAATAATTTCGTTTCTTTATCATCAATGGCATGCTTCTTTGAGATACTGGGTGAAGTTTCAGCCTTACCTTTGAAGAGGACTTTACTTTTTTGTCTTTAAGTCTCTCACAATTTCAAGCTTATTTTCTTCATAGTCTTCAGCTGCTTCAGATAAACTACATTTTTAATGTAATTCTTTTTTTTATGTTTGTTTTTGAGAGAGCACAAGCAGGGCAGGGGCAAACAGAAGGGGACAGAGGATCCTAAGAGGGCTCTGTGTTGACATCAGTGAGCCTGATGTGGGGCTTGAACTTAACGAACTGAACACCAAATGGCAAGACCATAACTTGAACCAAAGTCAGTTGCTCAACCAACTGAGCCACCCAGGTGCCCTTTTCTTTACTTCTCAATATAATTTCAGTTTTGCTAATTGCCTGTTGAATCTATTGCTGCTGTCCTCCATATTAATTCATTGATTTCCATTTATTTGGAAGATTTATTTTATATTTGATCATATTTATGCTTCTTACATTCATGGGACTCATTATGAGGCTGTATGGAAATTTTTTAGGGTAGGGTAGAAAAAATCACACTCCTTTGTGTTTTGAGTTTAAGAGAGTGTTCCCATAATGGGGAAAGGTGATACTGATTCATGTGTTCCCCAAGCCACTTGGTCACTGAAATGACTTTGGTTTAAACAGCTTATGCATAACAACCATGGAATATACACAAAGGCACTTCTATTTGACAATGATGTTGATCACATTTCACAATTTAACATTGTATACTGTAGATACATTTGATGCAAACTTTTTTTTTGTCCAAAAGGTATATTTATGTGAATTGCTTAAAGAATCACAGAGGGGGTGCCTGGGTAGCTCCGTTGGATAAGCCTCTGACTCCATCTCACCTCAGGTCATGATCTGTCACTTCCTGAGTTTGAGCCCTGCATCAGGCTCTGCTCTGGCATCGTGGAGCCTGCTTCAGATTCTGTCCCTCCCTCTCTCTCTCTCTATCTCTGATGTAAAAGTTTATTATTATTATTTTTTTGCTCCAGTGTACAAGTTAGAGATCTTTTAACTATATTGTGTGAAAAATAAGTTATATATATTTATATATGGAGTAGAATGATGTTATGAATAGGGTGAAGTTAATAGAAATGGTGAGACGTCATTAGTGACCATTTTATACCCAGGAAAAAAAGATGATTTCTATGAAGATGAACATTAGGAAATCTTCAGAAAAGGAAAAACCAGGGCCTAGTATATCACACTGAAATTCTCTTCCTCCAAAGCTACAAAATAGAACAAGAACAAAGTCACTAGCTATAAATAAACCACTACTATTTGAACTATTTCAGTTTATTAGACAATATGCAAAGACTTAAAATATATAATTTTATTTCATCTTTATAACAACTTGTAAAGTACACGTGACTACCTGAATTTTAAAGATGAACTAAGCAATGGGAAGATATTTGTGTAGCTTGTCTACTGCCATTCTGCTAGCACATGATAAAGTTAAAACTCAAATGCATATCTTTTGATTCCAGAGCCATTCTTTTATTCACCATAGAGCTTACTACAGTAAATCTTTTCTTTGATCAGGCATAGTTTTGGCTCGGAAGGTCAAGCACAAACTGTTTACAAGTGAATCCTTCTTTCTGTTTTGCTTAAGAAAAAGCCTTCATGATTATTGTCATATTTAATTTTGTAGAATGTCATAATTGAGATCAGAATTGAGTTTTTTAATGTTAAGTGATTTTTTTCTCAGAAGAGTTTGTGATCACATTATCATGTCTTCATGCCACATTGGGATAGGTATTTATATTATTCAATCAGTAGATAATGAAGAATTGCCATTGTAAAGACTATATATATATTTTTGGAAGTAATATAAATAAGAATTATTTAATATGTGAGAAAATCCATAAGATTCTGATCTGCAATGTTCTAGCAAAACACTAAAGCCAAATGACAAATATGAAAATGACCCTGACCTTTTCATGCTATGAATAAGGATGTTTTGGACAAATATAAGTGATAATATGATTATTTCCAGGATCCTGAACGTCCACAAAGGATTCAATAAGTGTTTCCAAAATGTCATACTTCAGTAACAGCTTTAAGGTGTATATTGCCCTGAAAATCTTTGAATGTGTGTAGGTTTTTCAGAATTCAGTCTTGTTATCTGTAAGATTTGTGCTCACTGAACAAATGATCTGTGATCAAATAACTGTGTATACTTTAATGAGCAATGATAGCAAACAGTGAACATCAATGAGTATATCCTATAATTTTGATAATACAATGTTGACTACTACTTCTAATCCATTGATTTTTAAGAACCTCCTGGGTTTCTAAGTATGTTTCAAGATTAGTTTCTCTGTTTTATGTTTTCAATAATAATGTTACCAGACTTGTTATGCTATATTAGTGGATTATGAAGACTAGAAGAACATTAAATCATGCACTCTAATATATGGCTAGCAGGACCTACAGTTGAAACTTAATACTAATCAGATTGGTTTAGTAAAGGTCAGGCACAAAGTTCCTTTCAATCAATTTTACTGAATCAATGTTAAGAACAATATTGATATGAACTTCTTGACATTAGCTTATTGCCAGATCTTGAGCCCATCCTCAAAGATGAATTCAAAGATAGTATGATCTCTTTTATATGAGCTAGTTGAGATGGTGATACCTGAACGATCACAGCCAAAATGCAAAAGATGGGTCATTGGTTTATACAACACATCAACTCTTTTTAAAAAGTGTTTATTTTTAGAGAAAGAGAGTGAGTGGGGGGGGGGGGCAGAGAGAGAGGGAGAGAGAGAATCCCAAGTAGGCTCCGCACTGTCAGTGCAGAGCCTGACATGGGACACGATTTTACAACCATGAGATCATGACCTGAGTTGAAATTAAGACTTGGATGCTTAACTGATTGAGATACCCAGGCAGCCCTATATCAAACTCTTTTGTGACTTGGTGTTCATCTTACATCCTTTCAGAAACTCAAAAAAAAAAAAAAACCCACTACCATATTACTGGAGAGTAATTGGTAAAATGACATCTGGTTTTAATTCAAACATGTAATATTATCTAGCTTGGGTAACCTTTCTGATGTTTATCTCTTTATCTACCTTTCAGGACTCCATATTGCATGTAACGTTGCAATCCCCAATTTCTGTAATGAAATGATTGGAGATCTCTTGCTTCCTTTTTCTCCAAAATAAATCTAACATGTTTCGGATAGCATGTTAAATCTACTGTTAATGTAGTCTAATGTTATATTTTGATTAGAGGCCCTTATAACTGATTGCTTCACACATGCATAAGAAAATTCAGTGTTATAAAAAGTGAAGAGTCTGCTTTACTAATTTTTGATTTTTTGTCATTTTTTAAATATGAAATTTATTGTCAAATTGGTTTCCATACAAAACCTGCTTTATTAGTTTCTTAAGAAGGAATTTTGCATTTACTAAGAGTTCTAACAGGATGATAATATCAGCCATAGTGTATATATATGTGTGTGTGTGTGTTCAAGATAAAGAAAAATACTAACATACATATACATGTACTAGTAATTTTTGTATGCCATTTAAATATTTTTATTTATTATTTATTTATTATTATTTTTTAGATATGGGCCTGTTGCAACATTTCAAAAGGTATTATTTATTTATTTATTTATTTATTTAAATATGAAATTTATTGTTAAATTGGTTTCCATACAACACCCAGTGCTCATACCAACAGGTGCCCTCCTCAATACCCATCTCCCACCCCCCATAAACCCTCAGTTTGTTTTCAGTTTTTAAGAATCTCTTGTGTTTTGGCTCCTTCCTTCTCTAACCTCTTTTTAAATATTTTTAAATCAGAGATGAATCAGCAAAATCATACAACAAGCGGTGCCCGGGTTGCTCAGTCAGTTAAGCATCCAACTTTGGCTCAGGTCATGATCTCACAGTTTGCGGGTTCACGCCTCATGTCAGGCTGTGTGCTAACAGCTCAGAGCCTGGAGCTTGGTTCAGATTCTGTGTCATCCTCTCTCTCAAAAATAAACATTAAAAAAAAATTAAATCCTACAACAAAATACTCAAGCTATAATGATCTTTATTCTAAATAACTTTCTACTTTAAAACTTCCATTATATTCTCTTTTGACTCCTTTAATTCCAAGTCTATATGAAAAGACAGAAGACACATAACCAAATTACATCTTCATGCAATGAAAACTTGTATCAACAATTCCCATTTTCTACTTGGTGTTTTATGAAATTGAATTTACACAAACAGTAAAGTCATTTGTCATTTGGTTGAATTGTTTGGTTATTTTCTCCATATATATTTAGCACAGTATTAGGTACTTACAGGAGTTAATTAGAAATTATTTCCCTTGTTATGGATGAACTTATGATCCCAAACCCAGAATTGTTTCAACAAGGAGCAGGTCAGCTATTTTCATGTATATATCTTGACAGATATACATAAACCAATGTTGGTGACTTGGAAATACCAACATGGCACACACATTTTCATGGTGTTTTTTATTTATTTCATTGAATTATAATAAAATTTATTTTATAATTGAAAGACACCTTCTATATCATTAACATAAAGGTTTTGATACCTCACATTTTGATTCCTCACATAATTTTTGATACCTCACATAATACTGTTAATGCAACTTACCTGATAAACCATGTGTGTCAAATATAATTTAATCTACATCCATAGACTTTTCCATTATGAATTGTGTTTTAAACATTAAATTTGAAAAAATATTTTTGTTTTTCAAAGGATATAGGATTGTAACAAAAACAAATGTATATAACAAAAATAATTGGAATTAAATAGATATGAATAGAAGGCAAGTGCACATAGATAAGAACACAACATGCAGAACTTAAAGACTAAAGAGTTGTTATTAAAATCTCAAATTGGTCTTTGAGTTTCCTAGCAGCCAAAGTAACAAGAGAGACTAGAAGTAAAGCAATTCAAATTGGATAACATTTTGATATGAGAAGTAGTATCTTTAGGAAATGTTTAACCCTACCTTTTCATAAGGCTACCTGGAGAATTAAACTCTGTGTGTATTTATGTAGATAAGTAAAATAACAATTTTATAACTCTAAATCAAACATAAGAACAAAAATTTCAATTTCATATTAAGAATAAAATGCCATTTTCCACATACCATCGGTTTCAATATAACTTATAATACGAGTGTTCCCTAAATAAGCACTTTGGAAATATTATTTTGGGAGTAAAATAATATGAAACGTGTGAAGTTTATTATATTTTTCTCTTTAAGTAAAATCTATAATGTATGGTGTAGTGTACAGTACTCACTATTCAGGCGCAAGGTGTCGCTCTTTACTTGGTGGAAGTAGTTCTTTCAAGGGTTGGTCTGACCGGCCAGGAACGCCCCGTACAAAAACGACTCCATCATGCCTAACGCTACTGTTAAAGGATTCTTTGAAACTTCTCAAAAATTCAGCTAGATTTTTAACCCTTAACTGGAGTCTCTGGTACTGTAAGTGTGAGAACCTTAATTTGGAAGTCAATGTCGTATGCGATGTTTGACTCTCAAAGAAGGGGATTGCGCACTCGGCGTCTGCTGCTGTCACTTCTGCTGCTCACAGTCTGGGAAGCTGGGAGCGGCCAGGTCCACTACTCGGTTCAGGAAGAGGCCAAACACGGCACTTTCGTGGGCCGAATTGCCCAGGACCTAGGGCTGGAGCTGGCGGAGCTGGTGCCGCGCCTTTTCCGGGTGGCGTCCAAAGGCCGCGGGGACCTTCTCGAGGTAAATCTGCAGAATGGCATTTTGTTTGTGAATTCTCGGATCGACCGGGAGGAGCTGTGCGGACAGAGCGCAGTGTGCAGCATCTACCTGGAGGTGATCGTGGACAGGCCGCTGCAGGTTTTCCATGTGGAAGTGGAAATAAGGGATATTAACGACAATCCACCGGTGTTCTTTCTCAGAGAACAAAAGCTGCTGATTCCTGAATCTAAGCAACCCGACTCTCATTTTCCTCTAGAGGGAGCTTCTGATGCAGATATAGGAGAGAATGCTCTATTGACCTACAGACTAAGTCAAAATGAGTATTTTTCTTTACAACTACCAACACATAGTAAGCAGACTAAAAGACTGTCGCTTACATTAAAGAAATATCTGGATCGAGAGAAAACTCCAGAACTTAATTTGCTACTGACAGCTGCAGACGGGGGAAAACCAGAGCTCACTGGCACCGTTCAGCTTTTCATCCACGTCTTGGATGTTAACGACAATGATCCAGAATTTGAGCAATCAGAATACAAGGTGAGATTGATGGAAAACGCAGCTAAAGAAACTTTTGTGATAAAGCTAAACGCCACAGATAGAGATGAAGGAGTGAATGGAGAGGTAACATACTCCTTGATGTCAGTTAAACCCAATGGAAAACTCTTATTTACACTAGATGAAAATAGCGGAGAAGTGAGGGTCAATGGAACTTTAGATTATGAAGAAAACAAGTTTTATGAAATTGAAGTACAGGCTACAGATAAAGGGAATCCCCCAATGGCAAGTCACTGTACAGTCTGGGTAGAGATCTTAGACGCCAATGATAATGCCCCTGAAGTCACCTTGACTTCCCTGTCTCTCCCTGTACGAGAGGACACTCAGCCCAGCACGGTCATTGCGCTGATCAGTGTATCCGACCGTGACTCCGGTGCCAACGGACAAGTGATCTGTTCTCTAACGCCCAACGTACCTTTCAAGATCGTGTCGACGTTCAAGAACTATTATTCACTAGTGCTGGACAGCGCCCTGGACCGCGAGAGCGTGGCGGACTATGCTCTAGTAGTGACAGCACGGGACGGGGGCTCGCCTTCGCTGTCGGCCACGGCCAGCGTGTCCGTGGAAGTGGCCGACGTGAACGACAACGCGCCGGCATTCGCGCAGGCCGAGTACACGGTGTTCGTGAAGGAGAACAACCCTCCCGGCTGCCACATCTTCACGGTGTCCGCGCGGGACGCGGACGCGCAGGAGAACGCGCTGGTGTCCTACTCGCTGGTGGAGCGGCGGGTGGGCGAGCGTGCGCTGTCGAGCTACGTGTCGGTGCACGCGGAGAGCGGCAAGGTGTACGCGCTGCAGCCGCTGGACCACGAGGAGCTGGAGCTGCTGCAGTTCCAAGTGAGCGCGCGCGACGCGGGCGTGCCTCCGCTGGGCAGCAACGTGACGCTGCAGGTGTTCGTGCTGGACGAGAACGACAACGCGCCCGCGCTGCTGCCGCTGCCTGGGGCGGGCGGCGCGGGCGGCGCCGTGAGCGAGCTGGTGTGGCGGTCGGTGGGCGCGGGCCACGTGGTGGCGAAGGTGCGCGCGGTGGACGCCGACTCGGGCTACAACGCGTGGCTGTCGTACGAGCTGCAGCCGGCGGCGGGTGGCGCGCGCAGCCCGTTCCGCGTGGCGCTGTACACGGGCGAGATCAGCACGACGCGCAGCCTGGACGAGGCGGACTCGCCGCGCCAGCGCCTGCTGGTGCTGGTGAGGGACCACGGCGAGCCGGCGCTGACGGCCACGGCCACCGTGCTGCTGTCGCTGGTGGAGAGCGGCCAGGCGCCCAAGGCCTCGTCGCGGGTGTTGGCGGGCGCCGCCGGCGCGGAGACGGCGCTGGTGGATGTCAACGTGTACCTGATCATCGCCATCTGCGCGGTGTCCAGCCTGCTGGTGCTCACGCTGCTGCTGTACGTGGCGCTGCGGTGCTCGGCGCCGCCCAGCGAGGGCGCGTGCGGGCCGGGGAAGCCCACGCTGGTGTGTTCCAGCGCGGTGGGGAGCTGGTCGTACTCGCAGCAGAGGCGGCAGAGGGTGTGCTCTGGGGAGGGTCCGCCCAAGACCGACCTCATGGCTTTTAGCCCCAGCCTTCCTCCAGGCCTGGATAGAGAAGTCGAAGGGCAAAGGCAAGAGGCAGGATCAAATCATCCTGGGCAGGTGAGTTCTATAGATTCCTCTTCTTTTGAAGTCTATGTTAAATTTGAAAAATCCAGTTTATTTCATAGAAAAATTTAATGAATACTCTGTTTTGAGTATTAATGTTTTAAATGAGTATGAAGTTTTTAAAGAACAATTTCCTTTAGTGAAATGTCAAATGGGATAAAAATCCAATTTTAATCATGAGAAGAATCAGGTTTTTAGCCAATAAATGTCCCATTTCTCCTAATGTTTTGGTATAAAATAGTGAAAGAAGATGTTTCTCCTCTCATCACTTTATGAGCAACAATTTCTAATTTTCTTTTTTTAATTAATTTTTTAAATTTACATACAAGTTAGTTAGCTTATAGTGCAACAGTGATTTCAGGAATAGATTCCTTAATGCCCCTTACCCATTCAGCCCACCCCCCTTCCCACAACCCCTCCAGTAACCCTCTGTTTGTTCTCCATATTTAAGAGTCTCTTATGTTTTGTTCCTCTCTCTGCTTTTATATTACTTTTGCTTCCCTTCCCTTACGTTCATGTTTTGTATCTTAAAATTCTCATATGAGTAAAGCCATATGATATTTGTCTTTCTCTAATTTCGCTTAGCATAATACCCTCTAGTTACATCCATGTAGTTGTAAATGGCAAGATTTCATTCTTTTTGACTGCCGAGTAATACTCCATTGTATATATATATACCACATCTTCTTTATCTATTCATCTGTCTATGGACATTTGGGCTCTTTCCATATTTTGGCTATTGGCAATTGTGCTGCTATCAACATTGGGGTGCATGTGCCCCTTTGAAACAGCATACATGTATCCCTTGGATAAATACCTAGTAGTGCAATTGCTGGGTCATGGGGTAGTTCTATTTTTAATTTTTTGAGGAACCTCCATACTGTTTCCCACATTGGCTGTGCCATTTTGCATTCCCACCAGCAGTGCGAAAGAGATCCTCTTTTTCTGCATCTTTGCCAACATCTGTTGTTGCCTGAGTTGTTAATGTGTTAACCATTCTGACAGGTGTGAGGTGGTATCTCATTGTGGTTTTGATTTGTATTTCCCTGATGATGAGTGATGTTGAGCATTTTTTCATGTGTCAGTTGGCCATCTGGATGTCTTCTTTGGAGAAGTGTCTGTTCATGTCTTTTGCCCATTTCTTCACTGGATTATTTGTTTTTTGGATGTTGAGTATGATAAATTCTTTATAGATTTTGGTTACTAACCCTTTATCTGATATGTTGTTTGCAAATATTTTCTCCCATTCTATCGATTGCCTTTTAGTTTTGCTGATTGTTTTCTTCACTGTGCAGAAGCTTTTTATTTTGATGAGGTCCTAATGGTTCATTTTTGTTTTTGTTTCCGTTGCCTCTGGAGACATGCTGAGTAAGAAGTTGCTGTGGCCAAGGTCAAAGAGGTTTTTGCCTGCTTTTTCCTCGAAGATTTTGATGGCTTTCTGTCTTACATTTAAGTCTTTCATCCATTTTGAGTTTATTTTTGTGTATGGTGTAAGAAAGTGGTCCAGATTTATTTTTCTCTGTGTCACTCTTCAGTTTTCCCAGCACCACTTGCTGAAGAGACTGTCTTCGTTCCATTCGCTATTCTTTCCTGCTTTGTCAGAGATTAGTTGGCCATACTTTTGTGGGTCTATTTCTGGGTTCTCTATTCTGTTCCATTGATCTGAGTGTCTGTTTTTGTGCCAACAATTTCTAATTTTCAATGACCTACCTAGACCACTTCATTTCATCTCTAATCCTCACTAATGTAGATAATCACTGTGGATCATTTCAATTTACTCATCCTCTTTGTCTTTTAACACAGCCTTTTACTTTTATATTTTCACATTATTAGGTTGCTTGAGTTTTCTCAGTTCAGCCTTGTGTCAAAGATTGAACATTAAGTCTGAAAAGATTTACCTTTCTTTTTCTGTGGCATTAAACATAGATCATACATTTATTGTCCATTAAATAATCTTTAGTTTTGCCTCAACTGATAAGTTAAAACCTGTTCTCATATTATTTGCAGTTAAAAATTAGTCTTGCATTTTTGTATGCTGTTTTCATTGAAATAATGTAATTAAAGGTTCTGTTGATTTATTTTTTAAGTTTTTAATGTTTATTTATTATTATTATTATTATTATTATTATTATTATTATTATTTTGAGAGACAGAGTGTGAGGGGGTAGAGGCAGAGAGACACGGAGACACAGAATCCGGAGCAGGCTCCAGGCTCTGAGCTGTCAGCACAAGAGCCCCACACAGGGCTCGAGGAATGCAAGATCATGACCTGAGCTGAAGTCTTCTGCTTAACCCACTGAGCCACACAGGCACCCCTGTTGATTTTTTTTTAAACCTGTAATGGGCACAGATTTATCTACAACACACTCAAACAGAACTCCCATATTTATGCTTGCAAAGTTTACTAGGCAAATAAAGTTATTCATATTACTCAACTAAGTCTTCAAACTTGCTGGAGACATACACATAGGGCTATAATATCTGCAATATATGCTAGTTGGCAGTCTTTTCTAAGCTTTGTGAATTCATATAGAAAGGAAAATGTTAAGTCTATTAAAGTGAAATGAAAATTACCATTTTGACTCCTCTCACATTTTAAATGTCCTGTCTTTAAATGCTTTCTCTAGTGCTTGTAAAATTTTCTTTCTATGTGATATAATCACATCTGATGATTCTATCAAAGGTTGTTTACCTCTAGGTCATTCCTCTAATTCAGTGATCCTTAGCTATATGCAGGGTGGCACAATTACTGATCTCTTTGAGAATTTAATGAAATTAATATGTGGCTGTTCTCCCTTTAAAATTATAGGTTAAAATTTCTTTATTTTATAGTAGGTAATTAAAATAAAATATAAAATGTCTCAGACTTAAAAGATTAAGCCATTGTATCATTTATGCAACTTTGTAAATATAATAAATGTGAATGTAGGGCACACATTATTATCCATCTCCAAATGAAGTTCTTAGAATGACTCAAGGTCATTTAAATTTAAGAAACAAAGATATTAGAATGATTTAAGTATATGTTAAGTTTTTGTAAATTATTACTTTTATAGTACAAAAATAGTTGATGCACATTTTTAGATAATTCCAAATTACATGGACTATGTTCTACAAGTTTTGTGTCTTTTATACTTATTCTTAATTTCAAGATTACATTCAGTGGTGTAAAATTATAATTTCAACCATTTTCTAGTTTAGTTGTTTAAGTATTAAGCTAATTTTATATGTTCCTATCTTTTTAGTAATTTAATTATGTCTAATGGTGTGTAAGGACTACATAACACACTACTTTTTCAGTAAAGTTTCTTAGCAATCATTGTACATTGACTATTTTTGAAAATGAGAGATAGAAAATGAAGAAGCATGGTAGTGATATTAGACAATTTAAATAGTCCAATAGCATCAAAAAAATTTTTTTTGGTTAATTAAGAGCCAGTTTTATAGTTGATTTAAGTTATCTTATACTTGTAGAACCATTATTGATTATTTTTTTCCTGGTTCAATAAATATTTCTTATCTCAGTTCCTTTTGTTATTATATGTAAAAGGAATGGTGACTGATCATTGACTTTAAAGATTTTGACTTGAATTTTAATGAGCTTATACACTCTGTATTTAATTGCTCACAACTAGCTGTAGGATCTTATCTGTGTTGTGTTTTCCCTTAAAGGTGCTCTTGATTTAATTAATCAGATTATGAAAAGTCCTTTCTTTCTCCCTTACAATCGTAGTCACCATTCTGACTTTCTGAAGAGAAGCATATTTTGAGTGACTACTAACTGGCCTGATGGGAAAATTTTTAAAGGGAAACCAGAAGTTCATTGTAAAGTTGATATTCTTTTGATTTTAGTTACTGAGACTGGGCTCCAAAACATCTCACCAGTTCTTTTCATATTAGGGCTCCACCTCTACTTTAGACAATTGTGAAATTTGGAGGCTTTGATTCAACATTTTACAGGAAAATGCTTTCCTCCTGCTAGAATAAAACTTCACTGGATCTGTACCCAAGCCTCATTTTAACATGTTATGGGAATGAGAGCAGTTGTATGAAAAGTCATCACATTTGAGTATCAAGGGGCCAGAACAATGACATGCTTCATATTTATGTTGAATTCTCATATCTACCAGAAGTATGAATAAAATAATTTATATGAATGAAATATTCAGTTAATAGACATATCTTAGTTTCTTTTTCTTTACTAAATGAGGGATCCTTGAGTTTTCCCTAAAGTCCTACAATTAAGTGCTTGTGAAGGATAAAAGGCACTACAAGTGGGAATTGTAAGCAAAGTAAAGTCGAGGGTGATGTATATTATTCTTTGTTTTGTTCTCCGTGATAGGCAAAGAGTAGCTTTTTATGGCTATTTTATGATAGACTTTGAAGCAGAATATTTAATAATCTGAAGAATAATGGAAATGATTGTGCTTTGTTACTTCTATCATATACATTAAATAAATAGTCATTTACAAACGATCCATGAAAATATCCAAAAGTCAAAAAACTTAGTGTCCCTGGGAAGTGGCTAAACCAAAAAGAACCTCAGGATCTTTCTTGTACTTACATAATCAGTCACATGATGTCGCTGTACACTCAGAAGGTGGAAAAGGAAAACTTTGTCTCGCGTTCAGCTTCCAACCACTGGCAGAATAGGATCGACTCCATATTGACCGGAACGCTGGGTAAATTTTATCAAACCTATACCTACGGAAAGGAAGACTGCTCACAAAGGTTCCCAGGCGAGCAATCCCTTAAAACTAACAGTCCCATCTCAGAGATCTCGTTAACTACAATGGTGTTTTCCTGGAGAGGAGGCCCAGGAGCCCGGCGATTGCTCCTGGCGCTTCTGCTCCTTGCAGCTGGGAAATCTGGGAGCGGCCAGGTCCACTACTCGGTCCAGGAGGAGGCCAAACACGGCACTTTCGTGGGCCGCATCGCGCAAGACCTGGGGCTGGAACTAGCGGAGCTCGTACCGCGCTTTTTCCGTGTGGCGTCCAAAGGCCGCCGAGACCTTCTGGAGGTAAATCTGCAGAATGGCATTTTGTTTGTGAATTCTCGGATCGACCGAGAGGAGCTCTGTGGGAGGAGTACCGAGTGTAGCATCCACCTGGAGGTGATCGTGGACAGGCCGCTGCAGGTTTTCCATGTGGAGGTGGAGGTGAAAGACATTAATGATAACCCGCCGGTGTTCAGAGAAGTAGAACAAAAGGTACTTATCTCTGAATCTGCACCTCTGGATTCTCATTTTCCTCTAGAGGGCGCTTCCGATGCGGACATCGGCGTAAACTCTCTTCTGACCTATAGGTTAGGTACAAATGAGTATTTTACTCTTAAATTAATAACGAAAAACGATAAAAGTATATTGCCTGAACTAGTTCTACGGAAGTCATTGGATAGAGAGGAGACGCCAGAACTTAATATATTGCTGACCTCCCAGGATGGCGGTAAACCCGAGCTAACAGGATCTGTTCAGATTAAAATAAGCATCCTGGATGTGAATGACAACGCTCCGGAGTTTGATAAGCCTGGCTATAGAGTAGTGCTGTTTGAAAATGTCCCAAACGGCACGAGAGTGATTCAATTAAATGCTTCTGATCTAGACGAAGGGGTCAATAGAGAAATTTCCTATGCAATCAGACTGATTTTGCCAGTGAGTGAGAAATGCATGTTTTCAATAAATGCAGAAACAGGTGAAATCAGAATTTATGGGATATTGGATTTTGAAGAGAATAATGAGTATGAAATTCAGGTTAACGCCATTGATAAAGGGATTCCTTCCATGGCAGGTCACTGCACAGTCCTAGTGGAAGTTCTGGACCTGAATGACAATACCCCTGAGGTAATGATTACTTCGTTGTCTCCCCCGGTGAGAGAGGATGTTCAGGTGGGCACTGTCATCGCCTTGATCAGCGTGTCCGACCGTGACTCTGGCGCCAACGGGCAGGTGACCTGCTCACTAACACCCCATGTCCCCTTCAAGCTGGTGTCCACCTTCAAGAATTACTATTCGCTGGTGCTGGACAGCGCCCTGGACCGCGAGAGCGTGGCGGACTATGCTCTAGTAGTGACAGCACGGGACGGGGGCTCGCCTTCGCTGTCGGCCACGGCCAGCGTGTCCGTGGAAGTGGCCGACGTGAACGACAACGCGCCGACATTCGCGCAGGCCGAGTACACGGTGTTCGTGAAGGAGAACAACCCTCCCGGCTGCCACATCTTCACGGTGTCCGCGCGGGACGCGGACGCGCAGGAGAACGCGCTGGTGTCCTACTCGCTGGTGGAGCGGCGGGTGGGCGGGCGTGCGCTGTCGAGCTACGTGTCGGTGCACGCGGAGAGCGGCAAGGTGTACGCGCTGCAGCCGCTGGACCACGAGGAGCTGGAGCTGCTGCAGTTCCAAGTGAGCGCGCGCGACGCGGGCGTGCCTCCGCTGGGCAGCAACGTGACGCTGCAGGTGTTCGTGCTGGACGAGAACGACAACGCGCCCGCGCTGCTGCCGCTGCCTGGGGCGGGCGGCGCGGGCGGCGCCGTGAGCGAGCTGGTGTGGCGGTCGGTGGGCGCGGGCCACGTGGTGGCGAAGGTGCGCGCGGTGGACGCCGACTCGGGCTACAACGCGTGGCTGTCGTATGAGCTGCAGCCGGCGGCGGGTGGCGCGCGCAGCCCGTTCCGCGTGGCGCTGTACACGGGCGAGATCAGCACGACGCGCAGCCTGGACGAGGCGGACTCGCCGCGCCAGCGCCTGCTGGTGCTGGTGAGGGACCACGGCGAGCCGGCGCTGACGGCCACGGCCACCGTGCTGCTGTCGCTGGTGGAGAGCGGCCAGGCGCCCAAGGCCTCGTCGCGGGTGTTGGCGGGCGCCGCCGGCGCGGAGACGGCGCTGGTAGATGTCAACGTGTACCTGATCATCGCCATCTGCGCGGTGTCCAGCCTGCTGGTGCTCACGCTGCTGCTGTACGTGGCGCTGCGGTGCTCGGCGCCGCCCAGCGAGGGCGCGTGCGGGCCGGGGAAGCCCACGCTGGTGTGTTCCAGCGCGGTGGGGAGCTGGTCGTACTCGCAGCAGAGGCGGCAGAGGGTGTGCTCTGGGGAGGGTCCGCCCAAGACCGACCTCATGGCCTTCAGCCCCAGCCTTCCACAGTCGGGAGAAGATTGTTTAAATTCTTCCAGTGAAGTAAGTCATTGATATTATTTAAGCATATTTGTTTTCTTTAATAACTTTTTGTTAGCGTATAAATAATCTTTTCTTTTTTCTTTGTGTTATCTTTTCTTTTTAAATTCATTTATTTGAGAGAGACAGAGAGAGAGAGAGAGAGAGAGAGAGAGAGACCAAGCAGGGAAGGGGCAGAGAGAAGGAGAGACAGAATCTTAAGCAGGCTCCACGCTGTCAGCACAGAACCCGAAGCAGGGCTGTATCTCACAAACCCTGGGGTCATTACCTGAGTGGAAATCAAGAGCCGTCCCGGGGCACCCCTCAATTGAATCTTTTAAAGTGTAGGGGCGCCTGGGTGGCTCAGTCGGTTAAACGTCCGACTTCGGCTCAGGTCACGATCTCGCGCTCCGTGAGTTCGAGCCCCGCGTCGGGCTCTGGGCTGATGGCTCAGAGCCTGGAACCTGCTTCCGATTCTGTGCCTCCCTCTCTCTCTGCCCCTCCACCGTTCATGCTCTGTCTCTCTCTGTCTCAAAAATAAATAAAACGTTAAAAAAATTAAAAAAAAATAAAAAATAAAGTGTATTTTACATCTTGTAATTTTTTTTTACCGCAAAAATATCCAGAGGCTTCTCTGACTAGAGAATAAAAACTTAAGTCATTCAGCCTGGTAGTGAAGGCCTTAAACTTTCCTGCCTTTGCCTACTACTATCTCACATATCTTTAGTTAGAACATGAAATATAGCATCATTCCATCAATAATTTTAATCATATATGGTATTGAAGTACACCACCTAGGTGGTTTCCTCCATTGTAGAAGTATAGGTATACTCTTTATTATAGAGTTCCTTGAAAGATAACTTTTCTTTAAAAAATTTTTTTTTAAGTTTTCATTTATTTTTGAGAGAGACAGAGCATGAATGGGGGAGGGGCAGAGAGAGAGACACACACACAGAATCCGAAGCAGGCTCCAGGCTCTGAGCTGTCAACACAGAGCCGGATGCAGGGCTCAAACCCACAAGCCGTGAGATCATGACCTGAGCTGAAGTTGGATGCTTAACTGACTGAGCCACCCAGGCACCCCAAGATAGATAACTTTTCAACTGGAAAGTGTTCCCTTTGGAGAGATAAGTATGAATAAATGAGCAGAGTTTGCTGTAGTGAATGTGTACTTGAAGGATAGAGCAGGGGAGATTCTGAAGGTAGGAAAACTAGTAAAGAATTTTTTTATTGTACTCTAGATATCAGGTAATGGAGACAAATCATGACAGTCAAAATGGATTGAAAGAAAAATGTACAAGAGTTATTGGCAAAGTAGAGGCAACCTAATAATGACCGATTCATTACAAATCATAAAAGAAAGACAAAAGTAGAGGACGACACTAATGTTTTTAGTTTGGTCACTTAGGAGGATGAGATTGCCAGTAACTGAGATGCAAGGTACAGTAGGAGAAACAGTTTGTGTATGGTTGTCCAGCTACCAAATGGAGAGAAACATTTAAGAAAATATTACTTTTGTGGTTCTTGGAGCATGCCATTATGATTGGAAATGTCATTTTGATCTGGAACTCAGGGGAGATTATAAAAGTAGATTTGGGAGTAATTCCCTTAGAGAACAACCTATGAAAGAATTAAATCAGAAGATATACATAACAAAATGAAATCAATGTGTCCAAGTAAAGAATTTAGGTGAATAGGTATGTTAGTTCCTGGGGTTGCTGTAGCAAATTACCAAAAACTGGCTGGCTTAAGACAACAAAAAATTACTCTCTCTCCACTCTGGGAACCAGAAGTCCAAAATTAAAGTTTTGGCAGGGCTGTACCCTCTGGAGCTTGAAAGGAAAATGTGTTATCTCTGATATCTCCTGATGGCTATCGGCATTCCTTGGCTTTTGGCCACACCACTCTGTCTCCCTGGTCACATTGCCTACTTTTCTTCTTCTTTTTTATTATTATAATAATTTATAGTTTTATATATTCAAAATCTGAGTGTATCCATTGTTTATAAATGTAGATTCATCATTACAAGTCAAATCGGGTAGTATTTATAAGTCTGATCTATATCAAAAAGGTAAAAGTATTATTTATTATACTTATTATATAGCAATTTAATTTCTTTTGGACACAATAGAAACATATTTCTAGTTACACTCTTTGTTAAATTTATATTCCTTAGTGATGTGTTTATCCTCTGGAGTTATTACCGAGCATCAGAAATTCAGAGGAGAGGTTGAGGCTACACCTAAGACTTTAGTCAGAGATTCCAGTCTGTAATTATTGGGATGTCCATTACTCTTTTCAAAGCTACTATTTTTTTCCTGAATTTTGAGCCTTTAATATGGGCACAAGATTCTCCAAAATTTGAAGATTAAATTTTTTGCTTATGTTTATCTTTTTGATCCTTAAAACATTTAAAATGATTTTTTTGAGGTGTAAAACTTCTTTGTAAAGAAATACACAATGTTAAGAACTGTGTAGAATAAAAAGCGTAAGCTTCAAATGCTGGTAAACATTAACAGTTGGAGCCTATATTTTCAGATCTTTTGTCTGTGAATTAATAGGTCAAATTATAGGTATTCTATATAAATACTTTTGTCACTTTTGTTCAATAATTCTGTCTCTATTTTTCTTCAAATGGTTTTTCAATTTGAACCCATTGCTAGAATAATTGTATAACATTCAAAAAAATTTAAAGTAAAATATCCTGTTCATTGCCACTATCACATAATTTTTTGACAAAAAAGTTTTATTTTTATTGGACTTTGTGCATATAATCTTTCCAATAAAACAAAAAGTAAAAAATAAAAAATAATATATTATAAACATGCATATATAATGATTGTTTTTTAATTCCATTAAGTAATACCATTATTTTTTATCGTCCCTGTATTTATTTTATTTTAATTTAAATTTTAGGTAGTTAACATACAGTGCAATATTGGTTTCAGGAATAGAATTCATTGTTTCATCACTTATATACAGCACCCAGTGCTCATCACAAGTGTTCTCCTTAGTACCCATCATCCTGCCTAGCCCATCTCCCATCCTCCTCCCTCCATCAACCCACAGTTTGTTCTTTATCATTAAGATTCTCTTGTAGTTTGTTTCCCTCTCTTCTCTTCCCCCTCCTTCCCATATGTTCATCTGGTTTGTTTCTTAAATTCCACGTATGAGTGAAAGAAATCATATGGTATTTGTCTTTCTCTGATTGACTTATTTTGCTCAGCATAATATATTCTAGCTCTATCCACATCATTGCAAATGGCAAGATTTCATTCTTTTTGATGGCTAAATTACATATTTGTACATATATACTATATCTTCTTGTCCACTCATCAGTCTGGACATTTGGGCTCTCTCCATAGTTTGGCTATTGTTGATAATGCTGCTATAAACATTGTGTTGCGTGTACCCCTTCAAATCTGTATTTTTGTATCCTTTGGGTTAATACCTAATAGTGCAATTGCTGGATTGTAGGGTAGTTCTATTTTTAGTTTCTTGAGGAACCTCTATACTGTTCTCCAGAGTGGCTGCACTAGTTTGCATTCCCACCAACAGTGCAAGAGGATTCCTTTTGCTCTGCACCCTCAACAACACCTGTTGTTTCTTGTGTTGTTAATTTTAGCCATTCTGACATCTGTGAGGTGGTATCTCATTGTGGTTTTGATGTTTATTTCCCTGGTGATGAGTGATGTGGAGCATCTTTTCATGTATTAGTTAGCCATCTGTATGCCTTCTTTGGAAAAGTGTCTATTTATGTCTTCTACCCATTTTTTAACTGGGCTATTTATTTTTTTGGGTGTTGAGTTTGATAAATTCTTTACAGATTTTGGATACTAACTCTTTATCAAATATGTCATTACAAATATCTTCTCTTATTCTGTAGGTTGCCTTTTAGTTTTGTTGATTGTTTCCTTTGCTGTGCAGAAGCTTTTTATTTTGATGAGGTCCCAATAGTTCATCTTTGCTTTTGTTTACTTTGCCTTCAGCGACTTGCCTGGTAAGAAGTTGCTCTGATTGAAGTCAAAGAGGTTTCTGCCTGTGTTCTCCTCTAGTATTTTGATGGTTTCCTATCTCATATTTAGGTCTTTCACCCATTTTGAATTATTTTTGTGTATGGTGTAAAAAAGCGGTCCAGTTTCATTCTTCTGCATGTTGCCATCTAGTTTTCCCAACACCGTTTATTGAAGAGACTGTCTTTTTTCCACTGGATACTCTTTCCTACTTTGTTTTTTTTTTTTTTTTTTCTTTCCTACTTTGAAGATTAGTTGACTATATATTCGTGGGTTCATTTCTGGGTTTTCTATTCCATTCAATTGGTGTATGTGTCTGTTTTTGTGACAGTACCTTATCTTTGTAATACAGCTTGAAATCCAGAATTGTGATGCCTCTAGATTTTTTTTAAGGTTTGCTTTGGCTATTGGGGTCTTTTGTGATTCCATACAAATTTTAGGATTGTTTGTTCTAGCTCTTCGAAAAATGCTGGTGGTATTTTGACAAGGATTGCATTAAGTGTGTAGATTGCTTTGGGTAGTATAGACATTTTAACAATGTTTCTTCTCCAATCCACGAGCGTGGAATGCTTTTCCATTTCTTTGTGTCTTCTTCAATTTCTTTCATAAGTGTTCTATAGTTTTCAGAGTACAGATTTTTTATCTCTTTAGTTAGGTTTTTTCCTAGGTATCTTACTATTTTTGGTGAAGTTGCAAATGGGATCAATTCCTTGATTTCTTTTTCTGCTGCTTTGTTATTGGTGTATAGAAATGAAACAGATTTCTGGATGTTGCTTTTATATCCTGCGACTTTGCTGAGTTCATATATTAGCTCTAGAAATTTTTTGGTGGAGTTGTTCGGGTTTTCTACATAAGAGTATCATGTCGTCTGCAAGTAGTGAAAATTTGACTTCTTCCTTGCCAGTTCGGATGCCTTTTATTTCTTTTTGTTGTCTGATTGCTAAAGCTAAGATTTCCAGTACTATGTTAAATAGTAATGTTGAGAGTGGACATCCTTGTCTTGTTCCTGACCATAGGGGAAAGGCTGTTGGTTTTTCCCCATTGAGGATGATATCAGCTGTGGGTCTTTCATATATGGCCTTTATAAATTTGAGGTATTTTCCATCTATCCCTACATTATTGAGGTTTTTTTTTTAATCAAGAATGGTTGCTGTATTTTGTAAAAACATTGCCTCCTCTTCTGAATATCATCTTCTTCATATGTTTGTTTGCCTTATAAGGATACATGTGATTGCACTTTAGGGCCTACCTAGGTAATCCAGGCTAAGCTCCTTCTCTCAGGACCCTAAGCTTAATCACATAATTTTCCATAGAAAGTAATATTTGCAGGTTCCAGGGATTAAGATGTGGGCATATCTTTTAGGGGAGTTGCCATTCAACCCACTATAGTAAGCTAAAAATCACAAGGTAATACAACAGACAGCTGAAATAAAACTCAAAGTACAATACATCAAGTAAATGTTAGAAGTTTGAGGGGAAGAGGAGGAGATAAACAGAACAAACTCCCCCCCCCCAAGAAGTAGAAAGTTTAAATGTGTGTGTGTATAATATGTGTACATGTGTGTGTATACATATTTAAAGACACTTGAGTATTTTTGTAGTGTGAGGAAAAGAAGCAAGTAAAGAAGGAGATACTGAAGATGAGGCAGATTAAGAATGTAGATAAAGATGAAAAGTATGAAGGATAATGTTTTAAGAGGATAAGATTGGCTTTAAAAGTGGGGACCACTTTTCCTTAGTAGGCAATGAAAAAATAGAGAATATAAAGAAAAATGTTGATATAAGAAGAGAGCCATTAAATTTATGTTTGATTACTTATCTCTCTGGGTAAATTATCTGAGAATGAAATGGTGGGAATGAGGCTGGGAATTTGAGAAGAGAAAGAAGAAAATCTAGAAGAATCTCTGTATGTAGGAGGAAAGAGTTATGAATTCATTTGAGAGCCCAATCAAGGTAAAGGTGAGAGTAAGCTTGTAGGGAATACAGAGATGATGGTGAAGTGGCATCCCTAAATGGAGAAGCTCAATAAGAGAGAAAACGAGTAGTTAGGCTGTGTATTGGAAGCTAAGGGAAATGTTAGAGGAATAATGTAAGTAGTTAGGTGCTTTTGGGGTGTCTGACGTATTATAAATAGTTGATCATATAATCAAGGTTAGGTAGAAAGGAAAGGGAAACAGGATGGAGCTTGATAAACAAGAACAACTAGAAAGAATCGAGGGACTGTTCCCACTATAAGAGTAAAGCTATGGTAATAAAAGTAATGGAACATGAGAGGAGGATGAGTTTAAGAGAATATCAAATACACTACCCATATTTTCACAGATGAGCAAAAATACAAAAATGAACTCAACTATTGTTTCCTGCAGATTTGTGCATAGAACAGGCAAGATAATTGTTGGAGCTGTACTGCATCCTTTTTTTTTTTATTTTAAAATGTTTATTTTTAAGAGAGAGTGAGAAAGAGTCACAGCGCAAGTGGGGGAAGAGCAGAGAGAGGGGGAGACAGGATTGGAAGCAGGCTTCAGGCTCCAAGCTGTCAGCACAGAGCCAGACATAGGGCTTGAAGTGGTGAACCGTGAGATCATGATGTGATCTGAAGTTTGATTTTTAACCGACTGAGCCACTCAGGAGCCCCTGTACTGCATCTTTCATAGCCCTATTTCACCTGGAACTTTTTGGCTTGGTAAAGATAGTTGTAGCAGTAGGTAAATGTAAAATTTTCTTCCTTTCTTCCTTGCTAAAGATGTGTTAGCATCTACCTGTTGATTTTTGGAATATCAGTCAATTTAAGTGATAGTAAGTTTTTTTCCAGTGATGGTGTGCAAGAGAAGAGGGAAGTTTAGCTTATTTGTAGTAATCTAAATTCCATCAAATAGATAGGATGCTACTTCTTGGCATGTTTTATACAAAGAGAAATTTAAAGCATTGTTATATTTTAATAGTCTAAATTGTTGTGTTTATGCACAAGTGTGCTCCCATACAAACTCATACACACATTGACAGGACACTTCCTTTAAATACAAATATTGTGTCCATATTTCACCGTCATATTTGGGGGAAGTTACAAATACAGTATATTTATTTAAAATCTGGTATATCACTTATTAATATTTTTCACAATCATTTGTTTTCTTCTTATAATTGATTGTGTTTCCATTTTGAGTCAATGGCTGTTGTGTGAGCAGTTATAAATAAATATTATAGGAAAAAGATATTCCCAAACAAAACCCCCAAAACTAGGCAGAACTGGAAACTGACTTCCAAAAGTAAATGCCGAAAATTCCTCTTTCAAAATTCTGCATGAAAGTTTCTGCAAAAATTTATTTGTGGAAAAATGGAATTCATCGACAAATTTTCAACTAGCATCCAATAAAAAGAAGAATGTAGTGATTTACTGTCTCTGGAAAGAAAGACATTTAATCTTCAGTTGGGTATTTGCAGTGAAAAACCTCACGAAATGCAAAAAAAAAAACCCAACCCTACATCAACGGAAAATAGGAATACTGAATCATGTTTACAGTTACAAATTCATGCGCTTGGTGTCGCTCTTCACTGAGAACGTTTGCCTGAAGAACGTGCCTCCGCTTCTTCCGTCCTGCAGAAGATTTGGCAGATAGTGGAAAACCTCTAGTGAATCCTTCCCCAATAGAAGGCCGTGAGAATCAGTTTGCGGTAAGGTATTACATATACATTAAGCTATCTTTGAATCCTTTTGAGTGTACCATGCTGTTTTCCTGGCGAGGAGGCCCCGGAGCCCTGAGTTTTCTCCAGTCGCTTCTGCTGCTCACAGCCTGGGAGGCTGGGAGCGGCCAGATCCACTACTCGGTCCTGGAAGAGGCCAAACACGGCACTTTTGTGGGCCGAATCGCACAGGACCTGGGGCTGGAGCTGGCAGAGCTGGTGCGACGCCAATTCCGGGTGGTGTCCAAAGGCCGCGGGGACCTACTGGAGGTAAATCTGCAGAATGGAATTTTGTTTGTGAATTCTCGGATCGACCGGGAGGCGTTGTGCGGGCGGAACGCGGAGTGCAGCATCCACCTGGAGGTGATCGTGGACAGGCCGCTGCAGGTTTTCCATGTGGAGGTGGAGGTTAAAGATATTAACGACAACCCGCCTGTGTTCCCTGAAAGTAAGAAAAGAATAATCATTGCAGAATCTAGACCCCCAGAAACTCGGTTTCCACTAGATGGCGCATCCGATGCAGATATTGGAGTAAACTCAGCCTTGACCTACCGAATCGATCCCAACGACTATTTCGCTTTGGACACACAAAACAATCGTGAACAAACGTCTTCGTTGTCACTTGTGTTGAGAAAATCATTGGACAGAGAGCAAATTCAGGAGCATAGTTTATTATTGACAGCCAATGATGGGGGTAAACCGGAGATGACCGGCACAGTTCAGTTGCTGATCGAAATTCTGGATGTGAATGACAATGCCCCAGAATTTGACCAATTCATTTATAAAGTGACGGTATTAGAGAACGCATTTAATGGTACATTAGTGATCAAGCTAAATGCCACAGATCTTGATGATGGTACGAATGGAGACATAAGCTACTCATTTAGAAGGCCTGTATCTCCTGCAGTGCTGAATGCATTTATCATAAATCCTAACAGTGGAGAAATTAGAACAAAGGGTAAACTAGATTTCGAAGAAAAGAAATTGTACGAAATACCGGTGGAGGCAATAGACAAGGGGAATATTCCAATGGCAGGTCATTGTACCATTTTGGTGGAAGTACTAGATATAAACGATAATATCCCACATATTACCATCACTTCTCTGTCACTCCCGGTACGAGAGGATGTTCAGGTGGGCACTGTCATCGCCTTGATCAGCGTGTCCGACCGTGACTCTGGCGCCAACGGGCAGGTGACCTGCTCACTAACACCCCATGTCCCCTTCAAGCTGGTGTCCACCTTCAAGAATTACTATTCGCTGGTGCTGGACAGCGCCCTGGACCGCGAGAGCGTGGCGGACTATGCTGTATTGGTGACCGCACGGGACGGGGGCTCGCCTTCGCTGTCGGCCACGGCCAGCGTGTCCGTGGAAGTGGCCGACGTGAACGACAACGCGCCGACATTCGCGCAGGCCGAGTACACGGTGTTCGTGAAGGAGAACAACCCTCCCGGCTGCCACATCTTCACGGTGTCCGCGCGGGACGCGGACGCGCAGGAGAACGCGCTGGTGTCCTACTCGCTGGTGGAGCGGCGGGTGGGCGAGCGTGCGCTGTCGAGCTACGTGTCGGTGCACGCGGAGAGCGGCAAGGTGTACGCGCTGCAGCCGCTGGACCACGAGGAGCTGGAGCTGCTGCAGTTCCAAGTGAGCGCGCGCGACGCGGGCGTGCCTCCGCTGGGCAGCAACGTGACGCTGCAGGTGTTCGTGCTGGACGAGAACGACAACGCGCCCGCGCTGCTGCCGCTGCCTGGGGCGGGCGGCGCGGGCGGCGCCGTGAGCGAGCTGGTGTGGCGGTCGGTGGGCGCGGGCCACGTGGTGGCGAAGGTGCGCGCGGTGGACGCCGACTCGGGCTACAACGCGTGGCTGTCGTACGAGCTGCAGCCGGCGGCGGGTGGCGCGCGCAGCCCGTTCCGCGTGGCGCTGTACACGGGCGAGATCAGCACGACGCGCAGCCTGGACGAGGCGGACTCGCCGCGCCAGCGCCTGCTGGTGCTGGTGAGGGACCACGGCGAGCCGGCGCTGACGGCCACGGCCACCGTGCTGCTGTCGCTGGTGGAGAGCGGCCAGGCGCCCAAGGCCTCGTCGCGGGTGTTGGCGGGCGCCGCCGGCGCGGAGACGGCGCTGGTGGATGTCAACGTGTACCTGATCATCGCCATCTGCGCGGTGTCCAGCCTGCTGGTGCTCACGCTGCTGCTGTACGTGGCGCTGCGGTGCTCGGCGCCGCCCAGCGAGGGCGCGTGCGGGCCGGGGAAGCCCACGCTGGTGTGTTCCAGCGCGGTGGGGAGCTGGTCGTACTCGCAGCAGAGGCGGCAGAGGGTGTGCTCTGGGGAGGGTCCGCCCAAGACCGACCTCATGGCCTTCAGCCCCAGCCTTCCTCCGTGTCTGAGTTCTACAGAGGGAACAGGTGAAGGAGAAGCTGATTCGGAACGTTTGAAAGAGGTGAGTTCGTATTTAAAACTGTCTTACTATTTTAGCCTTATTCACACTTTTATCGTTTAAGATTCATTCTCAATTGTAAGATTATTCTTTAATTTGCTCGTCGTTATGGAATTTAATGAGTATTATTGACATAGTGGGTCGAATTATTTTTCAGGTAAGTTTTAGTAAAAAGTCATAATAAACTGCCCATAACGGTAATCATTTGTGGCGGTTTTTTGTATTACACAGGGTTTCTAATTATTTGTTTCCTTTTTTAATGTTTATTTATTTTTGAGAGAGAGAGCGTGAGCGAGGGAGAGGCAGAAAGAGAGGGAGGGGCGGAGAGAGAGGGAGACAGAGGATCGGAAGTGGTGCTGAGATCCCAGAGCCTGATTCGGGGCTCAAACTCACGACCTGAGCTGAAGTAGCCCACTTACCTGACTGAGCCATCCAGGCACCCGTATTATCATTTATTTTCTGTGTGAGCATTTATAAGAAACCACACGTTGTGAATACTTAAGCATTTAGAAGAGGTTTGTTTTAAAGAGGCTAACCAGAATTTTAAAACTTTAAATGTTTTTATAAAATTTATACATATGCCATTTTACGTGTTTTATTTTAAAGAGGACATAACCTTTTACATAAATGCCCTTTAAAGGTGCATTTTTGTTTCTTTAAAAAAATTTTTTTTCCGGGGGCTCCTGGGTGGCTCAGTGGGTTAAGTGTCCGACTTTGGCTTTGGTCACGATCTCACAGTTCGTGGGTTGGAGGCCCGTGTTGGGCTCTATGCTGACAGCTTAGACCCTGGAGCCTGCTTCGGATTCTGTGACTCCCCCTCTCTCTGTCCCTCCCCTGATCGCATTCTGTCTGTCTGTCTCTCAAAAATAAATGAACATTAAAAAATTTTTTTAAAGGGGCGCCTGGGTGGCTTAGTTGGTTGGGTGTGCAACTTTGGCTCAGGTCATGATCTCAAAGTTTGTGAGTTTGAGCCCCCCCCCCCAGGGGGCTCTGTGCTTACAGCTCAGAGCCTGGAGCCTGCTTTGGATTCTATGTCTCCCTCTCTCTCGGTCCCTAACCCACTCGCATTCTGTCTCTGTCTCAAAAATAAATAAACAACAAAAAAAATTTTTTTAAGTTTTTTTGGCTTGGTCCCTCCTCATTTTCTTCTAGTCACATCACCATTCCTGTCAGGTATCCAGTACAAACAGGCTTGTAATTTTCCTTTCACATATTTATTTGCAGTCATTGGATTGCTACACACGTGCATACGTCTGGTGGCTTTTTGTTAGTGTTTATTTTAGTTTATTAGGATAGATAATGCATTTTACATTTCCTCAATCACCAATACCTTTGGAAATCCCCACATATCTAATACTTTTGTATGTTGTCAGACAAGTATCCAATTTCTTTTTCGTTTTTGTTTTTCTTATTTTTTAAAGTACGCTCCACAGGGGTGCCTAGGTGGCTCAGTCGGTTAAGCGTCTGACTTTGGCTCAGGTCATAATCTCACGGTTTGTGAGTTTGAGCCCTGCTCAGAGCCTGGAGCCTGCTTTGGATTCTGTGTCTCCTTCTCTCTCTGCCCCTCCCCCACTTGTGCTCTGTCTCTCTCTATTAAAAATAAATAAATGTAAAAATAAATTTAAAGTAGGCTCCACACCTAACGTGGAGCACAACATGCTGCGTGAACTCACAATTGGATGCGTTAAACAACTGAGCCACCCAGTTGCCCCATGATATTTTTAATAGCCGTGTAGTACCCCATAATACAGGGTGAATCATTGATATATTCAGTTATTCACCTGTTGATGAGTATTTTGTTTCAAGTATTCATTAGCCCTCCTAAACCATGGTGTACTATTACTTACATGTTTCTTATTTATTTATTAAAAATTTTTTACATTTATTGATTTTTATTTTTAATTTTTTTAAACATTTATTTAGGTTTGAGAGACAGAGCATAAGCAGGGGTGGGACAGAGAGAGAGGGAGACACAGAATCGGAAGTAGGCTCCAGGCTCTGAGCTGTCATCACAGAGCCCAACACGGGGCTCGAACTTATAAGCCATGAGATCATGACCTGAGCCAAAGTTGATGCTTAACCGACTGAGCCACCCAGGCGCCCCTACATTTATTTGTTTATTTTGAGAGAGAGAGAGAGAGAGAGAGAGAGCACGAGCCAGGGAGGGGCAGAGAGAGAGGGAGGGAGAGAATTCCAAGCAGGCTCTGTGCTGTCTGGATCCAGATCCTGGGCTCAATCTCACCAACCTTGAGATCATGACTGGAGCCTAAATCAAGAGCCTGACGCTTAACCTACTGAGTCACCCAAGCACCCCTCATTTATATATTTCTAAAATATTGGTGGTTTCATTTCTGTGAAATTCATTTTCAGATGTGGAATTGACACATCAAAGGGTATTAATAATTTTAATTTTCAAATGTTTTGCTAGAGTACTTTTCAAGAATTTTGTAGTACTTTTAATTTCCACCAAGTTATGAGCAACCTCTTTTATCTCTAAAAGCAAAAGCAGTCTTACATTCTGCCAGTGTGATATCTCATTGTTACTTTAATTCCTACATACTACCAGTGAACTTCAGCATACTGTCATTTATGTTTGGTTTTCTTTGATTTATCAATTAAATTCTTTTCCCATTTTTATTTGAAAAAAAAATGTTTTCAGTTTGAGAAAGTTCTTTTTAAAATATAGATATTAACTTTTATCTTCTACCTATATCACAAATATTTTTTCTCCTATACAACTTATATTGATGTAGTTATGTATATTTTGCCATATAAAGGTGTTTTTTACATTTCTGAACTAAAATACATCTATTTTTCTTTTATGGATTTTACAGTCTCCATGTTTATTTAGGAAGATCTTAATTTTTATATGGAACATCCATTAATTAAATTAATTTAATAAACATTTATTTCTAATTTAAGTTAATTTGAAAAATTGAAGTATAATTGACATATAACATTATATTCGTTTCAGATATACATATAATGGTTTGACATTTGTATATATTGGAAAATGATGACCACAATAAGTCTAGTTAACACCTATCACCATACATAGTTGCAACTTTTTTTTCTTGTAATTAGAACTTTTCCTATATACTCTTTTAGCAACTTTGTTTTTAATATTTATTTATTTTGAGAGAGAGTGAGAGCAGGGGAGGAGAGAGAGAGAGAGAAAGAGAGAATGGGAGAGAGAATTCCAAGCCAGCTTCATGCTGTCAGTGCAGAGCCTGACTTGGGGCTCAAACTCACAAACTCAGATCATGACCTGAGATAAAATCAAGAGTTGTAGGCTTAACTGACTGAGCCACCCAGACATCCCTAGCAACTTTCAAATATACAATTTAGTATTATTAAGTATAGTCACTGTACTGTACATTATGTCCCCAGAACTTATTTATTTTATAACCAGAAGTTTGTACCTCTTTCTCACCTTCAGTCATTTTGCCCACTCCCACCCCCTGCAAATGGCAAACACCAATCCATTCTCTGTATAGTTTGGGGTTCCACACCAGTGAGATCATTTTTCTTTTTTTCTTTTTTATTTATTTTTTAAAATTTACATCCAAATTAGTTAGCATATAGTGCAACAATGATTTCAGGAGTAGATTCCTTAGCGCCCCTTACCCATTTAGCCCATCCGCCTCCCACTACCCCTCCATAACCCTCAGTTTGTTCTCCAAATTTATGAGTCTCTTCGGTTTTGTCCCCCTCCCTGTTTTTATATTATTTTTTTCCCTTATGTTCATCTGTTTTGTCTCTTAAAGTTCTCATATGAGTGAAGTCAAAGGATTTTTGTCTTTCTCTGACTGACTGATTTCACTTAGCATAATACTCTCCACTTCTATCCACATAGTTGCAAATGGCAAGATTTCATTCTTTTTGATTGCCGAGTAATACTCCATTGTGTGTGTGTGTGTGTGTGTGTGTGTGTGTGTGTGTGTGTATCACATTTTCTTTATCCATTCATACATTGATGGACATTTGGGCTCTTTCCATACTTCGGCTATTGCTGATACTGCTGCTATAAACATGGGGGTGCATGTGTCCCTTCGAAACAGCACACCTGTATCCCGTGGATAAATGCCTAGTAGTGCAATTGCTGGGTTGTAGGGTAGATCTATTTTTAGTTTTTTGAGGAACCTCTATACTGTTTTCCGGAGTGGCTGCACCAGCTTGCATTCCCATAGTGAGATCATTTTTCTTTTTTTTTTATGTTTATTTTTTTTTTTTAAGAGAGAGAGAGACGCAGAGCATGAGTAGGGGAGGGGCAGAGAGAGAGAGAGGGAGACGTAGAATCCGAAGCAGGCTTCAGGGTCCAAGCTGTCAGCGCAGAGCCCGATGCGGGGTTCGAACTCACAAACTGTGAGATCATGACCTGAGCTGCAGTCGGACGCCCAACCGAGCCACTCAGACGCCCCTTGAGATCATTTTTCTTAAAGTAGTTATTTCTTGCTGTAAACTTGCCTCTTAGCACTGCTTTTGCTGCATCCCCTAAGTTTTACTATGTTGTGTTTCCATTTTCACTTCTTTCAAAATATCTTCTATTTCCCTTTTGTTTCATCTTTGACCCACTGTTTTTAAGGAGTGTGTTGTTAAATTTCCAAGTATTTGTGAATTTTCCCATTTTCCTCTGGTTATCGACTTCTAGTTTCATATGATTATGGTCAGAAAAGATACTCTGTATGATTTTAGTCTTTTAAAATTTGCTGAGACTTACTTTGTGACCTAATACATGATCTATCCTGGAGAATGTTCCATGTGCTCTTGAGAGGACTTTGTATTCTGTTGAAGTTGGTGGGTATGTTCTGTACATGTCTATTAAGTCCATTTGTTCTAGTTCAGTGTTTTCATACTGATTTTCTGCCTGGATTATCTCTCCATTGATGAAAGTGGGTGTACTGAAGTTCTCTGCTATTACTGTAATGTCATCTATTACTTCCTTCAGATAAGTTGGTATTTGATTTATATATTTATGTGCTGTGATGTTGGGTAGATATATAACAATTGTTATATTCTTTTGTTGACTTTTATCACAATATAATGACCTTTGTCTCCTGTTATGGTTTTTTACTTAAAGTCGGTTTTATCTAAGTATAGCTACTCCTCTTCTCTCTTTTGGTTTCCATTTGCACAGAATATATTTTTCCTTCTCTTCATTTGTTTGTTTGTTTGTTTATTTATTTATTTATTTATTTATTTATTTATTTATTTATTTTAGAGAGAGTGAGCACAGGGTGGGGGACAGAGCAGGGGGGAGAATCTCAAGCAGGCTCCATGCTTAGAGTGGAGCTCAATGTGGGGCTTGATCTCAAGACCATGAGATCGTGACCTGAGCCTAAATTAAGAGTCAGATGCTTAACTGACTGAGTCATTCAGGTGCCCCACAATTTACATCTTTTCAAAGGGTGTATCCATTAACAAATAATTATAACTATCACTAGTTTTAATATATCTGTTCTTTGACTCTTAAAGTAGTTATGGCACCACTGTATTACAATATTAGAGTATTCTGAATCTGACTCTATACTTACTTTACCAGACTGTGGTATATTTTCATATGTTTTCATGTTACTAGTCATCACCCTTTCATTTCAGCTGGAAGAACTCCTTTCAGCGTTTCTCATAAGGCAGGTCTAATGGTGATGAACTCCCTGAGCCTTTTTTTTTTTTAATTGGGGAAAGTCTTTATCTTGTCTCATTTCGAAGGATAATTTTACTGCATAACATATCCTTGGTTGGTGGCTTATTTTTATTTCAGCACATTGAATATATCAACCATTCTCTCCTGGCCTGCGGTGTTTCTGCTGAGAAATCTGTTAATAGCCTAATGGGGGTTTGCTTGTATGAGAGAAATTTTTTTTCTCTTGTGTTTTTAAAATTCTTTCTTTGTTTTATACAGTTTTATTATAATTCATCTTAGGGAAGAGTGTTTCAGATTGAAATTTTGGGGTGACCTACTAGCTTCATGAACTTGGATGTCCAAATCTTTCCTCATATTTGAGAAGTTCTCTGTCATTATTTCTTTAAATAAGCTTTCTACCCTTTTCCCTCTTCTCCTTCTGTGACTCCAATGATTGTTTCTTTTTAAAGGTGTCCCATAAATTCCATATGTCCCAAAGGTTTTCTTCATACCTTTCTCTATTTTTTGTTGTTGTTGCTCCTTTTGACTGGGTTATTTAAATTATCTTTGTTGCTCCCTCTAGTGTCTGTCGGCAGCATTTCAGTTTTCTGGTTCTACAGCAGTAAGCTCTTCTGTTCTCAGTGGCCAGTAGGCATCCAAGTGTGCTGGTTTCCTGTCAGCACCCCTAGTCAGGTAGACAGATACCAATTCCTTAGATAGCTTTCCGAAAACCCAAAAGGCTAGACACACCCTCACTTCTCTCCCTCCTTCCTGAAGGAGCAAGCTGACCCCTTGCTATTTTTGTTCTCTATAGCCCCCAGGCATCCAAACAATGCCAGTTCCATCAGTTCTCTGATTGAGGCAATACAGAAACTAGTCCTTTAGACAGCCCTGAGACACGTTATACTCTTCTCTTTCCCCTTGAAGGTGAAGTAGTGACAGTATTCTTTCCGGGTGCTGAGGTGTACCAGTATGGGTGAGGGGCTGATGTGAGCAAAGTTAAAATGATCCTTCCTACTGATTTCAGTGCAGCTCTTTCAGCCTTGTGTTCACCTGGGGTACTCCAGCTTCTTAACTGGATTCTGGAATCCTCAAAAATGAATTTTGGCTTATATATCATTGTTAATGGTTATTTTTGTGTGGGAATAAGGGCTGGGAATTCCTATTCTGACATTTTGCTGGTATCATTTTGATACATTTTGAGTTAATTTTTGTAGCAGGTGTGAGGTAGTGATCCAACTTTATTCTTTTGCAAGTGGATATCCAGTTATCCTGGCATCATTTATTGAAAAGAACTATCCTTTTCCTGTTGAAATGTTTGGGAACCATTGTTGAAAATCAATTGATCAATAAATGTGGGAGTTCATTCCTGGATTTTGATTCTATTCCATTGATTTATATGTCTATCCTTATCCCAGTACCACATTGCTTTCATTATTGTAATTTTGTGGCAAGTTTTAAAATCAGGAACTATTAGTGCTCCAACTTTGTTCTTTTTTTCAAGATTGTGTTGGCTGTTCTGTGTGATTTGCATTTCCATGTAACTTTTAGGATCAGTTTATTAATTTCTGCAAGGAAGCCAGCTTACTTTTGATAGGGATCAATTTGTAGATCAATTTGGGCAGTATTGCCATCACCATCTTAACTATAAAAAGTCTTCTGATCCATGAACGTGGGATTTTCCCCCCATTTACTTAGTTCTTTAGTCCCTTTCAACAATGTTTTGTAGTTTTCAGAGTATGCATTTTATATTTATTTTGTTACATTTATTCCTTAGTATTTTGAGTTTTTGATGCTATTATAAATGGAATTGTTTTCTTATTTCATTTTTTGTTGGTTCATTTTTAGAATGGTTAGTGTGTAAACTTTAATTGATGGATTTTTAAAATGTATATTCAAGTTAGTTAACATACAGTGTAGTCTTTGCTTCAGGAGTAGAACCCAATTATTCATCTGTTACGTATGACACCCAGTGCTCATCTTGAAAAGTGCCCTTCTTAATGCCCATCACCCATTAAACGCACCCTCCCACCCACCCACACCCTTCTAGAAACCCTCAGTTTGTTCTCTGTATTTAAGAGTTTTTTATGGTTTGTGTCTCTCTCTGTTTTTTTCTTATTTTTTCTTCCCTTCCTCTATGTTCTTCTGTTGAGTTTCTCAAATTCCACGTATGAGTGAAATCCTATGGTATCTTTCTCTGACTGACTTATTTTGCTCAGCATAATGCCCTCCAGTTTCATTCACGTTGTTGAAAATGGCAATATTTCATTCTTTTTCATTGCCGAGTAGTATTTCATTGCGTATATGTACCACATCTGCTTTATCCATTCATTAGTTGATGGACATTTGGGTTCTTTCCATAGTTTGGCTATTGTTGATAGCACTGCTATAAACATTGGGGGTGTATGTGCCCCTTTGAATCAGCATTTTTGTATCCTTTGGATAAATTCCTTGCAATGCAATTGCTAGGTTGTAGGGTAGTTCTATTTTTAATTTTTTTGAGGAACCTCTATACTGTTTTCCAAAGTGGCTGCACCAGTTTGCATTCCCACCAACAGTGCAAGAGGATTCCTCTTTCTCTGCATCCTCGACAACACCTCTTGTTTCTTGTGTTGTTAATTTTAGCCATTCTGATAGCTGTGAGGTGATATCTCATTGTGGTTTTGATTTGTAATTTCCCTGATGATAAGTGATGTTGAGAATCTTTTCATGTGTCTGTTATTCATCTGGATGTCTTCTTTGGAAAAGTGTCTGTTCATATCTTGTGCCCATTTCTTCACTGGATTGTTTGTTTTATGTTGAGTTTGGCAAGTTCTTTTTTTTTTTTAATTTTAAATCCTTTATTTTTTAATTTTTTATGTTTTAGCTTAAAATAACAGAAATTTATTCTCTCAAAGTTCCAGAGTTAAGAAATCCAAACTCAAGACATCTGCAGGGTCATAGTCCCTCCTAACCTTCTAGAGAAGTGTTATTCCTTGCTCTTCCAGTTTCTGGAGGCTGGTAGCTATTTTTGGTATTTCTTGGCTTTTAGGTATCATTCTAACCGCCATGTCCATTTTCACATTGATTTCTTTGTTTTAAATGAAAAAAATATTTTTTCAGGAATAGAACTTAGTGATTCTTCATTTACATATAACACCCAGTGCTCATCCCAACCAGTGTCCTCCTTAATGCCCCTCACCCCCTTAGCTCTTACCCCACCCAACACCCTGCCAGCAACCCTCAGTTTGTTCTCCATATTTAAGAGTCTTTTATGGTTTGCCTCCCTCTCTGTTTTTATATTATTTTTGCTTCCCTTCCCTTATGTTTATCTTTTTTGGGTCTTATTTATTTTTTATATTTATTTATTTTGGGGAGAATACAAGTGGGGGAGAGGTGGAGAGGGGGGCAGAGGATCTGAAGTGGGCTCTGCACTGACAGGCTGACAGCAGCAAGCCTGATGTGGGGCTTGAACTCATGTACCGTGAGATCATGTCCTGAACCGAAGTCAGACGCTCAAGTGACTGAGCCACCCAGGCGCCCTTGTTTTCTATCTTAAATTCCACATATGAGTGAAATCATATGATAATTGTCTTTCTCTGACTGACTTATTTCGCTTAGCATAACACACTCTAGTTCCATCCAAGTTGTTGCAAATGGCTTGATTTCATTCTTTTGGTAGCCAAGTAATATTCCATTGAATATATATATACCACATCTTCTTTATCCATTCATCAGTCCATGGACATTTGAACTCTTTCCATACTTTGGCTATTGTCTATGGTGCTGCTGTAAACATTGGGGTGCATGTTCCCTGTAAATCAGCATTTTTGTATCCTTTGGATAAATACATAGTAGTGTAATTGCTGGGCCATAGAGTAGTTCAATTTTTAATTTTTTGAGGAACCTCCATTCATTTTTCTAGAGTGGCTATACCAGTTTGCACTCCCACCAGCAGTGCATAAGCATTCCCCTTTCTCCGCATCCTTGCCAACATCTCTTGTTGCCTGAGTTGTTAATTTTAGCCATTCTGACAGGTGAGGTAGTATCTCATCATCATGGTTTTGATTTGTATTTCCCTGATGATGAGTGATGATGAGTGATGTTGAGCATTTTTTTCATGTCTGTTATGTTCATGTATTTTGCCCATTCATGTATTTTGTATTTTGCCCATTGCTATTCATGTATTTTGCCCATTGCTTCACTAAATTATTTGTTTTTTGGGTGTTAAGTTTGATAAGTTCTTTGTAGATTTTGGATACTAACCCTTTGTCTGGTATGTCATTTGCAAATATCATCTCCCATTCTGTCAGTTGCCTTTTAGTTTTGTTGATTGTTTCCTTCACTGTGCAGAAGCTTTCTATTTTGATGAGGTCTCAATAGTTCATTTTTGCTTTTATTTCCCTTGCCTCCAGAGACATGTCAAGTAAGAAGGTGCTGTGGTCAGCGTCAAAGTGGTTGCTGCCTGTCTTCTCCTGCAGGATATTGATGGTTTCCTGTCTCACATTTAGGTCTTTCATCCCTTTAAATTTATTTTTGTGTATGGTGTAAGAAAGCAGTCCATTTTCATTCTTCTGCATATCACTGTACAGTTCTCCTAGCACCACTTGCTAAAGAGACTGTCTTTTTTCCATTGGACATTCTTCCCTGCTTTATTGAAGATTAGTTGGCCATATATTTGTGGGTCCATTTCTGGGTTCTATTCTGTTCAACAGATCTGTGTTTGTTTTTGTCCCAATACCATACTGTCTTGATGATGACAGCTTTGTAATACAGGTTAAGGTCCAGAATTGTGATGCTTCCTTCCTTGGTTTTCTTTTTCAACATTCCTTTGGCTATTTGGCTATTCTTTTGTGGTTCCATACAAATTTTAGGATTGTTTGTTCTAGCTCTGCGAAGAATGCTGATGTTATTTTGATAAGGATTGCATTGAATGCATAGATTGCTTTGGGTAACATCAACATTTATTTTTTTTAATTTATTTTTTTAAATATGAAATTTAATGTCAAATTGGTTTCCATACAACATCCAGTGCTCATCCCAACAGGTTTCCTCCTCAATGCCCATCACCCACCCTCCTCTCCCTCCCACCCCCCATCAACCCTCAGTTTGTTCTCAGTTTTTAAGAGGCTCTTATGTTTTGGCTCCTTCCCTCTCTAACCTCTTTTTTTTTTCCTTGCCTTACCCCATGGTCTTCTGTTAAGTTTCCCAGGAACCACATAAGAGTGAAAACATATGGTATCCATCTTTCTCTGTATGACTTATTTCACTTAGGATAACACTCTCCAGTTCCATCCACATTGCTACAAAAGGCCATATTTCATTCTTTCTCATTGCCATGTAGTATTCCACTGTGTATATAAACCACAATTTCTTTATCCATTCATCAGTTGATGGACATTTAGGCTCTTTCCATAATTTGGCTATTGTTGAAAGCGCTGCTATAAACATTGCGGGTACAAGTGCCCCTATGCATCAGCACTCCTGTATCCCTTGGGTAAATTCCTAGCAGTGCTATTGCTGGGTCATAGGGTAGATCTATTTTTAATTTTTTGTGGAACCTCCACACTGTTTTCCAGAGTGGCTGCACCAATTTGCATTCCCACCAACAGTGCAAGAGGGTTCCCGTTTCTCCAGATCCTTGCCAGCATCTATAGTCTCCTGATTTGTTCATTTTCGCCATTCTGACTGGTGTGAGGTGGTATCTCAGTGTGGTTTTGATTTGTATTTCCCTGATGAGAAGCGACGTCGAGCATCTTTTCATGTGCTTGTTGGCCATCTGGATGTCTTCTTTAGAGAAGTGTCTATTCATGTTTTTTGCCCATTTCTTCACTGGATTATTTGTTTTTGGGGTGTGGAGTTTGGTGAGTTCTTTATAGATTTTGGATACTAGCCCTTTGTCTGATATGTCATTGGCAAATATCTTTTCCCATTCCGTTGGTTGCCTTTTAGTTTTGTTGATTGTTTCCTTTGCTGTGCAGAAGCTTTTTATCTTCATGAGGTCCCAATAGTTCATTTTTGCTTTTAATTCCCTCGCCTTTGGGGATGTGTCAAGTAAGAAATTGCTGCACCTGAGGTCAGAGAGGTTTTTTTCCTGCTTTCTCTTCTAGGGTTTTGATGGTTTCCTGTCTCACATTCAGGTCCTTTATCAATTTTGAGTTTATTTTTGTGAATGGTGTAAGAAAGTGGTCTAGTTTCATCCTTCTGCATGTTGCTGTCCAGTTCTCCCAGCACCATTGTTAAAGAGACTGTCTTTTTTCCATTGGATATTCTTTCCTGCTTTGTCAAAGATTAGTTGGCCATACTTTTGTGGGTCTAATTCTGGGGTGTCTATTCTATTCCATTGGTCTATGTGTCTGTTTTTGTGCCAATACCATGTTGTCTTGATGATTACAGCCTTGTAGTAGAGGCTAAAGTCTGGGATTGTGATGCCTCCCTCTTTGGTCTTCTTCTTCAAAATTACTTTGGTTATTTGGGGCCTTTTGTGGTTCCATACAAATTTTAGGATTGCTTGTTCTAGCTTCGAGAAGAATGCTGGCGCAATTTTGATTGGGATTGCATTGAATGTGTAGATAGTTTTGGGTAGTATTGACATTTTAACAATATTTATTCTTCCAATCCATGAGCATGGAATGTTTTTCCATTTTTTTATATCTTCTTCAATTTCCTTCATAAGCTTTCTATAGTTTTCAGAATACAGATCTTTTACATCTTTGGTTAGGTTTATTCCTAGGTATTTTATGCTTCTTGGTGCAGTTGTGAATGGGATCAGTTTCTTTATTTGTCTTTCTGTTGCTTCATTATTAGTGCATAAGGATGCAATTGATTTCTCTACATTGATTTTGTGTCCTGCAACTTTGCTGAAGTCATGTATCAGTTCTAGCAGACTTTTGGTGGAGTCTACCCGGTTTTCTATGTATAATATGTCACCTGCAAAAAGTGAAAGCTTGACTTCATCTTTGCCAATTTTGATGCCTTTGATTTCCTTTTGTTGTCTGATTGCTGATGCTAGCACTTCCAACACTATGTTAAACAACAGCGATGGGAGTGGACATCCCTGTCGTGTTCCTGATCTCAGGGGGAAAGCTCTCAGTTTTTCCCCATTGAGGATGATATTAACTGAGGATGATATTAGCTTTTATGATGTTTAAGTTTGTTCCTTCTATCCCTACTTTCTCGAGGGTTTTTATTAAGAAAGGATGCTGAATTTTGTCAAATGCTTTTTCTGCATCGATTGACAGGATGATATGGTTCTTATCTTTTCTTTTATTAATGTGATGTATCACATTGTTGCGAATGTTGAACCAGCCCTGCAGCCCAGGAATGAATCCCACTTCATCATGCTGAATAATTCTTTTTATATGCTGTTGAATTTGATTTGCTAGTATCTTATTGAGAAGTTTTGCATCCCTATTCATCAGGGATGTTGGCCTGTAGTTCTCTTTTTTTGCTGGGTCTCCGTCTGGTTTAGGAATCAAAGTAATGCTGGCTTCATAGAATGAGTCTGGAAGTTTTCCTTCCCCTTCTATTTTTTGGAACAGCTTGAGAAGGATAGGTATTATCTCTGCTTTAAATGTCTAGTAGAATTCCCCTGGGAAGCCATCTGGTCCTGGACTCTTATTTGTTGGGAGATTTTTGATAACTGATTCAATTTCTTTGCTGGCTATGGGTCTGCTCAAGTTTTCTATTTCTTCCTGTTTGAGTTTTGGAAGTGTGTGGGTGCTTAGCAATTTGTCCATTTCTTCCAGGTTGTCCAGTTTATTGGCATATAGTTTTCATAGTATTCCCTGATAATTGCTTGTATTTCTGAAGGATTGGTTGTAATAATTCCATTTTCATTTATGATTTTATCTATTTGGGTCATCTCCCTTTTCTTTTTGAGAAACCTGGCTAGAGGTTTATAAAGTTTGTTTATTTAAAAAAAAAAAACAACTCTTGGTTTCATTGATCTGCTCTACAGTTTTTGTTAGATTCTATGTTGTTTACTTCTGCTCTGATCTTTATTATTTCTCCTCTTCTGCTGGGTTTGGGGTGTCTTTGCTGTTCTGCTTCTATTTCTTTTAGGTGTGCTGTTAGATTTTGTATTTGGGATTTTTCTTGTTTCTTGAGATAGGCCTGGATTGCAATGCATTTTCCTCTCAGGACTGCCTTCGCTGCTTCCCAAAGCATTTGGATTGTTGTATTTTCATTTTCATTTGTTTCCATATATTTTTAAATTTCTTCTCTGATTGCCTGGTTGACCCATTCATTCTTTAGTGGGGTGTTCTTTAACCTCCATGCTTTTGGAGGTTTTCCAGACTTTTTCCTGTGGTTGATTTCAAGTTTCATAGCATTGTGATCTGAAAGTGTGCATGGTATGATCTCAATTCTTTTATACTTATGAAAGGCTGTTTTGTGACCCAGTATGTGATCTATCTTGAAGAATGTTCCATGTGCACTCGAGAAGAAAGTATATTCTGTTGCTTTTGGATGCAGAGTTCTAAATATATCTGTCCTGTCCATCTGATCCAATGTATCATTCAGGGCCCTTGTTTCTTTATTGATCCTGTGTCTAGATGATCTGTCCATTGCTGCAAGTGCGGTATTAAAGTCCCCTGCAATCACCACATTCTTATCGATAAGCTTGCTTATGTTTGTGATTAATTGTTTATATATTTGGGGGCTCCTGTATTCGGCGGATGGACATTTATAATTGTTAGCTCTTCCTGACGGATAGACCCTGTAATTATTATATAATGCCCCTCTTCATCTCTTGTTACAGCCTTTAAAGTCTAGTTTGTCTGATATAAGCATGGCTACTCCAGCTTTCTTTTGACTTCCAGTAGCATGATAGATAGTTCTCCATCCCCTCACTTTCAATCTGAAGGTGTCCTCAGGTCTAAAATGAGTCTCTTATAGACAGAAAATAGATGGGTCTTGTTTTTTTATCCATTTTGATACCCTCTGTCTTTTGGTTGGAGCATTTAGTCCATTTACATTCAGTGTTATTATAGAAAGATATGGGTTTAGAGTCATTGTGATGTCTGTAGGTTTCATGCTTGTAGTGATGTCTCTGGTACTTTGTGGTCCTTGCAACATTTCACTCACAGAATCCCCCTTAGGATCTCTTGTAGGGCTGGTTTAGTGGTGATGAATTCCTTCAGTTTTTGTTTATTTGGGAAAACCTTTATCTCTCCTTCTATTCTGGTTGACAGACTTGCTGGATAAAGGATTGTCAGCTGCATATTTTTTCTGTTCATCACATTGAAGATTTCCTGTCATTCCTTTCTGGCCTGCCAAGTTTCAGTAGATAGGTCTGCCACTACTCTTATAGGTCTACCTTTGTAAGTTAGAGCCTGTTTATCCTTCACTGCTTTCAGAATTTTCTCTTTATTCTTGTATTTTGCCAGTTTCACTATGATATGTCATGCAGAAGATTGATTTAAGTTACATCTGAAGGGAATTCTCTGTGCCTCTTGGATTTCAATGCCTTTTTCCTTCCCCAGATCAGGAAACTTCTCAGCTATGATTTGTTCAAGTATACCTTCAGCCCCTTTCTCTCTCTTCTTCTTCTGGAATTCCTATTATACGGATATTGTTCCATTTGATTGCATCACTTAGTTCTCTAATTCTCCCCTTATACTCCTGGATTTTTTTATCTCTCTTTTTCTCAGCTTCCTCTTTTTCCATAATTTTATCTTCTAATTCACCTATTCTCTCCTCTGCTTCTTCAATCTGTGCTATGGCCGCCTCCATTTTATTTTGCACCACATTTATAGCATTTTTTAGCTCCTCGTGACTATTTCTTAGTCCCTTGATCTCTGTAGCAATAGATTCTCTGGTGTCCTCTATACTTTTCTCAAGCCCAGCAATTAATTTTATGACTATTATTCTAAATTCTTGCTCTGTTATATTGCTTAAATCATTTTTGATCAATTCGTTAGCGGTAGCTATTTCCTGGAGTTTCTTTTGAGAATTCTTCCGTTTGGTCGTTTTGGATAGTTTCTGGGGTGGTGCAGAACTGCAGGGCACTTCCCCCGTGCTGTCCGGAGTAACTTGTGTTGGTGGGCTGGGCCGCAGTCAGACCTGATGTCTGCCCCCAGCCCACCACTGGGGTCACAGTCAGACTGGTGTGTACCTTATCTTCCCCTCTCCCAGGGGCAGGACTCACTGTGGAGTGGTGTGACCCCTGTCTGGGCTACTTGCACACTGCCAGGTTTGTGGTGCTGCTTTGATGGGATCTGGCGTATTAGCCGGGGTGGATCTGCAAGGTGCACAGGGGCGGGAGGAGCAGGCTTAGCTAGTTTTGCTGGCAGTGGTCCCCTGGGGGAGGGGCCCTGCAGCACCCGGAGGGAGGCCAACCCCTCGGAGGGATGGATCCAAAGAAGCACAGTGTTAGGCATTTGTGTGGTGCAAGCAAGTTCAGTGATGGGAACTGGTTCCCTTTGGAATTTCGGCTGTGGGATGGGAGAAGGAAATGGCACCTGCCAGCACCTTTGTTCCCCCCACTGAGCTGAGCTCTGTCTTCCGGGGTTCAACAACTCTCCTCCCGGTGTCCTCTCACCCTCCCCGCTCTCCAAGAGCAGAGCCGTTGACTTTTAACATTCCAGATGTTAAGTCCCACTGGCTGTCAGAACTCACAGAGTTTGGCTCTCAGCTTTTGCAAACCAGACTTCGGGGGCTCTGCCTTGCTGGGCGGGCTGCCCATCTACCGCCGCGGCTCCCTCTCCCTGGTCCTTGTAGCACGCATCACCTCTCTGCCCTTCCTACCCTCTTCAGTGGGCCTCTTGTCTGTGCTTGCCTCTAGTCCATTCTGCTAGTCTTCTGGTGGTTTTCTGGATTATTTAGGCAGATGTGGGTGGAATCTAAGCGATCAGCAGGATGAGGTAAGCCCAGCATCCTCCTACTCTGACATCTTCCTCCTAGCTTTTCTTAATAAATAGACCCCTTAATTATGATATAATGCCCTTCTTCATCTCTTTTTACAGTCGTTGTTTTAAAATCCAGTTTGTCTGATATAAGTATGGCTACTCCAGCTTTCTTTTGATGTCCATTAGCATAATAGATGGTTCTCCATCCCCTAACTTTCAATCTGCTGGTGTCCTCAGATCTAAAATGAGTCTCTTGTAGGCAGCATATAGATGGTCTTTTTTTTTTTTTATATCCGTTCTGATACCCTATATCTTTTGATTGGGGCATTTAGCCCATTTACATTCAGATTGATTATTGAAAGATATGGATTTAGTGCCATTGTGTTATCTGTAGATTCCATGTTTGTGGTGATGTCCTCTGGTACTTTGTAGTCTTTGATGCTTTCCACTCACAGAGTCCCCCTTAGGACCTCTTGCAGGGCTGGTTTAGTGATCATGAACTCCTTTAGTTTTTGTTTGTCCTGGAAAGTCTTTATCTCTCCTTCTATTCCAAATGATAGACTTGCTTGATAAAGGATTCTTGGCTGCATATTTTTCATATTCAGAACATTGACTATTTCCTGCCACTCCCTTCTGGCCTGCCAAGTTTCAGTGGCTAGGTCTGCTACTAACCTTATGTGTCTACCCTTGTAGCTTAAGGACATTTTACCCTAGCTTCTTTCAGAATTCTCTCTTTATCTTTGTATTTTGCCAGTTTCACCATGATATGTTACAGTGATTAACTGGTTTTTGTTGATTTTGAATGGAGTTTTCTCTGCCTCTTGGACTTGGATGTCAGTTTCCTTCCTCAGATTAGGGAAGTTCTCATCTATAACTTGTTAAAATAAACCTTCTGCCCTTTTCTCTTGCTCTTCTTCTTCTGACACTCCTATGATATGGATATGGTTTCATTTCATGGAATCACTTAGTTCTCTAATTGTCCCCTCATGACCTAGTAATTTCTTTTCCATCTTTGTTTCAGCTTCATTATTTTCCATAATTTTATCTTCTATTTCAGCTATTCTGCTGTCTGCTTCTTCCATCCTTGCTGTCACTGTATCTAGTTTATTTTGCATCTCAGTTGTAGCATTTTGAAATTCATCCTGACTAGTTCTTAGGTCTTTGATCTCTGCAGCAAGAGTTTCTCTGGTGTCTTCTATACTTTTTTCAGCCCAGGTATTAGTCTTATGACTGTTTTTCTAAATTCTTGTTCAGATATATTATTTATATCTGTTTTGAGCAATTCTCAGGCTGTGATTTCTTTTTTTAATTTTGTTTATATTAAAAATTTTTTTCTTAAATGTTTATTTATTTTTGAGACAGGGAGAGGCAGAGCATGAATGGGGGAGGGTCAGAGAGAGAGGGAGACACAGAATCTGAAGCAGGCTCCAGGCTCTGAGCTGTCAGCACAGAGCCCAACATGGGGCTCGAACTCACAGACCGTGAGCTCGTGACCTGAGCCAAAGTTAGACGCTTAACTGACTGAGCCACCCAGGCACCCCACTGGCTGTGATTTCTTTTTGACCTTTCTTTTGAGGGGAATTCCTCCATCTTGTCATTTTGACTAGGTTTTTGTCTTTTGTGTGTTTTAAAAGCTTGTTATGTGTTTTGTACCTGAGAGTACTACTATATTAAAAAGGGGGTCATACCCTCTCCAGGGCCTGGCACTCCAGGGAGTGTTTCTGCTGTATGTTGCGTGCACTCTGTTGTTGCATTTTAGCTGCTCTGTTCCACTGGTCAGTCCTCTGCAGAGCTCTTCCTTGATTGTAGTGGTGGAGTGTTTGGACCTTTAGGTAGGTGTGCTTTGATTTGTTGAAGTAACCCTAGAAAAATAAGGGAGGGTGAAAGCCTTATGCCGTAAAAAGAGAAAAATGAAAGGGGAGAAAAGTAAACCAGAGAATCAAAAAACTCGATCCTGCCAAACTATCTCCTTCCAACTGTGGAGATCCTTCTGCTGCTCTGCAGATCAATTTCCTGGGTGTTCCAAGTGATCTCAACCTCAAAACAGCTGTGTTTGAGGGATGAGGACAATCCTGGTCCCCCTACTGCTCTTCCATCTTAATTCCCCCTGAACTCTTTTTTTTTTATTTCTTTAAGGTCAATAGTAATGTCTCCTCTTTCATTTCTGGTTTTAATAATTTTCATTTTCTTGTCTTTTCTCTTGGTCAGTCTAGGTAAAGGTTTGTCAATTATGTTGATCTTTTCAAAGAACCAGCTTGTGGCTTCAGCTTCATTGTCTTTCTCTACTATTTTTCCATTATTTATTTCATTTATTTCTGCCATAATCCTATTTATTCTCTTTCTTTTGTTTGCTTTGGGTTTGGTTTGCTCTTATTTTTCCAGAAACTCAAAGTAGGAGGTTAGGTTATTGATATGAGGCATTTCTTCATTTTCTGTGTCAACATTACAGCTATACATTTTCCTCTGAGCACTGCTTTAGTTGCATCCCATAAGTTTCTCATATATTGTATCTTCATTTTCATTTGTCTCAGAGTGTTTTCTAATTTTCCTTGTTCTTCTTTGACCCATTGGATACTTTAGCATATGTGATTTAATTTCCACATATTTGTGAATTTCTCAAATTTCATTTTGTTATTGATTTCTAATTTCTTTCCATTGTGGTCAGAGAACACACTTTGTATGGTATCAATACTTTTAACTTTATTGAAGCTTATTTTATGCTTAGTGTTGGGAAGGGCAGTCTAATTTGTAGTCTTTCAACCTTCACTTATTCACATAAGAATGGGCCTTGGACTTGGAACACTTCCTTACCAAGAGATAAGGAGTTCACACAGCCTGTCCTAGGCTTATCATCTTGTGTGGAAATATCATTCCCTATTTTAGGCTCAGTGAAGCACTTTTGTTTCTGCTTAGAGTGTGTGAATCATATGGCATCTGACCAGTCCCACTGTTAGTCTTCTGTGGAAAGGGGTAAAGGTTTTTCCACTGCGGTACAAGAGTGCACACAGTCATATTGCCCTGCTATAGCCTCTAGGAGAAACCCACTGGCCTTGGGGTACTGATGCTCAAAACTGAAATTGATTACCACACTTTCCAAAGCTCCAGTGGCCAGAATTCACTCTTAGCACTCTCTCACATCTTGGTCCAGTTTTCATGGCACTTAGTAACTTCTTTTCATATATATTATGCTTGAAGTCCAAATGTTTTATAGAATCTCATCAAAGATGAAAGCTAATAATGTCACTGAACTCTTTTTAGTTCTAATTATTTTTTTCTTTAATTTTCTTGGATTTTATGAGTAGAAAATTATATCAGCTATAAACTTATCTTGTAACCATACATGTTATCCTCTTTCTAACACACACACACACACACACACACACAGAGTCACACTTTCTTATGTTGTGTTGTTTAGAGTATCCAAGTCAGTATTGAATAATACTATGACATGAAATGTCTTGTTATGCTCATGATTTTTCATGGAAATAATTCTGGTGTTTTACTGTTTAAAATGAAGATGGTCATTTGTAACAGCTGTCAAATTTTATCAAATTTCTTTTTTTCTTTTTTTTTTTTTTTTTTAATTTTTTTTTCAACGTTTATTTTTTTTATTTTTGGGACAGAGAGAGACAGAGCATGAACGGGGGAGGGACAGAGAGAGAGGGAGACACAGAATCGGAAACAGGCTCCAGGCTCCGAGCCATCAGCCCAGAGCCCGACGCGGGGCTCGAACTCACGGACCGTGAGATCGTGACCTGGCTGAAGTCGGACGCTTAACCGACTGCGCCACCCAGGCGCCCTTATCAAATTTCTTTTAAGAATCTATCATAATGATGATCTAGTGATATTTGTTTAGCATGTTTTGAAACCATAATGTGAGATTTGTATGTTGTCTTTTTTTGGATAATGTTGATAGTGTCTTGTTAGATTTTTTTTAAAGTTTATTTATTTTGAGAAGGGGAGAGAACACAGGGGAAGGACAGAGGGAAAATCCCAAGTAGGCTCTGAGCTGTCAGTGCAGAGCCCAGTGTGGGGCTTGATCTCACCACCATGAGATCATGACCTGAACAGAAATAAAGAGTCAAACATTTAACCAACTGGGCCACTGAGGTGCCCTTCTTGGTTTAATTTTTACTTCAGGTTAGGTACTGTCTAATAAACTGATGTCTGGTGGGGTTGCTGGTAAAGGTTTCAGGCCTTCCTTTTCAGCTACACTTGATGAAAACTTTCATCCGCAGCTCAGAGGAAGATGTGGTGTTACTACTTACCAAATACATAGCAATATGAAATTGGAATGTAGGTAAAATATATTATGTGATTGAACTAGATAGGTTAGCTCTTAACACAATGACATTCATCATATTTGAGTAAAAAGAAAAAGTATAAAAGTCTAGGACTTTCTGATCTGTGGCTTAAGAGTATCTCCAAAAAAATAGGTGTGAATTTTAGTTTTCAATCCATGATTAAAAAAGTATGTGATATGGGTGTTAAAGAGCTAGATGCAATTTTAGACTCTTTTCCTTGATTTATAGTATTTTGAATGAAAGTGATGCAGGGGCACCTGGGTGACTCAGTCGGTTAAGTTTCTGACTCTGTGTTTTGGCTGCACTTGGGTCATGATCTTGGGGTTGTGAGAAAGAGCCTGATGCTCCAATTCTCTCTCTCTCTCCCTTTACCATTTGCATTCTCTCTCTCTCTCCCTCTCTCTCAAAAAAAAAAAAAAAAAGTGATGCAGGCTGGCTGGGTTCAAGGAGCCAGAGGGGGTCCCACAGGACCAGCAAAGGGGGTCCTTGGCTTTTCCCAGGATGGAAATCAAACATGAACCAAAAGGAAGTGAGAGCAGAGTTTATTGAAGATACAGAGAGAGAGCAGATTCAGACAGAGAGTCTGAGAAACTCAGAAGGAAGGTAGGGGCCTAGGTCCTAGCAAGAACTGAAGCAGGAAAAGGAGCAAAAAAGGCAGTTTTTAAATTTTTTTTTAACGTTTTTATTTTTGAGACAGAGAGAGACAAAGCATGAACGGGGGAGGGTCAGAGAGAGGGAGACACAGAATCCGAAACAGGCTCCAGGCTCTGAGCTGTCAGCACAGAGCCCGACGCGGGGCTCGAACTCACGGACCGCGAGATCATGACCTGAGCCGAAGTTGGCCGTTTCACCGACTGAGCCACCCAGGCGCCCCAAAAAGGCAGTTTTTTCATGGGGTCCCTTCAGTTTCCCTTTCTAGATCTATTCTTACACATGCCTTAATGTACGTCCTCCTTGTAAAGGTCAAGGAGTTCATGATTTCTTTGGAGTCTTCCAGCACAACCGATTAACATCTAAGGAATGACTAGGTGAGGTTGTCATGAATGTTTTCCAAGACCACTGACTCAAGGGCCTCAGTGACTTATGGAGGATGTCTAAAAACTCATCGTTTTGACCAATTCTTGGATGCCTGAGGGGGCACATATACCAGACCACCATCCTCAACAAAAACCCCAAGCCCCAAGCAAAGACAAGACTCTGTCTCTCCTTTCCTTTCTGAGTCTCCCAGACTCTCTTTCTGACTCTGCTCTCTCTGTCTATCTTCAGTAAACTCTGTTCTCCCTTCCTCTCGGTTTGCGTTTCCATCCAGGAAGATTGATTTCCATTCTGGGAGAAGCCAACGACCCTCTTCACTGGTCCTGTGGGACTCCCTCTGGGTCCTTGGACTGAGCCAGCCTGCATTAAAAGGGCCAGATATCCTCTTTTTGGATAAGATATGACCAACCTGGAGTATGACTTTAGGTTCTGAGGGCTATACTTTGAAGATGAAATAGAAAACAATTTTTAGAAAAAGGTAATTTTTGAAAAATTATTACATAATCATAAAGTAGTAAGTAAACACAACATAGAGTTAGAGTGAGGATTCACAAAAGAAAGGTCCAAGATACTTTATATGGTATTATGTGATGTATTATGTGAAAAACTGGTTCCTTGGCAATAGAAAATTGAGAAAGAAATTCTGTAGTAATGTGTTATTGGTAAGGATGTAAGTAAAAAAAGAAAAAAGGATGACATAGGTTGTTGTATATTGAGAGTGCTTTAGCCACTTAATTTGTGTGCCCAGAACCCAGCTAGATACTTAAGACACAAAATTTGAGTGATACAGATCTTTACTCTCAAAGAAGTCCTACTCTGTTAGACTTGATTTGGACACTTCATTAAGCTTTACAGGATGAAAATGTGCTTGATGTGATGCTGCTGATGTCCTGTCTTTTAGTTTCTTAAGCACATAACATGTTCCCAAGGAATAATCTTAAGCACTAAGAAAATCTGGTTTAGGGGCACCCTGGGTAGCTTACTTGGTTAAGTGTCCAACTTTGGCTCAGGTCATGATCTCACAGTTAGTGTTCGAGCCCTGCATCGGGCTCTGTGCTGACAGCTCAGAGCCTGGAGCCTGCTTCCATTCTCTCTCTCTCTCTCTCTCTCTCTCTCTCTCTCTCTCTCTCTCTTCTCTCTCCCTCTCCTTCTCCCCCTCCCCCATTTGTGCTTTGTCTTTTTCTCTCAAAGATAAACATTAAAACAATTTAAAAAAAAAAGAAAATCTGGTTTAAAATCATACATATCCTTTTGTTGTGGGGTTGTCGAGAACAATGGCCAAGAAATTCTTGAGATGTTATTATATGGTGCAACATAGTGAGTTTATTTAAGTAGCATAGGACAGGACCCATGTGCAGAAAAAGCTGCACTTTCTGCTGTATGAAGCTTGTAGTTATATGCTTAGTGCTCAAGGTGGAGGGAACATGTAGGAAGTATCATAAATATTTCTTTGAATTTCTATTCATAAAACTGCTTTCACAAGATTTCTCTGGTGTTTATCATTCAGTTTGATATTAACTATGGGTGAGATATACAGGCAGTCATGAGACCCTTTAAGGATGTAGCAACCAGCACATATTTAATCCTTATTAAACCTATGCAAGCATGGCACCTGGGTGGCTCAGTTGGTTAAGCTTCCCACTTTCGCTCAGGTCATGATCTTGCAGTTCATGAGTTCGAGCCCTGTGTCAGGCTCTGTGCTGACAGCTCGTGAAGCCTGGAGCCTGCTTGGGATTCTGTGTTTCCCTTCACCCTGCTCCTCCCCTGCTCACACTCTGGTTCTCACTCTCATAAACAAATAAAAATATTTTTAAAAACTATGCAGGCTGTAGGTCAGCCTTCGGGACTAAAGGTGAGCATTTCTGCTTCTATCCTTCATCACTTTTGCTGACATACTCTTTGGTGTGTGTCAAATTTACTTTTTTCCTATTTGGCTGCAAGATCTCTAATAGGATCTTATGCATTATGGCTAGAAATCTTTTGAATTTATTTCAAAATTTATTTATTAAATAAAAATTTGAAGTTATTTAGTTTAAGGCCAAGTTTGGTTGGGAGAGCTTTATAATAATTGTTTTGGCAATAGAATCCAAGCAGAAATCAAGACTGTTTTTGTAATGAGTCCACTTAAAGTTATACTTTCACATAATTAAAACTTGAAAATGCCTGAATTAGGGGAAACTATGGAAAATGGCATAAAATGGCAAAATGAAATATTTGAAAGTTTCTGCTAAGGAGAAATTTTGTTAATTTATGATTTAATGTTCAACAAGTCATCTTATACAAAAGTAAGAACTTGTGACTTCCTCATCTTTGGGGTTTTCGAATATCCCAAATATCTCCTAAATAATGCTTTCGCACAAATCCCAGTTATGCCTAAAGATAGGGAGGCTGATGTTGGGACAAATCCTACTAGGTGAGCGCTATTCATTTATTCTTTACAGAAATTAAATCTTTTGAAAATAATCATTAGTGGCAGTTTGGACAGAGAAATGGGGGAAAGGGGAAGCCAAAAGTGTGAGAGGGGTGTGAAGGGGGAAGAGTTTTTCTCAGCATTTTCCATGTTGATTTTCAGTATGAGTTTTTCCTTTTCCCCACTTGCTAATCTACACCCCCACACACTGTCCTCCTAGACAGAGCTCAGAAATCCTAAATCCATTCTAACTGGGAACTTGATTGTAGGTCTTAAAATCAGGGGCATTCCAAAAGTTGAGTATATCTCTCCAGATGTATTTCATCAGCTGCTATTGGAAAAGTGAAAAGTATAATCTTTCACCCCAAAGCAGTTAGCAGCATTAAATGAAAGCGAGGAAATGCAAATTTTAATCTCTGGCATTTGAAGTAGATAATTAGTTTTGGTTCTGAAATTTGGTGAATAAATTTAATTTTTATGGGTTATTTCACATCTTAATGAAGATCCCCAGTGATGGCTATATTTATGTCTCTACCTAAACATTTCACTGGGCTGACATATTTCCTGCTTTAATTTTATCCAAGACTTGTTGGTGTCAATGATTTTCTTGGTTCCTTATCTCAGAAAGACAAATTAGTCAAGGGCATTTACTATTTAAATTGCCTTATGTTGCGCTTACTCTGCTTTCCTGGAAGAGATAAGGGCTGGGTTTGTATTGTTCTGGGGAGGTGATTGGTTCTTAGTGGCATAATGAATTTACCAATCCCACTTTCAGTCTTAAAACCAGAATGCTGGAACAGCTTACCTCCCCCACCCCCATTTTAATCATCAATTTTAAAAACTATTATAACAGTGTATTCAAACATACAGTAAAGAGAATTGTGTAATTAGCTCCCATGTATCCAGCCTTCAGCTTCAGTGATTATCAACACTTGTAGGCAGTTTTCTGAACAGAAAATACAGTGCCCTGAAAGCTTCAATTCTCGATCAGTATCTAGCTTTTGTCTTTCAAATTTTGGTTCCTGGGGCTTTCGACGTTGCAATTACATTAAAAGAAATTTAAGGAATTTAGTGTTTAATAGTCATTGAAGTCACTCTTTTTCAGTTCGCCTCCCCCTCAGGGAAAGCTGCGGGTTGTTGGGCGCAAGGCCAAATTTGGAGATAACTTCTTCTAGCTCGGAGGTGTTTTTACAAGGACAGACCAATGTCCCAATTTCCCTTCAGAATACCGGCTTAAAAACGAAGTTGGACAACATATGGGCAGTTAGTTCCTACCCTGCCTCAATGCTGTTTTCTAAATATTTACAGAGAATAAGTTTACACAGTAGTTTTCTGGTTACACTCTGGAGAGTATCTCAGTAACTTTCTTCCACTTCCACTTCACACGTCCCATTGGGGAGGAGTGTCAGTTTTTCTGAGTTTCAGGGGCTTGTACTGACTGGTTTCTAACCTGTCTCATCCAGAGCGTCAAGGGCCGCTTGTAAAGCAAGTAGGGGCTCCTGAGGAAAGGGAAATTGCTGACCCACAAAAAAGCGGAACGAACCATAAGCCTTGGGCTCGCCCACCTGGGTGTCCCGAAAAGCTAGAGCCGGGGATGGGGGGTGGGAGGGAAGCTTGGGGAAGACCCTATTACCCAATTTGTTCCTCACTGGTCGCCTCTGTTGAAATCTTGGCTTCCCATATATAAGAAGGTGCACAGAGACTTTAACCCTCAGTGGAGAAGCTAGGAATCTAGAATGTAATGCTTCAGTCCTTAGCTTGGGGCTTCCGGTTTCCTTAAGCTTCGAAGGCGTGGTCATTCAGGGTCGCGATTCCACCTCTCGCCGCCTCCGCCCAGCGATTTCTCTGGGAGTTCCGATCTCTTCGCCGGCACTGGAGGGGTTCCGTGGGTCCGAGCGCCCGGAACTGGACGCTCCCCTGTGAAACAGTGGAGAGAGAAGCCCAAACGAGCTCAGCCTCAATTACGAGCAGTCTTCAGTCAGAGGTTGTGGAAGTTAAGACGGAGGCCTTCTTAGGGCGTTGTCCTTAGAAACAGGGTTCAAAGGAAGATGTGTTAATTTCTCACGGCATCTTCCTCGCTGTTCCCCGCCCCCCGCCGGCTGCCGGGACTTTGTGGAGAGAGCCCAGCTCGAAGGGAATGGAGATGGCCCCTCCCTAGCCTGAGTAGTTTACCTCGTCTCTGCACCCCTAGGCGGCGCTGCGCTCCTCTGCACCGACCAGCTCCGCTTTCCCAGACGGCTGCCAAGCCTCCAGTCCCGAGAGTTTAGCTTCCAGCCCGTCAGCCCGGGGCAATTCCAGTATATTCAAGAGGCAGAACGTCGGCGGTCTGTGCACCTCGAGTCCGTTTCGGCGGGCGGCCGGCTCTTGCTCTTTACCACAGTTCGTGCTCTCCGGGAGTCCGGAGCATGGTTCTGGGTCACTGCTGGTGGAGCGGGGACGCCAAGAGGGAGGAGGATGGTGGGCTGGAGGGTGGCGGTTCTATGTCTGTGGGTCTCCTGCTGCTCTGCCGCCAGACAGCTGGAATACTCAGTGTTGGAGGAGACCGTGCGGAGCGTAGCTGTAGGTAATGTTTCCGCGGACTTGGGGCTGTCAGCAGCCGCTCTACGCTTGCGGAACTTTCGCTTACTTTCCAGCCTCCGCGAGCCCTACTTCGGGGTGGATCTGGCCAGCGGTAGCTTGGTGGTCCGAGAGCCGGCGGACCGCGAACGGCTGTGCGGGACTAAAGCTGCCTGCGTCTTGACCTATGAGCTGGTGCTCGAGGACCCGCTGGAGCTACACAAGATGCGAGTTCACGTCGTGGACATCAACGACAACTCTCCTGTCTTCCCTGCCGGCGACGTGCAGCTGCACATCCCCGAGTTCCTGTTGCCTGGAGCCCGCTTTACTCTTCCTAATGCCCTAGATGCGGACGAGGGAAGCAACGGTGTCCTGACCTACACCCTGAGCCCCAGCCAGCACTTTCGCTTGATCATGGGGGCGCGAGTCGACGGCAGTGAATACCCGGAGTTGGTATTAGAGAAAGCGCTGGATCGGGAGCAGCGTGCCACCCACCAGCTACTGCTCACCGCTAAGGATGGAGGGCAGCCCGCGCGCTCCGGAGACGCACAAGTTACCATCATAGTGGTGGACACAAACGACAATGCGCCTGTATTTGAGCGCACAGTATACCGTGCCAAGGTACCAGAGACTGCCCCGAACGGGACTTTGTTATTACGAGTTCAGGCCTCGGACCCAGATGAAGGCTCCAATGGGGAAATCCGGTACTCCTTAAGCAATAGCACGCTGGTGGAGCTGCGACACTACTTTCACGTGCACCCTAGAAATGGGGAAGTGCGGGTAGCTGCTTCACTCGGTCTACCTGAAACGTTGTTGGAAGCATACATTGAGGCGAGGGATGAGGGTACCTTCGGTCTAGCTAGTACTGTCAAACTGCTGGTGGAAGTGACTGATGTGAATGATCATGCCCCTGAGGTGAACCTCCTGACTCTATCCAGTTCAGTTTCTGAGGATGCAGCCCCTGGCACAGTGATTGCTCTCTTCAGTCTAAGGGACGAGGACCTCGGTCCCAATGGTAAGGTCTTTTGTAGCATGTCCAGTGGAGGCCCTTTTAAGCTGAAGGCTTCTTTTGACAACTACTACAGCTTGCTGACTGATGGGCCGCTGGACCGGGAGCAGGTCAGCGAATACCATGTCCTGATTACTGCCTCAGATGGTGGCTCACCCCCACTGAGCACCCGCAGGACAGTGACTGTGTCTGTTGCTGATGTGAACGACAATTCACCAAATTTTGCTCAACCACAACAGGAACTTTTTGTGGCTGAAAACAATGATCCTGGGGCCTCTTTAGGCCGTGTTTTTGCCCAGGATCCGGACCTGGGGAAAAATGGCCTTGTCTTCTATGAGCTGTTGGATATTATCTCTGAAAGGCAGACAGCCTCTAGCTTGGTGGCAGTAGAATCATCCAGTGGGGCTATCACTGCCAAAATTTCCTTTGACTTTGAGGAACTCAGGGGGTTTCACTTCCAAGTGGAAGCCCGGGATGGTGGCATTCCTCCCAGAAGTGCAGCAGTGACTGTGAACTTATTTGTGGTAGATAGGAACGACAATGCTCCAGTCATCCTGTTTCCCTTGCCCAGAAATGGCTCTGTTCCAGTGGAAATTGTGCCTCGCTCTGCCAGAACTGGACACTTGGTCACAAAAGTGGTAGCAGAGGATGCAGACAGTGGCTCTAATGCTTGGCTTTCCTACCATATTTTTCAGGCTTCTGACTCTAGCCTCTTCAGAATTTCAGCCAATATGGGAGAACTTCGTACTGCCCGCTTCATTCTTCCCACTGATGCAGTTAAACAGAGGGTGGTGGTAGTGGTTCGAGACCATGGAGACCCCTCACTTTCCTCTTCTGTCACATTAGGTATACTGTTGAGCAACTTTGCCCCTCAGGTCCTTCCAGACTTTGAAGATACCTGGGAAAGAGGAGGCCACCTTTCCACCCAGAACCTGTATTTAGTAATTGCCCTGGCCTCTATTTCCTTTTTATTTCTGGGGTGCTTACTTTTCTTTGTGTGCATCAAGGTGAACCAGAGCCCAGCTTGTTGTTCTCAAAGCTGCTGTCGCTCTTCAGAAGAGCTGAGGCAAGGGAGGAAGATGGCTTCAAATCCTTGTATGACATCAGCCACGATAGATGTCACTACAGTTGAGAGACTTTCTCAGACCTATCTCTATCAGGCCTCTCTAGGACTTGGTTCTGATAATAACAGTTTGCTGTTGCGTGGGGAATACAGTGCTGCTGACCTGAGAAATCTGGCTACTGGGATAGGACTGAATTTGCCAATATCCTGCATTCACATTCGGAATAGGAAAGGGGATCACGTAAATGTCAATGCCATGGTAAGCAAATCTTGAGGGATTTGATTCCCTTGCCCAGGAGATGGCTGTTAGCTATGTTCTGAAATGCTTCTTAGATGAGCCTTTAGCAACATTTAATCCATTGAATTGAACACTCCTGCTTAGCACCCCCATGCTAAGAATTCTGGGAGTATAAAAGTATTAAAAGACTGTCCTTGGCCTCAAGGAGTTTATAGTTTATTTCTGAGAAACAAGGGTAAGAAATTTAAGCCTATTAAAGAACAATAAAAGTAATCTAGTATACAGGACTAAAATTAGAAATAAGGCACCAAAGTTTCTGGTACAGGAAATAAATGACTGGGGATGTCTTTAATTCCTTTTATGAATTTATTCAAGGAATTATTTAAAGCATAAACCCCTTCATTCAAAAAAAAACATTTTGAGCAACAGATGTGTAAGGCATTTTTTAAAAAAGTTTATTTATTTATTTTGAGAGAGAGAGGCAGAGGGAGAGAGAGAATCCCAAGCAAGCTTGGTACTGTCTGCAGAGAGCCTGACGTGAGGCTCAGTCTCACAAACCATGAGATCGTGACTTGAGCCAAGATCAAGAGTCAGACCCTTAATGGACTGAGCCACCCAGGTGTCCCAGATATGGGTAAGGCATTCTGATACCAAAAATGGGAATGAAAAATATGCAAGAGTCTTTACATTACATAAGCATAGTATCATGGAAGATGAGGCATTTGCCCAAACCATTACAATACATGATTTGACAATGATAACCTAAAAAATGTAAAAATAAATTGCAATGGATGTTCAAAGGGAGAGAGAGACTGTGAGAGAACATCTGGGAAGGGAGGAGGAGGAAATCAGAAGAGGAATTGTGGTAGAGATGGCATTTGAATTAGATCCTGAATGATACACCATTTAATAAAATGGCAACATATTTTCTAGGTCATACTTTTTAAATAAATGCCATTTTTGCATAGTAGTCTTTTTTGAGAATGGCACTCTGAAACATAGCTAATGATAGCTCCACACAGTGTTTCTAAGTATATGGAAATTATAAGCATGTCTCAGAATACCTGTTTGTACTGATAGAAAATAAAACCATTGGGTATAGGACTTGACAACCTTTTATTTTACATTTTATTTTATTTATTTTTTTTTAATTTTTTTTTTAATGTTTATTTACTTTTGAGACAGAGAGAGACAGAGCATGAACGGGGGAGGGTCAGAGAGGGAGACACAGAATCTGAAGCGGGCTACAGGCTCTGAGCTGTCAGCACAGAGCCCAACGCGGGGCTTGAACTCACTGACCGTGAGATCATGACCTGAGCCGAAGTCGGACGCTTAACCGACTGAGCCACCCAGGCGCCCCTATTTTACGTTTTGATATATTTCACAAAGAAGAAAGAGTAGTAATTGTTTTTAAAATTTGAATTCCAGTGTAATTAATATACAGTGTCATATTCATTTCAGATGTACAATATAGTGATTCAACAATTCCATTTATTACTTATTGTTTGAAAGAGGAGTAATTGTTGTGTCAGAAACATTTGTGTGTTCAAGGTGCACTTGCCATTCAAAGTCCATTCAACTTGGATTTAATTTTCTTATTATTTTAGAAGCCAATATACTTTAAAATAAGTAAATGCTATATTTGAAAGTAATGCATCTAATAAAAGTTAAATTATTCAAATACTTAAATTTATCCATAGTGGCCCTTTGCATTTCAAAAACTTATCAAATAGAGTGAGGACAGTCTTCAGCAATTTTACAGTATTACTTTCTGATTTTTCATAGAGATCATTGATAAAAGGGAAGGAGGTATGCAGAAATTAGGGAAGGGAATGGAAGATTCCTTGTTTTATGATTCTAGGTAATAGGGGAAAAGTAAGTTATAAGTTAGTTATTCTCCTTCAAATGATGATGTTAACTGAAAATAAAATAGATTTATATGCATTATAATTTTGCATATTTTATGTTTCACATGGCATAATAGAATCCAGTATATAAGATATGATTAGTAAGTGCTTGCTGAATGAAAGAATAAATACAGTTGTGAATGGATGAATTGGGTGTTAATGTAGATGGAAGAGTTCAACATCGAGAACAAAGATTTAACTTACTTTTCCATTTTATGTGTATATATATTTAGCAGTTTAAAGATCTCTTTCAAATATATTATTTCAATGATTATTTTCTTTCTCATATATAGTAGTGAAACAACATTAACAGTGGGATTTTCTGGTCCTAGAAAAACCTCAATACTGTGTCTGACACTAAATATGATCACAGTTCCTATAGATGACAAAGTGATTAGTAGGGACACACATGTTTATACTGTGAAAGTTGCAGCAAATACAAATTAAAATGTAGTTAATTTTAAGACAGAAAATTGGTGCATTGTAATGTTAATATTTCAGGTATCAAAACAATGTATAAACTCTCTTCCTATCAAGAAAATGCATCATTTATTTTATTTCACTGCTTTCTATAACAAATAGAGATGAGAATACTGAAGTTTGGGAATCTGAAAGTTTGGCAGTCAGGTATTGCTTGAGAAACACATTTTGAGCAGACTTGAAAGAAATGGATCTGGAAGTTGGAAAATTATTTAAAAGGAGAAATATAGCTAGTAACAGAGGAAAATATCCCTTGCCACTGAATTTTTAAACTTATATGAGTGACAGTAACAAAGATAGACTGTTCATACATGCAGGAATACTGTGCCATCCCATTTGTGTACCTGCACAATCTTTTTCCATCAATGTTGATATTTCAAGTTATAGGTTGTCCATTGCCTGCTAATAATTTTTGTGTACTAGATACTTCCTTATATATAAAGAAAGTATGATGTATAAGAACATGAATAAAATAACTTCTAGAAAGCTGGAGTATTTGTAATTCATCCAGGCATTTTATTATTGACTTCTTCCTATCCAATTGCATATTGATCCAATCTTGATTCTTTAGAACAGAATCCTTGTCATAGTGTTCACTGAATGCCGTAATACCAACTACAGAATTCTAGAAATAAAATATTTACTGCTTGATTTTATAAAACAAAAATCCTTTGAAAAGAGTACAATTTCATAATAATTTTAACTGTGTGCCTGAGTCATAAAGAATCTCGTTTAGGGGCGCTTGGGTGTTTCAATCAGTTGCGTCTAACTTCAGCTCAGGTCATGATCTCATGGTTTGTGGGTTGGAGCCCCGCTTCGGGTTCTGTGCTGACAGCTCAGAGCCTGGAGCCTGCTTTGAATTCTGTGTCTCCCTCTCTCTCTGCCCCTCTCGTGTTCACACTCTGTTTCTCAAAAATGAATAAATGTTAAAAAAATTTTTTTTATTAAAAAAAGGAATCTTGGGGCGCCTGGGTGGCTCAGTCAGTTAAGTGTCCGACTTCAGCTCAGGTCACGATCTCGCGGTCCATGAGTTCGAGCCCCGCGTCGGGCTCTGGGCTGATGGCTCAGAGCCTGGAGCCTGCTACCGATTCTGTGTCTCCCTCTCTCTCTGCCCCTCCCCCATTCATGCTCTGTCTCTCTCTGTCTCAAAAATAAATAAACGTTAAAAAAAAAAAAGGAATCTCGATGTATATATATTTATATTTTTTTCAAATACTAAGCCCTTCTTTTTTACTTAAGTTTTTATTTTAATTCCAGTGTAGTTAACACAGTGTTATATTAGTTTCAAGTGTACAATATAATGATTTAACAATTCCATACATCATCCATTACTCATGATGACAAGTGCACTCCTTAATCCCCATCACCTATTTGACCATCCCCCCACGCACCTCCCTCTGGTAATCATCAGTTTGTGCTCTATAGTTGAAAGTCTGTTTCTTGGTTTCTCTCTCCCTCTCTGTCTCTGTGTTTTTCCTTTGCTCATTTGTTTTGTTTCTTAAATTCCACATGTGCGTGAAATTATTTCGTATCTATCTTTACTGACTTATTTAGCTTAGCATTATACTCTCTAAATACTGAGTCCTTCTGTCTTGTTTTAGTTTACAGTGTGTATTAACATATTTTACAATACTAAAATCTGTCAGTTTAGGAAATTCAGGAAAACATTTTTATCTTTATTTCTCGTATTAATAGTACTTTATAGATATAAACAAAATTGATGTACTATGCAACAAGTAGACAACATGTGTCTCATGTTAGTTTTTTGTAAGATTTGTGATGGGCCCTTTAATTTTTTTTAGGTTGGTATCCAACATGTTACCTCAGAGATGTACATTTCTGCCTATCATTTAAAATTCATTGTATTGGCAAAATTTTTAGATAATAAATATTAATGTAGCAAAAAATTTACAACAGTGAACAACTGACTTTATTAAATATTCCACATGAAAATTATAGTGAACGTATCAGTGTTATGTTAGTGTATTGTTCTTCTGTAACTGAAGCAGTTTGTCCTTTGCCAGGATATATATGTAGGGTATACAATATTTCTCCTGTGCAGTGTCATTTGTTTACAGAGTGGTAGAATGTTTTTGACATTCTAGGTGTTTTTATTTATTAAAATATATGCCATTAGCAGACTTTCCCATAGGTTGATTAGATATTTCCTCATATCTATTTTGACTTTTAAACTGATAATTGACTTAGAAAATCTTTAGAGTGCTGTAACTAAGGAAGCTTGCAGAGCATATGAAATACATTTGGATTAAAAAAAACTATGTAGACAGTACAATAGAATTTATTGTATAATAGAGAAACCTCAAACTAGTAAAAGGGAAGGAAAAGAGCTTAATAACTTGAGGAAACAGTAGGAAAAAGCAATGCCTGGGAAATGTATCAATGGGGAAATTTTAACATGGTTGATAATGTTAAGATCTATTAATGTGTGTTGCCTTAAATATTTACAGTTAGAGGGAAACAATTATATTCCAGAGACTAAATATATTTTGCTGGGTTGGAGTGAAGATGGATTAAGTCTTAAAGAGACTTTTACATTTATCAAATGGGGATAATAGGAATATCAGAAATAATTAACATTTGGAAGAATGTCAAGTGAATGTGGATCACAGCCTAGGGTTCTGACTGAAGTATTAAGGGAAGTATGGAGTTTATTGGTAAAGATTATTCTTAAAAACAACAACTAAATCATAAAAGTAGTTACTTACTTTTTTCCCAATTTTAACTGACAAGATGAGAATGGTTTAGGATATAAATAAGGTACATGTCTCTTTTATTCTGCGTTTATGAAAAAGAAGAGAATTAGGATAACAATTTCCTTCTCAAGCTATAAACACAGAAGGTCATTATATATTCATCTGGAACTTGTCTTTCAATCTGGGAATGAATATGCAATCACATATTCTCTCTCCTGTGCTTCAGAGAAAGAGAAAAAAACTTTTCTGTCACATCCCCAAATCTTGGCTGTTCTAGAACCATCTGGTTGCCATCTACATATATACTGTTTTCATAGCAGAAGTGTAATGGCACACCCTCAGAAATGTATTCTCTGAATTCATGCACATTATGCTTATTCTTTAGAATCTTTAAGCAAAGATTACAGCTGTTTTGTTTAGTCTCAAAATGATGTTCATACAAAATAAAAACAACCAGTTAAGACATCTTCATAATGGGGTTTTGCATCTATACTTACCACTCAAGATAGGCTTGTCATTTTCCTTTCTTATAAGGATTTGATGTCAAGGTTATGCTGGCCCAATTAAACAGGTTCAAAGTATTTTTTCTCTCTCCTCTTTTATATTCTCTGAACATGTTTATTAAGATCGGTGATATTTCTTTCTTAAATATTTAGTAGAATTCACTAGCGATATTCTCCGTGCCTTAGTTTTCTTTGTGGGGAAGTTTTAAGTCATGAAATTAAATTTTTCCATTAGTAATAGAATTATTTATATTTTTACTCTTCTTGCTTTTTTTTTATGAACTGTCTTTTCCAAAAATATGTTAATGTCATCTAAGCTTTCAAATTTTGGTATGAAGTTGTTTATAATGTCCTCTTATGATCTTTAAAAACATTTTTTTATAGAAGTACAATTAACATACAGTATTATGTTAATTTCAGGTATATAACATAATGAGTCCACAATTCTATATATTACTCAGTGCTCATCATGGTAAGTGTAGTCCCCATCTGTCACCAATGTTGCTACCATCTTAATGACTATATTCCCTATGCTATACTTTTCATCTCCATGACTTATTTATTTTCTTACTGGAAATATACACCTCTTAATCCTCATTATCTATTTCACCCATCTCTCCATCCACTTCCCCTCTGGAAACCACCAGTTTGTTTTCTTTAAGAGTCTGGTTTTTTGTTTGTCTCTTTTTCCCTTTGTTCATCTCTTTTGTTTCTTAAATTCCACATATGAGTGAAATCATATGTTATTTGTCTTTCTCTTACTTATTTCACTTAGCATTATACCTCCAGGTCCATCCATGCTGTTGCAAATGGCAAGATGTCATTCTTTTTTATGGCTGAGTATATATGACATCTTTATCTGTTTATCTATATATGGTTATTTGGGTTGCTTCCATATCCATCCTGGCTATTGTAAAGAATTGTAAATAATGCTGCAATAAACATAGGGTTGCATATATCTTTTTGAATTAGTGTTTTCATTTTCTTTTTTTTTTTTAAGTTTATTTATTTTGAGAGAGAGCACGTGCATGCAAGCAGGGGAAGGGCAAAGAGAGAGGGAGAGAGACAATATCAAGAAGGCTCCACACTATCAGCATGGAGCCCAACACAGGGCTTAATATCACGACTATCACCTTAGCCTAAATCAAGAGCCAGATGCTTAACTGATGAGCCCAAGTGCCGCAGTGCTTTCATTTTCTTGGGGTAAGTTCCCAGCAGTAGAATTACTGGATCGTACAATATTTATTTATTTATTTATTTATTTATTTATTTATTTATTTATAAAATTTTTAATGTTTATTTATTTTTGAGAGAGAGAGAGAGAGAGCACATGAGTGGGAGGGGCAGAGAGAGATGGAGACACACAATCTAAAGCAAGCTCCAGGCTCTGAGCTGTTAGCACAGAGCCGGATGCAAGATTATGACCCGAGCAGAAGTCGAAGCTTAACTGACTGAGCCACCTAGGTGCCCCATATGATATTTATATTTTTAATTTTTTGAGAACCTTCCATACTGTTTTCCATAGTGGCTGCACCTATTTTCATTCCCAGTAGCAGTGTACATGGATTCTTTTCTCTCCACATCCTTACTAACACTTGTTATTTCTTGTCTTGTAATTCTATCTATTCTGACAGGTATAAGGTGATATCTCATTGTAATTTTGATTTGTAATTTCCCTGATGATCAGTGATGTTGAACATCTTTTTCATGTGTCTGTTGGTCATTTGTATGTCTTTGGGAAAATGTCTATTAAGGTCCTCTGCCCATTTTTATTTATTTGTTTATTTATTTACTTATGTAGGTTTATTTATTTACTTTATTTTTATTTTAAGTTTATTTATTTTTACACCCAACGTGGGACTTGAACTCACAACCCCAAGATCAAGAATTGTATGCTCCCTTGACTGAGCCAGCCAGGCACTCCACCTCTGCCCATTTTAAATCAAATTATTATTGTGGGGTGTTGAGTTGTATGAGTTGTTTATGTATTTTGGATATTAACCCCTTATTGACTATGTCATTTGCAGCTGTCTTCTCCCGTTTAGTAGGTTGCCTTGTCATTTTATTGATGGTTTCCTTTGCTGTGCAAAAGCTTTTTGTTTTGGTATAGTCCCAGTAGTTTCTTTTTGCTTTTTTTTCCTTGCCTGAGGCGATACATCTAAAAAAATGTAGAGCTGATGTCAAAGCGATTACTGCCTATGTTTTCTTATAGGAATTTTATGCTTTCAGGTCTCACATTTAGGTCTTTAATTCATTTTGAGTTTATTTTTGTGTATGGTTAAGAAAGTGGTTCAGTTTCAATCTTTATTGTAGAAAAAAAAAATCAATGAAACCAGGAGCTGGTCCTTTGAAAAGATAGACAAAATTGATAAACCTTTAGCCAGACTCATCAAGAAAGAAGAACAAAGCTGCTAGTGTCCCAATCCCGGATTGCAAGATATACTACAAAGCTGTAGCAATCAAAACAGTATGTAGTACTGCCACAAAAATAGACACACAGATTAATGGAACAGAATGGAGAGCTCAGAAATAAGCCCATGCTTATATGATAAATTAATCTGTGACAAAGGAGGCAGGAATATACAATGGGAAAAAGACAAGTCTCTTCAACAAATGCTGTTGGGAAAACTGGATGGCTTATTCATTCATTTTGAAGAGAATGTCTGCTGTTTGGTATTACAGATATCCAGGTTCATCTTGTAAACTTCTTGTCTCAGACCTGGAATTAAGCATTTGTCAAGGATCCTTCAGTATTTTTTGTGTGTGGTGATATTTAGAGATAGAATCTTGACAACAGGTGTGCTTATTGCTACAGTGTTGAGTCAGTGTTTTAGGTACTTTTAGTTACTGAGCTAAGGGATGTCCATTTTTTTTAAAATATAAAAGGCATAACAAGTTTTTTTTTTAATTTTTTAAAAAATATTTTATTTATTTTTGAGACAGAGAGAGACAGAGCATGAATGGGGGAGGGTCAGAGAGAGAGACACACACAGAATCTGAAGCAGGCTCCAGGCTCCGAGCTGTCAGCACAGAGCCTGACGCGGGGCTCGAACTCACAAACCCACAAACTGGGAGATCATGACCAGAGCCGAAGCTGGACGCTTAACCGTCTGAGCCACCCAGGTGCCCCAAGGCATCACAAGTTTATACTAATCTGTCTAATTCAAATTCATCACTCTAAGGCTTTTACTTACTTCCATCAATTTTACACTTGTGTCTCCTTTCTTCCACAATAAAAATCCCAGTTTTCATTTATATCAACATAATTACTCATTTGTTACCCCACACTACTCAAAAAACAGACTTAGAAAACAATACCAGCACTAAACCAACAATATGATTACAGTATCAGTTTAATATTTTTGTCATCATTTTCACTTGGAGGGTATATCCCACTAGGCACATATAAATTATTGTGTTTTAAAGTTTTGGGATGGGGGGCACTTGGGTGGCTCAGTTTGTCGGGCGTGGGACTCTTGGTTTTGGCTCAGGTCATGATCCCAGGGTCATAGGATTGAGCCCCACATTGTGCTCTGTGTTGACAGTGCAGAACATGCTTGGGATTCTGTCTCCCTCTCCCATGCGTTCCCTCTCCCTCTTACTCTCTCTCTCTCTCAAAAATAAATAAAAAATAAACTTAAAAAAAAAAAAAGTATCTTAGCAGGTGCCTGAGTGGCTCATTTGGTTAAACATCCAGCTCTTTATTTCAGCTCAGGTCATGATCTCACCATTTGTGAGATCAAGTTCCGAGTCTGGCTCTGTGCTGACAGCATGAGATTCGCTCTCTCTCTGAGATTTTCTCTCTCTCTCTCTCTTTCTGCCCCTCCCTCGCATGCATTTTCTCTCTCAAAATAAATAAACATTTAAAATATCTTGGAGTAGTTCATCTCTGTGTAGGTAAGCTGCCAAACACATACAGAGTTAGGTTCATTTGTTTTGAGTTACTTTCAAATTTAGGCCTGAAAGTAATATTACACTGTATGTTAACTAACTAGAATTAAAAAAAAAAAACTTTTAAAAACTCAGGCTTGTTTTTTAAAATTTAATTTTCTTTTATAGTTATGTGAAATGTTACAATGGTTCTAAAACAAATTCATAAAAGAAAGTATATTTAGAGGAGTCTAGTATTTACTATGCCTGTTGCTCCACTCTAGTCTTTCTTCTTTTTAAAAAAAAAAAAAAATCATTTTTACGTTTATTTATTTTTGAGAGACAGAGAGAGACAGAGCACAAGTGGGGGAGAGGCAGAGAGAGAAGGAGACAGAATCCGAAGCAGGTTCCAGGCCCAGAGATGTCAGCACAGAGCCCAACGCGGGGCTCGAACCCACAAGCCATGAGATCATGACCTGAGCTGAAGTCGGACGCTCAACCGACTGAGCCACCCAGGTGCCCCAAGTCTTTCTTCTTATAGGTAATCAAATTTTATGATTTATCCTTTTATTATTCCTTTTTAAATGCATATATAAGTGTATATATATTATATATATAGACACATTTATATGTATTTATACATATAAACGTATATATTTTTTAAATATATATATAAAAATATAAGCAAATGTATATGTGTGTATATCTTTTTAGGATAAATTATAACATACGAAAACATACTCTTCTCCACTTTGGTTTTTTCACTGAAAAACATATACTTGTGGGGCGCCTGGGTGGCTCAGTCGGTTAAGTGTTTGACTTCTGTTCATGTCATGATCTTGTGGTTTTGAGCCTGCATGATGCTCCGAGATGATAGTGCAGAGCAGAAACTGCTTGGGATTCTGTCTCTCCCTCTGTCTCTGCCCCTTCCCCACTCCTTCTTTCTCTCTCAAAAATAAACATGTATATAGATGTATATCTATCTATAAATATCTATAAATATAGATAGATATACATCTATATATAGATACAGATAGATATATAAACTTGCGATCACTCCATAGGAGTATATAGAGCTACTCTATGTTTCTTAATGATGTCTTTTGATTAACAGGAACTCCTAATTTTAATGAGATCTAACGAAATCTAATGCATTTTCTTTTCTACTTGGTACTCATTCTACCCTTTTAATGAAAATGTAGCCTACTTCAAAGTCATGAAGATATGTTCCTATATTATCTTCTAGAACATTGCTGTCCAATGGGACTCTCTGTATGTTGGAAATTTTCTATATCTGCATATATAGGACATATGACTACTGAGCACTTGAAATGTGGCTAGTGAAACTGTGGGACTGAATTTTTAATGTTACTAAATTTAATTTGAGCTTCAGTTTAAATAGCCATATTCGATTAGTGGTTGCCATAGTTCCAGCAGCTTTCTTGTTTTAACATGCACATTAGAATCTTAATCCGTCTGAAGTTGTATTTTTGTGTATGGTGTAATGTTGGAGCTGAGATTAATTTTTTTCCATGTAAAAATCCAGCTGAATTTTCTACATACACAGCACCACTTAATAAAAAGACCATACTTTTCTTGCTATTCTGTAGTGCCGCCTTTGTCATAAACCAAATGACTGTATAGTTGTACCTATTTCTAGACTTTCATTCTGTTTTAGTGGTGTAGTCCTATATTCTTGTGCCGATACCATTCTGTGTTGATACGCACTGGTATACAATAGTGTAAGTTTTTCTAGCTTTTTCTTTTGCCTCCTGATTAATTTAGTTATTTTCGGCCCTTTGCATTTCTATGTAAATTGTGAATCATCGTGTTAATTTCTACCCCAGAAAACTCTGCTCATATTTTAATTGGTGTTACATTGAATCTGTAGAAACTATAAGGCATATTCCCATTTTGACAAACTTTTACTTGGATTTTTATTTACTGTGTAAAAAATAAGGGATTTATTAACACAATGATAATATGTACATAAACATCTGGTCTACTAACATGATATATCTTTCTATTTATTTTTTTCTCTCACTGTTTATACGTGTTTATGTGTGTATATAGAGATTTTTTTTTAGAGATATTTTTGTACAACTTCATTAAATATTTGATATTTTGATACAGTTTTAAATGGCATTTAAAAAATTTCATTTTATAATTGTTTTTGTTGTAGGTATATAGATATAAAACTAATTTTTGTATTATGTTTATATCCAGGGTCCTTGCTAAATTTTATTTTGAAATGTCACATTTTTATATTATTTTATATTTTCTATAGACACTGTTTGCCATTTCCAATACTCTTAGTTTTATTTATTTATGTTTTAACTTTCTAATCATATTGTTTCCTTGTTTTATGGTTTGGTGGCATTGCTGAATTGAAGTGATAATAGTCTTGTCTTAATCCTGTCTCAGAGAGAAAGTTTTTTATATTTAATATGAGATACATTTTGTTCCAGAGGTCTTTTGTCAGGTTAAGGAAGCTTCCTTCCCTTTCTAATTTAACTAAGGGATTTTTTAAAAAATTATGAATGGGTATTAAATTTATCATATATTTTTCTGTTTAAGTGATATGATATCCTTTTATTTTATTCAAATCATGAATTATATTGGTTGATTTATTAATGATAAACCAATATTACATTCTTGGAATAAACCCTGGTTGGTTGTGATATATTATCCTTCTTTATATCACTGGATTTCGTTTCCCAGTATTTTGCTTAGAAGTTTAAAAATCTGTGTTTATGATAGAAATTGGTTTGTAATTTTCCATTCTTCTAATCTTTTTGTCAGGGTTTGGTATCAAGGCTATGCTGGCCTCTTATAGTAAGTGGAGAAGTTTTACCTCTTTTTCTTTTTAATTTTTTTTTTCAACGTTTTTTATTTATTTTTGGGACAGAGAGAGACAGAGCATGAACGGGGGAGGGGCAGAGAGAGAGGGAGACACAGAATCGGAAACAGGCTCCAGGCTCCGAGCCATCAGCCCAGAGCCCGACGCGGGGCTCGAACTCACGGACCGCGAGATCGTGACCTGGCTGAAGTCGGACGCTTAACCGACTGCGCCACCCAGGCGCCCCTACCTCTTTTTCAATTCTTTGGAAAGTTTGTTTAAATCATTTTTTTCTCCCATAAATATTTGGGAGAATTCAGAATTAAGCCTTATTAGAGTTATTTTCATGAAAATGTTTTTAATTACAAATTCAGTATCTGCAGTAGGTTTAAAACTATACAAATTTTAAACTTCTAGTTGTATAGTTTTGCAAATTGTTTTTTTCAATAAATTTGTGCATTTATAATGTAATATATAGGCTTAAAGTTATTCATTATATTTCTCATTATTTCAATGTAGTAGGAACCATAATGGTTTTTTTTTTTTTACATTTCTCATTTTGTATTTTTGCTTTCTTTTTTTTGAAATAAAGTATGCCATAGCTGTATTGATTTTATTAGTATTTTTAATAATCTTTTTTTGACAGCCAGAAAATAAAAGACTTATTACCTTTATTTTTTATTTTTTTAATGTCTATTTATTTTTGAGAGAGAGAGAGAGAGAATGTGAGCAGGGGAGGGGCAGAGAGAGAGGGAGACACAGAATCCAAAGCCAACTCCTGGCTCTGAGATGTCAGCACAGAGCCCAATGCTGGGCTCAAACCTATGATCTGAGAGATCATGACCTGAGCTGAAGTTGGACACTTAACTGAATGAGCCACCCAGGTACGCTAAGACTTATTACCTTTATTTTATTTTATATTTTTAAGACTTATTACCTTTAAATGAGCAATAGCAAGACTGACAACTGAACTCTCAAAAAAAAAAAAAAATTGGAAGCCAGAAGACAATGAAATGACATCTTTAAAGGGCTTAAAGAAAACATCTGCAAACTTAGAATTTTATGCTCAGCAAAAAATATTCTTCAAAAAGGAAAGTAAATGAAAATATTTTCAAATGAACCCAAACTGAGGAAATATATCCCAAGCAGATCTTCACTGAGGTAAATAGTAATTTCTTTAGGTATACATAAAATATTTCTAAGTAGAAGCATGAGAAATATAGGAAGGAAGGGAATGAAGGGAGGGAGGGAACAAAGAAGGAAGCAATGGAGGTAAATATTTACTGAATATAACAAAACTAATGCATAGTAGGATTTAAAATATAAAACGAATTCAAGTATATGAGAACAATAATGTGTTCTTGTATCTAGAGAAAGGTAAATAGAATTAGTGGATTTAATAGAATTGAAATTTAATAGAATTAAAAGAATCTAAGGCCATTATATCATTCCAGAAGTCAAGGATGCATTTATATCTTCTAGGTTAATCCATTTAAAATATTAAAAGAATATGAGACCAGTAAGTTATTAATGGGGTCATAATAGGATAAAAATATACTTAATTAATCTATGAAAAGGCCAGAAAGGGGGAAAAAGACAAATAAGAACAGATGGCATTAAAAAAAAAAGTGGTAAAATGACAGATGTAAATTGAAGCATATCAGTAGTTACATTAAATGTAAACAGGCTAAACATTCCAATTAATGAAGATGGTCAGACTGGTTAGAAATTAAACAACCATATGTCATTTATCGGAGACATACCTTTATTAAAAGGATAAAGAAAGGTTGAGGGGCGCCTGGGTGGCTCAGTTGGGTAAGTGTCTGACTTTGGCTTAGGTCATGATCTCACAGTTTATGGGTTCGAGCCCCACGTTGGGCCCTGTGCTGACAGCTCAGAGCCTGGAGCCTGCTTCAGATTCTGTGTCACCCTCTCTCTCTGCACCTCCCCTGCTTGCACTCTGTCTCTCTCTGTCTCTCTCTCAAAAATAAATAATAAACATTTAAAAATTTTTTAAAAAGGTTGAAAGTAAAAGGATGGAAAGAATATACTACCCAAATACTTATCAAAAAGAAACTGTATACAGTATTTGCTATACAAATATCACTTATAGTAGACCTTAAGACAAGAAACCTAATAGATATAAATAGGGACATTATATAATGAGAAGAGGGTCAGGAAGTTAAAATAATAATAAATTGCATCCTACACGTTTTAATAATAATTATTAGGTTATCTTGCCTTAGAACACCTGAGCAACTTGAGTGTTTACCAGGGGAAAATGTTGGGGTTTTCTCCTAAAAATCCTTTTGGTTTTTACAAGTATGTTGAAGCTCTGTAGCTTATTTCCTCTTAATTTTCCTATTTCCTCATAGTTGTGAAGTGAGATGTTAGAACTATCTCTATTTCTTTTAATCATCTACTCCACTGTATAGTTCCTAAACTCTGTATAGTTTCCACTCCAGAAACATCCGTTTGTGCTCTCAGCTTCTAATATTGTCTTATTCTTTCCATTGATGATTGTGATTAAAAATGTTGTAGGGGCGCCTGGGTGGCGCAGTCGGTTAAGCGTCCGACTTCAGCCAGGTCACGATCTCGCGGTCTATGAGTTCGAGCCCCGCGTCAGGCTCTGGGCTGATGGCTCAGAGCCTGGAGCCTGTTTCCGATTCTGTGTCTCCCTCTCTCTCTGCCCCTCCCCCGTTCATGCTCTGTCTCTCTCTGTCCCAAAAATAAATAAAAAAAAAAAACGTTGAAAAAAAAAATTAAAAAAAAAAAATGTTGTCTTTTTAGGGGCTCCTGGGTGGCTTAGTTGGTTAAGCACTCCACTCTTGATTTTGGCTCAGGCCATGATCTCCTGAGTTTGAGCCCTGAGTTGGGCTCTGCACTGACATTGCAGAGCCTGCTTGAGATTCTCTCCCCTCTCTCTCTGCCCCTCCCCAGCTCCTGTGCTCGAGCTCTCTTTCCCTGAAAAGAAATAAACTTTAAAAAATGTTTATTTATTTATTTTGAGAGAGAGAGAGGAGAGAGAGAGGAAAGAGAGAGTGTGTGTGTGTGTGTGTGTGTGTGCACAAAGAGAAGAGGTGGGGCAGAGAGAGAGGGGGAGAGAGAGAATCCCAAGCAGGTTCCAAGATGTCAGCACTGAGCCTTACTCCAGGCTTGATCCCACCAGCTGTGAGATCATGTCCTGAGTAGAAATCTAGAGTCTGGCGCTTAACCGACTGAGCAACCCAGGCACCCAAGAATATTGTCTTAACTTCTCTGCTGGATTTCCTGTAATTGTTGTAGGTCATGAATTATTATCTGAGACATAATTCTCTTGGGTTCCTATTTCTAGCCATAGTTGGGTCTATTTTGGAAAGTATTTAAAATAGTCCATCCGATCCAATAACGAATTGCAAGTTGTCAACTGAGCCTTATTGTCTCAAGTCCCCAACTTAGTACCTACAAATAACATAGACACCCAGCAGGTTAATAACAGACCTAGTATTTTCATTCCTACTCTTTTGATTTGGAAAATGTCATATAATAGAGAAAAAGATTTTACATTTGGCTTCTTCTCTTAAAAAGAAGGACATATTCTACATCTCCATCGAAGCCCTAAAGGATACCTTCCTAAGGTTAACGGCAGCCTGAGTAAGATAGTTAGTAATTAAGGTGTTTAAGATGAAATGCATCTCCCAAACACCTATTCTCTACCACCAAAGATTAAAGTATTGGGAAGATCTTAGCCATGCTGTCTGCATTTCGGTGCATTGTGAATCACAGTTAGTGATCTCTGATGCCTCTCAACTTTTATTCAACTAAAAATTAAATAGGTTTGAATTGTCACCATGCTCCTTGTGGCTCTGTGGAAAGGAACTTTTATTTTTATTTATTTATTTATTTCTACAATGCAGGGCTTGAACTCATGACTCCGAGTTCAAGACCTGAGCTGAGATCAAGAGTCAGATGCTTAACCTGCTGAGCCACACATGTACCCCCAAAGGACCTTTTAATTTTGAGAGCATAAGCATTATCCTTTGCCTCTTACATTGTGTGCTTCAAAATCTATGACTCTTGGGTTCACAAATAGTTTATTCGTACTCATTTTTACCACCAATCAAGAAGATTTACTGTGTGTGTAATAAATGATGAGTTGGAAGTAGTTTATGTTCATATTTGTAGTTATGATATTCTGTATTCTATTTAGGTGAGCAAAGGGATAAATAATGAAAATTTAATCTATAGTTTAGATATATTTCAACTGCCATCTGCCTGATTCAGTTTTGCCTCTTCTCTGAAGTATGCTATCCATTTTCATTCTATAATGCATTTATAAATTAATCAATATTTTATCTATTGTTCTCTTGAAATGTCCTACTGTAAGTGTTCCCTAGAGTGTTTGATCAAATTTACTTTGAACTTTTTTCTCCTTTTTGTCTATATAATGACTGAATAGTCTCCTATTCAAAAGTTTACTGGGGGGGGGGTATTTTTTCATTATTTGTTTATTTATTTATTTAATATTTGTTTATATTTTGAGAGAGAAAGAGAGAGAGAGGGAGGGGGCAGAGAGAGAGAGAGAGAGAGAGAGAGAGAGAGAGAATCCCAAGCAGGCTCTGTGCTGGCAGCACAGAACCGGACACGGGGCTCAATCTCATGAACTGAATCGTGAGATCATGAAACTTGGGGGGTTTTAGAAAACCAAGACAAGAAACTTAAATCAATTTTTGTATTGGAAGATTTTGTTTTCTGTTTATAATGTCAGTAGAGTTTGTTTTACATCTAAAATAATACGAAAATTTTACACAGAAACTGTAAATCCCCAGAATCCCCCAAGGTATTAAGTAATCTAAATTTAGATAAGCAACTATATGCAGTTAAGGAAATGGAATAATTTCCATTTCCCCCATTGTCGTTTAAGGTTTTTATCAAGTACCTCAAGATAATTTAATCAGGATAAAAAACAAAAGACCATTATCCACATTGATCTAAACACCTTAAAATTTTATAGTGATAAACATAATGTATCTGGCTTTATTTTTATCAATTTTATTAAAGTATAGTTAACTAATATAGACTGCATCCATTTAGAGTATATGATTCAGTGAATTTTGATGATTGTATACAGTCTTGAAATCACCAGGAAGATCCAGAATATTTCCATCACCCTCAAAAGATTCCTTTTGTCCCTTTGCATTCATTCCCCTCCCTCTGTCCCAGGCCCCAAAGAACAACTGATCTCCTTTCTCTCACTATAGATTAATTCTATTTGGAATTGTATGGAATTGTTCAATGTGGGCTTTTTGTATCAGCCTTCTTTCACTCAGCATAATGAGTTTGAGATTGATTTATGTTGTTGTGTATATTCAGTAGTTCATTCCTTTCCATTGTTGAGTAGTATTTTCCATTGTATGGGTATATCACATTATTATCCACTTACCTGTTGATGGATCTTTGAGCTGTTTCCAATTTTTGGCTACTGTGAATAAGAGTTCTGTGTATGTTTGTGTGCAAGTCCTTGTATGAATATATGTTGTTTCTCTTTTATTTCCGTACTACTTGTGAGTACATTGATTGGGTTCTGTAGTGGATGTATGTTTTAAGGAACTGACAAACTGTTTAGCAAAGTATTTGCACCATTTTACATGTTCACTAGCAGTGTATGGGAGTTTCAGTTGTTTCATAGCCTCACAAACATTTAATATTGTCAGTCTTTAATATTATCCATTCTAATGGGGGTGAACCATTATCTCATTGTGGGTTCAATTTGCATTTCCCTGAAGACTAATCACGTTGAGTGTTTTTTTAATGTGCTTCTATTTGTATGTTATCACTTATGGAGTGTGTTCAAATTGTTTGCACTTTTTAATTGGTTTGGATGTCTCATTATCATCGTGTTGTAAAAATCTATGTACAAGTCCTATATCAGATGTATCTATAGCAGACATTTTCTTCTGTTCTGTGGCTCACCCATTCCTTTTAACAGTGCCTTTTGAAGAACAAAGTTTTAAATTTTGATGAGGGTAAATTATTTTTTTGTTTTATGTCTTTTGTATTATGTTTGAGAAGCTTTGCTTACCCAGGTTATAGAATTTTCTCTCACGTTTTCTTCTTAAAGTTTTATAGTTTTAGCTTTTAAATTTAGTTCTGTGATCCACTCAAGTTAGTTTTTTTGTGAATGGTATAAGGTAAGTATCTAGGTTTATTTTTCTCTATTCGAATATCCAATATACCATTTGTTGAAAAGACCTACTTTTTTCATTGAATTATCTTGGCTCCTTTGTAAAAAAGTAAGATAAAATCAATGCACCTCATCTGGAACTCCATTTCATTCCTTTGATCTGTATATCTATCCTTTCACCAATAATAGATTATCTTTTTATTGTAGTTTTAAAGTTTGGAAGATTTCTTGGGATTTTCCATGTAAACAGTCATATGATCTGAAAAAAGAGTCAATCTCTTTCTTCCAAACTTACATTTAATATTTTTTCTTGCTTTATCACAATGGCAAAGACTTATAGCACAATATTGAATAGAAATGTTGAGAGCAGGCATCCTTGCTTTATTTCCAATTGTAGGGGGCAAGTGTTCAATATTTCATGCAAGTATTATGGTAGCCAAAGATTTTTCATAAATGCTTTATCTAATTGAGGAAGTTCCTTTCTATTCCTGGTTTGCTCAGAATTTTATCATGAGTAGTTGTTGAATTTTGTCAAATTCTTTTTTTTTTATCTGTTGAATATAAGGTTTTCTCTTTATCCTACTAGTTGGTGAATTACCTTGATTGATTATGTATTTATTTAAAATTTTTTTTTAAGTTTACTTATTTTGGAGAGACAGAGCACAAGCAGGAGAGGGGCAGAGAGAGAGGGAGACACAGAAACTGGAGGCTCCAGGCTCTGAGCTGTCAGCACAGAACCCTATGCAGGGCTCGAACCCACAAGCTGTGAGATCATGACCTGAGCCAAAGTTGGACACTTAACAGACTGAGACAGCCAGGTGCCCCTGGTTTTTTTTTTTAATGTTTATTTATTTTTGAGACAGAGAGAAAGAGAGATCACAAACGGGGAAGGGGCCAAGAGAGAGGGAGACACAGAATCCAAAGCAGGCTCCAGGCTCTGAGCTGTCAGCACAGAGCCTGATGCGGGCTTGAACCCACCAGCTGTGAGACCATGAGCCGAAGTTGGACGATTAACCAACCGAGCCACCGAGACACCCCTACATTGAATGATTTTTGAATGTTGGAACAACATTCTATTTCTTGAGTAAATACCACTTAGATATGATTATTATCTTTTTATATGTTGCTGGATTCAACTTGTTAATGTTTTACATCTAATGTAATATTTTTACATCTGTGTTCATGCAAGATATTTGTATGTAATTTTCTCATCTTTTTTTCTTTTCCATCCTTCCCTCCCTTTCTTTCTTTCTCTTTCTTTCTTTCTTTCTTTCTTTCTTTCTTTCTTTCTTTCTTTCTTTCTTTCTTTCTTTCTTTCTTTCTTGTCTTTGTCAAGTTTTGGTATTATCTGACCCAGTAAGATGACTTAGGAGGTGTTCATTCCTTCTGTTTTCTGAAAGGTGTGTAATACTGTAATAATTTCTTCTTTGAATGAAGCCTCTTGTAGTTGGAGTTTTCTTTTTGGGAAGTTTGAGAATGAATTCTGTTTCTTTAATAGATTTTTCAGTTAAAAATGGAAACACTTGGGACTCCTGTGTGGCTCAGTTGGTTAAGCGTGGGACTCTATTTCTGCTCAGATCACAATCTCACTGCTCGGTTCGTGAGTTCCAGGCCTGTGTCGGATTCTGTGCTGACAGTGAAGAGCCTGCTTGTGATTCCCTCTCTCCCTGTCTCTCTCTGCCCCTCTGTCATTCATGTGCATGAAATTCTCTCTCTCAAAATAAATAAACTTAAAAATATTTTTAAAAAGGAAACACTACCTTTTTGTGTTTCATCTTTTGTTAATCTTGTTAAGTTGTATTTTTCAGAGAATAAAAATCATTTGAAATGAAATACCCATTTTATTTAATTTTTCACATTTGTTGGCACAAAGTTAATATTCTCTCATCTTTCAATGTGTGTTTAATCTGTAGTGATAGCAATTCTTTCATTCCTGATATTGGTGATTTGTGTTTTGTTTCTTCTTTTCTTGATTAGTCTAGCTAAGAACTTATTAATTTTGTTCATCTTTTCAAAGAGCTAGTTTTTGGCTTTGTTGATATATTCTCTATTGTTTTTCTTTTTTTCTTGATTTATGCTTTTATCTTTGTTATTTGCTTTCTTCTAGGACTTTGTATTTACTTTTCTCTGTGTATATAACTGATTTTAGATTTTTTTCCCTAATATAAAAAATTAAAGGTATAAATTTCCCTGTAAGAACTGTTTATCTGCATTAAACAAATAATTTTGATATGTTGTAGTTTTATTTTATTCATATGAAAATGTGTCCTAATTTCTTTTATGATTTATTTTTTCACCCTTGATTACTCAGGAATGTGTTCAAACTTATAAATATTTTCATTTTTCTAGATGTCCTAGTGGTTTTGATTTCTATTTAATTCTGTTGTGGTCAGAGAAGTTACTCTGCATGATTTCAGTCTTTTAAAATTGATTGAGGCTTATTTTGTGGCCCAGCATTCAGTCTGTGTTGGTGGATGTACCAAGTGCACTTGAAAAAAATGTACGTATGGGCATCTGGCTGGCTCAGTCAGTTGAGTGTCCGACTTCAGCCCAGGTCATGATCTCACAGTTCTTGGGTTCAAGCCCCAAATTGGGCTGTGCACTGACAGCATGGAGCCTCTGTCTTCCTCTCTCTCTGCTCCTCCTCCACTCACACTCTCTCAAAAATGAATAAACATTAAAAAAAGAAAAAAAAATGTATATTCTACCGTTTTCAAGTGTAATGATTTATAAACATAAAAAATCATTATTCAGATTGTCTTTAATGTTTTTTTTCCCCCTAGTTCTATCAGTGGCTCAGGGAGCAGTGTTAAAATATTTATTATTATTTTTCTCCCTTTAATTGTGACCCATTTTTGCTTCATGCATTTTTGAGGCTCTTTATAAGGCATATGTATATATACACATTGATAATCATTAAAAACTTCTTGATTTATTGATCCCTTTACCATTATGAAATATCTCTCTCTTGCTGATAATATTCTTTTTTTCTTCTTTGAAGCATATTTTATCTGATACTAAAGTGGCCTTTCCAGTCTCATATTTAGTGTTTGCATGGAATATCCCTTTTTGCCCATTTACTTTCTGTTTCTTTAAATTTAAAGTGTGCCTTTGTCAGAGTGCCTGGTTGGCTCAGTCGGTGGGGTGTGTGACTCCTGATCTCCATGTTGTAAATTCTAGCCTCATGTTGGGTGTAGAGATTACTTAAAAATAATAAAATCTTAACTAGCTAACAGATACATGAAAATATGCTCAACATCACTCATCAACAGGGAACAAATCAAAACTATAATGAGATACCACCTCACACCTGTTAGAATGGCTAAACTAAACAACACAGGAAACAACAGATGTTGGTGACAATGCAGAGAAAGGGGAACCCTCTTACACTGTTGGTGGGCACGGAAACTGTACAGCCACTCTGGAAAACAGTATGAAGGTTCCTCAAAAGGTTAAAAATAAAAATAACCAATAAACATAAAAAAGGGAGGGTGTGCCTGAGTTGCTCAGTTGGTTAAGCATCTGACTTCAGCTCAGGTCATGATCTCACAGTTCGTGGGTTCGAGCCCCACTTTGGGCTCTCTGCTGTCAGTGCGGAGCCTGCTTTGAATCCTCGGTCTCCCTCTCTCTCTCTGCCCCTCTTCCGCTTGCGTGCACACTTGCTCTCTCAAAAATAAATAAACATTAAAAACAAATAAATAAGTAATAATAGAACTACCCTATGACCCAGCAGTTGCACTAGGTATTCACCCAAAGAATACAAAACTACTGAATCAAAGGGGCACATGCACCCCAATGTTTATAGCAGCATCATAAACAAGAGCCAAATTATGGAAAGAGCCCAAATGTCCATTAACTGATGAATGGATGAAAAAGATGTGGTATATATACACAATGGAATATTACTCAACCATAGAAAAGAATGAAATCTTGCCATTTGCAGCAATGTGGATGAAGTTAGCGTGTATTATGCTAAGCAAAATAAGTCAGAGAAAGACAAATACCATATGATTTCACTCATATGTGGAATTTAAGAAACAAAACATAGATGAACACAGGGAAAAAAGGGAGAGAGAGGCAAACAGACTCTTAACTATAAAGAACAAACTGAGGGTTGCTTGAGGGTGGGGAGATGGGCTAAATGGGTGATGGGTATTAAGGAGGCACTTGTGATGAGCACTGGGTGTTCTATATAGGTGATGAATCACTAAATTCTACTCCTGAAACTAATATTATACTGGATGTTAACTAATTAGAATTTAAATAAAAACTTAAAACATTTTAAAAAAATTAAATAGCTAAAGTATGCCCTTGTAGAAAGACTATTTTTGGATCTTGTTCCTTTATCCATTTTGCTCATCTCTGTCTTTTAATTGAAGGGGTTAGTCCAATAACATTAGTGTAATTATTGATATGTTTGAATTTGTGTTCTCTAACATATCATTTGTCTTTTATTTGTCCCCTCTTATTTATTGCTCTGTTCCCCCTTATCTGTTGCCTTTTGAATCCTTGAATATTCTTTAGAATATCCTTTCATTTTTAGATCTGTATCTACTTTCATTTTTTAGTGGTTGCTGTGAGAATTATAGCATACCTCTTAACTTTCCCCAGTGTAGTCACAGTTACTAGTATATCATTTCATAAGATATAGAAACTTTGCAACCGTGATAGACCATTCAGATCTTCCTATGCTATTGCTTATGTTATAGGTTTTGTTTGTATTAAATATCATACAATATTAACTCCATAAGACAAAGTTATAATTTTTCATTAAACATTCATTATATATTTTAAAGAAACTAAGGGGGAAAAAGTCATTTCTGTTTATATGGACATTTACCATATTCAGTGCTATTAATTTTTTCCTAAAGAACTGAGTGGCCCCATAGGATCTTTTCACTTGGACCCAAAAAACTTCAGTTAGCACTTCTTGTAATGCATATCTCTTGAAGCGATTTCTCTTCCTTTCCCTGTATCTGAAAATGTACTTATTTATCATGTATTTTTGAATGATATAGAATTCTGAGCTGGTTTTGTTCTTATAGCATTTCAAAGATTTTATTCTATTTTCTTCCAGCCAGCCTCCATGATTTTTTTTTAATGTTTATTTTTGAGAGAGAGAGAGAGACAGAGAGACAGAGGGTGAGTGGGGGAGGGGCAAAGGGAGAGGGAGACAGAATCCGAAGCAGGCTCCAGGCTCTGAGCTGTCAGCACAGAGCCCTGATGCAGGGCTCAAACCCACCAGCTGTGAGATCATGCCCTGAGCTGAAGTCAAACACCTGACTGACTGAGCCACCCAGGAGCCCCTCTTTTTTTTTTTTTTTTTTTTTACACTTATTTCTTTATTTTGAGAGAAAGAGAGGAAGTGCACATGAGCAGAGGAGGGGCAGAGAGAAAGGGGAGAGAGGCTCTGTGCTTATAGCGCAGAGCCCAAGGTAGGGCTCGGTCCCACAAACCTTGAGATCATGACCCAGGTAGAGAACTAGAATTGGAGGCTTAACTGATGGAACCAGCCTGGAGCGCCTAACCTCCATGATTTCTGATGAGAAGTCTATAGCTATTCAAGTCATTGTTCCCTTTTTGTAATATGGTTGTTGTTTCTCCTTTTGGGGAGTGAGGGGCACTGATTTTTCAAGGTTTTTTACTTATCTTTGGTTTAGAAGTTTGACTCTGAACTTTTAACGTACTTTTCATATTTATCCTGTTTGAGATTGGCTGAGCTTACTGAATCTGTAAATTTATGTTTTTCATCAAATTTGGAAAAAATTTCGTTCTTATCTCCTCAAATATTTTTTGGTTCTCTTCTCTCTCTCTCCTCTCTGGACTCCAACTACCTACATATGAGACTTTTTGATATTGTCTGGTTTCATCATCTGGGTTAAAGTTTGTTCTTTTAATAATATTCATTCTTCCTATTCCTATATTGTCCCAAAGGTGTCTGAGACTTTGTTTATTTTATTTCAATTCTTTTTCTCTCTCTTAATTCATATTTGATCATTTCTATTGCTCTATTTTCAGGTTCACTGAGTTTTACCTTTGTTATTTCCATTCTTCTATTAGGCTCACCCAGTGAATTTTTAGTAGTAAATTTTCCACTTGGCTCTTTTTTATATTTTCTATTTCTCTGCTAAGATGTACTTTCTTCCCATTCATTGCCAGCATGTTTTCCTTTACCTTATTACATATAGTAGCTACTTTAAAGTCCTGGTCTACTAGCTCCATTATGTGCATCATCTCAGGTTTGGCCTCTAAATGATCTTTACCCTTGAGAATGCGTAATTTTGAGAATTCCTTATTTTTTTTCATGTTTATTTATTTAGAGAGAGAGAAAGAGCAAGTAGGGGAGGGGCAGAGAGAGGAGTACAGAGGATCCATCTAAAACAGGCTCTGTGTTCAGAGCAGAAGCCCAACATGGAGTTTAAACTCATGAACCCTGAGATCATGACTTGAGCCAAAGTCAGATGCTCAACTAACTGACTGAGCCACCCAGGTGCCCCTCCTTCTTCCTTATATGCTAAGAAATTTTGAATTGTGTCCTGGGTACTATAAATATTTTCTTGTAGAGACTGCATTCTGTTATATTCCTCTGAAGGGTGTTAATGTTTTAGTTTTAGTAGAGGATAAACTTTGTTGGACTAAAAATATAATTTCTCTCTTGCTTATGATAGGCAATCATTCAAATTTTAGTTTAATTTGTTTAGCTTTAGCCTTAGCTTTCTATATATGTGGTTCAGGGATCTGTAGAGATGTGGGAAGAATTCAAGTACAGAATTTAAAGATTCCTTTTTTTGGACTTCTTTACTCAAATATCCTTCCCCTCCACCACCCTGCTTGCTAGTCGCTACTGGCTTCTTCCTCTTGTTCCTCATGCATGAGAAGCTGAGGGCTATCTATTGGAGCTTTAGCTTCCTCGTGCTATGCCATAACCATGACCTGTCTTCATGCCAAAGCAACAAAAACAGGAAACTCACTCCATCCATGCTAATCCCTTTCTCCAAATTTTGACTCCGTTCTACTTCCCCTCAAATCTGCCTACTTTTGCTTATTCTCAAGAGCTCTCGAAGAATTGCTTTATGAATTTGTCTCTGAAAGACCTGTTGTGAGCTTACATAGCTATACTAGATTCAGCTAAATCTCACATTTATCTAAGAATTAAATATATTAATTTCTTAATCTTTGGCTAAAGAGTGAGATATCAAGAAATATCTGTTCTTAAAGGAACAAGATTTAACCCTGTTGGATATAGGGTAAAGATGATATAAAATACTGTGATGAAACCAGTCCATTTAAGTAAAATAAATTTAAAGAAGTAAGTTGACTTTTTCAGTGAGCATTTAGGTACTTATGCGAGTCATATGAAATACATTATAATATGAGACCTTTCTATTAAGGAAAATGAAATATTGCTGTGAACATGATTCTGTGTTTCTTTACTACATTATGAACTAAGATTTTTGGAGACAAATCAGAAGTAAATGAATTGGCTTGTTTACATTGACTGAGAGTATAAATTGGCACAAAAATTTGGGGAGGCAGTGTGGCCTGTCTAACTAAAAATTAAATGTGCATCCTTTCAACTAAGCACATCTCAGAATAAACACAGAGGCATTTACATGCACATACTTTCAGAAGTGCACCTAAATATTCAATCATGGAGTAAAAATAAATTATGAAATATCCATACCATTCATATTATGTAGCTGTTACTAAGAATGAAACAGAATTATAGGCACTGACATGGAAGGATATCCATCATATATGTTAAGTAAAAATAAAAAAGTGAAGTTTCATGATAGTGCATAGAATACAGTTACATTTGGGTAAAATATATATGTGCATATTTACATGTGTATAAGTAAAATCCTGGAGTGACATACAATTATCTGTTAGAAGTGTAATCTATTGGAGAAAGGGATTTGAAAGGACTTTCCCCTTTTTTTTTTGCTTTTTACAATTCTGGATGAATTAAATTTTGTACAAGGACACATATTATTGAACCTAAATTAAACAAATAGAAGACCAATAAAAAAAATAAAAATAAGTCATCTAGGAAGTATCACCAAAATTTATGTCTTGTAAAAAACCTAAAATATATGGATATATTGTATTCACTTATTCAAAACACACATATGTGTGTAATAGCAACTTTTTTTTTTTTTACAGCAGTATAAGCTATACTTTTACTGGTTAATGGTACCTATATGATTTTTCCTTCATTAGTTACTTCTAAGAATATGTAGAACACCAAGTACCCTTTGCCTTGGGTAGGTGTTCTGTGCAATTTTGTAAGTATTTCAGGAAGGGTCATATATATAGAAATGAGGAGTATCGCTGTAGTAGAAGAGTAAGGCCAGTACAGGAAGCAACTATTAAATTTTTTAAATGTTTATTTTCGAGAGAGAGAGAGAGTGCAAACAGGGGAAGGATGGAGAGAGAGGGAGAGACAGAATCTGAAGCAGGCTCCAGGCACTGAGCTGTCAGCTCAGAGTCCCATGCGGGGCTCAAACTCATGAGCTGGGAGATCATGACCTGAGCCAAAGTTGGACGGTTAACTGACTGAGCCACCCAGGCACCCCAGAAAGCAACTATTAAAGGGTAAAGGATAACTCTGCCACTTTACCCAGTGTCTACATTCATTCAGAAAATATTTATTCATTAGTAATTTAAAATTTTTCAGCCCAGACCCTTCTGCTGAGTTCTGAACTCTTGTATCTGATTGCCTAACATCTCTGCTTGGCTTCCTCACAGGCAATTCACCCATGTCTAAAATTGAACCCTTGATTTGTAGACCTGCTCAGACCATCTCTTCCCAAAGCCTTTTTAGAATCTGATTCCGCTGTCCACTCAGTTCTTCATGCCAGAAGCTGGGGAGTCAGTTCTTGACAGCTCCCTCTCTAGAGGGTAGCTTGTCGTTTCTCTTTAATTAATCAGTCCTACAAATTCTACCTCTGAAACTCAGTTTACAGGTGTCCATCTTCAACTGACAGCCATTATCTTGGTCTACATCACCATCTTACCTCCCCTGGATGCATGTAATAGCCTTCTAACTGGTTTTCCTGCACCCTTACCCCGACCCCTGCTCACTATAGATCGTTCTCCATATAGCAATTATGGTAATATTTTTAAATATATGCAGTGGGTCATCTTATGCACCTGATTGAAACCTAAAATAGTGTACTACCTTGGAATAAATGAAATAAAATCCAAACCCTTTATGGTAACATACAAGACTATAAGATCCTACCCTGGTGGTTTCCCATCCATCTTATACCACTCTTCCATTGCTTCCTATGCTTCAACCATAATCTTCAGGTGTGACTCACTTTTTCTACTCTAGTGTTTTCACACTTGCTGTTCCCCCAGCAGGAAATGCTGTCCCTTCTAGTCTTTGCATGGCTGGCCTCTTCTCATCCTTCTGGTCACAATTTTTTTTTTAATTTTTTTAGTGTTTATTTATTTTTGAGAGTGAGAGACAGAGACAGAGTGTGCGTGGGGGAGGGGCAGAGAGAGAGGGAGACACAGAATCTGAAGCAGGCTCCAGGCTCTGAGCTGTCAGCACAGAGCCAGACGCGGGGCTCGAACTCACAAACTGTGAGATCATGACCTGAGCCAAAGTTGGACGCTTAACGGACTAAGCCACCCAGGCGCCCCTGTGGTCACAATTTTTAAATGTTACCTCCTCAGAAAGGCCTTTCCTGATATCCATATCTTAGTATATTTCCTTCAGGTATCCTTTATCATAATTTCTTGATTGTTTCTTTTATGTCTTTTTCACTTTTTGCCTATTTGTTTATCATCCTCTTCCCTTATTGCACTACTCCATGATCAGTATCATGTCTATTTCTTTTGCAATGGTTCCTCCAGCATCCAGAAGAATGTCTAACACATAATAGTCATTCAATCAATATTTGTAGCATGAATGAGTAAACTCTGTCCCTTAAGCATGTTGAACTGGGAAGATATGTACACACCTAGCTCTAATTTAATATATAAATTAAAACTATACGTGAGAGGTACCAGGAGAGTGCTACACAGGTTAAATATCTACTTCAGTCCTTGTCACAAAGTTAATGTTCAATAAATGTTGAATGAATGAAAAGTTCCCCAGCATCTGAAAGTGGACATGTTTTCTTTTAATAAAAATAAGTGGGGTGCCTGGGTGACTCAGTCCATTGAGCATCTGATTTTTGATTTTAGCTTAGGTCATAATCCCAGGGTTCTGGGATCGAGCCCTGTGTTGGGCTCCACACTGAGCGTGGAGCCTGCTTAAGATTCTCTCTCTCCCCCTGTGACCCTCTTCCCCTCTTATGCACACACACTCTCTCTCTAAAATAATTTTTTAAAGTCATAAAAAAATGAAGGGACACCTGGGTGGCTCAGTTGGTTAAGCATCCGACTCTTGAATTAGGCTTAGGTCATGATCTCACAGTTCATGAGTTTGAGCCCTGCATTTGGCTCTACACTAACAGCATGGATTCTCCTTCTCTCTCTCTTTCTGCCCGTCTCTCAGTCTCAGTCTGTCTCTCTCAAAATAAATAAATAAACTTAAAAAAGAATACAGTGAGTTTGTTTTGTTCTGACTTCTGCAATTAAAATTCTTACACCCTAATTTGGGGCACCTGAGTGGCCCAGTGGGTTGGGCATCTGACGCTTGATTTTGGGTCAGGTCATGATCCCAGGGTCATGAGATAAAGCTTCGTGTCAAGCTCTGCACTGAGCATGGAGCCTGCTTAGGGTTCTCTCTCTCTCTCTCTCTCTCTCTCTCTCTCTCTGTCTCTCTCTCTCTGCCCCCCTCTGCTCCTCTCCCCAGCTTGCTTGCACATGCTCTCTCCCAACTCTGTCTAAAAAACAAAACAAAACAAACAATTCTTACACCCTAACTGAAAGCATTTTTTTCTTTACAAATTCTGAGATTTAAAAATTTTAAAAAGAATAGACATAAGCTAAAAATAAATGGAAATACAATGCACATATTTCTCAAGGGTTAGGTTCCAAAATAAATATGTATGGTGAATATTATCTTTAAGTAATAGTAAGCTTGAAAATCACATACATTTTAACAAGTAAAATTTTCCTGGTTGTATTGGTACCACCTTACAAAGAAATTCTCATGGATGCTAAAACTTGAGAGCTGCTAAACTTATGTAAATCAGGGAAGAAAAGAAATGTCTATATCTAGACATTCAAATTTTTCTGCCTTTAAGATAAATGATGAATGAGGGTTTGTTGGAGAATTACAAAGTTTCTGCTTGCCTACAGGGTTTACTCCAAACACTTTTAACGTTGACTCAATAATCTTGATGTATATTGAAATATTTCTTTAATGAGATTGGCACATACTAGATTATGAATGCTTGATGAATTTGAATTTAAATCTTGCTTAATTAGACCAACATACAAGAGTTTTGGAATACTTATATGGAGAAAAATGTGATTTATTATTTCCTGCATTTCCAAGTTGGCATTTCCTGTTTACTACCATTGAATCCCTTCATAATTTTTTTTCAAAATATATTGGCCCATGGGGAAGTAAGATTAGGAAATGATTAATGATAATTTTCTGGGCTTGTCTGAAACCTACAATTGCCAAGTTCTCAGAATTATAACTGGCTTTTTCATCCAGAGATGCAGTATTCATCCTTGTACCCAGGAAATCACAGCCTGACTTTATTAGGATGGTTGCTACTTTCTTAACATATCATTATTGACCCTTGGAAAGAATGACTTTTTGTAATTTGAAAATCTCCTTTATTTCTCAACTTCTGCTAGCTTAAGGAGCACTAAATCCACATATCCTAGGAGGAATAGCTGTGCAATATATCCTATGTATATATTGATTTATGAACCAATGAATGTTTCATATACAGCTGAGATTTTAAATGAGCTTATGATAATTGGATCAAAAGAATACTAGTCCAGCTTAAGAATACCATAGATAACTAATCATGGGAAGCTATGATGAAATTTTAATTGTAAAGGATATTGAAAATCCTAGGGTGACAACTCTGTTATAATAGATGTAACACTGAATTGGAAAGAGAGAAAGTGAGATTTTTACTGAGATCTGCTTGAAATCAACTCTGTATTTCTAGTAAATTATTGAACCATTCTATGCCTCAGTTCTATATCTTTGTTGAAGTTACCACTCTATCGCCTTGGTTCAACAAGGATTTGTTAGAGAATTGTCCAATAGAGTTAAATAAAGAAAAGTCACAGGTAAAGTGTTGATTGATTGGGAAGTTTTGTGTATATTTTTTCCTATTCAGTGCTGAAAAGCTGAAGTTGGCATCAACCAACTTCAGGTTGTAGATGCATCAAGTTAAATGATTTTAAGATTTTTGAGACTATTAGTTCGGAGGTGCTGTATGAATAGAAGCAGTACTACATTTTCCTTCTCTCTACCTAATTCTGTCAGTTAGGTAGAGTATATACTTTTTGCTTGTGATATTAAAAAAGAGAGAGAATGCAGAAGCTTGGATTTTCCAATTCTTTTTTGACTCATCCTTCCTTTCTCCTCAGGTTATTTGGATAATTTCATGAGACTTCTATCCCTATGCTGCCCCCTTCTTTTTTTTTTTGCTAATAATCACTAGGAATTTATATACTGATTTTTTACATGCTTCATCTCAATCAACATTTGTAGTAAGTACTATGTTTTCCATATATTACTAAGCTGAGTTTTAGGGAAATTAAACAACTTTTCCAAGGACACATAATTAGTAAACGGTAGAGCTAGATCTTGAATCACAGAGTCTGGTTTTACTTCAAGCAGGAGTGCTAGAAGGCGGCCCTGCCTAGGTGCATGATCTCAGCATATAATGTGATTAAAAACCTTGAAGTGGGCGGTGGGTCTGTAATTGCTAGTGGAATTTAATCCTAGATCCTACTACCTAAAAGTAAAAAAATTCTGAGGTTACCACAAAATTCAAGAATCTAGAAGTCTTTTCTAAATAACTTTAATAAAAGGAGCTTTGATAAAGTTTTTTTTAGATAACCTTAATTCTCATCAAAATGCTTTAAAGGATCTTTTAATATTCACAGAAATACAGTACATCCTAACTTAGCTAATTTAGAGGATTTATATTTTATCCACCTTATAACGTGTTGTGTACACATAACTGCTGAAGGAATTATGTAACAAAATCTACCACAAGGAATACATGAATGGCATTTAATTCAGAAAAGTCCAAGTCATTTGTAAAACCCCATTTGTAAGAAAATTGTAGGTGGGATGATGATACTGAAAGAAGAGATTGGGATATGAAATACAAATTTATTTTTATCACAATTTTGCTAATAAGGCCAGCCATTAAAAAAAATTCAGATGATCCAATAGAAGTCTCTAAAAGAAAAAGAAATTTGTAGTTATGGAAATAATTGAATAGGATCCCATATGAAATACTTTGAAATTAATAGCTCTTGAGACCAGATAATACAATTCTTAATCAGGAATGCATGTGTAGTGGTCAGATGTCATAGTAGAATCTCAAGAAACAGAGGCATGGAAAAAAGTTTCCTGGAGATTCTGAGCCATTATCTTCATCAATACTCATTGTGCTCTTGTGAGGATTAAATGAGATAATATGTATAGGAATAATGTGTATAGAAATTCTATAATATGTATAGAAATTCTATAATATGTATAGAAATAGTAACTCTCAAGTGCTAAGGCATCAGGAGGAAAGAGGGACCCAAAAAGTCAACAATCACTTCATACTCTGAATATATGAACAGATACTTTTGAGAAGTATCTGAGAGGTATAGTTTTGTTTTGTCCAAAGAGCAAGCAAACTATGGCCTTTATTTAGACTGAGCTTAAGTCATATCTTAGAAAACAGTTAAATCCAAGGAACCTCAACAATATGTAAATTTTTTTTATTTTTGAGAAAGAAAAAAAAATATCCAAATCAATGAATGCTTTGGCTAAAACCCACTTGGGAACAAAGATGTTCTTTAGTGCCAGATTCCCATCTTATTTTATTCTATGGCTAAAATCCCAAGAATTACAGAGAAGAAACAGGGCCAGATTAGGTTTTCTATTAAAATAAGAGGCCCCAAGTGATGAATGGAAACTTGGAACAGATTTTAATGCTAGCAGAAATTAGCTTAAATACAAACTTAGGAATTTCTGGCGTGTATTGAATCTCAAATAGGATATTGGTATTAATTTTAGTGAATTAGAAACATGGCTTAACCTAAGCAGTTGTTCTCATTCCAGAGAGCTCAATTTCTTGCTGGATTGGCCTGGACACTTGATGCTTCCTTGTCTTGAGTCATTGATAAAATATGGAATGGGATAAGACCAGTGGGGGATTGCTGTATGACTCAGAATTAACCTTCAGAAGCATTAATAACACTAACATTAATTAACATTCTTTGGTACTGTTATTCAAACAGTTATGAAATTACTTAATTCTATTATGCAGCCTTTCTTAATTTCGTCTGCAAGGATATAGTGGGAGATTTTGTTTAGTTGTCTCCTTGAACTTCAGATAGAATGTGCCTATAGCATTTCCATTATCAAAGATTCTAGCAACTGAATATCTAAAATGCCAATGAGAAATATTTTTTTTAAGTCCATGTGGTTGGTTTGATGTTATCAGTTTTTAGTTAAGCCAGTGTAGTCTCTGGTATGAATGCCTTCATTTCTAAATGCTCATAAACAATCGCTTTATTGATATTAGAGTTTGAAGGAATTTATACCAAGCTCAATGGCACTTTTTTAAAAATAGGAAATTTGGTTCCCTGGTTACATCTGTAAGTGCTTCCATTGCCCTGGAAGATCATTTATCTAGTTAAAGACATTTGACTTACTGCTGGCACTGATCTTGAAGTTTAAGTTCTGCTTACACATTTCCTTCAATGAAAAATAAAGAATTTGGGTGAGATAGTTTGTAAATATCTTTCAACCTTTAACATTCTATGATTTTTGTTAGGCTTTCTCCAAAATAATTGGAACAGTTTGATTTTATCTGTCAGTATTACACTGTCTGCCCAAATCCTTTGGCCTACTCTCTCCTTAATGTTACTCATCCAAAGATAGTTTGAGTATCTTTGCTTATTCTAAGCAATTTTCAGATGCCTCAGTTAAGAATCAACAGTGTATTATATTTGTTTCTCAAAACTAAAAATATAGAGATCTTTCCCTAAAAGTTAATGCATTCTCTCTGGAGGGAAGGGAATGTGAAAAAAAAAAATACCTGTAATGTTATATGAAAAATCTTTTTATCTCCCCATCTACTGGTTGCTATACCTGTAAAGTAGGCTGTAAACACATTGAAAAGTATTTTACTTCTGGAGATGCATAAATATCAGAAGTCCTGTTCCTTTATAACAATGTGAAATTGTTTAACTTCTTTGGACTGCACTAAACATTGGGATGTTCATGGTCTCTGTTTCTAAATTATATATATATATATATATATATATATATATATATGCTCAGTTTGTGAAACAACACAAATATACATCTTAAAAATGAAAATTAGATCCTTCCTGGGGCACCTGTGTGGCTCAGTGGGCTAAGCATCCAACTCTCGATTTTGGCTCAGGTCATGATCTCATGGTTTGTGAGATTGAGCCCTGCATTTGGCTCTGCACTGATAGTGTGGAGCCTACTTGGGATTTTCTCTCCTCTCTCTTTGCTCCTAACCAACTCCTCCCTCTCTCTCTCTCTCAAAATAAATAAATAAATAAATAAACTTAAGAAATTATTTTAAAAAATTAGATCCTTCCTGATTTGGCAGATATTATTTTTTTAATTTTTTTTAAATGTTTATTTGTTTTTGAGAGAGAGACAGAGTGTGAGTGGCGGAAGAGCAGAGAGAGAGGGAGACACAGGATCCAAAGCAGGCTCCAGGCTCTGAGCTGTCAGCAGAGCCCGACCCAGGGCTCGAACCCATGAACTGTGAGATCATGACCTGAGCCGAAGTCAGACGCTGAAGAGACTGAGCCACCCAGACACCCTGGCAGATACTCTTATCATGGCCAGCCCAAAGCCTGATCAAACTAATGGATTATGTCCCCTTGACCTATGGCCAGAAGACTCCAGATGGTTTGGTTCTAATCATTTCAAAGTAAAATTATTTGTAATGATGCAATAATAAAGGGAAAATTTATGTGAATTAGGAGAGTTCACTGAGTGCCAATATTTTTCTTAATAGGCCTAATTCAGTTGTGTTGTGATTGGTTTTGCTCTTGTGCCCAATGACCTCACGATGGATGTATTTTACAAATGCAATTAAGGGATACAATTGAGGAATACTATTTAAAAGTTATTATCTACCAAGGGGATACACAAAACCATGTCTACTATGGCACTTCTCTCATCATGTCACTTTTCTTGTTGGTTATATAAGCAGCAAATACCTGTACTTTATAAGTTATAATTACAATACAAAGTAGAAAAAGCAATAACATAATACTTTTGGGCAGAGCCTTTTTTAAAGTCCAGCAACTTTATTAGAGGGATTCAGTTCTCCAGGTTTGAAATACTTGTATTTCAAATATTAAAGGAAGAAATCTATAGTAAGGTCATTTCAGACTCTTGAGCCCTCTCTCCATTAGAAATGGCCTGTTCATATACAACAAAGAGGACAAGCCTGAATTGTAGCAACTCTTGAATTTGCTAAAAAAGGATCTGAAGAAAATTACACAATCATCATTTATTGTGAGTTTATAAGGTCTCCCACACTGTGAAGAATACACAGAAATAGAAGGCATGGCTTCTACTTGCAGGTTGCTTCTAATTCAGGTAAAGAAATGCTACTAAAGCTTTTGGATGAATTAAAGAATGACACATGTCAGCATTCAGAAATATGTGGTAGACTGTGAAAGGGGGGGAAAGGCCATTGTGATTAGAATAGACAATGTTTTATGGATTAGGTGAGTTTTAAGATGGATTTTTGGAACGTATATAAGACTTAGGGGGAGAAAAAAGAAGAAGCTATTTCTATCTGAGAGAATTGCACAAGTTGTAAATTTAGTTCTGTTCAAAAAACATTAATTAAGTGCCTCTGTGCCAAGCACTATACTGGGTGCTGAAGATTACAGCATGCTTAGGAACTCTTTCGTACCCTGTTGCTAAAGTATTTTCACGTATCCTAAAAAGGTGAATCTCTCTCTTGTGAGGAAGTAAATCCCGTGGAGGAATTCTCATGACAGAAGTCCCTTTTCCTTGGTGATATAAAATGGGAGTGGTTTTTGTTTTCAAAATACAGGATAATCTCTAGAAGTAATTGGAAAGCTTAACTTTGGAGCTCACTCAGCTTCATCACTGTCTTCCTATCTGGCATAGTTTCAGATACTCACCTGTGTTTGATACCTAAAAGGCTATATATAGACTGTCAACTAAGGTATTATTTGATAATAAATTGTTGCATTTTAGTAATAATAGTTATACTTGTCAGTCACTATGCAAATTGCTTTATATATATCATCCCATATAATCATAACTACCTGTGAGTTTTACTTAATATTGTGTCTTCCCTGATTAAAATGAGTGAACTGAAGCTTGGGTTTCAGTGCATGTCCATGGCCACACAGTCATTGGCAAGGGTGTGAATGACTCCAAACTCTGTGTTCCTAAACATTGTGTTATTCTGCTTTTTAATAGGGGTTCTTAAAGTTCCAAGGAGAGGAGTGTATAGTGAGAGAAGGAGTGGTCAAGGCATTAATATTCATATTTCTAGACAGGACACTTGCCAGCAATGTAAGCAATCTCATTCCACCAAGTAGGAAGGTTGGCAATTTTTAAAAGGTTGGAAAGCCAATTTTTAAAAGGTTGGCAAGAGGCTAAGTACAATAGTGTGTGGAACAAAATTATTGTAATATCATAGTACAGTCAATGGGGTGCCTGGGTGGCTTAGTTGGTTGACCAGCAGGCTCTTGATTTAGGCTCAGGTTATGATCTCACAGTTCATGAGATAGAGCCCAGTGTCTGGCTCCATGCTGACAGCGTAGAACCTGCTTGGGATTCTCTCTCTCTTCTCTTCTCTCTGCCCCTCCCCCATTCACATGCACACTGTCTCTCAAAATAAATAAACTTTAAAAAATATATAGTACAATCTCTTTGGTACAATGTCTTTGAAAAGGTGTCTGATTTGTGTTGGTTTTCTGTTTGCCTTCCCAATCACTGAGGGAGTAAATACTAGTTGAAGCTTATGATCCTGACACATCAAAATGGACAACCTGGCAGGTGTCCTTGCTGAAAGGTGACAAAATTGCTAAAAGGCAAGCCCCGTTTTTTTTGTGTTTTTTTTTTCTCTAGAGATGTGACACTTGGGGGCTTCCATTAAAAACTTCACCAAGACTTTGTCATTTTAATCTCTTCCTTAAGTGCCTTTGATCTTTTTAGGGGCACAGATCCATGCATGGTCAATACCCAGTGGCCAGGTTTCTGAGCTGTGGGCAAAGGTGGCATTGACTGTCAGGGCCTGGGAGGAGATGAGAGAAGAAAAGGTCACTCCTCCTGACAACTTATAACTTGACTCCACTTAGAAGCCATTTATTTTCAGAAATAAGTAATGGGTGAAGACATAGGCCAGGCCTACAACTCATGCACTTGAGAGTTTAAGGCTTTCTGAGATCAAATTACCACAGCAAACAGAGATAGAATTATTGTAGGGACATTTGGGGAGGAAGCAGACAGAGAGGGAGAAGTGAGAGACCTAAGAAAGGAGACAGGAATAGAATGTGATGGAAATTACTTCCCACTCTGCACCCTTGAGGGAACAAAGAGGACAAATAAGAAGCAGCAGTGATAGGAGGAGTCTGGGAGCATCTCTGGAATAAAATTGGTTAGGTTATGGAGTGTTGTCAGCAAGTTCACTTAGTGGGTGGAAGGGAGGGATGTGCTAGTCCAGGCCTTTGAAATCTGGCAGGATTGTTGCCTTGGGCCCTTCACCTATGCCCTCAAGGCAGGAAGAATACCAACTGTCAGGTCTCATTCTGGCATTGTTCCAGCTCAGGGCTAGAAAATGACCCACAGAGGAAAATCTAGGAGTGACAAGGTGCTAGGAGATGAGAAAGGGAAAGGACTTTTTAGTGAGTGTTTTTTGCATGTGGGACAATGGATTTTTTTTTTTTTTGAGATTCTTTTTTAAAATGTTTATTTTGAGAGAGAGAGTGCGCGCACATGCGCACCCATGGAGGAGGGGGAGAGAGGGCTGGGAGAGAGAATCCTAAGTAGGCTCCTTGCTCAGCACTGAGCCCAATGCTCGGATGCTTACCCGACTGAGCCAACGAGGCACCCCAACAATGGATTTTAAATTTCTGTGGAAGAGATGAGAGGGCCTGGGAAGAGTGGATATCTGGAACAGAGAAGCAGAGGCAGTGACACAGCATGGAGATGCTTCCTCTGATCCATTTGCCTTTTTGTTCACTGGAGAGAAAATTGGTTGTCTTTTTGTTATCTCTGTAGCAATACAAGATTGAGTCTTAGGGGAAAGGAGCCCCAGAGGTGTAAAGGAGACTCATATTTATGGAAGGTGAGCTGCAGCCATCGAAACTGCTGGCTGTTGTTAAGACAAATGCCAGACTCCCACATTTTGCCTAATAACAGCAGATTTTTCACTGCAAAGCATTAATGGCATCCGAATTCCAGCCGGGCTGGGGAGATGAAGAGTAACGCTCTTGATGTAATGGTTTTGCAGGCTCTTGAAGACATTGTCATCTATTAAAGAAATATTTTAAACCACTCATGAAGGAACAAAGAAAATTTCTTGGATGATAAATGAAAAAAGATTTGGAGTAAAATAAGGAAAAGCTTGAGAGAAGAATTTCTTTAAAATTTTACCATATTTCCCCACTATGATCAAAAGAGGTCAAATAAGAGCTTAGCCTGCAGCTTCGTGGAGCCAATTTTTAAAAGAGAATTTTAAAACTTCAAATATTGGTTATTTGCCAAGATACACACTTGAAAAGCAAGCGCTACTTGGCTCCTAGCAGAACTGAGTATTGAGATCCCAGGATGTTTTTGGCTTGCTCCGCAGAAGAGGACAGCATTTGTCCTCCCCCTCCCTTTGCCCCAGGAGTTGAACACTTTCTGTTCTATTTAGGAGTATTCTAGGGAAAATTTGGGGGGCAGGTAAATAATCTCCATCATCAGCAACCCCAGAGCCCCTCCCTTGCGTTCGTTTCTTTTGACTGTGGGGCCGCCGCCCAGGTGCCCATACTTAGCTAAGGTCCTGAGTTTATTTTCCTGAATTGCGGTTGGAAATCTTTTCCTGGGAAGTCGGATAGCCCAGGTCCTAGAGACACAACTGTCTGTCCTAGAATAATATCCTTACAAGACCCGTTAAACAGCCGAGGTACCGTGGAGACTGGCTGAACCGGGGAATGGGGGCAGGGAGAAAGGGAGTGGCCGTGTTCCCGCGGTCTGCCGGGATCCCGCGTGTCCAGGGTGAAGGAGCGGGGCTAGAGTGGCTGGGGCGACCGATCACTCCCGGTTGCCGTCTGCCACCTCGGTGCGGAATCGGAGCCGGACTTACTGAGCACTCCTCCCCCTCCCGTTCTGCTTCCTTTTCCCTCCCCCCTGGAGCGGCGGCGGCGGCGGCGGCGGCAGGCAAGCAGGCAGGCTTGCAGCGAAGCCAGGCGGAGCGACTCCCAGGCGAGCGGAGGAGCTGGGATATGGGGAGTCAGCGGGGGCGGCGGGGCCAGGAGCCCTCCGGAGGGCCTACGAGAGGAGCGGCCCCCGGCGTTTGCTAGCGCGTGAGCGGTGGGGGAGCGGGCGCAGGGCAGCACGAGCGGAGGCGGAGGCGGGGCCCGGGCGTGGAGCGCGGCTGGGAAAGCTGCTGCCTCCGGCCCTGCCCGGCTACCTCCGCCGCGGCCGGTGGCTATGGAGCTGGCGGGCACCAGACCTGGGGCGACAGAGCATCTACGACTCCGGCCGCCCATGTCCTGGCTGTTGCTGCTGCCTCTCCTGCTGCTACTGCTACTGCCGGGCCCAGCGGCCTCCCAGCTACGATACTCGGTGCCGGAGGAACAGGCACCCGGCGCGCTTGTGGGCAACGTGGCTAACGCGCTGGGGCTGGAGCTGCGGCGTTTGGGGCCGGGCTGCCTGCGCATCAACCATCTGGGTGCGCCCAGTCCGCGCTACCTGGAGCTGGACCTGACGAGTGGAGCGCTCTTCGTCAACGAGCGCATTGACCGGGAGGCGCTGTGTGAGCAGCGGCCTCGCTGCCTGCTCAGCTTGGAAGTGCTGGCGCACAGCCCCGTGGCGGTGAGTGCCGTAGAGGTGGAGGTACTGGACATCAACGACAATTCACCGCGCTTCCCGCGGCCGGATTACCAGCTTCAGGTAAGCGAATCGGTGGCTCCTGGAGCGCGCTTTCACATTGAGAGCGCGCAGGACCCCGACGTGGGCGCCAACTCGGTGCAGACTTACGAGCTCAGCCCCAGCGAGCACTTCGAGCTGGACCTTAAACCCCTGCAGGAGAACAGTAAGGTGCTGGAGCTGGTGCTGCGGAAGGGCCTGGACCGCGAGCAGGCAGTCTTGCACCACCTGGTTCTCACAGCTGTGGACGGAGGCAGCCCAGCCCGCTCGGGCACAGCACAGATCTCTGTGCGTGTCCTGGACACTAACGACAATTCTCCCACCTTCGACCAGAACACTTACCGTGTCCAGCTTCGGGAGGACGCTCCTCCGGGCACATTGGTGGTGAAGCTGAATGCCTCGGACCCGGATGAGGGCTCCAATGGCGAGCTCAGGTACTCATTGAGCAGCTACACGTCGGACCGGGAGAGGCAGCTCTTCAGCATCGATGCCAGCACTGGGGAAGTGCGGGTAAGTGGAGCACTGGATTATGAGGAGGCCTCTTCCTACCAGATCTATGTGCAGGCTACTGATCAGGGTCCAGTGCCCATGGTGGGTCACTGCAAGGTGCTGGTGGACATCGTGGATGTGAATGATAATGCACCAGAGGTGGTACTCACGGACCTGTACAGCCCAGTGCCTGAGGATGCTGCATCGAATACTGTTGTGGCCCTTCTCAGTGTCAATGACCAAGACTCAGGCCCCAACCGGAAAGTGAGCCTGGGCCTGGAGGCCTCACTGCCTTTCCGGCTGAATGGCTTTGGAAACTCCTACACACTGGTGGTGAATGGTCCGCTGGACAGGGAGCGGGTAGCTGCCTACAACATCACAGTGACAGCCACTGATGGGGGAGTGCCGCAGCTCACATCCCAGCGGACACTGCAGGTTGAGATCTCTGACATCAATGACAACCCACCAAGCTTCCTAAAGGACTCCTACAACATCTACATCCAGGAGAACAATTTGCCGGGGGTGTTGCTCTGCACTGTGCAAGCCACAGACCCAGATGAAAAGGAGAATGCAGAGGTGACCTACTCCCTCCTGGAGAAGGAGGTTCAAGGGCTGCCCGTCACCTCCTATGTCTCCGTTAACAGTGCCAGTGGCAGCCTTTATGCTGTCAACTCCTTTGACTATGAGAAGTTTCGGGAGTTCTTTGTGACTGTGGAGGCCCAGGACAAGGGGAGTCCACCGCTGAGCAGCACTGTGACCGCCAATGTGTATGTGGTGGACATGAATGACCATGCCCCTCACATCCTATACCCTACCTCAACTAATTCGTCAGCAGCCATTGAGATGGTGCCTCGAACTGCCCCTGCTGGCTATCTGGTCACCAAAGTCATAGCCATGGACTCAGACTCTGGGCAAAATGCTTGGCTCTTTTACCACCTGGCTCAGACTTCTGACCTGGACCTCTTTAAAGTAGAGCTACACACAGGAGAAATTAGGACTACCAGGAAGATGGGAGATGAGAGTGGAACCACTTTCAACCTGACCGTGGTGGTCCGAGACAATGGAGAGCCATCACTGTCAGCCTCTGTGGCCATTACAGTAGCTGTGGTGGATAGGGTTTCCAAAATCCTCCCTGATACTCAGAGACACGTGAAGGGTCCTCGGACATACTCTGAAATTACACTTTATCTAATAATAGCATTAAGCACAGTGTCTTTTATATTTCTTTTGACAATCATTGTTTTGAGCATCATCAAGTGCTACCACTATACTGCATATGGAACCGCGTGCTGTGGGGGCTTCTGTGGAGTGAGGGAGCGGTGCCCTGCTGAACTAAACAAACAGGCCAATAACAATATTGATGCCAGGTTACCGCACGGCCTCAAAGTGCAGCCTCACTTCATTGAAGTGCGAGGGAACGGCTCCCTCACCAAGACCTACTGCTACAAGGCCTGCCTGACAGCAGGCTCAGGGAGTGACACTTTCATGTTTTATAACACAGGGGCACAGACAGGACTGGGGCCTGGGGGAGCCCAGGCGGCAGCAAGTGACAGCAGGCACCTCACAGGCCAAAGTGGGCAGAGTGCCGGGAACCTGATCATTCTCAAAAATGATGCCATTCCTCAAAATGAGGTGAGATAGCAGTCAAGGGGTTCTTCCACGGTTGTGCATTTTCACACACACCCTCCGTCGACCAGTATCGTGCGCTCTACTGAGTTACTAACATTGACAGGAGTTATCTGGTAAACTGAGGATACATAGTACCTGTGACTTGATTATAATCTGCTCTGTTTCTCCTCTAGAAAAATAGTATCAGAGAATTGCTTTACTTTGTTTTCTTTTTGGATATAGGACGCCTTAACCATAACATTGTTAGAGAAATAAGAATTAGTCTTAAATGTTTGATGCTAAAACACAGCTCTGCAGAAGTATGGAACAGGCTTGAGAATAAGATGATGCCATAGTGGGTAATATTTTGAGATTCAGGGACAAATGGCCTCTGCTGTATCATCTATAGGGAAAGTTCTCTTTTGAAATGCTACAGGAGTGTTGGTTTTTAAAAAGCTCTGGGACCCTAGGGGTTGTGGTGGTTACCTCTGCATGCTGTCCTTGTTTATATCTTGAAAATTATCCAGTTAATATTTCCAGTAATTACACTGAACTAATGTGGTAGGACCTTCTGGAAATTCATGTCAGAGGTGACAAAGCCCTAGACTGTGGATCTCACCCTGAAGCCAAAGTTTGCTTCTTTGGCAGTTTGATGCGGTAATTCTTCTGTAGGTGCTGTCAGAGGAGATGAACAATGGTAGGGCAAAGAGACCAAGGACCAATTTGTCTGGTTGGGCCAAGGAGATACTAGAACAAGTGGATTAGGGATGTGGGGATGTGGTGAATACCAGGACAAGCTGGAACTGGGGAGAAAGAGAAGGAGAAAAGGACTTTTCCATTAGTTACCTTTCTGGCATAGCGGGTGTTCATCATAAGGTGATTTCCCTGCATTAGATTAAATGTAGTCTGTAATCTTCTGATTTCCTGTTGGCAATTTGTAAAGTTTTAATGATATGTGAAGTAGCCTCTCAAGCCCTTTATGTCTTTAAGTTAAATGACAATACTTCCAACAATACTCCAACGTGTTCCAAAGCACATGTTCATTTTCTGAATCTAAAATTTAGTTTGCGATAGCTAGAAAAGCCTTGTAAAGTGGATAGCTTGCTGTGCATGAAGGACAGGTGTTAGTAAATACACTGGTTTTAAGTAAGCATAAGGCCAGCTTGCTCATTATTATGAAGACTGCGTATAAATTATTGGACAGTGCATGAATGTGCGGATGTGTTTGTGTAGTGTGTCGCCGTATGCAAGCTTGAAAACAGTGGTTTGCTTTGTGATACTTTAAAGTTGTATTTCAGGGGCCCCTGGTAGCACAGTCAGTTAAATGTCCAACTCTTAGCCCTGCATTGGACTCCACGCTGGCCGTGGAACCTACTTAAAAAAAAAAATTGTATTTCAGAAGCCAAATTTTTGTTTCATCAATAGTGATGACCTGTTATCTTCCCAAACAACTACTTTGTAGCGAGGACTTTTAGAGGTACTATAAAAGGCATTAATAATTGTCCCTCCTATATTTTTGTGATGTATTTTCATTGACATTTTGCTGTCTTTTTATTAATGTCCCTAGTTTCACATCCTAATTCATGCTAATCTTGAGGAGAGTAATGCTTAAATACAGAAAAAAAAAAAAAGATGGATTGAGAGAATTTCCCATGTACCTTGAGATGTATCAGAAAAGCCTGATAAATTTTAGTTGATACATAGCAGCCACAGGAGGCAGAAGAAGGCAGATTAAGAAATACAAGGGGACACAATCAAGGCGTTTCTAGAATTCTTTAGATCATAGCTTTTGGAAGCATGTAAAAAGGCCTAGCTTTAAGTAAGGATGCTGTAGACCTTTGCTTAACAAATTCTTGTGAAGTCCTTTTGGGCCTGGGTGAGCTGCAGGTGGTGAAGAGGCTGGGAGAGCAGGCCAGACAAGCTTGCCACCAACTGGGAGCTGGAAGCTCCCAAAGGACACTCTACCATCGTTCTCCTGGCTCAGAGCTTGGGGCAGTTTGACACATGAACTATTTCTGTCTTACACTGACCTGTGTGTTAATGCGTGTTTTGGTACACAAATCTGTAATTGAGGGAGAAAATTATGTCAGAAAAGTGCTTGCTCTTGTGGGATTTTTCCAGGAGAATGCGTGATTTGAATAAAAGCAAATTTCTGCCAGCCACTTTCAGGAATCCAGTAGAGAGCCCTAAGATCTATAGCTCCTGACATTATTACAGTTAAGAGGAGAGAGAGAGTCAGGTCAGCATGGCAAAATGGGAACAAAATCAGTCAACTCTGAAAGTCATGACCGCTAGATCAACCTGTTAAATTCCCATGTTAGGCTTTCTCTTTTCCCTACCCAGTTACTGCAGATGGCATAAGAGTCCTGAGGTGCACTTCATGCCGTGTGCCTATGTTAAATTAGATGAAGATTATAAAGGATGAGTAAGGGAATTTGCACTCATTGACCACTATGCTATATAAAAATGTTCTGCTTTGCAGCATATGGGTGGTTTCATTCCCTGTAAGTCATATATGAGAGAAACATTTACCAGCATCTAACATATGAGGCAATAAGCTCAGAGAGGTTAAGTAAGACACAATCATTCTGCTTGTCTATTTTAAGTCCGGTCAGTCTGATTCCAAAGACTGTGTTGTTTGAAATAGTACAAGTAGACAGAAATCCTAACGTGTGTATACTTCTTTTCATATGTGATAACTTGGGCATTTCAGCCAGCATTGGTTCACCTAGTGGTGTAAGTTAACTTACTTTTAGAGATTAACTGCTTTTAGAGAAAGAGCAATTCCTTGAGTAAAAGTAGGTCACAAATGGGAGGATCAATGAATAAAGATGTTACTACCAAGCTGATTTATTTTTATGTTTATCTGTTTTACTTTGGCATAGCCTGTTAAGATCTTTTATCTCTGTTCTTTTTCTGATTTCTCTTTTGTTGCTTATTAAACAACATTTAATAGCAGACTCTAATCTTTTGACAGATTTCACCCTCCAGTGAGTTTATATGATGAGTCACTTGTGCAGTGAAGTTTTTGAAGTAACTGTTTGGCAATGGGGCAGACTTTCTCTTTGGAGATTTCTGAAAACCCGATATTGAATGTGGTTGGCACCCCTTTCAGAATCTCCAAGAAAAGGAAACCAGATCTTAAGGTAGATTTTGTGCGTCTGTGGTCCTGTGACTGCTAATGAATCACTCTGAGTGCGCTGGACAGACTTGTCCAGCTGTGCTTCCATGGGACCAGGTGGCTCAAGGTGTGGAAATCACAAAAGACTAGCAGAAGTAAGATAAGTTTGCTTTCATTTATTTTCAAACAATTTGGAGTCATCAAATCTTGAGTATTTCTGCCACTGTGTTTGCACATTTACCTTCATTCCAGATGCAGTGATCTGAAAAAGTTAACTCTTCTTTTAGTGGCTCCTAATTTATCTCCCCTAGGACTGACTTTTCTATCTGGTGACTGTGTCCTGTTTCAGAATTTACACTTAGTGCAAAGTGAAATGGTGTTATATTTATAAAAAGAGTATGGTGGTCAGAAAAGGTAGAGAAATTCTATTTGTGAACTTCCATTCCAGTGTTGCATCCTCTTGTGGTCACTTTTGAGTGGGTGGGCTGTTTTGTCTTGCCATTTCCATAACGGTTATAGAACTGTTCTTCTGAGAAAAAGTTTATTTTCTTTCATCTGATAATATAATAATTGCTTCAGATTACCTCCTTCCTCCCTTTTCCTGCAGATCTGCTGAGCCAGATGGAATTATGGCTGAGCTCTTCTCGGTCTCTTTATCTTGCACATATTCTGACTGATGAAGAAATCTGTTTATTGTAGCTTGAATGTCATTGGCCTACCCTTTCCTCTGACCCAGGAGTGAGCTGTCACATGGGCATCTGGTCTACCTCCAAACACTCTGCAGGGACACAGCCTGGCATATTATAAATCGTCTATTGGCATGCTGTCTGCTTGACAGAATAGCAGAGTCGGTTCTGGATACTTGCCTTGGTTTTCCACCAATTTTTGCTCTCAATGAGAGGTTAGGATGATGTCAGTTTTCAAATATTTGAGGAAAACTTGCCATCACCAAGCCCAGTGGTTTAGATGGATTTAATGGAGATTTACAGGTGTCTTTGAATGTGACTTTTGTTAGGAATTTACCTAGCTCAATTTTTCTGTGCATATTAAGTATGAATGTAAATTTAGTTTATCCATATGATAATATTTTTTAGCATTATAATCTATAATCATGATTTCAAAAAATCAAAGGGCAAGAGGATTCCTTAGCAGCATTTTAAATCTGCTCACCTAAAAATTAAAATTTTTTTCTTTCAGGAATTTGAACTTGACCTGCAAAGAAATGTCTGACATTGCAAAAGTGAAGAAACTTTAGTTCCTTGGCACATAAACAACATCAGTTCCTTTCTGGCCTTGCAGGGTCAGAACTCTGGGCTCCAGGGAAGTGAAACTGTGAGAGAGAGGGTAACTGCTGTGCTGGCAGGCTGTGTGTCCAGAATTAAGCAAACCTAGCATTTTCTGTTGTACTGAAACCCATTCGGTATATTTTAATATTGTGTTTATTTTACTTTCCTGCTTCATGGATTAGGGGTTGCAAATGACTTCAGAAGAAAGTAGTTCCCTTAGAATTCACATACTTACCATCTTTTCAACTTGATTTACTAGAAGACTAATATATAACAGTGATTATTTTAAATGTTATACTTCTTTTTGCGTTAATGACCAATAGTTTATATATTCATTTGCTATTGCTTTGTAAGAAATTACCACAAATTACTGGTTAAAAATAACTCTCAGTTATTGTCTCAGAGTCCTGCAGGATGTGAGTGGGTTCTCTGCTCTGGTTTTCACAAGGCTGAAATCCATATGGCAGCTGGGCTGCGTTCTCTTCTGTGGGTTTTGGAAAAGAATATGCTTTCAAGTTTATACAGGCTGTTGGCAGAATTTAGTTCTTTTTTAAAAAAAAAAAATTTTAATGTTTATTTATTTTTTGAAAGAGAGAGAGAGAGCAAGCTGGGGAGGGGGCAGAGAAAGGAGAGAGAAATTCCTAACAGGGTCTGCACCATCAGTGCAGAGCCCCACATGGGGCTCAGACTCTCCAACCGTGAGATCGTGACCTGAGCTGAAACCGAAACCAAAAGTTGGATGCTTAACCGACTGAGCCACCCAGGCGCCCCCAGAAGTTAGCTCTTTCTGGACTACTTACATGCTGTTAGCTGGAGGTCACTTTCAGCTCCTAGGGGTTGTGCTCAGGCCCTTGCCCCATCATCCCCTCCATCTTTAGAGCTAACAGGGGAGAATCTTCTCTCACATGGAATCTGTCTCCAATTTATGTCTTCAAATCTTTCTAATTTATGTCTCTGATCTCTAGACCCAGATTTAAGGAGCTCACATGATTAGGTCAGTCCCACCCAGATCGTTTTCTTGTCTTTTTTTTTTTTTTTTTTTTAATGTTTATTTATTTTTGTTAGAGAGAGACAGTGTGAGTGGAGAAGGGGCAGAGAGAGAGGGACACACAGAATCCAAAGCAGGCTCCAGGCTCTGAGCTGTCAGCACAGATCCCTACATGGGGCTTGAACTCACAAACCTCAAGATCATAACCTGAGCCAAAGTCAGACGCTAATTGACTGAGCCACCCAGGTACCCCATGGTTTCCTTGTCTTAAAGCCAAGTGTGTCATACGACATAACCTAATCAGAGTGAGAGCCATCATATTTATTCTTGGAAATTATGCAGGGCATGTACACCACAGTGTGAGGCTCTTAGGAGGGCATTTTAGAATTCTGCCTATCATAGTTTATATCAGTGTTGACACAGTGTCACTGAAAAAAATCTGCAATGGATACATCCTTAATAGAGTCCTAATAGAAAGGAAAAGGAGATGCTACTTATAGTTTCATGTCTCAGAGGGCCATTTACTGATAGCTTCAACATGGATTTCCATGACAGAGTGTCATTTCCGGAGTGGTCTAATGATTTTTTTTTTTTTTTTTGAAGGGGACAAGGTATTTTAAACCTAGTTTGTTTTAAATTTTTCTTGAAAAGGTGATTCTCCTTTCATCCTTGAAAAGGTGATTCATCCTTCTGTAGCTCAAATATTCTATGGTATAAATATTACAATAACATGGTAATAATACCATTACAGGATAAATTAAATCTTTGCTACAATTTTGATAGAATCTTAAGTGGGTTCCTGTTCTTCATTGATGCTATATCACCCATATGGACTACCTAATTCATTTTTTCCACATCTGGAATTTTGTGGGCATTAGTGTCCTGAAGGACTAAGCTTTGAAACGACAGACATGGGGCGCCTGGGTGGCTCAGTCGGTTAAGCGTCTGACTTCAGCTCAGGTCATGATCTCGTGGTCTGTGAGTTCGAGCCCCGCGTCGGGCTCTGGGCTGATGCTCAGAGCCTGGAGCCTGCTTCTGATTCTGTGTCTCCCTCTCTCTCTGACCCTCCCTCGTTCATGCTCTGTCTCTCTCTGTCTCAAAAATAAACATTAAAAAATTAAAAAAAAAAAAAAAAGAAACGACAGACACACTGGGGCTTTTCACCAATAGAAAATAAGCATAGTTCTGGAATGTATCATCCAAGTGTTAGGGAACTAAACAATCACAGTTAGTTCAGATCCTTACTATATGTTTCCAGTATGTCAGAGATATCAGAAGTCAACCTTTAAACTTGAGTTTTTCCAACTTTAACCAAGTTTGGGTGAAATCCATGTGCATTTATCACTTTAAATTATGTATCATTTAAAAGTTAATCAATATCTGTGAAACTCAGAAGTAAAAGAAAAAATTAAAGTACAGTTGGCCCTTGAACAACACGAGGATTAGGGGTGCCAGACCCATGCAGACTTGAAAATCTGATTATAATTTTGGCTCCCTTAAAACTTAACTACTAATAGCCAGCTGTTGCCCAGAAGACTTACTGAGAATGTAAACAGTTGGTTATCACATATTTTGTATGTTATATGTGTTATATACTGTATTCTTTAAAAAAAATCTTTTATTATATTTTGTTTTATTTTTTGCAAGAGAGAGAGAGAGAGAAAGAGACAGCAAGCTGGGGAGGAGCAAGAGAGAGGGAGAGAGAAATCCCAAGCAGGGCCCTGACGTGGGGCTCAAACTCACAAACTGGGAGATCATGACCTGAGCCAAAACCAAGACTCCCATACTTAACTGACTGAACCACCCTATATACTTTATTCTTACAATAAAATAAGAATAGCCTTAGAGGAAAGAAAATGTTATCAAGAAAATCATAAATAGAGCGCCTGGATGGCTCAGTCAGTTAAGTGTCTGACTTCAGTTCAGGTCATAATCTCCTGATTCATGAGTTCAAACCCCACGTCAGGCTCTGTGCTGACAGCTCAGAGCCTGGAGCCTGCTTCAGATTCTGTGTCTCCCTTTCTCTCTGCCCCCCTCCCCACTCAGACTCTCTGTTTCTCTCTCAAAATAAATAAATAAACATTTAAAAAAAGAAAATCATAAGGAAGAGAACATACATTTACAGTACTGTATGGTATTTATTGAAAAAAAATCCACATATAAGTGGGCCTGTGCAGTTCAAACCTATGTGGTTCAAGGGTCAACTATATACATGTCATTCTGTGTAAATTAATTTAAAACACGAACTTTGGTTTAGGGAGACCTAAATGTAACGATCAACAAATCCACCAAATCAGGCAAGTAATTTAATCTCTCTAAAGCTCAGATTTCTTATTTCTATACATTTAAATACATTAATATTATCCTTGCATGATCATAAATTTGTTCAGAAACATTTTAAAAACCTACCAAATACCTGAACACTGCTCAGCTCGGAGGACATAGCTATATATTATGAATATCTGAGCATATTCATATGTTTTATGGACAAAACAGATATACCCCTTTTATAGAATTTATGGTCAAAAAAAGTGTTAAGATAAATGCAATAATATGTTTAAAGTGCTTATCTCATTGCCTAATATTGTGTGGATCCTTAAAACATTCTGTATTCTTCCTTACCTTTTCCCTGCCTGATCTTACTACCCTAAGTGATCTCATATCTATGATTCTGGCAAATGAATCTGAGAGGCACCTTGTTGTTGATGGACTATCATAGAAAATAGCAGCATGACAAATTGTCGTTGAGGAAGTGACTCAGTGAACTGAGTTCCGTGGTCACTCCCACTAGAATTGTGCCTCTCAGCAAAATGAGGTTGGTGCTCTCAATCCAAAGATCAAGTGGCAGCAGTTTTCACCATGAATGTTATCCAATCATAAAAAAAAAAAAAAAATTGGCAACATTTACTTAACAGGTGTCCAAGTCTTTACTGAAGAAAGGTTCTCACAGTTGATACTAGTTCTGCTGATGGTAAGGGAAGAGATGATGGTGATTTGATTAATACAAATAGTTCAGTCATATTTCCAGGTTTACAAAATGATTTGCAAATGGTTTCTTTTGGTTCCCTCCAACACAACTAGTAGAAAATGGGAAACCCTTTCATTTCTTCTGTAGAGAGTTTCATGCTACTTTACATGGAGTATCTGTAGTATTCTGAGAACTGCTTCAAGGATAAAGCAGCTTGCATATTCACATCTTGCCAGCAAAGTTGAAAGGAGCGAGGGCAGTTAGTGTGTGGGGACATTTGAGGAAAAGTATTCTAGACTTGTAGCTTTTCCTGGGCCTTGACTTTGGCTAACTCTCTGAATACCATCTAACCACCCCATAGTCTGTCTGAAAGTTGAGATGCTGATCACTTCTTTCCTAGGTGTTGTGATAAAGTGTCTTTATGAAATACTCTGCATCCTTTGAATAAACTATAAAAATGATATGGACAAGAATTATTGACATTTTGAAGTAGTTTACTGGTATTACTGTGGCTTTGTGTCTATGAAATATGATAATTATAATCCAGAGGAAAATACAGAATACAGCCTCCACCTCTTCATCTTTCTGCTCACATAGACCTCAGTATTCAGTGACAGGGCCATGAAAATACATTTAAAGGAAGACCTAACACAGGTCTTTTTTATAATAAACTTTTTGCTAATAAATACAAGATAGTGACAGTTGTCCCCATTTTGTCTCCTGTGATTCCTGAGTGGCTTCTCTTCAGCCCATAACTCCTCAGACAGTCTTCTGGGGCCTATATGTTCCTTCTTTGTCCACTCCCCTTTGAATTGACAGTTTGTAGACAGAAGGCAACAGATCTTTCTAATACATAGGTGGTGCAGCGTGAGTCAGGTTCTTCCTGGGTTTCAGCTACTCCCTGTTAAACAATCAGAGCTTGGTGAACAGTAATTGAGTGAGGAGGCAAAGCACTCAGAAAAGCAGGGAGCGAGTGCAGTTTTATGAAGAGGATTATGTAGCAAAACAAGATCCAGCTCCCGTAGTGGTTTATTTTCCTCTCTGTAGTATTCCTCTTCAGTCAGCAGAAGAGGCAGTTATCAGTCACTGTCGTTATGACTGGGCACATCCATCCTGGGTCAAACATGCTGCAGTCTGCAAAGCCAGCAGCAGATTGCAGTCCTCTGCAGTCCGGCCAGACCAGCAGAACTTGTGTAGTTGTGCACCCTGTTTTAGCTTGAACACCAAATTGGAGATGTTCCCTTAATGAGGCATTTGAGGGCAAAAACAATGGAAGCTTTCCCTGTCTCAAAATAGACTGCCCTCCCCCTGTTGCTGCTTTAGGAACGTAGACCTGTTTTGAGCAAGGCGAAGCCACAGCTGGTCCTCACAGCATCATTAAGTCTAGTTTTTCATGATATTTAGTCTTTGCAAGGACCCTGATGAGCTAATTTTCTCACGAAGCGCTGTATATACAGATATCCTCATAGAGTTGCACATAAAATGGCTCCTTCAATGTTTTTTTTCACATACATGGAAATATTTAAGAAACAACTAATCAATCACTGGGAGATCTCTGTTTTGCCTTATTAACACAACCTCCCTTTGTGATTTTGCAGCCACGACAGCCCAACCCAGACTGGCGTTACTCTGCTTCCCTAAGAGCAGGAATGCACAGGTATGTGTTTCCTTCCTTTTTTTCAATGAGAAGTACTTTAACTTTTATGTCTCAGTCAAATTGTGTGTGTAGGGGCTGGAAACTGCTGTTTAGAAGCTTTAGATACTTTTACAGGGGAACTTTGTCTCCATGTCTATTCCTTGAAACATTAAACATACTGCCAAATGCTTCTCAAATGCTGGCAATAAGAGTCCCTTGCAAAATTACAGAGACAGACTGCTGTATACTTTCTCTCATCAAAATTTCTATAAGGAATTAATGACAACTTCTTTCATCCCTTCTCCACCTATGCTTTCTGTCCCTCCCTTAGAAATTATAATGAACACTGATGCTTTTGTACTAGAATATATGTACATGTTGTCTGCCTTGGTTTGCTATCACACATCACCTCTTATATCCTATCAACCACAGTAATCAGCTCTTATTCTTGTTCATGTTTACGCATATTAGAATCTCCTTATCTTTTCCATCTTGTTACTCTTTTGTTTCCCTCAATGGCATGGGCTCTTCAGAGGATGAGCCATGTGAAAGGCCTTTATTGAATATCTGGAGACCCAATCTAGCTTATTTTAAATTAATCTAGAGTAATAGCATTACTCTAAGACTCAGATTAATATAATTTTGCTTTCTCTACTTTGTCTCTGTGACAGTAATTGATTAACTACCATTATTCCCAGAGCTGATTTAATGCCATGGGGCCAAATAAAAGATTCTTTATGTTTGAGTGTCTTTGGAAACCAAGAAACCATAACAATCAACACCCACCAAAAGGATTTAGTTTTAAAGAAGGAATAAACTCTAAACTTAAGCTCCTTAAAATGTGAGCAACACTTAAGTAGATCTTTACCAAACCTGGATCGATTTTCTAAAGAGAGAGCTCACAAAATATGTGTTAAGTTAATGAAAAATTAGTTTTAAGCCCCTTTAGAAATGCATTAAAGTAAAATAAATTAACACATTCTCAAGCATTACAAGTTGAGCAGAAATCATTATAATGGGTGCTGTGTCTGAACAAGAAGCAATCAGTGAAGGGCTGCAGATCATAGCTGGCATAGTGAGATGTCACTTTGGAACCAGGGTCACAATTTTAGCCCAGAAACACTTATGCAGATGCCAGGATATGAGGTATCAGAGGGCTTCTTTCTGTTTGTTAGTGACCAGTTTATGCTTTGGCCTGCACCTGAGCTATCATTGCAAAACCATGTAAGAGGAGAAAGCATGGTTTATAATACCAGCTTATTCGCTCCCAGTTGAATCCGTACTTTACTTGAAAAGTACCAAAGCCATGAGATGTCCCTTAAAAAATTCACTTAAAATAAAATACTAAAACATTATCACTTCCTTATTCTATTTTCAAGTGGGAAAAAGAAAGCCAAGTATCCTCCTATTCAGGTTTCGATTAAGATATTATGAGATATAAGTAGGATAAGAAATGTAATCAGAATGGAAGCTAAATGTAATTTATTCCCCACAGTGTACTGAGCAGGTATTAGAGTTGTAAACTTAAAGAATACTTCTTTTTTACACATATGCTTGGCTTCCTGGCAGTTCCAGCCTCAGACATCATGTAACGGTATCTGGAAATTCTGCTTTAAGCTGAGCTGGTTCCCAGGTAGTTACATCTTCAGAATGAGTCTGATTGAACCCATATAAGTTGCTGGTAGAATCCAAGAACACACGAAGTATATTACTATTTGGAAAAAAGAGAGTATTCTAGGATATAGATGGAGGGAAGAATAACAGTAGGGCAGAGCGTAATGAGTTAATTTCGATTAGATACGTTATTCAAAGTCACAGAGTGAGAAGATACTCAGTTTATAGATGGGCTTCCCCCACGATAGTTCAAGATTGTCTTCTCTGCTGCCTCATGTAACCCCTCGGACAGTAGTATAAATTTTGTCTCAGTAACTTAATTTGCAAGATGAACCGATGTCTGTTTTAAAATAGTCCTCTAATTCTGGTGAGGATGTTCTTGGATGATGTTTGCTTTTAGAGTCTCTGTTTGTTCCTTCCTTCATCCATCTAACAAATACATGAGGGTCTTCTATGTGCTGGCATTAGACATACATCGATTAATATTTATGAGTGCTGCATCCTTGAATAGCTTATATTCTATCTCTACTTGCCTCTAAGCGTATCCCACTTTATGTCTCACTACCTGCAGTAGTTCATGCTGAATTGATCTCTTCTGAATTGGGATCTGTGAGTGGTGATGATAGGCTTCCTCAAGTCCCAGGAAATGTACTAGGATGGGTTGTCTGCAAGTAAAAGATACAGAAAGAGTAAAACAGAAAATAAGGTCAAGAAAGAATTGGGTAGCTAAAAGGGAACGATGCTACAGTTACCACCAAATAATTTTTTGTGTTTTCGTCTTTGCTATAGAGAACCCAGAAACAAGACAATCAGCAAGAGAGGCCTGGGGCTTCTGGTAGTAAGCTCTCCTCCTCTGCTTCAGCATTTACATGTTAAAATGGCATTGGCCCTCTGATGGGCTTCCTGTTACATTTAATGAATGCCATGTGGCATTGATGATGACCAAAATTGTCTTAAAGATAAAACATGTTTATTGCCTGAATAGTATAGCAAGCAGCACATAGGCAACTGTTTTTGCAATTTATGCAGAGTACCCGCTCAGCAGGAATTGCTGCAGTTCAAGTATGAGTAGAATGTGTTGGCGATAGCCCTGCCTCCAGAGATGTATGCACTTTCTGAGGGTGGCAGGAGATCTGGAGAGGCATTTATGGTCTAACCATGATTTGGGTCTGTGTGTTTACTCAGCTCTGTGCACCTAGAGGAGGCTGGCATTCTACGGGCTGGGCCAGGAGGGCCTGATCAGCAGTGGCCAACGGTATCCAGTGCAACACCAGGTAAAGACCCAAAGTCTCTCTCTTCTTGTGTGGGTTCTAGCAAGCAATCAGATGATCTGTTTTTTTTAAGACCAGAATATTAATGCTTCTCTTTTTAGTCTTTCTTCTTTTCCTTATATGTATGACATCCTTACATACATACATGATTATTTTAGTTTTCTACTTAATGTCCTTCAAGAACTGAAAACATATAAGGGTATCTCTGTGTGTGTGTGTATAGCTCTTTTGTAAAATAGCCAGGCATCTTTATTTTTTTAAGTTCATTTATTTATTTTGAGAGGGAGAGCGAGACAGTGCGAGTGGGGGAGGGCCAGAGAGAGAGGGACAGTGAGAATCCCAAGCAGGCTCTGTGTTGTCAGCATAGAGCCTGACATGGGGCTTGAACTCGTGAAACCATGAGATAAGACCTGAGCCAAAACCAAGAGTCGGATGCTTAACTGACTGAGCCACCCAGGTGCCCCAAGCCAGCATCTTTCAAATACTTAGGCTATCTGAGCTACACAGAGAAGATCTGGTGGTCTTATGCACAGAAATGACACTGTTAGCAAAGATCTTTCAATTGAAGACAATGGAAACCCATTCAAAGTGGTAAGCAAAAGAGAGATACATAGACACATAAACAGATACATAGATAGATGGAATGGAGTTTCTCATGGAAGTGGAAAGTTATGAAAACCAAGACACTACTCTCTTTGACTTCAGGTTAAAGTCAGATCTGCTTCATTCTGCACATCTATATGATGATCTGTATCACTCTGCAGACTGACTTTTACTGCCTTGACATGGACATTTCCAGACATGAACATCTCACAGTGTCTTAGTTCAGAGGACCAATGGGGACTAATTCCTAACCTAAACTTTCAGGAAAGAGAATCTTCCAGGTTGGATCAAGAGCCAAGTGGCTGATGAGCATAGACAAATTGCTTAAACTCATATTTCCTTAGTTTCCTTATTCTTGCCCAATCACTAAAGCGATGTCATATAATAAAAATATGGCTTTGGAGGTCCATCCCTGTGGCAGTTTTCAGAAAGGAAGGATTACAGAGACTGTAAATGGTGTCCATCATAATCCTCTATTAATAGAACATCATAATGATGATAATAGTTACTAATTATTGAGCCATTATCAACTCAGACACTGGGCCGAGCGCATTATATATGTGATATCATTTATTCCCCATGACAGTCTTGCAAGGGATTTATTAGATCTATATTACATGTGAGAAACTTGAGACACCAAGAGGTAAGAAACATACCCAGGTTCAGGCAGTTTTGTAAGTGGCAGAGGTAGGATTCAAACCCTGTGTCTAGCTCCAAATCCAAGTGTATCTAGCACTTATATTCATACCGTGGCTGGCTTGCAAGAATCCATCCAAATTCAAATACATACATAGATACATTACAGATGACATAAGTGTGTGTGTGAAACATTCTTTCCAGAAATAATCAGGTGCTTTTCAAATGATTAGGCTATCTGAATAACATGTGCAGCAAAGGGCCCATTTTTGCTGGCAATTCTAAGAGCTTTCATTGATTCTAATCAGCCAGCATTTGCTATTTGTGAATGTTGCATGATTCAACTAAAAGTCACATTTGTCAAAAAAAAAACAAAAAAACAAATGCACAAGCTAAAGCAATTCATTAGAGTTAATATTGCCAGATGGCAAGGAGAAGAACATAAAATAGTTCATTGACAAATCTGCAGCCCCAATGCCAGTGGTGAAGTGAAGAAGTGGCTTTGGGCTGCCAAGTATAGCAGGATAGGAAGCATCTGGAATGGTAAGAATGATGCTATGAAAGCAGCCACAACCTTGCCCTGCTCACCTGTCTTCAGGGCTTTTCTTGTTCCCACAGAGGGTTTGCAGGTCGGTCTAGTGAGCCAGGAACTAAGGTTGAATACATTCTCCTTTTGTTGATGATGCTGGTGGGTGTGTATTCCTAGGCAAATATGCATTAGGAGCTGTCTGCTGATTATTTCAGGTCTCTCCTTCAGATTTAAAAGAATGTTAGGAACCCATCTTCTTCACACAGAAGATAGGGAAGGAGTCCCATTACTCTCCTTCCCGAGTTTCCCAACCCCTCCTGTCTCATCCCTTCTGTCCAGGACTGTGCCTGGCTCCTGATTCGAGTCCCGGTCCTCATGGACTGAGCTGTACAGACCTTCCATCTTCCCAGTGCTCCATGGGTGACCTACCCTTGCATGTCAACATACCTCCTCACAGTGATACTAAGTTAAAGGGAGGCCCCTCTGCCTGCCATTCTGACCTCTTGACACTTGACAGTTTTAGGACTCAAAATACGCCTGCACTGTTAGTAGAGAATAGCTGCAGCTGGGCAGAGAGAGAGAGAGAGAGAGAGAGAGAGAGACCTGCTGTGCACTAATCCTCATTCACACATCTTCCTGAAAGTTGTTTTTCCTCCATTGATGAATTCTTTTGCTTTGTCACTAAACTGTTCATTTATCTTCACAGTCCACAAAAACCTAGCATAAGGATCTGAAAGGATCAATGGGGACATCACCAGGTGATGTTCCCTGCAGGATAAACAGGTCAGGCATTAAATTGGTTAATCCTGACGACTGGCCCCTTTCTCCAGCCTCACCTCTGTGTGAGCAGACCTGGCCTAAGGGCTTCTTCTTTAGCAGCTTCCCGTGAGACTGAGCAGAGAAAGAAATGGGCTGAGGAGGGAGAGCCTGGCATCCAGTTACAGCTTCTTCAGAGGGAGGAATGTATTTGGGGGGAGGGGCATTAAAGGGCCAGTCATTCACAATTACAACTCTCACTTTCTCAGTGTGAATGTTCTCAAGAGGTTTTAATGAGTGCCCTTGTGTGATCAGTTCCTAGAGGGAATCCCAAGAGGTTGTAAAAAGACTGCGCCTTTGAGACAGCTGGTCTGGCTTCAGGGCACCAGACTGCTTTGCTCTCTCCTACTGGTCCTTCCGGGGCCCCTCTTTCTACATTTCATTACCTAAGGCAGGAGTAAATTGTTCCTGGAGAGGGACATACTATTTTCAGAAGAGCTCAGAGAATTCCAAAATACACAGCACTGCCAAACATAACACTATAGTTTGTCAAGGAAGACCCCAGGGGATCTGGGACTAAGCAGTGAAAGATTACTTAGGCAGATGAGGTGACTAAGGCAGTGAGGCCTAGAGGACCTCAGTGTTGAGGGACCAGACAGTGGTTCTCCAAGTACGATACTTGGAGCAGACACACTAACAATTGCTACCGAATCAGAAATTCTCAGAGTGGAGCCCAGAAATCTGTGTTTAACAAGCCCTCCATGTGCTCCCGATATACCCCAAAGTTTAAGAACTGGTCTAGAATCAAGAGTGCATGTTCCTGAGGTTGTCTTATATCTTTGGAGGCTCAGAAATCATGCGAGGAAGGCATCTACCTATGATTCTTACAGGAAGCAGGAAGCCTTTCCCTATATCAGAGAGATCATCACTAAGAGCTCAAGCTCTCGGTCAGAGTAACCCTCCTTTGAATCCTAGCTCTGTTACTCAGCAGTTCTGAGTCCGCTATTTAACTTTTCTGGTTCCTAGTTTCTTTCTCTGTAAAATGGAGATAATAGTAGTGTCCACCTAATAAGGTTGTTACAAGAATTAAATGAGATAATACACGCATATTACACAGCCTAGAGAACAATGTTTATAGTAAATGGGAGCTATTTTAGTGCTTTTTCAAGGTAGGAGTCTATCTTTCACATTCAGAATTTAGGTCTGAGTTGTTCTGAGTAGTCTCTGTGGGAAGGCTCTATTATAGAGATTTTTCTCAAAGTGCCTGTTTTTTTGTGTCTTTGGGGGATTGTTTTTGCCCTGGTTTGCCGTATCTCTTCACTCTGTGGTAGATGGACATAGTTTATGTGCCCTAGTTTTTGGGGGAGTGAGGGGGAATTCATGCTTTTGTTTTAGGATTCCTACCTCTCTGACAAAATCAACTTTGCGTGAAGGGGCTTTATGCAGACTCCATCTCTGATTCTTCCCCAGAAAGAAGGCATGATCTTTAAGTTTTTTGGAATCCATTTAGGAGCACTGCCAACATGAATTTTTCCACTTCATGAGTGAGGACAGCCTCAGGCCTCGTTTGAGAATTTAGAAAGCATGCTGTTCCACTAACCTGCTCACCCTCAACTTCTGCTGTTGTCATGGTGATGACAGTCCTGGGAGGTGTGTACAGATCCTTATTAGGGAAAAAAATGAGGTCGGCGGTCTCTGTGTGTGGGGCAGCTCCTTCCTCGGCATTGTCCATTCTCACCTGCGTCTCAGGGCCAGAGGGCCAGCCTGGCTTAGAGGTCTCTAGCTGAGGAACGTGAGTGAGTCCTTGTGAGATGCACTGTTACTTTCTGGGGGTTTGGAGTCACCACATCTGCTGGAGTTCTCTGTGTAGCTTGTGTGGTGTGTTCTGACCCGGCCTGGAGGGAGGGAGCAAGATAGTGTGGGAAGGCGAATTAGAATCCTCTACCTAGGAGAAGCCATGAAACTTGTCTGTACTGGCTTCATTCATTCCCCTTCATCTCCTTCTTAGAAGAACACTCTGTCCCTTCTATTTTTAATGGTCATATAAATGAAAAACTAGATGGAAGACTTCCTGGTTTTTCTGAAATTAAACATTTCTGTTTAGTAAATAGATTCTGAGATAGTTCTTTCCTTCCACTCTGTGTTTCCTCCACCTCTCCCCCTTTTTCTACACCCTTTTCCCCAGGATTGGTTACCCCGGGCAGAATACAGTCAGAGTCGGGACCATGATACATAATAAATACATTTCTTCCTTGAAACAGAGTTCATGTGCTTCCTGAAAATACAATCCTGTGTGCACTCCACTGTATGCTCCTGGGCATACATTTTATAGGGTAGAGCGAGGAGAGAAGAGCAGCACGAACTGTTCCCTTAGGCTATAGTTTTCTTCAAATCCCACAGATGCAGAGAAGCAGCTAATGCAGGGTCAGGAAATGGATACTCATTACAGTTCCTTAGGTTATCATTGATCCACTTAACATGTCACTAGAGCATACAGTCTGGCCCCTGAAAACTTCATCATGAGCAACAACTTTTGAATAACGTCTTAGGAAAATAATACACTTTTATCCTTCTTTGTTTAAGAGTTTTGCATGGGACAAGAGAGTTTCCAAATTACCTTCTCTTCTAGTTTTGTCTACACACCATACTTTGTAGCTACATTTTTAAGTGCCTTATCAGAAGGGAAATTCAGGTTTATACTGGGAAGACCCTAGTGTCTCAAAGGACCAAGGAAGGAGGGGGAGGAGGAAGTCATAAGCTACCTGTAGCCTGAGAGCTCTGTGGCAAAGTAGAAGTGGAGGGTGAGAGTCTACGCTTCATTCTGGGGGAAAGATGTCTTGGATTGTTTGGAATTGCTTGGAGCTCCTCCCTCAGAGGTGTTTGGACAAGAAGGACCTACTTATAATCAGAAGTGAGGGCAGAGGAGAGGTAATGGCTTGTAATTACTTTAAGCTTTGCAGTTCCAGCAAGCGTTGCCTTAAGCCTCACTGATTCTAGTAAACTAGAAACGAGAGCCTGTCCCCAGCAATAGGAAGGGTCTTTAATGACAAGTGTTTTCAGAGAAACTCAGCCCAGATTCCGAAAGGACTTGAAAAGTTCATTTTCACAGAGGCAGTCAACTTTGAATTGAGAAGGTCATTGCCTAATCTGGAGAAACATATTCAGGTCAAGCACTGGCTACAGCCTTGGGGCCTCTAGGAAAGGGTCACTAGAGAGTTCATTGCCAAGAGACCTGGACTTGAGCATATGGACTGGAGAAGAGCCTCTTCTGCCTCTGCACTTAGAGTTTATTATCCAGAGTCGAAAAAAAGAGAGGAAGCAGAGATCAATGTCATTCTACTCTCATCTCAAAGAGACCAAGAGTTTCCTCAGCAGTAGTCCTGCCTGGAATGGTCTACTGCCAGAGATGTGGGCTAGGTGAAGAATGGGAAAAGGCAGTCCTGAGCATGGCAGTAACAAAAGAAATAAAGAAAAAAAGGAGTACCCTTGAAACTCACATAACACTGTATGTGAGCTATACTGGAATTAAAATAAAAACTTAATAAATCTTTTTAAAAAAAGATGTTTGTGGGGCACCTGGGTGGCTCAGTTGGTTGAGTGTCTGACTTTGACTCAGGTCACAATCTCACAGTTTGAGAGTTCAAGCCCTGCGTTGGGCTCTGTACTGACAGCTTAGAGCCTGGAACCTGCTTCTGTGTCTCCCTCTCTCTGCTCTTCCCCCACTCATTCTCTGTCTCTCTCTCATTAAAAAATAAATAAACATTAAAAAAAATTAAAAAACAAAAGGATGTTTGTACCAGTATGGAAATAGGATATTGAGAGCTTTGTAGAAGTAATTCTCACAGGTGTAACTTTAGAAAGTTGGGGTACAAAAAGTAACTTTTAGGAACCAAATTTTTATCTATAAGAAAACAAAGATGATAAAAAGCTTATTGTTACTAGAGTGTGGCTCTTGACTGCTGAGTCCCAAACAGTGTACTGGGCCTCTAGATTACAGCTGCCAGTGAATGTAATAAACAACAAACAAACTTTAAAAATGAAGAAAGTCTGAACAAACAAGTTTGTTGTTAATGGTCCCAGAAAGTCTGGCAGTTTGTGCTTCCTTCCAACATTGGACCAATCCAGTGTCCAGAGTTGTTGCTCTGGGCAGTATCATGGGCCAAGCTGAGTAGCAAGGTGACATTTCCCAAGTCTTCTCTTTTATGTTTTTTGACTCTGAACTACAGATACTATCTTACCCAAAAATGCATGTGTCACATCTCTGTTCTCATAATCATCTAGGGTGACTCAAAGGTCTGTAGCAAGGCTAGAAGCCTCAGTCTGTATAAATGATTTACATTAGATGCACACCAAGCTTCATGTCAGAGAGTTTTGGGGGGAAAAGAGTATTACCATGTATGTAAACAGCCCTGAGGTGGACACTTTTGAGCCTGTGAGATTGGTTCTGTTTGATGATGAGCCATGGAATACAGAAACCTATTAGCAAGGAAGTATGTGTGTTGATGAGAGGGTCTTTGTTGTTGAAGTTTCAAAGTCTTTAAATCCTGTTCTGTTGCTCCCTGTTGTTGTACAAATAGCCTTTTAGAACAAGAGAAAGGAAGGCTTAATAGTAGTTATTATTTAGTGAAACTGTGGTAAGTACTTTACATGCATTGCATACTTAAGCAAGAGAGAAACTGTTATTCCCATGTTTTAGATAATGAACTTGAGACTCATAGGAATTAAGTGAGTTCCATACATTCATACATCTAGTGTTTTTTTGCTCCCTATTATCCCAGTCAAGCAAGGTGTCTCGCACATAGTGGGGCTTAATATTTGTTGACTCATTAATGAATACAGTGGCAAAGCAATATTTGAACCTGTGTCTGTCTGCTGCTGAATGCTGTGCACTTAATTAACACACTACTGATTCTTTGTCCCATATGCCAGCTGAAGGGAATAGTTTGGTAACTTGGAGAGGAATATTCATTGTCTGAGTTCTAGGCTGACTGTAGGGTCTGTATTAGTTTCTGATTACTATTATAACAAGTTACCACAAACTTCATGGCTTAAAGCGATGCAAATTTATTATCATACAGTTATGGAGGTCACAAGTTTTACTAGGTTAAAATCAAGGCTGATTCCTGTTACTATATAACAAGTATCCACTTTCCTTCAGTTTCCAATAGTATGTGCCTCATTCGCATTAGAACTGTCACTAACAACACTTTTAATGTCCCTATTTGTACTAACATTCTGTTCATGACAATTTAGGTATTCCCTAAGATGATGATATGTTTTCTCTAACATGCTTCTCACTTCTTTCGGAGTCCTCTCTAGCAGAGTCTTAGTATCTACTTTTCTGCTAGCAGTCTGTTCAAGGGAAGCTAGGCTTCTCAGAATTCTTCCAATCTCTGACCATTGCCCAATCCCAAAGCCACTTCAAGATTCTTAGTTATTTGTAACAGCAGAACCCCACTTTTAGGTACCAAAATCTGTATTCATTTCCCAAGGCTGCTGTACCAAATTACCACATACTAGGTGGTTTAAGCCAATACAGTTTTATTATCTCATGGTTCTGGAAGTCAGAAGTCCAAAATGGGTTTCACTGCACTACAATCAAGATGTCAGCAGGGCTTCACTACTTCTGGAGGCTCTATGAGAGGATCTCTTCCCTTGCCTTTACCAGCTTTTAGAGGCTGCCTGCATTTCTGGGCTCCTGGCACCTTCATCTTCAAAGCCAACAAAATAGCATCTGCAAATCTCTGTCTGACTCTTGACTTTCCTCCCCCTCTCTTTGCCTTATAAGGACTCTTGTGATTACATTGGGCCTACCTGGATAATCCAGGATAATCTTGCTATCTTAGCATCCTCAGTTTAATCACATTTGCAAAGTCCCTCTTGTCATGTAACATATAACATATTCACTGGTTTCAGGAATTAGGATATAAGCATCTTTGGGGGACCATTATCTGCAGAGCTGGCTGTGTGCATCTGTGTGTTGTAAACTTCAGTAGAGGCAAAGGTAAAATAAGGTGCATCTTAGGACCATGAAGAGGTTGTAGTCAGTGTTGACTAGACTTTAAACGCCTTTGAAGGCTATTATTAACTGTCAGAACTTTGGTGGAGACTAATTAATCACCTTCCTTTCCCTCCAAGTCTTAAGTAATTAAGAATAGATGCAGGGAGCCAACTGAGGGACCAAAGTTCAGAATCAGACTTGTAATTGGTAAAGATGGTCTGGAGAATATGACAGGACCTCCACCTCCTACATACAAGGGAAGAAAATCAAGAATGGCAGACCTCTGCCTTTGTGAGGAGGGGGAACTGTCCTGGTTTGATTACCAAACAGAGCTAGAGCAGAGTGAAAAAGAGTTAGAGGAGAGGTATATCATGAAAAAACAGTGTCTGTTAGTGCTAATTTAACCTAATCAAAAACAATGATCCCTTTGAAAAATGACTTATGATAATCTCCCCAATTAGACAAGCAACTTTTCTTTCCTGGGAAGAGTAAGTATGGAAATGGAGCCAAAGGTGAGAGCCCCCTTCCTAACCCATTCCCCGAGGATGGAAGTATTGGTTGCTGGGTGTCTCTTTTCTGTGGGCAGAGGTGGAAATGTGGAGACAGAAGGTAGATGGTACATTGTTATATTAAAGACTAAGATATATTGTTCTGTCCCAGGCTTAAGAGTATTTTCCCAAGAATTAGAAAGCAGTCAGGAGAAGACAGAACTCCTTGGATCACCCACAATCTGGAAAGAGTCAATTAAATGACATGATAGCCAGTGGAAAAGTCACTGTCCCCAGGGTGATGTCAGGAGTTAGGGACAATGCATATTGCCTGCTCTGTGTATGCATCTAGAATCTGTGTCTAGGTGAAAGCAGATTAAAACATATATCCGGGACTGCCTTGAAGAAGAAAGTAGAGCCTGATTGGTGTGTATGTGTGTGTTGGGGGTTGTGGGCAGTGTGGGGGAGGAGATACTTCAGACAGCATTCACTTGCTTTTCCCGAATGTGACGTCCTACCTACGGCAGGGGCAGGGGTCACAGTGGTTGCAGGCCAAGTCTATGGATACATAGAATGCAGGATTTGGGTTTTTTTAGGAGCATTTTGCGTAACAGACCTATTCTCATACTAGCTACCTCCTTGAGATCCTAACAGGCTAGGCACCTCCAAAGTCTAGAGCCTCTCAGCACCCTCAGCAGCTCTCACTAGAGACCAGATCACCTCCCATGACTCTGACAGTGAATAGGCATTTGACCCATGGCAGAACCTTCTTGGAGGCCAACATCCCCTGTAGGCTCCTTGTGTCACCAAGATGTTAATCCAACTGTCGTCCCTGCAGTCTGTAGTCAGCGGGGTTGTGTTTAGTCAACCAGAAGTGCCACATCAGTTTCCCCCTATTAAACCAAGTATAAATTGATTCTAAATATTTGCTTTGGGGAAATTTCTTTGGGAAGAATGAGCTGTCTCTAAATCTAGGGATTTAGAGATATAAATTAGCTTCTTTTGTCTTTTCACTCAGGGTTGCAACCCTGCGTTCTAACCCTTTAAATGGGGGTAATTTGAAGAGCACTAGGAAGATCCTCACAAAACCCACCTCACAGGCAGGTTCCTAGAATTCCACCATCAACCACCACCACCAGCATTCTCATTTAAAATCCTTATTCATTCGGGGCATCTGGGTGACTCAGTAGGTTAAGCGTCTGACCCTTGGTTTCCGTTCAGGTCATGATCTCACAGTTCATGAGTTTGAGCCCCACGTTGGATTCTGTGCTGACAGCATGGGACTTGCTTGGGATTTTGTTTCCCTCTTTTCCCCTCCCCTGCTTACTCTCTCTCTCTATCAAAAATAAATAAATTAAAAAAGTAAACTATTAAAAAAATCTTCTAAAAAAAAGAAAAAGATTAAAATCCTTATTCATTAAATCTCTCTCTCTCTCTCTCTCTCTCTCTTCTCTCTCTCTCTCTCTCTCTCTCTCTCTCTTTCTCTCTCTCTCTCTCTCTCTCTCACACACACACACACACACACACACACGTGAAGTATTGGAGTATTTTATCCAAGGGTAGGCTTTAATATAGAATTTGTTTGGAACCTTTTATATAGTCATTAAACAAACATTAAGCACCTACTTAAAGTCAGTCTCTAGTCCAGGTGATGCCAGAATAATATTAACACAGTCCTGTCCTCAGAATTTAGTGGGGGAAGATAGAAATGTAAGGAAATAAGATGGAAATATGACAGTGTCCTGTGATAAGGACCATAATAGCATCATGCACAGGTAGGGCCAATGAGGGGGAAGGAAGCTGGGACAAACCACCAGAGCATGTCAGTCCAGAGTGGGATCCAGAGTCGTCTATCTATGTTGTAATCAATACAAACTCCATGTAAATGTGGTGAGCTGGCCCCCCTTTCCTGAGAGGGTGCAGACCCTCACTCAGTAACCATGAATACTGAATGTTGTGGGAGCCCAGAACATCGAATTGGGGACCATCTCAGAGATTGTGACATTTAATACTGGGTATTGAAGGCTGGTATGTAGGATGTTGGGAGAGAATTCTGGACAATGTAAAAAACACCAAAAATCAGAAGTCCATAATCTTGGTGAATAGAATAAGTACACTTGATGGATGGAAGGGATAGAAAACTGTTGGGAAATGAGATCTGAAAGACAGGAGTTAGATTTTGTAGAGCCTTCAAAATCCTGCTAAAGAACTTGAAGTTTCATTTGTTGGCAGTGGTGAGCCACCAGGTTGGTTTGTTGGTTGGTTGGTTTTTAAGAAAGGAGGCTCTAGGGGTGCCTGGGTGGCTCAGTCAGCTAAGTGTCTGACTGTTGATTTTGGCTCAGGTCATGATCTCACCGTTCCTGAGTTTGAGCCCCGTTTTGGGCTCTGCAATGATGGTGCGGAGCTTGCTTAGAATTCCCTCTCTCTCCCTCTCTCTGCCCCTCCCCCACTCTCACTGTCTCTTTCTCTTTCTCTGTCTTTCAAAAACGAATAAATAAAAAAAATTTTTAAAGAAAGAAAGGAGGCTCTGTTGAACCCCCTTACCTCTGCTGAATCTTCAAAAATAATCCTATATCAAGACAAGCTCATGATCTATCAACTTTACTGGTTTTTTCTACTTAAACCAAGAATTGGAAACTTTAAAAATTGCATATAGTTAACATACAGTGTTATATTAGTTTCAGGTGTATATATAATTCAGCAATCTATATATTATTCAGCATCATGATAAGTGTACTCTTAATCCCCATCACCTATTTATCCCATCCCCCTACCTACCTCCCCTCTGGTAACCATCAGTTTGTTCTCTATTTTTAAGAGTCCGTTTTTTGGTTTGTTTCTTTTTCTTTCTTCGTTTGTTTTGCTTCTTAAATTCCACATACGAGTGGAAGCATGTTATTACTCTTTCTCTGACTGTCTTATTTCTTTTTTTTAATGTGTATTTATTTTTGAGACAGAGACAGAGCATGAACGGGGGAGGATCAGAGAGAGAGGGAGACCCAGAGTCTGAAGCAGGCTCCAGGCTCTGAGCTGTCAGCACAGAGCCCGATGCAGGGCTCGAACTTACGGGCTGCGAGATCATGACCTGAGCTGAAGTCAGACACTTAACCGACTAAGCCACCCAGGCACCCCATGACTGTCTTATTTCATGTAGCATTATGCCTTCTAGATCCATCCATGTTGTTGCAAGTGGCAAGATGTCATTCTTTTTTATGACTGGGTAATATTCCATTGTAGATATATACCACATATTCTTTTATCTTATTTTTTTACATTTTCTTTATCCATTCATCTATCACTGGATACTTGGGCTGCTTCCATAATTTGGCTACTATAAATCACACTGCAGTAAACGTAGGGACACATATGTCTTTTTGAATTAGTATTTTGTATTATTTGGGTAAATACCCAGTGGTAGAATTATTGGATCAAATTGTAATTCTATTTTTAATTTTTTGAGGAACCTCCATACTGTTTTCCATGGTGGCTGCACCAGTTGGCATTCCTACCAACAGTGCACAAGGGTTCCTTTTTCTCATATCCTTGTCCACACTTGTTATTTCTTGTTGTTTTTGATTTTAGCCGTTCTGACAGATATGAAATGATATCTCATTATGGTTTGATTTGCATTTCCCTGATGATGGGTGATGGTGAGCATCTTTTCATGTGTCTGTTGGCCATCTGGATGTCTTCTTTGGAGAAATGTCTGTTCATGTCTTCTGCCCATTTTTTAATTGGATTATTTGTTTTGGGGGGGTGTTGAGTTGTATAAATTCTTTATATATTTGGATACTAACCCTCTATCAGATGTCATTTGCAAATATCTTCTTCCATACAGTAGGTTGCCTTTTAGTTTTGTTAGTTGTTTCCTTTGCTGTGCAGAAGTTTTTTATTTTGATGTAGTCCCAATAGTTTATTTTTGCTTTTGTTCCCCTTGTCTCAGGAGACAGATCTAGAAAAATGTTGCTATGGCTGATGTCTGAAAAATTACTACCTGTGCTCTCTTCTAGAATTTTTATGGTTTCAGGTCTCCATTTAGGTTCTTAATCCATTTTGAGTTTATTTTTATATGCGGTGTAAGAAAGTGGTCCAGTTTCATTCTTTTGCATGTTCCTTTCAGGCTTTTCCAACATCATTGGAAAGGAGCTGGTCTTTTTCCCCAATGCATATTCTTGCCTCTTTTGTCAAAGATTAATTAACCGTATAATCGTGGGTTTATTTCTGGGCTCTCTGTTTTGTTCCATTGATCTGTGTGTCTCTTTTTGTGTCAGTACCATACTGTTTTGATTACTGCATCTTTGTGTAGTATATCTTATAATCTGGGATGGTGGTACCTCCAGTTTTGTTCTTTTTCTTTTTTTTTTCAAGATTGCTTTGACTATTTGGGGTCTTTTGTGGTTCCATACAAATTTAGGATTACTTGTTCTAGTTCTGTGAAGAATACTACTGGTATTTTGATAGGGATTGCATTAAATCTGTAGATTACTTTGGGTATTATGGACATTTTAACAATATTTGTTCTTCCAGTCCATGAGGATGTAATATCTTAGCACTGGCCTTGGAAATGTTCTTAGCTAATTCTGGTGGACTTGATCTAATCTTATCTGAGAAAATGTGGAGAGTGAAGGCCATGTTTGTTTAAATTTTGCCTTGGTTTGCTTCTTAAGGGAGGCAGCATAGCATTGCACAGTGCCTTGGGTCCCTTATTGTACCACTCAGTCATTGTGTCTCAGATTTATTAGTGTGCAAAAGAGGAAAGACTGTTGGCTGCTATAAGGATGAAATGAGAGTACATGCAGAATGCTTAGTGTAGTGCTTAACTCATGGTAAGCATTCAAAAATATAATCATTTACTCAATTTAATATTCCTGGCACTTAGCACAATGCCCGGCACACAGTAAATAGGATTCAAATTGGTTCTGTTAAGGGACACCTGGGGGGCTCAGTTCGTTGAGCATCCGACTCTTGATTTCAGCTCAGGGCTCATGTTATGACCTCATGGTCATGGGATTGAGCCCCGTGTTGGGCTCCATGCTGAACGTGGAGCCTTGTTAGGATTCTCTCTCTCTCTCTCTCTCTCTCTCTCTCTCTCTCTCTCTCTGCCCCTCCCCTGTGCATGCTTTCTCACTCTCTCTTTCAAAATAAATAAATAAACATTAAAAAGAAATGGTTTTGCTAAATTAAATGAAATGGCATAGAAGTTCAAAGTGGGGGGATAGTCGTGGTGGAGTGGGTTTTCCCCCGATGACACTCATTCTCTTGCCCTCCTACTGCAGTGTTCTGACGGCACCTCCATTTTATACCCTCAGTGCAGGGAGATCACTGCTTGTCTAGAAATGGTTGCTCAAGGCTGAGAAGTGACACAGCAACACAGAGCCTGGGATTGCTGCCAAATTTTAAGAAGCACAGATTGCGACAAAGTGAGGGGGAAGGGTAGCGACGAAAAGTTTGAAAACCCAACCAACCCGGAAGCAGTTTTACTGTTGGGTGAAATGATTATCTCTCACAGGTGGACAGGCAGCGTGGAAACTCTAGAAAGAGTCCCTGTCAAGCTGTGGTGCTGAAGCGGGGACCCAGCACTGGGCTCTTGGGTCCAGACAAGGCTGCTTCATGGGGCCTTGCACTTAGAAGGGCCTCTTGGTTTAATATTATGCTGTTGCCATCTCAAAGTACTTAATAATTTTTTATGGGCCCTGCAAATCATGTAGCTGGTCCTGGGTCCAGACCATCTGGGACAGTGATGTTTTGTCTCAGCTAGTTTTTGAATTTACAGCTGATTAAGTAGTGGCTGGGCTAGTCATCTTTTTAATCTCTCTCTCTCTCTCTCTCTCTGATTTAACTATAAAATGCCAAAGATTATGACAAATTAAATCTGTACAAAAGCAAAATAAAATGATTAGTACCTTACCTCTATCTCCAGTCATGCTCCCACGAAGTAACCACTACCAATAGTTTAGTGTGTATCCCCCAGATTTTTTATAAATATAAAGTTCAAAGTACTGTATTATAAAATAACATGTAATTATATTGTTGATATGGATATGAAACAATACAACATCATTTGCATGAAAATATTCAAGTGTCCCTGAATCCCACTCCCCTTCAGTGAGGCAACCACTGTTAACAGTTTTGTGTATATCTTCCAAATATTTTTTGAGGTTAATAGACTTTATTTTTTATAGCAGCTTTAGGTTCACGGTAAAACTGAGCAGAAGGTACAGAGGATTTCCTATGTAGCCCTGTCCCCACACCCGCACAGCCTTACCCACTATTGAGATCCAGCACCAGAGTGATCCATTTGTTACAATCGACGAACCTACATTGACATGCACTATTGCCCAAAGTCCATAGTTTACTCTAGACTTCCAAATATTTTTCAAAATAATTTTTTTTTTATTTGAGAGAGAGAGGGAGAGAGCATACACACATGAGTGGGGAAGGGACATAGAGAGAGAATCTTAAGCAGGCTCCATGCTCAGTGCCAAGCCTGAATCAGGGCTCATTCCCATCACCCCAGGATCACCACCTGAGCCAAAATCAAAAGTCGGATGCTCAATTGACTGAGCCACCCAGGTACCCCCAAAATAACTTTTAATCACATAATTGATACATGAATTTTTTAAGGTTTTATTTTTAAGTAATCTCTACACCCAACGTGGGGCTCAAACTCACAACTCTGAGATCAAGAGTCGCATGCTCTACCAATTGAGTCAGCCAGGCACCCCTGAATGTTTTTGGCTTAATAAAAAAGAAGTAGGTTTTCAAAAAGCAAAACGAGATGTTATATGTATTAGTATACAGCTTTTTTTTTTTTAAATAAACATCTTTCCAAATCAGTACATATAGACTCACCTCATTTTTCTTTAATAAGGACATATTGTGCCGTATGCCCATATTATTATTTATTTATCCAGCTTCCTGTTGGTATCTATGTTTTTTAAACCACGCAATGGATATTCTTATACATAAATCTTATGTATCTTATGTTTCCAGAAGTGGGATTACTGGGTTATAGGGTATGAACATATCAAATCATCATGCTCTTATCTAGGGTTGGACTGCATTTGTTACACACTTCCCTCTGACCCCACCCCTAGCCAGTACTATGTATCACTTAAGTTAGCCATCCCACCAAGGGACTTAGCCCTCAGGCTTGAGAATTCCTTGAGCAGAGATAATGAGAGAATTTATTTGTGAATGATAATAGTAATAGCTTACCTGTATTGAGCACTTAAACCATGTTTTGTTTACTTAAGCCAGGTACTGTTCTAAGCACTTTACATGTATTATCTATCTCTTACTGTGTATAACCACCCCCAGAGAAGAGTCTTTTTTAAATGTTTATTTTTATTTTTGAGCAAGAGACAGAGTGTGAGCAGGGTAGGGGCAGATAGAGAGGGAGGCACAGAATCTGAAGCAGGCTCCAGGCTCTGAGCTGTCAGCACAGAACTGGACTGAACCCACGAACTGTGAGATCATGACCTGAGCCAAAGTGGGACGCTTAATTGACTGAGCTACCCAGACGCCCCTGTTATTATCCCCATTTTAATGCTTAGGAAACTGAGGCACCTAGGATTAGGAAAGGTCACATATCTGTCTAGTTAATTGGGGGGAACAAGATCTGAAACAGGGCTCATTGACTTCTGAGCTAGTGCTCTTAACCTCTGCACACACTGTCTCTAGAGAGTTTAATGCCATCTTTATGCCATAGTTTCTCTATCTTGTTTATTCCTTATGTAACTGGGTCACAGAGGTGCAAGAGCACGTGGCTCTGGGGCATCCCAGACAGACCAGGTTCAGCCAGTCGCCACTGACAGAATCCAAAAGCAGGGAGAGGAGTGGTGGTGAAACAAGACAGGAATTTAGTTCAGTGAGGTTGACACCAGGAAGACAGTGGACCAGTGTCTCAAAGACTTGCTCCAGAGTGCTGACAAGACTTCCAGGTTTATATAGGGAAAATGTGGGGCAAAGGTGGGTGGGTACAAGTGCTGGGCAGTAAAGGTTGGGTCGATCACTGTCTTGGGGCCAATCATGCAGAATCTTGCTGGAGTCAGGGGAGTAGTAGTTAATGCTTGAGGGGCAGTTTCACTTCCTGTCCTGGAAGGCTTTGCCTGCTGGGAAAGATATGCTGGAAAGAAGAACTCAATCAGTTAGAAAGTACAGACTGAGGTCACAGTGGAGGTAGTTGAAATCCCCTTTCACTTAAAACAGTATTGTATTTATTCATTTATTTGTCTTTTTCTTCACCTTAACTCTTGGAGGGCAGGGTACCTGCCCTAATATTATTCATATCTCTGTCCCTAATTCCTAGCACAATGTCTAGTTTATTGTACATAATAAATAAATTTAGTTGCCTCTCGGAGGTGGCTACTATATCCATGTTACCTGTGAAAAAACCACAAGTCTGCTTCACCCAAGTAGTGTAGTAGAAAATAGTAGAATGCAGAATGCCAGAGCTGCGATTTGAACCTGTCTTTTTAAAAAAAAGTTTTTTAGGGGCACCTGGGTGGCTCAGTCGGTTGAGCATCTGACTTTGGCTCAGGTCATGATCTGATGCTCGTGGGTTTGAGCTCCATGTTGGGCTCTGCGCTGATAGCTCAGAGCCTGGAGCCTGCTTCAGATTCTGTCTCCCTCTCTCTCTGCCCCTCTCCCACTCTGTCTCTCTCTTAAAATAAACATAATAATAAAAAAAATTTTAATGTTTATTTATTTTTGAGGGAGAGAGAGAGACAGAGCATGAGTGGGGGAGGGGCAGAGAGAGAGAAGGAGACAGAATCTGAATCAGGCTCCAGATTCTGAGCTGTCAGCACCGAGCCCGACATGGGGCCCAAACTCCTCTGCCATGAGATCATGACCTGAGCTGCAGTCGGACGCTTAACCAACTGACCTACCCAGGCACTCCCTCAAGTCTTTTCCAACTTCATCCATAGTGGGGTCCCACCGTGACTAAGGTGCATCCTTCCTGCCTGCTTCAGAGGGCTCTAGAGAATGGCTCCCTACCTAGCAACCAGTCCTAGGGTGGAAAACTTCACAGCTAGACTTCTTTAATGATCCCTGGGAGTGGCAGAGCCAGATGGGAGGAGGGCCCCTGGAAAGGAGAGTTCCTGGAAGTACTGCATCCAGGAATAAATTGTTGGGGGGTAGGGTGGGCAGGGAGTCAGGTTCCTCAGAGGAACACTACATTGTAATAATACCAATCCTCTATTTCGGTTTCTGCGTGCCAGGCATTGTCCTATGTGATTTACGAGCACTATGTCCTTTTAATGCTCACAGTTCCATTAGATGGATATTGTTATCTGTTTTACATATGAAAGAATGCAGGCTGAGAGGCCAAGCAACTTGCTCTAGGTTACACAACAAATAGGTGATAAAGCTGAGATTGCAGCTCAAATGTTTGTGTCCCCCAAACCTTCATTTTCAGCATTCTGCTAGCCCTAGGTTATAACAGCTTGGCTGAGGCTGGGTGCATTGTAAGAAGGCTCTAAGGGGAAATTGCCCTCCCTGGATTCCAGCAACCAGGAATAAGGTACAGAAAACCATGCAGCTTGAGCCCTGCTAGGTTAGGGGGTCATGGAAAGACATATTATTGATTTTTTTTTTTTTTTTTTTTTTGGCTTACTGCGGGGAGCTTGGAAGATTTGAAACCAGCCATTCCAGTTTCTGAATCTGTGTTCACAGCACATGATGTCTTTATACTCTTAACCTAGAAATGGTAGAGTTATTTTGGGCACAAAGCAAGAGCTGTGGCTTTAAAAATATGCCACTGTATTTATCTCTTCCGCTCCAAAATTACTGAAAATTAGCCCAGCTGTGGCCTGAGGCAACAAATAGCCACAAAATCTCCTTCCAGATCACGCAGCCACTGCCCCCCTCAACCCCCCAAGCAGGCGGTTCACCCAGGAGTGGCACTCTCTGGGGAGTGGATTCAGACCAGCCCGTCTGGCTTCATGCTCACATCATCCCCTCCCTGCCACTCTAGGGGTCAGACTGCTAGGCCTGTGAGTGAGCTCAACTCTGTCTCCTCCCTCATCCCCAAGGCTTCACAGAAATAAAATAATAATAACAAATCAATTATTGAGCTGGAGAGTCCGAGCCAAAAGAATTTTTCAGTTTTATTACCAAATCCCTGTGTGATTCAGGGCAAAAGACCTTGCTGTAATTAAGCCTTCAGTTCCTTACCTATAGAATGGAAAACTCTTTTTTTTTTTTCAAAGTAGGCTCCCTGTCCAGCACAGGGCCCAATGTGGGGCTTGAACCCACAACCCTGAGATCAAGACCTGAGCTGAGATCAAGAGTTAGACGCTCCACTGAGCCACCCAGGCACCCCGGAAATCCTTTTTTATAACAATTATTTTTTATAATTATTACTTATTATAGGGAATATATGTGTGTGTGTGTGTATATACATATAAATGCAAATGCAAAATGCTTCATAAAATGCTTGACCTTTAATAAGCAATTTATCAGTATTCCCTAAGTGACTGAATCTTCTGCTCCTCTGATCTTACTAACAAGTAAAATGTAATGAGTTTTTACTTTGTGTCATGCACTGTTTTATATTCCATAAGGATAATTACATTTAATCCTGCAAAAACCCTGTGAAGTGCTATTATCTCCTTTACACATGAAAACTGAGATACTAAATGATTTGCTAGACATCACATAATATATACGCTGTAGCCATATTTAAACCTACTATTCTGATTATAGAGCCTCAGGTCCTAACAGAGAACACGCAGTGTATTTTTACATTGTCTTGTTTCCTCGGAAAATTCTTTCCACTGACTTTTGAAGGCCTAGGAAGTAGTGGAGAAATGGTGGAAATGCTAGCCCAGGTAGTTGGAGCTTTCTCCCCCTCTCTCTGATCCTGAACAGGATTTGGGTTGCAGACTGCGGTTCTCCTGTGTTTTGTGGGCTGTAATTACTCCGATTAACATTGCCCAATTCATAAAGGCTGAGTGAGGGAGAGGAGGCGGAGCTTGTTCGGGCAGCCCACAGCCCCACAGATGGTAGGATGGGGGTGGGGTAGAGCTAGGGATGCTTTACAGCCAGGTCTTTCAGCAGGTTTGATGGCGGATGGTTTTTGCCTTTTGGTCAGACTGAGCGTGTATGATTCTACAATCTGCTAGGTTCTGCTAAAACACACACACACACACACACACACACACACACACACACACACACACACACACGAGAGACAGATGAAATGGTTGCTTAAGACGGTGCAAACAAAATCGGAGCTGCTTGAGGCTATAGTGGCAGGCTCCGGTGGGGAGAGGAGTCAAGGAAGGGGGAGAAGTGGGATGTCCCTGCGCAGAACGCCTGCATGTTCACCTGCAAACCCAGAATCTGCAGAACCTTCTGTGCTGTGACTTTTCCCTGGGCAGCCAGAAGTAGCAGCGGCAGCCCCAGCCAGAGAATGAGCAATCCAGGGGAGCTGTCTGGCTGGGCCGGAAATGGCTGTAATCATTTAATAGCTTTTGCTGGCTGCACTGACCTAGCGGAGTGGGCGGTAGGCAGGCTCCAGAGTGCTGTCTGGAAAGATAGCCCGGGCTTTAATCAAAATGATGGGTTTTCTGGAGGCTCTTTATTAACCTTAGGACTAAATCCCAAAGATGGAAACAAAGGGATGAATGGGGTGGTAAGGGGAGGGCTGAAACCTGCAGAATGGGCTGTGATTTTCCTGAGCTTGTCACTGCTGCATCCGTGCCCCGCCCCCAGCCTCTGTTCTTCTTTCAGCTGATTCTAGCTTAGGGGTTCCTGCCTGCATCTCTGTCTCTCAAATGGTGGCAAAACAAATCTACCAAAGTAATCGCTACATTTGTATAATGCTTCAGGGTTTTCAAAGGGCCTTCAGGTACAGCTCAGCATGTGGTGGAGTTAAGACTGCCTAGGTTCCATCCGGTCCTAGGCTCTTCCACTAAGTAACTGGGAGATCATTGATCCTTAGTCTCTTCTTTTATAAAACAGACATACCTATAAAACAGACATGGATATTGGCAATATTTACTTCGTCTGGTTCTTGTGAGGAGCAGAAATTATATTGCACACAGGTCTGCTTACCCTGTGCCACGCACATAGGAAGAGTACAGAAAATGTTAAATACATCCAGAATCCTGTGGTGTAGACAGCAAGGTGATCATCTCCATTTTATGGATAAGAAAACTGTTTCAGAAGTACTTATGCAAATTGCCCAGGACTTTGTATTATGAATGATAGAGGTCAGGGCAAGCTCTCAAGTTCAGAAGAGCAAAAAGCAAGGTGAACAGAGGAAAAGAGAATGCGACCCCCCCTACCCCCCCCCCCCCCCAGCATACTCCAGCCTGTGACCCTCCAAGAGCTTTCCTCAAAGTACTATCCTTGGTCAAAATGACTTGGTGTTATTCTGTTGGGGAAAATTAATGTAAATCAGAAAAATCTCTTCTGGCCTCAGCTGACTGCCCAGAGCTGTTCAGAATAGGGTTGGGGGTGAGTTCACAAGGCTGGCATTTGCTGCACTCTGTTCAGGACCTTCCCCACTATGTGCTTTGGCAAACCCACTCATTCCCAGTCCCCGAGGCCAAACTCTGGCCACAGTTCCTTTATAAAACAGTAAAGTTGGATGTTGCCAAAAAAGACCCTGGGCAGTGCCTAAGAGAAGTGTCCAAGGTGGCTTTATAGGATTAAATGAAGTGGCTAGCTACCTTCAGAGGGCAGGGGTTTTGTTGTTGCTGTTGTTGTTTTTTGTTTTTGTTTTTGGTGCAAAAACGTGATTTTATTAAAGTATGGGGACAGGACCTGTGGGCAGAAAAAGCTGCCAGCAGTTTTGTTTTGTTTTTTTTTTAAGTTTATTTATTTATTTTGAGAGAGAGAGAAAAAGTGTGAGTGGGGGAGGGGCAAAGAGAGAGAATCCCAAGCAGGTTCTGCGCTATCAGTACAGAACCCAAAGCCCAATTCGGGGCTTGAACTCACAAACCATTAGATCCTGTGGTGTAGACAGGAAGGTGATCATCGTGACTTAATCTGAAGTCAGATGCTTAACCAAATGAGCCACCCAGTTACCCCAGAGGGCAGCTTTTTAAGTTGGAGATCTTTATGCATTTTAAAAAATATGTATGTTGTTCTGACTTTTTTTTTTAATTTTTTTTTAAACGTTTATTTATTTTTTTTGAGACAGAGAGAGACAGAGCATGAACGGGGTAGGATCACAGAATCTGAAACAGGCTCCAGGCTCTGAGCTGTCAGCACAGAGCCCGACACGGGGCTCGAACTCACAGACCGTGAGATCATGACCTGAGCCAAAGTCGGCCACTTAACCGACTGAGCCACCCAGGCGCCCCTGTTCTGACTTTTAAATGTATTCCTACCTGTGGTGGAGAAATCAGCCAATACCAAAAAAAGGGGAGGAGGCAAAACCATTTACTGTAATTATGATTATATTCTATTAAAGCTTTTATTTATTTATTTTTTTAATGTTTATTTATTTTTGAGAGAGAGACAGAGCGTTAGTGGTGGAGGGGCAGAGAGAGAGGGAGACACAGAATCCAAAGCAGGCTCCAGGCCCCGAGCTGTCAGCACAGAGCCCAATGTGGGGCTTGAACTCACAAACTGTGAGATCATGACCTGAGCTGAAGTCAGACGTTTAACCGACTGAACCACCCAGGTGCCCCTCTATTAAAGCTTTTAAATCCCATTGGCTTGTAATCTGAATGTCAGGGAAGGACTCTGCCTAAGGATCCAGACCCCCACCTGCTTGGTATATGCCTGAAATCCCCTTTCTAGGCTCTGATAGAGTCTTAAAGTTTATTTATTTTTTATTTATTTTGAGAGCGAGAGATGCTGGGGGTTGGGGGATGGGCAGAGAGAATCCCAAGCAGGCTTCACACTGTCAGTGCAGAGCCCCATGCTGTGCTTGAACTCACCAACTGTGAGATCATGACCTGAGCCAAAATCAGGAGTCGTAAAATTGACTGAGCCACCCAGGTGCCCCTCCCCCCCATGGAGTCTTGACTTCATGTCAGTCTTGGCCTTGCCAGTGAGCTAGGTTCCCTAGGACCATAGGGGAGGGACTTGTGGGAAGTCACAGGAGGGGGAAAAGGAAAAGAGGAAACATTCCCTGGATTGACTATTTGCTGGTACTGGCCCTGGTATCTCTTCCTTTCTCATCTTCTTTAAAGGGGAGTATTTCCTTGATCCTGCCCCCAAAGTCACAGCATTTTATAGGTGAATATGGCCAAGGGGCTTTAGTGCTCTTGGTCAAGAGGGACTCAAGATTAGGAGGTCAGTAAGTGTTGTTCGTCAGATTCTGAAGCTCTTATTTCACCTGAATGAGCCCTCAAAGATGTTTGCTTACACATGAACCAGAACAGGTTAGTCACAATCGTCTGTAAGGGACTCTAGAAACCAGATTTCCTTCTGCTCTGCAGAAGCTGGATATGAGGAAGATGCACTGGAATGGATCTCTGATCGCTTCTTGGAGTTAAGGCTGAGTCAGACCAACCAAGACTCCCCGCAAAGGCCAAGAAGCTCAGTGACATGTAAAAGAAACTCATTAACTCTTAGCAGTCCTGCTGTGAGGGGCTCCCTTGTCCAACAGACCTAGCCTTTAATGTCCTTTAATTCTGCAAGATAAAGACATCTCTGAGCTCTGCATCTCCAGATGACAGTCCTGAGGCCTCATGCAGAGTCCTGGCTGTGGTTGGGAAAAATTTCCATCCTGGGCTATGTGAGAGACCCCAGAGTGGTATTGAAACCCAGTTTTCCTAGATGACAAATCCCGGCTTTTAAACACCTGCCTTGCTTTTGTCTCCATCTCTCAAGGACAAGGTCTGTATGTTAAAGGTAAACAGGCAGATTCTGGCTGAGTTCAGTTGCAGATTTATCTCCGATGGCTAAAGAAATTAGTCTTAGTCTCAGAGAAAAAGCACCCGTGGCCCCCGTGTCCACAGAGCTGTAAAGTTCACTCTGCCAGGGGAAGCATGTTGTAGGGAAAGAGATTTGGGGGAGAGATGAAAGTTCCTTGCTTCTTTTCCCTACTGCCTGCTGGTACTTGAGCTAAATTTGCAATATATTCTTAACCTGCCTTCCTAGCCCCAAGAGCTGTGCCATATATAGTTGCCCATATGTGGTTCAATTTATTGGGCTCTTACGTTGTGCTGGCGATCAGGCTTAGCACTTTACACACATCACTTCACTGTCTTTAGGGACAAGCAGCAGTGAGTGCAGTCAGTGGAGGGCTGTTGGATCTGTTGGAGGGCCTGCTGCTTCTCCTACCAGTCCTTGAATTCACCCACCCAGCAAGTATTTATTTAAACCCCTGTTATGGGCCAGGAATTGTGCTAGACTCTGCTTAGGTAGTGGTGAATGAAGCAGATACCTTTTCTGCCTCTCTGGATGTTACAGTGACAGATGGAGGTGAAGGACATTGCTGCTTGGCCGGGAGGGTCATAGAACACCTCAGTGAGGGGGTTACATTTGAGCACAGACTTGAAGAATGAGGAGTCCTGCTAAGAATGGAGGGGAGATCATTCTAGGCAAAAGGAAACTGTGTGCGTACAGGCCTTGAGGCAAAAACAATCCCAAGAGGAGTCTGAGGACCCAAAAGAAGGCCTGTGTGGCCAGAGGATAGTGGTGAGAGGGAGTCTTGGAGATGAGACTGGAGAATAAAAAATATCAGATTATTGAAGGGCCTTATATACCATGTTAGGGAGTTTGATTTTTATTATTTTGTTAAGGCAGTAGAAAGCCTCTGAGTAATTTTAAGCAGAGGAGTGATGTAATCTGCTTTCTATTTTTAAAGAATTTTACTGTATGTATGCTATATTTCAGTTTTTAAAAAAGGGAGAAAAACTTAAGGAGTAAAGATGACTCTGGCTCCTGGGTGGAGGGCTAGAGAGAAGCAAAAGTCAAAGCAGGCTGGACAAGGAAGAGCCTGTTGCTATAATTCACATTCAAGGTAATGGTGCCCTGAAAAAAAGGTAGTGACAGTTCATATGGAGAGAAAAGGACAAAGTCAAGGTATATTTAGGAGGCAGGAATGACAGATCTTGATATACGTTAAGTGGAGAATGGAGAATAGGGAAAAAAAAAATGGAAGTTTCTGGCTTGAGCATTAAGGTGAATGGAATGCCATTTATTGAGACTGGAGAGATTTAGAAAGGAATAGATGAGAGGAATCTAGAGTTCTTTCTGCTTGACATGTCCCATGAGACTTTCAAGAATAGATATAGGATGGGCATTTGGAGACATGAGATTGGAGCACAGAGGGATATAGTCTCTAAATATAAATCTATATCTCATCAGCATATTTGGACAGTACATGTACTGATGGACATGGCTGAGACCTCGAAAGGAGTGAAGAGAAAGAAGAAGGTACAGTGCCAAAAGAGGAGAATGGTTTGATAAGGAACTCATAAAAACAAGTGTCTCCCAAAGCGGCGGACAGATGCCCCTGAGAGGTTCACTACATTGCAGACTAAAATGTGACCACTGGCTTTGGCAATAATGTGATTAGTGAGCTTGACATGAGCAGTGTTAGAGAAGTAGTGTCTAAGAATGCCAAATGAGAGAAGATAGGTAAGGGACAGGTCGGGAGATGGAAATGGCAGATGTAGAGAATCTGAAACTGTAATTAAATGTAAATGGTTTATCTTGCAGAATTTTTCAGGATTCCAGCCCAGGAGCAGTGTCAGATACATGCATGCTACTGTGATGTCAAATGGTTTCAGTGTCGTGGCCGCTGGGATTACTTTACACAGAAAGACTATTACTCTTCCTCTCTAGATCTGACCTCTACTCTTCTAGAAGTCATCCATATCCTTTATCATGTGTCTTCCAGCTAGATTCTTGGGGAGGTCTTGCATTGAAAACCCCTGTGGATACATCATAATTTCCCCCTACCCAGGGCAAATTTCATCTCTCCTCTGGAATCTCCTTTGACTTTCTCAAGTATAATTAGTAATTTTTTCCTCTGGAATCCCATAACACTTCTTGTGTACCTTGGTGATTACATTTATCCAGTTGCCTTATAATTGCTTGAGTGTCTGTCTCAACTAGACTCTGAGCACACTGAGGGAGGGGGCTGGGTTTGGAAAGTAAGTTTGGCTCCCAGTGCTTTACCCAAACAGGACTATATTTACAACAGGATTCCATTCTTCTATACTAGGTAGCATCCCTCTATACCCACACATCTTTCCATCTCTTCTCTGCTTCATCCCATCACCCCTCAAGGTTATTGTGATACAGTTAGGATCAAATAGTTTTTTCTACTAATTCATCTTTTGTTTTGGACAAAGTAGGTGTCAAAATACATTTGTAGCCAAAGTTTTCTGTAATCACACACTAATTTGCTGCTGCTTATGCTGCAGCTGCTGCTGCTTCCTTCCCCCCCCACCCAACCTCCTCCTTCTTCCTCCCCCTATCTCCCTGCCTCCCCCCACCACCTTCTTCCATCATGTACCTGTGGTTTAGGTTTTTCACCCATTACCTGAAGACAATTAAAGTATTTTGAGTATAATTGCAGACAAAGGTTCTGAAATCCTTTGGCGGTTCTTAGTTTGGGGGAGTCGGGGGACGGGGGTGTTGTCCAGGTACCACAGAATCTACTTATGTCTACAGCTGCCTTTTATGTTACCATCATTATTGAGACCTCCATTTAAAAAATTCTAACAGAGAACTCAGGAGACCCCAGAGGTCCTTAGAACTGGTTTGAGAAAACAGTAGTGTCTACCCAAAATGAGATTCAAGTATTTCAGTTTGTGATTACAATAACAAATGCCCAGGGCTTCTTTCATTGTAGAAAGACTACAAAAAGTTAATTAACAGCACTAATTGTTCCAGGGAATGCCCTGTTTACAATAGCTCTTACAACCTCAGGACTTTTGGTTCTTTGTTTCTTTTTATGAAAAAGATTCTCTTTAATAATATTTTTTTTTTCTTTTTACTGAGGTATAGACATATAACATTATATTAGTTTCAGGTATACAATATAATGATTTGATAGTTGTATACATTATAAAATGATCACCACATTAAGTCTAATTGACATCTGTCACTATAGTTACAAAAGAATTTTGTTTGTGTGTATGTATGTGTGATGAGAACTTACAGATCTCTCTTGGCAGCTTTCAAGTAAGCAGTATCATCACCCAGGTGATTAAGAGTCTGACTCTTGATCTCAGCGCAGGTCATAGTTTCAGGGTTGTGAGTTCAAGCCCTGCATTGGGCTCTGCACTCTCAGTGGGGAGCCTGCTTGGGATTTTTCTCTCCCACTCTCTCTGTGCCTCCCCTGTTTGCACATGCTCTCTCTCAAAATAAATAAATAAATAAGTTTAAAAAAAGAAAATAATTGGGGTGCCTGGGTGGCTCAGTCAGTTAAGCGTCCAACTTTGGCTCAGGTCATCATCTCATGGTTTATGAGTTTGAGCCCTGCATCAGGCTCTACACTGTCGGCACAGAATTTTAAAAAAAGAAAGGAAGGAAGGAAGAAAGGGAGAAAGGAAGAAAAGAGATGCTTTTTAAAAAACAAACAAACAAACAAACCCAGAAACAATCATCACCATGCTGTATGTTAACATCCCAGTGACTTATTTATAACTGGAAGTTTGTACCTTCTGACCACCTTCACCCATTTCACACATACCTGTCCCCTTCCTGCCGCTGGCTACCACTAATTTGTTCTCTGTCTCTATGAGCTTGGCTTTTTGTTTTTGGTTTTGTTGTTACTGTTGTTTTTTAAATTCCACACATAAGTGAGATCATACATTATTTGTCTTTCTCTTTCTGACTTATGTTGCTTAGAATAATGCCCTGAAATTTCATCCATGTTGTTGCAAACGGCAAGATTTCATTCTTCTTATGGCTGAATAATACTCCATTATATATATTGTCAAACATAAATAAAATCGCCAGTTATTTTGCCAACAAAATGAGTTTATTAGGGAATAGCAGAGGAATGCAATTTGGACAAATGGTGGTAAACCACAGGCAAGTCCTAAGAGACTAAGGAAAGGTCACCTCTTACTAGGTTTTAGGAGGAAATTGGGGAGGGTTGTTTTGATCAAAATTCTTTGGAAAAGAACAAGAGTCTGACATCTGTGGTGGTTTCTCTTTGGCTTCAGGTGGTGGTTATTGTGTTGTTGCTGGGGCAGGAAAAGATTGTCCTTTTTTTGTCTTACAAGCAGGTGATAAAAGTCCTGTGTGAAAAGTATCTTTGTCAAGATAAGAGTTACCTTCCTTCTTCTTGTTGGTAGTGCGGGCTTCCAGGAGTGGTATGTGTGTGAGAGATCCCCCTTCCAGGCTTCCTGACTCCATTATTTTTTTTTTTTAAAGTAAGCTCTACTTGCAACATAGAGCTTGAACTCACCACCTAGAGATGGAGAGAGTCACATGCTCATGGATTAAGCCAGCCAGGTGCCCATCCTGACTCCATTAAATGAGGTTTTCTTTACTCATTTTTACAATACATGCCACATTTTCTTTATCCATTCTTCCATCTACGGACACCTAGGTTGTTTCCATATCTTGGCTATTGTAAATAACGCCACAGTGAACACAGGAGTGCACATATCTTTTCAAGTTAGTGTTTTCATTTTCTTTGGATCAATACCCAGAAGTACAATACCCAGAATTACTAGATTGTATGGTATTTCTATTTTTAATTTTTTGAGGAATCTCCACACTGTTTTCCATAGTGGCTGCACCAGTTTACATTCCCACCGACAGTGCTCACAGGTTGCCTGTTCTCCACGTCCTCACCAGCACTTGTTATTTCTTGTCTTTTTGACGATAGCCATTCTGACAAGTGGGAAATGGTATCTCACTGTGGTCTTGATTTGCCTCTCCCTGATGATTAGTGATAACTGGGCAACTTTTCATGTACCTTTTGGCCATTTGTATGTCTTCTTTTTTAAAAAGCCTATTCAAATCTTCTGCCTGTTTTTAAAATCAGAGGGTATATTCTTTTGCTGTTGAGTTGAATGAATTCTTTATATATTTTGGATATTAACCACTTATCAGATATGTGATTTACAAGTATTTTCTCCCATGCAGTAGGTTACCTTTTCATCTTGTTGATGGTTTAGTTTGTTGGGCAGCAGCTTTTTAGTTTGACGTAGTGTAGTTTGTTTATTTTGCTTTTATCGCTTTTGCTTTTGGTGTCAGATTCACAAAGACTCACCTCAAGGAGCTTACTGCCTATGATTTCTTTGAGGACTTTTATGCTTTCAGGTCTTATGTTCAAGTCTTTAATCCATGTTGGAGTTTATTTCTGTGCATGGTGTAAGACAGGGGTCCGGTTTCATTCTTTTGCACATAGACGTCCAGTTTTCCCAAAACCATTTACTAAAGAGAATGTCCCCTCCCCACTGTATATTCTTGCCTCCTCTGTGGTAAATTAATTGACATATATGCATGGGTTTACGGCAGGGTCCTCTATTCTGTTTCAATGATCTAAGTGTCTGTTTTTATGCCAATACTATACTGTTTGATGACTATAGCTTTGTAATATAGCTTGAAATCAGAAAGCATGATGTCTCCAGCTTTGTTCTTCCTTCTCAAGATTGCTTTGGCTGTTGGGGCGCCTGGGTGGCTCAGTCATTTGAGTGTCCGACTTCGGCTCAGGTCATGATCTCACCATTAGTGGGTTCATGCCCCACGTCAGGCTCTGTGCTTACAGCTCAGAGCCTGGAGCCTGCTTCGGATTCTGTGTCTCCCTCTCTCTCTCTCTCTGCCCTTCCCCCACTCATGCTCTCGCTCTCTCTCTCTCTCTCCCTCAAAAATGAATAAACATTACAAGAAATTTTTTTAAAGATTGCTTTGGCTATTTAGGGTCTTTTGTGGTTCTGTACAAATTTTAAGATTTTCTATTTCTGTGAAAAATACCATTGGAAATTTGGTAAGGATTGCATTGACTCTATAGTAATATTAATTCTTCCAACCCCTGAGCACAGAATATCTTCCCATTTATTTGTGTCATTTCTTCAGTTTTTTCCATAAACATGTTAGAGTTTAGAGTACAGGTCTGTCACCTCCTTGATTAAATTTATTCCTAGTTCTTTTGTTGCCTGTTCTGCTTTAACCCAGTACATTTTCCATCCCATTCCCAGGCAAAATAATCACGACCACATTCTTTAGGAAATTCTGCACAAAGAACCAAAAATATGTCCCTAGAAAATTAGACCTCCAGACCCGTGGTGAGAAAATCTGCCTTCCTGATTGTTTCCGAACACTGACCTTGCCCTCAGGCTCAAAGAAATAAGCCCTGATTTCTTGGGGGGCGGGGGAGCCAGGGTTGTCTGTGCAGCTTCCCCTGTATTCTACCCACTAGCATGACCTGGAAGGCGTGTGCTGACTCTTACTGACTTGGGATGTTTTGTCTTTCAGAACCAGAGGCAGGAGAAGTGTCCCCTCCAGTGGGTGCTGGTGTCAACAGCAACAGCTGGACCTTTAAATACGGACCAGGCAACCCCAAACAATCTGGTCCCGGTGAGTTGCCAGACAAATTCATTATCCCAGGATCTCCTGCAATCATCTCCATCCGGCAGGAGCCTGCTAACAGCCAAATTGACAAAAGTGACTTCATAACCTTCGGCAAAAAGGAGGAGACCAAGAAAAAGAAGAAAAAGAAGAAGGGTAACAAGACCCAGGAAAAAAAAGAGAAAGGGAACAGCACGACTGACAACAGTGACCAGTGAGGTCATCTCATGGAAACAAGCCACTTAGCCAGTTTTTGTAATAATGGCAAATCTCTCCCATGTAGCAACTCCCCACTCCCTTCTCCCGTCTCCATGAGCCCTCTCTTATAGACCTCAGAAATCTGCAGAAAGTTCCCTGTGTCTGTGTAGATCACATTTAAGAGGTTTTGTCTTAAAAGCTTTACTAAGTCTGGTGTTAACTCTTTCTCTCCACTCTGGCTTGTTTTCAGAACCTAAAAAGCAGACCCAAGTTTCCTTTCTCCTCCGCCGCAAAGGAGAAGCTTCCCAGCCCCGCCAGTGAGAGGTTGGACTCTCTGCCCTGTGCTCCGGGGATCCTGTCTTGATGACACTTGCAGGGCAGGCTCAAAGGTTTTGAGATTGAGCAGCTTGGGTGTCTGTGGCCACTGGGTTTGTGTGGTTACCGTGGGCGTGTGAGTGCCAGACATTGGCTGGGATGGGCCAGATGAGACTAGTTGGTGCAAGGAGGGCCGGGAACCAAAGGCAAAGAAACAGTGGGAGTTGCCAATCCAGGGGGAACGTGAACTAAAAGGGACCAGACTTTCTAAATCTTACAACTCAAGAGGCACTGGCCACCCTCTCGCAGACAAAACCACCCCTGCCGACAAGGCTTTGGGCATCCTCAAGTCTGTTGGCTGTGGTGTCATTATGCCTAAAACCTGCATTACACCTACAAGCCAACAGTTCAGTGTTGAACGGGGCCAACCAGGGCACCAGAAGCAGATCTGATGTGTTTGCTGTGCGTCCTTGTGCTCACTTTATCAAAAATTCTTTTGCACACAATGTTTATGAAAAGGCTAGATCCTTTTCCAACACATATGCAAAAGCAGAAGCGAAAGAAAACCCCAACACCTCACTTTATGCTGTTTGTTGTTTGATAGATTTATTTAAAAAAGAGAAAATCTATGACTATAAATCTTTAAAGAGAAATATGACGAGTCCCCCCTCAACTCCTCAAAAGAGAATCCAGTCTACAGCCATTTAAATGATCATTGCTGCTACAGAAGTGCTTTAAGAGAATTGCCTGAAACATCTGTATTATACCGGCCACCTGCCAATCACAGCTTTACTCTTTCAGGTCACTCTGGGGCTGCCTCTTGCATGTATTAATTACTAAATAAAAGGATCTTTCTCTGTCTCTTTTCTAAGAAACAATTACGTGCACTTTGAATACACAGTACCTTCTCTAGCCAACTATATCAAGACCCCGAAATTGAAGAAAAATAATTGTTTTCTCATACACACAGTGAGCCGACTTTCCAATCCTCGAATTCTGTGATTTGTCTTGGTGTGCCAGCCCACACCTTCTCTTTGGTTTAGTTTTCCTTTTTTAGAACACTCTGAATTGCTAATCTTGCTGACACCTATGATGTTACCTGAAATCAATCTCCCATATGTATGCTGTATGCTATTATAAGACTCCTGAAATATACTTACTCTGTGCTTGTGTATGTGAATGTTAATGCAACTATACCTAGAGTGAACTTTAAGCTTTATTGTTGAATGTAATTCCATTATATTTCCTTTTGTACACCTGTGAAAAAGTGGAGTAGTGTTTTTTTAACCATTGTTAATCAGCTTTTGTGTATGAAAGACACAGTAAAATTTCTTTCTTAAATCAAGACACTGGTGATTCAAGGAATTTTATTTATGGTCAGCCAAGAGCTGTCTCTTGCCAAGACTCCCACTGGCAAGGGAATAGATAGAGCTGTTTTTTTCTAGTAACAATTCTGGAATGAATACCGTGGTTATTCCCTGAGGGTATGCAAGCACAAAATTTACCAATCTGACCTCTCTGAAGTCACAGAATGCTTTGAAATTATAATGACATCTGGAATATCAGCTCATAGCGAAGAATAAAATTTACTGTCACCTTAAATAAGAAATTTTAATTTTGTTAAAATGTACAATTTAGAAGTTTAATTACATTATCTTTTAAACGTTATCATAAAAGGTAGGAGTCTGTTATTAAAACAAAAACATTAAATCTAAAAAAAAAAAAAAAGCCTGTTCTGTCTGCTTTTAGCTTCATTCTCCCATATTTTGAAGGGTGTGTAACTTCAGCTCTGCAGGATTGCATGGGGTAAAACTTGTTGCCAACACATGTGAACCATTGCTACATTGTAGGTTGTGATCATTTTGCCCCACTGAAACCCATGTATCTGACCTTACGTGCCTTTTGAATACTAGGAGAATCGGGCTAATTTATTAATGATGATAATTATGATGTATCTGTACAGCACTTTTTACATTTGCGAAGTGCTTTCCAGTCCATGTTAGTTACTAGTTATTACAGCTGTAAGGATAAAACACGCCATGTGGATTCATTTTTAATTGGTGCTATTGGTATTTATTCTGTTATTGCTAATAAATGGAAAATGGTGGTATGAAAGAAATGGTGGTCATTTCTCAGTATAAGAGTAGGAGAAAATAGAACGCTGATTATCATTAGCTGTTATTTTTGAAGAAGTTTGCACTATGACTCTTAGAGTATTGCTCTCTGGCTATCTCCCTGGCTGTGTTTATCACTAAGGCAAAACGCTCGATGGAATCAAGACTCAGACTCTACAGTATTACTAGAAAGGGCAGTCAGGAGGCTTCGGGGTCACTTCCCAATACACTGTTTCTGTCTTCTCTAGTAAGAATTGCAACAAACCAATTTTTTATCCCTAGAGCCTTCCAGTCATCTTATTCATTACGTGTTTAGCCTTTGCTCTTCTCTCCAGTTGGGCAAATAATGCCCCCAGGAAATAAAATTTTATGCATGCAGGGCATATGGTAGCCACTGTATGAAGTAGGTTCAGTTCACAGTCTATATTCCGTAACAAATAGATCTTCCTTTTGTAGTTAAATTTGGTGAGCAGTTATTCTCAGCTGGGAGCAATTTTGCTTCTCAGGGGACGTTTGGCAACATCTGGAGACATTTTTGGTTTTGCTACTTGGGTGGAAGTTCTTCTGGCATCTAATGGGCAGAGGCCACAGATGCTGCTAAGCACCCTATAAGGCACAAGACAGCACCCCGCAGCGAAGAGTTTTCCAGCCCCAAATGTCAATAGTACCAAGATTGAAAAATATTGAAACAGAATGAGCGTATAATTTGTTGTTGAATCTATTTTTGAGATCGAAAGGGAACACCATTAATAATTGGGATACAAGATTTAAGCTGGGCTTAAATCCCAGTTTGCCTTGTATGGTGACTCTACTTACAGAAAGAAAGAGAAATTGACATTACACTAGATCTTAACTGGAATATAAATAAAAAGTTGGGAAAAAGAAAGAAAAGAGAAAGAAAAAAGTAGAGGAAAGAAAGAAAGAAGAAAGAAAAAGAAAGAAAGAAAAAGCAAGCAAGCCAGTACAGCTCTATAACTTGTTAGCTGGGGAACCTTGGGCAAACCACTATGTCTCTCAGTTTTTCAGCCTCTGTTTCATCATCTGTCAAATGGGAATAATTCTAGTACAGACCTTATAGATTTGTGGGGAAGATACAGCAAGATAACCTCAAAAAGGTTTTAGCACAGTTTCTGGCTCACTGCTAGATAGTTGTTATTATTAATAATCCTTTTCTTCCATCTCCTCACCCTTTTTCAGAAATTTAGCTGTTACACTCAGGACAATTTTCCTATTGATTAAAATGTGAGTGACAGATTATAAAACATAAACTTTGCAATAAAAATATTTTTACTCCTTCATATTTTTGCTCACCTCTGAAGGAAAAGAGGTGAAGTGAGTTTCCTAACTCTTTACTTATTTCTATCCTGAATAATGAGGTTTCTAAGTGGTCAAGCAACCATTCTGTTTACAGCTGTTCCACGTCAATGATCTGAAAGCCAGAGATCAAAGGGTTTAGAAGTCACTTTGCATGTTCAAATGAATAAATTCCACATGAGCTTAAGTACAACAACTTAAGAAAGAGAAGAGTTACCTCCACAACTTCTTTTGGCGAATGGGCAACTCAGGAACAAACCAAGTTTCTCTCTCTTAAGACTTCTTGATGTGGGTCTTTTAGAGAGAATGCAGGATTCATGCTTTCGAAGAATTACAATTCATCAAATTTTAAAGGATAAGGTTCCCCGGTGAGTGTTCAGAGCCTTTGCTGTTGGCTTTTAGGCTAAAGTCAGATTCTAAGTAAGTTGCAAGATGTCATATTAGTATATTTTATGTTTTATAAATTCAGAACTCAAAGCACAAATGTAGTTGACCAAACACTAAATCAATTCTAATATTAAATCCAGATTTTCGAGCCACGAAAACAAGAGGCATGCTAAAACAAACACATAAAAAACTACAGATAAGCTTCCTTAGGATTTGAAAGCCCCAAGAGCTTTCCTAAATAAATGGCAAGTTGGCCTCTCCTTGACCCTCTTTCATCACTTTTGTATGTGTTTCCTCTTCTTGGAGAAAAAGCTGATCACATAATTTACCCCAGAATTCACTTGACTGTTGACTAGCAGGACATACACTTGCAACCTGAGATACCTCTCTGATTTTTATGCAGACACACATACACACACAGAGACCTTTCTGTTCTAATAAAGCAGGGGGCTTTAGCAAAGGAGCAATGTGCTCTTCTTCCTGGGAAGTTGGACCTAAGAGTGATCAGTAGCAACCCTATTGTCAGAACCCTTAGGTAAAGTGCTTGTTGGTTCCCATTTTCTCCATGGGGTTGATCCATGGGGAAATGCCTGCCGAAACATGAAATCTTAAAAGTTTTTTTGCCTCAAAAAAAATCTGAGTTTATCTCTAGGTTTAGGTTCCTGTGAGAAAGAGACTGCTCGATTTACTTCCATAGCATGGAGTCTAGTCTGCATAAAGAAATAAGGGAGATTAGGTAGTGAAAAACACAAAGCCCAGCAATTTGTTAGGTTATGCAATTATCCTGTGACTGGGGAATCATCAATCCTCAAAGAACATGAACAATTCAACCACTGAGCCAGCAGCTGGTCTTAGAGCAGAGCTCAACTGAGGCATAAACAGGCAGGAGACTTAATTAAACAGCTCCCATTTTTAAGGTCAGCTTTCACTAGTCTAACTTGATTTAATTTTATGTGACATTTGATTTTTATTATAAAAGTAATCCTGTTCTTTATAAATTAGAATCTTAACAATTCTCTCTCACACAAGTATCCAGTGTCAACACGTTCAGGTGTGTTTTTCCACATTTTTCTCACGTGCATGTGTGTGCATGCCCACAAACACACACCACACACACACACGCACGCACACACTCATAATTAGGAAGGAGACTTTAGTCAATGAGCATGGTGCTCTTCTCCCTTAGAAGTTGTGCCTAAGAGTGGTATGTAGCAACCCTATTGCCATAACCAGTTAGGTAAAATGTAGAAAATTAAACTTATGGGGGGCACCTGCCTGGCTCTGTCAGCAGAGCATGTGACTCTTGATCTTGGGGTTGTAATTGGGTATAGAGATTACTTACAAATTTAAAAAATCTTAAAAGAAAGTTAAACTTATGTGATATATGCATATCATATGCATAAGTGTAATTGTTTTCCTTTTCAAATTAAAAAAAAGATAAGCCATGCTCGTTACTCTGAAGCTTTTTTTTAAACTTACAGTAACATGGAGATTTCACCAGTTAACTCTAAATCACTTCTTTTAATTCCTGTACAAATTTCATATAATGGCCAGATGATAAGGTCATAATACATTCACCTTTTCCTTTATTAATGGACATTTAAGCTAACCCAAATTTTTGTGACTAGAAACAAAAAATGGCACTCATGTGCAATGATAATTTCAGTACCTGGGCTTTATAGTGTATCCCAAAGGGGAAATTTGGAAGGACTTTATGAACTTTATGTGACTCCCTCTAGAGTAGAATAACCCAGACCTCTGTCTGAACACATGCTCAGTTTCAGTACTCAACACTAAACTATGGCTCTGTTTATATAGATGAATGATGAAAACAGAAAAGACATTCACAAGAGAGACAGAAGTAAGGAAAATGTGCTTTCATTTACTTGCCCCAAATCATTTCTTGGGAGCTCCATTTCACCCAAAGACTTTTCTTCATCCAGTCACAGATTGAGGTGCACGTATGAAAGAGGGATCCTGGAAGACAGTTCAAATACTTGCTTAGGCCCATGCTATGTTAATATCATCTGGTTGAATATTGCACAGAAAGCAGTGTGATTTTCTTCAAGGTTGTTATATCCTAGCTGAGAAGTAGACATCTGCGGAACAGATTTCATTTTAAGAAAAATAAATTGTTTATCAATAATGACTCTGAGACAGCCACGGAATCAGGGTAGCCATTCATGTGTTAATCTCTCAGTTACAAAATCATCTGGATCACAGCTTTGAAAGGTCTTCCTCCCTAAATTATTGATATATATTGGCCTTTCAAGAAAGAATTACACTCCCGAGTCCTTAGGTTTATTCCATTCTCTAAGGCTAACAGCATTCATTATCCAGATGAAATACACATTTCTTCTCAACTGCGGGAGCTTTCCAGATCACTTTGCTCTTTGTCTTCCTCAGGCATACGGCCAATTTTCTGGGAGCCAGGGAGTCTGGAAGCTTCAGTCTTCCTTTCACACCTTTCAAAATGGCACAGTTAGCTTAGAGCCCAGTTGGAGGTCTCGTGGACTGGTTCTGGAACGTAGGTAGGTAGTGCAATGTTTGGGAGCAGGAGCTCGAACAGACAGTGCTAGGTCTAGCCTGGAAATGCCTGTAGGACGGAGAGGTGGTTTTCTGCAGGCTGAGCTTACATCAGAAACGTAGGAGCATTCAGTAACTTTCTTTGCATAAATTTGGAATGATAGGGCAGAGGGGCCATGGGACAGGTCCAGTCTGCTGGCAGAGATGTGCACTGTAGAACAGATTTTTGACTGCAAGAAACGAACCCCATCTAGATTAGGCTAGAAAGGACAGTTTATAAGGGCACAGGTTGTCTCACTGAAACTAAGAATGGGAATGCAGCTGGGCCTCTAGAAGGGACCAGAGGTTAGAAAGCCAGAACTGTTTTTGTGTTTTTTTTTTTTAATGTCATCTTTTTTGGGATACCTGGTGGCTCAGTTGGTTGAGTTTCTGCCTCCTGATTTCATCTCAGGTCATGATCCCAGGGTGTGGGATGGAGCCCAGTGTCCGGCTCTGAGATTAGCATGGAGACTGCTTAAGATCCTCTCTCTCTCTCTCTCTCTCTCTCTCTCTCTCTCTCTCTGCCTCTGCCACTCTCCCATGCACATGCTCTCTCTCTCAAAATAAAATGAAGTGAAATAAAATAAAATGTCATCTTCTCTAATTATCTTTCTCCATCTGCTTCATTCTTCCCTATCTCTGCAGACCAGCTTTTCTCTCCTTTTCCCATAGCTTCTAAATGTATATATCCTTGGTTCTAGTGGTCCACAAAAACCTGCCTTCTCTTTCTAAATACCCATTACAAATTCTTCTTGGAGAGAAAAACTGATTGGCTTGCTTTCAGCCAGGTGGCCAACTGTGGTCTCATCAGCTATGGGCCAGTGGGACGTTTGGAGATTCAGACATTTAGAGACAAATTTAAAAGCTTGCTGACCGCTGATATTCCTCAAGTGTAAACTAAACATCAGTGTATAGAATCTCAGAAAGTTAGGGCCTACAGGAAACTTGTTTAACAAATAAGAAGACCGAGCAAAGGAAATGTCTCATTCAAGGTCACAGTCAGTAAATGACAAAAGAAAAGTCGTTCTTCTATGACCAGGAACTGCAAAACCAGAGACCACCAGGAGTGAATAATAGTACCTGTTTCATGATATCCTTAATAGACATAAGTAGTATAATTTAAGGAGGCCATATTTATTTTATATAGTCATATGTCATTGCTATTTCTCTTTTTATTCAAAATGTAACTAGCAATATTAATTTCTCTTAAAGAGAAAGTAAAAATAACACAAAATTTTACATATATATATGTGTATATACACACATATATATATCTTAAAAATAAATATATCTTAAAAATTAACATTATCGGGGCGCCTGGGTGGCGCAGTCGGTTAAGCGTCTGACTTCAGCCAGGTCACGATCTCGCGGTCCGTGAGTTCGAGCCCCGCGTCAGGCTCTGGGCTGATGGCTCGGAGCCTGGAGCCTGTTTCCGATTCTGTGTCTCCCTCTCTCTCTGCCCCTCCCCCGTTCATGCTCTGTCTCTCTCTGTCCCAAAAATAAATAAAAAAAAATAAATAAATAAAAAAAAAAACGTTGAAAAAAAAATTAAAAAAAAAAATTAACATTATCTTAAAAATAAAAATATGTATCTTAAAAATAAAATATACAGAAGCCCAGACCTTGGAGAGTAGCCAGGGAAGTTTTGTTTTGTTTTGTTTTTTGGGTTTATTTATTTACTTTGAGACAGAGAGTGCACAAGTGGGGCAGGGGCAGAGAGAGAAAGGAAGAGAGAGAGAAAATCACAAGCAGGCTGTGAGCTGTCAGCGTGGAGCCTGATGAAGGGCTCAGTCTTCCAAACTGAGAAATCATGTCCTGAGCTGAAATCAAGAGTCAGACACTTAACCAGCTGAGCCACCTAGGTGCCCTGCAAGTGAAGTGTCTACAGAGAGGTACCACGGAGAGTTTGGAAGTTACTCTTCCATGCCTTTTTCATTGCATACATAACTGGGTGCTTGAAGGACCCAATAAATAGCATCCTTCTTCCTTGCCCAGAGTAATGAATAAATTGATAAACAAATGAATGGCCTACGAAAGCCAGAGTGCTACTTTTGTTAATGATACAGATGAGTTAGAGGAGGCAAATTAGTTTGAGTGCCAAATTTAGGGACTAACTGAACCCCATACTAGTCAGGGCTTCTATCCCAGCATCAGGCAGGAAGGATAGCACTGAGGAGCAGAAGAGAACCAGTATTCACAGTGGGTAGTTCATTTCCAAGAGGCAAAGGGGCAGAGTCAAGTCAAGAATTAATAGTTTATTCTCTCCCACATTGCCAAGCACATAAGTGACTCCAATCCCCTGAGGCAGAGTGAACAAGGGGCGTAGAAAAGCTAAGAGTGTGACTCTGAGTCCCCTTTGCATATAAGGGAGCATCAGGAAAGAAAAGATGCATTTTTCTGTAAATACATACATATATTTTAAAGGATCATACTAGTATTTTCTGTCACTTGCTTTTTCCCATATAAATATAAATCTTTTTTTAAATTCTTTTAACGTTTTTATTCATTTTTTTTTTGAGACAGAGAGAGACAGAGCATGAATGGGGGAAGGTCAGAGAGAGAGGGAGACACAGAATCTGAAACAGGCTCCAGGCTCTGAGCAGTCAGCACAGAGCCCGATGCGGGGCTTGAACTCACGGACCTCAAGATCATGACCTGAGCCGAAGTCGGACGCCCAACCGACTGAGCCACCCAGGCACCCCGATAAATCTTTGAAATCATTTACACATATTTCCTGACATGGTTATATAATTTACTTAACCCGTCCCTGTTCATTGATATTAAAGGTTTTGTATATTTTTACCACTGTAAACAGCACTACAATGAACACTCTTTTACCACGTTTGGCACATTAGTCCAGTATTCCTGCAAGATAGGTTCCAAAAGTAGAATTACTAAGTAAGACAATATGCACATTAAACCTTTTATACACATTACAAAATTGGCCTCTGGAAATGCAGTATACTCCTACAGTCAGTTTATAAGAATTTCTACACCTTGTGTAATGGATATTATTAGTCATTTTCATCTTCGAAAATAAGATAAGCAAACCACTATACTTTAATTTGTATGTCTTTGATTACCAAACAGTTGTACACTTTTCCTATCAGAAGATTATGATTTAATTGATCTGACGGGATTGTAGTGTTAGCTAAGTGATAATTGGCTTTTTTTTTTTGTAATGCAATTGCCTGACTTAAGTTTTGATTATTGAGGCATTCACTTTAACAGGCAGCCACCTCGAAGATGGCTATTTCAAGTGGCAGTGCCAGCTGAGAGACTGGAAAAAGAGCTGCCCCCCACTCCCCGTCTTTGTTAACTTCCATACCTGGCCTTTCTGGTAGCTTGTTTTTTCTCTCCCCACATTTTATTTTTTATTTTAACGTTTACTTTTGAGAGACAGAGGGAAACAGAGCATGATTGGGGGAGGGGCAAAGAGAGAGGGAGGACACGGAATCTGAAACAGGCTCCAGTCCCTGAGCTGTCTGCACAGAGCCCTACACGGGATTTGAACTCAACGAGCTGTGAGATAATGACCTGAACTGAAGTCCCATGCTTAACCAACTAACCGCCCAGGAATCCCTCTCTCTATGCTTTAAATTCTCACTCTTATGTTTTAAATTACGAGTGAGGCCAGGAGAACCTTGCCACCAATAAAAGCAGAACCCCAGACCCACGTGTGCTCAGGCCTACGCATGCGCCCATGCTCCCCTGCCCTCTGTATACCGCGACCCTGCCGTTGGCCCCAGCTCTGCCACATAACTTCCATGATCTGTAAGTTATAAAGCTTTCTCTTTTTCCCTCAGAGTTTCCTTATGGGTATTTCTGGGAGCGTCTTGCAATCAAAAGAACCACATGGGCCTATCGAGCCACAAGCGTGGATATTGATAGGCTGAGATCAGCACAAGAGCAGGTGTCAAATATTTACCAGGGTACAAGATGCCTTTAAGTATCCAGGCAGCAAATTTGGCTTTAAAACAGTGTGAAAAATTGATGGTGTTATTTGGCCCAGTAGGTATGTTAGATAGATTACAGTGTGTGATCTCAGAATCAATATTCAGTCCATATATTTGTGCAATAGATAATTACCATAATAAATGCAGACTTGACGTTTCAGTAGGAGGATGCATTAGGTCTGTGTCCCGAGAGGTTTGCTGAATCAGGAGCTTAGAAACAGTGGAGCACAGTGGGCCAACTGCCTTTCTTCTAGACTTCTACCCTTCAGTCTTCAGAGCGACCCTAAGACCACACCAGAACATGTAAGATTTTGTCTTCCATTCTCCTCGAAAGGAGCCCACATGTCATTGTCCTGGTTCTCTGCACACATTGATAGAAGTCTAACTCCCCAAGTGGCAGACATGGAGACTTTAGGTGTGGGTCTTAGATTTATGAAAGACTTGGAAATGTGCATTAATAATACAACAGAGAGGGGAAATGGGAGAGAAAGATAATAATACTATTAAAAGTAATGATATAGCAGTTTGGATTAGTTTAGGTTATATTTTTTAAAAAACTGCAATATATTTTCAGAAAAAAAATGATGGAAGTTCTATCTCTCTCATAAAAAGAAGTCTGGAGATAGAGAGTCCCAGCTGATAGGGTAGCCTTACTATGACATTAGGGACCTAGGATCATATCTTCTACTCAGTGATCCCAGCATGAGACTTACTCATTGTCAAGGTCTCCCATATTTAAATATGGCTATTAGATCCCCAGCCATTTCAGGAACGGGAAGGAAGGGAAGTCTTTTAAAGGTTTCCCACAAGTCCCACCTAACATGTCCGTTTAAATATCACTGGCAAAAAAAAAAAAAAAATCATATGGTCAAAACCAGTTGCAAGGATGTGTGTGACCAACTAAAACACAGGGTTCTTTGTCTAAAGAGAATATAATCTCTGTCATAAATGGATGAATTTTTTTCTTAAAAAAATTTTTTTAATGTCTTATTTATCTTTTTTTTTTTTTTTTTTTTTTTTTTGAGAGAGAGAGGGAGAGGGTGCAAGTGGGGGAGGGGCAGAGAGAGAGGGAGACAGAAGATCCAAATTGGGCTCTGTGCTGACAGGCTGACAACAGTGGGCCTGATCTGGGGCTCGAAATCATGAACCACTAGAGATCATGACCTGAGCTGAAGTCGGATGCTCAACTGACTGATCCACTAAACGGATGAATTTTTAAAAATAATCTCAAAGTGGGGAAAGATTTTATAAGCATGACAATACTACAGTGATAAAAGATGAAATATTTTTTATAAACAAATTTTTAAAAATTGTATTGCAGGGCGCCTGGGTGGCTCAGTCGGTTGAGCAGCCGACTTCGGCTCAGGTCATGATCTCGCGGTCCGTGAGTTCGAGCCCCGCGTTGGGCTCTGTGCTGACGGCTCAGAGCCTGGAGCCTGTTTCCGATTCTGTGTCTCCCTCTCTCTGACCCTCCCCCGTTCATGCTCTGTCTCTCTCTGTCTCAAAAATAAATAAACGTTAAAAAAAATTTTTTTTAAATAAAAAAAAAATAAAAATTGTATTGCAAGACTGCCATGAACAAAATCAAAAGGCAAAATATTAATGTCACAAATAAGGGCTAATTTCTATTCATAGAAGTAACTCCTGCAAATTGAGAAAAGCCCTCAAAACAAATAGAAAAATGTACAAGGGACATTTCACAGAAATGAAAATACATGCAGGTGTTTCAAACATATGGCTCAAACAAATTCAAAACACAACTCCTTTGAGATAAACTTTTTTTATCCATTGATTGGAAATGGTTACAAAGTTTAATGCCACAGTGTGCTAGCAAGGGTGCAATTCACCAGGTGTTCTCATTTGTGGTCTTTCACATACTTACTTGTACCTTCCCTCATGTGCTCTAAACCCCTGATGCTGCCTGTTGCTGCCATAAACAAAATCTTCTGTGACCTTAGACTCATTTCTGAGGACAGGGTCCTGCCTCAAGCATGCATTTAAGTCTTTTGCTTTCTTTCCTAAGGCTTTTCTGATGTCTTATTAAGGGACTCTGGTCCTTAAAGATACAGGTTTACCCAGAAGTATGGGACTTAACACTTCTGGGTCAACCTTCAACCAATGAGTGATGAGAAACAAACGTTTATCTCAGTTGATCCTTGGGTGAACAAGTACAAGAGGCATCCTACACCCTTGTTTAATGTTCTGGCTGGCTGAAACCTCAGTTGCTCACAGTGGCTATCTCAATAACGCATCCTGGATTGGCTTTTCTCTCTCTCACTTTTCCTGGTCCTTTGGATCATCTCCCAAACTAATTACCTGTGCAGAAACTATTGTCTCAGTCTTTGCTTTTGAGAGTAATTTGAGCTCAGACGTATTGCTAATGGGATATAAATTGGTAAGAGTAATGTGACAATTTTTGCTATAATTTTTAAAAATACTGACTTAACAATTCCAGTTTAGAAATTTGTTTTAGGGACACCTGGGTGGCTTAGTTGGTTAAGTGTTCAATTCTTGGTTTCCACTCAGGTCACGATCTCATGGTTCGTGAGATCTTGCACTGTCAGTGGATCCTGCTTGGAATTCTGTCTCTCTCGCTCTCTTCCCCTCCCCTGCTCTCGTGTGTGTGTGTGTGTGTGTGTGTGTGTGTGTGTGTGTGTATGCGCTCTCTCTCTCAAAATAAATTTTTAAAAATTTTAAAAAGAATTTATTTTTTATTTATTTATTTTTTTTAACGTTTATTTATTTTTGAGACAGAGAGAGACACAGCATGAACGGGGGAGGGGCAGAGAGAGAGGGAAACACAGAATCGGAAGCAGGCTCCAGGCTCCGAGCCATCAGCCCAGAGCCCGATGCGGGGCTCGAACCCGGGGACCGCGAGATCGTGACCTGAGCCGAAGTCGGACGCTTAACCGACTGAGCCACCCAGGCGCCCCAAAAGAATTTATTTTAAAGAAATACACTAATAGTTGAGCATGTGTGAAGTGATGGCTGTAAAAGAATATGCATCGCAACATTGTATAATAACCAGGAATTTAAAAAAAAACCAACTCACTGAATCCCAAAATAGGACATTGCTTAAGTAAATGCCAGTATGATTCATACAATGAAATAGCAGGTGGTAAATAATAAGATAGCTTTATATGGAAAGATTTTTAAAACTAAGAGCAATGGCATGCCTGGGTGGCTTAGTTGGTTAAGCATTTGACTCTTGATTTAGGCTCCAGTCATGATCTCACGGTTTGTGGGTTTTCAGGCCCCGCTTTGGGCTCTGTGCTGGCAGTGTAGAGCCTGCTTAGGATTCTCTCTCTCTCTCTTTCTCTCTCTCTCTCTCTCTCTCTCTCTCTCCTCTCTCTCTCTCTCTCTCTCTGCCCCTCCCCTGTTCTCTCCCTCAGAATAAATAAACATTTGTTAAAAATTCTAAGTTTTAATTTCTCATTTAATTAATCCTATAACTCTGTCTCAAAATAAATTTAAAATTTTTAAAAATAAAAACTAAGACCAATAGATAGATTAAATTAGCATTTTGTAAAATATATGTGTATATATACTGGCATATGTATAGAAGATCCTCCTGGAAAGAGACACAAGGATTTGACATCGGTGGGTTGTCTATAAGAAGAACTTTGCTGCAGACAAGTGTGAAAGAGAGAGACTTCTTTCTTTCTTTCTCTCTTTTGTTTTTTTGGGTTATTGATATATCATGAATTAGTATTACTTTGCTATTTGGAATACTGAACCCTGTCTGAAACCCTGTCTGAAGTGTCTATTTCATCTATTAACTGTGGTTTTTAAAAATTTATTTAAAAACTGTTTCAAAAGCTTCAATTACATATGGGCACCTGGCTGGCTCAGTCAGTGGAACATGTGACTTTTGATCTTGGGGTCATGAGTTCGAGCCCCACATTAGGGGTAGAGATTACATAAGAAAATAAAACAAAATCTTTTTTAAAAAGTTTCAATTACAGAAATTAGAATGAATTGTACAGTGAACCCTTGTGTGCTCATCATCCAGCTTTGAACAATTACCATCATCTTGCCAATTCTGTTTTATTTATCTCTCCACTTTCCCCCAGTGGAAATTCTAGTAAATGCACAAAGGAATACAAAACAATAGGGAATATTAAAAAGGAAGTAGATACTCTCAAAAGGGTTAAATTGGATGAATCAAATGAAGCCTAATATATTATAAATATATTATATGAAATACAATAGAATATGAAAATAATAGATATTTAATAGTTCTTTAGAAACAGGTAAAAAATGAATCCTTGAACTGCCTAGAAATGGGGAAAATATGCTTTTAAAAAGATGCAAATATAATCAGAAAACATTCAATAAACCCAGTCCAATCTGATCTACATAAATAGAGCCAATCCTGGCTAAAACTAGAGTTACAGGTAAGTTGCCAGATTTAGCAAGTAAAAATATAGAATAGCCAATTAAATTTAAATTTTACATAAATAATGAATAATTTCTTAGAATAAGCATGTATCATGCAATATGTCCCGTATAATATTTGGGACATATTTGTACTAAAATATTATTATTTGTTTTATCTGTTACTTGTGTATGTGATAATGCCTGGGTTCAACCAAAAGGAATCAGAATTTCTGGGGTTATAGACTGGACATTACTTTTTAAAAAATTCCCCAGGCCAGAATTACCTACTTCATATCCAAGATTAAGAACCACTGCTCTAGAAAATGCTAATTTTAGCCAAATTAATTAGGTCAATTGGCATCAGGAGAATTGACTTTAGGTGAAATGGTATCAGGTGAGCTAAATCCTCATTGCCACATTAGCATGCAACTTAGAAAAAGTTGTCCATCCCTCTTGGTGCACTGTGTCCTTCTAAGAACCTGATTCACTTTGAAGCTGTTACTTATAGGCTCCCACCTTAAATTTGGCATCTGCCTCTGGCTGTTCTCTCTGGCATAAGTGAGGTCTCTTCGGAGAGGAGCACTTTTTGTGTCTCACTTATTAGCTAAGGCCTGGAAATGAAGATGTGAACGTTCTTTCCAACTTGGAGGTAGAAACACCCTGGTCTCAAGTCAGCGGTGGCTCCGAGATCCCCTTTGACACTTTTGGGCAGTTTCATTTTTCACTTGCATACATGGAGAAGCTGTAAGAGAGTCACTTGGTGACTTGCAAGTATCAGGGACAGAAGCAGAGGTAAACTAAGGTACCCTAACTCCTACTTGAATTGGTGTAAGAGAAGATAACATGGTGAAATTTTCCAGTATTGCTCAGGGTTGCTCAGAAAAACAGACTTTTACATTTCTAGCCTTTTCCCCAAACCAAATGTCACCTGAAAGCACTTCTTTCTTCTTCTCTGTAGCTAAGGTACTGTATCTTTGTCCTCATCAGCTCCCAGTGGCCATGGTGGCAGAGAAGAATGGGCTGTTATTTGATGCCAGATTGAATCTGCAGAGATTCTGTGAACTGAGACTAGAGAATTATTACAGTGACTCAGAATGTGTGTGTCTATTTGTGATTTTTAGCATTGATAGCAAGCAAGACTTACTTTTAATTTCCTTTTAAATATTAGGATGTTTCAAGATGTCCACAGTTACTGATTAGGCCATTGTGTTTCAGATTTTGGTGATAGAAAGTAGCCAACTTTTAAACTAAAAAAAAAAAAAAAAAAAAAAAAAAAAAAAAAATTCCTCTGGGAGGTTCTAACTGAACTTCCATATTTCAGAATACCCTTCCCAGCCATAGCAAAAACATGAGTATTCTTCTGCTCCGTGCTACTTTTAAGACATTCTTGTTGCCTTCTGGTTGTCACAGGCCATTGCCCCAGATGAGAAGTGCTGGCAGCATTGGCACAACTGTTGCCCCAATGTTCTCATCTTTAGAGAAGCATGGGCTTCAGGAGTGGGTTTGTCTTCAAAATGCGTGGAAAGCCAGCACCTTGTGATTCCTCCTGCTGTGGGTAATATCTAAGGCAGTGGAAGGAAACTCTCACGTTAGATGGCAACTGCCCCATGTCTCTGGCCTCCAAACCTGCATTGGCAGGGGCCAGAGGGGGTCTCTGTGTAGCCTTGGGCTGAAGGGAAGATGCCAGTTTTAGTGAAGTGAGAGCCCAAGAAGTCTGAATGTTCTGACCAGATAACCCCAGCCCCCGCCCCGCACCATAACTCACCCCTGTGTCATGGCCTTACCAACAGTATCTCCTATTGCTACCATCAGATTAACTTCACAGTTGATGTCAGTTTCCAAATGTTCCAACTCCCCCATCAACTCTTTTTCCCCCAGAGAGTAACTTACATGTTGTTTTGTGGATTTCTTTTCTTTCCTTTCACTGTGCCCTCTGGTCAGTCAGCAAACTTCCCTATATCCTCAGCCTTTTTTTCTGAAAATTCACCTTCTGACTAAAAACTGGCTCTCCCTGAAGTCGTGACTTATCTTTATTTTTCTCAAAAGGTAGCTATGCTTTCTCTTTACCCCTAATACTACTGGGCCTAGAAAGAAGAAATTCTCTTCCTGCTCCTTGGTGCCACTTTCACATCACTCCACCTCCCTTTTGCTTAACAACATTCAGCTTGGAATTTCATGTCATGGAATTCTTCCACCTACTACCTCGCCTCATGCCGGCCATCCGCTGACCCCATGTCACTCATCCTCATTCCTTGAACATTTTAACTGCTGATTCTTCACCATGCTGTCCAGTGTTATTCCAGCCATAATTCTTGGTAACATCAATATCCAGATAGGTGTATCTTCAGCAGCCTCTCCGTTCCTTGACCTTCTCTCCTGTAGTTAGCCAGTACTCTACCCAACTCAGCCACTTACTCCCATCCCAAGTCAGATATAGATTTCATGTTATCATGCCTGCAATTTCTCTCTTAGCCATTTTGAGCATCCAACTGTCTGGCTACCCTGTCCAGTTTTTCCAGCTTACACCCTCTAAGAGCCTAACTTCAAAAATCACTTCACCATTCCAATACATAAAATCCATTAGTACTACCACCTCCATGTCCTTACTTCACCTTATCCAGCTAAAATCCCACGGCCAGTCATTACAATCATTCCATTTCATACACCCTTAACTCCCTGACCTTCTCACACTTTAATATATATACATGCTTCTAAAAATCCTACTATTCATAAATCCAAACTTTGCCAATACCAGCCCTGTATACACATTGGTTAAAGTGATAGGAGAGGGCTGCCTGGCTGGCTCAGTCAGTGGAGCATTTGACTCTTGATCTTGGAATTGTGAGTTTGAGCCCCATATTGGGTGCAGAGATTACTTAAAAATAAAATCTTTAGGATCACCTGGGTGGCTCAGTTGGTTAAGCATCCAACTTTGGCTCAGGTCATGATCTCATGGTTTGTGAATTCGAGCCCCAGGTTGGGCTCTTTGCTGTCAGCACTCAGCCAGCTTTGGATCCTCTGTCTCCCTCTCTCTCTGCCTCTACTCTGCTCGCATGCACACACACTCTCTCTGTAAAATAAACATTAAATAAATAAATAAAATAAAATCTAAAAAAAAAACAGTGGAGAAAATATCACAATATTTCTTGCTGTTCTCACTTTCTATTTGTAATTACAAATTTCAAATGGCCCTTAATGCTGCCTCGTGATCATACTGTGTTTTCCTAGTCCATTAGTCCTCCTACCCGCATCCATTTGCTGGGACTACTTCTTACTCTCTGCTCTTTTCTCAACCTTTAGCACACGCCCATATTCTGTATCAGTAGAGCATCTTCTTTATTCACTGATAAATGAAGCAATCGGAAGACTGTGTCCACAAATTCACACCACATTGACCTTCTGACCTGTCTTTGTTCCCTTGTACCCTGCCTCATGTTCTGTGGTATTAAATCGTCCATGCTCCTTGCTAAGGCCACCCTTCCGTGAGTACTCATATCCCCTCCCATGTCATATCTTCAAAGACATTGCTTTCTGCCGCCCCTGTATTGCCAGTTTTCTCCTTTCTACAGGATATTTCCCACCAGCATACCGGCATATTGTTATTTCTTACATCTTAAAATAACCATTTTTTGACCCAATTTTTCCTTCTAGTTACTGCTCATTTCTCTCTTCTTTACCAAAAAACCCCCCAAAAACAAAACCAAAAAACTTTCTTGAAAGAGTTCCCTCTACTTACCCACCCTATTCCTTTTGTAATCTTTTTTCCCCAAAGTTTTAAATAGTTACATTTAAATAATTAGTACTCATAGCTATTGACCATAAATTCAAATTATTTCATTTGAAACCACTGTTTTTCATATTAGAAATTAGAATCTGGCCTGAAGAGAAAGTCACAATGGCTCAGATTTATTTTATTTTAATTTTTGTTCTATAAAAAAATCAAACCTATTGAAAAGTTGACAAATTATTAAGGTTAAAAGATAAAATTTGACATTTAACCATAATAGTGAATAAAAATCAATTTCAATGTAATTTGAAAGTCACTAAAAAGTATTGAGTATATAGGTCATCCTAAAGGAGAGAAAAATAATGATAGTTTATTCCCTTGCTCACAGAGTGCTTCAAATGCACTACCTTTCTGTTGTATCATTGCCTCCAAACCTTTGTACATGCTTTTCCCTATTGCTAGTCACTGTTTCCCTTCCTGGATAACTTGTCATCTTTCAGAGCCCAGTCTTTCCCAAACTTCCACCCCAAACCTGCAGTTCTGAGTTCTTTTATCATACTATTGTCTTCTTATGGCAGTCTGTAATGTATTTATTGTAACAGTTACCTATCTTACCTGTTAGGATCCAAGTTTTGTGAGGCTGGAATGGTGCCCATTTCATTCCACATCATGTTTTCTGATCCTAGAATAGGCCAAACACACAGAAGGTGCTTAATAATATTTAGTAACTGAATGACTATAGTGCTGATTGTTACATGAGATGAAACAATCTTTGGAAGAAAAGTCTCTCATTTTAACACTTCTGTGAAAAAGAGCCAGCACAGATTATTTAGTGATCATGTTCTAAAACTTATTTATTGGACCCCTGCAAAGGATTTAAGAGCTCAGTGAAGTGGACACCTTGTAAGATTGGAGACCTTGAGATCACAATGGTGATGACTGGAAACAGCCTCATGATGGTATAAATGCAAGTAATATAATGAACTAGTTTGCAAACATCAATGCATCATATGGAGGTCTTGGAAAATGCTTTGAAAGCCATTGGTTTAGATAAAATAGGAAGTTCAGCAAAAAGCTCCCCCTAAGGAAGTTTATATTTCTATTTCAAGGCACAGAGTAGGCATCTGTAACTACTTCAGAAGAGGGGAGGAATTTAAAATTATGATTTTCGTTATTGCAAATTATGGGCAGAGAATATGGTAATGTCTTCAGAGCTATGAAGAAACTGTATCAGTGTTTCCCCCCAGCAGCCACCATTACAGTGAATCCATCTATATACTTTGATCTCATATCAAGAAGTTGTGAATTTAGAAGTTTTACTAATTTGTTACATAAATATAGACCATCAGTCTTGGCAATTCATATAATCTCTGCTTCAAGTAGCATTATTGTTATTTTTAAATTTTATTTATGTATTTTGAGGGAGGGAGAGCAGGGGACCGGGAGAGAGAGAGGGAGAGAGAGACTCCCAAGCAGGCTCTGCACTGTCTGCATAGAGCCCAATGAGGACTGGGCTCAATCTCACGAACCGTGAGATCATGACCTAAGTCAAAATCAAAAGTCCAGTGCTTAACCAACTGAGCCACCAAGGTACCCTTCGAGTAGGATTATTTAAAAGGAATCCAAGCTGAATAATATTTTCATAATGGATTGTCACATTAGATCAGGCTTTTTTTTTTTTAATTTTTAATGTTTATTTTTGAGAGAGAGAGAGAAAGAGAGAGAGAGTGAGAGCGGGGAGGGACACAGAGAGAGGGAGATACAGAATCTGAAGCAGACTCCAGGCTCTGAGGTGTCAGCACAGAGCCCGACACAGGGCTCGAACTCACAAGCCATGAGATCATGACCTGAGCCAAAGTCGGATGCTTAACCAACTGAGCCACCCAGGCACCCTTAGATCATGTTTTTATTTTATTACTTTATTGAATCTGCTCTGTCAAGGTCACAAGGAACCTTCATCTTTCCATCTCAAGTTGTATTTTACTAAACTCTCAGGAATATTTCCTTCCTCCTTGAAACAATTTCTCCACATGACTTCCAGGGCACATTCTCTCCTGGGTTTTCTCCTACCACACTGGCTACTCTCCTGAATCTCCTTTGCTGGCTTCTCCTCATTTTCTAGACCTCTAAATGTCGAAGTACGCTAGGACTAGCCAATCTTCTCTGCCTTCACTAATTCCCTAGATGATCTCATCCAGTTTCATTGCATTTTAAATATAGTTTTCCTAATCTTTACTCTAAAATTCTTATTTCTAGATGTGATATCTCCCCTACCTCCTCAGACCCAAATATTCAATTGCCCAATGAAGATAACTTTATAACTTTAACAAGCCTTTCAAACTTAACATGTACAGAATTCTTGATTTTCCATCCCCAGATTAACCCTGACTTCCCCATATCAGTAAATGGCACCACCAATCACCAAGATACCCCAAACAGAGAGAGGGCCATTCTTTATTATTTAACATTCCACATCCCAATCCATCATCAAACCATGCCAAAAAATATCTCAAATCCAACCAATTTTTATTAACTCCAGTACTGTCATCCTAGTTCACACTATCATTGTCTTCTGACTATTTTACTGCAATGGCAGTAAACTGGTCTCTCTTCTTCCACCCAGACAACAATCAGACTTGTCTTTTTATCACATAAATAAAATATCCATTCAAAACCCTCTGTTGCTTTCTCATCATACCCTTCTTCTTTATAACACTTGCCACCTCACATAATATTATGTATCAATTTGTAGATGCCCTAAACATAGGGACTTTGTATTATTCATACTGTGTACCCAGAGCCTAGAAGAGTACCTGACATTTAAGGATGATCAATAAATATTTGCTGAATAAATAAATGAATCACTACGTATTTAAAAACCTTTGGTATATGATATTATAACCTGGTAAAACAGAGATTAAAAATGGTTGTCTGATGATACCTGTCTTTGTAACTAAATCCTAGGATCAGACTTAGAGATCTATGCACCACATATTTTCTCACATGCTTATAACAAAGAATTGCCACTTTTCATCCTTGATTATCTTTTCTTCAGCAGCATGAGCCCTGTGATATCCTATTTTCTAGCAGGAGGTAACTTATAAACTATCCTTATAAGTACAATAAAAAGATGAAGATATGTTTGTGACATATATGGGTCTCTATCTGTAGGCATCATTTTTTTGCAGTGAGTTAGTATGATGGAGAGCTTAAAAAATCTATGCTGTGATTCCTTCAGAAATTCCCCTCCTGCAAGACACAATATATACTTTTATATGATAAGGAAAGATAAAAACCAAACAGAGCTAAGTGTCAAAACATAAACCTAAAATCATAATCATTTATTTATCCTTTCCACTAATACTTTTTGAACTAAAGTGTGCCAGGCATTATGCTAAGCACTGGGGAAACAGCAGGTAACAAGACGGATAGATAGGGTCTGCTGTCAGAGATTTATACTAGAGTGAACAAGTAAACAGATATATAAAACAATAAAAAATTATGAGTAGTGCTTTTAAGGAAATAAACATGATGCTGTGCTAGAAAAAAGAGGGGGATTGTGGTAGGCAGAATAATACCCCTCCAAAAGATCTCCCCATTCTAGTCCCCAGAATTTTAAATATGTTATACGTAAAAAACAAGAATTAATATTGTTAATCAGCTGACCCTTCATATCAGGAGGTCATCCTGGATTATCTGGATGAACCGAACATTATTACAAGAGTGGAAGAGAGAGACAGGGGAGAGAATGTCAAAGTCAAGATTTTAAGATGCTGCACAGCTGACTTTGAAGGTGGAAGAAGGGGTCACATGCCAAACAGACAGGCAGCCTCTAAAATCTGGAAAAGGAAAGGGAATGGGTTCTTCTCTGCCACCTCCAGAAGGAAAGCATTCCTGCTAATACCTTGATTTTAGCCCAGTGAGACCCATCGTGGACTTCTGACCCTCAGAAGTCTAGGATAATAGATTTGTGTTGTTTAAAGCCATTATATTTGTGGTAATTTGTTACAGCAGCACACAGAGAAATAACACAGGGACTTTAGACAGGAGAGTCAAAGCAAGCTTCTCTAAAAAGATGTTATTAATCTGAAAGTGGAAGGGTTACAAGAAGCATGTCATGAAAAGAGGTGGCAATAATGCATTTGAAGCAGAGAAAACAGCAAGCCCAAAGTCTCCAAGACAGAAAAGAGATTGATAAGTTCTAGACACTGATGAAAGGTCAGAGTAATTCAAGTCTAATAGTAAAGAGAGAAAGTGGTTAATAAGAGATTAGAAATTAGGTAACATTAGTTTATTCAGGCCCTTATAAGCTATACTAAGGAATTTAGTGTGTGCTCTCAGTGTAATGGTAAGACATGGAATGGTTTTATTTTTTTTTTAAATTTTTTTTCAACGTTTTTTATTTATTTTTGGGACAGAGAGAGACAGAGCATGAACGGGGGAGGGGCAGAGAGAGAGGGAGACACAGAATCGGAAACAGGCTCCAGGCTCCGAACCATCAGCCCAGAGCCTGACGCGGGGCTCGAACTCACGGACCGCGAGATGGTGACCTGGCTGAAGTCGGACGCTTAACCGACTGCGCCACCCAGGCGCCCCCATGGAATGGTTTTAAATATAAGTATGAAATTATCTGTCTTGTGGGGTTTTTTTTATTGCAGTGTAACATAATCAGCGCATACAAATCATAGTGTATATATAGCTCAAGAGATGTTTACAGAGCGAACATACCTGTAACCACCACCCAGATCAAGAAATAGAATATTACCAATACCCTTGAAGCCTCCTTAGAGCTCTCTGCTAGTCTTTATCTCCACCAAATGGAACTGCTATTCTGACTTTTATCATCTTAGAGTAGTTTTTCAGTTATTGAGTTTTATATAAATAGAATCATACAAAATGTTTTCTTTGGCTTCTGATTTTTTTTTCTGCTGGACATTACATTATGTCTGTGAGATTTTAGGCATACATAATTTTAAAAAAATGTCAGTGCTGTATATATTTCTGTATTTGGTAATAACAATATATTTTCCACTATACTGTTGGGGTACATTTGAAGTGCTTCCAAGTTTGAGCTATGATGAACTTTCTCGTACATGTATTTTTGTATGCACATATAAGCCTTTCTATTAAGTATATACCTAAAGAGTGCAATTACTGAGTTGGAGGGTATACATATATGGTACTTTACTAAATGCTGCCAGTTTTCCAGAATGATTGTACCAAGTCACACTCTACCAAGTCACACACATTACCAGAATGTGCGGTAGTTGAAGTTGTCCCATCCTTTCCAACACTTGGAAATGTCATGTTTTATTATTAATTAATCAAGTCATTCTCTTGGGTGGGTAAAGGCATTTTACTGTTGTTTAAAATTTCCTTTCTTTGATAATTAATGATGTTGAAAAGCTTTTTGTATGCTTACTGGCTATTAGGTTTTTTTTTTCTTTTATTAAGTGCTTGTTTGCTAACTTACTACTTAGGTTTTTAAAAGGTAATTCTGTCTTCCATGGGAAGATTATAATTATAGTTAGAATTATATAGGCATTTTTAAGCACTTGTTTAGATCTTGGTACAAGATGAATGAAATTTGGTATATGCATAGAAAATTTATATTATAAGTGCTTATGTACAGAGGGCATGCTACAAAAACACAAGTGTTCAACATACCATCAAAGTGTACTTTATCTCTAAGACTAACCATGAAATTATGAGTCAAATCATTCTTTCTGAAAAGTGTTGATCTATCTTGTTAAGACCTCTTTCTCTTGCCCCCCAAAATAACCAACTTTAAGAGTTTGATACTCTTTCAGGAGTTGATTTTATTAATGAAATGGTGTCCTTTAAAAATTAGCTTTACAGAAATTTAATGATTGAAGGAGAGAAACTGCAATGCCACATAATATTTAGTTTAATGGCCTCCAGAAAAAATTAATTTTGCTAGTTTGAAACTGAGTTAGATGAATTCTGAGACATAAATATACAGAGGAGAAAGGACATGTCCAATTAATAGGATTTCTGGCTGCCTGCCCAAGGAGATTCTGCAAAATCCTACAATACTAGGTAAAACGCCCCTCTGGAGCAAATACTGTGTTTGTTGAGAATGTGGAAGGCTCTGCCCAACAATAAATTAACTTTGTGCAGCATGCTTTATTGCTCTGCCCTGCATTCTGGCAAGCTTTCCTCTCATTGTCCCCCCGCCGTGGCTTGCTTTGCTTGTTTTGTATTAAAGATGACTCAGCCAGACTCCTAGTCTTTCCTTTCATCTTCTCCTTTCCCTACCCCTCAACCTCCTATTTTTGTTCCTAGAGTGGCAAAGCCAGGGCAGAGCACCCCCCCCCCCAACCTTTTTTTGTGTGTGTGTGGCTGATGTTCCAGCATACTGAGCTATTGGTCCTGAAAAGTCAACTGCTTTTTTTTCTCTTTGGAACTTTCACAGGTTACATTCCTCCTCTAACTAGGTTACCCCCTGGCCCCCTTAATTCTCTGAAGCTAGTGATCCCAAACATACAGTTCCTAGGGATGGGGCTGTTTTTCATCCCTGCCCCCTCCTGAACAACCACTGCAATCCCCTTTGCAGCCTTAAGCAAGGAGATACAAGAGCAACCACAGATCCAAGGGTGGCAGGGCGGGCACTCTGCCAAGCTCTGTGTGCTACTATCTTTCCACCACACCTCCCTCAGTATATTTGAGGAGCCTAGAAAATTAATGTCTCCTGGGCAAGGGGAGAGGGGTGGGGGTAGGGGAAGGAAAGAGGGAGTGTCTTAGGGGCGGAAAATGCAGTAAATTCGCCCTCTGCTGGTTAAAATTCTGAAATAACACCGCCAAAATAAAGTGGGAAAGAGAAAGAAATCAGTTTAACGTGGATGAATTATAGCTAAAACTAAGCTGAATTTAACCTATTTGTCCATCTTAAACAGCTCCTTGTTCCTACTTGGCCGTACCTGATGCCCCAGGACTGGGATTTAATTAGACTCTGATTCTAAGCCCTAGTCTCAGTTAATATGTTATGCTGTCCTGAGCCCATTTTCATTTGCCCTTGAGTTTTTGCCATTCTGAGATACGAATTAAAATCCACAAACATGCTCTTTTTGTCTAAATTTGTTGCTAAGCAACTGGAAAGATAACACCTAAATCGTCACTTCTTGGGCATACTTGTGCTTCAGTCCAATCAGTCCCTTTGCCTAAAACAGTTCTTTCATGCGAACAAAGCTGCTTTTTGTGTTTTTGAGAATAATTAATTGGCAAACAATGCAGAAAAAGCTATCTAGCCTCATGCTAATTTCTTGAGAAAACTGACAAGCAGCTTTGTGTAAGACGAGGTATTGGCCGCCATAATTCACACAGACTTTTGTACCGCCTTTGATGTCTTAGGCATTTTGTTGGAATAAACCAACACACCAAGGTTGGATGATCTAATGTCTGTCACACACGAAGACAACAATTACAAGCATGCACTTAGAATCTGGGAGTAGAGAGAGAAAAAAGTCAACATTTTGCAATAAGGGATATTATTTAATATCAGCTGGTTTCCTTGCCAGCCTAAATATCTAAAATCAAGGGGTTCTTACCCCCTCCATATCTGGCATTGTAACTTAGTCAGTCACACGGCCCTTTGAACCAGTTGGGATTGGCCAGTTCCTTTGTCAGGTGAAAACCTCTGCAGCAAGTCATGAGACTAAACTGGGCGGTGTCGCTGTCCGCGTCTAGGGTGCTGAACTTTAGGCGTGGCTAAAGAGGTTTCCTTTGCATGACAACTTCCGGTAGGGCGGGGTTGGGGTCGTGTGCCAAAAAGTGGATCCATCTGCCACCTGGTGGTAGAAAAGGAAAATGCTTTTGATAAAGTTTAAAGAGGACTTTGGATTGAGACCCTAAACTCTGAAAAAAAAAAAAAAATTTTGGAAAGGTTGGAGATCTTAGACCTCAGGAAGTGGGTTTTGGGAGATCTGCCTATTCTTAAAATCCATAAATATATAAAGGAGAATTGAGAATTTTCAGAGTTATCTCGCTTCTGTCCAAGAAAATAATCTACAAATACATTGGTTTTCCCAAGCATTTCTTTCAACACACCTTTGTTACCAGATAGGTATTTGAGAAATATTTGTACATATAGGAATTCAGAAATATTTACTAAAAATACTAAAATAAATGCTCTATCTTATGAGCCACATACATTCAAGAAATCATAGCTGAGAGTATTGCTTTGATTTCAGCTTCTGGGAGGAAGAAAAGTGTACTTATATTTAGATGTGGTAATATGTAATAGGAGTTCTAGGAGTAAAACTTGGTTTTTTTTTCCATTTTCTTCCTTTCTTCCTTTCTTCCTTTCTGATATAGGCTATCAGAAGGCTGAAAATAATAGGGTTTTTTTGGTATGCTTATTATTTTTACTCTGTGTATTTTACTGTTTTACCATGCATATTTTTATACAGTGATGAATAAATCACTATTAATTAATTAAATTCATAATTACAATCATAATTACATCCATAAGGGGGGATGGAGATCACCTTATGTTGCTAAGTAAATATAGATTCTTTGATAGGTAACAAGAAAAAAAACAAGAGACAGAGGTAATGACATGCCTCATTCAAATCTTGTTATTTTTATAAAAATACTGTAAAATGTAGATACATATTTATAGAAGCTCTAAAGTCAAAATTCCAACTAAACATCAAATTTCTATGTCTCTACTGGTAACCTCTCCTTCCTAATTGTTTTAATATCGTTCTTTCCATCTTTTGAAAAAAGTTACTGCTATATAGCCAAAGCCTTACTGTATGTTCAGGTGTATGGGTTACAGTGTAAAATAAATTCTATCAAGTTGAGAGTAAAGTAAATTTCTTTCTCAAATGAAAAAACATCAATCTCAGAAAAAAAGACCTATCCAGGAAGTATACTTGGCTTTGTCAGCCAATCCAGTTAATATTAGTATTCTAATAGATATTTTTTCATTTGCTCTTCTATGGATCTTAACACAGAAAATATAGTTATCATTTGTTTTAAGGTATAAAATATTTTCAGAATATTAATTTTAATAAAATATAGGTACTGTATTTGGGGTTGTTACATGAATTGTCTTCAATTATAAAAGGGAGAAATTGGTTGGAATTTAATGAAGAGACAAATTATCACTCTAGTCTAGGTTCCATTTGATTAAATTGGGAAGTTTAGCAAACATTTGTCAGGTTTCATGGAAAGACACCTGTAACCTGTGCTACCAGAGTCAACATGGAAAACAAATAAGCATGAATAAGGGCATGAAAGCCATCTGTTTAAAAGAGGAATGTAATATAAATCTTGCCTGTAAATGGTATTGGTTTATGTCTTCTTACATTACTGTGAAAGACTGAAACATTAGACGCACGTGCACATGATGGACAATAAGAGGTATTGTCGTTCAAAACAACAGATGGTAGATCAAGAGCAGCTGCAATAAATTGAGCTGCCTAAGAAGACTTCTGGACCCCTGAAGCCTCCTGTTCCTTCCAAAATGAATAAGAAACCTAAAATGCATGAAAAAAACACATGGAAGAAAAGAAGTCTAAAATCGTAGTAAAGTCTGAAACAGCAGATGTGACCTCAGTGCTTCAAAATACATTGGCTCCTAAAAATAGATGTTTTTTTTCCCAGATGAAGGAGTATATATGAAAGAAAATTAGAGGGCATTTTAAATAGCAATATAACAATAACAATCAAAATAAATATCCTAAATATTACAACACTAAGACAACTTAAAGTTTGGATACAGTAATAGAAAAAACAGATGGAGAGATTCTCCAATATTCTAGTTAGATAGAGTATTTTTTCTGAAAGAAGTTGAAAATAGTGACAAAATTCTCAGAATAGTTTCAGAGGCATTTAAATGTATGGTGTAGAGGTAAATAAAGTAAACATAAGTGACCCATTTTGCATAAATGTTAGAACAGATTTTTATTTAAACTAATTTTATAAACAGGAAATATAGAGTTGTATAGAGCAGAACATGGAGTAAAAAGAATTTGTTTTCCAATATAAGTCTAATTATATTTCTCTGGCTTGCCTGAGTTGATTTTCAAACAAACAAACAAACAAACAAACAAACAAACAAACATGGCACTTGTGTAATAATGTAATTCCAAATTCCAAAATTCTTTTGTGTATATATATTTTAAAAGATTTTTTTTAGAACAGTTTTGGTTCATGGGAAAACTGAGCCCAAAATACAGAGAGTTTCCATATATTCCCTGCCCTGACACTTATACAGCTTCCCTCACTATGATCATCTTGAAGCATATAGTAGTGCATTTGTTACAACAGATGAACCAACAGTGATACATCATTATCTCCCAAAGTCCATAGTTTACATTAAGTTCACTCTTGGTGTTGTGCATGCTATGGATTTTGACAAATGTATGATGACCAATATTTACCATTATAGGATCAAACGAATAGTTTTACTACCCTAAATCCTCTGTGGCTTTCCCACTAAGATTGGGAGCAGGGCAAAGATGTTCCATCTCACTACTACTTTTAAACATTGCACTGGAAAAGGAAACAAAAGGTGTACTGATTGGGAAGGAAGAAAAAAACCACCTTATTTACAGATTACATGATAATGTATATAGAAAATCTGAAAGACTCGATTAAAAGAAAACTCCTGAACTAATAAGCAGTTATAGCAATGTTGCAGAATATGATGTTCATACACAAAAGTCAATCATTTTCCTATATACCAGTAATGAACAAGTGAATTTTAAAATTGAAAACACAATACCACTTACATTAGTATCCCTGAAAAAATGGAACACTTTGGTATAAACCTAAGCCTAAATATGTACAAGATCTATAAAACTATAAAACTCTGATGAAATAAATCAAAGAACTAAATAAATGGAGAGATATTCCATGTTCATGGATAGGAAGACTCAATATTGTCAAGAAGTCCGTTCTTCCCAACTTGATGTGTAATCAATGTAATCCAAATAAAAATCCCAAACAGATATTCTGTGGATATTGACAAACTGATTCTAAGTTTATATGGAGAGGTAAAAGACCCAGAAGAGCCAACACACTATTGAAAAAGAACAAAGTCAGAGGACTGACACTGCCTAACTTTAAGACTTATTATAAAGCTACACTGATCAAGCCACCGTGGTATTGGCAAAGTAATAGACAAACAGACTAGAATAGAAAGCCCGGAAATAGACCCACGTAAAAATAGTCAACTGATCTTGGACAAAGGAGCAAAGGCTATGCAATTGAAAAAAACATGATCTTTTCAAAAAAGAGTGCTGTAACAGCGGGCCATTGACAAGCAAAAAATAATTCTAGACATAGACCTTATACTCTTCATAGATTATCTCAAAAAAAGGATAAAAGCCATCTTGATTTCTTCCAAGCTCTGGCAATTATGAATAAAGCTGTTCTAAACCTCTGTGTGCAGAGCTTTGCATGGACCTAAGTTTTCATATCTTTTGGGTAAATAACAAGGAGAGCAACTGCTGGATCTTACAGTAAAATAGAAACACAAAACTATAAGACTCTTAGAAGATAGGAGAAAATCTAGATGAACTTGAGTGTGGAGATAAATTTTTAGGTACAATACCAAAGGCATGATCCATGAAAGAAATACTTGATTAGCTTGACTTCGTTAAAATTAAAAATTTCTTATCTGTGAAAGACAATTTCAAGAGAACAAAAACACACGTCACAAGTTAGGAAAAATATTTGCGAGAGACATATCTGATAAATAAGCAAGATTAATATATATTTAAAATATACAAAAAATTCTTAAAACTCAACAAGAAAATAAACAAACTAAATATTGAGTCAAAGACCTTAACAGACACTTCACCTAACAAGAATTAAAGATGGCAAGTAAACGTATTTTACTTTGCATGGTAAAACAGTTCTCAGCACCAGGTGATGTATGGAATTGTTGGATCACTATATTGTACAGCTGAAACTAATATAACTGTTGACTGGAATTAAAATAAATTTTTAGAAGTTCTCATTACAAAAAAAAATTGTAACTCCATATGGTGATAGATGTTGACTAGACTGACTGGGGTGATCATTACATAATCATACAAATACCGAATCATTATGTTGTACATCTGAAACTAATATAATGTTGCATGTCAATTGTATCTCAGTTTTTGAAAAGATTCCCTAGGAGGCCATAAGTTTTCACATAATGTGTGAAACACTGGGAGAAATATTGCCTTTTTAAACAAAAACTCTGTAGATATATATCAACTAAGGGTAAATATGTCTCATTTTCTTATAAAGAGATATTCAGGATTCATATTCAGAATATATGAAGAGCTACAGATCAATAGAAAAAAGATAAGTGATTCAATGTAAAAACTGGGCAAGAGAACTGAACAACCGTCCCCCCACCCAAAGGATAACCAGGTGACTAAAGACATATTACATAGTGCCCTGCCTCATCGGTAATTAATCATCAGAGAAATGCAATTAAACCCACGCTGGGAGAGCAAGAATGGTTAAACTTTAAAAAGATGAGTAATGCTAGGTGTTGGTAAGAATTTGCACAGCTGGAGGTTACACTGCTGATGAGAGTATAAATTGGTACAACCTCTTAGCAGTTTGGCAATATGAAGTAAAGCGAAAAAGAACATACCCTATGACATCAATGCCTCTTCTAGGTATATGTCCCCTCCCCCAAAATATGTACACAGGTCTACAAGGTGACATATAGAAGGGCACACTGCTGTGAATAGTAGAACAATAGAATGAGTAAATGAGTTTTGCTGCACTCATACTGAAAAAGACAAAAGCAATGCCTGACTGCTAGCAGCCCTGATACTCCAGGCTGGGCCATGGTGTTCTCCTGTTGAACGAAAACAATTTCATAGAACACCAGCATTACACGAGGCTGTGTAATGTGATAGATCAGAATTAAAACAAGAGCACACCTTAATCATGCCTGAATATAGACAGAAAAGAACACTGTCCAGTCCACAAAAATGATCAAATATCCCTCTGTGCTAAAATGATTTACCAGTCACAGCTTGTTTGCCAGTCACAGATTTACCTTCTCCTTTCTGCTTTTCTATGTAAGAATTATAGAGAAGATATAAGAATTATATAAGATATAAGATAATTATAAGAATTATTAATACACCCAACTATAGTATCAACTCCATTGCTGATAGCATCCCATCCAGAGTAAAGTCCTTCTTCATAGCACCCCAGATCACCTTGACAAGACTAAATACTCTAAGTCCTTTCCGACACCCTCTTACTGTGATTCCCCATGATTCTCTGTGGTATGCAATCTCCCTTGTTGCAGTCAGGAAATACAGCTCTTTTCAACTACAGGTGCGTTCCTGATGCTCTATGGCCAAAGGGTATTGACAATACTCTGGAATTCTATACAGCAATGGAAATGGGTGAACAAGAACTAAACACAAAAATGTCAGTCTCACATGGAGCTAAATAATGAAGGAAAGGAACTAGACTTAAAAGATTACTCATCATAAATGTTAAGGGTTTTTTTTTAGCATAGTGAAAATATTACCTTCTGTACATTTTATTGTATGTATTTTTATATACAGTTTTTTTTACATTTATTTATTTTTGAGAGAGAGAGACAGTGTGAGCAGGGGAGGGGCAGAGAGAGAGGGAGACACAGAATCAGAAGCAGGCTCTAGGCTCTGAGCTGTCAGCATAGAGCCTGATGTGGGGCTCAAACCCACGAACCGTGAGATCATGACCTGAGCTGAAGTCGGAAGCTTAACTAAGTGACCCAGGCACCCCTATATACAGTTTTTTAAAGAGGCAAAATTAAACTGTTTAGGGCTGACACTTAAGCTAGATATTAATTTAGGTAACGGAGATTGGGGGATCCATTAACTCCTTCATGTCAGGATGTCAATAACATTATATACACTTTTCATTCATTTTTTTTCTCATTTGGAAAATATGGTTTAGATTTCTCATAAGTGGCAGTAACTCTTTCTATAGCACCTAGCATAGAAAATGCTGGGCACAAATGGGGACTCACCAAATGCTTTTGATGGACATGAGATGAGAGTGTCAAAAGACAGGTTCTAGTTCCTACTGCCAGGAATAGCTGTGTGAATTGGGCAAGTAATTTCATCATTTGGGCCTTAGTTTCTTAATCTTTAAAAAAATCGAGGGGAGTATTGGACCCTATCTTTTTTGAGGTGGTTCATCATTCTTAAACATTCTATTATCTAATGATTGTAAAAGAAACTCTGAACAAGTATCCCCCAAATTTCTATCAGGTCATTTTCAATATATCTAAGTAGTCTGTTATTTCATTTCCTTTCAAATCCAAAGCCAAACATTTTTATTTCATTTATCCATTATGTTATTTGGGAAACACAGTAATATACTGATTAAGAGCAGAGACTCTGGAGTCAGACAAAATTAAACTGAATTCTTTCTCTAATCCTTATGAGGCAGGGGGTCTTGGAAGAGTGACATAACTTCTCCAGTCTGTTTCTTTGTCTTTAAAAAAAAAAAAAAAGAGGGGCACCTGGGTGGCTCAGTCGGTTAAGCACACAGACTTGGGTTCAGGTCATGATCTCGCAGTTTGTGGGTTCGAGCCGCGTGTTGGCCTCTGTTCCCACAGCACAGAACCTGGAGCCTGCTTCGGATTCTATGTCTCTTTCACTCACAGTCTCTCTCTCTCTCTCTCTCTCTCTCTCTCAAAAATAAACATTAAAAAATGTTAAATAATGTGTACTTAATAGAGCTGTTGCAAGGATTAAATAATGCATGTAAACCACTTAACACAGTCCCAGTGCTATATAGAAACCATACCCAGTAAATATTACTATCATTATAATCCTAAGTGCCAAGCCAACTGCTTCTTGAGGGTGAGGGTTCTAGGAAAGGAATGGATTTGTGCATATCAAGAGCCTAGTTGGCCAGTTCTCCTATCAATGTACCTACTGGACACCAGGTTCCTGAAAGAAAAACCTCTGTCTGTCCCCTTTCTTTTTCCTGCTGACCACTTTCTCCAAACCCCTGCCCCTGCCTGACTTCCATCTGGCTCCAAAAGACACTGCAGGATCTTTTTTACTACCCCCCCCCCACCTTTTTTGGTGCAAAACAGGTGATTTTATTAAAACACAGGGACAGGACCCGTGGGCAAAAAGAGCTGCCTTTTTGACTCTCCCTTGATCTCTGGACAAGCAAGGTAGCTTGCTTACTTCTCGCTGTTTGCCGGTTGCTGCAGCAGCCCCAGCCGGCTCCCAGATTGGTGACTTCAGCTTAAGTGACTATCCTCATTGGCTTCTTAATTCCCAAGGACTTTTTTTCTGAAAGGGAATTAAAGACTCTGCGTTGCTTTGGCAACAACTTTCATCCTCTGCCTAACTCTCCAGAATGAGAGCATATCTATTAATACACTGGATAGACTGGGGAGTTGAGTTGCTCAATGCAAATTTTCTTCCAAGTGCAAAACAGCTTACCGGGCTTTGCTAGCCCGGTGCTGCAGTTACAGAGGAGCAAAGCCGAGAGCAGCAGTTCCAAGAATCTGTGGGCAGAAAAGTGAAGTATACCCGCAACAGGTGGCGGCTGCTGTAGAGTGCGCTTGTGAGACCGGATGGCGGTTGCGCACAGAAAGCTCATGCAGAACAGGCAAGTAGGGTCTCTTCTCTTTTTTGTGTGCATATCTATGGGAAGTGCAGCAACCATCCGCTACTCCGTGGCAGAAGAGATGGAGAGCGGTTCGTTTGTAGCTAATGTGGCTAAGGACCTGGGGCTGGAGGTAGGGAAGCTGGCTGCGCGCGGGGCGCGGCTGGTTTCCGAGGGCAACAAAGTGCACTTCCGGCTCCACCGCAAGACAGGGGATCTATTCGTGAAGGAGAAACTGGATAGGGAGTCACTCTGTGGCAAAGCTGACCCGTGTGTTCTGCATTTTGAAATAGTCTTGGTGGAGCCGCTGCAGTCCTTTCGTGTCGAGGTCAGGGTATTTGATATCAATGACAATGCCCCGATTTTCCTAAACAAGGAGCCGCTTTTAAAGATTCCGGAGAGTACCCCCTTGGGTTCACGTTTTCCTCTGCAGAGTGCCCAGGATCTGGACGTGGGCCTCAATGGTCTCCAAAACTACACCTTAAGCCCCAACACGTATTTCCACCTGCATACCCGCTTTCGCAGCCATGGGCCCAAATACGCTGAGCTGGTGCTGGATAAGCCCCTGGACAGAGAGGAGCAGCCTGAAGTCAACTTGACAATTACAGCGGTGGATGGCGGGTCCCCTCCCAAATCTGGCATCGCTCACATCCGTGTGGTCGTTCTGGACGTCAATGACCACGTGCCTCAGTTCTCCAGATTGGTGTACCGCGCTCAGGTACTAGAAAATAGTGCCAATGGTTCTTTGGTGGTCACTGTGAGTGCCACAGACCTGGATGAGGGCTCCAACAAAGATATAACTTATTCCTTAGCTCAAAACCCAGAAGCAATTCTCCAGACGTTTCAGATTGACTCGCAGACTGGGGATGTTCGACTAAGAGGGCCCCTAGATTTTGAAGCAATTGAAACATATGATATTGACATTCAAGCCACCGATGGAGGGGGCCTTTCTGCCCACAGCAAAGTCCTGGTGGAAGTGGTGGATGTTAATGACAATCCTCCTGAAGTGACAATCTCCTCTGTGTCCAGCCCTCTCCCTGAGGACTCCCCATTAGAGACTGTAGTGGCCCTTTTCTCTATCCGAGACCGGGACATTCGAGTGGGAGGAAAAATCATCTGCTTCCTCAGAGAAGACCTTCCCTTTGCAGTCAAACCTACTTTCCGGAATTCTTACTCTCTGGTTACTGACAGAGTCTTGGATCGGGAAGAGGTCTCAGGCTACAATATCACCGTTGTTGCCATGGATACTGGGCCACCCAGTCTGTTCACAGAAACTGTGATTGAGGTGCTAATATCTGACATTAATGACAATCCCCCAATATTTCAGGAAGACTCATACATTTTGACTGTTCGAGAAAACAACAGCCCTGCAATTTTTATTGGCAAAGTTCATGCTGAGGATCTAGATTTGGGTGAGAATGCCCAAGTAACATATACTCTGCTTCCTCCAGAAAGTGGAGATTTATCAGTCTTTGCTTACATCTCCATAAATTCAGACAATGGGAAGCTCTATGCACTGAGAACCATGGATTATGAGGCCATTCAAAAATTTCAGTTTGTGGTAAAGGCAACTGATGGGGGCTTCCTGTCACTGAGTAGCCAGGTTACTGTCAGAGTGGTTGTTCTGGATGACAATGACAACCGCCCAATGATCTTGTACCCACTGCAGAATGGCACCTTGCCCTGCAATGACCTAGTGCCCAGGTCTGCAGAGGCAGGCTACCTGGTGACCAAGGTAGTGGCTGTGGACGGTGACTCAGGTCAGAATTCTTGGCTTTCATATCATCTCCTTAAGGCCACTGACACTGGGTTATTCTCCGTTCAACAACAAAATGGGGAAATCCGTACACTGCGGCAGATAGCTGAAAGAGACCCCGTGGTTCAGAAACTTACAATTCTTGTTCAGGATCATGGCCAACCAGCTCTTTCCACTACTGCCTCACTCAACATTTTGCTGGTAGATGGGTTTTCTGAGCCCTATCTACAGTTTCGGGATCCATCCAAGCATCCTACAAGGGTAAATCCATCCACTAAATATTTGGTCATTTCTCTGGCTGTGCTTTCCTTTCTCTTTCTCCTCTCTGTCACAGTGATCTTTGTTATACACATCTACCAGAAGGTTAAATATAGAGAAAAGTTCACAGTTCAAGAGCATTTCTATGATGACTGTAATTTCCCTAACAACTTGGTACAAGAAGGAGCCAATGGATCTTTATCTCAGCCATGTCCCTATGAAATGTGCTCTGCCACTGGCACTGGCAATAGTGAGTTTCGGTTCCTTAAGCGCTTTATGCCCAACTTCCCCTTCCCACATGGCACTGGAGAAGCAAAAACAGAGGCTGGCTCCAGTTTACCCCCAGATTCTGGTAGGAATAGGTCTCGGGGGTCAGAGGGCCATGGCCAAGTACCTGATAACTATATGTAGTTCTTGCTCATGAGCTATAAGTAATCATTATTCATGTGTCCTCTGGACACATGAATTCTGGACCTGGAAATGCTCAGTTCATTAGTTCTGGACCTGGAAATGCTTAGTTCCACAGAGATATCCTGTTATTTTGCCTTTAAATTGTTTTCTAGTAGACAGTTATGCATGCATGGGGAAGAAAACTAGCTTCTAGTTTTGATACATCAGGAAGCAGTTAGATTTGAGAAACAGATATATAGCTTATCATTACTCAGAAATTTCTAGATTTTTATTCCTTAGTAAGTGGAGATCATCTTTGAATCATAAGGACACAAATGCCTGGTGAATGGTCCTCATAGGTAATCAGGTAAAAGGAAAGGTAAAGAAAAAAAAAGAATTGACTTATTTGAGAATGTGAGTAAGGGTAGAAAGACTAAAGAGATTCAGTTCAGGAATGTTCTCCAAAATTAAGTTAGATGGGATTTCTTAATGGTCGTTTAGGCCTTAGGCAAGCCGAAACCTCTCTTTGTATACAGGTGTCTATCCCTTACTTATCAGAGAACAGTTATTTGAATGTGGAGAATAAAAGGTAGATGAGGGGGAAAAAATCAGTAAGGCTTATTGTCGTTAACAAATGCTATCAAAATAAAAGATATTAAAGGAAAAAGTGATAATACCAATTAAGTGGCCTTAAGAAAAGATACATTTTCAGATATTACCAGATTGGATTTTAGGCCATTTTCCCTTCTGAGGATTCTGAAGTGATGTCATGGAAACTGAGAAAAAAGGTACTTCCTAGCAAATCATTCATAAAATGAAATGGAATCATGAAAGAAGTTAGGCTTTTTTTTGATTATCATGGTTTTGCCTTCATAAGCTATTTTAATTTCTCTCATTCTAAAATTTAAAAAACCAATATTAAAACGTTAACATATTTCAATGATGCTAACCACACTACTAACTTGCCTTAAAAGTTTTTTTTAACGTTTGCTTTAGTGACACTTTAATCATGTGCCTTATTTTATTTAAATGTGTGTAAATTCAGACCCATGAGGATATGTCCTGTACAGGAGAGCACAATATTTGTACCTGGATTTCTTAGGGTACAGAAGTATCTCTTAAAATACTTCTTAAATCATATTCATTGATATAAGCTTCATTCATAGAATTATGACTGACTCCGAATGGTACTATCTGGCTGCCTACCTGGTGACCAAGATATACTAAAATTTAGTGATAAGTTATTTTTAAAATGTTAGAAATGCTTAGGGCAGAACTGGTATAACCTATGTCTGCCTTCAGTATTTTCCTTAATATTTTGAGAATGGATAAATCAAATGTGGAATACCAATGAATTGTCTTTTTTATTAATATTAACTGTTTTCCATAAATCATGTTATAATCTGCTCATTTGGAGTAAAGGTCTTTCTTGAACAAAACATGGAATAGTGTTTCAGTATATTTAGGTTAGGATTGTTAAGGTATGCTGAAATCAGAGGCCTTAAGTGAGAAAGAAGATAGAATTCTTTTTTGGGTAAATAGTAATTAGTTAAAACATTATTAACTAAAAGCCTCTGGGTTAACTGCATTTGATTAAATAATTGTCATGGATTAACTGTATTTGATTACATTTCATGATGTGACCATAATCAATGGCAAGACTCTGGCTTGATAGTAAGAATAAGGAAAGAAAATTGTATAGAATGGTGATTTTAAGACTTTGAATTTCATTTTTTTTAAGTTTATTTATTTATTTTGAGAGAGCGGGCAGAGAGAAAGGGAGAGAGAATCTCAAGTAGGCTCCCCAACATTAGCACAATGCCTAACGTGGGGCTCGAACTCATGAACTGTGAGATCATGACCTGAGCTGAAATCCAGAGTCCACGCTTAACTGACTGAGCCACCCAGGTGCCCCTAAGACTTTGAATTTCAAATAGTAAAGTTCACATACACAAATACACAAAATGGATGGAAAATGTAGATTTGTCAACTTTTTCCATGTATGGAAAAATAATTAAAATGAAACAAACACTATTAATTTGTAACATTATTTCACAAAGGAAATGGCATTTTAATGTAAAAATGATAATACAGTGATCCAATAAAGGAAACTGTCCTCTAAACTAAAAACGTCATTTTATGAAAAATGTATTATGCCATTATTGGGCTCATTTTTGCCTTAGACCAGTGAAACTTTGGCCATGGACTTCAGATTGACAACCACTGTGTTAATTGATGATCTATCATTTTTATTCAGACTTCAAGTTTCTAAGAAAATTCCAATTGTACTTGATGATTAAAAACTAAAAACATCTCTGTATCAATTTGCTGAATGTGATGTGAGCCATTTGAATTTGGAGAGCACTCTATATACCAGCTGAGATTAAGTCAGATTTCCATCCGCAAGTTAAAATAAAGAATGGAAATAATTAGGACAGTTACCTTCCCTCAAATGTCAACTGACGTTATAACTATGTATTTAGTCAAAGACCTAATTCAAGTGCTTTAAAGTGCTCTTGTATAAAAAGGCCATGATAAATATTCAATTAAAAATATCTAATTTGGGCAAATTGCTTCAATAACCTATTTAACTTTGAAATATATATAGACTTACATTTATACTGGAAGTTTTAAGTTATAAGGAATTTAAGCCCTTTAGAAATTTTTTGTTATGAGATAATTTTAGACTTACAAAACCACATGAGTAGTATAAAGTTCCCTTCACCTAGCTTCCCTTAATGTTAACATCTTACATAACCGTTGCCAGTTATCAAAATTAAGAAATTAACCTTCGTACAATTCTATTAACTAAACTACAGACTTTACTTAGGTTTCACCACTTTTTTCCCTAGTGTCCTTTTTCTTTTCAAGGATCCAATCCAAAATCCTACAACACATTTAATTATGTCTCCTTAGTTTCTACCATCCATGATAGTTTCTTAACCTTTCCTTGTCTTTCATGACCTCAAGACTTTTGAAGAGTACTAGTCAGTTATTTGTAAAAATGTTCCTCAACTTTTTTCAGTTTTATTGAGATATAATTGACATATAGTACTGAATATGTTAAAGGCATACAGGATAATGACTTGATTTACATGTATTGTGAAATGATTACCATAATAATTTTAGTTAACAAACATTTCCTCAATTTGAGATTGTCTTTGTCTTCTGTAGATTGTTTTCCTTTTAACTTTTTTTAATGTTTATTATTTATTTTTGAGAGAGAGAGAGAGAGAGAGAGTGTGAGTGGGGGAGGGGGAGGGGCAGACAGAGAAGGAGACACGGAATCCGAAGCAGGCTCCAGACTCTGAGCTGTCAGCGCAGAGCCCAATGCAGGGCTTGAACCCGTGAACCATGAGATCATGAGATCATGACCTGAGCCAAAGTCGGACACTCAACCAACTAAGCCACCCAGGCACCCCATAGATTATTGATGCTATGCATTATTGGGAAGAATACTGCAGAAATGATACTGTATCCTTCTCAGTACATCATTATCAGGGGGTACATGATGTCAATGTGTCCTATTGACTGGTGACATTAATCTTTTAAAAAAATTGTGGTTAAAAATAACACAAAATTTACCATGTTAAAGATTTTTAAGTGTACAGTTCAGTAGTGTTAAGGTGATATTAATCTCCAACACTTGCTTAATATAATATCTGTCAAGTTTCTCCACTGTAAAGTTACTATTTCTCTCTTTGTAATTAATAAATACTTGGAGAGAGACGCTTTGAAACTATGCAAATATCATGTTTCTGCTTAAACTTTTGCCCATTAATTTTTGTATCCATTGCTGGATATTTCCTATGGCAATTAACACTGTGGCATTTAGATGGTAATTTTCTATTTCCCTGATTCCTTTTACACTAATTAATTGAAATTCTCCTATAAGGAAATCTTGTCATTTCTCCTCTATTTACTTATTATGTAGTCATTTCTTTATGTATAGTCTCATGGATATTTACCTTTTTATTTGGGTTATAATTCAATGTTATTATTATTTATTTTGTTGTTCAGGAAGTCTTTTTATCTGGGATGAAAAGCAGATTTATAAGACTGGAATTATCCACATAGAACACATTTGGCCAAAATAAGTATTTCTTTGTAACTCTATATTCTGTATGATCTTAAACAAGTATAAGTTTCTTAAATCTTGTTAAAGTTTCTTCATAATGATGTTTTAACTTCAAATAAAAATTACATTAATTTGATTTAAAATTTCCATTACAGTTATAAAACTACTAAATAAACAGTAAACTATGAAAACTTTAAATTTTATTATGTGGGCATGTTTATATATTTATAAGCTATGTTTAATAGAGTTGTCAGTTAAGACATAGATTTATATGCTGAAATTAGACATACAGATATACAAGAAATGGAATTGGTCTGTCTGGTTCTACTTAATTCTCCTAAAAATAAGTAAATATATTGCTTTCTCTGCAATGTCTCTGTATTTTGCTGTTGTTGGTTTCTTTTTTTTAATGTTTTTAAATTTATTTTTGAGAGAGAGAGCATGAGAAGGGGAGGGGCAGAGAGAGAGAGGGAGACAGAGGATCTGAAGTGGGCTCTGCTCTGACAGCAGTGAGCCCTATGTGGAGCTCGAACTCAGAAACCGCGAGATCATGACCTGAGCCGAAGTCAGACACTCAACCAGTGAGGCACCCAAGTGCCCGTGTTGGTTTCTATTTAAAGATGAATTTGTCTCCTTTGTGGAAGCAGAACTCATCCATGTAAGTCTCCTATACAAAGGCCTATTTTCTGTACAGTTGAATATCATTAAAGTATGCAACTAATCAGACACTCTTCAACCAAAAATTTGACTTCATTTACAATTTCTGTAACACTTAAAAATATTACTAAAGTATTGGTTGTGTTTATATAACACTGAAATAAAATATTAAAAAGTAAAAATGACACAGTTTTCTCTTAAGCTGGTGAAGCAAGCTTATACTTCTGTGCACCATGCCCTGCTCACATGAACACACAAAAAAATAGATAAAAATTAAAAATTAGAAAATGTGTAAAACAAAATGGAACAAACATAAAATAGTGAACAAGGATGAAGCCCTTATATTTCTGAGCTACAGAATGGGAAGCTGGCATTGGTTGTCATAAGTTTGGCTCTGATGGGCTATTGGGAGAAAAATGTTCTCCATGCAAGATGGAAAATAAAAGCTGGGGTCGCTGCTTAGAGCCAGAAGCTAAATGGGTCTATCTTGCTCATGAAAAAAATGTTGAAAAACCACTGCCAAAAATTTCTGAAGTTATGACACACACACAAATGGAAATATATTCCACTCTCATGGATTGGAAGAAAAAATATTGTTAAAAGGTTCATACTACCCAAAGCAATCTATAGATTTAATGCAATCCCTATCAAAATACCAACAGCATTTTTCACAAAACTAGAACAAGTGATCCTAAAATTTGTGTGAAACCACAAAGGACCCCAGATAGCCTAAACAATCTTGAAAATACAAAACAAAGCTGAAATTATCAAAATTCCAGATTTCAAGTTATATTACAAAGCTATAATAATCAAAACAGTATGATATTGGCACAGAAATAGACACATACATGAGTAGAACAGGATGGGAAGCCCAGAAACAAACCCATGATTATATGGTCAGTTAATCTTAAACAAAAGAGACAAGAATACACAATAGGAAAATGACAGTCCAACAAATGATGTTTGGAAAACTGGATGGCTACATGCAAAAGAATGAAACTGGATTACTCTCTTACACCATAAAGAAAAATAAACTCAAAATGGATTAAAGACCTAAATGTAAGACCTGAAATCATAAAAATCCAAGAAGAGAGCACATGCAGTAATTTCTCTGATATTGGCCATAGCAACATTTTTCTAGATATATCTCCTGTGGCAAAAGAAGTTAAAGCAAAAATAAATTATTGGGATGAGATCAAACTAAAAAGCTTCTGCACAGCAAAGGAAACAACGAAACTAATGGAAAACCAACTGAATGAGAGAAAGACATTTGCAAATGATGTATCCAATAAAGGGTTAGTATCCAAAATATATAAAGAATTTACACAACTCAACATCCCAAAAACAAATAATCCAATTAAAAAATAAGCAGAAGACATGAACAGATATTTCTCCAAAGAAGACATCCAGATGTCCAAAAGACTCATAAAAAGATGCTCAGCATTACTCATCATCAAGAAAACACAAGTCAAAACTACAATGAGATATCACCTCATACCTGTCAGAATGGTTAAAATCAAAAACACAGGAAACAAGTGTTGGCAAGGATGTGGAGAAAAAGGAACCCTCATGCACTCTTAGTGGGAATGCAAACTGGTGCAGCCACTGTGGAAAACAGCATGGAAGTTCCTCAAAAAATTAAAAATAGAACTACTCCATGATCCAGTAATCACACTACTGGGAATTTACCCAAAGAACACAAAAACACCAATTCAAAAGGATATATGCATCCCTATGTTTATGGCAGCATTATTTACAATAATTAGAAGCAGTCCAAGTGTCTGTTGATAGATGAATGGATAAAGAGGTGAAACACACACACACACACTCACACACACACTTAAAAAAAAATTTTTTTTTAAAAGGAAACTTGGAACATCAGTAAACAATAAAGAACACAGTGAGATAAAAAAAAAAAAAAAAGAACACAGTGAGTAAAAAATGGGTGAATACAATAGGCTTTCTTCTCCTCTTGAATTTCCTAAATTATGTTGAAACAAAAATGGCAACACTGCCTGATGTGGTTCTGAATGTATATAGAGGGAATAACTAACTATATTTCATTCAAACAGATGAAATGATATAAGTAGACTGTGAAAAGTTATCTATATATAATGTAATACCTAAAGCAGCCACTAAAAAGTCTTATAAAGCAATATACTCAGAAACACTATAGATAAATCTAAATCAAATGTTTAAAAATGGTCAAGTAACCTACAGAAAGATAGAGAGAAAGAAAACAGAAACAAACAGAAACCAAAAATTAAAATGGCAGACTTAAGCCCTAGCATATGAATAATTACATTAAATGTAAGTGATCCAGCGGTACCTGGGTGGCTCAGTGGGTTAAGCATCCGAATTTGGTTCAGGTCATGATCTCACCGTTCATGGGTTCGAGCCCTGCAGCAGGCTCTGTGCTGACAGCTCGGAGCCTGGAGCCTGTTTCAGATTCTTTGTCTCCCTCTCTCTCTGTCCCTCCCCTGCTCGCACTCTGTCACTCTCTCAAAAATAAACATTAAAAGATTTTTTTTTAAATGTAAATGATCCAAACACACCAGTTAAAGACAGAAGTTGGCAGAATGGATTAAAAAACATGACTTCAATATATACTGTCTATAATAAATTCACTTCAGATATAACAATACAGGTTAGTTGAAAGTTAAAGTATGGGAAAATATATATCATAAATATGTTAATAAAAGAAAGCAGGTGTGGCCATATTAATATCAGAAATTTCAGAGAAAGAAAATTATCAGAGGCAGAAAGGTACATGATATAGTGGTAAGAAAGTCAGTTCACTAAGAAGCCATAGTGATCCTAAATGCTCATGTGTGGAACAACAGAGCTGCAATATATGTGAAGCAAAATTGATAGAACAGAAAGGAGAGACAGACAAATTCACAACTGTAGTTTGGAGACCTCAGCATTTCTCTCGGCCATTGACAGAAGAAGTAGACAAACTCAGCAAGAACTCGACAACCAACTAACAGGATCTAATAGACATATATAGGACACTCTACCCAAGAAGAACAGAATTACACTCTTTCTAAGTGCTCACAGAACATGTACCAAAATAGTAGATTATATCCTGGACCATTAAATAAATCTTAACAAATTTAAAGTAATTATTATGATAGAGAAGGCACTCAGCAACCACAAAAAAAGTAAACTAGAAATCACTAATAGAAGGATAAGATAAAACTATCCAAAACACTTCAAACCTAAATGATACACATATAAATAATGCACATATTAAGGAGGAAGTGCCAAGGGCAATTTTAAAGTGCATTGAACTGAATGAAAATGAAAATACAACATATCAGAATTTGTGGGGCACAGCTAAAATAGTGTTAGGAGGGAAATGTATACTATTAAATGTAAACATTAAGACAGAGGAAAAGCCTCAAATCAATAAGCCTACCCTCAAGAACCTAGACAAAGAAGAACAAAACACATCCAAAGCAAGAAGATGGAAGTATATAGTAATAAAAGCAGAAGTCAATGAAATTCAAAACAGAAAAATAATAGAAACAATTAGTGAAGCAGAGAGCTTGTTCTTAGAGAAGTTCAAAGAAAAAGAGAAAATACAAAGTACTAATCCCAGGAATGAAACAGATCATTACCACAGACCTTGGAGATATCAAAAGGATTAAAAGGGAGGGGCGCCTGGGTGGCTCCTTGGTTTAAGCTCAGGTCATGATCTCATGGTTTGTGGGATCCAGCATGTGAATCAGGCTCTTTGCTGACAGAGTGGAGCCTGCTTGGCATTCTCTCTCCCTCTCTGCCACTCCCCTGAATGTGTTTTCTCTCTCTCTCTCTCTCTCTCTCTCTCTCTCTCTCTCTCTCTCTCTGTAAATAAACATTTAAAAAAGCTGATATTGTTAACACAACAAATTACTCACATGTGCATACAACTCAAGTTGCAGGACTCTGCTTTAAATTGAGTATTAGACATCTGTACCAAATTCAAATCAGAAAAAAGGGCCCATCCCTAGTCGTTTAGTTGTCAACCCACAATACTTCATAAAGTCTCTGTGCTGTTCACTCACTGAAAGACTGCATTGAGGGGTGCCTGGGTGGCTCAGTCGGTTAAGCGGCCGACTTTGGCTCAGGTCATGATCTCGCGGTCCGTGAGTTCGAGCCCCGCGTCGGGCTCTGTGCTGACAGCTCAGAGCCTGGAGCCTGTTTCAGATTCTGTGTCTCCCTCTCTCTGACCCTCCCCCGTTCATGCTCTGTCTCTCTCTGTCTCAAAAATAAATAAACGTTAAAAAAAATTAAAAAAAAAAAAAAAGGAAAGACTGCATTGAATTTCACATAAGCCCTGATGTTCCCATCTTTTGAGAAAATCTCATTTCTCACAAAATCAGAAATACTTCATCAGGAGTAGAAAATAATTTCACTGGGTTTGTGTTTAAGTTGGTACCATAAAATTCAATTTAGTTCAAACCTCACCTCCTCTGGAATCTTCCTCATAGCCCATTTCTGTTCTTACTTAGTATCCCTTTGAGTAGTCATAGTGCCTGTGCAAATCTCTTATCTTGGCCCTTAGCTCCCACTAAGGTCATTGTCTCTGGGTCCCCCTTCTAGGCTGTAACCTCCTGGGGTGTAGGCACCAGGCTTTATTCCATTTTCTACCCTCAATATCTTTCACACGGCCTGGATATAATCCCAAACACCTGCCGATGAATTAATAAATTCAATTAATGCATGGCCAAATGGGTGGCCTCTCTGAAATGGAAGAAATCCAGTTCAAGTTACTCTCAAAAGAAATTGTACAGCTATGATAGTATAACAAAATAATTGATAATTAGAAATATAATAAAACCGTGCACCAATTAATAATTGTTTTTGTTCACATTGGTTAAACCAAAAACCCGAGGAGTAGCCCGAAGAAATAATTTAAGAACTGTGCCACCAGACGACGGACATGACGAAGAACAGATTTTGACAGTTTCTGACGGAAAGCTTGGTATATACATCAGGTTTTCAGTTCGGACGCCTGGTGGTGCTACAGGCTAAAAAGTAGGAGGAGGAGCCTGACATTTGCCGCAGACTCCATTTTAGAAAAGACAAAACCTGAAAGGTGCTGGGGATGGACGCGGCTTGGAAAGTGTCGGCTGCAAGCTCGGATTGCAGACCTTTCTTAAAACGAATGAGAACTAGACATAAATTGACGTTATTCCTCTTGCAGGACTCCCAAAGGATTCGTTTGTTACAGACAGCGCCTTCAGAGGATGTGCAGGAAATTGTGGGAGAGAAAATCTGGCAGAAAAGGCAAGTGGTGAGTTTTCCTTTTCTTCCCGAGCGTATTGCAGGCGGCCCTGTGAAAGGAAGGTGGCTATTAATGGCCGGAGTTTCCGGAGATTTGGCGTCGGCTGCGGGAAGGGGAGCGTCCGTGTACCTGTGGGAGGACAGACAAGAAGAGCAGGGTGGTTTCCAAACAAATCCAAGAATATTTTAGCTCCACCCACAGAAGAGTCTTTTCTCCCGAACAGGAAACCATACCTGTAGGAGTTCAGCGTTTCCAAGTATTACCTGTAAACTTCTTTTTGGTTTTCTGAGAAAAAGCTATGAGTCTAAGATGTACCTTCTTTGAAAAATTCTTCTGAACGTTGCAGAATGTGCACCGGGGACATGCGTGAGATTTGGGTGAATTTTCCGTAACTGGAAACTACACCATCAGTTCAATATCCATTCTCACAATAAAGTGCGATGCAATAGTGGGGTAAGTAATTTACTCATTCGTGGCAAAAGAAATCTCTGGATGAAGAACAACCCAAGGTAAGTCTGACTGTCACAGAGAGGAATGGTAGTTATCAGCACTAGTTGGGACCTCCTAGGTCCAAATAATGACAACCAGCGACAACCCTTTTGATGCATTCCCCTTGGCAACCTGGTTGTCAGAAGTTTCTGCTGAAGATTTAGTCTTAATAATTAAGAAGCGGCTCGCTGAATAATCTGAGCTCACTCAATCCTCCAATATCTGGAAACTACTCGGGAACATTTTAATTACTGCTGATATCTGTGCATTGTAAATATGCACTGCAAGGAAATTACCAGGCAGTTTCAGGGCTATGTGCTGAATACTTAGAAAATTTACAGCAGAAATAGTTTCAGAAATCTTTCTCCCTGTGAAGGATGTTGGATGACAATCTCAATGGATCACAGTTCCACAGAATTGGTCATGTTGACACTTAATCTTCTCATCCTGGAAAACTTCCAGAAACAGACTTCACCTTTTCAAGGATCATAATCTAAGCACTCTGGACTAAAAAGAAAATGCCTTGATCCTTCCTTCCAGAATTTTTTTTCCATTAAATGTTCAAAATATTCCATACTCTGCCAGCCTAATGCAGGACGGAGAGAAGAGAGATTCATGCAAGCAACATCACTTTATCTTCAATGAAACTAAGTTCTTTGAAGCTGAAAACAAGACAATAGGTAGATACAGCTATCATCCTTGGTATTGTTGCTTTGGGGCTCTGGATAAAAAGCAGAGGAAAACATCCCTTTTCTGAATAGCATCATAGTTGTTTTACCGCTCTACCTTTAGTAGTGTTTTCTTCGGAGGCACAGCTAAGGTTAATTTATAGTCAACAAGTACTGATAACTTAGCTATTTTTATCTTTTTATTTACCTCATAATGGTCTTGGTTTAGAAGCCAGTAACTTCTATATTTTTTTTTAATTTTTTTTTCAACGTTTTTAATTTATTTTTGGGACAGAGAGAGACAGAGCATGAACGGGGGAGGGGCAGAGAGAGAGGGAGACACAGAATCGGAAACAGGCTCCAGGCTCCGAGCCATCAGCCCAGAGCCTGATGCGGGGGTCGAACTCACGGACCGCGAGATCGTGACCTGGCTGAAGTCCGACGCTTAACCGACTGCGCCACCCAGGCGCCCCAATAACTTCTATATTAAGTACTGAAAAAGAATGCATTGTTTTTCTGTGCAGACCTAATTTCCTTTGATCTTTCATAAAGGTAAGTTACCCCTAAAATTTTGTGTACACTATTCTAGGAGGTATCCCAGTGCGTGACCAGGAAACTCATCCCACTCTATCCATAAAATGATAATCTTCAAGAGGGAAGTATTCCCAGGGAAGGCTGGGCTATTTCTTTTAAAGTCATCTTTTATTTTCTTGATATTTCATAGAGGATGGCCCATAAATTGTGATAGTTTACTTTTCAGCTAGACTCCTGTCCATCTGCTAAATTCAAATAACTATTTGATTACTATTATGTAGTTTTTACTTTTTATTGAAATAAAGTCACTTTATTTTGATGACATCGATGAGACAAAATCAAATGCAGATATCAAACCTCAGGAAAAAAGTAATTGATAGAAATAAATGTCTCCTTCATTATTTACGGTGTAATCCACTGAGTTGCTGTGAAGCTTATTTATTGATATGCTAAATTTGTATGTGTTAATTTTTACTAAGTTTTCTTATTAAGATAAAAAAATAATTCATTCCTTAATAATTAATATCCCAGCATCTCCAATACACTGAAACAGAATGCCATTTAATATGGAGTGGTGAAATAACCTCATCTTTCTTCTCTTTGCATCAATGTTTAATAGTCTCTGGTATGGTTTAGAATAATCAAAGACAGCAGATGCAAAAGCATGATATGCCTCAAATGAGATCTAATTGCTGGTTTTTAATGTATTTGTAATAGTTGCTGAGAAACTAAAAATACACATTATTCAATACATTAGATAATAAGCCTATTACATAAATATGAAATATTTGATATTTATGTTTGTCTCCCTAAAATACTTTTCTTCTTTCTGGAGAGTTTGAAAAACTAAGAGAAGCCTGGTGATTACACTGCAGGCTCAGATGGTAGAGCAAGCTGACTGCAAATATACACTGTATGCTCCATATTAAACTACCCTGACTTTGAGAGTGTATTGGAAGCCTGAGACTCTGGTGGCATAAAGAACACAAAGATCAGTGTGATAAAACTGGTTATTCAAAGCTGTATTTGCTAAAAAGGTGTTAGAAGAAGGAATAATGGAATACTTAAAGCCCAATCTAAGACAAACTTTGATTGTTTCTATTTTACTTAGCATATAACATTGAGGAAACTGAACTCCTACAGAATTCTGTTCCAGAGGCACTAGAGAGCACTTCCTTCATTGCTAATTTAGCAGATATTTTGGGCCTGAGAGTGGGGAAGCTATGGGTGGTGGTTGAGGGAGGTGGGGATGAGAGGGTAATTAATATTTCTGAAGATAAAAGACAGCATTTTCGAACCAACAGACTCAGGATTTGCTGCTAAATAGAAATTGGATCCAGAGTTGGTGTACAGACCAAGCGAGACACGGGCGCTGAATTTTCAGTTGCTAAAATAAAATCTTTTGCATTTTTCCAAGATGAGATTCATGGATACAGTCATTCACCAGTGTCTTCTTGGACTTGAAAATGCTGCAAAAAATCCATTAGAGCATTGCTATATTAACCAAAGTCCATAAAGGTGGCAGGACTTGGATATAAACAACAGTATTCATAAGTATACCTTGAATCCCAATTCTCATGTCTACTTTTGACAACTGCCAGGACAGTGGTGGCAAGAAATATCCAGAGCTGGAATGGCAGATTTCTCAGTGGAAAGAAATGGGTTGGGTTTAACTTAACCATAACAATATTGGATGATCAGTATTGGTGGCCAGACCCAGATCTGCACTGGTCTTCATTAGAAAAGTTGTTGGTTGTCAGTTATTTTGCTCAGCTGTATTATAAATTGTTAATCCCAGAAGAAAGCTTTCTCTCCTTGGCTATCACCATTTTTGTCAGAGATTGGAATATAAGATATAATAGAGAAATATTTTTAAGGTATTTCTGGGCTCCTAAAGACGTAAGGAAAACTTCTGATAAAACATAGATATTGGGGGGGGGGGTTAAGCAACTGACTTGATTTTGGCTCAGGTCATGATCTCATGGTTTGTGGAATTGAGCCCCCCGTGGGGCTCTACACTGATAGCACAGAGCGTATTTGGGATTCTCTCTCTCTTTCTCTCTCTCTGCCTCTGCCTCTCCCACTCATAAACACACGCACACACTCTCAAAATAAATAAACTTTAAATAAACATAGATAATGGTTTTTAAAAACCCATTAATAAAATCCATAGATTCCAAGGCAATATTAAAGTACAGTGTGTAGGGGTGCCTGGGTGGCTCGGTCGGTTAAGCATCTGACTTCGGCTCAGGTCATGATCTCACGGTCCGTGAGTTCGAGCCCCGCGTCGGGCTCTGTGCTGACTGCTCAGAGCCTGGAGCCTGTTTCACATTCTGTGTCTCCCTCTCTCTCTGCCCCTCCCCTCTTCACGCTCTGTCTCTCACTGTCTCAAAAATAAACGTTAAAAAATATATATATATTAAAAAAATATTCAAAAAAAAATAAAGCACAGTGTGTATTCTGAGATCATCAATTATGAAGGACTTTCTGGAAAGTATATTGTCCTGATGTAAAGAAGACTCCACTCCTGTTAATCATGTCATTAATTATGAACTACATCCCAGGGCACTAGTTTGAGACCTTAGTTGCTGTTTTTGTTTCAGATCCAAACCAGATAAACAATAGAGATGTTCTGTCTTCATAATACCTTCCCTACACCCTAAAACCTTTGGTTGAGATGGACATTAAAAATACAAGTACAATTCTATTATCACTGCCAGAAATCAGGAGTTTCTCAAGCTGAAAATGAAACGTAATATAACCATATCTTTATTTTCACCAAATGGCCTCTACTTAACAAGCAAGAGAACACAGCTTCTGAGAGCATGTGCTCTAGTAGCACATGTAGCTGCTGTAGATACTTAGAAAACTGCCCAAGTAACTACTGCCTCCTGCTGCCCCTCCCTCAAAATGAACACAAAGAACCTGTTTGCTCTGACATCTCTGAATTGTAAGGCCCTAAGTATCAAGTTCTGCATAAGGGAAAGAGCAGCTGTCTCAAATTGAGCAGCATGTATATACTACCAGTATATACTACCAAGTTTCTGAGTAATAGCAACCTACCCATGATCTGACTTAAGGTTATAGTCAAGGACACTGAGATGCCACCTTACTCCATGTTCAGACTATGACCTGTTGCTGGTCAGTTGTCTTTTTCAGCTCTACTGACCATATTTTAACAGGTGCCAGGAAAAGTTTTCGACTCCTCACTTAGCATCTACTTGGTCATTATTGTGGTCTCAGTATTCTTCAGCTATCTTATCTGCCTATTCCTTTTCAGGGTGTGTGTTCAAATAAGTACCCTAATGTGACAGTACACACTCATAATTGCATTTTCTCATTTTCAAATATTATTTCCTTATATATATTTATCACATTTAAATTGGTAATTTATGCTTTGTATTTTGTAGTCAGATTCTCAGGTTTCCTTCCCGTTGACATATTTTTTGCCTTCCCTTACATCTTTAGACTTCATTATTTATTACTTTTCTGTATTGTATTTAGTAGTTAAAAAACACTTAGGCATATTTTCTTTCTAAAATGACATTTCAGGGTGAGGGGATGAGCAAAATGGATGAAGGGAATCAAGAAGTACAGACTTCCAGTTACAAAATAAATGAGTCATGGGGATGTAAAAGTACAGCATAGGGAATATAGTCAGTAATACTGTAATAACTTTGTATGGTGACAGATGGTAACTACACTTATCGTGTGAGCATTTTGTAATGCGTATAAATATTGAGTCACTATGTTGTATACCTGAAACTAATATAATAGCATATATCAATTATACTTCAATTAATTTTAAAAAGAGAGAGAGAGAGAGAAACCAAGAAACAGACTCTTAACTATTGAGGACAAACTGATGGTTTCCAGAGGGGAGGTGGACGGGTGATGGGTGAAATAGGTGATGGGGATTAAGGAATGCATTTGTCCTGATGAGCACTGGGTAATGTATGGAATTGATGAATCACTATATTGTACACCTGAAACTAATATAACATCGTATGTTAACTATGCTGGAATTAAAATGAAATAAAACAAAATGAAATTTTAATTGTGCTCTTAGTAAAAATACAATCATCTACCAGACTGCCAAAACCTGATACAAATTTTAGCTTATTTTAATAATGGAAGAGAAGATATCTGAGATTCTTGGGAAAAAATCATATAGAGTATATGAAAACATATGAAACATATATATACATATGTACGCATATATACATATCCCTAGGAGAGAGAGAGAGAGAGACGTAGTCCAATATATACACAATACTAGCCAGAACCCATGGCAATGCCTGGTCAAGACTTTCTTTCAAGGGAACACTTTGTACTAATAGACTATGATAATTCTCCTAAAGCAAAAAATGCCAAGGTTCTTATGCAAGTGTCCCTTTCCCAACCATTAGTTGTACATTCATTCTGGGGGAAGCAAAAAAACAGCATCTTCATATCCCCCACTCGAATCACCTTTATTTTGAAATCCTGCTTGCTTGAGATTTGTAAAATATATATCTTAATGGATTATGGGAAAACTTAGTTGTTTGTATCCTTAGTAATTCAAAAACAAATTGTTTGAGTATTACCACAGGCCCACAATTTCCACATTAGGATAAGTGCCAGAACACTTGCTATCAAATGAATTTAAATTTTTTGTTATAATATTAATATAAACATAATTATGAAGAGAAAAACTAATATCAACAGAATAAAGTAGGCATTTATTTTCTAAATGTTAAGGAACATGTGATTGCCCAATTTTTTTTTTTACGTAATTAATAAATGAATGAGAAATAAATGAGAAATAATAAATAAATGAGAACTTTAAAAAGTGTTATGTCATGATTACATTTAATAAATCATCCATTCCAGTTTTCTGGAAATACAGGGGTAGAGGAACAGGTCAGATGATACCACAAGGAAACAATCAGACAAATTCAGAATGTAGAACAACCTACAAGACAATGAGTCTGGATACTGAAAAAAAATTCAGTATCATAAAAGACAGGGGAGGGGCGCCTGGGTGGCTCAGTCGGTTAAACGTCCGACTTCAGCTCAGGTCACGATCTCGCGGTCTGTGAGTTCGAGCCCCGCGTCGGGCTCTGGGCTGATGGCTCAGAGCCTGGAGCCTGCTTCGGATTCTGTGTCTCCCTCTCTCTCTGCCCCTCCCCCATTCATGCTCTGTCTCTCTCTGTCTCAAAAATAAATAAACGTTAAAAAAAAAAATTAAAAAAAAATAAATAAAAGACAGGGGACTGTTTTACAATAAATAGATGCAACACCAATACAATCATGAAACTGTTAAAAAACAAATTTTCTAAGACATTCTTTATAACAAGTGGTCAAGAAAGTAAGTGCATTTGTAAAAGGAAATCAAGAGTGCATATGAATTCTTACTAAAGTTAAAGACATTGAGGAAAGATAATAGAAAAATAATGAGATTCAATAGGGATTGGATTTTAGATAATGTTATGGAATTATTGTTAATTTTGTTAAATGTGCTAATAGGATTACAATTATGTAGGATAATGACTTTATACTTAGGAGATGCCTGCTGAAATATATAGAGGTGAAGTATTATGTCTTCAAATTACTTTCAAATGGGTAAGCAAAAAAGGGGGTATTTGTGTGTAGAATAAAAAATATATAAAGATAAAAAATATGTAGACAGAATAAATGTGGTAAAAATAAGTTTTAAATTTGGATGGAGGTTAGAATTGTGTTTGTATAATTCTCTTTTCTATGTATTTGAAACATTTCTCAATACAAATATTTAATTAGTAGACTCAATATTCTAGAGAAGTTTTAGGTTTTACAGCACATTGAGCAGATAATACAAAAGGTTCCCATATACCCACTTTCTCTCCCTCACAGTGTTCTCTATTAATATCTTGCATTAGTGTGGTTTGTTTATTATAATTGATGAATCAATATTGACCCATTATTATTAACTAAAGTCTAATTTAAATCCGGGTTCACTGTGTGTTGTTTTATGGGTTTTGACAAATGCCTAATGTCATGTATTCACCATTACAGTATCATAAAGAAAAGTTTCAATGCCTCCCAGATCTCACGTGTTTTACCTCCTAATTCCCCTCCTTCTCCTTCCCTCTGGCCACCACTAATCTTAATGTATCTTTACTTTTGTCTTTTCCAGAATGTCATGTAGTTGCAGAAATAGAGTATGTGCCTTTTCAGACTAGTTTCTTTTTTTTTTAATTTTTTTAACGTTTATTTATTTTTGAGACAGAGAGAGACAGAGCATGAACAGGGGAGGGTCAGAGAGAGGGAGACACAGAATCCGAAACAGGCTCCAGGCTTTGAGCTGTCAGCACAGAGCCTGACGCGGGGCTCGAACTCACGGACCGCGAGATCATGACCTGAGCCGAAGTCGGCCGCTTAATCCACTGAGCCACCCAGGCGCCCCCAGACTAGTTTCTTTCACTAAGCTATATGTATTTACATTTCCTACATGTCTTTTTTGGGTTGATAACACTTCTTTTTATAAACATTTTTTAAATACAAAGAGACAATCTTTAAACACCTAACAACAAATTGCAACATATATATCTTGATTGGCACCTGATTTAACAAATTATCTCTAAAAAGACATTTTAAAAGATAATTGAGAAAAATTCACTACCTACTATTTGATAAGAAATTATTGGCATTGCTAGATGTGACAGCTGATTTGAGGTTATGTAAAAAATGCTCCTGCTGCATCTGGGTGGGTCAGTCGGTTAAGCCTCCAACTCCGGCTCAGGTCATGATCTTGCAGTCTGTGGATTCAAGCCCTGCATGGGGCTCTGTGCTGACAGCTCAGAGCCTGAAGCCTGCTTTGGATTCGTGTCTCCCTCTCTCTGCCCCTCCCCTGCTCGAGTGCGCTCTCGCTCTCAAAAAAAAAAAAAAAAAAAAATACACATTAAAAAAAGAAAATAAAAATACTAATACATTAACATGAAGACATTTTCCGACTACTTTTGGAGATTTTCATGTGGCCCAAATGCATCAAATTTCAGGGAAATGTGAATTGAAAGTGGTCCCCAGAGAAAGAGGAGTAAGAGGAATATTTCATCGTCCTAAGAGAATGTTCTCATTTGAATACTGTGCTTGTCCTGGGTTTCTATAGTTTTTGGTTTCTTTGGGGTGTGAGGATGGTAACTTCAACCACCGAGATGCATACATGCCCAACTTCTAAATAAAACTGGGAACTGCCTACTCAAAGCCTTGTTTCCTCCTGGGACTGAAGTTATTCCCTTCCAGTTTCCGAAGTCGATTTTTTTTTTCTCATTTAAAAAGAGCCCCTTCGATCTGTGAGAAAACTGGAACGGAAATTTGTCAATGCTTGCCGTGGTTGTTATGGATGCAATGAAAAAGCCTTTGGAGACGCAGATAAGACTTTGAGATATTACTTGAAAATACTCCCTTTAGATGGCCATCTGTCTTGAAAGAAAGGATTAGGATTTTCTTCCTGTTTTGGATAAACTAAACACTCGGGAAGGACGCTGGGTGGCGCTGCAGCATTATAAGTAGAACGAAGAGAGCTACCAGCCGGCGCTCCTTGAGCCAAATGCTCCGCTGAAGAAACAAGCAGGAAGGGGAGGCATTCTAAGGTGGGTGCTCCGGGAAATCAGGGCCCTAGGCGTCTCCATTTCTCCCACCATCTACGAGATATTGGGAGATAAGAGCGACAACTCGAGCCGAAGCTGGGTCAAGTTTGCTGGGAGACCGGAAGGCGATGGAGGCCGGAGAGGGAAAAGAACGCTTTCTAAAACAAAGGCAAGTCTTGATACTCTTTGTTTTGCTGGGCATAGCTCAGGTTGCTTCCAAGCCTAAGCAGTACTCAGTGGCTGAGGAAATGGAGAGTGGCTCCTTTGTGGCCAATTTGTTAAAAGACCTGGGGCTGGAGGTAAATGACCTAGCTGCGCGGGGGGCTCGGGTCGTTTCCAAAGGGAAAAAAACGCGTTTGCAGTTTGATAGGCAGACAGGGAATTTGTTGTTAAACGAGAAACTGGACCGGGAGGAGCTGTGCGGCCTTGCCGAGCCCTGTGTGCTACCTTTCCAGGTATTATTGGAAAATCCCTTGCAGTTTTTTCAGGCCGAGCTATGGATTAGAGATATAAATGATCATTCCCCGGTTTTCCTAGACAAAGAAATACTTTTGAAAATTTCAGAAAGTATCATTCCCGGAACTACTTTCCTAATAGAACGTGCCCAGGACTTAGATGTGGGAAGCAACAGTCTCCAAAGTTACACGGTCAGTCCAAATTCCCACTTCCATCTTAAATTACAAGACAGTTCCGACGGCATATTACCACAGCTGGTGCTGGACAAAGCGCTGGATCGAGAGGAACAGGCTGAGATCAGGTTAACTCTCACTGCGCTGGACGGCGGGACTCCACCCAGGTCTGGCACTGCCCTGGTCCGCATTGAAGTTTTAGACATCAATGATAACGCACCCGAGTTTGCAAAGCTGCTCTATGAGGTGCAAGTTCTGGAAAACAGTCCTATTGGATTCCAGGTTGCCGTAGTCTCTGCTAGAGATTTGGACATTGGAACCTATGGAGAAATATCTTATGTATTTTCCCAAGCCTCTGAAGATATTCGCAAAACTTTTCAAATAAATGCAAAGTCAGGAGAACTCATTTTAACACAGAAACTGGATTTCGAATCCATTCAGAGTTATACATTAAATATTCAGGCGACAGATGGTGGAGGCCTATCTGGAAGTTGCATGGTGTTTGTCCAAGTGATGGATTTGAATGACAACCCTCCGGAACTGACTATGTCAACACTTATCGATCACATCCCAGAAAACTTGCAGGAGACCATAATTGCTGTACTCAGTGTTTCAGATCCTGACTCGGGAGACAATGGAAGAATGGTTTGCTCCATTGAAGATGATCTTCCTTTCTTCCTTAAACCTTCTGTTGAGAATTTTTACACCCTACTGACAAACACACCTCTGGACCGAGAGACCAAATCCGAGTACAACATCACCATCACGGTCACCGACTTGGGGACCCCCAGGCTGAAAACGCAGCACAACATAACCGTGACGGTCTCCGACGTCAACGACAACGCCCCCGCCTTCAGCCAAACCACCTACACCCTGCGCGTCCGCGAAAACAACAGCCCCGCCCTGCACATCGGCAGCGTGAGCGCCACGGACAGGGACTCGGGCGCCAACGCCCAGGTCACCTACTCGCTGCTGCCGCCCGCGGACCCGCAGCTGCCCCTGGCCTCCCTGGTGTCCATCAACGCGGACAACGGGCAGCTGTTCGCGCTCAGGTCCCTGGATTACGAGGCGCTGCAGGCGTTCGAGTTCGGCGTGCGCGCGGCCGACCGCGGCTCGCCCGCGCTCAGCAGCCAGGCGCGGGTGCGCGTGCTGGTGCTGGACGACAACGACAACGCGCCCTTCGTGCTGTACCCGCCGCAGAACGGCTCTGCGCCCTGCACCGAGCTGGTGCCCAGGGCGGCCGAGGCGGGCTACCTGGTGACCAAGGTGGTGGCGGTGGACGGCGACTCGGGCCAGAACGCCTGGCTGTCGTACCAGCTGCTCAAGGCCACGGAGCCCGGGCTGTTCGGCGTGTGGGCGCACAACGGCGAGGTGCGCACGGCCCGGCTGCTGAGCGAGCGCGACGCCGTCAAGCACAGGCTGGTGGTGCTGGTCAAGGACAATGGCGAGCCGCCGCGCTCGGCCAGCGTCACGCTGCACGTGCTGCTGGTGGACGGCTTCTCGCAGCCCTACCTGCCGCTCCCGGAGGTGGCGGCGGCCGAGGCGCGGGCAGACCCGCTCACCGTCTACTTGGTCGTGGCCTTGGCGTCCGTGTCGTCGCTCTGCCTGTTCTCGGTGCTGGTGTTCGTGGCGGTGCGGCTGTGCAGGCGGAGCCGGGCGGCGTCTGCGGGTCGCTGCTCGGGGCCTGAGGGCCACTTTCCGGGCCACCTGGTGGACGTCAGCGGCACGGGGACGCTGTCCCAGAGCTACCAGTATGAGGTGTGTCTGACGGGAGGATCTGGGACCAACGAATTTAAGTTCCTCAAGCCGATTCTCCCCAATTTCCTTGGTCTGGGTGAGGAGAGGATTCATGAAGCAAACCCCAGTTTCAGGAATAGCTTTAAATTCAGTTAAGTATTAATTAATAAGGGTCTACTGAGCCTAGTCTCCGTTAATTTGTGTAAAGTCTTTTTGTACTGCCTTGCCCACTTGGGTTCTTTTTATTTGGTGTGTAGCTATCCTATTCCAATTCGGTGCATGTTACTGGTGTTTCTAAATGCCTTCGTTTGTGGTGTAAGGAATGCAGATTTCTTTTTCTTTTTGTTGATTAGTCTCACTGTAACTTAATTCAACTTAAAGTGTGAAAGTAAACTTTGTATTTTCTGAAGTCTTTAATTTTAAGTTAGAGCATCTTTTTCCAAATTCACCTTCCACAGTTTCTAGGTTACTTTTCAGAACTTAAAATTTAAAACATTTTTTAAATGTTTGCAATCACTACATAAGCTTATTCTTTTTCCAGAATATTTGTGTTTGTATATTCTCTTAAACTAGTATAACTTTAATTCTCTTCACTCACATTGGCTAAAACTTTTAACATATGTATGTTCATGAACACTAAAGCAATGTCTCACATTTTTCTAAATATGTATTTCCTTAAAGTATCCTTAAATGGAAGTTATGATTCCTTTGAGATTGTGACAACCTTGACTGTTGGATTCTACAAACCATTCATATTAAAATGCTCAATAAATCAACCACTAATATTCTCAAATGTAGTTAAATAAGTAGCATATGTCCAGTCGTTTTCAAAGCCATGTAATTCTTAATGCTTTCTATTAAAATTTTTTTCTTTAAACTTTTCACATCAATTCCCCCTTTAAAATATTAGTTTTAGCAATTACAAACATCTATTAACTTTGAGCAAGTCCTTAAAATCCAAAAGATATGAGGAAATAAACATGTCTTTGTCCTTCACCAAATTTTAGAAACTTCAAATGTAGTTTGGCATTGCATGTTTCAAAAATTTTGGATTGTTTATAATTCCTTTGGGAATAAGCCTGTGAGGAAAAGATTTATCTTGGTCTGGCCATTATTTTGTGTTCTTCTTCTTCTTTTTTTTTTTTTTTTTTTTTTTTTTTGCACCACTATTTTTCCCTGTTCAGTTTCCTAGGGTTTTCAAAGCTCTTTTCTTTTTTTAAGTTTATTTATTTTGAGAGAGAGAGAGAGAGAATGCATGTGTGATGGGGGGAGGGGCAGAAAGAGAGGAGAGAGAATTCCAAGCAGGCTATCAGATAAAAGCCGGTTCTGGGACTTGAACCCACTAACCGTGAGATGACAACCTGAGCTGAAACCAAGAGTTGGAAGCTTAACCAACTGAGCCACCCAGGTGCCCCAAAGCTTTTTTCTTTTTATGTGCTTGAATATGTGTCTCACTAGCTGCCCTTTTATTGCATGACTAGTGTAGTAACTGGAAGATTATAGGTTCTTAACAAAATTTTTAAATGATTGAAAGGAAAAAGTGTCTTTTCTTCACCTGTGATATTTTGATATTTAAAGACACTAAGATACTCATAGGACAAAATTTTGCTGGCATTAAATGCTCTCTGATGTTTAAGGAATTACATATATAATTTTTGTTTACTAATTGAACCGATGATCACTGTTATTCAAACAATATGCAGTTTCAGTCCCCTGTCTCTCTCCTTCAACATATTTTTGCTTTTCCCTTTCTGCTTAATTGGAGTCTCCTCTCCTGCCTTCTAGCTTAAGGAATACATATGGAGAAACTTTTTTTATTTTATAATTTAAATTTCAGTGTATAATTCCCTAATTCATCCAACTTTATTTGTTGTAGTTCAATTTCTGATCCATACATTAAAACACATTTTTAATTCTTAATGTTCTTCAATCTGTCTTTAAATTATTGTATATTATGTTTATTTGAATGAGCTATACTATTAAAATTATAATATGAATTTTAAAGGTGTCCTATTGAGATTAGCAATGTAGAGCACTATCTTACTATCAAAATTCTCTGATCACCCAACTTGTTACCTGTAGAATCTTGAACAAGTCACATAATTTCTGTCCTGTCAAAAGGATAACAGCTATTTCTATAACTTGAAACCATGACTAAGGTAATACAAAGATACAGAAGTGCAATCGCTGTTATTTTTAGCGTTACTAATATTAAGAGTAAACCTAATAGAGGATCCTTCATGTAGCATTCCTAATTATTGTGAAGATGCTAGATTGAACACGTGATATTTGCATTGTTTCATTTCTCTGCTTAAAACCTTGCAATATCTTCGTTTTATTCTTAGAATAAAATCCAGTCACCCATTATTTGCCCTCAGTTTATTTCTCCATCCTTCTCTTCCCACTTACTCTTGAGACACTAAGTTTTAGGTGCACTGTCCTTTTATTATCTAGAATAGCTATACTTTACTATTGTATGGCCTTTACCTATCAGTTTTTCATTTACGGGTTCTTCCCATTTTACAGTTTTAGCCTGGCAAACATCTTTTCTTGAATGTTTATTTATTTATTTATTTATTGAGAAAGAGGGAGAGAAAGCATGAGTGGGAGAAGGGCAGAGAGAGAGAGAGAATTCCAAGCAGGCCCTCCACTGTAGGTACAGAGCCCAATTCAGTCCCACTAACCATGATGAGATCATGACCGGAGCAGAAATCGAGTCAGATGCTTAAACCACTGAGCCACCCAGGCATCCCAAGCCTAGAAAACATCCTTCATGTTCCAGACTAAATGGCACAACTTTGACAAAACTTTTTCACCCCCCAACTCATTAGGTCAGGTCCCCTATTTCATACTTTCCATGCACTCAGTACCTTTCCTATATAGCACAAACTGTTATATTTGTTTGTTTGAACATATATTTAAAGTCTGTTTACCCCCTTAGATTGAAAACCATATAAGATATATAGACACAGTCTGTCCTGTTACCACTAGATGCTTAACTTCTACAAACTCAACAAATAGCTGTTTCCACAGATGAAATACAGTTGTACAGTTAATAGTTAATATACATGAAACCAGTAAGTACAAAAGGAGAAATCTGCGTTCCTTGAGTGATTGTGAAAATTTTATAGAAATTAGGCATTTGTGGTCTCTGGATAATATCCCCTGACATGATCTATTATCATTTTTTGTCACCTTGCATGAGATAATCTTTTCATAGTATTTTTTTCTGAGTATAAATGCAACTGATGCGCATTATACAAACTCTGGAAAATAAGAGAAAAACGCAAATAGGATATGAAGCATGTCATAATTTAAAAAACAATCTTTTAAGGTTTACGTGTAATAATTACAGAAGGGCAGGCGGAGTAGCCCTAGCAGCGAAATCATATAAATAATCAAAATCATGTAAATGAGGACTCCACCAGAGACAGTGGGATTTTTTTTTAGATAACAGCACATTTCACTTACCTCGGTTGTGTTAGTTTCACTGATATAACACAAGAACCTCCTCCAACAGCGTCATATGGGTTTGATAAGGGGAATAAGCGATTAAAATATCGAAACAACACCCACCCCCCTCTCGCCCGAACAAAACACCTTCTCCGGAGATTTCTAAACTGCCAGCGAACGCATGGTGGCACTGTTGTCTAAGAAGGCGAATTAAACCACAGGAACTGTGCGCACTGCGTAAGGCACAGATCCAGTGCCGTAAACTAGGGGTTGTGAGCCTGGGCAGATTTTTAAGCAACCAAAACTGAGCCCTGGAAAGAATTATTCGCTAGGCCTTCTTCAAAGATTGGAAGGCAAAAGACTGCGTTTCCTAGCACTGCCAGAGGCTTAGCTTGGCAATATTTCCAGGAAGAACATGGCCGAAAGCACAATGGAGGCCAGAGGGGAGCGCTTTCTTAGACAAAGGCAAGTCCTGTTTCTGTTTGTTTTTCTGGGTGGGTCTCTGGCTGGGTCTGAGTCAAGACGCTACTCTGTGGTTGAGGAAACAGAGAGGGGCTTTTTAATAGCCAACATAGCAAATGATCTAGGGCTTGGGGAAGGGGAACTGGCTGTGAGGGGTGCACAAGTTGTGTCTAAAGGAAACAAACAGCATTTTCAGCTTAACCATCAAACTGGCGATTTGCACCTGCGTGAGAAATTGGACCGGGAAGAGCTATGCGGTCCCACGGAGCCATGTATACTACATTTTCAGATATTACTGCAAAACCCTTTGCAGTTTATTACAAATGAGCTTCACGTCATAGATGTAAATGACCATTCTCCGGTATTCTTTGAAAATGAAATGCAGCTGAAACTCTTGGAAAACACGCCACCAGGAACCATGATTCCTTTGGGAAATGCTGAGGACTTGGATGTGGGAAGAAACAGTCTCCAAAACTATACGATCACTCCTAATTCCCATTTCCACGTTCTCACACGCAGTCGTAGGGATGGAAGAAAGTACCCACAACTAGTGCTGGACAAATCTCTGGACCGTGAGGAGCAGCCAGAGTTCATTTTGACTCTTACCGCGCTGGATGGCGGCTCTCCACACCGGTCTGGGATCGCCAAGATCCACATCCTGGTCTTAGACATAAACGACAATGCCCCAGAATTTACACAGACACTCTACGAGGTTCAGATTCTAGAGAACAGCCCCCTTAACTCTGTTGTTGTCACTGTCTCAGCTACTGATTTAGATACAGGAAATTTTGGGACAGTATCATATGCATTTTTTCATGCTTCTGAAGAAATTCGTAAAACTTTTCAGCTAAATCCAATTACTGGTGATATCCAGCTAGTCAAATATTTGAATTTTGAGGAGATGAATACTTATGAACTGGACATAGAAGCCAAAGATGGCGGAGGCCTTTCAGGGAAAACAACAGTGATAGTTCAGGTGGTTGATGTGAACGACAACCCACCAGAACTGACATTGTCCTCAATTACCAGCCCTATCCCTGAGAACTCTCCAGAGACTGTGGTGGCTGTTTTCAGTGTTTCTGATCTAGACTCTGGAGAAAATGGAAGAATTATGTGTTCCATCGAGGACAGTCTCCCCTTCATCCTTAAACCCTCTGTTGAGAATTTTTACACCCTACTGACAAACACACCTCTGGACCGAGAGACCAAATCCGAGTACAACATCACCATCACGGTCACCGACTTGGGGACCCCCAGGCTGAAAACGCAGCACAACATAACCGTGACGGTCTCCGACGTCAACGACAACGCCCCCGCCTTCAGCCAAACCACCTACACCCTGCGCGTCCGCGAGAACAACAGCCCCGCCCTGCACATCGGCAGCGTGAGCGCCACGGACAGGGACTCGGGCGCCAACGCCCAGGTCACCTACTCGCTGCTGCCGCCCGCGGACCCGCAGCTGCCCCTGGCCTCCCTGGTGTCCATCAACGCGGACAACGGGCAGCTGTTCGCGCTCAGGTCCCTGGATTACGAGGCGCTGCAGGCGTTCGAGTTCGGCGTGCGCGCGGCCGACCGCGGCTCGCCCGCGCTCAGCAGCCAGGCGCGGGTGCGCGTGCTGGTGCTGGACGACAACGACAACGCGCCCTTCGTGCTGTACCCGCCGCAGAACGGCTCTGCGCCCTGCACCGAGCTGGTGCCCAGGGCGGCCGAGGCGGGCTACCTGGTGACCAAGGTGGTGGCGGTGGACGGCGACTCGGGCCAGAACGCCTGGCTGTCGTACCAGCTGCTCAAGGCCACGGAGCCCGGGCTGTTCGGCGTGTGGGCGCACAACGGCGAGGTGCGCACGGCCCGGCTGCTGAGCGAGCGCGACGCCGTCAAGCACAGGCTGGTGGTGCTGGTCAAGGACAATGGCGAGCCGCCGCGCTCGGCCAGCGTCACGCTGCACGTGCTGCTGGTGGACGGCTTCTCGCAGCCCTACCTGCCGCTCCCGGAGGTGGCGGCGGCCGAGGCGCGGGCCGACCCGCTCACCGTCTACTTGGTCGTGGCCTTGGCGTCCGTGTCGTCGCTCTTCCTGTTCTCGGTGCTGGTGTTCGTGGCGGTGCGGCTGTGCAGGCGGAGCCGGGCGGCGTCTGCGGGTCGCTGCTCGGGGCCCGAGGGCCACTTTCCGGGCCACCTGGTGGACGTCAGCGGCGCGGGGACGCTGTCCCAGAGCTACCAGTATGAGGTGTGTCTGACGGGAGGATTTGGGACCAATGAGTTCAAGTTCCTCAAACCGATTATTACCAATGGTCTGGTTCAAGACACTGAGTGAGACTAAAGCAAAGCTCCAATTTTAATGATAGTTTAGGTCAAAAAGTAATTGTTTGGCTTGATTGTTTTCTTTTATAATCAAGAATCTTTAGTTGATGTAATATTGTCTTTAAATATTGATTTTGCTTTGTGGTTTTTGTTAATCCTCGTGTATTCTCTTTTATCTGCTTCCTGTCTTAGTAATGCAGTCTTAATGCCTCTTTTCTTTTTCTAATAGGTGAGCAAAAATAGATTCATTATCTTTTAATGGTGATTTCAAACAAGTTTACTTTAAGGAACTATCTCAAATTCTCTATCCAAAGCAATGTAGATAGAGTTCCAAAACAGTAATCTTGTAATTTACCCTGTTGAATACAGTCAGATAATGTTCTTTATAATATACTTAAAGCAGCTTTGTAGTTAATGAAGTTTGTGGATAGATTAAAATGTGTTTTCTCTAAGCTGTACCTTCTTTAAGGTACACCATGTTTTTAGGGACAGTACATTTAGTTCATTTTCTGTTTTGACATTTGCAATTAATATTTCAATATTTTTACATTTCCGTTGTCATAAATGCACACAAAATACAGGCTATAAGGCAAATTACTCTTGGATTTGCCTAGAATATTCTCATGAAGACTGAAGAAAAAATATAAACTTACAGCATTTTGAAAAACAGATTGTGCTTTTACATTTTGCATGAAAATGTTGTTTAGTGGGGCATCTGATGCTATGACAATTTAGTGTGTAAATTCTGAGAGAAGTTATCAACCTAAGAGTCGTTTTTTAATAATTTCAAGAAAGCACGTACATGTATGATCTCTAAATGCTTTATGTAAAAGTAGTGTCCCATCCAGTCCTACTTTTAAAATTAATATCTACTTGGCATTTAGATGGTGATATATGAGGGAAATCTATAACAAAAATTATAATATATACATATATGTATATTATATAATTTTATTATATTTTATAAAATTATATAATTTTATTATATATATGGATACATACATATATATGTAATTTTTGTTTTTTGTCTTGGTTCCCTTCTCCTGATTTCAACCTGACATGACCCAGGATTATATATGGTCCTTCTGAGGACTGTCCATCCACACTAGCATTCTACCACCTACAATGTAATTAAAAGATATACAAGAATAGGTAGTTCTAAAGAAGACAGAGCAAGGGGCTCCTGGGTGGCTCCAGTTGGTTGAATGACTGATTTGACTCAGGTCATGAATCTCACAGTTTGTGAGTTTGAGCCTTGCATCAGGGCCTGTGCTGATAGGTCAGAACCTCCAACCTGCTTCAGATTCTGTGTCTCCCTCTCTTTCTGCCCCTCCCCCACTCATTCATTTTCTCTTTCTCTCTCTCTCAGAAGTGAATAAACATTGAAAATTTTCTAAAAGAGCAGTATCATTGTGAAAGTCTAAATTAGCTATAACTATGAATAAAATCTGGAGGCAACCAAAGTCACATTTTATGGCTATTTTGAGTGAAAGAGAAAAACTTATTTTTAAGTGATAAAATATTTAGTCCCCAGTTAAATAAGTTGATTAGGAAAAAATTGGTTTTCTTCTTGAAGGCATTTTCTCATCCAGAAGGACAGAACTTTCCAAGAATTGAATACTTATGACTAGAAGAGAGAAAACTGAAGTTTCTCAACAAATTTGAAAATCCCCAAAAGAGAAGAAAAATTTAAGATTGACATGACTTCAGTCATATTTTAAAGTGCAGCTATAAATGGTGTCATTTTACATAACTGAGATCAAATGCATGAATCCTTAATAATCAGGGGAAAGAGTATTTCCTTTCATTGATGAAGCACTTTATAGAGATATTTTAATCTGGCTCTTCTGTTTAGATTTTTTTTTCTTCTTTTCATAAATTGGCTGAATTTTCATTAAGAGAGGAAAAGATCAAAGAATTGTGACCAAGTCTTCTCTGTTTGGCTGACTTAGTCCTAGGTAGTATCAGAGCTACTATTCCATTGTGGAAAGTATAGAAAGCAGTTCTTTTTTTGGCCAATATGGTATATGATCTGGGACTAAAGTTGGAGGAGCTATATGCTAAGCACTCATTTAGACCCAGAAGACAGAAGAACAGACGCTGTTAGTAACTTGGTAGATCCATTGAATTCACCTATTGTTGAGTGAACAGAATTTAGTAAAGCCAGAAAAGATCTTCTAGACTAAATTTGAAGATTAGAAACAATTACACCTTACTCTTGTTTCAAAGTTGATTTTTATTTCTGTGCTGTTGGAAGGTTTTTCCCTTTTATTTAAAGACAATTTTAAAAAACTTCTTTATCTGGATATTAAGTACAGGACAGAGAAGGTACCATATGTATAGTACTATTTATTGTGGCCACTTTTTGGAATTCCCATACTGAAAGTCTGATACAAGGTAAAAGCGATGACCTTCTATGTTAATGATAATTTTTAGTAGTCTTCTGTGAGGACTAGTAAGTTCATTACTGTGAATTATTTCCAAATTGATCTCTAATATTCTAATTTTCAAAAAGTAAGAGAAATTAAAATGGCTCCTCTGCCCAAATATACTAAATAACCTTACTAGACTTTAAGGAACTTGACAGTAGAATCTGTTTCTGTTTTATTCAGACTTGTATCTCCAACACATGGCATTATGCCTCACACATAGTAGATGCTTGAATAACTTTTGCTGAATGAGTAATTTTTAAAAAACATTTGAGAAATCAATGAATTTTTCAAGAGCTCATTTACTTGGAACTTATCTGTACACTGAATTTCAAAAGAACTAGCTACCTTCAGAAAGGGCTGGGGATTGATAATGCCAATTTCCATAGAACCAATATATTATTTAGCTGTCTTCCTTCACTTGTGTGGAGATTTCTGGAAACTCAGAGAATTGTAAAACAATGTACTGATCTCCAGTTGGGTTCCAGATGCACTTGCTCACATCTTTGATTTCAGCAATAAAGAAGAAATGAAATAAAAGTAATTTATAAAAGCACTGTCAACTTCCCAGACCTTCTGTTTACCAAATTAACTTCCTGAAATCTGTATTTAAATTCACTAGCCTCTAATCGATTATTCTCTTGAACTCTGGTTAGTCCTCGTGGTATAAAAATTAAGTGAAATTTGCAAGATCTGAAAGTCTTTGAATAAACTTTAAAGTAGCCAATCATTAATGTATTTTCAAAATGTAATTCTAGATAGTGTATATTCTTTTACCTCTCTGAAAACATAAATTCATAAATAACTTAAATATTTCCTTGACATTCACAATCTAGTTTTTAACACTTAAAAGCAAAGAAATGACAATGAATTTAAAACTTTATGTAGGTTTGTTAAAAAACTAAACTATATTCAAGTATCACTCATTAAAACTAATGAAGTAAGTTACCATACTTTTTAGAACTCTTTCTTAATCCTTAAATATGGCTTCCTTGTAAATGAGGACTTTTTTTTTTTAATGCAAGTTTTTCTGTACATGTCACCACTTTTATTCTCTATTTATACTTGCTTCTTAGGGTAGCTTCCTGTATATTTTAAAGCTATAAATCTATACTTTTATGTCTAATAGTTCTCTTCTTAGCCAATAGTTTGGTTGAACATAGATATTTAAATCTAAACTCATTTTCCTTCTGTTCTTTGGTATTCAACACTGTTGATTAAAAGTATGAACTCAGTATAGTTGCCATTTTTTATCTGTAAACTTCTTTATTTTATTTTTTTAAAGTAATCTCTATTCCAACTATGGGGCTTAAGCTCATTCCCCAAGATCAAAGTCACATGCTCTACCAACTGAGCCAGCCAAGAGCCCCTTCTTTACTCTGTTTTAGATTTTTTACCTTTATCCCGATGTTCTGGTACTTTCTCGGTCTCAGCCTGAGATTCACCCAATATACTGAAAAAAAACTATAGTTTTTTTTTCTTTTCAAAATTTCCATTTGATAAGTTTTCATAACAGCTTGTTCTTTATTTACAACTTATTTTTTGTTTGAGGACATTAAATGTCTTTTACTCTTAAGTTCTTTCCATATTGTTCTGAATCTGTGTTTGTTATGTATACATTCTTTTATCTGTTGAGTGCATTTTTCACACTGTTAGTCTTCCTCATATGCTTGGTGATACTTTACTGATCACTCCTCTCCTACTGGAGGTTTCACTCACACCAGTACTGATTTTGGTAGCCTTATCGAAGGGAGGAAAGAGGAGTCTCACGGTGGTTTCAGTCCCAGGTTCTACAAACCCAAGCCTTAATTAAGAAGCTTAGCTCAACTTTGTCAGACACAGAAGTTTGAGACCAACACCTAATGATGTGTTTGATTTGGTCCCGCTCTCCCTACTACAGAGTAGGTGGTCCTACTCTGCATTTGCTCCATGAGGCAAAATCGCAGGGAGTGTCACCCTCTGCCTCTTGTTTATCTTGGTGTCTGTTACAGCTGTAGACTTGGGAGCTAATGGAGACATTTTTTACTTTTCAATCTTCAGAGTGAACAAACTGATTTTGAGGAAAATCGAGTTGTAGCTGAAGTAATTGATACATAGGGTTTACCTACAGGAAAAAAATCATGGTCTTTATTAATATATATGACACTGCTGCACATGGTAGTCCTGGATGACACACATACTTGCTGGATAGCCAGAAAAACTTGCTGCAAAACTATCTTATTTTATGCATTGAGCTGGTGCCACATAAAACAAGGTGGTAACCTGGATGTAACTTGAGTTAAAACTCAGGACTTTTATCAATGATTCGAAGCTTCAGAGTATTTGATGTTTACATGTCGAAGTATGGAGCACTGAAGCATAACTACTAGGCTCCTAAGTGACAGGCACAGCCAGGCACAAGCTGTTGCTGTTATTAAGGACTATAAGCCACCTCCATTTGACATGGTCTAGGACCTATCCCAGCCTGACCTGTCATTCCCTGAACCTCCACATAAGTCTACTCAGCTGACAGGTTCTCTATCCTCTTGATCACTGAGTTGACTCAGCCATCTTCCACTCTCGGTTTTCTGCTCCTGTTGTGGAGGACTAACAGGGAACCTTCAGTGGACTACTTCTCATAAGGCCATTTTTTGAGTATTTGGGGGATATCAACATCATCGGGACTTAGTTGCAGAACTATTAATGTGAGAGGTTTCTGACCAGAATATCAGAGACAAATGGGTTCAGATTTCTAAAGTCATTTGGCTCCAGATAATATGGGCTGTCTATGAGGAAAAGAGCTTTGATGAGAAACTCAACTTCTAGAACAATTTGGGGTTTATCATAAATTAAAATTGTGTTCTCTATTGTCATTTTCAGATTTGTTTTGCCTAAATTTATCTCTGGGGAAGTGAATTTTTTCATCTTGAATGTTTTCCTATTCAAGGTTTAATAAGTAATCAAAAAACTTTCCAGGGGCTCCTGGGTGGCTCAGTTGGTTAAGCATCCATCTCTTGATTTTGGCTCAGGTCATGATCTCATGGTTTCTGAGTTTGAGCCTGGTGTCAGGCTCTGAACTGACAGCATGGAGCCTACTTGGGATTCTCTCTCTCCCTGTCTCTCTGTCCCTCCCCTGCACTCTCTCTGTCTCTCTCAAAATAAATAAATAAACTTAAAAAATAATAATACTATTTTTAAAAAAATTTACACAAAGAAAGTCCCAGGACTAGAATTCTGTTGAATGTTTAAAAAATTAACACCAGTCCTTCACAAACCTGATTTTAAAAAGAGGAGCAGGGACCACTTCCCAATTCATTCTGTGAGGCCCATATTATTCTGATGTTAAATGCAGGCAAAGATAACACAAGAAAAGAAAACTCTATGCCATTATCCCTTACGAATATAGATGCAAAAATTCTCACCCAAATATTAGCAACCTGACTCCAGCAACATATGAAAGGGATTAAACACCACAGCCAAGTGGAATTTATCCCAGAAATCAAAAGCTGGTTTAACATATGAAAATCAATCAATAAAATATACCATATTAACAAAAAGGGAAAAGCCATACAATCATCTCAATTTACACAGAAAAAGCACTTTACAAAGTCTAACACCTTTTCGTGATAAAAACACTTAACAAATTAGTAAGAATAGGAAATATCCTCAACCTGATAATGGGCAATTATAAAAACCCACAGCCAACTTCATATTTAATGGTGAAAGATGAGAAATGAACAAGAATGCCCCCTCTCCCTGCTTCTATTTAATATTGTACTGGAAATCTAGCCAGGGCAATTAGATGAGAAAAAGAAAATCATTCAGATTGAAAAGAAGTAAAAGCATATTTGTGGATGACATGATCTTGCCTAAAGAAAATCCTCAGGAATCCACAAAAGTTACTAAAATTAATAAATGAGTTCAGAAAGGTTGGAGGATACAAGATCAACGTACAAAAATCAATTGTATTTCTATACACTAGCATTGGACAATCCAAAAAGGAAATGAAGAAAACAATTCCATTTATGATAGCATCAAAAAGAATAAAATGCTTAGGAACAAATTTAACAAAATAAGTGCAAGACTTGTACACAACAAAGCATCATTGAAAGAAATTAAAGCTGACTTAAATAAATGGAAAGTGTTCATGGACTAGAAGACTCGACATTGTTGAAATGATGATACCTCCCAAATTGCCAAATTGGTCTACAGGTTCAATGCAATCCCTATCAATATCCCAGCCAGATTTGTTGTTTTTTTTTTTTTTTTTTGGAAATTGGCATATTGACCTTAAAATTCATATGGAAATATAGGGGACCCAGAATAGCCAAACAGTCTTTGAAAAAGAACAACAGATTTGGAAGACTCATACTTCCTGAGTTTAAAGATGTATTGTGAGGCAGACATTAGATGTTTGAAATTTTTGATACATTAAACATATAATCTCTTTATTTAGTATGTCCTACAAGGAATTATTAGAAATTGTCTTAGACTACATCATAAATTTCTCAAGCCAAATTCTCATTATTCAAATATCTCCTTTCTAAATTTCCATTTCAATACATGTGATAAAAAAATATCTTATAGATTTAGTTTGGAATTTTAGCTGATATTAATAATAATTTTAGTTTGCTTTCACCAGTGAGCTGTATTGTTTGCTTTATAGTTATTTCACTCAAATGGCAAGCCTGAGGTATCTAATTTATCTATCTAGTAGAAACAAATCTCAAAAATTTATAAGACTTTCTTACAAAATCCACAAACCATCAATATTAACCAATTATTAATGTTAGTTTAGTAATTTGAAATAATATTATTAAAGTGCAATTTAAGGAACTAAAAATACTAATTAATATCTAATACCTATTTCACCAATTAATTTCTCTTTCTCTCAACAATTAATGTTCAAACTCCTTCTACTTTCCCCCTTAAAAACAGCCCTCAAGTCATCAGGAAGTTTGAAAAAATTCTTGCTTTTTTTAAAACAAGTGAGAGTATTCAAAACTTCAGAGTATGGATTTTGCATTTTGAATTTTCCATCTACTTGTATTCAAATTCCTTTAAAATGATTTTTACCTTTTCTTCAATGAAATTTAAAGTTCTTGCCTATATTTTACCAGGGAGATATTAAAACTATTATCTCTCTCTTTGTATACTCAAAATGGAAAAAATACTTTAAATGTCATATTTCAGGTCCTGCAAAAGTTGTGTAAATTGTATGAATCCTTCAGAATGGATAATGCAACTTTCCTGACTGCAATAGAATGGTTTTTTGGGTGATCATTATTTATATCATTAACTCCTCCTCCATGCAGGGAAAATATAATAGGCTGTTTTTAAATTTAGCAGTTTATTTGGGGGGAATAATCTATGATGTAATATGTTAGACTGTCCTTTTAGGCCATCTTTCTTGATTTTAACTTCACATACTAATAACATTTCAAAAGAGCATACATAGATATCTTTTTCTCCAATAATTAAGGCTATAGGGAATTCATTAAATACGTCATTCTTAATTTTTATTTTTTACCTAATTAATGGTCACAACAAAGCACTATTAGTTTCCCCTCCAATTCCTAAGTTTTGTAAGCACCTCTTTTTGCTGGTTTCTAACTCTAAAGGAAGACAGACCATCTTGAAGATGGTCATCTTAGGTTAACTACAAACTTGAACATAAATATATCTCACCTATGATGTCTATGTACCCAAGACTTAAATTTGGATCTACATTATCTAAAAAGTTGCCCACTTCTCCAATTCCACTTATGTAGATAAGAGAATAGATTCTGAAGCCACACACAAACAACAGTTTGAATCCCAGCTCTGCCATTTCATATGATGTGTGATTATGGGTAGGTTATTTAAACCTAAATTTCTTCATCTATAAAATGCAGATGATAAGAGTGTCCACCTCATAAGGTTGTTGGGGGATAAAATGAATTAGTATATGTAATTGCTTAGAGTATTACATAGAATGGCATATAGAGACACATTTGTGTTAATATTATCTAGATTTCATTTGCTTTGGATTGACAAAAGGAACTGAAAAGAGTTGGTTTGCAACACTATTTGAATGTCAACAAATAGGAATAAGCAAATGAAATATAGTTTGAGATTTGTTCTGAACACTTTAATTTGAATCTAACTAGAACTTCATTATTATATTGTATACAATTTGCTCTTTGTTTTGCCCAGGATATTTGTTTTCCATTTATATCTAAAATAATATCCTTGCTTTTTATTCTTTTCAGTATTTATTTCACTTAATGTTCATATATATATTGTATCTCCTCTGATTTGCCTTAAATGTAAAAGAATTCTAAAGTGTATTAATGTTATTATTGCCAATGCTGTATCTCTTATAGGAATTCATTAATAGAACTAGACTCAAAGTAAATTTAATTGAATAGTACTTAGCATGTACTATACTCTCATCTCTGAGAATTCTATATTTATTTTCAGACATGTTCATGGCTGCATATATGATCTGGCAATAATCTTACATATATAGAAACATGATCATTAGAGTGGATTAATTTATTTATTCAGCTGATATTTTTGAATGATCACCATTATCCAGGCTTCTTTCAAAAATATTTTTTAGGTTTATTTATTTTTGGGAGAGAGAGAGAGAGGGAGCGAGAGCGAGAGCACGAACAAGGGAGAAGCGGAGACAGAGAGAGAGAATCCCAAGCAGGCTCTGCACTCACATTTTAGAGCCCAATGCGGGGCTTGAGCTCCCAAATCGAATGACCACCTGAGCCAAAATCAAGTGTCAGACACTTAACCAAGGTGCCCCCCAAAATATTTTTATAATACTTTCTGTCACTAACAGAATCTAAGATTATCATGCTTTTAAAATAACTCATTCTACATGAATTATAATTTATTAAGTTAATTAACTAATTAAATAAAATGACAGGGTATTTAAGGAGGGGAAATCCCATATGTGCCAAGATAAATGGCACTCCACTTAATATACTAATTGTAACCAACAAACTGGTTAACTGTATCTCAGTTAACTTACTGTATCAGGGCAATTACAATAGCTGCACACTGTGCTGGAACCCATTTTATAAATACGTTTCTTCTCTTTATGATATATGAATAGACAAGGCCTGAGGCATCCTTTGTTCACAGATTAAAATGTTTTAAATCAAGATTTCCTATCCACCCCCCACCCCGCAGTGAGTTGGTTGAAGAATATAGTATCTGGGATACAAAGGATGAATGTGCTAAGAAGCAAACATAAAATATAGATATCTATCTAACAAAGTAAGCTTAAACTTAAACCCTTTATCTTAACAAAATATTATGATTTTTATTCACTTGATTTTGTCTTTATATTATCCTGCTAATAGTCAAGTAGAGTAATCAAATCCTATACCCTTCAGTTTCCTTGTCGGTAAAACCCCTTTCATTTACTCTCCAAGTCTATTACTTGGAGAGAATAGAATCAAATTCTAATACTTTTTTATTCCTTCTGAATTTAATGTGGGTTTACACTGTAAAAGGATTCATAACAAATCAAGATGCCTCTTCATTCAACTATATTACTATTTGTACCAGTGTAGCGACATAGAAACTTTCCTTTGAAAAATAGTCTCCCTGAGACCTTGTGATACAGAACACCTTAACAAGCTTTTGCATCATCATTAATTCCTCAAATACTTGGAAATAAACAAATGTAACTATTATGAATTATAATTTTATGAGAATTTATATCCCCTGGTTAGATTATGCAAAGGAAAAATGGAATTCTTTGAAGTTACACTGATTAGAATGTGGGGAGATCAGGGTATCCTGCTTTGTGCTCACAATTTCTCTAGCTCATGCAATATAATGAAGTAACCTTATATATTATGCAATTGGATGGAATAACAAGGTTTGTAAAAGTTATATACACCTTAAAAAATAGTTTACATTTGGACCCTTAACAAAATATGCTTTGACTTGAAAATATTAATTTCCCAATCAAGACGCAGGGTGGCGCTGCAGGCTAAGACTGTGAATAAAGAGCTGTAAAAAGCTCCGTATTCCTTTGTTGCAAAAAGGAATCAAATACACGGAAGAAGCTTTGCCAGCCGTACTGGGTTACCAGCGAGTTTGGGCTGCGATAAACGAATTTAAGATTAAAGGCAACTTTGTGAGGATTCTGCCAAACAAGAAACCAGAATTTAGTATCTCCAGTTTTTTTGTGGTTGCTAGGAAGGTTTGGATGTAAGCGCCCGGACTCCAACATGAAGACGCCAGAGAGAATTCAACCAAACAGGCAAGTGGTGGCCTTTGTTTTGATGGTGTTCTTGTCCCAGGCTTGCCCTGAGCCTATTCGTTATTCTGTGATAGAAGAAACAGAGAGTGGCTCCTTTATAGCCCATCTGGCCAAAGATCTGGGCCTGGGAATTGGGGAACTGACTGCTAGGTCAGCCCGGGTGGTGTCTGACGATGACAAGCAGCGCTTGCAACTGGATCGTCAGACTGGAGATTTGCTTTTGAGAGAGAAAATAGACCGGGAAGAACTATGTGGCTCTGTTGAACCGTGTGTACTGCATTTCCAAGTGTTGCTGGAAACGCCGGTGCAATTTTTTGAAGGAGAATTATCAATCCAGGACATAAATGACCACTCCCCAGTATTCCCGACTGGGGAAATGCTCTTGAAAATACCGGAGAACAGCCAGCCAGGGACTCTGTTTCCGTTGAAATTAGCTCAGGATTTGGATGTGGGTAGCAATGGCCTTCAAAAGTACACTATCAGCCCCAATTCTTATTTTCATGTTCTAACTCGAAATCATAGTGAGGCCAAGAAATACCCAGATTTGGTGCAGGACAAAGCGCTGGATCGAGAGGAGCAGCCTGCGTTCAGCTTAACCCTCATAGCACTGGATGGTGGATCTCCACCTAAGTCTGGCACCATCACAGTGCGAATCCTGATCACAGACGTCAATGACAATGCTCCAGAGTTTGTGCACACCCCATATGAAGTACAGGTCTTGGAAAACAGCTCCCTAGACTCCCCAGTACTTAGTGTCTCAGCTAAAGATATAGATTCTGGAAACTTCGGGAGTGTTTCCTACGGCTTTTTCCAAGCATCAGATGAAATTAAACAAACTTTCTCAATTAATGAAGTCACAGGAGAAATCCGACTGACAAAGAAACTGGATTTTGAACACATTAAATCTTACCACGTAGAAATTGAGGCCATAGATGGCGGAGGCCTTTCTGGAAAAGGCACTGTAGTCATACACGTGGTGGATGTGAACGACAATGCCCCTGAGCTTACCATATCTTCACTCACCAACTCCATCCCAGAAAATGCTCCTGAGACTGTAGTGTCTATCTTCAGAATTCGAGATAGAGACTCTGGAGACAATGGAAAGATGATTTGCTCTATCCCAGATAATCTGCCGTTCCTTCTGAAACCGACTTTCAAGAATTTCTACACGCTGGTAACGGAGAGTCCCCTCGACAGAGAGAGCAGAGCCGAATACAACATCACCATCACCGTCACCGACTTGGGGACCCCCAGGCTGAAAACGCAGCACAACATAACCGTGACGGTCTCCGACGTCAACGACAACGCCCCCGCCTTCAGCCAAACCACCTACACCCTGCGCGTCCGCGAGAACAACAGCCCCGCCCTGCACATCGGCAGCGTGAGCGCCACGGACAGGGACTCGGGCGCCAACGCCCAGGTCACCTACTCGCTGCTGCCGCCCGCGGACCCGCAGCTGCCCCTGGCCTCCCTGGTGTCCATCAACGCGGACAACGGGCAGCTGTTCGCGCTCAGGTCCCTGGATTACGAGGCGCTGCAGGCGTTCGAGTTCGGCGTGCGCGCGGCCGACCGCGGCTCGCCCGCGCTCAGCAGCCAGGCGCGGGTGCGCGTGCTGGTGCTGGACGACAACGACAACGCGCCCTTCGTGCTGTACCCGCCGCAGAACGGCTCTGCGCCCTGCACCGAGCTGGTGCCCAGGGCGGCCGAGGCGGGCTACCTGGTGACCAAGGTGGTGGCGGTGGACGGCGACTCGGGCCAGAACGCCTGGCTGTCGTACCAGCTGCTCAAGGCCACGGAGCCCGGGCTGTTCGGCGTGTGGGCGCACAACGGCGAGGTGCGCACGGCCCGGCTGCTGAGCGAGCGCGACGCCGTCAAGCACAGGCTGGTGGTGCTGGTCAAGGACAATGGCGAGCCGCCACGCTCGGCCAGCGTCACGCTGCACGTGCTGCTGGTGGACGGCTTCTCGCAGCCCTACCTGCCGCTCCCGGAGGTGGCGGCGGCCGAGGCGCGGGCCGACCCGCTCACCGTCTACTTGGTCGTGGCCTTGGCGTCCGTGTCGTCGCTCTTCCTGTTCTCGGTGCTGGTGTTCGTGGCGGTGCGGCTGTGCAGGCGGAGCCGGGCGGCGTCTGCGGGTCGCTGCTCGGGGCCCGAGGGCCACTTTCCGGGCCACCTGGTGGACGTCAGTGGCGCGGGGACGCTGTCGCAGAGCTACCAGTATGACGTGTGTCTGACGGGAGACCCTAGGACTGGTGAGTTCAAATTCCTGAAGCCGATATTTCCCAACCTCTTGGTTGAAGACACTGAGAGAGAAATAAAAGAAAACCCCAACTGCAGGAATAGCTTTGTATTCAGTTAAGGATTGTATTTGGTCAAGTCAGCCTCTCCTTAATTTTGGTCAACCTAACTCCCATTGCAACACCTTTCTTTTAAAAAAGTTTGTTGTCTAAATATGTGCACCTCTATTCCAAACCTATGGGTGTCCCTGATTGTGCCAAATTTTTCTCCTTTTATTAATATTCATTGGACTTGGCATTTTTAGTTAACTGATTAAGTATGTATATTCTCCATATTTGATCTTCTCTTGGTGATTAATCTTTCCATAACTATAAATTACTCAAGTAGCATAAGAAGAAATTTTATTTAAATCGACTTCTTAATGTCTTAAAGCTTTTATGTAATTATGCATTTCTCTATATTTGTGGTGTTTGTCTTTACCGTTAACTTTATCTGTAGAGTGTTTGAAATACCTAGGCTTTGTTCATTGCTCTCCAGGCTCCTCCCTGAATAACCATAAGCATATAACTTATTTGTATCTCTCAGATTGTACATAAACATGCACTTCCATTAAAATATTAATACACTAAAATTGTGACTTTCTGTTGTGCACACCATGTATGCTAGAATTTAAAAAATGTATTTGATCGATACTTACATGGCACACTGTATGTATTCCATAAATACTAATAATAAATTTTAAAAATTATTCTCATAAATAATTGAAGAGAAAAATCTTCTATAATTTGGTATCAGGTTCACTAAACAAAACTAAGTCACTACTTGGTAAAATCCTTTATAACTATTTCAGAACCTTAAGTACACCTTAGATCCTTTCAAAGGATGCAAAACAGGAAAGGCATCATTACTTCCTTGTCCTTCCTTTTCCTCTGTAAATAAAAGTTCAAGTATAATGTATATTTCTTTTGGTTTTCCTGCAGCTTCTCCTCACCTTTCAAAAGAAAGAATTTCTTCTGAGTTTCTCTTATCCTATTCAGGTTTGATTATTGGCTGGTACAAGATTTTCACTTTAAATTACTTTGCAGACATGAACATCCGTTATCAACCAAATAATTATTTACCTTTGATGTCCAAGTTATCTTCTCTTCAATGTAGCTTTGAGGTATTTTATTTCAATTTATCAGTTTTATGTTAAACTTTCATTGTAAGAAATAAGCATTATTTTGTCATTTTGGACAATAAGAACAGAAATAGAAATTAAATAAGAATGAACTTATCTTAAGTGTAATTGTTTTATGTTGTGTTCAGTAAGCCTAGTAAGCTGATCATGCGGTTTCCAACTAAATTTATATGGATATAAGTATAAGACCTCTTAGTTGAACTTTTGGTACAATGTGAGCAATTAAAGAGTCTGTTTTGTAGTCTAAATATTTTTAAATCTCATGGGTCATTCTACTGGAATTTAATTACTTGTACTTATTAACCTTGAATTACTTTTTTCTCTAAGGGTAAAGTGACATAAAAAGGGGAATTACTGGTTAAGTTATTCTTGAAACATAACTTTTAGCCTTCATCCAGTCTAAAAATTGAAATGAGAAAGCAATAAAAATGAGAACAAAATTAAGCACAAGTATATATGGACATAAATTTGGTAGTCAACTTTAACAACTACTGATTAGCTATTATATGAATAGCTTTATGTATGGTGACAAGAAATCTGACTGAACTGTTTATTAGCTATTATATGAATAGCTTTATGTATGATGACAAGAAATCTGACTGAAGCTTTCACCAGTGTATTTCACCATTATGAAAATCCAAGTTGACTTTCTCTCTCTCTCTCTCTCTCTCTTTTTGTTTATGTCAGGAAATTCCCAATTGTATAATTGCCCAAATGAGACTGGCTAAATAAACACCCAGAACCCACCTTTATGAATTTGTAGGTAAATTTGTGAATTACTTTGTATATTATTTTATGGATTTCTGTATGTATTCATAAAGCACAGATCATTCTTTACCATAAAGCATAGGTCATTCCTTACACCAGACTTTGAAAATCAGTCATTATAATTTAGTAGTAAATATGATCCAAATAACTTGCACAAATGCCTACATTATGAAAAATTGGCCAGTTCTATTGTTGCAAAACAAAAATAAAGAATGGAGGCCAAATATCTTGATAACATTGTTCATTTCAATTCTATGTTTCTCACATGTTTCTGTTATAAGTGCATCCTTTTCCCAGTGTTATTGATAAATAATTGAGAAATAATTTCATTATTAATAATATTAATAATTTTCATTGAGAAATAATTTACAGCACTGTAAATTTAAGGTGTACAGCATGATGCTTTGAATTACACATATTGTGAAATGATTACCACAATAGGTTCAACTAACTTCTATCTTATACATACATCTTTTACAGTTACTTTACTGTTTTTAGGCACAGCATATAGTCAGTTTAACATATGCTGTTTTGGGGGCAGAAATTTTACTGAAGTCATTGTATAGGACTTTACAACCACTTTAAGGACCCCTCTTCCTTTACTACCAAAGTTACAAAATACAGATTTTAAAAAGCCTGAGGTTAAAAGTTATACACTTATTTGGTGGAATTCTGCTTACAGGTAGACTGGATGTATTATCTAACAGCAGAAACAACCACAAAAACTCGTTAAAATTCAGAAATTATCTGTTGGAAGCAACAGACAGCAGGTGTTATAAGAACAGAAAGGGCTAAGATTTCTGAAAAGGAGAATCCTCTAGTTGTGAACCGACTTCTACAGTCGATTTGCCCTGAGGAAATTTGCTAAGTCTTAGAACAGACAAAAGACTCTTGCTAGGGGTAGAGCACATTCATTAGCCTTCCGCAGACTGGAAGATTCAAGCTCAAGGCCAGTTTTCCCCTCAGGATACTTGTCAAACTCAGGGACATTCCATTTAGTCTTTTAGAAGACTAAAAACCTAAGTAAAAAAAAAATCTCTGAATAGTAGAGTGCACTTTTGATAGTCTTGATGCGTAAAGATTAGGGTTTAGAAACTGCCATGGGAAGGGACTGTGGACAATACACTAAGTTCTGAACTGGTAATTCTGGAGGGTTAGGTGTTATTAGGACTGCAAAGCAGCTTGACTAATTACAGTGCCTGTTTGGATTAAGGAAATTGGATTTCACATGATTCAAGTTAATGGGAAAAGGTGAACTCTTTTTGGAAAAAGATAATATCATCTGGATCCTGGACAGCTTTTTACATAAATATTGAGAATTCAATAAAAAAACTACTAGGAAGACATACAAAAAACTGGTTGACATGAAAAAAACCTAGAGAAAAAACAGACAATACAAACAGATACTAGAATTTACTGACAATGATGTTAAAATAAGTATGACTAATAGATTGTAAAGAATAGAGAAAATAGGGGCACCTGGGTGTCTCAGTCGGTTAAGTGTCCGACTTCAGCTCAGGTCATGATCTCACAGTCTGTGAGTTCGAGCCCCGCGTCAGGCTCTGTGCAGATAGCTCGGAGCCTGGAGCCTGCTTCAGCTTCTGAGTCTCTCTCTCTCTCTTCCCCTCCTCTGCTTATGCTGTGTCTCTCTCTGTCTCAAAAATAAATAAAAACATTTTTAAAAATTTTTTAAAAAAGAATAGAGAAAACAAAAGAGAATTTCACCAGAGAATTGATATTTAAAATAGAAATTCATTACAGAACAGAAAAATATAATATCTGAAATTAAAAGCTATTAAGGTAGTTTATGACTTAGTAGATATAAAGGAATACAGGATTAATGAATGAAAGACAGACCAATATAAAATATCCAAAAAGCAGCATAGGAAAAAATATTGAAAAATACAGAAACATATATGGCCTTTTGTTGCAACGTGGATGGAACTGGAGTGTTATGCTAAGTGAAATAAGTCATACAGAGAAAGATACCATATGTTTTCACTCTTATGTGGATACTGAGAAACTTAACAGAAGACCATGGGGGAGTGGAAGGGGGAAAAATTACAGAGAGGGAAGGAGGCAAACCATAAGAGACTCTTAAAAACTGAGAATAAACTGAGGGTTGTTGGGGGATGGGCGGTAGGGGAAAGTGGATGATGGACAATGCGGAGAGCACCTGTTGGGATGAGCACTGGGTTTTGTATGGAAACCAATTTGACAATAAATTTCATATAAAAAAGAAAGAAAGATACAGAAAAGAACATAATTGACAAGTGAGACATAATGAAAAACTCTAATATACATAGGATTGTAATCCTAAAAGGAGAAGAGATACTAGGAATGGAGAATAAGCAATGTTTGAAGAGATAATGACGAAAAATTTGTACAAATCCTTCATCACCCAAAATGCTCAGGGAAACCCAGTCAATAGAAATAAAATACAGGGGCACCTGGGTGGCTCAGTTGGTCAAGCCTCTGACTTTGGCTCAGGTCATGATCTTATGGTTCGGTTCATGAGTTCCAGCTCCGTGTTGGGCTCTGTGCTGACAGGTCAGAGCCTGGAGCCTGCTTCAGATTCTGTGTCTCCTCTCTCTGCCCCTCCCATGCTCCCATGTCTGTCTGTCTGTCTGTCTCTCTCTCTCTCTCTCTCAAAAATAAACATTAAAAAATTTTAAAAAGAGAGAGAAATAAAATGCAAAATACAACTAGGAAATATCATAGGAAAACTGCTGAAGACCAGCGTCAAGGAGAAAATCTTAAAAGCAACCACATAAAAATGACACATTACTCTTAAAGGAGCAACAGTAAAATGGAGAGCTGGCTTTTCAACATAAATCATGAAACCAAAAGACAAAGAAATGAGGTCTTTAAGGTCGTGGGAAAAAGAAACCAGATTAGCACTCTTCTATCATCAGAAAATATCCTTCAAAAATAAAGTTTTCAAACAGATAAAAACCAAGAGAATTAATGATAGTCACATTTGCACCAAAACAAATGTTTTTAGTAGAATTCACTGGGTAGAGGGAGAACAGTCCTAAAGGAATCAGACTTGCAGGAAGAAACGAAGAGCAACAGGAAGAATAAATACAAATTAATATTGATTATACGAGGCAAAAACAGTTTCTTAAAAGATTTAAAATATATACAAGATTTAAATTCATGACAACAATAATGTAAAGGGGAAGATGATATAGATACAGTCGATGGGTTCTAAGGTTCTAAGAATGATCATGGAAGTAGTAAAATTAAAAAGTTTGTATCAGACTCTTGTAGATCAAAGATACATGCTTTAATCTGTAGGATAATTACTACAAAATTAACTAAAAAACTAACTGAAGGAAAATGAAAAATAACAAATATCTGAATAGTCTAAAAAGAACAAAACTTTAGGGACAAATAGAAAAAAATAGATGGTAAATATAAATAGAGAATTATCAAATATTACATCAATCATGGTTAGATTAAATAATTAATTAAACAACCAAAAGTTTTCAGACTATGGGGCGCCTGGGTGACAGTTAGTTTGTTCAGCATCTGACTCCTGATTTCCACTCCAGTCATGATCTCAATGTTTATGAGTTTGAGCGACATGTCAGGCTCTGTGCTGACAGTGCAGAGCCTGCTTGGGATTCTGTCTCTCCCTTTCCCTGACCCTCCCCCGCTTGTGCTCTCTCTTTCTCTCTCTCTAAATAAACTTTAAAAAATGACATGATTGTACATATAAAAAGTCGTAAAGAATCACTTGATGATTAGGCTTAATAAATAAACTAGTTAGCAATTCCACTGGTTATAAGGTAGCATAAAATATAAATTGTATTTCTGATAGCAACAAAAATCCTAAAATTAAAAATCTTAAGTATAATTTACAATAGTTTAAAAAATATCAATTATCTAGAAACTAACAGAATATGTGTAAGACTTATATACTGAAAAACTATAAAATATTGAGAAAGGTTAAAGATCTAAATAAATAGAGGATATATAATTTTCAATAGTTGGAAGACTCAATGTTGGGAATATGTCAATTATCCCCAGTCTATAGATGGAATAAAATTCTAAACAAAATTTCAGCAGATTTCTTTGTAAAAATTGACAGGCCAAATCTAGAGATTATATAGAAATGCAAAGGGACAAGAAGAACCAAAACAATCTTGAAGAAAAAGAATGAAAGTGGAGGACTTATTTATTAAGTAATTTCTATACCTGACATGGGGCCTGAACTCACAACCCTGAGATCAAGAGTCACAAGCGTTTCTGACAGACCCAGCCAGATGCCCCAATAATAATGACTATTATAAAGCTATAGTAATTAAGAAAATATGGTATTGCAGGATAAATTAAGGGAAAAATGGAAAGAAGAGTCTTGAATAGACCTATGGTCACCTGATTTATAACAAAAATGACACTTCAAAAACAAAGGGGAATGAAACTTCTCAAAGGATAGTGCAAAATCTGGATATTTTTATGAAAAATGATGTAACCCTAACTTAATATGAAAAAAATTCTGGAATACTATAGCTCTAAATGTGAAAGGTAAAGCAATTGATTTTTCAAAAACGCCATACAAGAATATTTCCATGACCTTGAGATGTGCAAAGGTTTCAAGAGAACACAAAAAAGTGTTTTTTTAATGTTTATTTATTTTGAGAGAGAGAGTGAGTGCAGGAGCGGGGGGGGGGGGTGCAGAGAGAGAAGAGAGAATTCCAAGCAGACTCCATGCCCAGCATGGAGCCAGACTAGGGGCTCATTCCAACAGACCATGAGATCATGACCTGAACCAAAAACAAGAGTGGGATACTTAACTGATTGAGCCACCCCAAGAACACAAAAAGTCTTAAAACCATAAATTAAAAAATATTGATAAATTAGACTAAAAATAAGAAGTTTTGTTCATCAAAGATAGCACAAGAGAACTAAAATGGAAGCCATAGAGTAGGAGAAGATATTTGCCATACTTACTTCTGAAAAAGTGCTTATACTCAGAATATAATAAGGAACTTCTAAAGATTGATAAGAAAAAAAGGCAAATGCCCTAAATAGGTAGATAGATTAATTAATCAAGGAGTTGCTAATTAAAGTTACAATATGATATCACTACACACTCATCAGAGTGGTTAAAATTAAAAGACAATACCAAGTGTTGACAAGGACATGGAACAACTGAAACTGTCATTCTTTGCTGGTTTTCATGGAACCACATTTGTAAACTTTTGCAATATCTGTTAAAGCTAAATATATATTCATGTCTTATAACACAGAAGTCTAACTCGTAGGAATATATTCAACATAAATGCTCCCATAGACACTAAAAGACATGTTCAAGAATGTTCATAGCAGCACTATCCAAAATACCCTCAAACTGGAGCACCCAATCAATTGGAGAATAAACAAATGGTAGTACAGTCATACAATAGAATAATATAAAGCACTGAGAATAAAATTAATTAGGATAGTGTGTAACAGATGAATTTTACAAACATAATGTTGAGTAAAAGAAGCCAAACATAAAAGAGAAATACTCCATAAGTCCATTTGTATAAAAGTTAAAAAAAAAGAGGGGTGCCTGGGTAGGTCAGTCGGTTAAGCGAACGACTTCGGCTAAGGTCAAGATCTTGCGGTCCATGAGTTCGAGCCCTGCGTCGGGCTCTGTGCTGACTGCTCAGAGTCTGGAGCCTGTTTCAGATTCTGTGTCTCCCTCTCTCTCTGACCCTCCCCCGCTCATGCTCTGTCTCTCTCTGTCTCAAAAATAAACGTTAAAAAAAAGTTAAAAAAAAGAAACGAATCTATGATAATAGAAGTCAGAAGCATGCTTACATTTAGCAGGGAGGATGATGAGCACACAAAAACAGAAGGGGGCTTCAAGGGTTTTGGTAACAGTTTTAATTTAGGTTCTACTTATACAAGTGTGCTCACTTCATGAAAATGTATTGAGTTGTACACTTAGAATGTGTACCCTTTTCTGATATATATTTCAAAATAGTGACTTTTTAAAAATTGTAAACTTTTGTAAACATCAGTTATCACTTATTTCTTAAATATAATCAAACCCACAAGAGAAAGTTTCTTCTCAAAATGTATTTTATGAGGAACACTAATATATCATTTCAGTTTGTTCTGAAAAGTGTTCTTTTACTGAAAGCTAACCCAACAGATATTTCTTTAGAACTTCCACTACTTAAGAACTGGAGAAACGATCGGGCGCACTTCTGTGACTTAAAAGGACATTGGTATGACAACAGTTATAATTTGGAATGAAATGACAAATACTACATGCAATAGTAAATAAGGACGCCTGGTGGCGCTGCAGGCTAGGAGTATGAATGAAAAGCTCTGTGACTATGCCGGACGCCATTAAGCTGGGACTCAGAATAATGAATGCTTCCTGAAAGACGGAAGTATTTTAGATAAGATCTAGGGGCAGATGTCTTCAGAGAGGACATCATTCTAGGGCGAGTCAGTCAGAAAGATCTAATTCAAGGTTATTTAACCAAATCATCTGGGTCGACCGTATACAGAGGTGAAGAAACTGCACCACATGAATTTGGTCTGAACAATGGAGACAGCGCTAGCAAAAACGCCACAGAAAAGGCAAGTTCTCTTTCTTGCTATATTGATGCTTTTGTGGGAGGCTGGCTGTGACTCAATTAGGTATTCCATTCCAGAAGAAACAGAAAGTGGCTCCTTTGTGGCCAACCTGGCAAAGGACCTGGGGCTCAGGGTGGGGGAACTAGCTACTCGAGGCGCGCGAATCCATTACAAAGGAAACAAACAGCTCTTGGAACTGGATGTAGAAACCGGGAATTTGCTGCTATATGAAAAACTAGACCGGGAGGTGCTGTGCGGAGTGACAGATCCCTGTATACTGTACTTCCAGTTATTACTGGAAAACCCAGTGCAGTTTTTTCAGGCTGATCTGCAGCTCACAGATATAAATGACCATTCCCCAGAGTTCCTAGACAAGGAAATGCTCCTCAAAATCCCAGAAAGCGTTCAGCCTGGGACTGTATTTCCTTTGAAAATAGCTCAGGACTTTGACATAGGTAGCAACACTGTTCAGAACTACACAATCAGCCCCAACTCCCATTTTCATGTTGTCACTCATAATCGCGGAGATGGCAGAAAATACCCAGAGCTCATGCTGGACAAATCGCTGGACCGGGAGGAGCAGTCTGAACTCAGTTTAACCCTTACGGCGCTGGATGGTGGGGATCCACCTAGGTCCGGGACCACTGCAGTCCGTATTGAAGTCGTGGACATCAATGATAATGCCCCTGCGTTTTTACAGTCGCTCTATGAGGTACAGGTCCCGGAGAACAGCCCCCCAAACTCCTTAGTTGTCGTTGTCTCTGCCCAAGATTTAGATGCAGGAACATATGGGAATGTACGCTACACTCTATTCCAAGGCAATCAAGTTATTCAACCATTTGTAGTAGACGAAATAACAGGAGAAATTCATCTGAAAAAGGCATTGGATTTCGAGGCAACTCGATACTATAACGTGGAAATCGCAGGCACAGACGGTGGGGGCCTTTCAGGAAAATGCACTGTAGCTATAGAAGTTGTGGATGTGAATGACAACGCCCCCGAACTGACCATGTCAACGCTCACAAGCACAACCCCAGAAAACTCCCCAGAGACTGTAGTTGCTGTTTTCAGTGTTTCTGATCCAGACTCCGGGGACAACGGTAGGATGGTTTGCTCCATCCAGAACGATCTTCCCTTTCTCTTGAAACCCACATTCAAGAACTTTTACACCCTAGTTACAGAAAAGCCACTGGACAGAGAAAGCCAAGCCGAGTACAACATCACCATCACCGTCACCGACTTGGGGACCCCCAGGCTGAAAACGCAGCACAACATAACCGTGACGGTCTCCGACGTCAACGACAACGCCCCCGCCTTCAGCCAAACCACCTACACCCTGCGCGTCCGCGAGAACAACAGCCCCGCCCTGCACATCGGCAGCGTGAGCGCCACGGACAGGGACTCGGGCGCCAACGCCCAGGTCACCTACTCGCTGCTGCCGCCCGCGGACCCGCAGCTGCCCCTGGCCTCCCTGGTGTCCATCAACGCGGACAACGGGCAGCTGTTCGCGCTCAGGTCCCTGGATTACGAGGCGCTGCAGGCGTTCGAGTTCGGCGTGCGCGCGGCCGACCGCGGCTCGCCCGCGCTCAGCAGCCAGGCGCGGGTGCGCGTGCTGGTGCTGGACGACAACGACAACGCGCCCTTCGTGCTGTACCCGCCGCAGAACGGCTCTGCGCCCTGCACCGAGCTGGTGCCCAGGGCGGCCGAGGCGGGCTACCTGGTGACCAAGGTGGTGGCGGTGGACGGCGACTCGGGCCAGAACGCCTGGCTGTCGTACCAGCTGCTCAAGGCCACGGAGCCCGGGCTGTTCGGCGTGTGGGCGCACAACGGCGAGGTGCGCACGGCCCGGCTGCTGAGCGAGCGCGACGCCGTCAAGCACAGGCTGGTGGTGCTGGTCAAGGACAATGGCGAGCCGCCGCGCTCGGCCAGCGTCACGCTGCACGTGCTGCTGGTGGACGGCTTCTCGCAGCCCTACCTGCCTCTCCCGGAGGTGGCGGCGGCCGAGGCGCGGGCCGACCCGCTCACCGTCTACTTGGTCGTGGCCTTGGCGTCCGTGTCGTCGCTCTTCCTGTTCTCGGTGCTGGTGTTCGTGGCGGTGCGGCTGTGCAGGCGGAGCCGGGCGGCGTCTGCGGGTCGCTGCTCGGGGCCCGAGGGCCACTTTCCGGGCCACCTGGTGGACGTCAGCGGCGCGGGGACGCTGTCCCAGAGCTACCAGTATGAGGTGTGTCTTCGGGGAGGCTCGGAGACTAGTGAGTTCAAGTTCTTGAAGCCGATTATCCCGAACTTCCCTCCCCAGGGCATTGGAAAGGAAATGGAGGAAAACGCCACCTTCCGGAATAGCTTTGGATTCAATTAGGGATCTGATCACAATGCCGTGAGTTTTGTCATTTATCTCTAATTTCCCCAAATACCGAGTTTGAGAGCGTCATGGAGAAAAATCCCACCTTCAGGTATGATTTCCCTGAATTTATCCTTTTCAACTTTATCTTGCCCAATTTTGGGAAAACTGAATTCTCTGTCACTGCATCTATGTATACACAGTGCCATCCCAAATCTATGCATGCTGTTGACTTTCCTAAAATGTTTGCTTTTGATGGTATTTGTCAGGATAAGCTGTCTTAATGAAATCAAATACTGTTTTTCTCTGTATTCTGTCCATTCTGGTTCATCACACTGTTTTTGATGCTAAATAGCAAAAATAAAAAGGTTTTACATAATTTTATTTTGTTTTCAAAGGAATACATGCAAATGATAATGAATGTAATATGTGAGAAAACTTGACAAAAAGCAACAATGTTCTAACTACTCTTCTTTCCTAGCTTTCATCCATACTGGCAAACATTTTTTAAACAATTTTTATTGAATTATACATACAGAAAAGGGAACGAATCATAATTTCAATGTGTTTTCAGAAAGTTAACATACTTGGTACCAGCATCTTGGTGGTTAGTAATGAAACGTTACTAACATTTCAGGTGCCACACAAATTACCCCTTAAAGTCACTACCAGCCCAAGTATAACAATATCCTGACTTCCAATACTATGATTTACTTTTGCCTGTTTTGAATTTATATAATTGGAATAGTAGAGGATAAACTGCTTTGTGTCTGGCTGATTTCACTCAACATTATGTTTATGATATTTGTCCATGACAATGCTTTTAATTTTAGTTTTTCATTCTCATTGCTGTATAGTATTCCACTGTATGAATATTTTACAATTTATGACCCATCCCACTATAGACGGATATTTGGGTTGGTGCACAGTTTGCCTGTTTGAATAGTACTACTTTGAACATTCTCATACACGTCCTTTGGCAAACATGTATATGCATTTCTGTTGGTATATACCTAGGGGTGAAATTGCTGCTCATTTAGTAAGTACATGTTCCCTTTTTGTAGATTCTTCCAAATAGTTTCCAAAGTGGTTGTACCAGTTTACACTGCTCTCAGTACTGTCTGGATGTACCAGTTCCTCCATATTTTTGCCAACACTTTCATTTTATCCCATTGGAAAGTACCTTTAAACCTTTTATTTCTAGTCCTTCTTATATTCTTTTTTTATTACTAAAGAATATGTTTGTAACCTTTTCATAAAGTCTAAACAATTTCCTTAATTTTCTGCTACTGTTGTCTAGTACCTAGCACATTTAAAACTTCTCTCATTCATCCTTTACATAGAGCTCTGTCACTATTTTCCGGTACTTCCCTGAACAAGCTGAAACCCTCCACTTATTGTTCATAACAACAGTTCCTTTCATTTACTTGTCTGACAGAAAAAATACAATTCTTATTTTTTTCTCTTACTTCTTTCTCCCTTACACTTTACAACCTCTGTCAAATTAACTTACACTTTTATATAGTCCAGATTGATGACATTTTTACTCTATAACCATAGCTAAGAATAGAATTCCCCCTTTTGTCTGTATATCTGTTGTAGAATCTGAAATCAATATTAAAAATTCACTTTTAGGGGCGCCTGGGTGGCGCAGTCGGTTAAGCGTCCGACTTCAGCCAGGTCACGATCTCACGGTCCGTGAGTTCGAGCCCCGCGTCAGGCTCTGGGCTGATGGCTCAGAGCCTGGAGCCTGTTTCCGATTCTGTGTCTCCCTCTCTCTCTGTCCCTCCCCCATTCATGCTCTGTCTCTCTCTGTCCCAAAAAATAAAATAAACGTTGAAAAAAAAAATTCACTTTTAATGACCATTATATTATGAATGCCCTGTACCCAAAGATCACAAGGACACACTGGATCAGAACAAAGCTGAGTTTATTGACTTGTTGTAACAAGGGAGACTGCACGTTCTGGGAAAGCTTTGGTCACCTTAGTAATAGCTCCTTAAAAAAGTATAAGGCTTTTGTTTGGTAGTTTTGCATAGGGCTCAAGGAAGTAGCCCTGGACTGGATGCTTCCAGTGAATGGGAGTAATTCTATTATAGGGTATCTTATTGAATTGTATTCAGGAAATGAGAAGAACAAAGGGAGGTTAAAATGTAATTTTTTTTTAAAAACCAGCATTCAATCATAATCAGCCAGGACAGAGTACTCTGGGCATTGTTTTGGTTTATACAACGTTCTTGTTTTTGACTGTGCTCAAGCATGATCATGATGTCATCTTATTGCAGTTTTGTTCCATCTGATCACAATCCCTCTTTAATGATGTTGTTCTGTGAAGTTGTTTATATTCAACAGGAGATCATGGCCTATTTGTGAGTGCCACGCCAATTCCTATGTATAAGAGACTGATTTTCTTAAAATATTCATTGCACTATAAAATTCCTAGAAGAAAGCATAGGAGAAAAGCTTCATGACATTGAATTTGGTGGTGATTTCTTGGCTTTCACACCAGAAGCACATGGAACAAAGCGAAAATAGACCAATGAGACTACATCAAACTTAAAAAATTTTGTGCACCAAAGAACACCGTCAACAGTGAAAAGGCAACCTATGGAATGGGAGAAAATATTTGCAAATACTATATCTGATATGGGGTTAATGTCCATAATATTTAAGAACTCCTACAACCCAACAAAAACAAAAAAATCAAATAACCTGATTAAAAAATGAGCAAAGGACTTAGATATTTCTCCAGAGATGATATGCAGATGACCAACAAACATATGAAAAAATGTTCAACATCACTAATCATCAGAGAAATGGAAATCCAAACCACAATGTAGTGTCACCCTACACACATTAGGACGACTGCTATCAAAAAAAAAAAAACAAACCAGAAAATAGCAAGTGTTCAAAAGGATGTGGAGAAACTATTCCCTCCGTGCACTGTTGGTGAGATTGTAGAATGGTGCAACTGCTATAAAAACAGTATGAAGTCTTCTCAAAAAAGTGTAAAAGAGAACTTCTATATGATCTGGCAATCCCATATCTGGGTATATACCTAAAGGAATTGAAAGTAGGGTCTCAAAGATATTTGTGCACCCATGTTCATAGCAGCAGTATTCACAACTGGCCAGAGATGGAACCAACCCAAATACCCATGTATGGAATCTTAAAAAAGGAAGGGAAGCCTATCACATGCTACAACATGGATGAACTTTGAGGGCATTATTCTAAGTGAAAGAAGATAGTCACAAAAAGGCAAATACAGTATGATTCCACTTATATGATGTATCCAAGGTTGTTAAATTCATACAAACAGAAAGTAGAATGGTGCCTACCAGGGACTGGGGGAGGAGGAAAAGGAGAGTTTTTGTTTGATGGGTATAGAGTTTCAGATTTGCAAAATGGAAACGTTCTGGAGATCTGCTTCCCAACAATGTGAATGTACTTAACACTATGGAACTGTATACCTCAAAATGGTTATGATGGTAAATTTTGTGTTACATTTTTTAACCGCAGTAAAATACATTGCTCATTGCAGAGCCATATTACTTAAGGACTGTATTTTCTGCTCCTTTGATCTACTGTTGTGTTTCCTGTGCCATTGAAAATACAGTGTTCGTAGAATCAAGATAAAATAAATTCACCATTTTATTTTATTTTACTTTACTTTAGGTTACTTTTTCTTTTTTAGAGAGAGAGCACAGAAGTGGGGGACAGAGGCACAGGGAGAGAGAGGGGGGGGGGGGATCCCAAGCAGGCTCCATGCTTAGCACAGAGCCTGATGTGGGGCTTGATCCCACAACCCTGGGATCATGACCTGAACAGAAATCAAGAGTCAGATTTAGCCAACTGAGCCACCCAGGTGCTACAGATTCACCATTTTAGACTCCATCAGTTGGCTTTACCATATCTTCAAATATTTCTAAATAATTCAGGTTCCCATAACTCTTGCCCGAAGCTCTCTTTCTGCTTCTGTCTAGACTAAATGATCTCTAAATGTGTACAAAACTATCATCTTGTTTTTATACCTCTCCTAGTTAAGCCCATTGTTTGATAGATTACTTATCTCCTATTTTTAAAGCCCTCTCTGTGCTACAGTATATCCTCAAGTGGATTCCTAAGAGAGGGCACATGAAAAATAAACTCTGTCTCTGCATGTCTGAAAATGCATTTAGTTTTCTTTTACACTTAATTGATGTGCTATATAGCATATATGTCATTTAATGTCCGAAAAATTCTAAAAATTCCTGCCTTTTCATATCTGGGATCATTTCATCTCTACTATTATTTCCTTAATAACTGTATTCCTAACTTTATTTTTTTCTGAGCCTTGTGTTTTGTCAGATATTGAACATTCTCAATAATATCTCTAGTTTCTTATATTTCTCCTTTATTTTACATCTTTGGTTTTTCCTCTCCATCCTCTTTTAAAGTGAGTCCCTCACTTTATTTTGAGCATTTCTGTTTCTTCCCCTAGGAGAAGTGTTGATATTTGTTGCTACAGGATGCAGGGATATCCTGGCAACTTCACAGCAGAAGAGTGACATGCTGAAAACGGGAAAAACCTCATGACGTCAAATCTGGTAATCCACACCAAATTTCTGAAAACTAAAGAGAAGGAAAAATCTTGATGGCAGTGACAGTAGATTTCTCACCAAAAACCATGGGAGTCAGAAACAAGTGACACATATTTTTCAAGTGCTGAAAGAAAAGAAATGTTAAAAGAATCATATATCCAGTGAAAATATCTTTCAGGAAGAGAATTTGTTGCCAGTAGACCTACCCTAAAAGACTGGCTGACGGAAGTTCTCCAAACAGAAAGGAATCAATTAAAAAAAGAATCTTGGAACATCAGGAAAGAAGAACACAGTAAATAAAAATACGGTTAAATGCCATAGACATTCCTTCTCCTCTTGAGTTTTCTAAATTATGTTTGATGGTTGAATCCCAAATTATATATGATTATGTCTGATTAGTTCTAAGTATATATTGAAGAAATACTTAAGACAGCTTTAAATGGGGGAGGTTAAAGGGAGGTAAGTTTTCTACCCTTCTCTTGAACTGGTAAAATGACATACCAGTAAACTGTAATAAGTTAAGTATGGAGCAACTACTATAAAAGCTATACAGTGTGATACACCAAAAAACGCTATAGATAAATCAAAGTGGAATTCTAAAAAAGTGTTCTAATAAACTACAAGAAAGGCAGGAAAACGAAAACAGAAACAAAAATCAGAACAAATATAAAAGAAAAAATAAAATGTCAGGCTTAGGCTCTAATATATCAGTAATTACATTTAAGGTAAATGGTCTAACATATCAGTAATTACATTTAATGCAAATGGTCTGAACACACCAATCAATACAAAGAGATTGATATAATGTGTTTAAAAATGACCAACTGTATGCTGTCTACAAGAAACTTCACTTCAAATATGATATAGGCAAGTTGAATGTAAAAAGATGGAAAACATATTATGCAAATATTGATAAAAATGTATTAGGAGTGGCCATACTAATGTCAGATAAAGTGACATCAGAGGAAAGAAAATGACCAGAGACAGAGTAGGACATTAGGTAATGATAAAAGAGGACAGAGCATTCCTAAATACGTATACATATTTACAAACAACAAAGGTACAAAATACGTGAAGCAAAAACTGACAAAACTGAAAGGAGAAATAGATCTACAATAAAAGTTGGATACTTCAATACAGAAAATCAGCAAGAACACAGAACCGAACAACACCCTCAACAGGATGGATCTAATCCATATTTACAGAACACCTAGCCAAAAATACCAGAATACACATTCTTTTCAAATGCTTCCCAAAAGTATGCAAGATAGACTGTGTAAACAAGGCCATACACAAACTTCAATCAATTTAAAAGAATTGAAATCATACAGTGTGGGTTCTCCATTCACAATAGAATCAAACTAAAAAATCAAACATAAAGTAACGGGAAAATCTTCAAATGCTTGAAAACGAAACATTTCTAATTAATCCATGGATCAAAGGCAAAGTCTCAAGGAATATAAAAAATACATCAAGCTTAACTAAAAATGAAAAGACAACAAATTAAAATTTATAAGACACAGCTAAAGCAGTGCAGAGGGACATTTATAGCACTAAATGCATATTAGAAAAGAGGAAGGGGCTCCTGGGTGGCTCACTCGGTTAAGCGTCTTGACTCTTGATTTCAGCTCAGATCATGATCTCACAGTTCGTTTATTGAGTTCCAGCCCTGCGTGGGACTCATCACTGATGGTGTGGAGCCTGTCTGGGATTCTTTTTCTCTCCTTCTCTTTCTGCCCTGCCTCTGTGCACATGTGATGTTTCTCTCTCTCTCTCTAAAACTTAAAAAAATTTTTTAAAGAAAAGAGGAAAAGTCCCAATCATCTAATCTCCCACCTCCAGAATCTAGAAAAATAAGAGAAAAATAACCCAAAGCAAGCAGGAGAAGCAGGAGGAAGAAAATAGTATAAATAATAGAAGAAACCAATTAAATTCCAAATAAAAATAATAGAGAAAATCAATGAAATAAAAAGTTGATTCTTTGAAAAAATAAAACTGACAGATATCTAACAAGGAAGTCTTCTTCCCCAAACATTTGAGATTTCAAATGTGTTTAGCATCAATTCCTTTATGTTTTCAGACTTTTATGCATCATTTCTTTCTCCCATCAATTGAGAGGGTTCTTTAAGTGATTGCTTACATGTCTCCATCTTTGCCCTGAGTCATTGTTTTTTCTTGCATATAGTTAAATGAGATTTTAAGAGATTTATAACAAAATTAAAGAGTTCTAAGATGAACCATGAGGGTTGGTCTTTATCTTTCATTTTTAGTAAACTTGAAGAATTTTTAAAATGTATAATGGAATGAAAGGAAAACAAACATTTGTAGCATAAAAATGGAAATCAGCTTGATCAGCTATGCAATAATTATAAGCTAACTAAATAAAATTAAGTTTAATATACTTTATAATGTTTCATCAAAGTATTATTTCAGCTCTTTGATAATAATCAGTTAATCTTAATGATCTGTCACTTCACATAAGCATACACGAACATAATAAGTATTGGTACGAGTATTGGAAATGGTGTTTTTTTACATTGTTTCCCTTTACATGTTGTGTCTAGAGGAAACCAAGGTTTTGCCACCTAATTATTAAAAATAAGCTGGAATATGAGTAAGAAGGTTCCCAATGAATGAAGGAAACCTTCTATATCTTGAAAGAGTTGTGGGTTACATGGATGGATCCATTGTTAAAATGGCACAGTTAAGATTGGTGCATTTGAATTTGTGTAAATGTTACCTTAAAACAACTATACAAAAATAAACATTGACTGGGAGGCGGAGGGTGGAGGGAAAGATATAGATGAAGCAAGACAAGATGTTTTGAAGCTGGGTGATGTGTACATGGAAGTTATGCTGTTTGCCTTGTATGTACTGAACTTGTTCCACAATAAATGCTAATGAGTTATTACTTGTGAGACAAGTTGATAAATGTCAATTCAATTCTACTCTAGCAAAGCAAAACAAAAGAGAGTAAAACAGAGACGCATTCTCCTGAAAGAATCTAAAGTAATCCATTTCCATAAAAAGGCAGTTTCTTCACATACCAACTGACACCCTTGGAGGATACATTAAGATATTCTGTTCTTCTTTCTATAATAAAAAGCAATGTTCTACAAGATATTTCAGTGATCTAAACTGAGTTCTACAAATGCTTTGCTGCTAGTAAAATTTGCTTTAAAATGAAAAATTATTCAGTAAGCTATCTGTGAAGATGTGTGGTGGTGCTGCAGGTCAAGAGAGTAAATAAAGGACTGCACAGATGTCAGGGATGCCGTTAAGCTGGAATCAGAATATCCACTGAAGGAAGGAAATCTTTAGGGTTGGACTAGAAATAGCTCTGTTTCAAAGAAGAAACTACACCCATATAATGTGTTTATGGTTGTTGGTTTTACTTCATCAGTTTATTTTGTCATTCATACCCTCAAGGAAATCTATTCTCAGTAACATTTATCAAGTGAACCATAGAGACTGGTCACCATAATCTTATTTTTTTATCCTTCTGGATAGATAGAGTGCTTTTTAAGTACAAAATTATTTCATATGGTCAGAGTTTAGATTTTATTTAGCTTTACTTATTTTACCTAGAGTTGAAACATTTTGAAAAAGATCCTCAGTTTTAATCTGTCATCATTTTGGCTCTTACCTGAAGTGAAGTTTGGTTGAACTCAGTTGATTTAATCTCTCAATATATATGAAATCAATCTGAAATGAAATTATGCTTGGCGCATTTTGTGTTGTTATATGTGCACTGACCCAGTTCATGTATTTTCAGGATGTTTAAAGACATGTTTTCCTATTAATCTGAACAGAAACTGAGGAGATAGAAATGGGTAAAGCCATGATGAACCATCATTGAATTCTGTGGAATCCACTCAAGTGTAATTCACCTTTCACATTACCTTATTTGATGTTTATTTATAGAAACTCATGTCATCTTTGTTGTGGGAGGGTGGTAGAGGTGAATGTTTATTTTCTGCATTGCATTATGTCCTTACAACAGGATAATATATTTGGGCCTCGATTAATTACTATAGGAGTTAAATTTGATTTAAAAATTACAATAATATAAACAATCCTAATAAAAATCATGACCAATTCTACCTGTACAAAATGAAGTAAAATCCCAAGATGTGTACTCATGACAGACAATTGATTGTTGCTAGTTCCTCTTTTAAATAATTGAATTGATTAGATACTTCTATCTTAAGTATTTCTTGGCCTCAGTTTTCCTTCTAATAGCCTAATTCTTTCCTTTATTTTGCAGGTATAAGCACAAAATAAAGTAGGTCTGTTGTTTATGTCATTTTATGAGCCATATAACTTAGAGAAATAGTTTTTTTATTTTATAATTGGTGTTGCTAACCAACATTTACATTTTGTAGTTTATTGATTTGTTTGTTGGGACAAATAATGTACATTTTGAATTCACAAATCACACTATTCGTCAGAGATAAATTTCATTGCCAAAGAATACAAGATGATTATAGTAAATTTACATTACTTGGGGTAGTGATTTTTAAACGTTAGTATGCATGAGAATCACTTAAAGACAAAGATTGAAGTGCAGATTTCAGTTAGCACCCCCAGAGAATTTGATTCAAGATCTAGAGGGAAGACTAGGAGTTGACTTTGAAAAAAAACAACCCAAGACTCCCAAGTAATTATTTATGCATATGGTTCACACACTATGGTTTGAGAAACACTGACTCCACCTCAAAGTCTTTATAACGCTCAGATTTGGGGAATAGTATTGCCTGTATGTTATCATATTGAAGTTATCAATTTGAACGCGTGGTGGCAGTGCAGGCTAAGAGAGTGAATAAAGCTCTGCAGATTCGGAGGACTCCATTTTATTCAGAGACCCCCTCTCCCCTCAAATATAGGACACATTTACAGCTAGAGCAAAGTTAGAAGTATTCAGGAAGGCAGTCGTCACCAGAGAAGTTATAAGACAAATTCGAAATTCAACAGCAAAGAGATTACGGAGGGTAGATGATGGACGTGGTGATTGGGACTGGAAAAGGATTTTTTCCTCTGGAATCAGACCTAATAGAAATGGCGCAAACAAAAGTACATCGCAAGAAAAGGCAAGTGACTATCCTCATTATATGGATGATTTTGTGGGAAGTGGGTTCAGAATCGATTCAATATTCTGTACTGGAGGAGACAGAAAGTGGCACCTTTGTGGCCAATTTGACAAAGGATCTGGGACTCAAGAGAGGAGAGCTGGCTGAGCGGGGTGCTCAGGTCGTTTTCAAGGGGAACAGACAGCATTTGCAGCTTGACCCACAGACTTATGATTTGCTGCTAAATGAGAAACTGGACCGGGAAGAGCTGTGCGGTTCCACTGAGCCCTGTGTGCTACCTTTCCAAGTATTACTGGAAAATCCCTTGCAGTTTTTTCAGGCTGCTTTACGAGTCAGAGATATAAATGACCACGCCCCAGAGTTCCCAACCAGAGAAATGCTACTAAAAATATCAGAAATTACTACACCAGGAAAGCTATTTCCTTTGAAAATGGCACAGGATTTAGACGCTGGTAGCAACGGTCTTCAGAGCTACATAATCAGCTCCAATCCTCATTTCCACGTTCTCACTCGCATTCGCAGCGACGGCAGGAAGTTCCCGGAGCTGGTGCTAGACAAAGCCTTGGACCGGGAGGAGCAGCCCGAGCTTAGGCTTACCCTCACAGCACTGGATGGTGGGTCTCCGCCGCGTTCTGGAACCACGGAGATTCAGATACTGGTCTTGGACATCAATGACAACGCCCCCGAGTTTGCTCAGGAGCAATATGAGGCGCAAATCCCTGAAAACAATTCCCTGGGCTCTCTGATTATCACCGTCTCAGCGAGGGATTTAGATGCTGGATCTTTTGGGGAAGTATCTTACGCCCTATTTCAGGTAGATGACATTAATCAGCCCTTCGAAATAAACGCAATTACAGGCGAAATTCGACTGAGAAAGACTTTGGATTTTGAGGAATTTCAATCTTACCATGTGGATATTGAGGCTACAGATGGCGGGGGACTATCAGGAAAATGCTCTTTGGTCATCAAGGTTCTGGACGTAAATGACAACACTCCTGAATTGACCATGTCCTCACTCACCAGTCCCATTCCCGAAAACCTGCCAGACATCATAGTGGCAGTTTTCAGTGTATCAGATGCAGATTCTGGACAAAATCAACAGATTGTTTGCTCTATAGATGACAATCTCCCCTTTCTTCTAAGACCATCAGTGGAGAATTTCTACACATTGGTAACTGAAGGAGCGCTGGATAGAGAGACCCAGGCCGAGTACAACATCACCATCACCGTCACCGACTTGGGGACCCCCAGGCTGAAAACGCAGCACAACATAACCGTGACGGTCTCCGACGTCAACGACAACGCCCCCGCCTTCAGCCAAACCACCTACACCCTGCGCGTCCGCGAGAACAACAGCCCCGCCCTGCACATCGGCAGCGTGAGCGCCACGGACAGGGACTCGGGCGCCAACGCCCAGGTCACCTACTCGCTGCTGCCGCCCGCGGACCCGCAGCTGCCCCTGGCCTCCCTGGTGTCCATCAACGCGGACAACGGGCAGCTGTTCGCGCTCAGGTCCCTGGATTACGAGGCGCTGCAGGCGTTCGAGTTCGGCGTGCGCGCGGCCGACCGCGGCTCGCCCGCGCTCAGCAGCCAGGCGCGGGTGCGCGTGCTGGTGCTGGACGACAACGACAACGCGCCCTTCGTGCTGTACCCGCCGCAGAACGGCTCTGCGCCCTGCACCGAGCTGGTGCCCAGGGCGGCCGAGGCGGGCTACCTGGTGACCAAGGTGGTGGCGGTGGACGGCGACTCGGGCCAGAACGCCTGGCTGTCGTACCAGCTGCTCAAGGCCACGGAGCCCGGGCTGTTCGGCGTGTGGGCGCACAACGGCGAGGTGCGCACGGCCCGGCTGCTGAGCGAGCGCGACGCCGTCAAGCACAGGCTGGTGGTGCTGGTCAAGGACAATGGCGAGCCGCCGCGCTCGGCCAGCGTCACGCTGCACGTGCTGCTGGTGGACGGCTTCTCGCAGCCCTACCTGCCGCTCCCGGAGGTGGCGGCGGCCGAGGCGCGGGCCGACCCGCTCACCGTCTACTTGGTCGTGGCCTTGGCGTCCGTGTCGTCGCTCTTCCTGTTCTCGGTGCTGGTGTTCGTGGCGGTGCGGCTGTGCAGGCGGAGCCGGGCGGCGTCTGCGGGTCGCTGCTCGGGGCCCGAGGGCCACTTTCCGGGCCACCTGGTGGACGTCAGCGGCGCGGGGACGCTGTCCCAGAGCTACCAGTATGAGGTGTGTCTGCGGGGAGGCTCGGGGACTAGTGAGTTCAAGTTCTTGAAGCCGATTATCCCGAACTTCCCTCCCCAGGGCATTGGAAAGGAAATGGAGGAAAGCCCCACGGTTCGGGATAGTTTCTTATTCAGTTAAGTATTCTATTCAGCTCTTTTGAAAATCTCTTTTAACTCAAAGTTACATGTTATTGATGGTCCGATTTTAATTATTTACGACACGTCCTTAGATTGAGAAAAAATCAGATACTGAGTATACTCAGTATTTTCCCTATGCTATGGTTAGTAGATTTTTGTTTCTCTCAACTATTTTGACAGTCTGAATAAAAAGTAAATTTTTATTTGAATACTTTAAAATTTTTGAAACTCACTCTATTCATTTTACAAAAATTGTAATGCAAAGTCCTTAAGTAGGATTGTATATCTATTAGTGACAATGGTCATCACTATAGCTATGTAAGGAAATTTTTAAAATGTGAGTGTTTGGGGCATTTGGCTGACTCAGTTGGTAGAGCATTCGACTCTTGACCTGGGTGGTGAGTTCAAGTCCCATGTTGGTTATAGAGCCTACTTAAAAAAAAAAAAAAAAGAATAAAATGTGAATGTTTGATATTTAATCTGCTTGTTTAAGTTTCATTTTGGGGTGACTGCCACAGTGTGAATAACTAAAGATAAATACTAAAGATGGCTAAATGCGAGGATAGCCATTCATATTTATGGGTAATTCAACATACCATAATAGTCAATACATTTTTCTATGCATATAAACTTTACAAAAGTATCAGTACATTAAACTCCAATTTGTGAGCTTCATGTAAGCCTATGATAGTCTTTTTTAATAATACCAACCCAATTATAAGTGCATAATAAATATTTGTTGAAAGTTATTAACATTCCAATAGTGAATTTTAAAAATTAATTTTCAAGGAATACAGAAAAATGCTAATGAAGTACCTTTGTCAGTAAGTGAAACTACACATCATTGTTTTATTTTCTTTCTAAACAGAAAACACCCTCCATGCACCCTAAACTCTATTACAGAATATAAAATGTTGAGAGTATATTTCATCTCCTTGTCTTTATCTAACAATCTGAAAGTTCAAATGTATTATTTAGTAAAATCCAAATTATATTGAAAAATACCTTCCTCCTAGCTTCTAAAGCCTTTTTATATGTGATACCTGCCAAGACCTAAGTAAGCTATTAGTGTCATGTTATTAGGTAATGTCGGATTTTCTGTTCTAGTGCTGTATAAGTATCATTTATCTTTCTTTTTTAAGTAGGCTCCATGCTCAGTGTGGAGCCCAGTGCAGGTTCTGAACTCACAACCCTGTGATTAAAACCTGAGCTGAGATCAAGTCAGTTGCTCAACCAGCTGAGCCAGCCAGGCACCCTGTCATTTATCTTTATTAACCATAAAATCATTTACTTTCACAGTTTAGCCCGTATTTGTCTTGTGCTGGTTTTATTTGTAGTATTTTAAGAAAAATTTCTCATTTCACCTTCCCATCAAAGTCAGGCAATTTATACTAAAGTGACAGCTGAGTGAATATTTTATTTTTATACTTAATTAAAATGGAACTAGCCTTAACTAAATTATATTTGGCTGTGATTTGTGTCCAAATAAGTGAACTGTCATGGATTATTACTAGGTGGTTCAATGAGTATAGGGAACACTTACTGTTTTGCATTCTTAGATATTTATCCCCTGCTCCTCGGAATAGCATTCTTCTTTGGGGGAAACTACTTTTCCTGCTAGGTCACTGCAACCACTTGGCTTTCGTTGGTGCCGTGGTATCTTTCGGTATACTCATTTCCATAGTCCCAGGGGATATACACTGGGATGGACCCCTGTCCAATGTTGACAGGTTAAAACACTTCCCCAGAAAGTGTATCTTTAACTCCATTGACTTTTTTTTCCTTCTTCATCTTTGTAGAAAAGACACTGCCTGAATCCTGAACTTATATTGATTTCTAACAAATCAAACAGCCATTTCCTCGTAGTCTTACTGGGCATTGCATGGAGTGATTTTATGAAGGAAAAAGAATTGCCAAAGGCTATGTAGTCCAGGAGACTGACACGAAATCACATTTTAATTTTTTTCAGGGGTTACAGGCACATTTCACTTTGGGAGTGGAAAGTAAATTTTAAAATTTGTAACTTCTTCCAACAATACAACAAATTAGTATTTTTGTAATTGAATGTAAGCACCCATGAGGAAGAACTTTTGTGTTTATTTTACCACTTAATCACCAGAAGCTGGAAAAATGCCTGCATGGAGAAATACTGGTTAAATGGGTAAGTGAATTTGTCTTGAGCAGAGTTTTGTGTTACTGAACTTGTACCTTGTACCTTTAACGAAGATGAATATAGACATAGATATATAGGTATTACTTTTGCTCTCACAAATATTGTTAGTTACCTGTTACCTGCAATTGGGTGGAAGAGAGTTTATAACCCAAAAGGCTTTCTATTTGTTTTAACTGTTGCATGATGCTTTGAAAAGGAAAAAAACCCTGAAGTTGTAAGGCAAGACGCTTGGTGGCGCTGCAGGCTAAGAAAGTAAAAAACTATCTCTGCAGGCACCATAATAGCTGAGCAGTTTCTAAGTGCTCAAAAAGGAAGTGTTTTACACCATTAGGGGGATAGTAGGTTTCTGAGAGGCAGCTATCGCCATATCAATCAGTGTTAAGAACTAACTCAAGATTATTGAACCGAGATAGCGGAGTTGGCTGCACAGCAATTATTTTGTGATTAAATAACTGCATCTTTTGGACGCTAAGGAACGATGGAAACACCGCTACCCAAAGCGCCACAGAAAAGGCAAGTGACCGCCATTATTATTGTATTAATACTATTAATTCTGTGGGAGGTGGACGGTATGACCATTAAATATTCGGTTCTAGAAGAGAGGGAAAGCGGCTCTTATGTGGCCAACCTTGCAAAAGATCTGGGGCTTGGCTTAGGGGAGCTGGAGGCACGGGACGCCCGGATTCTTTCCAAAGGGAATCAACAGTATTTGCAGCTCGAGAAGAGTGGGAATTTGATCCTAAAAGAAAAATTGGACCGGGAAGAGTTGTGCAGTGACACAGATCCATGTATACTGCATTTCCAGGTGTTACTAAAAAGCCCAGTGCACTTTATTCAAGGTGAACTACAGCTACTAGATATAAATGACCATGCCCCAGAATTCCTGGAAAATGAAATCCTCCTGAAAATCTCGGAAAGCAGCCATCCAGGGACTGCATTTCCTTTGAAAATAGCTCAAGATTTAGACGTGGGCAGTAACACAGTTCAGAACTACACTATTAGCACCAACTCCTATTTCCACCTTTTCACTCTAAATCACAGTGATGGCAGGAGATACCCTGAGCTGGTGCTGGACAAAGCGCTGGACCGTGAGGAGCAGTCAGAGCTCAGGTTAACGCTCACGGCGCTGGATGGTGGGTCACCGCCGAGAACTGGGACTTCTCAGGTTCTCGTTGTAGTCCTGGACATAAATGATAATGCCCCTGAATTTGCTCAGCTGCTCTATGAGGTCCAGGTCCCAGAAAACAGCCCTGTAGGTTCCCTCGTCATCACCGTGTTTGCTACAGATTTAGATGCTGGGACCTATGGAGAGTTATCCTACTCATTTTTCCAATCCTCAAATCAAGTGATTCAGGCCTTTGAAATAAACGCAGTCACGGGGGAAATTCGATTAAAAAAACCGTTGGATTTTGAGGAAATTCGATCTTATCGTTTGGAAATTGAGGCCTCAGATGGTGGGGGTCTTTCGGGAAAATGCACTATAGCCATAGAAGTGATGGATGTAAACGACAACGCCCCCGAACTGACGATGTCAGTACTCATCAGTGATATCCCAGAAAACACCCCTGACACCGTCGTCGCGATTTTCGGAATTTCAGATCCAGACTCCGGGGAAAATGGCAAAATGATGTGTACCATCCAAGACCATCTCCCCTTCTTTCTGAAACTTACTGTAGAAAATTTCTACACTTTGGTGACTGAAAGAGCGCTGGATAGAGAGAGCCAGGCCGAGTACAACATCACCATCACCGTCACCGACTTGGGGACCCCCAGGCTGAAAACGCAGCACAACATAACCGTGACGGTCTCCGACGTCAACGACAACGCCCCCGCCTTCAGCCAAACCACCTACACCCTGCGCGTCCGCGAGAACAACAGCCCCGCCCTGCACATCGGCAGCGTGAGCGCCACGGACAGGGACTCGGGCGCCAACGCCCAGGTCACCTACTCGCTGCTGCCGCCCGCGGACCCGCAGCTGCCCCTGGCCTCCCTGGTGTCCATCAACGCGGACAACGGGCAGCTGTTCGCGCTCAGGTCCCTGGATTACGAGGCGCTGCAGGCGTTCGAGTTCGGCGTGCGCGCGGCCGACCGCGGCTCGCCCGCGCTCAGCAGCCAGGCGCGGGTGCGCGTGCTGGTGCTGGACGACAACGACAACGCGCCCTTCGTGCTGTACCCGCCGCAGAACGGCTCTGCGCCCTGCACCGAGCTGGTGCCCAGGGCGGCCGAGGCGGGCTACCTGGTGACCAAGGTGGTGGCGGTGGACGGCGACTCGGGCCAGAACGCCTGGCTGTCGTACCAGCTGCTCAAGGCCACGGAGCCCGGGCTGTTCGGCGTGTGGGCGCACAACGGCGAGGTGCGCACGGCCCGGCTGCTGAGCGAGCGCGACGCCGTCAAGCACAGGCTGGTGGTGCTGGTCAAGGACAATGGCGAGCCGCCGCGCTCGGCCAGCGTCACGCTGCACGTGCTGCTGGTGGACGGCTTCTCGCAGCCCTACCTGCCGCTCCCGGAGGTGGCGGCGGCCGAGGCGCGGGCCGACCCGCTCACCGTCTACTTGGTCGTGGCCTTGGCGTCCGTGTCGTCGCTCTTCCTGTTCTCGGTGCTGGTGTTCGTGGCGGTGCGGCTGTGCAGGCGGAGCCGGGCGGCGTCTGCGGGTCGCTGCTCGGGGCCCGAGGGCCACTTTCCGGGCCACCTGGTGGACGTCAGCGGCGCGGGGACGCTGTCCCAGAGCTACCAGTACGAGGTGTGTCTTCGGGGAGGCTCGGGGACCAGTGAGTTCAAGTTTCTCAAGCCCATTTTCCCCAACTTCGTGGGTGAAGCAGCTGGTAGGGACGCCGAGGAAAACTCTAATTTTACAAATAATTTTGGGTTCACTTAGGCATCTCACCTTAAGGGGAGATATATGATAATACTAACTAATGTATTATTAGTTCGCAACCTGTTCATTCACATAAAGAACTACATATTCACACAATAATTATTGTCATATTTATAGGTATTTCATCCTATTGAAGTATTTTACATTCTGAATCTCTGGGTTTTTGTTGTTGTTGGTGGTGGTGTTTTTAGCCAGCTCACATTTTGCATGTTCATACAATAGGGGAGAAATGGTGTATCTGTTTTTTGGGGGTAAGATTTTTGGAGGTCAGAAATGTTTTCAGGTTCCTGATGTTTGAGCTTGTTCACTAATATCTTGTTATGGCTAAGAGAATTGTGTTTTCTGATTATCATTAGCATAGAGTATTGTAAATCATGACTTCCAATTTTAAAAATACTTTTCATTTATACAAATGAATTATACTTTTCATTTATACAAAAAAAATTTGTCATGTTAGAAATTGTTAGATTTCTGTAGTAGTGTTTTGTCTTGCCTCAAAGGAACTAATATTTTATCTGGGTGTCGTCTTAGTTGAGTATTGTCTTTCAAAATTGATCTCTTTGGACTATACCATCTGATACAATTTTAAAGAATTCAATCCCTGTTAAATAGAAAAAATGTTGGTAGACTTATGATTACTTTTTCAAAATAAATGATTTGGGTATGTAAATAATGATTCTCATTCTTTTAAAATAATAGAAAGTTACATGATTCAAACATATTCAATATGAATAGAAAACAGAAAATTTTTTTCTCTTTCAGATTTTTGTTTAAATTCTAATTAGTTAACATAGAGTGTAATATTAGTTTCAGTAGAATTTAGTGATTCATTACTTACAAGACCCAGTGCTCATCATAGATTCATAATTAAAACTATCATGTTTCACCTGAATGTAATAAAGCAAAAATTATATGCAACTATAGATTTTGCTTAAGCTTAAATAAATAATCTCTATAAGGTTAAAACACAAGAATATAATGCATAGTAAGATATTAGCATCACTTAACTGCCTGCTAAAAAATGAGGCATCCTCTAATACATGCCCCCTCACCTTACTTTATACTTTTTGTTATATATAGTACCTTTTCAATGTTTATAGTATTTACAATGTATTTTTAAAGGATAATCCCCATGATTTTTTAGACTTTTTATGTTTTCAAAGTCAGTGTACCCTTTCACTCTGTTTCATGCAAATATGTTCAAGCATTTATTTATTTACATATGGTAAGCATAGTTAGTTTTTAAACCTGATACTTCTGATAGCTGAAGTTTGTATGCGCCTATTTCTGCTGTATTGTTACTGATTTTTCTTATTGGTTTTATCTTTGTTTCTTTGTGTGACTCATATGGTTGATTGCCCTTGAAAAATTTATTTGTAGGATGTCCTCAAAGCCTAGGTTGCATGTTTCATCCTTCAAAATGTATTTTCATTGAACCCATTGGGTTCAGCTAGGATTCTTAAATCACTCTCAGTAGGGAACCACTGCAAACCAATTTTATGGCTTGATGTTTCTCACAACTCAACATATGCATATTGAAAATTAAACACACATGAAGACCAGTCTGTAGCTATAATTTCCCAGGCATCTTTTCTTTTTTTTTCTACTCTACTTAACATCAGGAGCACTTCCATATAGTTTCCTGAAGTTGGGGTGAGGGAGCATCTTTAGATTTGTTTATGTTTACATTGTATCAACATATGTATATATAGTGGATATAGCCCTGTGGGATCTCTTAAAATGGGAGGATCTTTGTAGAATATGCTGCAAATTTGGTTGACCCTGAGTCTTGATTTATATTTAATGTCATGAATAGCTTCAAATCAAAGTCCAAGGGCAAATATTTTTAATTGCCCTGAGGGAATAATGAGTTTTGTTGTTCTGACAAATGGTTTACTCCTCCATTACAAGCTTCCATCAAAAATTGGGCTTTTTTTCCATTGTGTTTTCTACTGTGTTTTTAGCTCTTCAATTTTTTTTAAGAGAGAGAGCGAGCGAGTGGGGAGAGGGGCAGGAGAGGGAGAGAGAGAGAGAGAGAGAGAGAGAGAGAGAGAGAGAGTCTTAAGCAGGCTCCACACTTAGTGTGGAGCTGGAGGCAGGACTTGATTCCAGGACGATAACTTGAGCTGAAATCAAGAGGGAATTGCTCAACCGCTCAACCCACTGAGCCACCCAAGCACCCCTAGCTCTTCAATATTTTTAAAGTAGTTTTTTTTTTAAAGTCTTGTCCATTATTCTTTATTGTTTTCCATGGGAAAGTCATCTGAATTATCTATACCATCCATTTCAGAAATGAGGAGTTTTGCCTAATGTTGTTTCAATTTGCAGATTCAGTTTTGCCATCATTCCAATGATATATGAGGCTATTTTTTCTTTGAATCCGGTGTTTCATTCTTTGGGTACCCTGCCCAGGCAAATGATCTCCTTTCCTTACTAAACTTTAATCTCATGGAGAGAGCTCTTTTTCTATTACATTTAGGAAAATACATACTGAAGTAAATATAGACAAATGAGAGTTGAATAAATTATTGAATTAATGAATTAGTGTGTTATTTTATCATCTGGCTTTATAAACTTATAAACTACAACAAAAAAATTACCTATTTTTATAAAATGCTCATGTACTGTTTACACTATTTGACATTTGTTTCATTCACCTAACAATTTATCATTTACAAGTGCCTGGGCTCAGTGGTTGGGTGTTCGACTCTTGATTTTGGCTGAGACAATGATCTTACAGCCCATGGGTTCAAGCCCTGCATCAGTCTGTATGCTGACAGTGTAGAGCCTGCTAGGGATTCTCTCTCCCTCTCTTTGCCCCTCCCCCACTCATGTGTGCACGCGCACACACACACACTCTCTCTCTCAAAATAAATAAATAATAAAACTTAAAAAAGAATGATTTATCATTTAGAATATGTGAGCCAACTATCATCTTGTAAAGTGTATGATATGTTGAGCACTTTCCATATTTATTCACAAATAATGAAATTTAAGCTAATTTTATTTATTGTATTACACATAAGGGGAGAAAGAGCCTAAGATTCAGTTTCAGACTGTGTATATATATATATATATATATATATATATACACACATATATGCAACTAATTATATATATAATTAGATTATTAAACATTTTTATCCTTAGTTTCTCAGGAATGTACCTGTAATTTTTTATTCTGCCCTATTTTTGAACCAACTAAGATGTGTTAGCATAAGGGAACACTTTAATTGCTTGATGATTTTGTACCTTACTTCTTTTCCTTTACAAACTCTGACAAGCTCCTATTCCTTATAATTTGAGTGAAGGCATGCAATTTTGACTTTGACCTTGGGTGACTTTGGGTGAATTATTCAGAATTCAGCACAATAAAAAAATAGAAACCACTTTATGTATATCTAACCAAAAACAGATATTTGCTAGAAGGTATTAGATGCTTACAGAATCAGAAGAACTGGACAAGCAGAAGTGAGAGAGCCTGCAATTAACTCCTGGTTTTGAAGCCATACTACCATTTTTGTAGTATAGAAATCAGGAAGCCACTGCTACTGCTACTATCAAAACTGTTGCTCCTACAATGTCCTCTCCCATCATCACCTCTAAAACTGGTGAAAATTCAGGGGAACCTAGTGTCTAGCTGCCACAATGGCCTCCAATTACTTCTGAAACTGATGGCTCGACACAGAAATGCTGACTTGGCTGCAAGCACTCACATCTCTCTGACCTTGCTGATTAATAGCATTGACAGTGGGTAGATGACCTTTGCCTGTCTTCTCAGGCTCATCATCTGAAGCCATCTCATTGGTAAAACCTAATTTTCATCCAGAATAATAATTCAGAGTCCTTAAAATTAAATTTTAAGATATCTAGACCCAGAATTTTTTAAAAATCATAAAAAGAAGTAGGAATGGATGACAGTTGCCAAGAGCCCACTGAGGAAGCATCATTAGTTCAAAGAGAATCTTGTCTCAGCAAATGAATTCATTTATTGCTTTGGGGCTAAGTTTTCAGTGGAACAAAAATTCTTTTGGCTACAAATCACACCACCAATATGTAGAAATGCAATCATATGCTCCTCTAATAACCAACCCAAACAGGCAAGTTAGTTGACCCTATCTGCTTCTAGTGAGCAATGGGAACTATAGGTGTGGTTTGAGTGGGTATGACATAGACTACTCATTTCACCCAAATATATGTTATCCCCTTATTTTTTTTTTTTTACTAATAGACCTCTCATTTTTTAGTTGCTCATGTGGATATGTGGGCTATAAATTATATTTCCCAACTTCTGCTGTGATTGGAAGTGGTCTTGTACCAAAGTTATGGCCACTGAGACATGACTACAAGTGCCATGGAATATTTCATGGAAGTAGTCTTTAAAAATGAAGACAAAGCCTTCCCTTTCTCCTACTTATTGGTCTTAATGGAGCTATAAAGGGTGGATATTAGACAGCGGTCTTGAACTGTAAAGTGAAGGCCATGATTTGAAGGTGATAAAACAACAAGATGGAAAGTGACTATCCCAGATAGCACTGAATGCATTTCAAGCCACTATCCTTTTATAAGAGAAAATAAAATTATATTTTGGAGAAGCCATTGTTGTTATGGTTTCTTCTATAATATCAGAGGTTGAAATTATAGAGAACATATTTATATATAGAAATTACCTAGAACATAATTCTTGCTGTTATAGTAAGCTTCTTTAACAAAATGATATTTAAGATAACCAAAGAAGGAACAGAGAAAGTTATGAGGTTTACATGCATGTCTTACAAAGAAAACAGCTCAAGATTTAAGAAAAATAATTTTTAAAAATGAATTGATTATAGGAATAAAAGTAAATTAATTAAGTAGAATAACCACAGAAGATTTCACCAATAAAACATAAGTCTATTTCTTTGAAAAATTCAAGGGTATTTTGAGTTAAATTGGTGGGTTGGACATATACCTTTAATTTGGCTTCCTCTAAATATGCACTAACATGAAAGTAAAGAGATATTTTCAAAAATATAAACTTATAATAATGGAAAGAACAAGGTAGAGGACAACAGGGAAAAATATTAGTAGGTGGAAAGTAAATGAATGACTTAGTGGAATGACAAACCAACTACCAAATCCTGAAGTGTGAAAAGCTGAGAACCAATCCTGTTGAGGCTGCAGGATTTTCAGAAGCATCAGAGCCATCAGCCCTACATACTATGGAAATGATGATAGCATGCCAAATATGGAGGGTCACATTAAAATTGCGTGAAAAGTGGTTAAATCTACAGCAGATAACTTTTCCCCAATGTAGTCAATGAGCAACCTCTTTCTCTGATCCTAGCATTAATTCTAGAATTTTGATTTCTCATCACCACAAAAAAGGAGAGTCATTATATTAGAGGTTCCACTGGCAAAGTTGAGAGCAGGGGTCATATGGGTAGTAGAAATAAATGACCATCTAAACATTGTATGCTGACGGATTGTTAAAATGCAATGAGAGTCATTGGGACCAATTACAGATGTTTCCGTTCTCAGACACATGGCAGAATTTTAATTGTGTTTCTTCTTTAAATTACATGTGGCCAATAAATGTGAGAATAAATGATATATGTTACTTCTGGGCTAAGGCTTTCAGAGACTGCATATGGTTTAACACATTTACTTTCTCCAATACAGTGATCCTGAAAGCATAGGTAGAGATGGAGTCTCCAGAAGCCTGGATCCCTGGCTGAGCACCATGAGGACTCCATGCTGAACTGTATAGGATATATAGTGTGAGAAATGAATCAACCTTCATTGTGTTAAGCCTCTGAGATTTGGAAGGGTTGTTTGATATTGAAGCATTACCTATCATATTCTGAGTGATGCAGATATCCACTCGTCTTCCTCCATCAGTCCTTTACCTTTTCAACTTATACCTTTTCCTTTTGAGTAGGAGATTTTATAGAGTTGAAGAATCTAACCAGTCCAAGTGGCAAAGACCTATTCCGACTGACACTAGGGTTTCCCCAACCACAAGTGCTTCCAGTTCACCTTAGAGCACACATCAAAATGGACAAGCCCTGCCAACATGCTTAGAGCTAGCACTGAACTCCTTAGGCTACCAAACTAAGTTAAGAACAGACACCTGAATGATACCCCTGAAGAAAGCTTCTAAAAAGAAAAACTGAAACAAAAACCAGGCAAAGAGGAAAAAAGGTAAATTGGACAAAATAAAGATTTCAGAGATGAAAACTTGAAAAAAAACCCTAAAATTAATATGATCAGATAAGTTGTTGCATCTATGAAATAAGCACAAAAAGAGGACTCTCTTGAAAAATTCCTTAAGGGGCGCCTGGGTGGCTCAGTCGGTTAAGCCTCCGACTTCAGCTCAGGTCAGGTCTCGTGGTCCGTGAGTTCGAGCCCCGCCTCGGGCTCTGGGCTGATGGCTCAGAGCCTGGAGCCTGCTTCCCATTCTGTGTCTCCCTCTCTCTCTGCCCCACCCCTGTTCATGCTCTGTCTCTCTCTGTCTCAAAAATAAATAAACGTTAAAAAAAATTAAAAAAAAAGAAAAATTCCTTAAAAACAGAGCTCTTGTAAAATATGAACATAATAAATGAAAATCTCAATAGAAGAGCTTGAAGGTAAGGTTGAGAAAGTATTCCAGGAGATATTACAAAAGTATTTTAAAATGGCAAAAAGGTGAGAAAAAAATAAGGAAATTAGAGATCATACCAGAGGTCCAACATCTTATTTGTAGTAATTGAGAGAGACAGAGAGAGGAGAGAGAGAGAGAGAAAAAAATAACATTACCCATGAAATAATTCCAGAAAATTTCTAAAAGCTGTAGAAAATTAGTTCCCTAGTAGAAAGCGCTTACCAATTGTCAATGCATGAACTTAAACCCAAACCAAGACACATCAGTGTTTAATTTGAAAATAGCACAATGATGAAATACTCCAAGAAGTAAAAATACAGGTTATATAGAAACTATAAAATAAGATTTCCTTTAGACTTCTTAGCAAGCACATTGATTTTAGGAAGCTCACTAACAAAATATTTTAAAATTCTGAAGAAAAATATTTCCAACCTCAAACTCTATCATCAAATTTCCAATCAAGTTTGAGGGCAGACTAAAGATATTTTAATACCCTCAAGGTCACAACAAAATGTAACTCTCATACATTCTTCTCTGGAGACTACTGGAATATATCTATTAAAATGATAGAGTAATCCAAGAGAGGAAGTCAGAATAAAAAGAGAAGAGAATATTGAAAAAAAGAAATGAAATGAATCTTCAAATGATGTTCAAGGATAATCCCAGGATGACAACTGTGTCTCAAGTGCAAACTAGTCCAATTTGGAGCTGTGTAACTCAAGAGACAGGCATTTTGGAGGATATCATCATCAAGTCCCCTGACATCTTTTCAGATGAAACTATTATAGGATGAATCTATTAAAGCATGGAGTAAACCAAAAAAAGAGGAAGAAATAAAATCCTAAAATAGGAAATCCAACGAGAATAAAAGACAAAGAGAACTCCAAGAATGACAGCAAAGGAAAGTTCCAGGATGATAGCAATGCAGCAGATGTAGAAAACAAACACTCAATTTAAAGAAAATTGGTATCTCGGGAGATATGGGAATGACCATGTGGAAATTCTACTGAGAGGCAATTGGAAGTATGGGAAGAACACGTGATAAATAATAAAGAAAATCAAGTAAATGAAAAAGCAAGGCAATTATTAACTTCAAGAAAACAGTGAAAAAGAAAATATAATTAGTACACAACCATGTTTGAAATAGTACTACAACTAAAGGAGGCATGAAAGGGCCTTGAGTGTACAAGAGCTAAACCTAATCCAATATAATAAGGAGTCAATTGATAATGCCTAAAATTAATAAAAATACAGCAGAATACAGAATAAGGCAGAAGAGAAAACTAAAGGAGTTTAAAATGACTGCCTATTGGGAAGGGATCTAGGAAAGTAAGGAAACAAAGGCGGACAAAGATTTTATTCTAAACCACTTAGTACTATTTGATTTTGAACCAAGGGTCACATATTTTGAAAAAAGAACCGCATTTTAAAAGATCAGCAAAATAGAGATCTTACAAGTCTCCCCAAGAATAAAAAGGAGATAAAAAATTAAACATTACTAATAAGAACAAGGCTATAACCAAAGATAAAAAATACAATGAATTTTGCAAATCCAGATAAAATGACTAGTTTTTAAAATTAAATACAAATTACTTTAAAACCAAACAAAACCTGGACAGATAGATAACCAAAAGTGAAATGGAAAAGATAGTCATAGATTTACCACCAGCAAAGCCACCAAACCCCCAATCCATTAAAAAATTGGAGAAAGGTTTAAGATTTACTTCTGGTGGGAAGCCAGAGTTGAATATCCTGTTCCCAGATTAAGGAAAACAACAAATTTACTTTTCTACATATTCAGACTATCAGAGGGGTAAACAATGTAGGCCCTTACTAACATTACTGTGACCATTTAAGGTAAATGGTAATAAAACCGCAAAGACACTTGGCCGGGGGGTGGGGGGGGGGGTGGGGGGGGGGCGGGGGGGGGGCGGGGAAGCTACTCCTGTTGCAGTTCCTTTAATCCGCCATCTTTTTGTTCTATTCTTGAAAGTGGGAATAACATCCACAAAACGCAAGGTGGCGCTGCAGGCTTAAAAAGAGGGGGAAATATTCGCACAAAGGATGTTACAGACTCCAGTTTTCAGAGGAAAGCTGGCCAGACAAAAGTAGAAGAAAGGAAACCGTGGTGTTGGAGTTGGGGAAAAGTAGGACCCCTCCCCACAAACATACCAACTCATTTCTAAGGATTCGGTTTCTGCCATTTCTGAGAACTGCTTGAGGCCGAGTGAACGTGGTTTCGAAAGATTGTTTAAACGAAGAATGGAGGCCAGAGTGATGATGCCTGAAGTGCAGAAAAGGCAAGTGTTTTTTCTTTGTGTATTTCTGGGAATGTCTTGGGCTGGCACAGAACCGCTTCGGTATTTTGTGGCGGAGGAAACGGAGAGAGAGACCTTTCTGGCCAACCTAGCAAATGATCTGGGGTTGGGGGTGGGGGAACTGTCAGCTCGGGGATCTAGAGTCATTTCAGATGAGAACATACGATTTTTACTATTCAAGCCGCTTACTGGTGATTTACTTCTAAATGAGAAATTAGACCGAGAGGAACTGTGTGGGCCCAGAGAGCCGTGTGTGCTACCTTTCCAGTTGTTACTTGAAAAGCCTTTTCAGATTTTCCGTGCTGAACTATGGGTCAGAGACATCAACGATCATTCTCCAGTATTTCTAGATAGAGAGACTACCTTGAAAATATTAGAAAGTACCACTCCAGGGGCAACATTTCTCCTAGAAAGTGCACAGGATTCAGATGTTGGAATCAACAACCTGAGAAACTACACGATCAGCTCCAATGCCTATTTCCATATTAATGTCCGTGATAGTGGGGAGGGGAATGTTTATCCTGAATTGGTCCTGGATGCAGTGCTGGATCGTGAAAAGGTTTCTGAGCTCAATTTAACCCTCACAGCCTTGGATGGCGGGTCTCCGCCCAGATCCGGGACTGCCCTCATACGCATCCTGGTTTTGGACATAAATGACAACATCCCTGAATTTGTACAGTCCCTCTACAAGGTGCAGGTGCCTGAAGACAGCCCTGTTGGCTCCCTGGTTGTCGCTGTGTCAGCTAGAGATTTAGATACCGGAACTAATGGAGAAATAGTCTATGCATTTTTTTATGCCACTGAAGTAATTCTCAAAACATTTCGAATCAATTCAACATCTGGCAAGCTTTATCTTAAAGCCGAATTGAACTACGAGGCAATACAAACTTATACATTAACTATTCAGGCCAAAGATGGTGGAGGGCTTTCTGGAAAATGTACAGTGGTGGTCCATGTAACAGATATAAATGATAATCCACCGGAACTGCTTATGTCATCACTTACTAGCCCAATTGCAGAAAACTCACCTGAGACAGTAGTAGCTGTTTTTAGGATTAGAGACAGAGATTCAGGGAACAATGCAAAGATGGTGTGCTCCATCCAAGACCATCTCCCCTTCGTCCTGAAGCCTTCAGTACAGAATTTCTACACCCTGGTAACAGAGAGACCCCTGGACAGAGAGAGCCAGGCCGAGTACAACATCACCATCACCGTCACCGACTTAGGGACCCCCAGGCTGAAAACGCAGCACAACATAACCGTGACGGTCTCCGACGTCAACGACAACGCCCCCGCCTTCAGCCAAACCACCTACACCCTGCGCGTCCGCGAGAACAACAGCCCCGCCCTGCACATCGGCAGCGTGAGCGCCACGGACAGGGACTCGGGCGCCAACGCCCAGGTCACCTACTCGCTGCTGCCGCCCGCGGACCCGCAGCTGCCCCTGGCCTCCCTGGTGTCCATCAACGCGGACAACGGGCAGCTGTTCGCGCTCAGGTCCCTGGATTACGAGGCGCTGCAGGCGTTCGAGTTCGGCGTGCGCGCGGCCGACCGCGGCTCGCCCGCGCTCAGCAGCCAGGCGCGGGTGCGCGTGCTGGTGCTGGACGACAACGACAACGCGCCCTTCGTGCTGTACCCGCCGCAGAACGGCTCTGCGCCCTGCACCGAGCTGGTGCCCAGGGCGGCCGAGGCGGGCTACCTGGTGACCAAGGTGGTGGCGGTGGACGGCGACTCGGGCCAGAACGCCTGGCTGTCGTACCAGCTGCTCAAGGCCACGGAGCCCGGGCTGTTCGGCGTGTGGGCGCACAACGGCGAGGTGCGCACGGCCCGGCTGCTGAGCGAGCGCGACGCCGTCAAGCACAGGCTGGTGGTGCTGGTCAAGGACAATGGCGAGCCGCCGCGCTCGGCCAGCGTCACGCTGCACGTGCTGCTGGTGGACGGCTTCTCGCAGCCCTACCTGCCGCTCCCGGAGGTGGCGGCGGCCGAGGCGCGGGCCGACCCGCTCACCGTCTACTTGGTCGTGGCCTTGGCGTCCGTGTCGTCGCTCTTCCTGTTCTCGGTGCTGGTGTTCGTGGCGGTGCGGCTGTGCAGGCGGAGCCGGGCGGCGTCTGCGGGTCGCTGCTCGGGGCCCGAGGGCCACTTTCCGGGCCACCTGGTGGACGTCAGCGGCGCGGGGACGCTGTCCCAGAGCTACCAGTACGAGGTGTGTCTTCGGGGAGGCTCGGGGACCAGTGAGTTCAAGTTCCTCAAGCCCATTATCCCTAATCTGCAGTTTCAAAGTACAAGAAGGGAAGTGGAAGAATATCCCTCATTTCAGAATGATTTGGGTTTCTGATAAGGGATGGAACATAAATGTCCATATTGTGTCTGTAAATATTTTTCTATTATGAAATTCGTCCTGAGTTACCTGTAGAGGAGTGCTTTAATATTATTTAAAGTCAGGGTAAATTTCTTTACAGAGAAACGGATCCAGCTTTAGCCCTAGGAAACTTCCACAAAGCATGTAATGTATATGTGTTATATTTTATCTCAAACAATTGTGCATTTTTTGCAGCCTATTACATGATTAATCTTGTTTATGATGTTTTAAGTTGGTTTTGTCTTTAAAATTTTGCTACTCTTATTTTCTGAGTTGGAGTGTTGTAGTATACCTACTCTTAGTTTTAGAAGTATAGATAGTATCTTTTAAAGCTTTTTAAAAAACGCTTACTATGCATCATACACAATTTTAACACTTTTAACATTAGAAGTAAATCTGTAAGGTGTTTTAGAAATGAGCAAATAGATATTCATAGAGGCCCAGCGAGTTCACTAGGGTCAGCAACTAATAAATGGTAGAGCTGAGCATCTCTCCTAGATCTGTCTGACTCTGGGATCTTGCTATGATGCTATACTGCTTTCTGTCATTAGATATCACCTGGCAAGTTTCTCCTAATTAAGGAGAAGAAATCTTCTCAGGTTAGTATTCCTGTTGAGTGTTTTCTACGTTTGGAAATAATAATGTGTGTAGTGGTCTGTGGTTATATGTTCTCACATACCAATAAGCCAGCTTTTCTGGATCAATTATTCAACTATTATTATTAGAGCTGTGATCTGACCAAAGCTTAAGTTAAAAAATATTGAAGGATCCATTTGTGCTTTCTCCTTGTTATCTGAACATATGACCTTCATGTCACAGAAAACTTAATGACCCTGAATAGAAATAATACATCAGTTTGATTGCTTCATTAGTTTATTTTTCCTCACATTGCAATAACTTTTCTACAGTGGTCCCTACCTACTTTTAAAACACATTTTCCTTCCTTAATTTTAAAGTTAATTTTTAAAACTTCCTATTCAATATATTGCAGTGATGAATCAGGGAAATATAAGAAAAAGAATAGTTTTAAATATGTCATATTAAAGAAACAAATTGTCATTAAATTGCTTAGAGATTCTGGAAAGTTAATGAGAAGTTTTGCTTGCTATAATAATCTGCCACTGCTTTTTCTTTAACAACTATTCAGATAATTTCTACATAGCTGTATTCTGAATGTATTATATGCTAAGTGCTGGTAGCTCTTAAAATAGTACTGCTACTATGAATTACTAATGGGATATAGTCTAAGGGCAAAAGAAAAACCCCTCATGGCAGTAAAATCCTAAATTGTTTTCATGGTGTCAGGGTAAAATTACCCTTTTTCCAACAAATCAATGAAATGGAAAAAGGGAGGAGGGAATTCTACACAATGAAAGAAATTAAGACACATACCAAGCAAATATAATGCTTGGTGGGTCTTGATTCAAACAACCATAACAACTGAAAGAATTAGAGAAATTTGAATCTAAGTGGATATTAAATAATGCTAACCTAACTTCTTAGGTGTGGGGATGGCATTATAGTTGTTTTATTTTTTTAAGTATTAAAAGTTGGAGATCTATAATGAAGTATTTATGGGTGAAAACTTAGTTTGGGATTGGAAAATGATGGGCAGATAGAGTGAGCAATAATGGCAAAATATTGAGAACTGTTGAAGCTAGTGATGAGTACCTGGAGATTCATCATACAGTTCTTCCTTATGGGGTTTGAAATTTTTCATAATAAAAAGTTTTTACAATTGACACTGTAAGAAGGGAAGTTAATGAAATTAGGACATCCATCTGAGATGTGGAATCACCACTGCAGTTACAGATTATATCTCTCTTAGATAAACTCTCCAGCCTTTCCTTGTTTCATCATTTGAGATGATAATTTCTGAGTAATCCTGCTCATGCATTCTTCTACCACATGAATCTTGGGTGTTTTCAAGTCACAGCAATGGACTCATGTAAACTCTGCTAACTGATGGCATCAAATTACATGCTGTGTGTGTGTGTGTGTGTGTGTGTGTGTGTGTGTGTGTGTGTAAAGTTAATCTCTCTCTGTCTCAGTATCTTCATCTGTAAAGTGAGGAAACTCAAGGCAGCCCTATGAGGTATACACTATTACTATCTCCACCCTACAGGTGAGAAAACTGGGAGAGGTTAAATAATTTGTCCAAGTTTCATAGCTAGCAGTTTCCATAGTTCTTGGCAATAAAAATATGTAACTCTGAAAGTTTTCTATATGACTCCAATTGTGTGTGTGTATGTATATGTATGTGTGTGTGTGTGTATATATACATAATACATATACTATATACTATATATATATGAGTTTAATTTTGAGAGGGAGCACAAGCAGGATAGGGGCAGAGAGAGGTGGGGGCAGAGCATCTGAAGCAGGCTCTGTGCTGACAGCAGTGAGCCGAAAGTGGGGCTCTAACTCACAAACCACAAGATCATGACTTGAAGTCAGACGCTCAACCAATGAGCCACTCAGGCACCCCTCCAGTTGTATATTTTAATTGTATATGTTTTCTTCTTAGCCAGGCTGTTACATAAATATTTTCTTTTTGCTCCAAATTCACTTAGCGTTATTGAAAGTAGAAAGTCCTTACTAGTGTTATTTCTCTTTTTTGGCTCTCAGACAGTTGTCTGCACCGTAAAGTCCAGGGATAGTAAAGGTAAGACTCAGTACAGTACATACAGGCAAGAGTTGGGAATACTGCATCATTTTTCATCCCAAAAAATGTAAGATCCTTTGAGGACGCCTGGTGGCGCTGCAGGATAAGACGGTACAGACCAGCACCGCAGCTGCAGCACCATTAACAGGCAAAAAAACTAAGCAACAGAACCTGGAAGCCCACGGGAAGCTTGGATGCCACTGGAGGAGGACTGTGTCCTTTGATAAGGACCACTCACTGGAATATTTCTGAGGTATCCTGTGACAGAGCCACAGTCTCGGATACTGAAGTCGTTACAGTTCAGCAGAACCACCCTGGAGGGAGGCTTTACCAGACAACAACAATGGAGGCCAGTGGGAAGTTCATTTGCAGACAAAGGCAAGTCGTTTTATTCTTTGTCCTCTTGGGCTTATCTCAGGCGGGTATAGAACCTAGGCGCTATTCTGTGGTGGAGGAAACCGAGGGGAGCTCCTTTGTAACCAATTTAGCAAAGGATCTAGGTCTGGGTCAGAGGGAACTCTCCAAGCGTGGGGCAAGGGTTATTTCCAAAGGAAACAAACTACATTTGAAGCTGGATCAGGAGACTGGAGATTTGTTGCTAAATGAGAAACTGGACCGGGAGGAATTGTGCGGTCACACAGACCCCTGTGTGCTGCGTTTCCAGGTGTTGCTAGAAAATCCCTTACAGTTTTTTCAAGCTGAGCTACAAGTAATAGACATAAATGACCATTCCCCAGTATTCGTAGACAGAGATATGTTGCTAAAAATATCAGAGAGCAGTCCACCTGGAACTACATTTCCACTGAAGAACGCTCAGGATGTGGACGTAGGCCGAAATAATATTGAGACCTATATAATCAGTCCCAACTCTTATTTTCGCGTCCTCACCCGCAAGAGCAGTGATGGCAGCAGATATCCTGAGTTGGTGCTGGATAAAGCGCTAGATCGAGAGCAGGAACCTGAGCTCAGGTTAACCCTTACAGCTCAGGATGGCGGCTCTCCACCCAGGTCTGGCATCGCTCAGATCAACATTGAAGTCGTGGACATCAATGATAACGCCCCTGAATTTGAGCAGTCTCTCTATAGGGTGAAAATTCCTGAGGACAGTCCAATAGGCTTCCTGATTGTCACAGTCTCTGCTACGGATGCAGACATAGGAGTCAACGGAGAGATTTCCTATTCACTTTTCCAGGCTTCTGAAGAGATTTGCAAAACCTTTGAAATCAATTCCATGACAGGAGAAATTCGACTTAAAAAACAACTTGATTTTGAAAGAATACAGTTCTATGAAGTCAATATTGAGGCCAGAGATTCTGGCAGCTTTTCTGGAAAATGCACCGTCCTGACTCAAGTCTTGGATGTGAACGACAATGCCCCAGAAATCACCATGTCTGCATTTACTAGACACATACCTGAGAACTCGCCTGAGGCTATGGTTGCAGTTCTCAGTGTTTCAGACCTTGATTCGGAAGAAAATGGGAAAATAAATTGCACAATTCAGGACGATCTACCCTTTCTCCTGAAATCTTCCTTAGAAAATTTTTACACCCTGGTAACAGAGAGACCCCTGGACAGAGAGAGCCAGGCCGAGTACAACATCACCATCACCGTCACCGACTTAGGGACCCCCAGGCTGAAAACGCAGCACAACATAACCGTGACGGTCTCCGACGTCAACGACAACGCCCCCGCCTTCAGCCAAACCACCTACACCCTGCGCGTCCGCGAGAACAACAGCCCCGCCCTGCACATCGGCAGCGTGAGCGCCACGGACAGGGACTCGGGCGCCAACGCCCAGGTCACCTACTCGCTGCTGCCGCCCGCGGACCCGCAGCTGCCCCTGGCCTCCCTGGTGTCCATCAACGCGGACAACGGGCAGCTGTTCGCGCTCAGGTCCCTGGATTACGAGGCGCTGCAGGCGTTCGAGTTCGGCGTGCGCGCGGCCGACCGCGGCTCGCCCGCGCTCAGCAGCCAGGCGCGGGTGCGCGTGCTGGTGCTGGACGACAACGACAACGCGCCCTTCGTGCTGTACCCGCCGCAGAACGGCTCTGCGCCCTGCACCGAGCTGGTGCCCAGGGCGGCCGAGGCGGGCTACCTGGTGACCAAGGTGGTGGCGGTGGACGGCGACTCGGGCCAGAACGCCTGGCTGTCGTACCAGCTGCTCAAGGCCACGGAGCCCGGGCTGTTCGGCGTGTGGGCGCACAACGGCGAGGTGCGCACGGCCCGGCTGCTGAGCGAGCGCGACGCCGTCAAGCACAGGCTGGTGGTGCTGGTCAAGGACAATGGCGAGCCGCCGCGCTCGGCCAGCGTCACGCTGCACGTGCTGCTGGTGGACGGCTTCTCGCAGCCCTACCTGCCGCTCCCGGAGGTGGCGGCGGCCGAGGCGCGGGCCGACCCGCTCACCGTCTACTTGGTCGTGGCCTTGGCGTCCGTGTCGTCGCTCTTCCTGTTCTCGGTGCTGGTGTTCGTGGCGGTGCGGCTGTGCAGGCGGAGCCGGGCGGCGTCTGCGGGTCGCTGCTCGGGGCCCGAGGGCCACTTTCCGGGCCACCTGGTGGACGTCAGCGGCGCGGGGACGCTGTCCCAGAGCTACCAGTACGAGGTGTGTCTTCGGGGAGGTTCGGGGACCAGTGAGTTCAAGTTCCTCAAGCCAAATGTGCCCAATTTCCAGGGCCACTCCCCTGGGCCAGAAATAGAAGAAAACGCCAACTTTAGGAATGACTTTGGTTTTAGTATTCAGTGATTGTATTGTTTTTCATATTCCAGATATTTAAAATTGGTAAGTTCAAGATATAGCTTTCCTGGCCACCCGTTAAGACTTTTTAAATCACACTAAATTTGCCTGCAAAATACTTTATATTACCCCTTTGTTATAAAGAATAGTCTTTTTTTCATCACTATGAGATGACTGGTCTTAAATTTTGCCCTCAAAATATTGGTGAGGTCATTAGTTGTACAAATTGTTGCTGTGGAATAGTTTAGGAATGGATTAGGATGGGGCACCTGGGTAGCCCGGGTGAGCGTCCCAACTTCCCCTCAGGTCATGATCTCACTGCTCCAGAGTTGGAGCCCAGAATAGGGCTGGATGCTGTGGGAGCCCTATTCGGATCCTCTGTCTCCTTCTCTTTCTGCCCCTCCCCCTCAAAAAGGAATAAACATTTTTTAAATAGAGCTTGAAAAAAGAAATGGATTAGGAAAAAACAGTGGAAAGTTAATTTTATACAATCAATTGTATTCCCTTTTCTTGTTTTAAATCATTAGATAAATAAAAGCAGTAATACACTAACACATGAAGTATGCCTGGTGGAGAAGGAAATAACTGGTACAGTGAGAATCTGGCTCTTGCTTTATTCTGCTCTCATAGCTCTTTTTTAATTTACTTAGAGGATGTGTGCACACATGCATGCGAAGGAGGGGCAGAGAGAGGGCAGAAAAGAGAGAATCCCAAGCAGACTCTGCGCAGTCAGGGAAGCTGCTCTCATAGCTCTTAACTCTGATATTGTTTTCTCTTAAATGTTATACTAACTGTGCTTCCTTTCATTCATATAGTAGTGTTAATTTTAATGTAATTATTTTAATTGTTTTCTATTAAGTTTCATTGCTGTTAACTGGAGAAAAAATAGCTACATTGTGTTCACCCAGTGACATAAGATAGCATAGTAGTGAAATGGACTTTTTCTATTTGAGAAACATTGAGCATGGATGACAGAAAATGCAGTGGCCAGCAAATATCCATTTATTTTTTTCTTCCTTAGTGACAGACCACAAATTACATGTAGAGCATTAGCAAATTTAGTGAAAAAAAAAATACTTTTTCCCTCCTTGGCAGCTGGAATGGAGCATTTCACTAGGTTATTGCCAATGGAATGTATATACAGATGTTGTAGGAGATTTCCAAGAAGGCTATTTAAAGGGAGAGGTACCTTTTTGTTCTTCTCTAACTGCTTTTTATGGCTTGGAATGTGTAAGTAATAGCTGAAACATAATTAGCCATGTTGGACCATAGAACAACACTTAGAATGGAAATAATGTACAAAGACAGTCAGTGTAGAATAAACTTAAAAGAAATGAGGGTCCCTTGTAACTATGGAGTCATCATATCACCCCTGGAGTGCCTACTTCTGAATTTCTTTTTTTACTTGAGAGATAAAAGAACTTCTATCTCATTTCAGCCACCATCATTTTAGTTTTTGTGCTACCTCCAGTGGAATCGAATCCTAAGGCTTTAACAGTAAGATTTTTTTAAACTAAAATGTTATGTAAGACAGTAAAATGCACAGATCTTAAGTGTATAGTTTGATATAACTGATCTTTTAAAGCTCTTATTCATGATTTCTAATTTAGTTCAAAGTAGGGTATGGAAAAAAAAATAGTAGACTAGAATGCTTTACATTCATTATCTTTTTAGTCCTCTGCCAAACTCTAAGGTCTGAATAAGGGACTTAGAAAAAATGTATGTAATAAAGTGAACTTTAACTTTCTAAGTCACATATGAGAAAACTGAAGCTTAGAAAGGTTAGTAACTTGCTAGCAATTATAAAGTAATAAAAGGAGAAATTTGAATATCTGTCTGTTTTAACTGAATACTCCAGTTCTTAATCCATGTGTTATAATGGCAGGCATTAACTGGTAGCATTGTCTTCCTAACTAAGGAAAGTGAAATCCATCTATTCCATAAACTGAACCTTATGTAGAAATGTAGCTTTTAGTCTACAGTTTGTACTTGTTTCTTTACTATAGACTAAAATACTGCTCTGGACCAGTAGATCCAAAGTTCTTATAGAAGCACTGACCTACTATCTGGGTGAGACACCACAGTTAATCTTCATTGGGAGTAATACAGCCTGATCATTTTCCTGTACCGTCTCAACATATCACATTGATTATTGCAGTAATGAATGCCCTGAATAAGGAATAAAGTTACCTTATGGTTATGTTTCTTGAGTTTCTTGTACTTAGCCCTTCAGTCTGTTTTCTGTCAGTCCTAATATAAAATTTTTATTTTCCTTAGAAAGTTGAAATTCACTTTATTATTTACATTTTTTTCTAAGTCCCTTATGCAGATTAAATACACTGTATTTATTTTAGCACACTATTATTTGAAAGCAATTGATATTCTAGTATTAATTTTATTTTTTAAAGCTTATTTTTTTATTTTGAGAGAGGGAGAATGAGCATGGGAGAGGGGCAGAGGGAGAGAGAGAGAGAGAGAGAGAGAGGGAGACAGAGGATGGGAAACAGGCTCTGTGCTGACAGCAGAGAGCCAGATGGGGGGCTTGAACTCATGATTGCAAGATCATGACCTGAGCTGAAGTCAGATGCTTAACCAACTGAGCCACCCAGGTGCTCCTCATATTCTAGCATTAATTTTAAATGAAATAACTAATTTCAGAGAAGTATAGGCAATGATGTGGAAGAATTTTTTTCACTGAATAATTTAGAGATTCTGGAAATTTAGTAGGAACAAAACTGATAGGCTCCAGCTATGTTCTGTTAAAATTAACCACATCTTTGGCAACTCCACAAAAAAATTATGCTGCAAAAAATATAGAGAGTCATAAATGACTTTATTCTGAAAGGATGGCTTACTGGAGCTGAATCAGACATCTTCCAGCAATTGCTGTGGGAAACTATTCTTGTAGAGTGATAAATTGTTGTTGACTCAGCTGTGAGGTGCATGAATATCCATACTTGTGTAACGTATTTTTTTTCCATTGTTGCTATAAAAAATTACCACAAAGTTGCTTAAAACAAAAAAATGTATTACCTTATAGCTTTTTAGGTCTCATGTCTGGTATAGGTATCACTGGGATAAATCAAAGTGTTGGCAGGAGTGCATGTCTTTCTGGGCTCTAGAGGAGAATCTGTTTCTTTGTCTTTTCCAACTTCTAGATTCTGCCTACATTACTTGACTCATGTCACCTTTCATCCATTGTCAAAACCAAATACTATATCTCTTAAACAGATTATTCCATAATCACATCTCCTTTTGACCAGTCCCAACAAAAGTTTTCCCACCCAGATAATCCAGGATAATATTCCCTTCATAAGATCTTCAATTTAATTACATCTATAAACCTTTTGCCATGTAAGATACATATTTACAGATTTGGGGAATTAGGATGTCTTTGGGTGGGTAGCCATTATTCTATCTACCACAGATTGGCTGCTTGGAAGAAAATCATCCAGTCTAGCAATACCACTGGTAGCCAATGGAAAGCACATAAAGGTCTTTATAACAGGAATTTAGGCCTCATTGATTAGATGCTTTAATCCCAGACAAGGTATTTAACAAACTTCTAAGAATTACTAAGAAAAACACTGAATTGATAAAGATATGAAGCTTACTGCAATTCAATTCAAATTATAGAAATGGAAAGCCTGAACAAATAAATACAAATCTGAAAGGGACTTGTATCTAGGATATACAAAGAACGCTTGCAACTCAATTATGAAAAGATAAATAATCCAGTTTAAAATGGACAAAGATCTGAATAGATGGTTTTCTAAGGAAGATATGCAAATGGACAATAAGCACATGAAAAGATGTCCAACATCATTAGTCATCAGAGAAATGCAAATTAAAATCATGTGATACAACTTCATACCCACTAGAGTGGGTAGAATCAAAAAGTCAGATAACCAGTGTTGGAAGGATGTGGGAAAACTGGAATGCTGATACAAAGCTGGTGGGAATGTAAAATGGTGCAGCCACCTTGGAAAATATAGAGCTACCTTATGACCTGGCAATTCTGCCAGAGAAATGAAAGTTTATGTCCACATGAACTCTTGTATATGAATGTTTGCAGCAGCAGGACTCTGAATAGTGAAAAGGTGGAAACAAACCAAATGTCTATCAACAGACGAATGGATAATCAAAATGTGATATATATCTGTACAATGGAATATTATTTATCCATAAAAAGGAATGAAGTACTGATACATGCTACAACTTGAACCTCGAAAACATGCTCAGTGAAAGAAGCCAGTCACAAAACTCCACATATTAAATTATTCTATTCATATGAAAGTCCAGAATAGGGGAATCTATAGAGATAGAAAGTAAATTAGTTATTGATTAGGGCTCAGCACGGGAGGGATAGGGGATTAGGGTTGTTGCTAAAGGGTATGGATTTTGAGGGGTGATGAAAATGTTCTAAAATTGACTATGGTGATGGATGTACTACTCTGTGAATATACTATAATTCACTGAATTGTACACTTTAAATGAGTGAACTGTGTGGTATGTGAGTTATATGTCATTAAACCTTTTTAAATATAACAAATTATTCTTGTTATATATATATTTTAAAAGAATCCAAAAGCATGGCAGGCCTAATATTGAGATCTATGTATTTGGGAAATAATTTTTCAATAACTTGAAAATTGCAAAAACAGCTCTCAGTCTTCGGTGTTGTAAAGACGAGGAAGTATGCAATTTAATAACACATTGGTTAAATAATATCTTTAGAACTGTCACTAATTGCAATTTTGCAGTGTCCATTCATTTGTAATTCTGTAATGTGTACCATGAAAATGATCTACTTGTGAAACTGTTCCCATGGTAATTCAAAAACATTTTGCTCCTAAATGTACATTGTTTTCAGCTTAAATGTTAATTATTTTATTTAATCATTAACTCTCAACAGGTTTTAACAGTAACATAAGTGACAGTTTGATCTTTGTACTCCTCCTGTGCAACAACACAGAGCTCTATCTGAACACACACACATCACATGAAAATAGAGCTCATTGTTTTATATTACAGAACACATTTTACACAACTTATTCGGTACATTTAGGAGTATTTTGTGGAAAATATAAGACTCAGTGAGAACACATGGTGGCGCTGCAGGTTAAATGATGAAAAACAGAATTGCCTATGCAGCTCCAGTATCCAGCCAAACAATTTCACATTGCCTGGAAGCTAAAGTACGTTTTTCTTGGCCACAGCAAACGTGAATCTGAAATCTCTTTAAAACTATATTTAGTGGCATAGTTTTGATATCTGGACTGCAGGACCAGGCTACCAGGATCCTGGACATACACAAAGCTCCTGTAAACCAAATTTTCATGAAAGAGCAATGGAGATTGGCTGGATGTGCTATCTGAGACAAAGGCAAGTCCTAGTTTTCTTTGTTTTGCTGAGCATGTTTGGGGTGGGTGCCGAGTTAGGTCCCTATTCAGTAGTGGAAGAAATGGAGAAAGGCTCCTTTGTGGCAAATCTAGGAAAAGACCTGGGGTTGGGATTGACAGAGATGTACAACCGCAGGGCTCGGATCATTTTTCAGGGGAACAAAGAGCATTTGCAGCTCAAGGTTCAGACTGGGGATTTGGTCATAAACGAGAAACTAGATCGAGAGGAGCTATGTGGTCCAGCTGACCCTTGCTTGTTATATTTCCAACTGTTAATGGAAAAGCCCTTAGAGATATTTCAGGCTGAACTGAGGGTGAAAGACATAAATGACAATTCTCCTGTGTTCACCGAAAGAGAAATGATTCTAAGAATACCTGAAAACAGTCCTCTAGGAGTTGCATTCCCTCTGAGTAATGCTCTGGACTTGGATGTAGGAAGCAACAATGTTCAAAACTATAAAATCAGCCCCAACTCCCATTTCCGGGTTCTAACCCGCAAACTCAGTGACGGCAGAATATACCCTGAGCTGGTGTTGGAAGAAGAGCTGGACAGGGAGGAGGAGCCTGAAATCGTTTTAACCCTAACGGCGCTGGATGGCGGCTCTCCACCTCGGTATGGGACCGCTCAGGTGCGCATTGAAGTGGTGGACAGCAACGATAACGCCCCTGAGTTTGAGCAGCCCATCTACAAGGTGCAAATTCCTGAGAACAGCCACGTAGGCTCCTTGGTTGTCACTGTCTCTGCCAGAGATTTAGACAGCGGAGTACATGGAAAAATAGCCTACACGCTCTTTCAGCCTTCAGAAGATATTAGCAAAACTTTGGAGGTGAATCCTGTAACAGGAGAAATTCAACTGAGAAAACAAGTAGATTTTGAAACAGTTCAATCTTATGAGGTGGACATCAAGGCCACAGATGGGGGAGGCCTTTCAGGAAAATGCACTCTTCTCCTACAGGTGGTGGATGTAAATGATAATCCCCCAGAAGTGACCATGTCTGCACTCACCAGCCCTATCCTGGAGAACTCACCTGAGATTGTAGTTGCTGTTTTCAGTGTTTCAGATCCTGACTCTGGGGATAACGGGAAGACTGTTTCCTCCATCCAGGATGACCTTCCTTTTCTTCTAAAACCTTCAGTGAAGAACTTTTACACCTTGGTAACCAACAGAGCACTAGACAGAGAAGAAAGAGCCCAATACAACATCACCATCACCGTCACCGACTTGGGGACCCCCAGGCTGAAAACGCAGCACAACATAACCGTGACGGTCTCCGACGTCAACGACAACGCCCCCGCCTTCAGCCAAACCACCTACACCCTGCGCGTCCGCGAGAACAACAGCCCCGCCCTGCACATCGGCAGCGTGAGCGCCACGGACAGGGACTCGGGCGCCAACGCCCAGGTCACCTACTCGCTGCTGCCGCCCGCGGACCCGCAGCTGCCCCTGGCCTCCCTGGTGTCCATCAACGCGGACAACGGGCAGCTGTTCGCGCTCAGGTCCCTGGATTACGAGGCGCTGCAGGCGTTCGAGTTCGGCGTGCGCGCGGCCGACCGCGGCTCGCCCGCGCTCAGCAGCCAGGCGCGGGTGCGCGTGCTGGTGCTGGACGACAACGACAACGCGCCCTTCGTGCTGTACCCGCCGCAGAACGGCTCTGCGCCCTGCACCGAGCTGGTGCCCAGGGCGGCCGAGGCGGGCTACCTGGTGACCAAGGTGGTGGCGGTGGACGGCGACTCGGGCCAGAACGCCTGGCTGTCGTACCAGCTGCTCAAGGCCACGGAGCCCGGGCTGTTCGGCGTGTGGGCGCACAACGGCGAGGTGCGCACGGCCCGGCTGCTGAGCGAGCGCGACGCCGTCAAGCACAGGCTGGTGGTGCTGGTCAAGGACAATGGCGAGCCGCCGCGCTCGGCCAGCGTCACGCTGCACGTGCTGCTGGTGGACGGCTTCTCGCAGCCCTACCTGCCGCTCCCGGAGGTGGCGGCGGCCGAGGCGCGGGCCGACCCGCTCACCGTCTACTTGGTCGTGGCCTTGGCGTCCGTGTCGTCGCTCTTCCTGTTCTCGGTGCTGGTGTTCGTGGCGGTGCGGCTGTGCAGGCGGAGCCGGGCGGCGTCTGCGGGTCGCTGCTCGGGGCCCGAGGGCCACTTTCCGGGCCACCTGGTGGACGTCAGCGGCGCGGGGACGCTGTCCCAGAGCTACCAGTACGAGGTGTGTCTTCGGGGAGGTTCGGGGACCAGTGAGTTCAAGTTCCTCAAGCCCATTATCCCTAATCTGCAGTTTCAGAGCACAGGGAAGGAAGTGGAAGAAAATCCCCCCTTCCAGAATAATTTTGGGATTTAATTATTGCTAGGAACCTATTTAATAAAGACATTAACTTCTAATTTTTTTCTTGACTAAATTGTTTATGCCTGCCACCACAAATAAGGTGTTGTTTAATTTTCTCTATTTGGTTCATCCTCAATTTCCAATTTTTATACCTTTCTTCACAGGTTTCTTTACCCTCATATTTTAGTCCAGTGAATTTTTCAGTAGAATCCCAGTAAGTGAAATAAGCTCTACTTTCAAAGATGATACCATTAACATTTTCTACTACTTTATGAATAAGTGTCTTTATTGGCTTTGTACTCACAATTTTCATTTTAGTTTTCTTTCCGGAGCTTCTTCAGTTATGAAAATAATGTGCATGTGATCTACGCATTTCCTATTTGGTAGTTCTTCTCTTCCCTTTTAAAACTGGTATTTTTGTTGGTTTATCGACCTCAATTTTTATTATAGAGATTTTTAAAACTATTACTTTTTTAAAGTTGTTTTCCCGTTATTGGTATTTGCATCTTTAAAGTATTTACATTGTGTGATAAGATAAATAAATCCCTAATAAATCTTATGTAAAATAAGAAGAAACACCTCCGTAAGATACTGAGTGTGTGTATGTGTATGTAAGTTTGGAGACAAAAACAATGTTTAGGTGTTTTATAGCATCATGTAGAAATATTTAATCATTTGTTTTAAATCCTGTATGAAAAAAACCAGAGATTCCTGTTAAGTTTTTAATGGCTAACAAAGCAGTCCCATTCAGTTGGAAAAGAACTGTAGAAATCGTCAGAAGTTTATATGGTATAGATTCTTCGTTTAGCAGTTAGAGTTTTTGGCAGTATCTAGCCCTTTCCCTCTACAATGTCCTTCAGTTTAATCTGTATCACTTGCTTATTAGAGGAAAAACAGAGTTATTTCTGGATATTAGGCCTTTGAATAAAATTTTCTATGAGGTAGATGTTATCATGCTTTTCTTACTGTAGGTAGTGTTTGGATAGGCATTATGCTGGTCTATTCTTTCCCTCCCTTTTATTTGGTACAGAGAAATTAGATCCCACCAGATTTTAATTAAGAGGGACTTTAAAATAAAGACCAGTCCCTTCTTTAATTTTGTAAGTAATTTTAAAGCTAATATAAGAAAAACAAAGACATATGAAAAAAAGAAACAAGTTGATAAGAATGAGTTTAAGTGAAAGAATACAATTTTCAAATGGTATGGATTTAAGGCACAGAAGGTCGTTTCATATCCTAGTAAGTAGAGCTTATTTATCCATTCCGTAATATAGCAAGAATTGAGTGTCTGATTTGTGAATTTAAGATGATTAAGGCATCCTTCCATCCTTACATAGGGACAGGTTGACTTGAATAAGGGACAAATTGGCATGAAACAGGAAGCAGTAATATGTACAGAGCAATTATACAAGTTTCTATGGGAGCACAGAGGAGGGAAAGCCTAAACCCTTCCCTCTGGATGATTATATTTAGGCAATATGATTAGATTTTAAGGAAATTGTTGAAGAATGTGTGAAACAAGTTTCTTTTTTCAGTTTGGTCAATGTTTTTGGAAAAGTAAAATCTGTTATTTTGGTCCCAGAGGTCACCACTGTTTTCCACTTTGGTTCATGACATTGCATGGGAGTAGTTTCAGGAGTGAAAGGCCTACTACAGAACTAAATGTAGCACAATGAGGTGGACAGAGTTAACTGCTAGAAACATTTTCCAAGTTTTGAATTTTTTTTTTTAATGTTTATTGATTTTTGAGACAGAGAGACACAGAGCATGAACAGGGGTGGGTCAGAGAGAGAGAGGAGACACAGACTATGAAACAGGCTCCAGGCTCTGAGCTGTCAGCACAGAGCCTGATGCGGGGCTCAAACCCACGAACTGTGAGATCATGACCTGAGCTGAAGTCAGACGCTTAACCGTCGGAGCCACCCAGGCGCCCCCAAGTTTTGAATTTTTAACTTTTCCCATGAATCAGTGAAAAATCTCAACAATGTGAGCAGTACTCTATCTCAACATTACTTTCTACCAAACAAAAGAAAAGAAAAATGAAATACTTAAATGAGCCACTAAAGAAAAAAATTGTAAATACACACACAAATTGGGTAGAGCCATTTGAGTCTGTTGGAGGCCACGCGGTGGCGCTGCAGGCTAAAGAGACCAAAAAAAAAAAAAAAATCGACCATGAACTGAGAATGCTGCGGAAGGCATTAACAAAAAGGATCAAGGCAGATGAGCTGGGAGAAAACCTGTACTGGCCCAAGATTGGAAAAGGAAAAAAACCCAGACTCCTGCTACAAATGGCATAGGTCTGGGGGTTGCAACTGCTGGTTCTGTATGCTGGGAGCTGTGATTGTGACCAACATTGACAAAAGACGTGTTCTGAAAAAGCAATGGAGGCTGGAATGTTGTGCTGCCCAAGACAAAGGCAAGTCCTATTTCTCTTTATGTTTGGGGGAGTATCCTTAGCAGGTTCTGGGTTTGGACAATATTCTGTGACAGAGGAAACAGAGAGAGGATCATTTGTGGTTAATCTGGCAAAGGATCTGGGGCTAGGGGACCAGGAATTGGTTTCAAGGGGAGCCCGGGTGGTCTCTGATAACAAACAACACTTGCTCCTGGATCCTCATTCTGGAGATTTGCTCACAAATGAGAAACTGGACCGGGAAAAGCTGTGTGGCCTCACAGAGCCCTGTTTGCTGTATTTCCAAATTTTAATGGATAACCCCTTTCAGATTTACCGGGCTGAGCTGAGGGTCAGGGACATAAATGATCATTCACCAATGTTTCGGGACAAAGAGACGGTCTTAAAAATATTAGAAAATACAGCTGAAGGGACAGCATTTCGACTAGAAAGAGCAGAGGATTCAGATGGAGGACTTAACGGTATACAAAGCTACATTATCAACCCGAACCCTTTTTTCCATATTAAAATTAGTGACAGTGATGAAGGCATGATATATCCAGAACTAGTATTGGATAAGGCACTGGACCGGGAGAAGCAGCACGAACTCAGTTTAACACTCACGGCACTGGATGGTGGGTCTCCACCCAGGTCTGGGACCACCACAATACGAATTGTGATCCTGGACATCAATGATAATGCTCCCCAGTTTTCTCAGACAATGTATGAGACCCAGGCCCCAGAAAACAGCCCAGTAGGGTCTCTTATTGCAAAAGTCTCTGCAGGAGATATAGATTCTGGAGTCAATGCAGACCTATCCTATTCATTTTTTGATGCTTCTGAAGATATTCGAGAAACCTTTCAAATCAATCCTTTTTCTGGAGAAATTGTCCTCATAGTGTTGCTTGATTATGAGCTAGTAAAGTCTTACAAAATAAATATACAGGCAATGGATGGAGGGGGTCTTGCTGCAACATGTACCGTTTTGGTGGAAGTATTAGATATCAATGACAATCCCCCTGAACTGATCATGTCATCACTTTCCAACCATGTCGCTGAGAACTCTCCTGAGACGGTACTGGCTGTTTTTAGAATTAAAGACAGAGACTCTGGAGAAAATGGAAAAATGCACTGCTACATTCAAGATAATCTGCCATTCCTTCTGAAACCCTCTGTGGAAAATTTTTACATCCTCATGACAGAAGGAGGGCTGGACAGGGAAAGTCAAGCCCAGTACAACATCACCATCACCGTCACCGACTTGGGGACCCCCAGGCTGAAAACGCAGCACAACATAACCGTGACGGTCTCCGACGTCAACGACAACGCCCCCGCCTTCAGCCAAACCACCTACACCCTGCGCGTCCGCGAGAACAACAGCCCCGCCCTGCACATCGGCAGCGTGAGCGCCACGGACAGGGACTCGGGCGCCAACGCCCAGGTCACCTACTCGCTGCTGCCGCCCGCGGACCCGCAGCTGCCCCTGGCCTCCCTGGTGTCCATCAACGCGGACAACGGGCAGCTGTTCGCGCTCAGGTCCCTGGATTACGAGGCGCTGCAGGCGTTCGAGTTCGGCGTGCGCGCGGCCGACCGCGGCTCGCCCGCGCTCAGCAGCCAGGCGCGGGTGCGCGTGCTGGTGCTGGACGACAACGACAACGCGCCCTTCGTGCTGTACCCGCCGCAGAACGGCTCTGCGCCCTGCACCGAGCTGGTGCCCAGGGCGGCCGAGGCGGGCTACCTGGTGACCAAGGTGGTGGCGGTGGACGGCGACTCGGGCCAGAACGCCTGGCTGTCGTACCAGCTGCTCAAGGCCACGGAGCCCGGGCTGTTCGGCGTGTGGGCGCACAACGGCGAGGTGCGCACGGCCCGGCTGCTGAGCGAGCGCGACGCCGTCAAGCACAGGCTGGTGGTGCTGGTCAAGGACAATGGCGAGCCGCCGCGCTCGGCCAGCGTCACGCTGCACGTGCTGCTGGTGGACGGCTTCTCGCAGCCCTACCTGCCGCTCCCGGAGGTGGCGGCGGCCGAGGCGCGGGCCGACCCGCTCACCGTCTACTTGGTCGTGGCCTTGGCGTCCGTGTCGTCGCTCTTCCTGTTCTCGGTGCTGGTGTTCGTGGCGGTGCGGCTGTGCAGGCGGAGCCGGGCGGCGTCTGCGGGTCGCTGCTCGGGGCCCGAGGGCCACTTTCCGGGCCACCAGGTGGACGTCAGCGGCGCGGGGACGCTGTCCCAGAGCTACCAGTACGAGGTGTGTCTTCGGGGAGGCTCGGGGACCAGTGAGTTCAAGTTCCTCAAGCCCATTATCCCCAATATCCAGGCACAGGACTCTGGGGGGCAAAGCGAAGAAAATCCCACCTTTCGAAATAGCTTTGGATTTAACTTACAGTAAAAATTCTTTTTCATATTTTCACGCACTTTTAAGTGGTGTACAATCATATCAATATCAGTTTAGTTTTAAAATCCCTAGTTATTGTACAATTTTAAGCCTAATTTTAAGTACTATATATCTATGATTTACAATGTCATTTCATCCTTTTTTGCATTTAATCAATAGGTAGCTTTAATTAGCACTCATTTGTAAATAATAGTTTAAGGTTTAATCATTTCAAAATGTACAAGGATGTAGTTATTCTTACCTAGAAAATCGAAATTTGTCTTTTCCTTTTAGTATATTTCATAGACTAATCTCTGTCCTCATCACCTTGTATTTCCTTCATGTCAGCAGACATCCCTCCACTTTTGATCTTCTCTAACATTCTGTTTCATCATGTGAAAAAAAATCATGTCATCTAGCGTTTTAAAGATATTTCTCTCTTACTCTGCTCGTGAGAAAATGAGAGAGATCATTTTGTGAGTGATATGGGACTACAGTAATATCTTGTAGTCATATTATTATTCCATTTCCTTCAAATACACTACTCTTACTATTTTCTGGTGTTCACTTTTGCTGACATATGTTAAAAAATAGGTCGTGTCTCTTAATGGCAAAAAAATGTAATAACCTGCATGAAAATAAATAAAAGCATTTTGAAAATTTGTGAAGAATATTTGTGGACTGTTGGAAAGGTACTCACTTTTCATTTCGTGTTATAAATATATTTTAGTGATGAAATTTTTAAATCACGATGAACTAAAAGTCACAAAGAAAAACAATAAATTCTTCAATGTCTGGCCCCTCTTATGGAGTAGTTTCTCTAGAATTGATCATCTTTTGAAGTAATATGTTTATGCCACTATATCTTAACAGTTTTATACTTTAATCACTCCTTCATATGACAAAAGATGATTTCACTTCCTTACTTTCCAACTAATACACATACAACATTGCATGTGCCCTTTCTCCTGTTCTCCCAATAGAGCTGTCATTTTTTTAGGTTAAACTAGTAGTTTTTATGTATATTGCAAAAATTACTTCAAAATACACATTAGTGTAATGATTACATTTCTTTTCTTGAAAAACTTAATTCCTAGATTTGATCCTTGTTTTTACTTGCATCATTTTGTATTTACTATTATTGATTTTTCACATTAACTCTCATTTCAATAACAATAATTCTCTTAAATACTAAAAAATGCCAGATACCTATCAATTTATTTTAGATCTTTCACCCAGAACCTTTTGTATCTCTGATTCATTAACACTGGTTGTTCTTTTTTTTTTATTTTTAGTTTTTATTTAAATTCTGGTTAGTTAACATACAGAGTAAATATTAGTTTCAGATGTAAAATTTAGTGATTCAGTGTTTCCATCCAACACCCAGTGCTCATTGCTACAAGTGCCCTTCTTAATCCTCATCACTTATTTTACCCATCCCCCACCCATCTCCCCTCTGGTAACCATTGGTTTGTTCTCTATAGTTAAGAGTTTGTTTTTTGGTTTTTTTCTCCTATGATCGTTTGTTTTCTTAAATTCCACATACAAGTGAAATCATATGGTATTTGTCTTTCTCTGACTTATTTTGCTTAGCGTAATACTCTTTAGCTCCATCCATGTGGTTGCAAGTGACAAGATTCCACTCTTTTTATGGCTGAGTAATATTCCGTTCCATATATACATACACACATACATCTTACTTTATCCATTCATCAGTCAGTGGACACTTGGGCTCTTTCTATAATTTAGCTATTGTTGATAATGCTGCCATAAATATGAGAGTGCATGTATCCCTTCAAATTAGTATTTGTGTATTCATTGGATAAATACCCAGTAGTGCAATTGCTGGATCATAAGGTGGTTCTATTTTTAAATTTTTTAGAAACTGCCACACTGTTTTCTAGAGTGTCTGCACCAGTGTACATTACCACCAACAGTGCAAGATGGTTCTCTTTTCCCTGTGTCTTCACCAACACCTGTTGTTTGTCTTGTTAATTTTAGCCATTCTGACTGGTATGAGGTGATAATTCACAGTAGTTTTGATTTATGTTTCCCCAATGATGAATGATGGTGAGCTTTTCAGGTGTTTGTTGTCCATCTGAATGTCTTCTTTGGAAAAATGTCTATTCAGTCTTCTGCCCCTTTTTAAACTGTTTTTTTTGGGGGGTTGAGTTGTATAAGTTCTTCATATATTTTGGATACTAACCCTTTATCAGATATGTCATTTGCAAATATCTTCTCCCATCACTTAGGTTGCCTTTTAGTTTTGTTAATTTTTTCCAACATTGGTTGTTCTAATGGCTGTCACCCTAGAACTTTTTCCTTTATTACTTTCTTGTGTTGGTCCCCTTTTACAAGATCCAATATATTCTTTTTTATTAGCGTATTCCTTACTTAACTAACACACATCTCTCACTAGTTTCATAAAAATGATTCAGAGGAGGTGAAAGTTTTTGAAAATTTGCTTAGTAAAGCACTCTTGTTTTTCTTTTGAGTGATACTTCGGGTGTAAAATTCTAAGTTGAAAATAATTTTCCCTCACATTTTGAAAGCAGTGTTCTTTTTACTGATTGCAATTAGAGTCCCTGTTCAGAATACTGAGTGCCTTCTAATTCTGATCTCTTTTAATGTCACCCCTAATTTTTCATTCTGGAAGAATTGGAAACTTTTTCTTCATATTCTGAAAATACTCTATTATCACTTATTTATCTATTTGGTCACAGGGGTGTACTCTATTAACATTTAAACTCTCACTTCCAGTTCTGAGAAATTTTCTTGTTATGCTTTTGATAATAAGTTCTCCCTTGAATTTTCTACATTCTCACTTTATCCAGAATTTCATTAGTTAAATATTGGATCTTCTAGATTGATACTCTAAGACACTAAATATTTTCCTTATTTTCTCTGTCTGTTGCTCTACTTTTTTGGACAATTTATTTTATAATCCAACCTTTATATTTAAGTTTTTCTTTTTGGCTAACTATTTTTAATAGCTCTTTTGGTTCTCTGAGTGTTTTGCATAGGATCCTTTTGTAGATATGTAAATGTATTATCTTCTCTCATCTATAATTAATTTATTCTTTTAAAATACATTATACACAAAATGCATTATGCAGTAGAAACCGTTACATCCATTATTAAAATGAGAGTGAGTTACAGGGAAGTTAAGAACTTATCCAAGGTTATATAGTTAGTAAGGGGGACTGAAGCCATAATCTATTCTCAATCTTATAGTAAGAACACATACTTCATGAAGTTACTGTTAATATTAAATGAATAAAAGCATATGTGTCACTTAGAACAATGGATATGACAGAGCAAATTTTCAGTAAGTGTTAGCTCTTATGAGATTTTACTGCTCTGGGGATATTAGACATTTTTAAAGACTTTCTTCTGTTTTCTCTATTATGTCTATTTCCTCTTGTTTTTGTTTTTGTTTTTGGAGATGGTGGTTTGACCTTGCTATGTCATGTCATAGGTATTTCTTCAAATTTCTTGTGGTCCTGGGCTATCTTTTCATTATTAAGAATGATATTCTCAGGGGCGCCTGAGTGGCTCAGTATGTTAATCATCGAACTCTTCTTGATTTTGGCTCAGGTCATGATCTCACATGGTTCATGAGTTCAAGCCCCCCATCAGGCTCTGTGCTGACAGTGTGGAACCTGCTTGGGATTGTCTTTCTCCCCTCTCTCTTTGTCGCTACCCCATTTGTGCTCTTTCTATCTCAAAATAAATAAATAAACTTTAAAGAAGGATGATGCTCTCATATTTAAGAGTGATGAGAGGGGCTCCTATGTCACTCAGATGGTTTAGCCTCTGACTCTCAATTTCGGCTTAGGTCATGATCTCAGAGTTGTGGGAATGAGCCCATCCCAGCATCAGTGAAAGAGAGAAAGAGAGACAGAGACAGACAGAGACAGAGGAAGGAAGGAAGGAAGGAAGGAAGGAAGGAAGGAAGGAAGGAAGGAAGGAAGGAAGTTTGGATGGAAGGACGAAGAGATACCATCCTGTCAGCTCTTTGTGAGTGCGTGAGGCCTGTTGATGGTAGGACTTCACTCTAATGTAACCATGCTAGGATAAGACTATTATTTTGGGAGACCCTTCCGAATATTAGTATGTGTAAATGGTTTTTTATAAGATTTTTTAAATTTTTAAGTAATCTCCACATCTCATGCAGGACTTGAACTCACAACCCAGAGACCAAGAGTTGTATGCTTCACTGACTGAGCCAGCTAGGCGTCCCATTATGTGTAAATCTTTAAGCTTTTAATATTCTCCAGGTTAGAATTCTACAATATCTGCTGTGTGAAGGAAAGTTAGAGAGGAGATCAGGTATATACCCTGTGTGCTACAATTGGAGAGTATTGCATGATAAGGGTGATCTGGAAATTTCATCATTCAGGATGCAAAGTTTTGCTTCACCTCCCTATTTTTAGTTTCACGCTTCAACTTTTACTCAGCTTTGCCTAAGGTCTCCTAAAGTAGGGGTCATCCCATTTAATTTCTCTGCCTCTGAGATACTTGGACTATCCAACTTTCCTTTTTAGTTCTTAACTGACTTCAGCTTTCTTACACATGGTTCCTCTAAATCTTGTACATAAATGGAATACTGTAGGACAAACCCACTAGTTTTGTATGAACATTTCCAATGCAGGCACTTTACATGTTTCTTAGAACTGCTAACTCAATTGCTCTTCTTTCGGCTTTCTGTCATCAAAATTTTGGGTGTTCACTTGTGCATTCTTAGTCTTTATGTGTTCATACCACTTTTGCTCTTTTTTTGTCATTTTAGTTAGTATTTTATGGGTTTTATGTTTATTTTTGAAAGAGAGTACAATTGGGGAAAGGGCGGGGGGGGGGGGGGACAGGATCTGAAGCAGGCTCTGCACCAACAGCAGAGATTCGAGGCTCAAACTCACAGAAATAGGATGCTCAACTGACTGAGCCACCCAGGAGCCCCCTAGTGAGTATTTTTAAAGGAGGGAGAATAACTAAGAGTAGTCAACCCACCTACTTTTCTATTTCTACCCTTGTAGTGGTCAATTTTTCAATAACGTATCTATCTTACATTTTTTAAATGTAATTTGAACTTAACATTTTTAGATGCAAATTTTTTAGATCCCTCCTTAATCCATTTTTGAGAGCATTTTTGAGATCATTGAATGTATAGCATCTATTCCAAACAATTTCCCTCCTTATGTAGCAACCTTTCACTTTGGCTAGGACTCAGGCTACCCAAAGCTTCCGAGGTGGTCCCAGACAGTTAAAGCAAGGCCAAAGATGGGTCTTCAGATTCTGAGACTAAAATCTCCACGTTATAATTCTCTGCCTCGTGAAATAATGATTGCTTCAATAGCAGGTATAGGATCTTAATTAGTCTAATCAGAGTAAAACTAAGTTTTGCTCTATGACTGGGAATGGGAATCTCTTGTGGGGCAGAAAATGAAAGCAGGTGACCATAGTTGTAGCTGGAATAAATCTTGTGAACCTAAGGGAAGGTGGCTTTAGGAGTAAGCCTGCTTTAAACAAAACTAGCATGTTTGTGTACTTATTAAATACTTTGGTAAATTATGAGAAGCTGGAACTAAATTATGACTTTACATAATGCGTTCCACCCCAATATTTTAGTTCATTTTCTCCCAGTTCACAGTTCACTGCTAAGGAAATCTACAGAGATGCCTTCTTGTACTATAATAACTATCTATTTGTGTTCCATCTTACAGTTTATCCAATTTCATATCCTCTGAGAAGACTCTCAAAGTGACTCATGTATACTTTCCCTTTGCATTACAACCAAAAGAAGGCCAAGTAATGATGCAATCTTCTTTCAGGTTTTCAGTCTTCTCAGAAATATTACAAACTTCTGGGGCCAGGAATCACATCTTGTTTTTAAAACAATACTAACAACATCAGAAACTGTAAAGAGTATAAAACAATTCTTATGGAAGATAGAATATATTTTTAATCACTAAACACAATGAGTAAAACAACATTTGTTTCTAAAGGGACATTTATATTAGTGGAATTTAGGTAGCTTTCATCTAACTGAAAATCTGTGGAGACGCATGGTGGCGCTGCAGGATAACATCGCGCCGGGGGAAAAGAAACTGAATTGGATGATGTTCTGGGCCCTGTTACCCAGTGCGCACAGAGCGTTGGGAAGACAAAAAGAACACACCTTCAAAGGGCGAACTACAAGCTATTCAAAGGGGTTAAAATCCTTAGGCCTCCGAAGATTCGACGGACATTATCAGAGGCACATTTCCCAGAACTGCGAAGGGTAGCTGAAGCGATTCTGCAGGAAGCTTTCAGGAAAGGGGCTATGGAGAACGGAAGAGCAGACACTCTGCAGATAAGGCAAGTCCTGCTTCTCTTTGTTTTGCTAGGAATATCTCAGGCGGGTTCCGAGTCTGGGCGCTTTTCTGTGGCAGAGGAAATGCAGAGTGGGAGCTTTGTAGGCAACTTGGCAAAGGACCTGGGAGTAGAAGTGGGTGAGCTGTTCTCAAGGGGGGCTCAGGTGGTCTCTAATGATAACAAAAACCGTTTGCAGCTGGACAAAAACACAGGGGATTTGCTCTTAAGCGAATCGCTAGACCGGGAGGAACTCTGTGGCTCCACTGAGCCTTGTGTGCTGCATTTCCAGGTATTAATGAAAAACCCTTTGCAGTTTTTACGCATTGAGCTCCAGGTCACGGACATAAATGACCACTCTCCCATATTCTTAGAAAAAGAAATGCTCCTAGAAATCCCAGAGAATAGTCCTGTTGGTGCTGTGTTCTTACTAGAAAGTGCGAAGGATTTAGATGTAGGAATCAATGCTCTAAACAACTACATAATAAGCCCCAACTCTCATTTCCACATTAAAATGCGAGTCAATCCGGACAATAGGAAATACCCAGAGTTGGTTCTGGACAAGGCACTGGATTATGAAGAGCAGTCGGAGCTCAGTTTCATCCTTACTGCTCTGGATGGTGGGTCTCCACCTAGGTCTGGGACTGCAACTGTCCGGGTGGTGGTTGTGGACATTAATGACAACTCCCCCGAGTTTGAGCAACCATTTTATGAGGTGAAGATTCCAGAGAATAGCATATTAGGCTCACTCATTGTCACCGTCTCAGCTTGGGATTTCGACTCGGGAAAAAATGGAGAAATATCATATTCTTTTTCCCATGCCTCAGAAGATATTCGCAAGACATTTGAAATTAATCAAAAGTCTGGAGAAGTCAGTTTAACAGCATCCATGGATTTTGAAACAATTGAATCATATTCAGTAATCATTCAAGCTACAGATGGGGGAGGTCTCTTTGGAAAATCAACAGTCAGAATTCAGGTGATGGATGTGAATGACAATGCTCCTGAAATAGCCATATCGTCAATTACCAGTCCAATCCCAGAAAATTCGCCTGAGACTGTGGTTATGGTTTTTAGCATCCGAGACAGAGACTCTGGGGACAATGGGAGGATGATTTGTTCTATCCCAGAAGACCTCCCTTTCATGCTAAAATCTTCAGTTGAGAATTATTACACTTTGGAAACGGAGAAAATGCTGGATAGAGAGAGCCAGGCCGAGTACAACATCACCATCACCGTCACCGACTTGGGGACCCCCAGGCTGAAAACGCAGCACAACATAACCGTGACGGTCTCCGACGTCAACGACAACGCCCCCGCCTTCAGCCAAACCACCTACACCCTGCGCGTCCGCGAGAACAACAGCCCCGCCCTGCACATCGGCAGCGTGAGCGCCACGGACAGGGACTCGGGCGCCAACGCCCAGGTCACCTACTCGCTGCTGCCGCCCGCGGACCCGCAGCTGCCCCTGGCCTCCCTGGTGTCCATCAACGCGGACAACGGGCAGCTGTTCGCGCTCAGGTCCCTGGATTACGAGGCGCTGCAGGCGTTCGAGTTCGGCGTGCGCGCGGCCGACCGCGGCTCGCCCGCGCTCAGCAGCCAGGCGCGGGTGCGCGTGCTGGTGCTGGACGACAACGACAACGCGCCCTTCGTGCTGTACCCGCCGCAGAACGGCTCTGCGCCCTGCACCGAGCTGGTGCCCAGGGCGGCCGAGGCGGGCTACCTGGTGACCAAGGTGGTGGCGGTGGACGGCGACTCGGGCCAGAACGCCTGGCTGTCGTACCAGCTGCTCAAGGCCACGGAGCCCGGGCTGTTCGGCGTGTGGGCGCACAACGGCGAGGTGCGCACGGCCCGGCTGCTGAGCGAGCGCGACGCCGTCAAGCACAGGCTGGTGGTGCTGGTCAAGGACAATGGCGAGCCGCCGCGCTCGGCCAGCGTCACGCTGCACGTGCTGCTGGTGGACGGCTTCTCGCAGCCCTACCTGCCGCTCCCGGAGGTGGCGGCGGCCGAGGCGCGGGCAGACCCGCTCACCGTCTACTTGGTCGTGGCCTTGGCGTCCGTGTCGTCGCTCTTCCTGTTCTCGGTGCTGGTGTTCGTGGCGGTGCGGCTGTGCAGGCGGAGCCGGGCGGCGTCTGCGGGTCGCTGCTCGGGGCCCGAGGGCCACTTTCCGGGCCACCTGGTGGACGTCAGCGGCGCGGGGACGCTGTCGCAGAGCTACCAATATGAGGTGTGTCTTCGGGGAGGCTCGGGGACTAGTGAGTTCAAGTTCTTGAAGCCGATTATCCCGAACCTCCCACCCCAGTGCTCTGGGAAAGAAACGGAAGAAAATCCTACCTTTGGCAATAGCTTTGGGTTCAATATATAGTGACAATAAGTAGCTTTTATATTCCATATATGACACTTTTTTGTTGCCCCTTCCAAATCAATGCTATTTCCCCTAATTTGTGTGTATTTTAAATTGTATTCAGTGTACATTTATACTGTCACAAATTCTACCCATTTTTACTTTTAAGAGAATGTTTATCTTTGTGATTGTAATGAGATGGTAATTTATTTTGTAATCCAAGGCGTCTTAATGTGTAATGAGTTTGCGTCCTTAAGTTATAACACCAAATCACTTTTTGTCCATGACCCTCTCTCCAGTTGAATTTTGAACTTTCACCCACAATTATGCTTATGGTAAAATAAAGCAGACCATTTTCAGAGTATTTCAAGTGTGCAAGTATTTCTTCATTCTTTCTTGCATTTTTTTCTTGCGGTGTAGTAATGGTTACTATTCAGAAATGTAATTTTTGTTTCCTTAAATTCACTGCATTTATATTAACATTTAAAAATGTTTATTGCTGTTTAAAATACACCTGAAAAATCATGTCCTTAATAGTATTGTAAGTGTAATCACCTTGTTAGAAAGGGCCAGAGCCAAATTTTTAGCATCTTTTCTTCATGCATCCTGGAGAGTGATTGTGAAAGCATATCAATATTGTGGCTACCCAGAGAGTCTTGGAATATGAAGTTATAATTTTCCAGATTTCTTGTTGATATTACAAAGCTATGATACAATCCACTTGAATCCATCTGAATAATTATTTGTATAGCATAAAGTGGACTGTATGCTAATATTTATAATTTTTGCTTTCTGTATCCTCCCAGAATCACACACACACACACACACACACAGGGCACCAATTTCTTTTTTTTTAATTCATTTTTAAGTCCTCTCTATACCTAACGTGGGGCTTGAACTCATGACTCAAGATCAAGAGTTGCACACTTTACCGACTGAGCCAGCCAGTGCTCCTGGGTACTAATTTCCAAACGTAAAATGAGAGCCAACAGAAAAGTTATGTTGTATATATTATGTAATATACAAACATAATAGAAAGAAATGTTTTGTAAATAATTATTAGATGTTTTATGAAGTCTGAAATTGCCCATATTATTCCATTCTCATTAATTTTCAAGCATGGTTATGATCCACTAAAGTGATTTCATGACCCTACTAATAATGGACTGTAATCCAAATTGTGAAAACCACTTTTCTCAGAGATATATGTAAGTATTTGGGGAGCATTGAGAAGTATCAAACGATAATCCTTTAAGTTTCTAATTCAAAACATTTTTTTTCTGAACACATTGTAAGAGAAAGTTTTGTCTAATGCAGCACAGGCACCAACAAACCACTCTTGGCTTTAGTAATGTGACTACATTACAGAAGAGAAAGCTTTCATTGTTGGGGCAAGAGTTTGCCAGTGAATCTCATCAATAAGCCCAAAGTCTATACATTGTGGAAAGAAAGTGTAGAGAAACAAAATCAGTGAGGCTATCGAGGAAAGGAAGTGTGTGAGAGAGAGAGTAGGCACAGGAAGGATGAAATGGGTGAGGGTGAGGAAAATGATTGTTCTGTTACCTCTAGTACCTCTAGAATCAGTGCCAGAAACTGCCTCTTTAATAAATTTAAAAACTTTATCTTCTCAATTAGCAGGGCTAGGTATTAGTTAATGTCGGGAAGCAGAATCTCTTGCTCTAGCATATCCAAAATAATGTTCACACTTTCCGAAAGCTACAATTTCACTACCGGTTCTTCTGAACTGCATAAACTGATTCATAATGCTTTGAATTCAAGACAAATGGAGGGAACAGAAGTTTCTTCTGCAGGCTAATTAAATTCTAATTTCCTATTTTTAGAAGAGGAACTAGGAGCAAGTTCTTTCCTCCCCTAAATGAAAGCTGCTTTACATAGAGAACAAAGATTCATAAAAAATTTATAAATCAAAGTCAAGTATTAAGATTACCTCCTCTCTTGGGGTACCTGGGTGGCTCAGTTGGTTAAGTGTCTGACTTTAGCTCAAGTCGTGATCCCATTGTTTTTGAACCCCACATTGGGCTCTGTGCTGACAACATGGAACCTGCTTGGGATTCTCTCTCCTTCTCTCTCTTCCTCTCCCCAAATTGTGCCTTCTCTCATAAATAAATAAACTTTAAAAATATCCTATATTGTATGATCCCATTCGTATGATATGTTATGAACAGGCAAATCTATAGGGACAGAAAGCAGATTAGTGGTTGCCTACAGCTGGAGGGAGGGTATAGGATGGAGAGTGGCTAAAGGGTAACAGGTTTCTTTTTAGGGCATGGTGTTCTGAGATTAGACTGTGGTGATAATTGCACAACTCTGGAAATATACTAAAAACCATTGCACTGTACACTTTAAATGGGAAAACTCTCTGGTATGTAAGTGATATGTCAATAATGCTATTAATAGCAGTGGTGAGAGTGGTTCTAGCAGCCTGTGTCCCAAGTTAGATGGGCCTTCTGTCATCTATAATATGGGAGGGGGAAAGTGCAGTTCAAATAGCTCAGGCACGGGTCGCTTGGGTGGCTCAGTCGGTTAAGTGTCTGACTTAGGCTCAGGTCATGATCTCACAGTTCATGGGTTTGAGCCCCACATCAGACTCTGTGCCGTATGCTTGTTCAGAGCCTGGAGCCTGCTTCAGATTCTTTGTCTCCTCTCTCTGCCCCTCCTCTGCTCATGCTCTGTCTCATTCTTTCTCTCAAAAATAAATGTATATTAAAAAATTTCAAATAGCTCAGGCAGAAAATCTAATGTGTTGCAAGAGCAGAAAAAAAGACTAGGTTTTCTTGCTTCAAGTTTTTCCAGAAATCTGAACAGGAGGACTTGGGACTTGTGTATTTATAAAAAGAACTATGTGTTTCTTGACTCTAATGGAGAGTGGCCAGGCCTTCAGGAGCTCAGATGCCCAGATAAAAGCAACCAACCAATTCTCTTCAAAGGTATAACTAAAAACAAATTTTGTTCTTATGCATCAAATAACTCATTTATAGTTAAATTTAAGCCAATGCATAGAATTCAAACTGGATCAGCCAATTTTATATCAAAGGACTATACATTGTCCACTGGGGAAAAGGTCACTTACAAAACGGAAATGTGAGAGATGGCCCAGCCTCCCAGAGATGATTTCCCTGAAAATCGTTACCAATAAAAATCAAGTAAAAATTTACATTGGAATTCACTATGAGAAAGGACATAAAGACATTTTAGCTTACAAACACTTTGTTCTGCTCATCTCCTTTCTACTTCAAGTCCTGCTACCACTCCCAGGTCCACTGGTTAATCTAACAACATGGCTTTTCAATCCCTAGATATTCACCTCTCCTCTGGCTCAATCCTTATGCCCTGGCCATGTGCTGTACTTTTCTACCACCCCAACTTGGTTCTTTATATGAAATAAAAATTTCAGATATCTCTCTGAGAATATAATCCACTATGTCTTTAACCCTCTCATTCTGCTATTCCTGTCACATCTTGTCTTTACCTTATTAGAATCTTTATTCCACGATGCTTTTACTATATATTAACTCCCTTCATGTTCTAATTTCTCTCCTGTTCAGCTGATTCCCTGGTCTACCACTTCTAATCATCCTCATGCCCATATTCTCTATTCCCTTGTTCAATTTTCCTTCACAAAAATCACCTGATGAAAATCCACTCCAGATGAATATAATTGTCTCCTTCCTCTTCTGTCATGTCAGGGATGCTGCACTCTCTAAGTGGAAAGTTAGAGAATTATCACTACTATCACACTAATTTTATCACATCTACTTAATTGGGCTTTCAAGACCAAGAAATCATTTTATATTTTCCTAATCAGTTTTCTCTTCTATTCTTCATAACAACTACTTCAAACCTAGTTATCTTACTTTAAATTTCTCACTCTACTACTTACTTACCCACCCCTTTCAGCAGATAACTTGCTTAATACCTTACCAAGAAAATAGAATCTATCAGATAGGAATTCTCTTAAATTTCTGGCCCCAAACCTACACACTGGATAGCATCGGTACTTATAATGACCTTCTACCCAAGTCCAATCCCTTCATTTGTTTTCTGGATCCTATCTTTAACCACCTTCTAGGGGCTTCACTTTGATTAAGTCTTCTCTTTTCTCCCTCTCTATTGAATACTACAAATCAGCATTTTAAATAAGTTCAAATTTCCCTAGGTTTAAAAAAAACCCTACTGAGTCTCAAGACTCCTCCAGAGACTATCAATTTTTTTCTTTGGAGCTAAATTTGAAAGGATTGTCATCTTTACTTCCTTATCCTTCTCTCTTTTCAACCAAGTGCAATCTGATTTTCATTGTGACCATTCTAAACAGCTACTGTAAAAGTGGTTGAAGATTTCTGTACAAGTTAGATAAGGTTATATTGCTGAACAAAGCAGTACAATTACATAGTGGCTTGTAAAAGTGTGTATATCCTTAAAACAGTTCAAGTGTAAATGACTAGGTATACGAGGCAGCTTTGCTCATTACAGTCCTTTGTTCCAAGTAATTGCTCCTACATTTCCTACTGCAATGTCATAATCTGCATGACTGTAGCTGAGTCACTGCCACATCTAGGTTCTAGCTGGCTGGGAGGGAGGAAACACATCTAGATGTCTTCTATTCTAGACCTAGGAGTGGCAAACAAAAATTCTATTCACAATGTTAGTGAGAACTTAATTCAATTGGCCATGCCTAACTACAAGGGAGACTGGGACTGGCAACTATGAATAGCCAATGTGCCTGGGTACAGGGAACAGGTTTTGGCAGACATCTATTAGAATCCTCCACAATGACCATCTTCTTAATACAAGGAATCATTTCAACATTCATTTTTCTTGAGTTTACTGAAGCATTTGCTACCATTGATCTTCCTCATATCCTTGAAATGCTATTTGCTTTTGGTTTCATGATTCTCGACTCTGAGCTGTCTTTGTCTTTTAAAAGATACTTTATTTCCTCTCTCTTCTAATGAAGGTGTTTTTTTCAGACTTTTGCCTCTTCTGTTGTTACCTGACATACTTTTGCTTGATTATCTTAGAATTCTCATGGTTTCAATCACCATATACATGCTGGTGAAACCCAAAGTCCATATCTACCCCAGTTTATATTCTATATATAATTACATACAGCTCCACATAGGGACATGCATGTGCGAACACTTACACATATCTTCCAAGGCATTCATGTTAGTATCAGCACGTACAAAATTGACTTCAGCTTTTTCCACTTCAGTCTTTTTTGTTCTTCAGTGTTCTCTGTCTTAGGGAATGACACAACTAACCATCCAGTTGCCAAGTCCAGAAGTGTGTTAATCATCCTTGATTCTTTCCTTTTTTTTCTCCACATGCAACCTATCAGTGACCAGATCCTAAGTATCTTTCTAAGCATCCTTCTTCTCTCCATCCACACCAGCATTACTCTTAAACAGGCTGCCACCATCTCCTAACTGGTGTCTCTGATTCCAGTCATTCCTCCTGAAATTGATTCTCTATACTTCCTTCAAACTGATTTTTCAAAAATGCAGATGCAATCATGTTAATCAAATGTTTAAAACTCTACATTGTGTTATAATTTTCCATAGGATAAAATTTTAAATTCATGCTATATCCTATATAATAACTTGTGTCCTCACCCCACTCCCCCCACCCCTGCCAGTCTCCCTTTTTTTTTAAACAACAAACATTTATTTCTCACAGTTATGGATGCTGGGAAGTCCAAGGTCAGGGTGTAAGCAGATTCTGTCTGGTGAGTCCACTTCCTAGTGGTTCTCTTCTTGCTGTGTCTTCACAAGGGAGCTCTCTAGGATCTCTTTTATACGGTCACTAATCCCACTCATGAGAGCTCCAACCTAATGACCAAATCACCTCCCAATGGCCTTACCTCTCCAAATAACATCATACTGGGGATTAGGTTTAAACATGTGAATTTGGGGGAACAAAAACATTTAGTATCAGTTTCCTTTATATTTTAAATATAATTTATTATCAAGTTGGCTAACAAACAGTGTATATACAGTGTGCTCTTGGTTTGCGGGGGTTGGGGGGTAGATTCCCATGATTCATCGCTTACATACAACACCCAGTGCTCCCCCCAGTCTCATTTTTAAATTATCCCCTTCTATGGTTTAAAGTTCAAGGCATATTTAACTTCTTTCTGTTCTTCAAAAGGTCTGCCGGAAACACTCCTTCTCCTGGCTAGCTCCTTCAGATCACAACTTATAGTTTACTACCTTAGGAAAGCTTTCACTGATGTTCAAAAATCTGGGCTAGATTTTATTTTTTAGTAGGTACTTAACTAGCACTTACTAGCAATTTTGTAAATATTAATTCATTTGATTCCTACTATAATAATCCTAGGAGGTAAATACCACTATCACCCCTATTTTATAGGTAAGGAAACAGAGGTACATTACTTGTCTAAGACTGAAGATATTGAATGGTAGAAGTAGGATTCAAATGTAAATATTTTGGTTCCAGAATCCATGTTCATATGCTATGCTGCCTCCTAGGTACAAGATGGCCCTTCTAGGTATTTCTGTATTACTCTTTACCTATGAATACATTGTGAAATATTTTAATAATGTGTCTGCCAAATTTTCAGCCAGTGAACTCCATAAAGACAAGGACTAAATCTATTTTATTTATGCCACATTCTTACATGTAAATTAAATTTTTAAAAATGTTTATTTATTTATTTTGAGAAAGAGAAACAGAGCACAGGCAGGGGAGGGGCAGAGAGAGAGGGAGAGGAAGAATCCTGAGAAGGCTCTACACTGTCAGTGCAGAGCCCGATGTGGGGGCTGGATCCTGCGAACTGTGAGATCATCACCTGAGCTGAAATCAAGAGCTGGAGGCTTAACTGTGTGGGCCCAGGTGCCCCCACATGTATATTTTTAAAATATGTGAGAAAAAGGTAATGACATTACTAACTATAGTTAACTGAATTCAAAAGTATTTACAAGAGCAAAGGAGATAATATATTTGAAATTCTCAAGAAATGGCCTAAATAAAATATTATTTCTTCAATTCAGGACATCTTTCTTCCCAACCTCCCTTCAGTTCAAGACATTTTAATAGAGTCTTCTTGTCAGCATTCAAAACAGCACTAATTAAATGCCCTGGATAGACTTTGTTTGGATCGTGATTCAAACAAACCAACAGTAAAAAACATTTTGGAGAAAAATGAGGAATACCAAACACAGACTGAGTATAAAGTATATCAAGGAATTATTGCTAAATTTGCTGGTTTTAATAGTGGTATTGTATTTATATTTTAAAGACTTTATCTATTAGAGACACTTGGTGAAGTATTTAGAGGTAAAGATATATGATGTCTGGGATTTGCTTTAAAATACTCCAGAGGTATTCATGAATTATTTGTTCAAAGAAAACAAAATTTTTTAAAAAAATTCATGGAAACACATGGTGGCGCTGTAGGATAAGATGAAATCAGTGCATGGACTACACTGTGGGCTCCATTATTCAGGGAACAGAGAACATCCAAGCCACTGAGAAGAGAGGGAGTAAAGGAGCTTCATCTACTAAAGCTGCTGGAGGATTATATACTCTCCGGGGGGGGGGGGGGTCTTATTTTTTAAAATTCAGCTTCAGCTTCCAAAATTAGGGCTGAACTTAAATTTTTCTACAAAAGAGGTTGCTGGAAGGAGCCATGGAGATCAAAGGGGTGCTCGCTCTGCAGAAAAGGCAAGTCCTGATTCTCTTTGTTTTGCTGGGATTATCTCAGGCGGGTCCTGAATCGGTGCGATATTCAGTGGCAGAGGAAACAGAAGTTGGTTCTTTTGTGGCAAATCTTGCAAGGGATCTAGGGCTTGGGGTGGAGGAGCTGTCCTCACGCGAGGCCCGGGTAGTGTCTGATGATAATGAAAAGCACTTACAACTTGATTTATTGACGGGGGATTTGCTCCTAAATGAGAAACTGGACCGAGAAGAGCTCTGTGGCTTCACCGAGCCGTGTGTGCTACATTTTCAGATGGTATTGGAAAATCCTTTAGAGTTTTTTCGGGGTGAGCTGCATGTCAAAGACATAAATGATCACTCCCCTATGTTTCTGGACAAGGAAATACTTCTTAAAATATCAGAAAGTACCAGCAGTGGAACCACATTCCTAATGGAGAGTGCCCAAGATTTGGATGTAGGAACCAACAGTCTCCAAAACTACACACTTAGCCCTAATTCTCATTTCTACATTAAAATTCGAGACAGTGGTGATGGAAAGATATACCCAGAACTGGTCCTGGACAGAGCATTAGATCATGAGGAGGAGCCTGAGCTCACATTAACACTCATAGCACTGGATGGTGGATCTCCACCCAGGACTGGAACAACTTTGGTTCTCATCAAGGTCTTGGACATCAATGACAATGCCCCTGAGTTTGCTCAGAGGCTCTATGAAGTACATGTCCTGGAGGACACACCTGCTGGCTCCTGGATTATCACCATTTCTGCTAAGGATATGGATTCAGGAAATTATGGGAAAATATCATACACATTTTTGCATGCATCAGAAGATATTCGTAAAACATTTGAAATTAATCCAATATCTGGGGAGGTTCATTTGAGATCATGCCTGGATTTTGAAGTAATACAGTTCTACACTATAAATATTCAGGCAACAGATGGTGGGGGTCTTTCAGAAGAATGCAGTCTTCTGGTTAAAGTAGTAGATATAAATGATAATCCACCAGAAGTGACCATTTCATCATTTACAAAGACAATTCCAGAGAACGCCTCAGAGACTCTGGTTGCTCTTTTCAGCGTCCGAGACCAAGACGCTGGGGATAATGGGAGGATGGTTTGCTCTATTCAAGACGAGCTGCCTTTTTTTCTGAAACCAACCTTCAAGAACTTTTTCACTCTAGTTTCGGAAAAAGCACTGGACAGAGAGACAAGATCTGAGTACAACATCACCATCACCGTCACCGACTTGGGGACCCCCAGGCTGAAAACGCAGCACAACATAACCGTGACGGTCTCCGACGTCAACGACAACGCCCCCGCCTTCAGCCAAACCACCTACACCCTGCGCGTCCGCGAGAACAACAGCCCCGCCCTGCACATCGGCAGCGTGAGCGCCACGGACAGGGACTCGGGCGCCAACGCCCAGGTCACCTACTCGCTGCTGCCGCCCGCGGACCCGCAGCTGCCCCTGGCCTCCCTGGTGTCCATCAACGCGGACAACGGGCAGCTGTTCGCGCTCAGGTCCCTGGATTACGAGGCGCTGCAGGCGTTCGAGTTCGGCGTGCGCGCGGCCGACCGCGGCTCGCCCGCGCTCAGCAGCCAGGCGCGGGTGCGCGTGCTGGTGCTGGACGACAACGACAACGCGCCCTTCGTGCTGTACCCGCCGCAGAACGGCTCTGCGCCCTGCACCGAGCTGGTGCCCAGGGCGGCCGAGGCGGGCTACCTGGTGACCAAGGTGGTGGCGGTGGACGGCGACTCGGGCCAGAACGCCTGGCTGTCGTACCAGCTGCTCAAGGCCACGGAGCCCGGGCTGTTCGGCGTGTGGGCGCACAACGGCGAGGTGCGCACGGCCCGGCTGCTGAGCGAGCGCGACGCCGTCAAGCACAGGCTGGTGGTGCTGGTCAAGGACAATGGCGAGCCGCCGCGCTCGGCCAGCGTCACGCTGCACGTGCTGCTGGTGGACGGCTTCTCGCAGCCCTACCTGCCGCTCCCGGAGGTGGCGGCGGCCGAGGCGCGGGCCGACCCGCTCACCGTCTACTTGGTCGTGGCCTTGGCGTCCGTGTCGTCGCTCTTCCTGTTCTCGGTGCTGGTGTTCGTGGCGGTGCGGCTGTGCAGGCGGAGCCGGGCGGCGTCTGCGGGTCGCTGCTCGGGGCCCGAGGGCCACTTTCCGGGCCACCTGGTGGACGTCAGCGGCACGGGGACCTTGTCGCAGAGCTACCAGTATGAGGTGTGTCTGACGGGAGACTCGGGGACCAATGAGTTTAAATTTCTGAAGCCAATTATCCCCAGCCTTCCAGTCCCTGACACTGGCAGGAATATAGGGGGAAATGAGAACTTTAGGAATAGCTTTGGATTCAACATTCAATAAAATTACTTTAAACTTTGAATCTTTTGTTATTCTTGACAATCTGTGGATACTTTTTGCCAGTCTATAATGAATATTAGGCTGTATTATAGTTGCATGCACTATCACTTCTTGCGCTCTCCTTATAGTTGCTTTGAAAATCTTTATTAGTGGTCATAATGAAATGGAAATATAATCTGTGTTTTCTGTTTTTTTTACACTTATTTGGTCATAAATGTTATATTAACAGAGTTATTAGAATTTTTTGTTTTGGTAATGGTGTTATTTTGCAAGATAATGTTACTAATTATTTGGAGGTACAAACTGATGTATTAAGAGTGAATGCCCCTATCTATGTGATTGACTACTAGACATTACATTAAATCATAAAGAAAAAATAAAAAGTGCTGTTGGATCTGGGTGGAGGCATATTGGATTTTATTGCACTATTCACTTTGCAGAGTTTCATCATAAAGTTTAAAAAATGATACTCCTCCATATTCAGTACCTAGGATACCTTATTTGCTTGCTTTTTTAGTGTTTTTCAAGAATTCACTTTATGACAAAATAAAAGTGACCACACTGAAAATTATTGATTTCTTAAGTAAGTTTCCTTTGTTGTTCTTGTTAAGCTGTTGTGGGGAAGGAGCCTTATAATGCTGTGGGCCTTGATGTCACTGTTTTGTTTTCTTAAATACCGTGTTTGCTAGTTTAAATTTATTTTTTATAGTTTATGATTTAACTAGAATGTAGGTCATGGTATCATTCTGGGTATGATAATAACTCTCCTTCAGAAGAGTACAGATAGAAACTTCTTAAGAAATTGAAATGAAAATTCAAACTGTTAAATGAATGAGGTTCGCTTTTCTATTGATTTGTAAGAGTAAATATAAAAAAATCTTTAGTACTTTGTGGTCTCTCTCAGATATCCACAAAGAAGGAATGTGTCTGTATTTATGGTTTATAGATATCTCATGGTATTACAGATTATGTCTCTAATATAGTCAGTTTAATGGAAGATTATAGGTAGAGATTTTCATAGCTATAATGCAATGTGGATATAGAGCTAGTGTACCTTACATTTTTGTAGTTTCTCTCTTAAAATTAGATATTATAGACTAGATGGTCTAATAAAATGGAATTTGACATTGTGAAATGGGTGAAACAAATACCAATTTCCTTAGGAATTTTTTCTTTCCTTCATTGAATTTTTACTTATTTTGTGTTGCAATAGGTATTTACTAGTTGTGAGAATTTCATATAAATAGATATTTAAACAGTAAAATCTTGAAAAACAATGTTTGGGCCCTCTTAATCCCTCAGACTCATAAGAAGTAAATCTTATGCTTCTTACACACTAATAAGAATAGATAAGAAGAGAATAACCTATTTGAATAATGTGGGAACAAATTTGTAGACTACCAGATAGAGTAGAAAAGAATAGAATCCAGGGTCAGATCCTTTTATATGAGAACTTGGTCTCTTTTTTTTAATTCCAAGATTTTTTATTTAAATTCAGGTTAGTTAACATATACTGTAGTATTGGTTTCAGGAGTAGAATTTAGTGATTCATCACTTACATGTTGTTACCCAATACTCATCCCAACAAGTGGCCTCCTTAATGCCCATTGCCCATTTAGCCCTTATCCTCACCCACCTCCCCTCCAGCAACCTTCGTCAGTTTGTTCTCTATATTTAAGAGTCTTTTATGGTTTGGCTCCCTCTCTGTTTTTATCTTATTTTATTTTTCCTTCCCTTCCCCTATGTTCATCAGTTTTTGTTTCTTAAATTCCACATGTGAGTGAAATCATAGTATTTGTCTTTCTGTGACTGACTTACTTTGCTTAGCATAATACACTCTAGCTCCATCCACATCTTTGCAAATGGCAAGATTTTATTCTTTTGATAGTTGTGTAATATTGCACATCTTCTTTATCCATTCATAAGTCAATGGACATTTGGGCTCTTTCCATAATTTGGCTATTGTTCATAGTGCTGCTATAAACATTGGGGTATATGTGCTCCTTTGGATCAGTAGTTTTGTATCCTTTGGATAAATACCTAGCAGTGCAATTTCTGAGTTATAGGGTAGTTCTATCTTTAATTTTCGGAGGAACCCTCACACTATTTTCTAGAGTAGCTGTACCAGGTCATGTTCCCACCAACATTATAAGAGGGTTCCCTTTTCTCTCCATCCTTGCCAACTTCTATTGTTTCCTGAGTTGTTAATTTTAGCCATTCTGACAGATGGGAGGTAGTATCTCATTGCAGTTTTGGCTTGTATTTCCCTGATGATGAGTCATGTTGACCATCTTTTCATGTGTCTTAGCTATTTGTATGTCTTATTTGGAGAAATGCCTGTTCATGTCTTCTGCTAATTCTTAACTGGATTATTTATTTTTGGCCATGTTGAGTTTGATTAAGAGAACTTGGTTGTAATAGGGGAGGTGTTAAAATCACTAGGAGGTAGGAGCAAGTCATATTACTTAGAAAATGCTATTGGGAAAATTGGGTCACTATATAAAGAAAATCCTGATCTCATGCCATATAAGAATAAACTTTATATGGATCTAAGAGGTGAATTTAAAGTATTTTAATTGAGAAAATGTAATAAATCTAGGTAAAAATATATTTATGACCATACTATTAGTTTGAATTTCTTAAACAAGGCTTTAAAAGTACAAAATAAAGATGAAAGTTGACAAATATTTCTATCTCAGAACTAGAGGACAGCATAGGCAAGATAAAAGACAGGTAGAAGCTACTTGCAGCAGTTTACCTGAGAAGGATTAATATTCAGATTATTCAAATAATTGTTGCAGATAAGCAAAAATCAAAAAGTCGAGAGACAATAAGATTTTTTAAAGGATAAAGGGAAAAGAAATTTTAAAAAGGGAAACCTAAGTCTGAAAAGAACTTGAAATGATGCTTGACCTCATTAGTTGGTGAAAAAACATACTACAATAAGACACTAGTTTACACCCATTGCATGCGTAAAAATGAGAAATTTGCATAATATCAAGTGGAACAACAGGAAATCACATGTACAGCCCACTTTGAGAGATTTTCATAGGACTTAATGAAATTTAGAATGAATATACCCTCTGATTCAGGAATTCTACTTCGGGTAAATAAGACAGAAAATTCTTTCATTTTTCATTGAAGTATAGTTGACACACAATGTTGTAAGTTTAAGAGGTATAAGCCAGAAAATTTCTTTCACGGCTTCACAAATGATATATATAAGAATGTTCATCTTGGGAATCAATCCCAAGAATAGGAGTCAATCCTACATATCCATCAGTGAAACAACTGATAAATGAAATGTGGAAAAGGTTTCTGAAGGATATTTTATTTTTTATTTTATTAGTTTTTTTTAGTGTTTATTTTTGAGAGAGAGAGACAGAGCGTGAGCGGGAGAGGGGCAGAGAGAGAGGGAAACACAGAATCTGAAACAGGCTTCCAGGCTCTGAGTTGTCAGCACAGAGCCTGATGCAGGGCTCGAACCCACGAACTGCGAGATCATGACCTGAGCTGAAGTTGGACGCTTAACCGAATGAGCCACCCAGGCACCCCTAAATCCCAAATACTTTAAAGTTTATTTTTATTTATTTATTTTGAGAGAAACAGAGGCAGCATGAGTCAGGGAGGGGCAGAGAGAGAATCCCAAGCAGGTTCTGAGTTGCCAATGCAGGCCTTGACGTGGGGCTTATCTCATGAACCATGAGATCATGACCTGTGCCAAAATCAAGAGTCAGACGCCTAACTGACTGAGCCACCGAGGCACCCCCCCCCAAGATATTTTGAAAGGAAGAAAGATACTGAAATTTATGGCACAGTGCCATACGTATCTATGTAATACATAATTTCTTATATATTTATAAATATATAAATAAGCATATTGGAGGGAGAGAAATAAGAAATGCAGGAAAGAAGATGTGTTTAAAGCAGAATAAGGGACACAGAAGTGGGAGATATACCAATGTCAATAACAGAGATTGTGTCTTCCAAGAGATTGTTTTAATTGACTGCAGCATTATACAGTTGATTTAGTATTGATTAGTTGAAGTTGGTAAAAAATGCATATTATTTATCTTCCTGAGGTCAATTGCCCATACTCTAGGAAGCTAAGAGTTATAACTTTGAGACATAATAATATCCTTGAGACTTATTTTTCATAAGGATGGTATAGATTATGTAGACCAATGCTTCCACTGAAAAAAATTAGCTAATAAGACACTAATATATTATCAGGTCACAATTAATGTCTAAGGGTAATCCAAGGAGATAAATGAACCTAAAAACTACCTTTTCCCTGGAATCTATAGAATCCTGGAAAGTGTGAACCCCTATTTTGATGGTTTATATAATAAGGGAGGAAATCAAAGCATAACAAAGTGAGAAGTTTATAGAAGAGCTCTGCATTAATAAAAATGGATCCCTAAGAGATATACCTTTGAGATGAAAGTAAACTGGAAATGGGCAAGTCCTTGTGTGGAAATTCAGCTCTGAACTTGTTAGTGGTTGTTGACAAGTAGTGCTTCCAGATCCTGATGGAACCAAAAGCAGACCTTCTATGTAAGAAAGCTCATCCTAAGGCTAAAAACATTCATATACATAAGTTTTCCATTCTTAACTTGAACAAAGATAACTGCATACACAAGGAAACATGACACCATGAGTGAGAGCCAGCAGAAAAAAAAACAGAAGTATACCTCAAACATTTTGATTAGCAGACATAATCTAATAATATACTGAACACTTAAAGGTTATACTTGAAGATGTATAGGGAATAAGAAATGTGACAGATTATTAAAGAACCAAATAGAAATCCTAGATCTGAAATATATAACCAAAATTTAAATTCAATCAAAACTGAATAAAAGGTTTATTAGGAAAGTAGATATTACCAGATGAATAATTTGAGAAGTGAAAGATAGGTCAGAATATAATTTATCTAGCATATAGCTCAGAGAGTTCAGAAGATGAAAAATATGGAGCATATGGTTAGAAACATAGGACAAACTAAAAAGGTTTAAGATAGGATCAGAAGCAATATTTGAAAAATATTGTAGGGATGTCTGGCTGGTTCATTGGTGGAGCACATGACTCTTAATCTTAGGGTTGTGAATTCAAGCCCCAAATTGGGTGTGGAGCCCACGTAAAAAAAAAAAAAAAAAAAAAATATATATATATATATATATATATATATATTATAGAGAGATTGCATAAATTAAAAAAATATATAAAAATGAAAACGCATAGGGAAAAGACATGTAATCTTTAAATACATGACAGTTAGACAGACAGCTATGTTCCATGTTGACAATCTCTAAACTGTGGCACTGAAAACTTAAAGTAAGATATCTTCAATATGCTGAAAGAGATTAGCAAATCTTCCTGCCTTAACAGTCTTTGCACATAAGAGTCATCAAATGAGAGAATCAAATGAGAGAGATCAGTTTGGGTTTAAATTAAACAAGATGGGGGGGGCACCTGGGTGGCTCAGTCGGTTGGCCAAGGGACTACTGATTTCAGGTCAGGTCATGATATCCTGGCTTGTGGATTCAAGACCCACCCTCAAGCCCCTAGTTAGACTCTGGACTCCGCACACTGTCCTGGAGCCTGCCTGGGATTCTATCTCTAACTCTTTCTCTGCCCCTCTCCTGCTTGAACTCTCTCTCTCTCTCAAAATAAATAAACTAAAAAATTAAACAAGATCATAGGAGAGAGGTGGCGTAAAGACATTTGATTTCTCAAATATAACTTCTTACAGTTTTCCTCTGTCCATTCCTTGCCACAATTTCAAGTCCAGGAGTCTGACCTCTCTTCTAGCCTTCTTCCTTTCTGGTGACATTCACTTCTAGTCTAGTCTTAGTCACCTAAGATCATGGTCACTTTCTGGAGATGGTAGTCTCTCAGAGCTACATCATCTCTGAAATCACAAAATCAAGCACACTCCTAATGTACAGCTTACATTCTTTAAGGGCTGCAATCACTATTTATACCAATAAACCCCAAATTAGCTTCTGCCCCTCAAACGTCTCTTCTCAACTTTATTTATATAATGTAAGATCATTTATAGAACTATTTATATGGGATGCTCTATGGATAATTCAAACTCAACATGTTTTAAATTAAAATTTTTCCTTCCTCAAACCTAAACATTACCTCCAACTCTATACCTGTTCCTTCTCCTCTTCCTGTTTTTTTCTGTCAGTTAATAGCACCAACATTCACTCCATTCCCTAAACCTGAAAAAAGGTACATTTACTTCACTTTTTCTTATCAGACCTCCTCCATGTTTAAATCTGTCACACATCCTGTAAAGTTATCATTTTTTAAAATGCTTATTTTTGAGAGAGGGAGGGGGCAGACAGAGAGGGAGACAGAAGATCCGAAGCAGGCTCTGCACTGGGCTCAAACTCCGGAACCATGGGATCATTACCTGAGCCCAAGTTGGATGCTTAACCGACTGAGCCATCCAGGCGTCCCTTGTCATCTTTTTAATACAATCTTATTATTGCATTTCTAGTTGAGGTTAATATCATCTCCTTTTATATTTAAAAGCCTTTAAAACATTGCATTTCCACTGATGTAGAGTCCAAATGCCTTGGCTGGGCTTACAAAATATTTGCTTATCTCTCCAGTCTCAGTTCTCATTTCTTTCCTCTTGATCTATGGCTCAGCCATATTGATCCTATTTTAGTTATTCCAAAACAGTTCTGTCATCTCAGATTTGTACAAGTGTTTTTTGAAATTGTCTGGAAATTTTACTTAACCCCCAATTTTTGTTCCAGGAAAGTGTTTCCTGTATTTCCAAATTCTGGTCAGATGACCCTTATCTATGTTGTTAACAATAGCATATGAACTTTTGCTATCATGGTATTCATTATGTTCTATTTTTAAATGTGTAATCACTTTTCTGCCTCCATCTTTCAGGACAGGAACTATGTCTGTCTGCTTACCACTGTATCGCTAATACTCACTACTATTCCTAGCACAAGTTATATGCTCAATAAATATTTGCTCGACAAAGTAATGAATGGATGAGTAAAATATTTATAATTATGCCTTTGGAAGGTCTGGGTCTACAAAATAGGTTTATTTTCCACAACTAAACCTGGATCTAGTTTGTTCAACTTTTTAATGTCAGAAACTCGACGTATCTTACTTTATTAACTACTGTTGAGCATTTACTTTCTACTGCTGACAGGTAAGTCTCCTACAGAGTATCCCTAAGTAAATAGTACCATTTACCGAACCTGAAATGCCCAGCCTCCCCAAAGCAACTATTTGCATATATCAGGTTCAGTTACAAATGCATGATCTTATTGTCTTTTCTAAGAGACTTTGCTGATAGCTAAAGAAGACTAAAGCCTCTGGTTCCCCTTTCCTTTCCAATTTTCCTGGGAACATTCTGCTTACAAAATCAATTACATGAATTCACTTAACTATTTGTAGTTATTTTATATATTGTCTTCAAAGAGAGATCATAACTTACTTGAATTGGGGGCTATATCTTACATACGATTTTTGTATTCACCCAGCTCTTAACAGATTGTGGTTTATTCTGTTAAAGACTGAATAGTAATAGCATCGCATATCACAAAGAATGCAACTCAGAAAATAAGAATATAGGAGAAAGTGTAATTTAAATTAATCAATACAGAAGATAAATTAATAATTTGTCTCACACTTACTTGACTGTTTAAAACCTGAGAATCTGCAGTCGCGTGGTGGCGCTGCAGGATAAGATGGGGACTTTTCTGTATCATCAAAAGCTCTGGTCTCCATTAGTCAGTGGAACTGAGAGCACAGGAGAAGCAGGAAGGGGGAAAAGAGGATTTCAAGAGAAAGCTAAGGAACCAACAACACCTTCGTGGCAGGATTACAAGTCCACAGATTACCAGTGGTCCAGGCTGATAGATGAGAGGAGCAATTTAGGAGCTGTTTGCGACTGAGTTGAAACATTTCTGCAGAAAGACGTTTGTCTAAGGAGCCATGGAGTCAGGAGAGAGGTGCCCTCAGCAGATAAGGCAAGTGCTGCTTTTCTTTGTTTTCCTGGGAGGGTCTTTGGTGTGTTCAGAGCCCTGGCGCTATTCTGTATCAGAGGAAATGGAAATTGGCTCCTTTATAGCCAATGTTGTGAAAGATACAGGTTTGGGTGTTGAAGACTTGGTTGCACGGGGGGCAAGAGTCATCTTTGATGACTATAAACCATATTTACAGTTGGATCAGCAGACTGGCAACTTGCTCTTAAATGAACAACTGGACCGGGAGGCACTTTGCCATCTCACAGAACCATGTATATTGCATTTCCAGGTATTATTTGAAAATCCTTTACAGTTTTTTCGGGCTGAGCTTTGGGTCAATGACATAAATGATCATACCCCTGCATTCCTAGACAAACATATACTTCTGAAAATCTCAGAAGGTACTGCTCCAGGAGCCTCATTTCCAATGGACAGTGCCCAGGACTTGGATGTAGGAAAGAATGGTGTCCAAAACTACACATTAAGCCCCAATCCTTATTTCCATCTTAAATTACAAGACAGTGATGATGGAAGAAAATACCCAGAGCTGTTCCTGGACCAATCTCTGGATCGAGAAAAGGAATCTGAGTTTACATTAATTGTAACAGCTTTGGATGGTGGGTCCCCGTCCAGGTCTGGAACTACACTTGTTCGTATTTTGGTCTTCGATATCAATGACAATGCTCCAGAGTTTGAGAGGTCTGTCTATGAGGTTCAGGTACCAGAAAACAGCCCTCTGGACTCCTTGGTCGTTAGGGTGTCTGCTACGGATTTGGATGCGGGAATATATGGAGAACTATCATACTCATTTTCCCATGTCTCCAGAGACATACGGAAAACATTTGAAATCCATCCAATTTCTGGTGAAATCCGCTTAAAAGCGCTTCTGGATTTTGAATTAATTCAGTCATTTACAATAAATATTCAGGCAACAGATGGTGGTAGCCTTTCGGGAAAATCAGCAATTTTAGTTCAGGTTGTGGATGTGAATGACAACCCACCAGAAATAGTCATGACATCTCTTACCAGCCCCATACCAGAAAATTCGTCGCCTGAGATGGTGGTCGCTATTTTCAGTGTAAGAGATCAAGATTCTGGGGACAACGGGAGGATGGTGTGCTCAATTCAGGACGATCTCCCCTTTCTCCTGAAGCCTACCTTCAAGAATTTCTACACTCTGGTAGCAGGACTCCCACTGGACAGAGAAAGCCAGGCCGAGTACAACATCACCATCACCGTCACCGACTTGGGGACCCCCAGGCTGAAAACGCAGCACAACATAACCGTGACGGTCTCCGACGTCAACGACAACGCGCCCGCCTTCAGCCAAACCACCTACACCCTGCGCGTCCGCGAGAACAACAGCCCCTCCCTGCACATCGGCAGCGTGAGCGCCACGGACAGGGACTCGGGCGCCAACGCCCAGGTCACCTACTCGCTGCTGCCGCCCGCGGACCCGCAGCTGCCCCTGGCCTCCCTGGTGTCCATCAACGCGGACAACGGGCAGCTGTTCGCGCTCAGGTCCCTGGATTACGAGGCGCTGCAGGCGTTCGAGTTCGGCGTGCGCGCGGCCGACCGCGGCTCGCCCGCGCTCAGCAGCCAGGCGCGGGTGCGCGTGCTGGTGCTGGACGACAACGACAACGCGCCCTTCGTGCTGTACCCGCCGCAGAACGGCTCTGCGCCCTGCACCGAGCTGGTGCCCAGGGCGGCCGAGGCGGGCTACCTGGTGACCAAGGTGGTGGCGGTGGACGGCGACTCGGGCCAGAACGCCTGGCTGTCGTACCAGCTGCTCAAGGCCACGGAGCCCGGGCTGTTCGGCGTGTGGGCGCACAACGGCGAGGTGCGCACGGCCCGGCTGCTGAGCGAGCGCGACGCCGTCAAGCACAGGCTGGTGGTGCTGGTCAAGGACAATGGCGAGCCGCCGCGCTCGGCCAGCGTCACGCTGCACGTGCTGCTGGTGGACGGCTTCTCGCAGCCCTACCTGCCGCTCCCGGAGGTGGCGGCGGCCGAGGCGCGGGCAGACCCGCTCACCGTCTACTTGGTCGTGGCCTTGGCGTCCGTGTCGTCGCTCTTCCTGTTCTCGGTGCTGGTGTTCGTGGCGGTGCGGCTGTGCAGGCGGAGCCGGGCGGCGTCTGCGGGTCGCTGCTCGGGGCCCGAGGGCCACTTTCCGGGCCACCTGGTGGACGTCAGCGGCGCGGGGACGCTGTCGCAGAGCTACCAGTACGAGGTGTGTCTTCGGGGAGGATCGGGGACCAGTGAATTCAAGTTCCTTAAACCCGCTATCCCCAACGTCTCTCCCCCAGAAGGTAAAATGGAGGAAAGCCACACCTTTCTGAATGGCTTTGAGTTCATTTAGGGATTTGATTACTCTGCAGAACTTTTAGAGTGAGTGCTATTTCTTTGTAAAATATGTTCATTGTAATGTAAAATTCTTTGTTTTGGGTAACTTCATTTTACTTAAGAGTTTCCAGAAGTTTTGATGAATTTTCTGCTATCTACTTTTTAAATATTAACTGTGGAAAAACTAAGGGAGCTAGGATTTGCTTAGACTTTCTTCCAAAATGCAGCCTCAAGTAATTTATTCAAATATACAGCATTTTCCCTTCAAGCTTAATGGTACACTGGGTTCAGTCATATTCTCTGGGTGTCTAAGCTGTAGATCCTCTCACTGAAACTGTTTTTATATGTTTGATAGAGGAAAGTGCATGATGTAAATAAAAACCATGCATGGTTTCTGAGATGTTATCTTATTTAGATTTTTTAAAAAACCGTAATCAATTTTGCCAATCTTTCCAACCAAATATTTGAGTAATTTTTCTGCATTTAGGTATTTTTCTTTGTAAACACTTTGGAACTGTATATATTGCTGGAAGATGTATTAAAATGAATTTTAATCTTGTTTGGATTAAGATACATATCCAGCCCACACTTCTTGTCTGAGAACTTCCTGGGACTTCCCAAGGGAGGTAATCACTGTTGAGATGTTTATTATACTTTTCTTTACCTCTCTTGGCCATTTTTGATTAGCCTAGTAATAGACTCCTGATTAAAGTAGACATAGTCACATTCTCCAAGCCTCTAAATTTCTACTTATGATGTAGTTCATCTATTTTTTTCTTGATTGCTTGTAACTAGGAAATAAATATTAAGTATGGGCTGAGGTAGCCATGTTATACTTGTGTAAGCTGGCAGGACAGAGTGGCATGTAGAGAGGGAAGAAAGAAAGGAGGACTGGAAGGAAAATGAGAAGGAATAAGGGACTGGTGGAGGCAGAAGCCTAAGAAACAGAAGAGACTAAGAGCCATTTGATTCTAGGCATGTTAGTTCCTGATTCCAGTGTTCCTAAGTCCCTAATGTCTAATTGTCCTTCACATTTGCAGTGAAACTCCAGTTCCCTAATAATAAAACTCCTTTATTTAACGCATCTTGGGGAGAAGGCATTTGTTGAAACCAAACTCTTTTGGAATGATACATGCAATTTTGAGTATTCAATTAGACTACCATAAACTCTGGTCTTTTACTGCAGGTTTTTAATATTACCTTAATCAATGAATGGGATAAAAATGTACAAGCTTAGAGATAACTAATCTGTACTAGAGAGTTTTGTTACAAAACTTAATTTTGTAAATAATTTATAAGATCTTTCAACTTAAAGATGTTATAAAATGTTTTATGGAATATTTTGTTAACAGGTATCCCTCCTTTGTTTAAATGTGCTTCAGGATTAGTTTTAAAAAGTAACATTGAATTTGTTATTGTTTGGATATCTATACATCAAACCTTCCTTAGCATCTCTTTTAAAAATAACTAAGTTCAATGTGAACAGAATTATTTTATCATTTAATGTAAAATCTTCAGGATCTATAAATAATCCCATTTATAAATAATATGGGGTAATTCATGATTTCATTAGTAGTAATTTGATTGATTCTAGTCTATTACTAGAACTTTCATGAAAAAAATTTCAAGCTTTCTACCAAGTATATGGGCTTAAAATGTTCTTCTCAGAAGAGAAAATAATGTGAAAATTTATCTGAGAGATGACAAATGGGAATTAAAAACTAATTTTGATCCATTAATTTACTGATACAGGTACCAGCATCTACCTATTAATATTTTTTAAAGTGCATGGACATTAAGGGCACATTTTCTTGGACTTTTGATTCCATAATAAAGAGTTTGATGCATGACCAACATCTTTCTATGAGGAAAATTATCAGATTTTTATTGTTACCAGCATGTTCTCACATTTTAGATTTACATAATCAAATTTGTTTTGCTGTGTAGAGGAAAACATTATAAAATAGAATGTCAGTTTGAGTGATTTGTACCTTAATAGAATTAAACTAATATGCAAGACAGTTTTTACACTTGGCCCATGCTGTTTTCCCAGTTAGCTACATATTAGTGTACCAGATTTCATGATAGTATCTATTTAAAAGTTATTAAAATTTTGGCTAAAGTTTGATGCAACTGGGGAGACACAGATCCCCTACCACAAGATGTTTTTCCCATTGCTAAGACTCTGAAGTCATGCTAGGGTGCCAGGATCCCAAGCTATTCAGAGACATGTGAGCTGCTTGCTAAAAATGAGTTGTGATCTTCCTTATTTGATATAAGTTTTACCTGCTCTTTCAGATGAATCCATCTTATTTTCTTCTGCACTTTATTTATTGGCTTAACTTCAGCCCTTTATTTTTATGATCTTCACCATGCTATTTTTCAAGATCTCAGTGAATCTCTGCTTCAACATGTGTCTTGATTTTAGGAATAAATGTAGATATCTTCACAAATTGTTTTGTACAATGGAACAAATCAGTACAGTATGCTCACATAGGTACAGACACATTCTCCTTAGACAAAATTTACACATAAGTCATCCATAACCCCTTCAACTTTTTTAATGTTTATTTATTTTTGAACGAAAGAGAGTGTGGGGAGGAACAGAGTGATCTGGGGACAGAGGATCCTAAGTGGCCCCATGTTGACAGTGGAGAGCCCAATGTGGGGCTGGAACTCATGAACCCTGAGATCATGACCTGAGCCAAAGTCCCAACACTTCACCTATTGAGCTGCCCAGGCACTCCTAAACTTTCTTTTTTTAAAATTTTATTTCTTAAATTTTAAGTTTATTTCTTTATTTTGAGAGAGAGAGCAAGTGCAGGTTAGGGGCAGAGAGACAGAGAATCCCATGCAGGCTCCACGCTGTCAGCATGCCTTATGCAGGGCTGGATCCCACCATCCCTGAGATCATGACCTGAGCAGAAATCAAGAGTCTGATGCTTAACCCGCTGAACCACCCAGGTGCCCCACCCCTTAAACTGTCTATTGAATTTGCATAGTAAACCAATTCTAGCTGGTCTATCACTTAAGTTTATACTCCTGAAACATGTGAATGAATCTCTTCACCTACTGTAGTGGCAGTGAGTTTGTGTATATTCTTTGTTTAGGAATAGACTGATAGCAACACCGTTTTCTACTTAATTTTTCCCCAGAGCACAGATTATACAATATAATAGACAAGTCCATGAGGTCAGAGAAGGTATTTGTATTTCCAACACTTAGTACAATATTTGACGTATAACATGAAATAAGTGTTTGTTGAACAAATACAGTTGGCTTTGTTCTTGCCAACATCCTTTCCTAACGTGCTTGTCACCATTTCCACATTTATAACTTCACAGGAGAATACAAGTTATCATTTTATTTATAAACCATCCCATGTGTAATCTGTGGTATGTTTTTGTGTGTGCATGTAAATAAAATGAGTGTTATACGTTTTGTAGCATCGTCAGCAAACTAGGTTTAAGTACAACACATGGTGGCGCTGTAAGCTAAGGCTGGGAATACCAGACAGGCGGATGGTTACTGTCCCTGCAGTTATACGCAGATCTAAGAGAAGAGAATTAACCTTGCGGCAGGGATCGACTTGCAGAGCAGTTTGCCTAAAGACCCAGTAAGTACCCAGATTCTAAAGGCTTTTGGCGTTGGAGAAATGGAGGCTGAAGAGGAGCGTTTTCCTAGACTAAGGCAAGTTCTTCTTCTCTTTGTTTTGCTGGCTCACACTTGCGCGGAGCGGGAAGATTATTTTATTACAGAAGAAACAGAGAGTGGTTCTTTTGTGGCCAATCTAGCAAAGGATATAGGGCTAGGGTCAAGAGAGCTCTCTCGGCGGAGGGCTCGGATCATTTTTAACAATGACAAAAAGCATTTTCAGCTGAACCTTCAGACTGGAGATTTACAAGTAAATGAGAAACTGGATCGGGAAGAATTGTGTGGCTCCACTGAACCTTGTGTACTGCAATTTCAAGTGTTACTGGAAGAACCTTTGGAGGTATATAGGTATAAGCTTTTGGTCACTGACATAAATGACAATTCCCCTGTGTTCCCAGAGGCAGAAATGATTTTAAAAATCATGGAAAATACTCTTCCAGGGGCTGTGTTTCCCCTGAAAAATGCGCAAGATTTGGATGTAGGTGTCAATAATGTTCAAAACTACACCATTTATCCCAACTCCCATTTCCACGTGCTCACCCGCAACAGCGGTGAAGGCAGAAAATACCCGGAACTGGTTCTGGACAAAGCCCTAGATCGAGAACAGCAGCCCGAGTTTAGATTAACTCTAATGGCAGTAGATGGTGGAACTCCTCCCAAAACTGGGACTACCCTGGTCCTCATTCATGTTTTGGACATCAATGACAATGCTCCTGAGTTTGTGCAGCCACTCTATCGTGTGCAGATCCTGGAAAACAGTCCCCTGGGATCTCTTATTGTCACTGTTTCAGCTAGAGATTTAGACACAGGAATAAACGGTGAAGTAGTCTATTCATTTTTCTATGGCGATGAAGAGATTACTAGGACATTTGCACTAAATGAACTCACAGGAGAAATTAAAATAATTAGGAAATTAGATTTTGAAAAAATTAAGTCATATGAGCTGGATATTAAGGCTTCTGATGGGGCAGGTCTTTCGGGAAAATGCACTGTCATAATAGAGGTGGTGGATATAAATGACAACACCCCAGAAATGACGGTGGCTTCTCTTATAAGTTCCATCCCTGAAAATTCCCCTGAGACCACGATAGCTCTTTTCAGTATTCAAGACCCAGACTCTGGGGAAAATGGGAGGATAGTTTGTTCCATCCAGGAAGATGTTCCGTTCACTCTGAAACATTCTGTTGAAAATTTCTACAAGTTAGTAACAGAAGGAGTGCTAGACAGAGAGACAAGATCTGAGTACAACATCACCATCACCGTCACCGACTTAGGGACCCCCAGGCTGAAAACGCAGCACAACATAACCGTGACGGTCTCCGACGTCAACGACAACGCCCCCGCCTTCAGCCAAACCACCTACACCCTGCGCGTCCGCGAGAACAACAGCCCCGCCCTGCACATCGGCAGCGTGAGCGCCACGGACAGGGACTCGGGCGCCAACGCCCAGGTCACCTACTCGCTGCTGCCGCCCGCGGACCCGCAGCTGCCCCTGGCCTCCCTGGTGTCCATCAACGCGGACAACGGGCAGCTGTTCGCGCTCAGGTCCCTGGATTACGAGGCGCTGCAGGCGTTCGAGTTCGGCGTGCGCGCGGCCGACCGCGGCTCGCCCGCGCTCAGCAGCCAGGCGCGGGTGCGCGTGCTGGTGCTGGACGACAACGACAACGCGCCCTTCGTGCTGTACCCGCCGCAGAACGGCTCTGCGCCCTGCACCGAGCTGGTGCCCAGGGCGGCCGAGGCGGGCTACCTGGTGACCAAGGTGGTGGCGGTGGACGGCGACTCGGGCCAGAACGCCTGGCTGTCGTACCAGCTGCTCAAGGCCACGGAGCCCGGGCTGTTCGGCGTGTGGGCGCACAACGGCGAGGTGCGCACGGCCCGGCTGCTGAGCGAGCGCGACGCCGTCAAGCACAGGCTGGTGGTGCTGGTCAAGGACAATGGCGAGCCGCCGCGCTCGGCCAGCGTCACGCTGCACGTGCTGCTGGTGGACGGCTTCTCGCAGCCCTACCTGCCGCTCCCGGAGGTGGCGGCGGCCGAGGCGCGGGCAGACCCGCTCACCGTCTACTTGGTCGTGGCCTTGGCGTCCGTGTCGTCGCTCTTCCTGTTCTCGGTGCTGGTGTTCGTGGCGGTGCGGCTGTGCAGGCGGAGCCGGGCGGCGTCTGCGGGTCGCTGCTCGGGGCCCGAGGGCCACTTTCCGGGCCACTTGGTGGACGTCAGCGGCGCGGGGACGCTGTCCCAGAGCTACCAGTACGAGGTGTGTGAGGAGAGGATCTGGGACCAAGGAATTTAAGTTTTTGAAATCTGTTGTCTCCATTGCTCAACAGAAGTCTGTGAATGATGTGGAGGAAAACACACATTTTGTAAATTTTGGATTCAATTACGAATTTGGATGAAGGTTAGTTCTTTCTAAATATGATAGGTCTCCATTACTGCTTTGGTCCATATAGAATGTGTTTCTTGGGTGTTTTGCTGATTCCACATTCCTATTAAAGGGATTAGAAATATTCTTTAAGCATATCCTCATATTTACTCTGTTTTTTTTTATTTCTATTTTGATGGAAACAAAGAAATTTCAAATTTATTGCTTTACTGAAAAATCATGAACATGTGGTTCAGTTTATCAACTTTTCATTATCGAGCACTGTTGATTTGAAGATGACTCCAGCTCCATCCTCTATTTGGTTGTTATATGGAAGCTCTAAATTTTTGATGTTGTGGTTACTTAGGAGGTATCATTCATTAACATAATGGAGCCTATGTTTAATCTGATATTAAGCTTACCTATCTTAAATTTTTAAGTGGAAAAAAGTTCTGCAAAAAATGCATATTTTTGTTTCACGGTAGTATTAAATAGAAAGGCTACAATTTCTCCCATATTTAAGGGCTTTTCTTCTATAACAACCTTCAATATATCATATATATGAGTATTATTAAAAGATTATTAGATTATTTCAAGATACTTAAATGATAGATCCTTTTTGTCTAGCCCACCCCATCATGTTCGGTAAACTTCTCTCTTCAGTTGAAGTGACATTTATTCTACATTTCAGCTACATTTATTTCACTCATTTCCCCTTGTGACTTCAGACAATCAGACAAGATGGTAGATATCGCTAATCCAAGCTGAGCAAATCTGACTCTTTTGTTTAAAAAATGGCTTTAGAAATCAGATCTAAAATAGTTTTTCTGTTGGGCACCTGGGTGGCTCAGAGCCCCTCATCAGTCTCTGTGCTGACAGCCTGGAGCCTGGATCCTGCTTCGGATTCTGTGTCTCCTCTCTCTGACCCTCCCCCACTCATGCTCTGTCTCTGTTTCTCTCTCAAGAATAAGTAAACGCTAAAAAAATGTTTTATTTATTTATTTTTGTTTATTTATTTTTGAGACAGAGAAAGACAGAGCTTGAGCAGGGGAGGGGCAGAGAGAGAGGGAGGCACAGAAACTGAAGCAGGCTCCAGGCTCTGAGCTGTCAGCACAGAGCCCTATGCGGGGCTTGACCTCACAAGCTGTGAGATCAGGACCTGAGCTGAAGTCGGTCGCTTAACCGACTGGGCCACCCAGGCGCCCCTAAAAAAATGTTTTAAAATAGTTTTTCTGTTAAGAACTTAACAAGAATGTGATATCATGTTGGCTAAATAAATGGAAAGAAACACAGAAAGTCAATCCACTTAGGGAAAAGAAGAAAGGAGATGCCTAAAAAGCAACTTTACAGATTAATCAATCTCTCCCAAGTCTGCTTTCTCCCTTGGGTTTTTGGAAACAAATATGTGCTCTTTTAATAAATCTCCTTTTAATTATGATAGCTAAGTGGATTTTTCCCTTGTCAAAAGCATGTTTAGATATTCTTTCATGGGTTGAACTTTACTATTAATTGGAAATTTTTAACTTAGGGTTTTTATATTAATGTAATATTTGGGATCAAAAGTTTGTGGAATATTAGTAAGGGATAAGCACAAGCTTTTGTTAAAATGTATGATTTTGAGAAGAATTGGTGGCTATTTTCAAATTTTACTGTTTTTGGAATGTCTTATGAAAATTCTACGTAGGAGTTTTTGCATATAATCAGTGTCATAATAGCATTAGGGTGAAATAACATTGACAATGTGAAATGTGTTCTAAAAGAGATGTATACCTTTTTTGTAGAATCTTTATAACCTGGTTGTTATGTTCTGGTTTTTGTTTGTATTTTAGAATCTATTCCATTGCATAGTGGAAGCCAGAGTGTTTTGCCATTTGATGAAATACATTTAGATCACTCTGAATTATTGCAAATTACTATTCAAAAGAACATAGAAAATGGCTACTTGGGAATATGGGGTCTTGTTTATCCAGCTCATATAATGAACTAGGGTCCCAGAAAAAAAGGGGGTCTTCTACATTAGGAGGAGAATCCATCTATGAGAATTTTAAAATTAATTGTGATTTATTGATTGATCTATTCAACAAATATTTGTTGAGTATCCACCATGTGTCAGGGACTCTTATAGATGCTGGGGGATGTGGAAGTCAACAAAACAAAGTTCTCAAGCACAAAAATGACACAGAAAAGAAAAAACTAATTATGTATGTATATGCTATATCAGATGGTGGTCAATACTAAGGAGAAAAAGCAGGGTAAGAGTTATAGGACTTATATGCATTTTCCCATAGTTTGAAAGTTTCATAAAATCATAATTCTCTGACCTTATGTTGAAATGGCATCATAAACTGGAACTAACTGGTAGTTTTTTCTTTGATATGATTCAACCAATGGGAACCACAATTCTGTCACATACACTGCCTAGAATTTGAAAGAAAATCCAGAAGAATTAACCCTTTCCTTTTTGCTGAGGGAATTTTAAGAAATCACATAAGCATATGCTGTTATTTTTATAAGATGACATACCACTATTGTCTTCTTTCACTTCTCATCTTTCAGAGCACCTCACCCATACTACAGGTTTTAAAAAGTAAGGACCATGTTTAGGTTCTTTGCTGATCTGTTTCAGAACTTAGTACATAGATATCAATAACACTTTTTTTAATGAAGGAATGAATAATTATAATTGCATGGTTTTCTGATTACATCATTTCCAAACCATTTCCAAACTCCTAATAGCTGGCTAGGTATCATACAGAGGGAATAAATTGTAGCAGTTCTTTTCGAAGACAACGCATGGTGGCGCTGCAGGCTAAGGCGTAAAAAAAAAAAAAAAAAAAAAAAAAAAAAAAAAACCCCAGGAACTGCTACGAACTCTACCTTAGATCTATAGCCGAAGACAAAAGCCTGTAAGCAGAGTTCCGGACTGTAAGTCTTACTACTCACCATCATTTCTGGACAGGTTACCGACTAAGAGATCTATCACCGTCCCTAAGGTAGAGCTGAGCCCCGTTTCTGGAAAGCATTTATGGAATTAAAGATGGAGGTCGGAAAAGAGTGTTTTCCTAAACAAAGGCAAGTCCTGATTCTCTTTCTCATGTTGGGAGTGGCTCTGGCAGGCTGGAAATCCCGACGCTATTCCGTGATGGAGGAAACAGAGAGTGGTTCGTTTGTGGCCAATCTGGCCAAGGACCTGGGGCTGGGAGTTGGGGAGCTAGCCGCGCGGGGAGCCCGGGTGGTCTCTGAGGATAACGAACCCCGCTTGCAGCTTGATCTGCATACCGGGGAATTGATACTGCATGAGAAACTGGATCGGGAGGAGATGTGCGGCCCCACAGATCCATGTGTAATGCATTTCCAAGTGTTACTGAAAAAACCACTGGGAGTATTTCGAGCTGAACTACTGGTGAGAGACATAAATGATCATTCTCCTGAGTTTCCTGAAAGAGAAATGACTCTGAAAATCTCAGAGACTAGCCCTCCTGGAACCGCGTTTCCACTGAAAAAAGCCCAGGACTTGGACGTGGGCAACAACAACATCCAAAATTACAGTATCAGTTCCAACCCTCATTTCCATATTTCTACCCGCACCCGGGGGGATGGCAGGAAATACCCAGAGCTGGTACTAGACAAAGAGCTGGATCGCGAAAAGCAGTCCGAACTCAGCTTAACCCTCACAGCGCTGGATGGCGGCTCTCCACCCCGGTCTGGCACCGCCCAGGTTCGCATCTTCGTCTTAGACGTCAATGACAATGCCCCTGAGTTTGCACAGACACTCTACCAGGTGCAAGTTCCAGAGAACAGCCCTGTAGGTACGCTAGTAGTCAAGGTCTCTGCTAGAGATTTAGACACTGGGACAAATGGGGAAATATCATACTCCTATTTTTATAGTTCCCAAGAAATAAGCGCAACTTTTGAGCTAAACAACCTTTCAGGAGAAGTTCGCCTACTTAAAAAATTAGATTTTGAGACAATATCTTCATATGAGCTGGAAATAGATGCGACTGATGGTGGGGGGCTTTCTGGAAGATGTTCTGTCTCCATTGAGGTGGTGGATGTTAACGATAACTTCCCAGAACTAACGATTTCATCACTCACCAGCCCCATTCCTGAAAATTCTCCAGAGACAGAAGTGGCCTTGTTTAGAATTCGAGACCGAGACTCGGGGGACAACGGAAGGATGACTTGTTCCATCCAGGATGATCTTCCCTTCGTCCTGAAGCCATCAGAAGAGAATTTCTACACCCTGGTAACAAATGGGGCGTTAGACAGAGAGACAAGACCCGAGTACAACATCACCATCACCGTCACCGACTTGGGGACCCCCAGGCTGAAAACGCAGCACAACATAACCGTGACGGTCTCCGACGTCAACGACAACGCCCCCGCCTTCAGCCAAACCACCTACACCCTGCGCGTCCGCGAGAACAACAGCCCCGCCCTGCACATCGGCAGCGTGAGCGCCACGGACAGGGACTCGGGCGCCAACGCCCAGGTCACCTACTCGCTGCTGCCGCCCGCGGACCCGCAGCTGCCCCTGGCCTCCCTGGTGTCCATCAACGCGGACAACGGGCAGCTGTTCGCGCTCAGGTCCCTGGATTACGAGGCGCTGCAGGCGTTCGAGTTCGGCGTGCGCGCGGCCGACCGCGGCTCGCCCGCGCTCAGCAGCCAGGCGCGGGTGCGCGTGCTGGTGCTGGACGACAACGACAACGCGCCCTTCGTGCTGTACCCGCCGCAGAACGGCTCTGCGCCCTGCACCGAGCTGGTGCCCAGGGCGGCCGAGGCGGGCTACCTGGTGACCAAGGTGGTGGCGGTGGACGGCGACTCGGGCCAGAACGCCTGGCTGTCGTACCAGCTGCTCAAGGCCACGGAGCCCGGGCTGTTCGGCGTGTGGGCGCACAACGGCGAGGTGCGCACGGCCCGGCTGCTGAGCGAGCGCGACGCCGTCAAGCACAGGCTGGTGGTGCTGGTCAAGGACAATGGCGAGCCGCCGCGCTCGGCCAGCGTCACGCTGCACGTGCTGCTGGTGGACGGCTTCTCGCAGCCCTACCTGCCGCTCCCGGAGGTGGCGGCGGCCGAGGCGCGGGCCGACCCGCTCACCGTCTACTTGGTCGTGGCCTTGGCGTCCGTGTCGTCGCTCTTCCTGTTCTCGGTGCTGGTGTTCGTGGCGGTGCGGCTGTGCAGGCGGAGCCGGGCGGCGTCTGCGGGTCGCTGCTCGGGGCCCGAGGGCCACTTTCCGGGCCACCTGGTGGACGTCAGCGGCGCGGGGACGCTGTCCCAGAGCTACCAGTATGAGGTGTGTCTGACGGGAGACTCGGGGACCAATGAGTTCAAGTTCTTGAAGCCCTTCTTCCCCAGTATTCTAAACCAGGACCTTGGGAGGAAGTCAGAGGGAAATCCAACGTTCCAGAATAGTTTAGGTATCTGAAAGTTTCCTGTTTGCTTTTACATTAGCTTTGTCTCCTTCACCTTTCTGTTTATTTTTTAATCCAGTAGTAATTTTAATTCTACTCCCCCCCCCATTTTCCATAGTAAATTTACTTTGCTTTGTTGGCTTGGTTGTCTTATGATTATTTTTACAATTATTGTATAATCAGCAAAAGTTTTATATCAGGAAATTCACATTTCTGATTAAAATTTTCATACTCATTCCTAAAGGATAATATGAAAATTAACCTCTTAGAATAAACAATTCTCATTTTGAAAATATTTTACTGGGGGCGCCTGGGTGGCGCAGTCGGTTAAGCGTCCGACTTCAGCCAGGTCACGATCTCGCGGTCCGTGAGTTCGAGCCCCGCGTCAGGCTCTGGGCTGATGGCTCGGAGCCTGGAGCCTGTTTCCGATTCTGTGTCTCCCTCTCTCTCTGCCCCTCCCCCGTTCATGCTCTGTCTCTCTCTGTCCCAAAAATAAATAAAAAATGTTGAAAAAAAAATTTGAAAATATTTTAATGACTATATGATATTACATAAGAATGTCTGATTCCTTTTAACATACTTCATTTTTAAATTACTGGAATCCTTTTAGTTTCTATTAGTAACACAGCTACAACTTTTGTATAACCCCTTGTGAGTTTTGGGTGAAATCAGTTTGTATATACTAATGTCTAGTTTCTTCTGAGTTCTGTTTGGATTTTTCTTTTACTAATAGGCATCAATGTATATATTTTCATGCTATTTATTTTTTTAAAAATCACACTTGTAATCATTAGATTTTCACTCTGAAATATATATGTCACCTCATGAAAGTATATCTTTATTATGATTTCTTTCTCATATTAATTAATGTTGAAAAGACTTATGGGTTGTCACTTACATGTAACTTAAATTACAATCTTGTTAAGAGTCCTGGGCAGATTTGCTGATACCCAGATTGACTGTGTTGAGGACTTCCTAGATACTCTAAAGATTCTAGTATCGAGTAATACATTGCTTACAGTTGTCCCCTGGGATTGCAGAGTAATTCTCAAATGAGTTCCAGATTCTAGGCCTAGTGGAGCTTTTGATGGCACAATATGCCAGTATCTACTTGCCTTTGGATGATGACATTGTGCTTATTGTTAAGGGATTTGAAAGAAAATACATTGTATATTACTATTAGTTAGCCAAAGAAAATTTATCTCAACCTCCAAGAGCCTCTTAATTTTGGAAATGCTATAAAATAGTGTGCGTAGGCAGAATAATGGCCCCCTAAAGACTTCTGCATCCTAATTCCTGGAACCTGTGAAGATGTTATGCTATACTGTGAAGATGAATTAGGTTCAGATGGAATTAAGGTTGCTAATTAGCTAACCTTAAAATAGGGAGAATATCCCAGATGTTCTGTGTAGGAGTGATTTAATAAGTCAAAAGGCTTTAAGAACACATCTGAGTTTTCCCTGAGATGCGGAAGAAATTCTGTCTGTGGGCAGTGGCTTCAGCTTGTGCTCCAGAGTTTCAGCCAGCCCTGTAATTGCCTGCCCTACAGATAATGGACTTGCCTAGCCAGCTCTCACAATTGAGTAAGTCACTTCCTTGCAACAAATCTTTCATTTTGTATCTCCTAATGGTTCTGTTTCTGCAGTTGAACACTGAATGCCACAGGTTTTGTTACCTGGGAGTGGAATGCTGTTGTAACAAATAACTAAAATCATGAAAGTTTTTTTGGAACTGGAAGGAAGGCAGAGGCTGGAAGAATTTTGAAAAGCATGATGGAAAAAGTCTAGATTGTTTTGGACAGACTGTTAGTAGAAATATGGATGTTATCAATTCTACTATCAAAGTCTCAGGAGGAAATGACCATGGTGGAGAAAATATACGTTGCCTTACGGAATATCTAAATCCTTGTAAAGAGAATGCTGGTAGAAATATGGGTGTTAAAGTCACTGATAATGAGGGCTCAGAAAGAAATGAGGTGAAGAAGGTGATATTGGAAAGTAAAGAGAATCCTTGTTATATAGTAGCAGAAAACTAGGCTGAGTTGTGTCCTGCAGTTTTACCGAAGAAGGACTTGTAAATAATCAGCTTGGTTATTTAACTGAGGAGATTTCCAGGCAAGGAGTTGGAGGCGCAACCTCATTTCTTCTTGATGCTTATAATAAAATATGAGAGTAATGAGACAGATGGAGGGAAGAACTGTTAAGCAAAAAGGAACTAGAACTTGGTCATGTGGGAAATTCTCAGCCTATTCAAATGGCAAAAGGGGCTCAAAAAGGAAAGTCACTATTAGGAAAGCATGCTTTAGAGAGAAAGCCAAGGGTGTCACAGGACAACCTTTTGATAGTGCTTTGGAAGAATTAATAGGTAAGAGTATTCAGTCATGCAGCAGGTTCTTTAAAGAGATTAGGCATGTGTTTCATGGAAATCCCAAACATCTCAGCCGAAGTCAGTAATAGAGATGAGATTACCCAGGAAAGAACTCTGAAGCAGCCCTTTGTATAGGAGAGAGAATCCCTGTGACATACACAAGGGACTCAAAAGGTTCTTGAGAATGTTATACCGGCAGAAATATTACCAGCATAAGTTGGAAGGCACAGAGAGAATGATAGAAAAGAAACCTGTTGTACTTCACAATTATATAAGCAAGAAACGACTGAAAAAACTACTTAGCTAAAACATGTACTACCCTCTCATGCAAAAGATGACTCTTAAAACAGAGCTGGAGCCTGGAGGGTGGAGCTCCAAACCCAGGCCTTGAAAGCAAATAGAGTTTTCCTACATGCATTTCTACATTTCTTGGAACATATGACTGCTTTCATTTTCTGTTTTTTGAACTGGAATAACTATTGTTACCTATGCCCTCTTGTCATTATACAGTTTGAAGAACAGATAATTAGTTTTACTGGTCCACAGATGGAGAGGAATTATGCTCAGGATAGGTAATTAGAGTCTCAACCATACCTAATTTAGATGATGTCACTGGTGAAATTTGGAACTTTTGAGTTGATGAGATTTAGATGAAATTATGGACTGAGTTGATACTATAATGAGATGAGATCTTTGGGGACCTTGAATATATTTTTTTAATGTGGAATGAATGTGGATCTTTGGCGGGGGGCAGAGAATGGAGTGTGGTAAGAAGGATAATGGCCCCACAAAGTAATCTCTGGAACCATGAGTATCAAGTTAAGTGGCAAAGAGGAATTAAAATTGCTGGTAGAATTAAGTTGATAATCAGCTGACCTTAAACTAGATTACCCTAGACAACCCAGGTGAATCCAATGCAATCACAAGAGCCCTTAATAAGAGTCATTATCAGAGAGATGTTTTAGGAAAGACTTGGCCAGCCTTTGGTGAGTTTGAAGATGGAAGGGACCCTCCAGTGAAGGAATTCAGGGAGGCACTAGAAGCTAGATAAGGCAAAAATATATTCTCCCTTAGAGCCTACAGAAAGGGATGCAGCCCTACCTTAAATATAGCCCAGTGAGACCCATTTTAGACTTCTGTCTTCTAGAACTGTAAAATATTAAACTTGAGTTTTTAAGTCACAATTTTTTTGTAATTTGTTACAGCAACAATAGGAAACAGAAGTGACTACTAAAAAGCCATTTCTGAACCCATTTTTCTTTGCCTTCCCCTCTTCTAGGCCAAAATATTCATGTTCCCATGATCCCTTGCAGGTAGGAATATAGTATTCAGCTGTTGTTAATGATTTGAAAGTGCATTTGGGGAATTTTGCTTAAGGGAAATTTTTCTTTTTTTAAAGCTTTTTTCTTTTCCTTTTTTAAATTGAAGTATAGTTGATACACAATGTTAAATGGGTTTCAGGTGTATAATTCAGTAATTTAACAACCCCATATATTATGCTTTACTCATCACAAGTGTAGGTACCATCTTACAACACTATTACAATGCCATTGACTGTATTCCCTATGCCCTACCTTTCATCCCCGTGAATTATACATTCCATAACTGGAAGCCTGTGTCTCTCACTCTTCTTCACCTTTTGTACACATCACCACTTCCCTCCTCTCTGGCAAACACCAGTTTGTTCTTTGTGTTTGTGGGTCTGTTTTTGTTTCTGTTTTTGGTTTGTTCAGGTTTTTTTTTTTTTTTTTTTTTTTTTTTTTTTTAGATTCCACATGTAAGTGCAATCATATGGTATTTGTCTGTCTGACATGTGTCACTTTGCATAATACACTTAGGTCCATGTTGTTGAAAATGGTGAGATCTTGTTCTTCTTAAGGGCTGAATAATATTCTGTTGTGTGTGTGTATGTGTATATATATATATATATATATATATATATATATATACATACACATACACATCACATCATCTTTATCCATTCATCTGTTGATGGACTCTTAAGTTGCTTCCATACCTTGGCTGTTGTAAATAAAGCTGCATTATACATAAAGGTACATATATATTTTTGAATTAGTGTTTTTTTTTCTTTGGTTAAATAACCAATGTGTATTACTGCTTTGTATGGTATTTCTATTTTTAGTTTTTTGAGGAAACACCATACTGTTTTCCACAGTGGTTGCACCAATTTACATTCCTACCATCAGTTCAGGGGAGTTCCTTTTTCTCCACATCCTTGCCAACACTTGCTATTTCTTGTCTTTTTGATACCAGCCATTCTGACAGGTGTAGGTTGATGTCTTATTTTGTTTGATTTGCATTTCCTTCATTATTGGTGATGTCAAGCATCTTTTCATGTATGTATTGGATATCTGCATGTCTTTGAAAAAATGAGGTCCTCTGCCCATTAAATTGGATTATTTGCTTTTTGGTGTTGAGTTGTAGAAGTTCTTTACATATTTTGATTATTGGATATGTCATTTGCAGTTATCATCTCCCTTTTAGTAGGTTGCCTTTTTATTTTGCTGATGCTTTTTTTACTGTGAAAAAGCTTTCAATTTTGGTATAATTAAGGCAAATATTTCTCAGAGGGTTAGTCTGAGGTGGCATGTTCTTAGGTCTTTTGCCCATGTTCCTTTTTCATAACCAGTGTATGTACTGGTGAGTAAGCCTTGAGTTGAAGCAGCCAGTTTGCAGCCATGAGATGAATACTCAGAGATAATGTAGCTGACTTTATAGCTTCATTTAGTCATTTTCCAATTTGGCTAATACAGACATACATAAAAACTGAACTTTCAAAGGAATATTTTTGGCTAGTAGCAATGCCAAGGTTAAGTTCTAAAGAAGAGAATGAGAAGGTGAGCTGATAAGCTATACTTTAAAACCTGTGGGAGTGGTGCCCTGACAAAATGACTATGATATTTATGGAATAATCCAGAACTGGTTTCCTTCTCAGGCAGGGAAGCAGCAGGACCAAAAAGTTTACTTAGTAAAATAAATTACCGAGGCATGTGTCCTGAAAATCTTCATAAGCAGATCATCAATCTAAATATCTTGGTAAAATATGCTTGGTAGAAAGATCAGAAATTCCTAACAACCTTTTCAAAACACAGAGATGTGTGTTTTGTAACAGGCTCAGAGACCCCCATGTGTCAGTATTCACTACTCCTTTCTTACGTTACTTCACAAATATTTTATTAGTATAGAATTTAAAGCTATCTCCCAAGGATAAATACTTATGTCTTTCTTGGATTCATCTGGAATGCCTCAAAAAGAGCATTGCTTCCAAATTATCAGCAGAGTCATGAAAAATCAATAAAAATCTTTCATGACACATGACTGGTAATGCCTGGCCCAGTTTTAGAACTCCAGGGCTGCACTAAGTGTTTGTGTGTCTATGTATGCTTGTATATGTGCGTTTGGTGGGGGACGGGGGGAAGTAGCTTCAGTAGATGGTAGAGATGCCCTGCATGCACATATAACTACTAGAGTAACATTGCTTTTACATAGCTTTTCCACTTTTAAAGAGATTTTTCCTTTCATGCATAAATGCATGTAATAAACTTGGCATTGATAACATATTCTAGAAGAGATCATATTTGCAAACTAAAGGAGCTTTATTTTGTAATTTTAACAGTTCCAGCATTATTATATCTAGATGTTTGATAGCCCTCTTGTCCTTGAAGGAACAGCCCAGGAGAGGGAACTGTACAGTAGGTATGGTAATTTTTTCCCCTAATGAGTTCAGGAAACAATAAAGTTGACATCAGAATGTGACAGGGATGGGATTAGGATGAGACCACGTTTGTGCAAGTGTGTGGTTATATCCTTTCTTTGTTTACTATTCTGATATTTTGTCCATCATTGATTTTGTTCATTAAGTTTTATTTTTTTTTAGAATATTGCATTAAATAGTATCTATCTTTAGTACTACATTTTTGGGTGACATTAATTTTGTTTCTGAGACACTTGACTTAGCCTGGTCCAGGTCCTATTGGTTGTTTCCAACTTGCAAGTTCAAGTGGCCATTGCAGTACTTGTGTTATAGTCATAGCTAGAATCTGAGCACTGAAATCTGAATCAGTTGCCTCTCCATTCTGATTATGGGATAGCTGCAGCAAGGATAGAAGAATACAAATATACCCAAGGAGATCCAATGAACTGGAGTCCTACAGACTGAGAAGAGAAAAGCACACCTATGGCTGTGACTGGCCAGGCAAATTGTTTACAATTTTCTTCCAAGTGGCATGCAGCTGTGTGAAAAATATTCTGTTAGGTAGATTCGATCTGCTACTATGTTGTTGAGAATTTTGCATTTATGTTCATGAGTAATATTGACCTATCTATTTTTTTCATGTTATACTCTTACCAGGTTTAGTTTCAGGGTTATATTGGTCTCATAAAATGATTTGGCAATTGTTTCCTCCTCCTCTCTTTTATGAAAGAGTTTGTGTAAGATACTAGTTCTTCTTTATGTATCTGATAGAATTTACCACAAAAGACACATGTAGCTAACATTTTCTTCGTGGAAAGATTTTGAATTGTAAAATCAATTGCTTAAATAGATAGGCTGCAATTCTCCCTTTCTGTTTCCTCTTGTGTCAGTTGGTAACCTGTGTTTTTTAAAACAATTTATCTATTTTATCAGATGTTGAATTTATTGACATGAAGTTATTGCTAATACTCCTTTATCATCTGTTCAATATATTTAGAATCTGTAATGATGCGCCTTTTTCATTCTGGGTATTGGTAAAATACATGATCTCTCCTTTTGTCTTTATCAGTATTGGTTTATCATTATCAATTTTATTAATCTTTTTAAAAAACCAATCTTATTCTTATTTTCCTATTTCTGTTTTTTATTTCATTGACTTCCACTCTTATATTTTTATTTCTTTCTCTATACTTACTTTGGGTTTAGTTTTATTCCCCTAGTTTCTCTGAAGATTTAGATAATTGATGCTAAACTTCTTTAATATATACATATACATATATATATATATATATTAAAATATATAAATAAAACCTATACATTTCTTTCCATGCATTATTGAAGCTACGTTTCATGAATTTTTTAAATTTTAATTCTTTTGAGAGAGACAGAGACAGCACAAGCAGGGGAGGGACAGAGTGAGAAGGAAAGAGAACCCGCCAGTGCAGAGCCAGGCAGGGGGCTCGAACTTTTGAAACTGTGAGATCATGACTGGAGCCAAAACCAAGAGTCAGATGCTCGACCAACTGAGCCACCCAGGCACCCCTGCATTTCATGAATTTTGATACATTCAGTTTGAATTCATCTGTAACTTCCCTGTTGATTTCTTATTTAAACTACTGGTTAACTGGAAGTATGTTGCTTCATGTCCAAATATCCAGAAATAACATTTTTCATAGTGAAAATAATTGTTTTGGTCTGGAAACATCCTCAGTATGATTTTGATCCTTTGAAATTTATTGGGTTTTGTTGTTATCCAATATATGGGTTATCTTGGTGAGTTTCCCATGTGTACTTAAATGTGTATTTAGTATGCTATATCAATTAAACCAAGTTGCTTGATAATGTTGTTTGATTTTTCTTTATTCTTACCATTTCTCCTACATGTTTTTCTGTCAGTTATTGAGATAAAATGTTAAATTCTTAGACAAATTCACAATCATTATTTATTTCTCCCTTCTGGTGTAGCACTTTGTAAAAATTCATACATTTTGAAGCTCTGTTATTAGATATGCACAAGGATTATTTTATCTTTTTTTAAATTTGTTTTTAATTAAAAAATGTTTTAATGTTTATTTTTGAGAGAGAGAGAGACAGAGACAGAGACAGAGAGCGCACAGAGGAGGGGCAGAGGGAGAAGGAGACAGGCACAATCCAAAGCAGGCTCCAGGCACTGAGCTGTCAGCACAGAGCCCAATACAGGGCTTGAACTCATGAACCAAAAGATCATGACCTGAGCCAAAGTCAGATGCTTAACCGACTAAGCCACCCAGGTGCCCCGGATTATTTTATCTTCTTGATGAACTGACACTAGTATGAAACATCCCGTTTAGTGTCTGGTAATACTGTTAATCTGATATTACTATAATCACCCTATATTTCTTATGCTTAGAGTTCATATGATATATCTTTTCCCTCCTTTTACTTTCTCATCCTTTTTATTTGCTTTTTTAATTTTATTTATTTTTAAAATTTGGTTAAAATTTAGTTTAAAATTTCCAAATTAGTTACCATATAGTGCAACAATGATTTCAGAAGTAGATTTATCAGTGCCCCTTATCCATTTAGCCTATCCCCTCTCCCTCAACCCCTCCATAACCCTCTTTTCTCCGTATTTAAGAGTCTCTTATGTTTTGTCCCCCTCCCTGTTTTTATATTATTTTTGCTTACCTTCCCTTAGGTTCATCTGTTTTGTCTCTTAAAGTCCTCATATGAGTGAAGTCATATGATACTTGTTTTTCTCTGACTGATGTAGTTGCAGATGGCAAGATTTTATTCTTTTTGATTGCCGGGTAATACTCCCATTGTGTGTGTGTGTGTGTGTGTGTGTGTGTGTGTGTGTGTGTGTGTGTGTGTTTACCACATCTTCTTTATCCATTCATTCATCGGTGGACAGTTGGGCTCTTTCCATACTTTGGCTATTGTTGATAGTGCTGCTATAAACATTGGGGTGCATGTGTCCCTTCGAAACAGCACACCTGTATCCCTTGGATAAATACCTAGTAGTGCAATTGCTGGGCTGTAGAGTAGTTTTATTTTTAATTTTTTGAGGAACCTCCATACTGTTTTCCAGAGTGGCTGCACCAATTTCATTCCCACCAGCAGTGCAAAAAAGATCCTCTTTCTCTACATCCTCTCCAACATCTGTTGCCTGAGTTGTTAATTTCAGCCATTCTGACAGGTGTGAGGTGGTATTTCATTGTGGTTTTTATTTGTATTTCCCTTATGATGAGTGATGTTGAGCATGTTTTCATGTGTCAGTTGGCCATCTAGATGTCTTTTTTGGAGAAGTGTCTATTCATGTCTTTTGCCCATGTCTTCACTGGATTATTTGTTTTGGGGGTGTTGAGTTTGATAAGTTCTTTATAGATTTTCAATAGTAACCCTTTATCTGATAGGTCGTTTGCAAATATCTTCTCCCATTCTGTCCATTGCCTTTTAGTTTTGCTGATTGCCGTCTTAATATTTTAAATACATCATATGTAAACACAGAATTGGATCTTGCTTTTTTAAATCCAGTTTTATCATTTTTGTGTCTTAATTGTAGAGTTAGTTCCATTTATATTTAATGTAATTATTTATATTATTGTGTCTATTGGAATTTTTTAAATATTTTTTGTTTCTAATATAAGTTATTACTAAGTTGGCTAACATACAGTGTGTACTGTGTGCTCTTGGTTTTGGGGGTAGATTACCATGATTAATCGCTTACATACAAACACACAGTGCTCATCCCAACAAGGGCCCTCCTCAATGCTCATCACCCATTTTCCCCTCTCCCCCAACACTGTTTGTTCTCTGTATTTAAGAGTCTCTTACAGTTTGCCTCCCTCCCTCTATGTTTGTAACTATTTTTCCCCTACCCTACCCCCGTGGTCTTCTGTTATGTTTTTCAAGTTTCACATATGAGTGAAAACATACGGTACCTGTCTTTCTCTGACTGATTGATTTCACTTAGCATAATACCCTCCAGTTCCATCCACGTTGCTGCAAATGACAGGATTTCATTCCTTCTCTTTGCTAAGTAGTAGTCCATTGTATACGTAAACCATATCTTCTTTATTCATTCATTAGTTGATGGACATTTAGGCTTTTTCCATAATTTGGCTACTGTTGAAACCACTGCTATAAACATTGGGGTACATGTGCCCCTATGCATCAGCACTCCTGTATCCTTAGGATAAATTCCTAGTAGTGCTATTGCTGAGTCGTAGGGTAGTTGTATTTCTAATTTTTTGAGGAACCTCCACACCATTTTCCAGAGCAGCTGCATCAGTTTGCATTCCCACCAACAGTGCAAGAGGTTTCCCGTTTCTCCACATCCTCTCCAGCATCTGTTGTTTCCTGAGTTAATAATTTTAGCCACTCTGACCGGTGGGATGTAGTATCTCAGTGTGGTTTTGATTTGCATTTCCCTGATGATGAGTGATATTGAGCATCTTTTCATGTGTCTGTTGGCCGTCTGGATGTCGTCGTCTTTGGAGAAGTGTCTATGTCTTTTGCCCATTTCTTCACTGGAATATTTGTTTTTCAGGTGTTGGCTTTGGTAAGTTCTTGATAGATTTTGGATACTAACCCTTTATCTGATACGTCATTTGCAAATATCTTTTCCCATTCCGTTGATTGCCTTTTAGTTTTGTTGATTATTTCCTTCGCTGTGCAGAAGCTTTTTACCTTGATGAGGTCCCAATAGTTCACTTTTGCCTTTAATTCCCTTGCCTTTGGAGACATGTCAAGCAAGAAATTGCTGTGGCTGAGGTCAAAGAAGTTGTTGCTTGTTTTCTCTAGGGTTGTGGTGGTTTAAGATTTTATTTTTTAAGTAATCTCTACAACCAATGTTGGGCCCAAACCCACAACCCATAGATCAAGAGTTGCATGCTCTACCAACCGAGCCAGACAGGCACCCCTACTGCAGTTTTTTGTACCATCTATTTTCATTCCTTTGTTTCTTGTTTACTGGGTTTGGATTTTGTTGGTTTGTTTGTTTTGCTTAATTGTGTATTTTTTTGTATTCCATCTTATATCCTAAATTAACTTTTTACCTGTAACGTTTTTGGGGTATCTCAGGATATGAATACACAGCCTTTCCTTAACACAGTTGACCTTAAGTTTTTATTATTTCACTTCACCAATAATGTGAAAAACTTTCTATTAGGTGATCCTCATCTTTTTTTGTCATGGCAGAGAAGATCAGTACAAGACATAGGAGAGATAATTAAGAATTCATATGGTAAATAAAAAAAAAAAGAAAAAAAGGGGCGCCTGGGTGGCTCAGTAGGTTAAGCGTCCGACTTCAGCTCAGGTCGGATCTCGCGGTCTGTGAGTTCAAGCCCCGCATCAGGCTCGGTGCTGACAGCTCAGAGCCTGGAGCCTGTTTCAGATTCTGTGTCTCCCTCTCTCTCTGACCCTCCCCTCTTCATGCTCTCTCTCTGTCTCAAAAATAAATAAAAATGTTAAAAAAAATTAAAAAAAAAAGAATTCATATGGTAAACAAACTCTGAATATAATCAAATTGGGAAATATTTGAAAAAGATTTTAATATGCAATGTGTAGAAGATACTCCATACTAGAGAGAAATCTAATAAAAATAATCAGTGTGAGAAAGCCTTCAGCCAGATTCCAACTTTAAGTGTGCACAAAAAGAACTCATACTGAAGATAAATGCTATGAATTCAGTGGATGTGAGAAAGCATTAACTAATCATTCATTGTTAAAACACACATGGGATCACACACTGGCACAAACTCTATCAGTTTAATGAATATAGAGAGCCTGTCAGCTATTCTTTGTAGTGTAGGGCTCATGATGTGAAAATTCTTCTTGGAAAAGAATACACAAAATGTAGGAAAACCATTATTCATTCTTCATCCATTGTTGTACATGTAAAACTCATGGTGGAAATAAGCTTTATTTCATATAATGTGAAAAAGTCTTCCATTTTTTTCATCTCTTAGAAGAATGCTTTCTCAATGAAGACAAATACTATGAATGTGAAAAATGTGGGAAAATATTCAGTTGTCCTTCAACCTAGAGGCACATGTGAGAACTCATATTGAAGATATGACTTTGACTATAGAAGATTATGAGTAAATCTTTATTTCTTCCACATTCCTTACTGTACATGTAAGATTGACATTGAGGGGAATCCTTATGAATGTAAGGAATATAGGAAAACCTTCACTTACTCCTCAAAGCTTACTCAACAGGTGAGAAAACCTATCAAAAAGGAACTCTATACATGGAAGAAATGTGGGGAAAGACTAGTTTTCCCTCTCCTTTTAATAACCATGAGCACTGGAGAGATGCCTTATAATTGTATATGATTTACTGTATATATGATATTACACATTGGAAGAGAAACACTGTGAATATATGAAATGTAGTATCTACTGCCTTTGCATCTGTTCGGTAATGAGAACTCATACTAGAGAGAAACCATGTTAATGTTTGGAATGTGGGAAAGTCTTACCTTGTATCCAATTCCTTCAAAGCCTTGTGAAAATTCACATTGGAGAGAGAGCATATAAGTGTAAGAAATATGGAAAAGTATATTTCCGAACACTTCAGTACATATTTGAGAACATATACACAGAAGAGGAACTATATAAATGTAAAGAATGTGGAAAAGCTTTGAAGTTTTTCTCATTGCTTAGTGAGCTAGTGAGAACTCATACTGTGATACAAGACTGTAAAAAATGTGGAAAATTCTTTAGTTTACCTTCATGCTTCAAAGGCATGTGAAAAGTCACGTTGGAGAGAAATGCAATGAATGTCGTCAATTTTGGAAAACCTTCCAATGACTCTCATCTTTTATTATGTGTAAGGAAATTCATACTGGAGGAGAAATCTTTAAAATGTTGTAAATATGGAATTTCTTTAACAGTGTCTCGTCTTTGAAGTGACTCATAAGCTCATAATTTCTCATATTTTTTAGCTCATAATTCCTACTTTTTATTTTCTAATATAAACCTTTATGGTATGAAAATTGTTGTTCCCAATACCCTTGTAGCTATATCATACAACTTCTGATATGTTATTTGCATTATGATTCACTAAAATGTATTATATCATTTCTATTGTGAAGTCTCTTTGAACTTAAGTAAAGTATTTTCAGTATGTAAGTGTATTTGAAATTATTTTTGTTATTGTTTCTAATTAATTACCACTATATGCAATGCATGTGGTCATTGTGCTATTGACTTTGGTACTTGTTGGGACAAATAATTGATTCTTACTGTTGAGAGATCTACAGCATTTTTGTAGCTAATGTAGTACATAACTAATTGTTTTGGTCAATGGGTAGTTGATATAAGTAAAAACTGCCAAGTTATCAAAAAGGATGGTTTCATTAGACTTGGTAATTTCACCTTCTGTGTTTTGCTCTTCCAAGTTGGACACAACACTTCAAGTTGGGGAGCCCTTTCAACCATGAGAATGAAAGCTAAGGATAATGATTGTGCTGGATTGTGTTATATGAGGCTTAGAACCACATTTTCCAGAATCCTATATGGTTTTAGGTTAAAAGTGGACAAGAGGAACATGCATGATATTTGGAATGCAAAATGAAGAAGCTATTAATCTCAAAAGGGTGTGGAAGTAGCAGATTGACAGATGCAGAACCATTCAGAAGTTTCAAACTTCAAGGTTGACTTCCTGACTATTGGCTTTGTTGAACATCAGCCCTGAGCCGATCATTAAGCACTTAACCTCAGTTCCTTCAGAGGTGGTAGATTCCACAAACATCTCCATGAGCTTATTCTTCATAGACCTACTTTGATGGATAGAAATGCACAGCTGTTTGAATTTCCATATGCACTCAAACCTGCTTACTCTTACTGCCCTTTCAGGATATCATGATTTGAAACTTTTCCAATATTCTGATTCCCTTTTCTCTACATTGTAAAAGGTGTATTTTCTGTAGTGAGCACATAGTTCAAAAATAAACATAAACAAATTAGTAACTTTGTTCCCCTTTTGTATTAAGTGGTTACACTATTCCTGTACTGACTATTTGTGGACTCTTCCAGGAGAGAAAAAAGCACCTTGCTGATTTGTGGGTCATGTTGTGAGAATTTTACATTACTCAAAACTAATAAAATCCTAAATGATAAACATAGTATGTGTTAAATTAATTGATTAATGTAACTCATCGTATTAGCAACATAAAGGAGAACATTTATGCGATCACCTCAATAAATGCATACAAAGTCTTTGAAAAATTTAAAGTGCACTTTGTGAAATTTTCAACACTGTAGAGGATGGGAACATCTTCACTGTGGTAAAGAATATCTACAAAAATCCTACAACTAACATCATACTTAATGGTGAAATAATGAGTACTTCCCCATTATATTAGAGACAAGGCCAGTAAGTTCTCACTGCTTCTGTTCAACATTATAATGGAGGGTCTAGTCAATTTAAAAATACAGGAAAAATAGGGGCGCCTGGGTGGCTCAGTCGGTTAAGCGTCCGACTTCAGCTCAGGTCACGATCTCGCGGTCCGTGAGTTCAAGCCCCGCGTTGGGCTCTGGGCTGATGGCTCAGAGCCTGGAGCCTGCTTCAGATTCTGTGTCTCCCTCTCTCTCTGCCCCTCCCCTGTTCATGCTCTGTCTCTGTGTTAAAAATAAATGAACATTAAAAAAATTTAAAAAAATACAGGAAAAATAAATAAAAGACTGAGGTGCCTGGATGGTTCAGTCAGTTAAGCATCTGATTCTTGATTTCAACTCAGGTCATGATCTCCTGGTTGTGAGCTTAAGCCCGGGAGCTTGCTCTGCGCTGACAGGATTCTCTTTCTCCCTTTCTCTATGCCCCACCCCCACCTCAAAATACACATTTTTAAAAAATACATAAAAGACACAGATACTTAAAATATTAGTGTTTATTTACAGATGAAATAATTGTTAAACTACAGGGACTAATGAGTAGTAGGCTGAGCAAGGGTGAGGATATAAGGTTGATTTCTATACTATAGAAAATCAGTTATATTTCTTTTTAAAAATTTTTTTTTAACGTTTATTTATTTTTGAGACAGAGACAGAGCATGAACGGGGGAGGGTCAGAGAAAGGGGGACACAGAATCTGAAACAGGCTCCAGGCTCTGAGCTGTCAGCACAGAGCCCGATGCAGGGCTCAAACTCAAGGACCGCGAGATCATGGCCTGAGCCGAAGTCGGCCTCTTAACAGACTGAGCCACCCAGGTGCCCCAGAAAATCAGTTACATTTCTATATAACTGCAACAAATGGAAAATAAAAGTTAAAAACTACCATTTGCTATAACATTAGAAAATAAATAGGAATAGATTTAACCAAAGATGTGCAAAGTTTCGACACTGAAAATTATAAAATATTGCAAAGAAGAGTTGAGAAGATTTAAATAAATGGAGAAATATGCCATGTTCACTGGTTGGAGGACTCAGAATTGTTAAGATGTCCATTACTACAAAATTGACCTCTATAGAGATGCAATCCCAATCAAAATCGAACCAGACTGTTTGGTAGAAATTGGCAATTGGCAAGCAAACATACGTATTTGTAAGACATCGTGTATAGACATATATATTGTAAGACATCTTGTATAGACATATATATTAGCAAAAGGATCAGTGAACAAACTAAAAATTGAACTTAATGTACTACTAATTATTTGAAGAGAAAATGAACATTTTTTTTTCGGTATCCTTATATACTCATGGATTTATGGACTTAATTTGTTCTAATCAAGTATACATCATTGGTTCTTTTTTACTAATTAATCACAACTTGGCCAGCCGGAAACTCCTTAAACTGGCCTCTCTGGGTTTTGACCCAACCCATTATTTTGAAAGCATCCTTCTTGCTTTCTGGTAATAGCAAGAGGTCACAAAATTATTCTTTTTTTTATTGGTGATCCAGTATGTATTACACTATCCTTACAAAGAGCTCTGCTTCCTTTTCATTGAATAAAGGTGTTAGAGGACAAAATCTTGCACGTCTGAAAAGTTGGAAGATTGAGTATAAGGAGCTCTGGGTTAGAAGCATGTTGATGGACATGTGAGAGTGATCATAAAGTGTGAAAACCTCTATGTGCTAAGTTAATGGCCACCAGAGGGCATCCCACCAAGAAGAGTCACTAAACATTGAAATAGACAAAATTATATATCCATTGAACTTTAAAAATTAAAAAAAAAATTGTAATGTTTATTTTTAGAGAGAGACAGACAGAGCATGAGTTGGGGAGGGGCAGAGACAGAGGGGGAGATAGAGAATCCAAAGCAGGCTCCAGGTTCTGAGCTGTCAGCACCGGGCCTGACGTGGCTCTTGAACCCACAAACCGGGAGATCATGACCTGAACCAAAATGAGACACTCAACTGACTGAGCCACCCAGGCACCCCATATACCCTCTGAACTTTAGAAAGCTTTTTTCATCAGCCAGAATACCACTGGCACGATGAGCACATGAACAAAGAGGACACATTGGCAACGATGCAAGTGTCTGTGCCTCACTTACCAAGGCTGATCTAGCTGCTTCCATACACAGCCAAATGTCTAACCTTCCAGCAGTTGAGACCAACACTAAACCCTTTATATGGCAGGAATGGCCTCAGTTACCATTGCTCCTAACAAACAATTTAGGGAATTTGTGCTTCCCTTTTCTGAACTCTGGGCTCTGCATGGTTAGAAGCCCTTGTCCCTAAAGGGAAAATTTTCCACCAGGAAACAAAGCAAGATTCCCAATATAATGTAAGCTGAAGCAGTAGCCTCAATCTTTTGGATTCTATGTGACCAGGGTCCAGCAGACAAGAAGAGAAGTGACCAACTTGACTCTTATCATCAGGAGGAAATAGGGCTGCTATTACATACTGGGGGGCAAGGAAAAATATGTTTGGCACCCCATGGACCCACTTAGATGCCTCCTAGTACACCTTTGGCCATTTACTTTGGTAATTGGACATATGCAACAATCCCAGATTGAGAAGGGCATGGTGACCATGGCTCAGATCTCTCAGGGATGAACATCTGGATTACACCACCAGGTAAGTTGGTGAGATCAGCAGGGATGCTAGTGGAGGGTTGGAAGAAACCTAAAGTGGACAGTAGAGAAGTGAGGAAATGATTGTCAGTTTTAACCCTGAAACCAGGTTCAGTAGCAGGGGCTGTAGGTCATCCCATTAAACTTTCTCTTTAAGTTTCCCTCCAGGAAGAGGACCATCAGAACCATGAAAGAGCTGTCTTCTGAATATATGTATGAAGAGGATCTGACTGGCACAGCAGGTGGACTGTAAAGACATGGAGATGCACCACTAAGATTCCCCTTCAGAGAAGGACTTGTGTCTGGGAGTGGCAGGAGCGCTATCAGTGGGCATCCTTCAGCTGTCACACCCATCCCAGGGTAAGCCACATCAAGCCACTGATCAAGGTGGAAATATGAAGACCTGGTTATTTCAGACTAACACAAAACACCTCTAATGGGCCATTTTAGCTCCAGAACTCCCTACTTCACTGTCTGCTGAATCCTGCCTCCATCACCTCAATTCCACAGGTATAAATCCCAAAGAACTCTCAGCAGACACCCTACACTCAAACTCTATCTCAATGTCAGCTTCCTAGAGATCCCAACTTAGTAACACAGCTTCTGGTTTGTTACTAGACTGTGGTAGAGACTGAACCCCTGACTACTAGATATTACCGGATTCATCAAACCATAAAATTGGTTTCCTGTGTATCAGCATTCCATCTTCAAGTGGAATAATACAAGATCATACATGACAAGTTCTAGAGAATGTAAATGTTTCATATGTTTCATTAGTGGATAGTTCAGACTGGCAATGCACCTATTGCTCCTGCATTACCCCCTCTCTTTCACCCTCCATCTCTGGTCTCAGTGGGAGTGCCCTGTGATCAAATTACTGAAGATGGGAAATTTGAGCCTAACCTAGGAATATTTCCACACAGAAATCTGGCAGAAGCCAGAATAAGACCTCTAGAGAATTGCATCCTGTAGGACTGGCCCAGAAAGGGAGTGAACTCCCCCTCATGGGAGAGAACTTCAACTGATAGAACGGATTGTTCACTTTTCCTGGAAAGAAAGATGGCTAGAGTTATAGAATTTTTAATAGTTTATTTTTATTTATTTTGAGAGAGAGATAGCAAATGTGTGAGGGGCACAGAGAAATTGTTCACTTTTCCTGGAAAGAAAGATGGCTAGAGTTATAGAATTTTTAATAGTTTATTTTTATTTATTTTGAGAGAGAGATAGCAAATGTGTGAGGGGCACAGAGAGAGGGAGACAGAATCACAAGCAGTCTTCACACACTGTCAGTGCAGAGCCTGATGTGGGGCTCAAACTGACAAACTGTGAGATCATGACCTGTGCCAAAGTTAAGAGTTGGATGCCTAATGGAATGAGCCACCCAGGTGCCCCTAGAGGTATAGATTTGCATTTGTATTAGTTTTCTAGGGCTGCCATACCAAAGTACCACAAACTGGATGGCTTAAATAATGGACATTTTATCATCTTGTGGTTTTGGAAGCTGGAGGTCTGAAATTAAAATGTTAGCAAGGTTGGTTCCTTGTGAAGCCTCAGGGGGAAGAATCTGTTTTGGGTCCCTTTCCTGGACTTGTAGGTGGAATTCTTCTCCCTTTGTATCTTTACACAGTCTTCACTCCATTTGTGTCTGTGTCCAAAGTTCCCCTTTTTATAAGGGCATCAGCCATATTGGATTGGAGTCCATCCTAATGACCGCATTTTAACTTTGTTGCCTTTGTATTTTGAGGTACCAGGGGTTAGAACGTCTCAGGAAAGACATAATTCAACTCATAACGTCATTTATTCATGAGCAGTGGCTGATGATTTGGCCTATACGTCATGGAGTAGAAAGATTAGAAGGTTGATAACAAGAAAGTCTGTATATAATCTCTTGCTCTGAGCTTCTTTCAAGGTGTTCGTGTAGTACTGTATTTCCTTCATTACATAACCCATTTATCCATTCCTTTAGTCGTAGATATTATTGTTTGTTCTCTGCATTTATTTTCAAAATTTTCCATGCTTGGAAGGGACATTAAATTTGGCCACTGTGCTGGTCTAGATTGCAGGCAGCAATACTAGTCTAGCAACACTTCCCTTTGAGTCCACTCCTATTCACATAGAATAAGGTTGCAGAGCTGCAGAATGAGGGGGCTATATATACCACCAGCAATATAGCTGCATTCACTGTTAACCGCAATTTTTCCAGGCGGGGTGAAGGTACATCCTGGCTGAGCAGGCCCTTAGGAATTCTAACATAAAGGTTAAAAACATAATTACAGTTTCTTGCTTAGGAATTATCCCTGATTCCAGACCTTGTAGTTGCAGACCTGGTCCTATGACTACTGTATCAAGCAGGGAAAAAATAGTTGAGGTGATACGGGGACAAAAGTATGGCAGCACCTCCCCTACTCCCTCTTCCCCAGAGCCATCAGAAAAACAAGAGAAATCTAGCCAGTAGGGACAGTCCTTTAGACACACCTGTGAAGGCATGTAAGCCAGATCTTCCTGCTTTTATCTGCCCCTATTTTAGACAACCAATTTTTTTCTTTGGTTTGAAGAAATGATGGTCAGTTGTCTAAATTGGTGCAGTATTTTCTGTTCTGGTTCTTTCATAACACTCTGAGCATTTGCATCTACCACCAGGTAAGCCAAGCCTAGTCCATTGTCCATATCTATTCCTGTCAGCACCCATTTGTAGCCCCCTGGAGCTACCAGTATCAGCTTGACTTGCCAGTTATGTTCAAGGATTTCCCACCAGGGAATCTGCCATATAGCCACCTGTAGTCTCTGTGTCTTTTGTGGACAGTCAGAACAGTCTTTACTGGCATTTTGTGTCTCAGTGGGTGCAAGAGGAATATGTCTAGATTCATCCCTTCTCTACATTGCCCTAATATCCACTTATTTCATGGACTCAGGTGACCACCTTATCAGGGTATTAGCCTTTCAAACAGGATATTTGTCCATTCACCTTGGAACTGTCATCCATAAACCAAGCAACTTTTTGTTGGTTAGTCGAGTGCTCTTTATAGAGCACTGCCGTGTGATAGTAGAATGCAGAAAGTCCTTATGAAATTCCAGAGTCAGTCCTAGGGGAAAAGAGGCTCCTACTTGTAAATATCTCCTGTACTCCCCAGGCAGCATGATCCTAAGTAAATCACTTCCATTTTATTATAGAACTTGTCTGGGCATTGAGGTCTTCATTAGAGTGTTTTTCAATATCACTCTAGACGTTATGGGTATTTCAGGTTTCAAGAACCTCCTATGTCCTGCAGTAATCAGGATAGCTTTGGTTAACATCTGATAGCAAGGTAGCAAATACCTGTCAAATGGAAATTCTCTTGTCCAAAGTCACCATAGTCATTACTGGGAAGCACTCACAGGCTTTTGTCTTAAGTCCCAGACGAGGTTCCTACCACATAGGGCTATCGACAGAGAGAATTTGTCCCTACTAGTACTCTAGCTTCCATTCCACACTGTGTGGCTCAGGCAATCTTACTAGTTCTCATTTAGCATGTCCAATTAGCCTTACTTGAAGAGAGCTGATTTACATGTCTTCTGTTTTATAATACTAAGTAGGAGAAATGTTCCCCAGTCAGATACAATGTCTGTAGCCCAAGTACAATCAGGTAAAAAAGACACAACCTCTTCATGTATAGCTTGTTCAAAGATACCAATTCTACAAAATTTTACCATAATTCTATCAACTCATATGTTCCTCACTGTAGCCTCTATTGGGATATTAGCCACAGGTTTTGATTTTACTATACTAGGTAGAGGAAGAGTTCCTCAGCCGTATAGAACATCCATTCCCATATAAAATATTCAGTAAAGTTGACACAACCTCTTTTTTAAAAAAAAATTTTTAACGTTTATTTTTGACAGAGAGAGAGAGAGAGACAGAGAGACAGAGAGCGAGCAGGGAAGGGGAAGAGAGAGAGAGGGAGACACAGAATTCGAAGCAGGCTCTAGGCTCTCAGCTGTCAGCCCAGAGCCCAATGTGGGGCTCAAACTCACAAGCCATGAAATCATGACCTGAGCTGAAGTCGGACACTTAGCTGACTGAGTCACCCAGGTGCCCCAACACAACATCTTTACATAATACTTGCTTAAACATTCTGTCTTTCATAATCCGACCAACCATTAAGGTTTTAGGTAATCTCAACCTAATTGTAGCCCAAATCATGGCTTCACCAGTGGGCTTTGGTACCACATTATGTGGGACTTCCATATCAAGGAGTCCTGGAAACTTCTCTTCTTCACCCCCTGACCATTTTAACCACTCTTGTGCAAAAGGCTTTGGGTCCCCTGTGAGAGGCCAAGTCATGGGATGCTGGCTCTTTTGTCAGTCTTTATCTTGATTAATCTGCCTAAGCAATGTCCCCAAGGGATTTCTGGTTAAGTTTCTCATTGTAATCTCTACCTTCTGACTTTTTACATGTCTTCAAACAGGAGTAAAGAGAGTTAGACTTGTTTGGGGGTCCTTTAATGTTGGGAGGCCAACGAGGAAGTCCCTTTGGCCTGCCCAACCTTAGGTAGTGCTGTATTAAAACCTTTGTTTAATGCAATCAGTGTCCATTTTACTTACCCCATTTTTAAGTAGTCATCTAAAGATTTCCACCCTGCTAGGACAAGTCCTATGGCTCCCTCCTTTTTGTTTCCTCTTTATTTTGTTCCTATAAACATTCATTCTATTCATCTATTCCTTAATAACCATTTAAAAATTTCCACCTTTTTTGGGAAGAGTACTTTGTCTCTCCCCTGGCCTCTCCCCAATCTCTTGTTAATTAATTTAATGTTTTTTTGTTTTTTTTTTTTAAATTTTTTTAACATTTATTTATTTTTGAGACAGAGAGAGACAGAGCATGAACAGGGGAGGGGCAGAGAGAGAGGGAGACACAGAATCTGAAACAGGCTCCAGGCTCTGAGCTGTCAGCACAGAGCCCGACGCGGGGCTCAAACTCACGGACCGTGAGATCATGACCTGAGCCGAAGTCGGACGCTTAACCGACCAAGCCACCCAGGCACCCCTAATTTAATGTTTTTATTAGCATGTAGAAGACTCTTAGGGAGAAGCTGAGACAGAAAATTCAATTAGGCATCCCAAACTGTTTTTTGGTTTTGCAACAATAAGGTAATATGGGATGCCCATGTGAAAGGGCCTGCCCTAAATACAGCATTTACAATGATCTAGGTGATGGGCATATTCAGTGGGCGAGTATCGCCGTCATCATAAAGCCAATCCCACACAGTTTGCATGTGAAGTGTATAAGTAGCTTCATCTGGGCTGTTCCACTTGGCATTTCTAGAGGGAGATGGACAGTTCCTCTTCTCAGGGTAAACAGACCTTACAGTGGCCCCGTGTCAGGCTCTGTGCTGACAGAGCCTGGAGCCTGCTTCAGATTCTGTGTTTCCCCCTCTGTCTACCCCTCCCCTGCTCACGCTCTGTGTCTCTCTGTCTCTCAATAATAAATAAATGTTAAAAAAATTGTTTACAAAGATACTGGCCCTGGAATAAAAGATTAATAAATTTGTATTAAAATCAAGGACTTGGACTCACCAATAGACATCTTAAAGATGTAAAAAGGACAAGTCCTGAGAATGTAATGTACAGCATGGTGACTATAGTTGATACTACTGTATTGTACATTTAAAAGTTTCTAAGAGACCAGATCTTAACATTTTTCATCTCAAGAAAAATATAACTATGTATGGTGGTTGGATGATAACTAGACTTATTGTGGGGATCATTTCATTTCATTCCATAATACATACAAATATTGAATCATTATGTTGTACCTCTGAAACTAACATGTTACATGTCAACTAAACCTCAATAAAAATAGAAGATACGATAAGGTACAAGCCAGGCATTATCTACTAAATTGCATAATTACTCCTAAATAAATGCCTGAGAGTTCTATAATTTCTATTCCCAGTTATATATCCAAGAGAAACTCTTGCACATTTACATCAAGAGGTATATATGAGAGGGGCGCCTGGGTGGCTCAGTCAGATGAGTGTCTGACTTTGGCTCAGGTCATGATCTCGTGGTTTGGGGGTTTGAGCCCCGCATCGGGCTCTGTGGCTGACAGCTCAGAGCTTGGAGCCTGCTTCCAATTCTGTGTTTCCTTCTCTCTCTGCCCCTCTCCCACTTGTGCTCTGTCTCTCTCTATCAAAAATAAATAAACGTAAAAAATTTTTTTAAATAAAAAAAAGAGCTATAAGAATATTTATATTAGCTGTGTGCACAAGAGAAAATATCAGGAAACAATCCATATGCCCACCAACTAATGAGTAAATGATGGTAGACTCACAAAATGGAATGTTTTACAGTAGCCAAAATAAATGGATTACAGTAACACAACATTATTGGATTTTAAGAATAAATATTAAGTGGAAAAATAAGTAGCAAAGTATTACATACAGTATTTTTACCTTTACTATAAAGTTTAAAACAACTAAATGAAAAATCTATACAGGGGAGTAATATATAATACACTAAAAGCATATTCAAAAGAGCAAAGAATGATGTACATAGAATTCGGGATGATGATTATCTTCATTTGGTGAAGGTGGGGACAGGTATGAGGGACCATGTATATGGTTAGATGTAGATTATTACCAAGTCCCTAGCATTTGGGGGAGGTGCTATGTTTATAAATTCCCATTACTATTTAGATTTATAACTAGACAGAGAAATAGATAGATGATATTGGATGTATAAATAGATAAATAATGTAGGTCATATATGGACTAATGATGACAGTTTATTATAATCCAATTCTGTGAACTTGAGTTCTAACTAGATTTAAAAAAAATACTGCATATGTGATAGAACATAAGCACATGGAATTAACAATGAAGTATTCTTGCTAAAATATTTAACTTCAACCAAGCCTTCCCTCAAGGACACAAAGCCCAGAAACCCAGGGGCCTTCCTGTATTACAGAAGACAGGAATAGCACCATGGTAGTCTCCACATTAAGAGCTGAAGACTAACTCTGCTGTGCAGCTTCTTGATGACCCACTGGGCACCTGAGTCTGAGAATATTCTTATGTCTGGTTTCAAGGACACAAGGAAGCTTTTTTGTGGGCAACATCTCCAAGAACTAGATTGGGAACCCAGAGTGCTGCCTAGAGAAGAGTAAGCCATTTCTCCAAAGGCAGAAAGAAGCCTTTCCTCTGAATGCGCCAAAGAGCCATTTGTCTTTTAACAGAAAAGAAGGTACACGGAAGGTTGCCCTAGTTAAGGCCTGCCAAGAGTCCAGGTGGCTGATGAGAACCTAATGAAACGACTTTAGGCTGCAGTAGAACTACTCATTATAAAGACAACCATCTGGGGTGCCTGGATGACTTGGTTGAGCACCCAACTCTTGATTTTGGCTCAGGTCATGATCTTACAGTTTGTGGATTTGAGCCCCACATCAGGCTACATGCTGGCAGTGTGAAGTCTGCTTGAGATTCTCCCTCTGGTCCTCCCCCACTTGTGCTGTCTCTCAAAATAAATAAATAAACTTAAAAAAAAAAAAGACAACAATCTGGCTTCCCCTTGGCAGACATAATACCTTTTCTGGGGAAATCCTCCCACCCCCTGAATGTGCAGGATTGTTAACAGACATCTATTTCTATAAAACTGTTTACCCACTGTGGAGTTTTTCACCTCAAGATACAGATTCAAAGCCAGTAATACCAAATGTTTTGTACTGTTTTCAAAAAAGCCATTAAGCCTGATGCAGTGAACCAGTCATCAGTTGACCACCATCAACCTGAAAAAGGTCAGGACACAGGAAGATGCTAATCTACCTCTTAAACAACATTGACAAAGAGTAATCGTTGGCATCAGGAGGGAGCTGAGAACACTGTGGATGGTGCAGCACATGAAGCAGGCCACACTTCCGGGCCATTCCACATGAATCTGGACAGACCAGAGAGACTAGAGAGTTACAGGCTTTCAATGGTGCTCAAGTTGGAAATGCAGACTCCAGATAGAGGGTACTTTCTGAATTTGAGCAAAAATCTCCTGTGAGTATTTTATGTACACAACTACTTCCTAGAAGTATCATCACTTGTCTTTAGAACCCTGGGCCAAAAAAAAAGAACCTATTTTTCTTTCAAATTCAGCAACTTGGAGATATTTTCTTGTTTGAACAAGAAAATTGTTCAAAAAATTTTTCTTGTTCAAACAAAATATCAGCTTTGATGCTCCATTGCCAGATATGGTCCTTCTGAGGTATCACATATACTGAACAATTGCTACAGCTTGGTATCCCATGAAAGCTAGACAAAGAATGAATTTCTAGCTACAACATCACTGTAGCATTGCAAGATGCAGACCATCTGGCTCTGACAGTATACCAAAAGGTATAATAAATATCAGAAAAGATTTTTCAAAGATGAGGATTAAATTACGTTATGTCAAAGTGAAGTTTAAAATAAGACTAGGCATCAGAACAACGGATTTGACAATTTACATCTTAGAGATAAATAACCGTCTCACTACACACACAAATAAATGGTAACTGTGAGGTGATGGATGTGTTAACAAACCTAATTGTGGTAATCATTTCACAAGATATACATATGTCAAATCATCACATTGTAAACCTTAACTTACACAATGTTATCTGTCAATTAAATCTCAATAAAACTATGGAGAAAAAGAAATACCATGCACCAATTTAAGGAATACAAAAAACCCAACAATACAAAAACAAAACACAACTAAGGGAAAGAGGCAGCTCCTCAAATTCAGAGATCCCATCACTCATTTTACACACACATACAATTTGGATTCTACCTTTTTTAATGTTTATTTATTTTTGAGAGAGAAAGAGAGCATGAGCAAGGGAGGGACAGAGAGGGGGACAGAGGATTTGAAGTGGGCTCTGCGCTGACAGCAGACAGCCTGATACAGGGCTCCAACTCAAGAATTGAGAGATCACGACCTGAGCTGAAGTCAGATGCTTAACCCACTGAGCTACACAGGAACCCCTAGATTCTACTTTTTCATATAAAATTTTATTCTAAGGGCGCCTGGGTGGCTCAGTCAGTTAAGCATCCAACTTTAGCTCAGGTCATGATCTCATGGCTCATGGGCTCGAGCCCCGCATTGGGCTCTGTGCTGGCAGTTCAGAACCTGCAGCCTGCTTTGGATTCTGTGCCTCCCTCTCTCTCTGCCCCTCCCCTGCTCACGTTCTCTCTCTCTCTCTCTCTCAAATAAACACTAAAAAAATTTTTTTTTAAATTTTATTCTAGAATATCATTCTTCTAACTGTAAAACAAACATCTAAACCATCAGATCCTTGAGGATAGAAACCAAATACATTAATGTCTGAATACCCAGAGGTAAATATGGTACATTATAAATGATGTGAATTAAATATTTTTAATTAGGTAAATAATTTAATAATATAAAACTCCAAATTTCTCTAAACACATTATCTCAAGTTACCTTATCTTTGTCTGGAGTACAGATCTAAAATTATACAAATTGTACCCAAATATCAAATCATAAGTTAAGCAAATTGAGTGGAAAAAAATTCTCCTGACTTAGAATTTGATCTTCCTTAGCTGCCTCAAACTATTTTTTTTAAATTTACTTATTTTGGGGCGCCTGGGTGGCTCAGTCAGTTAAGCGACCAACTTCAGCTCAGGTCATGATCTCATGGTTTGTGAGTTCGAGCCCCGTGTCTGGCTCTGTGCTGACAGCTGGGAGCCTGGAGCCTGCTTCGGATTCTGTGTCTCCAACTCTCACTGCCCCTCCCTCACTTGTGCTCTCTCTCTGTCTATCAAAAATAAATAAAATGTAAAAAATAAGTTTATTTATTTTGAGGGTTGGGACAGAAAGGGAGATAGAGAATCCCAAGAAGGCTCTGCACTGTCAGCACAGAGCTCAACATGGGGCTTGAACTCAGGCACTGTAAGATCATGACCTATTTCTTTTGAAAACTATTTCTTTTGAAGATATTGTTAAACCTTTGATAGACAACACGTAGAAAGGTATGCCAACAACAGGAGTGAGACAAGCTCACAAGTGCTGGGCAGGGGGCCTGTGGACTCTGAAGACATTCACTTCCTGCTGGAAGCCCGTTCTGCTCTCTCTTCTTCCTTAATCCAGGTCTGTTTGGATGAAGTTCCACTAAGCTACTGACCATTTAAGTATGAAATGTAGAACATAAATGTGGGAATGCAAGCTTGTCCAGCCATTCTGGAAAACAGCATGGAGGTTCCTCAAAAAACTAAAAACAGAACTACCCTAATGACCCAGGAATTTCACTACTAGGCATTTATCCACGGGATACAGGTGTGCTGTTTTGAAGGGAGACATGCACCCCCATGTTTATAGCAGCACTATCAACAATAGCCAAAGTAGGAAAAGAGCCCAAACGTCCATCGATGGATGAATGGATAAAGAAGATGTGGTATATATATGCAATGGAGTATTACTCGGCCATCAAAAGGAATGAAATCTTGCCATTTGCAACTACATGGATGGAGCCGAAGGGTATTATGCTAAGTGAAATTAGTCAGAGAAAGACAAAAACCATATTACTTCACTCATATGAGGACTTTAAGAGACAAAACAGATGAACCTAAGGGAAGGGAAACAAAAATAATATAAAAACAGGGAGGGGGACAAAACAGAAGAGACTCATAAATATGGAGAACAAACTGAGGATTCCTGGAGGGGTTGTGGGAGGGGGGATGGGCTAAATGGGTAAGGGGCACTAAGGAATCTACTCCTGAAATCGTTACACTATATGCTAACTAATTTGGATGTAAATTTAAAAAATAAAAAAGAAAATTAAAAGAAAAAAGAAAAAAAAACAATTGAAGACTTGAAAGGACAGCTATTAAAGACCTATCATTATCACTATAAAAAAAAGAACATAAATGTATAAGTAACTCAAAAGTAAAGTAGAAAAATGGTTTGGGGCACCAGGATGGCTCGGTCGGTTAAGTATCCAACTTCAGTTCAGGTCATGATCTCATGATCCGTGAGTTCAAGCCCCTCGTCGGGCTCTGTACTGACAGCTCAGAGACTGGAGCCTGCTTCAGATTCTTATGTCCCTCTGTCTTTCTGCTCCTCCCCCTCTCACACTCTGTCTCTCTCAAAAATAAACATTAAAGGGGCGCCTGGGTGGCTCAGTGGGTTAAGCGTCCAACTCCAGCTCAGGTCATGATCTCACGGTCCGTGAGTTCGAGTCCCGCATCGGGCTCTGTGCTGACAGCTCAGAGCCTGGAGCCCGTTTCAGATTCTGTGTCTCCCTCTCTCTCTGCCCCTCCCCTGTTCATGTTCTGTCTCTCTCTGTCTCAAAAATAAATAAACGTTAAAAAATTTTTTTAAATAAAAAAAATACACATTAAAAATTTTTTTTAAGTAGAAAAGTGGTTTTCTTTTAAAGAAAAAGCAAATGGAAGACCAACCATTGCTCTCCAGCACACCAAACCCAACACTGAGTTTTCCCTCCCCAAACGTCTGCCGCAATCCCCATTTGTCAACATCTCATTTCTCTGACCCTCTTGTTTCTGGGACTATGCCTAGAGTTACTATAGAAGCTTCACAGATAGCAAAAAGCTAAGGGGAACTGGAGATTCCACACAAAATTTCCAATGGTGATAGATACACATGGTGTGGACTACTACTAAGACTGGTAGCTGGCTTGCTTTCAGCTTTCCAGGCTGTTTAAAAACAGTTTTTATTGACAGAAATTCTGCTTGTCTTTGAGCAGCAAGGAATAATGAGGCTTACTTTGGTTGTAACAAGAATGACCCCCTATACCGTATGGCCAAAGAACAGTTGCTCATCTACAAGTCTGTGTGGATCAGATGAAGTATGTTTTGTTTTTTTGTTTTCTGGGTTTTTCTTTTATCAGTGCTTTACACATACATATGATATAGTTTAATAAATTGCTTTTCTCATGTTTCATTGCTTTATAAAGTTACACCCCATATACAGTCATCAATAAATTTCCCTGATGGCCAATATCAAATTTAGAAGGTTCCAACATTGTAAAAGAATGACAAGGAGTTATAGATCCTGAGGGAGATTTCAGGATGTGTCAGCCCTAGCATTATTTACTGTGGAGTGCAAGTATTAAGTTCTGTTTGGTTTTTCCTGTGAGGAGAGAACTTCATCTACTTGCTCGCCAAACAATGAGCAAAGGATCCCTTGGCTTTGGTGCTCTATGTTCCCTGGAAGGGTTTCTGACTGTTGGAGGCAGAGAGGACAATGAATGGTCCAAAGTGCTTCAATAGCCCCATTCCATTAATCCGTCCCTCAATCTAAAGCCCAGCAGAGGGGAAGCTCTTTGGGAGGGAAAAAGAGGGAAAGTTGGTACAGATGAAGGCTGCACTACTTCCCCAAGTCCTGATGCTGTAGGCTACACCTAACTAAGAGTGCCGAATATGATCCCACTTTGAAAGTGAATGCCACTATTTTAAGAATAGAGAAATTGCAGGATGCTTACTCTGAAATTGTACTCAACAATGTGGAAGCCACATCAGTATGCAAGTATGTTGTCCTCTTAAAAATCTAGGTGGGTATTTGGGGTTTCAAGCACCACACAAAAACTTTTTAAAAACTTTAATTGCCTAGTATAGAGAACATGTTAAGCAGAATGGGTTAAGCTATCATTTATGATCATCTTCATGAAACATGGTTACCTCTTTCTGCTGATATGACATTAAACATGGGACCAAACTGTTTTACTCACAACAGATAACCAACTAAACTGCATGTACATGTACAGGTTTATGCAACAGCCGTGATATAACTAGATTTAGCATTCAGAACAGGTTCACAGACCACCAGCTCACTCTGTATATCCCACCAAACACAAGAGCAGTCATCTTCTATTTTAATACAATTATGGGTAGAAATTATATGATGTAAAATAGAAGATCTTCCATAAAGTTTAGGGTAGAAGAAGGGAAGACAAAAACAAAATTCCCATGAAGTAAAAAATAATTCCACATTGGTCCAGTACTCCATGAAACCAGAGATAAACTATAGTCCTCTAAGGCATTTACTTAGATCCAGTTCACCAAGACACTTCAATATGCTTCAAACTGGCTCATCATCATCCTCCTGCTATATTCATAAGCTAAAAATAGTGATCCATTGGCAGGGAATGCTCGAATCATAGTAGCTTTCATTCCAGAATATAAGGCTGCTATTCCTTCATTTTCCACAATACTTACAAGAGTTCCCATAAATCCAGCCTGTTTTCCAGACATGGAAAGAACCTGAATTCTGGATTTGATACAATCCACTGGGTATATGACAAGCCAAAGGCAAATTCCAGCAATTCCACCACTTAGCATCAAAGGGACAGGGCCTAGTTCGTCTTTTGATCTCCCTGAGGCAAAAAATGATCGACTCAGTTCATAGCCACCAAAGAAGAAGAAATAGCCCGGTACTTCTTGAAGTAGAGTGCTCGAAAGTCCGTGGTAGAAGCCCAAGAAGCCATCCTTTCTAAGGATACTCTTCACGACGGACCAGACTGTGTTCTGGCTTTTTGTTATTTTCCCTGACATTTCCATTTCGTACATGGTCTGTAGCCGGCACTTCACAAGCTCAGTGGGGCACAGGGCCAGCGCAGCAAACACGGAGGCGAAGGACCCCGCAGTTGCGGTCTGCAGTTCACTCAGCTTCTCCTGTTTGTCCAATCCAACTACTTTCTTCACAAGCTGTTGGCAGAAGCCATAGCACATGAAGAGGACAGAGTTCTCGGCGACGTAGGCAATCAGCGCTGGGCCAGTCCCCTTGTAGAAGCCGCGGAAACCCACTTGGGAGTACGTCTTCAGGCAGCAGTCGGTGAAGCTCTTGTACAGGCCGGGGAACGTCTGCATCTTCACTTTCACTGTGTCGAAAGGCTGCCCAGTCAGGACACATGCTGTGCCCCCTATGGCGCCCGCTGTGAGGTCGATGGTGGCTTGGATGGCAGGATTGGACTTCATGTTCGCCCACTCTTCCGCTGGTCTCCGTGGGAAGCAACTCTCTGGAGCTCAGGGCAGGCGTCCCACACCCAGACGCCCATTCTCCACTCTCCCTCCTCCTGGGGAGAAGCCGCTTAACCCCAAGAGAAGCCTCGGGACGCGCTCCCGCGCACAGAAATAACCCCCGGCTTGCCGGCGTGCGCGAGACCCTCCAGCGTGCCCTGCTGCCCGCAGCGCCCGCCCCACCCCCATCCCCGCCCCGCCCCCATCCGCCCGGCCCTCCCCGCACCCGCCCGCCGGGGACGAGGTCTCGGTACACACTTTTAATGAATTGTAACACAGAGATTGAAAGCTACTTTATAAATTCTTTCATTTAAGGCCAGAGACAATAGGCGCCGATGTTAGTGCTTTCCCCTTCGGCTAGGTTCCCACCTACTCCCCACATTTCTTACTAGGCAAAATAAAAGGGGATATGCTCCTGTTGGTCGAGCCTGGAGTCAAAGGGTCAAATCTAAAGACACAGAGGTTTCAAACAGAGAAGATAAACTACTTGGGGTTTTTTACATGACAGTCGGTGGCTGCTTTTGATCAGAAAACTGGAATGGCGGCTCTGCCGCAGGGTGAGGCGCCGCCGCACCTCTCTGGGTCCTGGTCTTCCCTCGACTGGGGACGCCCCGGTGACGGTGGGAGAGGAAGCCTAACGCGAGCAGATCCGCTCCGCGGTGCCGGCTGGAGAATGGCTATTTTTATGGCAACATCGCTCAGGATCTGGGGCTGAAGTCCTGGAAACCGGTGGCCCAGAGTCCTCATCATTTTCGGAGGTAGGATACAGCGTTTTTACAATTGGCTTGGAAAACAGGTATTTATGTGTTGCTAAGAAAGTTGATAGAAAAGAGCTGTGTGGTTCCAGCGCTCTCTAGAGCACAGCAGCGGACGTTTGGGATACAAATGCCAACAGGACTGGCTTCCAAGGCAAGGTGCGGTTTTGGACATAAGCTTGAGGATGCAGCTTTTTAGGACACACCTTTACCTTCCGGATAGATGCTCGTAATCCCGTTGTTAGAATTAATTCTCTTAAGGTTTTCATTCCAAGGCCTAGTTGGTGTTTTATTTTGGGGGTAAAAATAAAACGGAAGGGGCAGGAAGTACGCTGAAATGATTCTACCTTCGGAAACCTTTCCTTGTCCGATTATCTTTGGCTATCAGTTAATCAAATGAGGTACTGGGGCGCCTAGTGGCTCAGTCTGTTAAGCGTCAGACTTCTGCTCAGGTCATAATCTCACAATTTGAGCCCCTTTTGGGGCTCTCTGCTGTCAGCACAGAGCCTGCTTCAGATCCTCTGTCTCCCTCTCTCTGCCCCGTTCCTGCTTGCTCCCTCTTTCTCTCTCAAAAAATAAATAAATATAAAAATTTTTTAAAAATAAGTGAGGCATTGAAATAAAAAATAAAAGTCCATTTGCAACTACGTGGATGGAACTAGAGGGTATTATGCTAAGCGAAATTAGTCATAGAAAGACATATATTATTTCATTCATATGACAAATTTAAGATACAAAACAGATGAACATAAGGGAAAGGAAGCAAAAATAATACAAAAACAGAGAGGGGACAAAACATAAGGGATTCTTTAAAAATTTTTTAATGTTTTATTTATTTTTGAGAGAGAGTGAGAGAGTGCGAGTGGGGAAGGGCAGAGAGAGAGGGAGACAGAATCTGAAGCAGGCTTCAGGCTCCCAGCTGACAGCATAGAGCCCGTCTAGGGGCTCGAACTCATGAACCATGAGACCATGACCGGAGCTGAAGTCATGACCTGAGCCGAAGTTGATGGTAACTGAGCCACCCAGGCGCCCCAGGGGGACTCTTAAATACAGAGAACAAACAGGTTTGTGGAGGGGTTGTGGGGGGCGGGGAATGGGCTAACTGGTTAAGGAGCATTAAGGAATCTACTCCTGAAATCATTGTTGCACTATCTGTTAACTAACTTGGATGTAAATTAAAAATAAATTAATTAAACAAAAATAAATGAATACATACATACATACTGGTGAGGCACTGAAAAGCAAATGGTGCATGGATAGCTTGTCAGCAGGTAGACTTCATTGAAGTAGATAGTGACCTGGCCTTTTCTTTGGGGAAGGCCCAAATGTCAGTATCTGACCTCTTTTCTCTGGATCACATGGTTTCTTTAGAGAATAATCTTTGAATCTTGACTATGTGTGTGTTTGTGTGTGTGTGTGTGTGTGTGTGTGTGTGTGTGTGTGGAGATGTATGCCTTGGAAATGGATTTAATGAGACCAAGAATGGAGTAAGGGGGTAACATTACTGCAGTAAAGTACATAGATTTTCACCTAATTTTGTTTGATGCTGTACAACCCTTTATCTGTGCCTGCTTTCTCTGAGTTTGAGCCTCCTTTGGTTCAATTTACCTAGAAAGTACACTTTTCATCTGTGGGATGGGGAAGGAAGTCATTCTAGGAAGGGATAGGGATCCTGGACATCCAATAGCTCTGGATATACTTTAATGAATCCCCCATGTCCAGCCTCATGCCTTTCCCCCTTCCTTGGAAACTTCTGCCTGCAAATATTGAGCCTCTTGCAGGTTCTGTCAGTTGGGTTTGTCTCTCTTTGGTATACTGCCTTGCAGACATTTAGCATGTAACTTTCTCTGATCTCTGAATTTATCATTCTTTCCTCTGCTTTGGACTTCTGAAAACAGATTGACATTCCTCATTCACTGTTGTCTCATCTCTTTTTTTGACTTTAGGGGTTCTTGTTATCTGGGCAAACTTTTTTCCTAATGTTTATTTATTTATTTTGAGAGGGGGTAGGGGCAGAGGGAGAGAGAGAGAGAATCCGAAGCAGGCTCCCTAATATGAGCACACAGCCCAATGTGGGACTTGATCTCACACACCATGAGATCATGACCTGAGCCAAAATCAAGGGTTGGAGGCTTACCTGGCTCAGCCATCCAGGTGTCCCTTGGCAAATTTTTGACAAAGAAAAGAGCTATGTGAGAACACTGTGCCGTTTTACATTGGAAAAGGAATTTTAAATTCTTCATGTCATATTTGAAGGATTTTTAAAAATTTATTTTACTTTTTTTTTCTTAAAATAAACTCTACCCCCAAGTGGGGCTGGAACTCACCACTCGAAGATCAAGGGTCACATGCTTTAGTGACTGAGCCAGCCAGGCACCCTGAGGGATTTTTTGTTATGTTTTGATATTACCCTCAAGAAAGTCAAGGAGAAAGAAATAAAAAGCATATTTTAATATTTATTGTAGAAGCCCTATCAAGTTATCTAGAAATGCTTTTAATATCTTAATGACCATGGAGTGTCAATTAATTACATCTGGTTCATTGTTTATTTTTTAAAAAACATGCTGAGTTTTTACAAACACAAGATACATAGAAAACTGCAATAAATCATCAACTGCTTTTGTGTTAAGTTCATACATATGTTTTGGAGAAGCCAAATTAGTGATCAAGGCTAGGGAGCACAAGGGCATTAATAGGGAAATGGTCTATACCTTCATTGAATTGCCAGACATAGTTGCATAAATAGCAGAGACAGAGATCAAGTTCCATGACATATATTTAACTAAATATATGGATTTGGAGACAACAGATGCCAGAATATATTGTATCACTGACCAGCATAATAGGCAGTCTTAAGCAAGTGAAACCATTTTTTTCTTACTAACCACAATGATGATACTTCTGTTCTAATTGTAAGCATGCCCTCCCAAGCATACATACCAGAAAATAATGGCAAAGAATTTCCAGCTTTTCACTGAAGACCACTACCTTTGACAAGATGAATACCTAAATCACATGCTCCCTAGCAATTGGGCCAGATAGGAATACCAGAGAAAGTGGGGTGTGAGCCAAGGCCTGAATGACAAAAAGATAAACATGAGAATATCTGGAGACAGTTTCAGGAAAAGAGAACTGTACATGCTAAATATAGCTCTGTGGTGAGAAAGCGGTTGGCATTTGAAGTAAAGAAAAAAAAGTCCAGGATGGCTGTGTAGTGAGCAGTCTTCCTAGTGTGTATTTTCACATAGCGTGTATAAAAGATAAGAACCAGAGTTTAAGTCATTCAGAGGCACAAATTGTCACAATTTGTCCAAATTTTCATCTTAAATAAAAATTTCATCTCCAAATTGAAAATGTCAGGATTTATGTAACTAAAAACTGAATATAAAGATTCCTTTTACCTAGTCTGTAGATATAATGAAAATTGGAAGCCATACTGACATGAATGTTTATTGCAGCATTTGGTATAATAAAAAAATTGTTGTGGAACAACCTAAGTGGCCAGCAATAGGGGAGTGGATAAAATGTTTTTTAAAAAATCTTTATCCTGAACTGAAGCAGTAAATCTATATGTGCTGATAAGGAAGGATATTTATATATTTTTGAGTCATAAATTTTATAGTGGTATCTATAACAAAATCATACTTTTTTTCCTTTACCAAACTAAATATACATTTAGTTGTACACTAAATAAAGACCTGGAATGATACAGCTCAAAATGTTAACAGTTTACTCTAGAAAGTTGGTTGAAAGGGACTTTATCTTTTATTTTTTGTAAAAATCTCTGTATTATTTAATATTGAAAACTGTACTCATTGGAAACCAATTTGACAATAAACTTCATATATTGAAAAAAAACCAAACAACAAAAAAAAAGAAAACTGTACTCATTAGCCAAAGGAACTGTGAGAATAGTGAGTCCTTTTGGTAACTCAGTACTTACTTTAAGAGAAATGGATCCCACTCTTTTTCAGTTAAGCTTTTCTTTTTACATAAGAGGGTAACTCTTAACTCTATAACTTATAACTCTGAAACTCATTATAGAGTTCTCAATATGAATAGAAAGCCAAGCTATAAATAAATCAAGTAAAAACCCAAGTTATAGTAGTTAGCAGAGTCCCTTTGTTTATGCTGCAGATTATTTGAAGCAAACTTTGTTTCTGTTGTAATTAGTTTCCTTTTTTTTGTTTGTGTTTTTTTGGAGGGGGAGGTTAATGTTTATTTATTTTGAGAGAGAGAGAGAAAGAGAGAGAGAGAGAGAGAGAGAGAGAGAGAGAGAGAGAGAGAGAGAGACCATGAGTGGGGGAGGGAAAGAAAGAGGGAGAGAGAGAATCCCAAGCAGGCTCTGGACTGTCAGCACAGAGCTCAGCACGGTACTCCATCTCACCAACTGTGAGATCATGACCTGAGCCTAAATCAAGAGTTGGGCACTTAACCGACTGAGCCACCCAGGTGTCTCTGTAGATTCTTTAATTTGAAATCAGCCACTTAAAATAGCTGTTTCTTTATACTTGTCTATCACTTTTATCATTTTTAATTCAAAATTATTTAATCCCTGTTATGTTCAGACATTAGTACATAGGCAATAATAGTTTGCTTTTATTGTTAATTTTACTATATTCCAGGCGTTGTTCTAAGTCCTTTATATGTATCAACTCAATAGCCAACAACCAACAACTCAACAGCTCTATGAGGTACATAATATTATCACCTTCATTTTAATGATGAGAACACTGAAAAAAACAGATTATTTGCCCAACAGCACACAACTAGTAGGTCACTGAGCTAGCATATAAACCCAGGCACTGCATCTCTTGATCTTGAGATTTTGATCTCTTTACTATCCTTTAGTAAGTTTACAGTGACTAACAAGCCCAAGTGCCTACTGTCAGTGAGTTTACAGCCTAGTGGGGGATGAGCCATAGGTAGTTTACACTTTAGAATGGTAAATGCATAACTGAGTATTTATCCCAGCAGACTACTGGAGAGTGCATGAGATTATAACAGACACTAAATGTGTAGTTGAGTACATCATATCCAGTATTTGGTATGGTATAGAACAATAAGTATTTGTTGAATAAAAGGTAAAGAGTAGAAGCAAAGCCATAGTAGAGCTGCTCTAGATGGAGATAAAGAAGGACTTGTTGGAGTTGGTGACGTTAAGGTTGAGAATGGAGATATGTGGGATTTGGCCAAATAAAGAGTCTTCTAGATATGGGCTAAAAATAAGTGGGAAGATGTGGTGACATGAGGCTGAAAAGGTAATTGGAATACTCATAATCTTGTGTTTTTTAAAAAAATATAAACTTAGTCCTGAAAGCAGTGGTATACCTTTGAAGAGTTTTAAGCATGGGAATGATATGATCAAATATAGCTTAGGAAGATCACTTTGGTGGCCAACTCAAAAACCTAAATTGGTGAGAAAAAAAGTTTATAAACACACAACCAGTTAGGAAGCCATTGCCATTTGTTTGGCAAGAGATGAAAATGACTTGAACTAGAACACTGCCGGTAGAGATGAAGTAGTGATTGAAGAGCTTTTTTATAAGTAGACTCAGTAGTCAGAGGGTGAGTAGTCAAAAGTTATGGCTTAAGCTTCTAGCTTCAGTAACTGGGTTGGGTGATTGTGCTCTTTATTTTCACTTAGTCATAAAACATGGAAGAGCAAGTTTTCAAGGAAAAGGAGGAAAGGAGTTCCATTTGGGGACATTTGGAGTTGAGTTGCCTGAGAGATACAAGTATTTCTGGTATACAGCTGAATATACTAAATCTGAAGCTCTTAAGAGATCAGAAATATGGATTTGAGAATCAGCATAGTGCTAGTAACTGAAATGGGAGTCAAACAATCACTAGACCATTTTGCTATTGTATGCCGCATCTCTCCTTCCTATTAAAGATGGAATTCAGCCATCACTGGTGTTGAGACCCTTGTAAGAATAAATTATTTTGATAAGTGACTCACTGTAAAGGCAAATATGGTGGGAGATTTTCAGGTGTCAATGCTTTAAGTGTAGCAAAATACCAAATGTACTAAAACAGCATTTATTATCTACCTACCATCCTTTTTCTTTTTAAAAAAATTTTTTTAAATGTTTATTTTTGAGAGAGACAGACAGTGTGACTGGGGGAGGAAGAGAGAGAGGGAAACACAGAATCTGAAGCAGGCTCCAGGCTCTGAGTCATCAGCACAGAGCCCAATGCGGGGCTCGAACTCACAAACTGGGAGATCATGACCTGAGCCAAAGTTGGATGCTTAACCGACTGAGCCACCCAGACACCCCTCTACCTACCATCCTAATGTATTAAGAAAACTTGCTTCTTCGTATTTGCAAACATCAAGAAATAATCCAAAATCTGATACTTGGGAGAAGCCTTAAACCTCTGTATTCTGTACTAAAATCTTAAAAATTAGGACATTTTGGTAGAAAACAAACAGATAACGTGAAAGAGAAAATTAGTATTGTGAGATTTCCACCATCAGCATGTAGGATTTTAGACTTGAGAAGTCTGCACAGTTTTAACATTTCACTACGGATGTTTCCTGTCAAATACAAAATTAAAATGGGCTTTAAATGTTTGCTTCATGAGGCCAATTTTCAAACGAACCTTTAATCCCAACCTGTCAGAAATGAATTGCATGCAATAGTGCATTTTGCAAATTTTGTCAGTTTTCAGAAATAGCTTAAATGTAAGGCATTAGATTAGAATCTTAAGAACATGTAAAATTTAAGAATATGAAAATTATGTTTAAGAAATTTTGAAATACTATAGTGATGACTTCCTTTATGAACAATTTTGATTAACTAACATGGACACATCACCTCTGTTCTGAGAATACTATTAAATGACTGCAGGATTAAAGTTGAAAATATTTACAAATGCAATCAATTCAAACCAATGTTGATTCAGTGAAAAGTACTCGATATGATAGCCTTTGCTTTGTTTCTACTATTTTAACCGAGTGTAGTGCTTAAAAAAAAAAAGATAAAAATACTAAGTTTTATAAATAAAACTATAGTAACTGTTAAAGATAAAAATAGTAAGTTGTATGCTAACAAAAGTTAGGCTAGTTTAGGAAAGGTTCTATACCTTGTGTTTTGTAACCTCCAAATGAAACAGGTGGGTTGGAAACTTAACATAAGGCAAAGATGGCATTTCCCAATTTCTTTGACCCTGCTGTGATTTCTTTTCTTTTTTTTTTTTAACATTTATTTTTGAGACAGAGAGAGCCAGATCATGAACGGGGGAGGGTCAGAGAGAGAGGGAGACACAGAATCCGAAACAGGCTCCAGGCTCTGAGCGGTCAGCCCAGAGCCCGACGCGGGGCTCGAACTCATGGACCACGAGATCGTGACCTGAGCCGAAGTTGGACGCTTAACCGACTGAGCCACCCAGGCGCCCCAGACCCTGCTGTGATTTCTTAAAACCCAACACATAACTGTTTCTTTTCCCTACAAACCAGAATCAAATCAGTCATTAAACCCCACCAAGAAACCACCTCAAAAGAGGATCTGATTTCCACTACCCCTAAAAGAGCAAGACACATTATGAGGTGAAAATTAGTTACTTTTATTTACTGTTAAAACAACTTTATGAAATGATTTGCAACTCTACATGGGGACAAATGCTTTCAGCAGCTGGGAAAATAGCTACCACTGCATGGGAAAATATATGCAAACTAGTTTCACTGCCTGCAGACTAGACTCTAGATCTTACTGCTCTCAGATGGCATCAGAGAGAAGCAACAGCCACTTCTGGCAAATGAGAAACAGCAGCAAAGTCCTGCAGTCAAGGTGTGATTACTAAGGTTGAACTGTTCATTCCACTAATCCTACAATTTTCCTACAATCATTTATCTGTGTACACATTCCTACTTCCTAAAGAATAAACACCTAACAAAGTGGTTATGACAAACAAGATAGCAATTCACATTTATATTTGTCTGTAAGACAAATTCAGCAACAGACAGTGGGGGAAATGGGAACTACTATAAAGTTACATCTAGTCCAGGTGATGAAGCCAAGATTATTCTTTCAATGGTGAGCCATCTAAGGAATGAAATTAAGTATTAGAACTCTTCTCACTTCTCTAGGAGTGATTCTAGCTCTTCTTGCAAAGAGCTGAGCTGCTCCTTTTCTCGGTCTTCCTTTTGTTTGAGTTCATCCAGCACAGCCTGAAATCTGTTCTTGAGAGCCAGGTTTTCGACTTTCATAATGAGATCCTCCTGTCGTTTTGCCCTATCCTGGGTCTCTTGGAGTTTGCCTTTCATATTATCAATCTGTTTCTGAATTCCCATGACCAGCTGATTGGTTCCCTCATTTTCTTGGTGCTGTTCATCTGATTCATTCAACTTGTCCTGTAGCTGTCTTTCCAAATCTTCCTCAGTGTCAATGATGTTTATATCTTCTTCATCTTGATGCTGGGTCTCATCTTCATCTTCACTGCTGCTGCTGAGGTCATTGAATATCTCCCGAAGCTCATCGTGTTCTAATGAGTCATGGCCCTGCCTGTGACCAGACATTCCTGGAGAAGAAATATCAAGGCCCTGATTTTCTGTTTCTTTTGTTTCATCTTCAGCAATTATTTCCCAACGAGTACTCACAGCTTCAGCATCTGTACTCAGCAACCGCTTCACTTCTTTCTCCACATCTGGAGATTCAATATACTTCTTCTTTGCTGTCTTCCGGAACCTTCTCTTTCTGACATTTTTAAGAGGCAGAGTAATTCCATGGTTCCATATAAACTTTTTCTCTTTGTCCTTATCCTTTTTCTTGCTTGCTTTGGGATCAGTAGTAGCAACTGGCTCTTCCACAGGAGGATAGAGATCACCATCGACTGTGGAGACAAGCATCTGACATATATCAGCTGTCTTGTAAAAAGTTTTCTTATCAATGGTTTTCAGACTTTCCATAACACACGGAAGATCTACCAATTTTGAGGCCAATGGGACCCGGTCCACTCTGACGATTCCATGACGTCCATCAGGGTGTAACTCAATTGTCAGTCTGTCCTTCAGGTTGACATGACCAGACTGTACTGCCCGCCTCACAGTAGAGGCATATTCTGGAGGTAGCCGTAATATAAACTGGCTCTCTAGTTCGTGAGGAGCATCATCTTTGCTCTTACTCATCTTTACTTCTTTGAGATTCACTTTTCTGACAATCACTTGTTGCACTAAAAAGTTCCAACAGTTAGAACGACCAGTTTGTTATGAGCTGAAATCTTAAGTACAAAGAGTTTTAAGCAGAACAGGAGCTAAGCGTCTATTTTGTCTTAATGTTGAATCAAGGCCCAAGTCTATATGAATTTGCCGTGACTAAAAACCAGTTAGGTGCGTTTTAATCTATTAGCTGCAATGCAAGTTTCAGCCTCCAGATGCCGCTGCCGGACAATGCAGAGGGAGCTAGCTAGCAGGAAAGCAAATGGCGGCTTCTGCGGAATGATTTTCGACACAGTAAGTAAGGCCCAGCAGACACTCCCAATCCACACTCTCACGGAACAAAGATATTCAAAAACCGGGGCGCGGTGAGCTCTCTTCGCCTTGGGTACTTACAATCCAGTGACGATTATAAACCTAGCTTCTCCGGACAGGAGCTAACGGAAGAGGAAGCCACTCAGAGCAAGACGGCCGGGCGCCGAGAGTCTTATTCAGTCTCTTTAATCCTCTGTTTTTTCCGGCTCTTAGGAAAGTGATCCGCTACCGATTAGCAACGGAATGGCGGAGGGCAGGCAGCGCGAAATCTCGCCGAGAGCCGCAACTCGCAGAGCCTGAAGCGATAGCTGCGCAGCTCACCAGGTCTCGGTCCGGGGCGGCAGACCCAGCGAAAAAGAAAGCACTACGTCATCCCGCCGGGCGGGAGAAGCGGCTGTGAGTGACAGCACGACTCAAGCGGAAGTGCGGGCTGCCCTAGCTTGCGCAGGCGTAGTAGTGCAATTGCGCCATCCGGCGACTTGTCCTCTCGTGAGAATTTGACTTAACGCGATGAACGCGATAATATTTCATAGAGAGCTATTGCTTTGAAAATATTTAGAGGCAAAGCTTGCTAGAAAGACGTTAGACCCTTATGTCCCCCTTTCCCGCTCCGCTAAGCCAGAACTTTTACCGGTCGCCGTGGGGCCGGATAGCTCCTAGACTGCTGAGTGATTACCGGAGATAGGGCGTCCGTGCGGAAAGCGTCTTTGCATCTGTCTGGAACCTCTCGGATGCTTCCACACGGTATACCAATCTGAAGCAGATACAAGAAATTATAATTAACCATACAGAGGATTGTAAAGTACCCAAATCAGTGGAGTGAGAAGGAGAAGCTGACCACTATATAATTCTAAGTATATATTTTGTTGATTATGAAAATGCCCGAAGGGGACTCACGATTTAGGGACTGTGTTTTGAAGGACTCCAAGGGAACATGGGTGATTACTCTTTCTAATATGTTTGATGTAGATATAAACGTAAACAGAAATAAGTGTATGGGGGCACATAATCGTTTAGGACACAGTTGTCTGATAAGTGGTCTAACTATAGAAGAATAAAATTGAAATTTAATTAGGATTTTTTTTCATTCCACGTCCACTATTTTGAAGCTTTTCTACTAGTCTCTTCTTTGCGTAGTGAGGTATTCATTTGCTTTTTTTGTAATATTTAGGCCTAAATATCTAAGAGTTTCCACTTGCTCCTATTCATTTCCATTTATTTTTTAATAGGATCAGGTAAAGTATCAAGGTCATTAAATTTAATCTCTGTCCTCTAAAATATGAACAGCTATATCTAAATTTAAAAACTCACTTAAAATGTGATTAACACTCTCAAAATTCGCTTTATTTGTTTAGGCACTTATTGTCTCTTTCACCCCAGATTGGAAGCTCTGTGATAATCCAGAGTTTTCAGTCTCCCATAGTCATCGTGTCCCAGTGCCTAGTACGAAAACATGGGAGACACCCCAAAAAATTTGCTAATTGAATGAAACAACTGACCCATCTAGAAATAGCATAAATATAGTCTAATTCCCATAATAATTTGTGAGGGAAAATATATTCTATGTCACCTTAAAATGAGATAGAGCCATGTTACATACATTTCTCTCTAGTCAAGGACAGTGCCAATTATGAGTGGAGAGTTTTGCTAAAAGTGTGTGTGAATGTGTCTTCTTTGGTTTAGGTAGACTCTGATACCTAATCATGAGAGGAAATTAAAACGGCCTGGCACCAATTTGGACTTTTTGTTAAATTTGAAGTAGAAATTAGGTTCTTTCAGATAACTACATTAGTTCTGTTGGTTCTATGATGTGTTGAAGAATGTTCACTGATATAACTATAATTTCAGGATCATCTGTTTCCTTTTTTCGATGGTGAACTTTTTTTCAGTGTGATTATCCCTTAATTATACTTGGTTTTACTTCATTTGTAGCTATGAGTTTATTTTGCTAGCCTCTGCATGGTACTTTATTTAACCATATAATATGTAAGGACATGTCTATACATGTAAATAATCCAAATATTACTTTGCATTTTAATTGCCTGAGTTTTATGATGCTCAAATACCTTTGTCACAGAAAGTAACTTAAGATAAATTCTATGTAATTCTGATTTTCCGAAATTATTATCTATTTTAGTTAGTAAATCTTTATATGGAATGTTGTTGAAGAAAATTAAAAGGATTAACTGAAGTTTCCCCTCAGGTATCTACCTCCTTCAGTCCTGGAACATATTTTCTGCTTTTGAGTTTAACACATTTTATAAATGCTGTTTTTTGGGGGGAAAATTACATTGATCCTAAAACCAAGGGCTCTACCTCATCACACATTACCCTAATGTCTATTGATAAATATAGGTTTAAAAAAAAAAATCAAGTCCATTAGACATACAGGAACACTCTAAATTGATGAACGAATTATACTTCTGTGGTTGTTCCATGGAATATCTGTGATACTAGGAAACCAAAGATTTGGGAAGAGCAATAAATTCCCCAGTTAAATGCCTCCTTCCTTTAATAAAAGTAGTATCACAATCAGGCTAATGCTGTATGCTTGAAAATTCCCTTTAAAAATTTCTAAATGTTTTTTATTTATTTTTGAGAGACAGAGAGAGACAAAGCACGAGTGGGGGAGGTCAGAGAGAGAGGGAGACACAGAATCCCAAGCAAGCTCCAGGCTCTGAGCTTTCAGCACAGAGCCTGACACAGGGCTCCAACTCATGAACCATTAGATCATGACCTGAGCTGAAGTCAGACACTTAACTGACTAAGCTACCCAGGCACCCCTGAAAATTCCCTTTAGTAAACTTTTAATAAACTTTTAAGTTGCTTATACTGTGGAGGTTAAAAAATTATGAGTGATGAAATAAGCCCTGCTTATATTTTGGAGATCACAAATTACAGGGTAAGGAAATTTCAGACACCTCAGGAAAGTATACTTCTATACTGGTGTATCATTTTATAAACAGTAAAAAACAAGTTTATAGGGATGCCTGGCTGGTTAAGTCGGTAGAGCATGCGACCCTTGATCTTGGGGTTGTGAGTTTGAGCCCCACTTTGAGTGGGAAAATTACTTAAAAATAAAATCCTAGGGGCGTCTGGGCGGCTCAGTCGGTTAAGCGTCCGACTTCGGCTCAGGTCAAGATCTCGCGGTTTGTGAGTTCAAGCCCCGCGTTGGGCTCTGTGCTGACAGCTTGGAGCCTGGAGCCTGCTTCAGATTCTGTGTCTCACTCTCTCTCTGCCCCTCCCCTGCTCATTCTCTGTGTCTCTCTGTCTCAAAAATAAATAAAACATTTTTTAAAAAATAAAAAATTAAAATAAATAAAAATAAAATCCTAAAGGGACTCCTGGCTGGTTCATTCAGAGGAGCATCCAACTCTTGATCTCAGGGTTGTGAGTTTGAGCACCACATTGGATGTAGAGATTACTTAAATAAAACTTAAAAAAATGAAATCTTAAAAAAAAAGTTTAACTAAAATGTAGCAGTCTCCTGTATCAAGTAGGACGTTTTCTATAGAAAAAAAAGGCCAACCTAATTTACACTGATTTATTATTTTTTTAATATGAAATTTATTGTCAGATTGGTTTCCATACAACACCCAGTGCTCATCCCAACAGGTGCCCTCCTCAATACCCATCACCCACTTTCTCCTCCCTCTCACACCCCATCAACCCTCAGTTTATTCTCAGTTTTTAAGAGTCTCTTATGGTTTGGCTCCCTTCCTCTCTAACTTTTTTCCCCTTAAATAATTAGAAAATCTGTTATCTTAAAAACCAGGTGTTCTAGAGCAGCTCTGTCCAATAGAAATATAATGTGAGCCACAGATGAAAGCCACTTATGTGATATTAAATTATCTAGTGACCAAAGTGGCAAAAAGAAATATGTGAAATTAATTTCAATAATTTGATTTAACTTAATTCAAATGATCATAATCAATGTAATAGTTATTAATGATATATTTTACATTCTTACTTTGTACTAAATCTTCAAAACCTGGTACGTATTTTACACTGACAGCACATCTCAATTTGGACTGGCCATATTTCAGATGCTCAATGGCCACATGTAGCTGATGGTTACTGTTTTGGACAGTGCCAGTGCCATTCTTGAAAGTATGGCTCCCTCTAGGCATGATAGAATCATGACCTGGCACAAATTGTTTTTCTCTTCCTAATTTTGGAGAATGATTATTTATATTTTTTCTGTTATTCTTTCAGCTTTGTCCTTATCTTGTAAACTTCTTAAGTCTCTGGTCATAAGAATTCTGCCAGCAGTAACCAGGGAGCTTCCTTCCTTGTCCACGGTAAGTTCAGAGAGTGGCTTCCTCCAACCAAAGTTTGTCTTTCAATGTGATTGGACCAGTTTAGACCATTTACCTATCCCTGGCTCAATAATAGTCACCTGGGGAATACCCTGAGCCTGTGATTTTCAGTATGATGGGGAGGAGGTGACATTTGGTAATGTCTGGAAACATTTTTGATTGTCATAACTGTGGGGGTGGGGTCTACTGGCATCTATTGTGTAGAGGCCAGGGATGCTGCTAAATATCCTACCATATGCAGACCAGCCCTCTTCCCCACAATAGTTCCATGGCTCAAAATAGTACCATGGTTGAGTAAGCTTATTAAGTCTGTATTCCTAACTAACACTGACAAGGGGAATGAGGTTTACCATTATTGGTTTACATCTATCAGTATCTATGAATAGGTTTAGCTTCCTGTTTCAGAGGGTGGGCCTCTAAACTAAAAAAGGAAATGTTAGAAGAGAGCAAAGGGCATAGACAACTTAGTCCATATGTACTACTTTAACAAAATACCATAAACTGAGTGGCTTGTAAACAACAGAAATTTATTTATAAGTTCTGGGGGCTGAGAAATCTGAGATAAAAGTGCCAGCAGATTTGATTGATGTCTGGTGAGGACTTCACCCTCATGACCTAATCACCTCTCCAAAGCCCTACCTCCAAATACCATTATACTTGGGATTAGGTTTCAACATATGAATTTTGAGGGAACACAAATACCGGTTTATAGAGGCCACCAGTAATATCCATGAAAGAGCTGATTATTTGAGGGGTTATAATAATATATATTTAATTCCAACAAAGATTCAAGTGGACAATAAGCACATGAAAAGATGCTCAACATCACTGATTGTTAGGGGAATGCAAATCAAGACAATGAGATACCACCTTACACCCATTAGGATGGCTACGATCAGAAAAACAAAATAACAAATGTTAGTAGGGATGTGAAATATTTGAAACCTTTGTGCATTGCTGGTAGGAATCTAAAATGGTATAGCCACTGTGGAAAACAGTGTGGCATTTCCTCAAAAAATTAAAAATAGGGGCACCTGCATGGCTCAGTCAGTTAAGCATCTGACTCTTGATTTTGGCTCAGGTCACGATCTCACGGTTTGTGAGTTCAAGCCCCTCATTGGGCTCTGTACTAGCAATGTGGAGCCTGCTTGAGATTCTCTGTCTCTGTCTGTCTCTGCTCCTCCTCTCCTCATACATTCACTCTCTCTCTCTCAAAATAAATAAACATTTAAAAAAATTAAAAGTAGAATTACCTTATGATCCAGCACTTCCACTTCTGGGCATGTACCCAAAAGAATTGAGAGCAGGGTCTCAAAGAGACATTTGTAGGGGTGCCTGCATGGCTCAGTTGGTTGAGCATCTGACCTCGGCTCAGGTCATGATCTCATGGTTCATGAGTTCGAGCCCCACATCAGGCTTGCTGCTGTCAGCCAAGAGCCTGCTTTGGATCCTCTGTCCCCCTCCCCCCGCCCCTCCTCTGTTCATGTTCTCTCTCTCAAAAATAAATACAACATTTAAAAAAGGACATTTGTACACCCATGTTTATAGCAACATAATTAATAGTAGCTAAAACTTAGAAGCAACCCAAGTTGCCATCAACAGATGAATGAATAAGTAAAATGTGGTCTGTACATACAATGTAATGTTATTCAGCCTTAAAAAGGAAGCAAATTTGGGGGTGCTTGGGTGGCTCAGTCAATTAAGGGTCTGACTCTTGATTTTAGCTCAGGTCATGATCTCGTGGTTCGTGAGATTGCTTACAGCAGAGAGCCCACTTGTGATTATCGTTCTGTCTCTCTCTCAACCCTTCCTTCTCTTCCTCCCTCTTTCTCTCTCTCTCAAAATAAATAAATAAACTTTAAAAAAAGAGGAAGGAAATTTTTACATATGCTACAACACAGATGAACTTTGAGGATATTATTCGGTGTAAAATAAGCCAGTCATAAATAGATAAATACTAGTTGATTCCACTTATATGAGTTATTTAGAGTAGCCAAAATCGTAGAAAATAGATGATGTTTTCCAGGGGCTGGAGAGAGGGGAGAATGAAGAGTTAATAGGTAATGGGTATGGGTTTCAGTTTTAAAAGTTGAAAAGTGTTCTGGAGATAGATGGTAGTAATGGTTGTATAAGATTATGAATGTATTTAATACCACTGAACTGTGTACTTAAAAATGGTTAAGATGTTAAATTTTATGTGTATATTACCACAATAAAAAAGAAAAAAGTATATATGTATTTACAAAGTGTGGACAGTCATCAAATATAATAATCACATAATTACTGGTGATTTAAAATTTTTATCAGTATTTTCTACTTTTGTATAATAAAAAAACTTGTTATATTGTAGAATTTACAGTGAGAATGACTTTTGTGATGAAAAATTATTTTTATAATGGCTAATTTCTTGAGCAAAAATTTTTTAAGGAAAAGAAGCTTCAGTGGTGTATCATCTTCAAAAGGAAATGTCAAGAGGGAAAATTGTGTAGGAATTCTTTTAAGTCGATTTGAATTTTAATAAATTAAAGCATTTGGTTTAAATTTTTCAGAAAGGCTAATTTCTTATACTTTGTCAAAAAGAAATAATGACTCGCAGCCTCTGCCTAAAATAAGTCCTGGAAATAAAGCAAATACAGTCTCCTGACTTTGAGAAATAACACGAGGTAGATATCGTACCAGGCCTCTGGGTGCCGCTGTCTGCCAGTCCGTAGCTAGAGTGAAACAAAGCAATCCATTGGCATTCTGACCCAGCGATCCCCGCCGACATTTGTGGAATATATCTGGAGTGGACTTCTTACGCCTTCTCTTCCACCATCTTTTCTAAATTTCTGCGTCAGGAACATCAGGATGTTTAATGACCCGGAATGAGGCGCTGCCTTTTCTCTCCATTGTACCTTTGTAATCCGGGAGCAACCATGGCAAGATGTATTAGGATCTGAGAAGCAGCATCGAGAAGAGATAAGAAAGAAGTCCCCCACAGGAAAGGCACACCGTGCGCAGTAAGCAGTTTCCCTTACTGTTGTCTTTGTTCAGCCTATTGAAGTATGCATCAGATGTGCTGCGAGATTCTAGAAGAAAAGGCCAGTGGTTTAAAAGTGGGGAATCTGGGCAAAGATGTGACCAGAACTATGGGTGAGTGCCGGGAAGCCTCTTTCCTGCCAGAGAAAGGAGCAGGGAAGAACTGGAGAATGACAGACTAGATCTATCAGATAATGTTAAAGGAAGTCTTTAGGCCCTTGAATCTGAAACCCTCACTGGAAACCCCATGAATGCTTTTCATATAAATTTATTCATCCTGGATATAAATAATTTATGGTTTTTAATACATTTTGTTTTGGAAATTGTGGAAAACATCTTAAAATGAGCATAGTTCATTCTTAAACCCCAATATGTTTGGATGCTACAAGTAATTCTCTATGGATTTATCACATTAGTTTCAGTAGCCATTTTCCCAGTCCCCACAAGTAAAAGAGATGACTAGGGCAGGAATGGACCAGAGGAGCAGAACTGCCACCAGTTAGTGGTAGGGAGGGGTAGGAACAGCTCGTGGCAAGATGAGGGAGTTGGATGCTAATGCCAGTGCTGCCATACTGAGCCACAAGAAGTACAGCAGAATCTGCCTACAGGAGAACCTGCCCTCCACCACATGCTCTGCATTCTTCAGGGGGACTCTACTGACCTGGATGACACTGTAAGGTCGAGATCCCCTACACTCACTACAGTCTCATATAGCATATCTACCATCTAAAAGTGACAGTACCATCTTTGATTTTTGGAGTGCAACAGATGCATCATGGAGTAGAAGAGAAGATTGGAGGCAGTTTAAGGGCCCCTTTCAAGATCCTGATTGAAATGGAGGTTGAGAACTACAGTGCTGTGCAGGTGACTTTCAGCTGGGTGTCTAGTCCTATTAAAGGCAAGAACTGTGGTTGCCCAAGCCAAAACAATGGAGAGATGAAAGATACAGAAAGTAGTAAACACACAGTCAAACAATTTACTTCTAAGAATTACTATGCAATTCTTTGTAAGCTACAGACAGATGGAATTCTAAACTGGAAGCAGACCATGAAATACACTGTCACCACCGGAGCCACCAAGGACAAGCTGTCCCTCTCCTCCAGCATAAGCATCACCCTGCATATCACCACCATCAACAAAAAATGCTTGTTTTCCAGCAGACCTCTTTCTGCAGTCTAGGAGAATGGGAACACCTGCTATAAGTCTCCATCTCACACTTTAATGCTTCTTACCCAGATGTGGGGCCCTGTGCACCTATTTCTTCCTGGCCAGCAACCTGGCACTGTGTGCACTGTCATCCAATGTGTCAGTAGGTGCAGAGCATGATGATGTTCACTGCAGGCTCCTTGTGATGGCAAAAATACACAGGCAGTGCTGTGGCAGGAGCTGCAGCCAGAAGTCATGCCCTCTTTGATGTGGCACCATGCTCAGTGCAGCTGGCTACCTGGTCACGAAAGTGACCAGCTGGAGAGCTTTGCCTGACTGTCTATCATATGCTTCAGACCAGCTAATATGACTCTTCAACCTAGGGAGGCACAAGAGTGAGATTAGCACCATGGCACTGTGAGCAACAGAGATGTTGCTCTACAGGGGTTGCTGGTCACTGCATACAATACCAACAGTCATCATGCTGCACCTGGTCTTTGCAGAAGTTGCTGCCAGAACTCAGCAATGGCCTGGCACCAGGTGCCAGGCAGGCAGAGCTACAATTTTACCTGCCTGTGGCCTTGTCCTTGATATCTGTGTTCTTCTCCTCACAGTGACTCTGGCCTTCACCCTGTTTCTGTGGGGCTCCTCCAGCCCTACTTTCAGTCTGGTCTCTGGTCCAAGCCTAGATTTGGAGATGCTTCTACTTCAAGTGAGATTTGCCCTAATTCTACAATCTTTGTGTGGCTTCAGATATTGGAAAGTCTTAATTTCTTGAAGTAAACCCAAGATACATCTTTTAACTGCATAGTCTCTGTGGTGCCTGCAGTGCAACCTTAAATATACATTGGATTCAAATGTTTACCTGTGAGTTTTAACACTTTTATTTTGTAATATCCTGTTATAAATCAACCCTGATTGGTTTTTTTGTTGTTGTTAAATAAGGAGAAGCTCTGCAAGTTCACTTTCTAGTTTCTGTGTGTATTTTAATTTCTTTCACTAGCTCAGACAGTCCCTTTGGTGAAAAGTTTGTTTCTATTAGTGTATATTCTAAAAACTTATATTTTCTGCTAAAAAGTCCTTTCCTTGAAATATTGAAGGAGGTTTGCTGAATCTTTAAGCCTTTGGGTTCCATATACTTGTTTTGAGAAGCTGAGAAACTATCGATTTGGTTACACAGGAATAGATATTCTCTTTCTAAGAACTGCTCTTGTGGCCTTTGTTTCCTTTATTTCCTTATTTTCTGGGCCCTTCTCAGTCGTGTTCATGGGTGGACTGCCAGTATCTGGCCAAATTTGTTCCTGAAATGTTAACCTCTAGAATGCAGAAAACATTCTTCCCTAACTTTTGGGTAAATCACTCGGAGCCTCAGACATTTTAATTAGTAACCTTTTACTAATTTTGCAATGAGTAAAAGAAGGAAGGCAATCTAGTTTAAAAATCTTGCTCTTTAAGAAAACCAGCTTCTCTTGGGGGAATATTAAGTGTGATTTTAGGAGAATGCATATTATTTTAATGGCCTGTCTAAAAATAAAGATGTGGCCATGTCCTTTTCAGTTTTGAAGAAGAATATCACTACCTCTTATGTCTCTTAAATTTGAAGTCTTAAATTAGATACTCATATGACATTTTCCAGTAAATTCTAAGAGCCCAGTGTTATTTTATTCAAAATACATTACCTTTGAGTGAATTAAAGATCTTTTAAAATCTACATAATACAAACACTTCAGAAAAGTGGAAAAATAAGGTTAGGGATAAAACACATTCTTTGAAATTCTAAGGTTTCTGATATTGAAAGCACAGTGGAAATGAAATGGGACAGTCCAATTTTTAAATGTCTAGCTTACATCCTAAAAGTTTATTTATGCCTTGGGGCAACTGGGTGGCTTAGTCAGCTGAGGGACCATCTTTGGCTCAGGTTGTGATCTCAAGGTTCCTGAGTTTGAGCCCCACATTGGGCTAGCAGTTGTGCAAGCTGCTGTCAGTGCAGAGCCCGCTTTGGATCCTCTGTTCCCCCATCTCTCTCTCTGTTCCTCCCCTGCTCTATCTCTCTCTCAAAAATAAATAAACATTAAAAGAAAAAAATTAAAAGTTTACTTATCCTCCAGTTTTTTTCATCCTCCAGTCAAAAGGCAATTGCTCTTCTGTGTGGCCTGAGAAACTGTCAAATGGTCAAGCTGTAGTAGCATATTGGAGGTATGATTTTGTCACTGTGATATTACATGAATATCACACATAGAAAGCAGATAGCTTGGAAATAGGGGGATTCTACTGTATATTGCAATTTAGCAACAGTTAGATGTGATTAAATAAAAATACTACTTTCTAATTCTCATACATATTTTGTAAAATGCTTAACTATTTCCTTGACAATAAACTAAGACTTAAGGAAAGATAGGTCAGGTTAATGAGAAGGGAATGTTTAAGTATTACCTAGGAGTGTAGTAACTGGTGAGGACTCTGGGCGCCGCTGTTCACCAGTCTGAGAGAGAGAGGCAGCATGCGCGCGCGCACACACTCACACATTCCCAAAGGGAAAAAAAATAAAAAGCTTCTTAGAACCTCCATCACCGCCAGATTGAAAACAACCTCCCTGAAGCTTCCTTGACCCTACTTCTGGACCACTTTCCGCTCTGAAATCTCCTGAAAATTCAGTTAATTTGGGCTTAGAAGAACAGAGAAACAATACCGTTGGTACCAGACTGGGAGAAAACTACGAAAGGAGAGAGCAATGGTGATTCGGGGGAAGCAGCCCAGCTGCAGTGAACTGTTCCTGCTGTGCCTTTTTCTGGGGCTGTTGTTGGAAGCTTGGGCCGGGAAGATCCAATACATGGTGCCAGAAGAGACAGACAAAGCATTCTTTGTGGGCAACATCGCCAAAGACCTGGGGTTACAACCTCAGGAGCTCACGGAGCACAGAGTTCGCATCATCTCCAGAGGTAGGACGCAGCTTTTTGCTCTGAATCATCGAAGTGGCAGCTTGGTCACAGCGGGCAGGATAGACCGGGAGGAGCTCTGTGCTCAGAGTGTGCGGTGTCTGGTGAGTTTTAACATCTTGGTAGAGGATAAAATGAAGCTTTACCCTGTTGAAGTGGAAATAATTGATATTAATGACAACACTCCCCAATTTCAGTTAGAGGAAGTAGAATTTAAAATGAATGAAATAACTACTCCAGGTACCAGGATCCCTCTGCCTTTTGGGCAAGACCTTGATGTTGGTATGAATTCACTGCAGAACTACCAGCTAAGCTCCAACCCTCATTTCTCCCTGGATGTTCAGCAGGGATCTGATGGATCCCGATACCCAGAGATGGTGCTACAGAGTCCCCTGGATAGGGAAGAAGAAGCTGTGCACCACCTCGTCCTCACCGCCTCTGATGGGGGCAACCCAGTCCGTTCAGGAACCCTCCGCATTCATGTTCAGGTGGTAGATGCAAATGACAACCCTCCAGCATTTACTCAAGCACAGTACCACATGAGTGTCGCGGAAAATGTGCCACCGGGCACTCGGCTGCTTACGGTAAAAGCTACTGACCCAGATGAAGGAGCCAATGGGGAAGTAACATACTCATTTCACAATATAGACCAGAAAATAGCCCAGATATTTCAATTGGATTCTGATACAGGAGAAATATCAAATAAAGAATCCCTGGATTTTGAAGAATACAAAATTTATCCAATGGAAATTCAAGCTCAGGATGGTGCAGGCCTCATGGCCAGAGCTAAGGTGCTAGTCAAAGTTCTGGACATAAATGATAATGCCCCAGAGGTAACCATGACATCTGTCACCACTGCAGTCCCAGAAAACTTTCCTCCTGGAACTATCATTGCTCTTATCAGTGTGCATGACCAAGACTCTGGAGACAATGGTGACACTACATGTTCCATTCCTGAAAATCTACCCTTTAAATTAGAAAAGTTAGATGATAATTATTACCATTTAGTGACAGAAAGAACACTGGACAGAGAACTTACCTCCAGGTACAACATCACAGTAACAGCAACAGATAAGGGAATTCCAACTCTATCTACGGAAACCCACATTTCACTGAAAGTGACAGATATCAACGACAACCCCCCTTGTTTTCCCCAGGATTCCTACTCTGTCTTCATTCCGGAAAACAATCCCAGAGGTGCCTCCATCTTCTCCTTGACAGCTCAGGATGCTGACACCAATGAGAATGCACTAGTCACTTACTCCTTGGCAGAGGACACCATTCAGGGGGCGCCTCTATCCTCCTACATTTCCATCAACTCAGACACTGGCATTTTATATGCCCTGCGATCCTTCGATTATGAAGAGTTCCGGGACCTTCATCTGAGAGTGATGGCGTATGACAATGGGGATCCCCGACTCAGCAGCAATGTGTCGCTGAACCTGTTTGTGCTGGACCAGAACGACAATACGCCAGAAATCCTGTACCCAGCGCTCCCCACCGACGGTTCCACAGGCGTGGAGCTGGCGCCCCGATCCGCAGAGCCCGGATACCTGGTGACCAAGGTGGTGGCAGTGGACAGAGACTCTGGCCAGAACGCCTGGCTGTCCTACCGTCTACTCAAGGCCAGCGAGCCAGGGCTCTTCACGGTGGGGCTGCACACGGGCGAGGTGCGCACTGCACGGGCCCTGCTGGACAGAGATGCGCTCAAGCAGAGCCTGGTGGTGGCTGTGCAAGACCACGGCCAACCCCCTCTCTCGGCCACCGTCACGCTCACCGTGGCCGTAGCTGACAACATCCCAGCTGTCCTGGCAGACCTGGGCAGTCTCGAGCCCTCAGCGGACCCTGACTCTTCAGGCCTCACGCTGTACCTGGTGGTGGCGGTGGCTGTAGTCTCCTGCATCTTTCTGGCCTTTGTGATCGTGCTGCTGGGACTCAGGCTGAGGCGCTGGCACTCGTCCCGTTTGCTTCAGGCTGCGGGGGTTGGATTGGCTGGCGTGCCAGCCTCGCACTTTGTGGGCGTGGACGGGGTGGGGGCTTTCCTGCAGACCTATTCCCAGGAGGTCTCCCTCAGGGCGGACGCCCGGGAGAGTCACGTGATCTTCCCCCAGCCCAACTATGCCGACACGCTCCTCAGCCAGGAAAGCTGTGGGAAAAGCGAGCCTCTGCTGATAACTCAGGATTTACTTGAAGGCAAAAAGGAAGCATTTTCTCAGGTAAACGTTTTGTAAATTTATCTAGGTAAAAATGATTACAGAGTTTACTTACCTTTCACTTTTTACTACTAACAGTTCTATTTCCCACATAGCTTTGTAGATTTCTGTTTACAAATTCTGGGAAATTATCATTGTGTGTTTATATCCAGGTATAATTATAATTGCTATTTCATTGAAAAGGAAACTGTAAATTAACTCTAATGTAGGTGATTGAGATGAGTATTGTGTGAGATGCTGTGTTGGTTGTGGAAAGAGCACTGCATCAGAAACAGGAAGATCTGACTTTTAATATTTTCTTGCTTTCCTCTGGCCAAATAATCTTATTTTTCTGAGTTTACCATTCTCTTACCTGGCAAGGATAGGGTTTAACTATAAAAGATCCATCAATATTTATGTGACTAATAGTGTTTTCAAATTTTTCTCAGTTACAAATACTAATTTGTCCCTAAATTTAATATAGATGTTGTCTGTCAAAGTGCTATTTTATTTGGAGATGTTTGAAGAGGTAAAGATTGTCTAAAGTAATATTTTTATCTGTGTTAGGATTAAATTATACAAATCTATGTAAGTTGTAAATTTTTGTTGAATATCTTAGCCCTTTGCATAGTCTGTTATTTTTAGATATTTTATGCATGCTGAAGAGTACACTAGATGTTTAAGTAACTTATGAAATGAGGTAATAAAGTGCACGATGGAAAATTTACTGTGCAACTTGAGAAATAGTTTCAGAGCCTCCTATCTTGTATATTATGCCCATAATGGAAACAACTGACACAAACTAAGAATATATTTCATTTTAATGTGTGTGTTAACTCTTCACAGGAAATGTATCATAGATGAGTAAGTCCATGCTTTGATATACTTACTCTGCTCCAGTAAATTAAAGAGATATACCAAATATAAAAAGAAGAAAGCCAAAGCATGGTAAGGCACAAATAAAAGATAAATATATTAATGGACCAAAGATGGAAAAGAAAGTGGTGAGCCAGGCTAAAGCTGTGGAAATTCTAGGCTTGGCTTAGATGCAGACATTGAAGATCAACAGGTTGTTCCAGCACTGTAACTGGAACAATGTGCTTTGGGCTAAACAAGGGACCTGATCCACACATACTACTTGAATCTAAAATAAGCAGTTCAGCCCCTGAGCTAGTTCAAATTGGCTGCCTGCCAATTCCTGTGGTGACAACTTTTTGCAACCTGCAGACCAAGGGAGAGAGGTAGATCCAGATGCTGGCTTCAGAAAATGAACACTAAATTTCTTAGACTTGAGTTGTAATATTCATAGTATTACAGCTGCACACCACTAAAAGACCTACTTATGTCCTGGGACCTGGGATAGAATAATTTCAAAACCATTTGAGACAAATCCCTGAACCCAGGAGGGAGGGAGAATGGGAGAGAAAGTAGAAGAAAAAGACCAATTAAAAAAAAAACTCTTCTGGGGCACCTGGGTGGCTTAGTCAATTGAGTGTCTCACTTCAGCTCAGGTCATGATCTCATGGTTGTTCAGTTAGAGCCCCGCATCGGGGCTTGGGGGCTTGCTGATGTCAGCACAGAACTGACAGGAATCCTCTGTCCCCCTCTCTCTCTGCCCCTCCCCTGCTCATGCTCTCTTTCAAAAATAAAGTAAAATAAAATACTCTTCCACTTAAAATAAATGTACAAACCAAAATGTTGAAACATATTGTCTTCTAGAGTTATTGTTGCTAATGAGATACTTTCAACAAATTGTCATTTTTAGGGTATCTCCATTTTCTCTCTGAAGGCTTTAAAAAATTTTCTCTGATTCTTGTTGTATGTCTAAGTGTTGATTTTTATTTTTATTATCTGTTTGGAGTATACTTTCTATTAATAATATAAGTTATTTCAATTCTGGATTTTCTCAGCTCCTATTAATGAAAAATTTTGCTTCTATGTGTATCTTACAATTTTATTTATTATACCTCAATAAAACTGGAAAAATTACAAAGCAAACACTTAAAAATAGTAAAAGGAAACAAAAAAAGTTTGGACATTTAAATCTATACTCCTATATTACTCTTGGATTTAAGAAAATCACAATGGAAATAAGAACTACTGTAGAAAGGAACAAAAATTAAAATGTTATTTAAAATTGTGGAATACAGCTAAAAGAGTATTTAGGGGTAAATTTATTGACAAATACAATAACTAAAAGTTAAACAAAACAAATTATTTAAAATAAGTGAATTTAGCAAGCCACTCAAGAAACAAGGCAAAAAAACCCCCACATTATATCAGCATAAACTTAAAGAAAATAATAGGAAAAATAACCAAGGTAAGAGTATAAATTATTGATACGCAAACAAGGAAGAATTCTAATGAAAAAGCAATAGAGGGGCGCCTGGGTGACTCAGTCGGTTGAGCATACAACTTCAGCTCAGGTCATGATCTCACAGCTCATGAGTTTGAGCCCTGCTTTGTCAGGCTCTGTGCAGACAGCTCAGAGCCTGGAGCCTGCTTAGGATTCTGTGTTTCCCTCTTTCTCTGCCCCTCCACTGCTTGTGTTCTGTCTCTCAAAAAAAATAAACAAACATTAATTTTTTTTTAACAATAGAAGCAGACAGTAAAAGTCATACTGAAACTGGTGGGAAGAAATTAAAATTCTGTCAAGTCCAATGGTGGGACTAATATACAGTAGGCAGATGTCATGGCTAAAATTCTTTTTAAAGATTTTAAAAGAAAACCCCAAATTCTGATTAAAAACAAAGTCTTGGAAAAGGATAAAGAAAAGCAAGAGAAACTGGGGAAAAAATAAAACAACTTGATAAAAAGCAAGAAGAATGAGTGGGAAATAATATACAGAGTAAAACCAGATATTGTCAAAGACAAAGAACAGATAATCTTTACAGAGCTACAATAAGGGATGTTGAACAATTATTTAATGAGACTTGAAATCATCAAAACAATGTTGATGAAAATATTTTTAAAAATCTAAGAAAAAGTGGAGGCCCTACTAGAAAACAAGGTGAGTTGATATCAATTGTTTGCAGTTTTTTCCATTCTCAGAGGAATGGGTAAAAGTAAAATTGGGGGCACCTGGGTGGCTCAGTTGGTTGAGCATCCAACTCTTGATTTCAGCTCTGGTCATGATCCCAAGGTCATAGGATCCAGCCCTGTGTTGGGCTCTGCCCTGAGTGTGGAGCCTGTTTGGGATTCTCTCTCTCTCTCTCTCTCTCTCTCTCTCTCTCTCTCTCTCTCTCTCTCTTTCCCTCCCTCCCTCCCTCCCTCCCTCTCTCCCTTCCCCTCTGTCCCTCTCCCCAGCTCTGTCTCAAAAAAAAAAAAAAAAAAAAAGTAAAAATGGTAAAAGTTCAACACGGAAGAAACCCAAAGGCAAACAGACTGAAGTGGTACAGAAGTAGGCAATCTCACTTAAGAATGTTGATTTAGAAGCACCTGACTGGCTCAGTTGGAAGAGCATGTGAATCTTGATTTTGATGTCTTGATTTTGAACCCCACATTGGGTATAGAGATTACTTTAAAAATATATTTTTTAAAAAGAACCTTGATTCAAAATCTTAATTAAGATATTATCAAACCCTACCTACTATATATTTAAAAGCTTTGTTTATAGCTTATGACTTAGGGTTTATTTCAGGAATGCAAGGATATTCCAATATAAGAAAATCTAATAATGCAAAACTCCATATTAAGAGATTAAGATAAAAAGCCATACATTCATTTAAATAGAGACATAATAAAGCTCTTGAGAATATTCAGCATGTGATTAAAATCTTAGAAAACTAGGAATTGAAGAAAATATCCTTAACTTGAAGAATACCTATCAAAAACTTACAGAACCACCCAAGCAATCTACAGATTCAATGCAATCCCTATCAAAATCCCAATGACTTGTTTTGCGGAAATAGAAAAAAGCCCATTCTAAAATTCATACAAAGTAGCAAGAAACTTCAAATAACCAAAACAATCTTGAACAAGAAGAACAAAGAACAAACCTCCTTCAATTTCCTTAATGTTCCATTCTGGCTCTCACCTCCAAGCATTGGTACTGAGGTTCTAGAACACCACTCCAGCCTCTTCTTGACCCATCCCTACCCTTTAGGAGTCATCTTCAATAATGTCTTGGAAAAGTACTGACCCACCTTCTCATTGCCTAGTGGTCCCCACCTTTGTCTCAGTTAGCATATTGTATTGAAATACTCTGTTTACTTTCCTGTGTCCTCTCCTATCCTGTAAGCTCCCTGAGAACAAGAACTGTGTTCATCACGTTCACCATTTCTTTCTCCAGCATCAGTCAGGCATTGGTGTCAGGTATACAGTAGTGTCTGATAATTTTTAAAATACAGATGTTGAAGTTAAATCCTAAGCCATGAAGCACAGAAATCCAAAATGTATAGCCTTAGAAGATAAATTAGCTAATGTTCTAAATTTGATCTTATTGTCTTTGAATATAAAATAAGTTGAAGATATTTGAAGCAAGGGCAGTGGCAGCCTTGATTAATGCCTTTAGTGTTCACTAGGCATACTTTCCTACCAACTACTATCAAGGTCACATTTGTTTACACATTCTTATTAATCCTGAGAAAAAGATTCCTGACTTGAAAGAGCTACTTCTAAGGTATGGTAAAACTCTAAGATTCTTCAAAGCAACTTGAAAGTCACAAAGCTAACAAGCAAGAAATAACTTGGGTTTGCCTAAGAGGGTGCAGAAATTACTTAGGCCTCTGAGCGTCGCTGTTGACCACCTAAGAAGTAAAAGGCTGCAACACATCCAGTCCAACATTCCGGCTCCCACAACAAAAGGACTGGGTATTTGGCCCCCAAGCTTCCGGGCGGAAAAAAAAAAAAAAATGCAGCAGCCCAAATTTCTCTCTACAGTGACCTGGGTCCTGTGAATGCTGATCCCCACAGACCCTGAGGAATACAGAGGAATAAAACTGGATGCTGGAAGTTGCCTGGGAGAAAAGATTGCAGCAGAAGAAATGGCGGCTCTGCAAAAGTTATTACAACGCGGAAGGCTTGATCGGCTGTATTTTCTTTTGGTGGTTTTGTGGGAGGCCGGAGCTGGACAGATGCACTATTCTGTGCCAGAAGAGATTGACAAAGGCTCCTTCGTGGGCGACATCGCCAAGGACCTGGGGCTGGAGCCCCTGACACTGGCAGAGCGTGGAGTCCGCATCGTCTCCAGAGGTAGGACGCAGCTCTTTGCTCTGAACCCGCGAAGCGGCAGTTTGGTTACCGCAGGCAGGATAGACCGAGAGGCGCTCTGTGCTCAGAGCGCGCAGTGCCTGGTGAATTTTAACATACTCCTGGAAGACAAATTTAATATTTATTCAGTAGAAGTGGAAATAACAGATATTAACGATAATGCCCCTCGCTTTGGAGTAGATGAACTAGAGCTAAAAATCAGTGAAAGCACTACGCCAGGATTCCGAATTCCTCTAAAGAGTGCGCACGATGCAGACGTAGGAGAAAACACCCTTCAGAAGTACGAACTGAACCCAAATGACCACTTTTCCCTGGTTGTGCGAAGCGGAGTGGATGGGAACAAGTACCCTGAGCTGGTGCTGGAGCTCGCCCTGGACCGCGAAGAGAAGGCTGTTCACCACCTCGTCCTTGTGGCTTTGGATGGGGGCAGCCCGGTCCGATCTGGCACCTCCCGCATCCACGTGACTGTCCTGGATGTGAACGACAACGCACCTATATTTACACAGCCTGAGTACCGTGTAAGTGTTCCTGAGAGTATGCCCATAGGTACCCGGATACTCACAGTCACCGCCACTGACACAGATGAGGGATACAATGCCCAAGTCGCATATTTTAAAGAGAAAAATCCTGGAGAAACCTCAGAGATATTTGAGCTTGAGTCGACATCTGGAGATATAACAATCATAAAGAGTCTAGATTATGAAGATGCCAAAGTCCATGAAATTGATATTGAAGCTCAGGATGGTCCGGGCCTTCTGACCAGAACAAAGGTTATTGTGACTGTTCTGGATGTGAATGACAATGCCCCAGAATTTTACATGACATCTTCTACCAGTTCAATTCCTGAAGGCTCTCCTCCAGGAACCATAATTGCACTTTTTAATGTACATGACAGAGACTCTGGGCAGAATGCATTTATCACATGTTCACTCCCAGAGAACCTTCCTTTCAAGTTAGAAAGATCAGTGGACAATTACCACCGACTGGTTACAACCAGAGCCCTTGACAGGGAACAGTTTTCCTCTTACAATGTCACTGTGACTGCTAAAGATGGAGGGAAACCATCTCTGTCCACGGATGCTTACATTACACTGCAGGTGGCAGACATTAATGACAACCCACCAACCTTCCCTCACATGTCCTACTCTGCCTACATTCCTGAAAACAATCCCAGGGGTGCTTCCATCATTTCTGTGGTGGCCCATGACCCTGACAGTGACGATAATGCCCATATAACTTACTCTTTGACTGAAGACACTCTTCAGGATGCACCCCTGTCCTCTTACATCTCCATCAACTCTGACACTGGCATCCTGTATGCATTGCGCTCCTTTGACTATGAGCAGTTCCAGGATTTGCACCTGAGGTTGACTGCATGGGACAATGGGAACCCACCCCTCAGCAGCAACGTGTCACTGAGCATATTCGTGCTGGACCAGAATGACAACGCACCAGAAATCCTGTACCCCGCCCTCCCCACCGACGGTTCCACAGGCGTGGAGCTGGCTCCCCGATCCGCAGAGCCCGGCTACCTGGTGACCAAGGTGGTGGCGGTGGACAGAGACTCTGGCCAGAACGCCTGGCTGTCCTACCGTCTGCTCAAGGCCAGCGAGCCAGGGCTTTTTACGGTGGGGCTGCACACGGGCGAGGTGCGCACTGCACGGGCCCTGCTGGACAGAGATGCGCTCAAGCAGAGCCTGGTGGTGGTGGTGCAGGACCATGGCCAGCCCCCTCTCTCGGCCACCGTCACGCTCACCGTGGCCGTAGCTGACAACATCCCAGACGTCCTGGCCGATCTGGGCAGCACCAGGACCCCCGCCGACCCAAATGATTCTGACCTCACACTGTACCTGGTAGTGGCGGTGGCCGCAGTCTCCTGCGTCTTCCTCGCCTTTGTGATCGTGCTGCTGGGACTCAGGCTGAGGCGCTGGCACTCATCGCGTCTGCTCCAGGCTTCAGGAGGCGGGTTGGTGGGCGTGCCCGCCTCTCACTTTGTGGGCGTGGACGGGGTGCGGGCTTTCCTGCAGACCTATTCCCACGAGGTCTCCCTCACCGCGGACTCCGGGGAGAGTCACGTGATCTTCCCCCAGCCCAACTATGCCGACATGCTTCTCAGCCAGGAGAGCTGTGAGAAAAAGGATTTTCTATCATCACCTCAGTCTTTACTTGAAGACAAGGGAGAAGAAACATCCCAGGTAAACTCCCTTTACGGTATACTTATGAGGTATTGCTAAAATAAATAGATATGTTTATTTACTCCGCTGCCTCCATTGTTTACCACATGTTTTCTGTTTTGCATATTTACTTGTGAATATATCCCTTTTAAGGACATGAGTCCTGGTGAATTATTTCTCAGTAGTTCTAAGTGTTTACACCTTGTACGGGGGAAGAGGAGGCTAGAATCATTGTATCATGAATTTAAATCAGGAGTTAGTATTGGGTGAATATTATATTTAGTTTATCAAAGAGCATTGCATTAGGAAATGGTGTATCTGGTTTCCCATACTTTCTTTCTCCTCCCTGGGCAAATCTTCTTGTCTACCTGGATCAATAATTCTTTCTCTATTAAAAATATGAAGATTGAGGGGTGGCTGGCTGGCTCAGTCAGCGAAGCATGCTACTCTTGATCTTGGGGTGGGGAGTTTGAGCTCCATACGGTGGTAGAGTTTATTTAAAAAAAAAAAAAAAGGAAGTCTGAATTTTATGTTCACTCAAGTGCTTTAAAATTCAAGGGTTTCGTTTTATATTTTAACCTATGAATAATGAAACACTTTAGTTGTCTAATGCCTTCACTCAGTTGTAATATTTTTCCTTCAGTTTGACAGTGAGGTTCTTCACTTTATTTGATTCATATGACCTTCCCTATTTAAAATATGGAAATTTAGAAATATATATGTTCATTGTGTCTTAGGAAAGTATGTCATGGTATCTCCACGTAATTAAAAATCCCACTGACTTTTAAAGTAGCTCTGTGTTGGGGCGCCTGGGTAGCTCAGTCAGTTAAGTGTCTGACTTTGGCTCAGGCCATGATCTCACAGTTCATAGGTTCGAGCCCTGCAATGGGCTCTGTGCTGACAGCTCAAAGCCTGGAACCTGCTTCAGATTCTGTGTCTCCCTCTCTCTCTGCCCCTCCCCAACTCACCCTCTGTCTCTCAAAAATGAATGTATGTTTAAAAAAAAGTATTTAAAGTAGCTCTGTGTTGGTTGATGAAGTGATTGAATTCTTGTTTGCTCTATAATAAATGGGTAGTGCAATAGTAAACACATTTCTCTTTGATATTTTTATTTTCTCATATCTGGAAACCATATTTACTTTTTATCTTTAAAAATAATATGTCCTCAAGGGATTCAGAGGCTATATCAAATAATAGCCCTTAAAGATCCTTCTTATACATCTCTCTTCTCAAAGATTCCTTCTCAGAACAACTGTTAAAAATATTTCCAATCCCTCACCTAACTTCAGTCTCCCTCACAACCACTGTCTTCCTTCCTCATTCCTCTTTCTATGTTGGCTTTTAGTGTTTCAGTTATGTTTTTAATAATGAAGGACAAAAAAATACACTAATATTCTATGTAACTGGGATCACTTTAAATTGTGATTTGGAAGCAATCATATACTGAGTATTGTATTTAATGGTATTATCATCTTTCAAGGTGCTGTGATTTTTTATTATATTTTAGGGCATTTGAGGAGAGTTGATCTCAGTCAATGCAGTCTCTTGTGTTTATTACTATTACATAATTCTCTATGAGCTAAAACTGGAACTCACTGTGGAATAATACATCATAACATCTTTACTTCTAAGTAATAAAGTTTAAACTGAGGAAAATTAAAGACAAAGTTTCTTTTAGTGTGTATAGTATCTTTTCACAAGAATAAATGCCTTATGGATAAGTTTATAACACTGCATAATTGAAATGACAAATATATTTCTATTTCTGTGTTTGGAGAGGAAAACAAATACAGAGAAAAGGTTTCTGGAACATAAAACAAAAGTTTATCTCTACTAGTTTCAGTTTTGGTGTTTAAAAACCACCTTTACTCTAGATTTAGACAAAGTGAACTACTTCCAGTACTCTGAAGTTGTGTGATTTCTCTCTCACATCTAGAAATTGCCATACTGTTGTCTCTCATATCCAGGCCTTTTCCCTGATCCACTTTTCTCATGTTTCTTGGGAAAGCCTTTGTTAACCTCCAGGGCCAGCTTGGAAGCCCTCCCATTACCTTTGGTTTCTTCCATTATGGTAATTATCTCAGTGCACTGGAATTCCTTGTTTGATTTTATATCTACCTAGCTTTGGGGAGGAAGTTGTTATGTTCATATCATTTACCTTGAATCCTCACATATTGTCTAACACCCAATTATGTTTAATGAATGGGTTCAATTACAGATATTGAAACTAAGATGTCAAGCTATCAAGGACAAACTTTAATGAGTATAACCTATAAATATAGCTGATATTTCTGTGTGGTTTTTAAACTTTAAACATTTCAAAACAGTAACTCCAGCATGTTTGAAGCAATATTAGTGGTCTTAAGGTTAGAGCATGGCTTCCTAAGGAACATACTTTAACATATATCATACTTTAACATATAACAATTGAACTGTGTGAAATAGACACCAATCCCATTATCTCTGATACAGAAGATTTCGGGTGTTGGGAAACTTAAAAATCACTAACTTGGGTTTATCTGAAAGGGTGCAGTAAACCATTAGGCCTCTGAGTGTCGCTGCTGACCACTCAAGGAGGAAAACGGGGCTGGCGAGCTTGTCCACCATTTCCTTGTTCCTAAAAAGCAAAGAACCAGTCAATCAGACTCCAGAAGATCCGAGCTGCTACAAAGCTCATCCTGTCAGTCAACCAGCTCTGTGACCCATAAAATAGGACCATAAAAGGCTTAGTTCCTTGAAAACAAATAAGATTTGAGTCCATCGTGGGTAGTTGGAACGGAATTCACAGAAAATAATTCACCAAAGAAGAAATGACTAAATACCTGAGATTCAGACACTGCAGAGGATTGGCCCTGCTGTTTGTGCTTCTGTGGACGCTATGCAAGACTGGATCCGGGCAGATCCACTACTCTGTGCAAGAGGAACTGGACAAAGGTTCCTTTGTGGGCAACATCTCCAAGAACCTGGGATTGGAGCCCTGGGAGCTGGCGGAGCGTGGAGTCCGCATCATCTCTAGAGGTAGGACGCAGCTCTTTGCTCTGAACCTGCGAAGCGGCAGCTTGGTCACCGCAAGCAGGATAGACCGGGAGGAGCTCTGCGCTCAGAGCGCGCTGTGTCTTGTAAAATTTAACGTCCTTGTAGAAGACAAATTGAAAATTTTTGAAGTAGAAATAGAAATTAAAGACATTAATGATAATGCTCCTGATTTTCTAGCAGAGAAATTGGAAATAAAAATTGGCGAACTAGCGGCTCCTGGAACTCGATTTCCACTTAAGACTGCATTTGACCCAGATGTGGGCATGAACTCCCTTCAGAACTACCATCTCCGCCCCAATGACTACTTTTCTCTGACTGTGAAGCATGTCTCTGATGGGACCAAGTACCCAGAGCTGGTGTTGGAGAGGGCTCTGGACCGTGAACAAAAGAAAGTTCATCAGCTTGTCCTCATTGCTTCTGATGGTGGGAATCCTGTCCACTCTGGCAACTTGTACATCCAAGTGATAGTTTTGGATGCAAATGACAACCCACCAGTATTTACTCAATCTGAGTATCAATTAAGTATTCAAGAGAACTTGCCAGTGGGTACCACACTGCTCACAGTGAATGCCACTGACCCTGATGAAGGATTCAATGCTCAAGTGTCCTATATTCTAGATAAAATGCCTGGGAAAGTCGCTGAGATTTTTTATCTCAATTCAGTGACTGGAGATATATCAATATTAAAAAGTCTAGATTATGAGGATGCTATGTTCTATGAAATTAAAATTGAAGCACAAGATGGACCTGGTCTCCTTTCAAGAGCTAAGATTTTAGTCACAGTTCTGGATGTGAATGACAATGCCCCAGAAGTAACAATCACTTCTCTCACTGAATCAGTCCCAGAAGAGGCTACTGCTGGAAGAGAAATTGCCCTTATCAATGTGCATGACCAAGATTCTGGGCAAAATGGACAAGTCACAGTTTTTGTCCTGGGAAATGTGCCATTTAATTTAGAAAAATCAATAGACCAGTATTACCGCTTAGTGACAGCCAGATCTCTGGATCGTGAACAGGTGTCTGAATATAACATCACTCTCAGAGCCACAGATGGAGGAAGCCCCCCACTGTCCACGAACATTCATATCACTCTGCATGTTGCAGACATCAATGACAACCCACCTGCTTTCAGTCAGGCCTCCTATTCGGCCTACATTCCTGAAAACAACCCCAGGGGAGCTTCCATCTTCTGTGTGACCGCCCAGGATCCCGACAGCATCCAGAACGCCCACATCACTTTCGCACTGACTGAGGATACCATCCAGGGGGCGCCTCTATCCACTTATGTCTCCATCAATTCCGACACCGGTGTCCTGTATGCTCTCCGTTCCTTTGACTACGAGCAGGTTAGAGACCTGCAGCTATTGGTGACAGCCAGTGACAGTGGGGACCCACCCCTCAGCAGCAATGTGTCACTGAGCATATTCGTGCTGGACCAGAACGACAATGCTCCAGAAATCCTGTATCCCGCTCTCCCCACTGATGGTTCCACAGGCGTGGAGCTGGCGCCCAGATCAGCAGAGCCCGGATACCTGGTGACCAAGGTGGTGGCGGTGGACAGAGACTCTGGCCAGAACGCCTGGCTGTCCTACCGTCTACTCAAGGCCAGCGAGCCAGGGCTCTTCACGGTGGGGCTGCACACGGGCGAGGTGCGCACTGCACGGGCCCTAATGGACAGAGATGCGCTCAAGCAAAGCCTAGTGGTGGCGGTGCAAGACCACGGCCAGCCCCCTCTCTCGGCCACCGTTACGCTCACCGTGGCCGTAGCTGACAACATCCCAGATGTCCTGGCCGATCTGGGCAGCATCAGGACCGCCACCGACCCAGACGATTCTGACCTCACACTGTACCTGGTGGTGGCGGTGGCTGCAGTCTCCTGCATCTTTCTGGCCTTTGTGATCGTGCTGCTGGGACTCAGGCTGAGGCGCTGGCACTCGTCCCGTCTGCTCCAGGCTGCGGGGGTTGGATTGGCTGGCGTGCCCGCCACGCACTTTGTGGGCGTGGATGGGGTGCGCACTTTCCTGCAGACCTATTCCCAGGAGGTCTCCCTCAGGGCGGACTCCCGGGAGAGTCACGTGATCTTCCCCCAGCCCAACTATGCCGACACGCTCCTCAGCGGAGAAAGCTGTGGGAAAAGCGAGTCTTTCCTGGTATCTCAAGATTTACTGGAAACGAAAGGAGACCCCAACCTACTCGAGGTAGGTTTATTTCTTTATTGGAATATTAAAAAGAACAGTTATGCCAGTGTGATTTTATAAAGATTTAATATACATTTATTTGAAAATAAAGCAACATGGTAGTCATTAGTTCTGTTGTTTAAATAATTAGTTCCTCTCTTCTTTTGGGCGGTTGGTAGAGCGGATCTTCCTGACTTGGTTATGACCGAATGGGTCTAGGTAACTAGTTCTGGCCAATATATTGTAAATGAAGGTAATATGTGCTTCTCCCTGGGGAAAGCTCCCGATGGCATTGCAAGAATTTCCAGATCTCTAAGTTATTTTTTGAAATTGTGACTCTTCCTTCTACCTTACTGCTTGAATAACTACACCAAGAAAGAGCCCTGTGGTTGTCCTACATTGATGTGTGTACCTGTGATAAATAGACCTTCTTCATCTTAACTGCCTGTGATTTGAAGTTTGTCACTCCAACTACTTAGCTTATCCTGACTGATACAAGTAAAAAATATGAATACTAGGTATTTTAGTCTCCAATAAAATGATGCTCAGCTCCTACCAAGCCAGGCCAAACTCTTCATCTCAATGACATAAAAATTGTTGGGTAAAAAAATGTACAGATTGGTCAAATGGTTTTACCTGTCCTGTAGTCCTTACTATGTATACCGAAAGTATGTGTGGGTGATTGTGTGCACTCATACTGATTTCAGCCTTTTGCTTGAAGGTGGGAAGGTCAATTGCCTAAATCATTATGAGTCTTGGAGTGGCATGTCTTGTCCTTTGAGAAGGATTTTTTAAAAATGCAAGGATATATGTCTCAGCCTCAGCAGGAGATTTCCGGACCAGCCACTCCAACAATGGAATAGGAGTCCTACAAGTCTTTTGAGCCAGAAATTGTTGGCCTATTTTGATATTTATGAAATTATATTCACCCATGAAATCACCTCAGAGAGTCAAACAAAATGAGACCAAATATATTTCATTAGAATTCAAATAAAGGAACCAATATCTCCCTCAATATATTAGAAAGAGATATATTCAAGAGTGTGAGACGTGGGGCATGAGCAAAATAACTGAGAGCAGAGAAAGGTATATTTTCACTCAAACGTGCAATACAGTACAGGAAAAAAGGCCCATAATCTTCAAAATACCTCCTTTAAGGAAAAATCTTTATAATACTAGTATCACTTTCCTCATAAAGAGAAAAATTATTAAATGGATAGTGCCACGGGAACTCTAGATACTCAAAGAGAATTTTCTAAGAATCCTATATAAAACAAAGCCTAAATATTAGATAAATAACATTTATCTAAATATTGTGAAAGTGTACAGATAGTACAAAGGCAGTACAATTTCTATCTACTTGTATTGATAATGAAAAATCTCAGATATTCCATTTTCACCATACAGGACTTAAAAATTTTTTTTAGAAGTTATTTATTTTTGAGAGAGAGAGACACAGAACCCAAGAGGGGGAGGGCAGAGAGAAAGGCAGACACAGTATCAGAAGGAGGCTTCAGGCTCTAAGCTGTCAGCGTAGAGCCCAATGCGGGCTCGAACTCACGAGCCGAGTCGTGAGATCATGACCTGAGCCGAAGTCTGAGATCATGACCTGAGCCGAAGTCAGATGCTCAACCGACTGAGCCATCCAGGTGCCCCCACCAAAAACTACATTTAAAAGGATGGGCAAGAATTCATTACAACAGAAAGGTGGAGGATTTATGGCAAAAGGAACAGAAAATATAAAGTCATGAGGTAGAGAAAAAAATGAAAATAACATCTTCGGAGAATAGATAATCATCTGTTTTGACTGGGGTGTAATATGAGTATGGTGGGTGCAAAGCAGTGGAATAAATCACTACATTGGTATATAATTTGGCAGTGCATTTGAAATAAAGGTATTTGCTTTAGTTACCCAATATGAGTTCAAAGATCAAAGGCTAAGTTCCAAAATGAAGTGTCTAAGGATTCTCAATGCCTCTCCAATATTTACTAGTGATCAAGTCAAATTCATTGGTATAAATTCAATGGTATAAATGGTATAAATCAGCTGGAGCTCAGTATTGGGATTATGGAGGTTATATATACATTAATATAGTAAAAAGCACTGATTGCATAAAAATAAGTAAAATAAATCTTTCACAAGATTCAGCTCTATAAAAGCAGGTGTACTAAATTAGTCACTTTAAAATATTAGGCTGTGCTGTGCTGTACTTAATGGGAAGATTACCTATGTTTTAAAAAATTGAGCAATATATTAAAATAAGTCTAGGGTCTTGATTCACTCTTTTTTTGCAAAGACTGTATCTTTGAAAAATATTACTGAGTTGATAACGTATTTATGGAGAGAGTTAAAATAAGGGAGGTTATGCATTTTACAAAAATGTAAGGATCATAGTATCCGCTCAAATGTGGGTAAAAAGCCAGTAATTTTTTGGTTACATCCATACTAGTCATGCCAGTGTTTGTAAATACAGTGGAATCATTAAAGATATTTTTGCCCCCAAAAATGAAAAAAAAAAAAATGGTTGTATGCCATGTGAAATTTTTTAATACAAAAAAGAATGTAAAATTATGGCAACACTTATGAAATAATAAAGATAGAAAATATCCAATTTAGAGGAGAAAAATGAGTATTTGGTTTTTTTACACCAAATAAAAAGACAACATACATAAAGAGCTTACCCTTTGAGAGTAAATGGCTCCACAATATGCAATTCTCCCAGACAACCTCCGAGCGCCGCTGTTGACCGAAGGGAAGAAAGGGGTTCTCCGTTCTGCGTGAAAGTAGGGCAGTGTTTTCCTGCTTTGTCTTGCGCACATCAGAACGCGGAGGCAGCGCCAGTGCACCCACCAGTTCCTGACAAACAAGTCCTACCCTCAAATCACAAAAGTCTAGGTGCTGTCACTGATTTTTTTTAAACATCCCAGAGACATCCTGAAAAGAAGCTTCCCAGAGAGTTCAAAAAATGCAAAGAAGCTCCAGAAAAGCCAAATGGATGAAAATTCAGGTACTGTTTCTCTTCCTGCTGTCTTTGTTGTGGGGGACTATCTCCCAGCACATCCAGTACACAATTCCGGAGGAGCTGGCTAAAGGCTTGCGAGTGGGGAACGTCGCCAAGGACTTGAAGCTCAGTGTCCAGGAGTTGCCAGCTCGAAAACTGCGGGTTAGTGCAGAGAATTTCTTCAGTGTGAGTGCAGAGAGTGGGGATTTGTTAGTGAACGGTAGGATAGATCGAGAGGAAATTTGTGGGAGGAAATCCGAGTGTGCACTAGAATTTGAAATGGTCGCTGAAAATCCCATGAATGTTTTCCATGTGATTGTTACAATCCAAGATATTAACGACAATGCACCACGTTTCATTGCAAAAGGCATTGACTTGGAGATCTGCGAGTCAGCCTTACCAGGTGTAAAATTCCCTCTGGATTCTGCACAAGATGCAGATGTAGAAAGTAACTCCCTGAAGATATACACTATCAACCCCAATGAACATTTCTCCCTGACAACGAAGGGAAGTCCTGATGGGAGTAAATACCCAGAATTACTGCTGGAAAAACCTCTGGACAGAGAACAGCAGAGTTCCTACCAGTTAATCCTGACTGCCATAGATGGTGGAGACCCTCCGTTAAGTGGAACCACCCAGATCCAGATTCAGGTCACCGATGCCAATGATAATGCTCCATTGTTCAGCCAGGACACATACAGAGTTAACATCCAAGAAAACGTGCCCTGGGGGACTTCTGTGTTGCAAGTGATGGCCACCGACCAGGACCAGGGCGTTAATGCAGAGATTACCTATGCCTTCCTCAATGCCCCAACAAGTACCAGCCTTCTCTTCAATCTCAACCCAAATACTGGTGACATTACAACCAATGGTACATTGGACTTTGAAGAGACAAGTAGATATATGTTGAGTGTAGAGGCCAAGGATGGAGGGGTACACACCGCTCACTGTAATGTTCAGATTGAAATTGTTGATGAGAATGACAATGCCCCAGAGGTCACGTTGATGTCCTTTTCTAACCAGATTCCCGAGGACTCAGACATTGGAACCGTAATAGCTCTCTTTAAAGTGAGAGACCGAGACTCTGGGGAAAATGGACTGGTGAGGTGCTATATTCAGGAAGAAGTTCCCTTCAAATTAGAATCCACCTCCAAGAATTATTACAAGCTGGTGATTGACAATGCCTTAGATAGGGAGCAGATGGCAGAGTACAATGTCACCATCACAGCCACTGACAAGGGCAAGCCATCCCTATCCTCCAGTACAGGCGTCACCCTGCATATCAGCGATGTCAACGACAACGCGCCGGTTTTCCACCAGGCCTCCTATGTGGTCCGCGTGATGGAGAACAACCCTCCAGGAGTCTCCATCGCCCAAGTCAGCGCCTCCGACCCCGACCTGGGACCCAACGGCCGCGTCTCCTACTCCATCGTGGCCAGCGACCTGGAGCCGCGGGCGCTGGCGTCCTACGTGTCCGTGAGCGCGCAGAGCGGCGTGGTGTTTGCGCAGCGCGCCTTCGACCACGAGCAGCTGCGCGCCTTCGAGCTGACGGTGCAGGCCCGCGACCAGGGCTCGCCCGCGCTCAGCGCCAACGTGAGCCTGCGCGTGTTGGTGGGCGACCGCAACGACAACGCGCCTAGGGTGCTGTACCCGGCGCTGGGGCCCGACGGCTCGGCGCTCTTCGACACGGTGCCGCGCGCCGCGCAGCCCGGCTACCTGGTCACCAAGGTGGTGGCGGTGGACGCCGACTCGGGACACAATGCGTGGCTGTCGTACCACGTGCTGCAGGCCAGCGAGCCCGGACTCTTCAGCCTGGGGCTGCGCACGGGCGAGGTGCGCACTGCGCGTGCTTTGGGCGACAGGGACGCGGCCCGCCAGCGCCTGCTGGTCGCCGTGCGGGACGGGGGACAGCCGCCCCTCTCTGCCACCGCCACGCTGCACCTGGTTTTCGCCGACAGCCTGCAAGAAGTACTGCCGGATGTCAGCGACCGCCCGGAGCCCTCTGACCCCCAGGCCGAGCTGCAGTTTTACCTGGTGGTGGCTTTGGCCTTGATCTCGGTGCTCTTCCTCCTTGCGGTGATTCTGGCGGTGGCCCTGCGCCTGCGCGGCTCCCCCAGCCCTGCTGCCTGGGGCTGCTTTCAGTCAGGCCTCCGTTCCAAATCTGGACCTGGGGTTCTCCCCGATTACAGTGAGGGGACTTTGCCTTATTCCTACGATCTGTGCGTTGCCTCACAATCAGCCAAAACAGAGTTTAATTTTTCCAACCTGAAACCAGAAATGACTCCGCCTCAGGATCTTCTTTGTGAAGATCCTTGTATGGATGTATGTGCCCGCAGTGAAGACCCCCAAATCGCTTATGACTCGTCTTTTGCCTCTCACGTGAGTTTCTGCAAACATGCTTTTATTCTCAATTGTGCATAATTATTTTGTTTATTGTTTTTCATTTTCCTAGTGATGGTAGTGGTAGAAGAGGTTTATTGGATGGGCGGAGATTGGTTCCTTAATTGCCCAGTAATCTTGGCAGCTACATAATTAATATTTCTCAATCTGTACTGTTGGCAATTTTGTATGATCAAAAAATATTGGTAAGGAGAGCTCATTCTGGGATGTTACCACCTTTAGTAAGAGTATTGTCCTTTCTTAGTTGATGTGTGATACTGTTTTTTTCAAACTTTATTCTACATAAATGTACTGACAGTCCTTCCTGCTTAAGTTAAAGTCCATCAAATCTATTATAGTTTTTTCATCTTTTTGTTGCAATGTGTATTTTTAATAGAACCTTCCAAGAGTTAAGTTTCTTAGCACTTCTTTGCCTTCTCACATGTGGCAAACAGTGATTTGGATCACTAGTTTCCAGTGAATTTTATTCCCACTCCGTAGTCTCATTCAAAAATAATTTTGGGGGGCACCTGTCTTGCTCAGTCAGTAGAACCTATGACTCTCCATCTAGGGTTTGTGGGTTCAAGCCCCATGCTGGGTGTAGAGATTCCTTAAAAATAAAATCTTTTAAAAAATAACTATCTTGGGGCACCTGGGTGGCTCAGTCAGTTAAGCATCCAACTCATGATTTTGGCTCAGGTCATGATCTCACAGTTCGTGAATTTGAGCCCTGTGTTGTGCTCTGTAGTGGTAGTGTGGAGCCTGCTTAGGATTCTCTCTCCCTCTCTCTGCCCTTCCTTTGCTTGCTATGTCTCTCTCAAAAATAAACTTTAAAAAATATATTGAAAAATAACCTTCTTAACCATTATGTAATAACTTATTTTTATACCCTCTACTTTGTTGCTGTTATGATGAGGAATGTAATGAGCCTTTTTGTGTATAAAGCCTCTTTCATAATTCTTTTAGTATAGGTTTCTGAGAAGTGAGTCAAAGTTTTTCAAAACACCTCATTTTACCTCTTAATCCCCAACAATTTGTGAGTTCTTTGAGGATTGTGAAAATTACCTTTAGTATGCTCTCCAAATTTTGATGACTTTAATACTGTGAATAAACAATAGCCTTTCTTGTCTGATAGAATTCGTAAGTAACTTCTAGAAGGTAATTATTATGTGAGGAATAATCTAAAGAACTGGCTACTTGCTGCTTTATATTAAGTTTTCTACGATTAGTAAGTTACTCAAAGTATTCATGTGTAAGAAAACTCTGAAACATGCAATGATAACACACACACACACATATATATATGAAAACTTTCCTTTTAGTGGTTATTTCTAAAATAAAACTTAAAGTAAACATAGATAATAGTAAAATAATACTTTCTGGATGTGTCTTTATGTGGTACTGAATATTGTCTGCTGTTTACATATAAAACTTCAGTTTAACTTTTCTGTCTTTTTTATCTTTATTATTTATTTTTAATATCAGAGTTATTTACCAATTGTTTTAGGGCTTTGCATTTATATTAGTGATGCACTCATTAAACAATGAAAACCTGAGTATCTACTCTATGAAAGGTGCTGTTCTAAAATTTGAGGACAGACTGTGAACATGATAGTCACAAACATAGCTGTGGTCTAAAATTTTCTTTATACAAAATTAATAAACCAATTACCTTCCCAAACCTATTATCATATTTGGCAACCCCATTTGCTCAGGGGTAAGACTAGCTCTTGAACAGTAGATGTTTTTTACAAGAGAATTGAAAAGTTGCCCATATTTTAAAGGGTCAACTCATGTGAGGGAACTTGTTTCTGGATAGGAAGGGACTAGAGCTCAGACCTCCAACTTCCCTGACCTGACACTGTTTTTTCACCTATTCTTTCATTCTTCAAGTTAATCCTTGTTCCTGTAAAGGATAAATGTGTCACTCACACAATGCACTGTACTGAAAATGGGCTATGAAAATAAATAATGGAAAAACTTAGAAGAGAAAAAATTGTTAGAAAAAATCACCATATTTTCTTTAAAAACAAATTACTTTAGAGGGCTTATTGTACAGTAACATTTGGGTCATGCCTGGATTTTTATTACAAATAAAATAACGGGAGCTTGAATTTTATTCTTTTGGGGAGAAATAAATTATGGAAAAGAAATGGTATAAACATCTTTTCTTTACCAAGAATAGATTGCAGTAACTGGTTAGGACTCTGAGTGTCGCTGTTCACCAGTCAGGGGAAAAAGACAACAAGGAATTTAATCCAAACCACAAGATTTCTGCATCACAAAGCACTAGCCCTGTGGCTTTGGGAAGCTTCAGACTGGACCCCAGAACTCCATCATCCAACGGTGAAAGCACATAATCTTGGACCCTGAAGATTCTGGGGCTCCTCTGACCTCCACTAAGGGAGCACCCAAGTGCAAGCTATTCCGCAGCGGGGCTGCAATGGCGGCTCCTCCTTATCGGCCAGACTGCAGCCGGCTGGTCAGGATCTGCGTTCTCCTGGGGGCTCTGTGGGAAATACAGGCGGAACAGATACGATACTCGGTGCCTGAGGAGCTGGACAAAGGCTCTTATGTGGGCAACATCGCCAAGGACCTGGGACTGGAGCCCCGGGAACTGTCAGAGCGGGGAGTCCGCATCATCTCCAGAGGTAGGACGCATCTCTTTGCTCTGAACCCTCGAAGTGGCAGCTTGGTCACCGCGGGTAAGATAGACCGGGAAGAGCTCTGTGAGAGATCTCCAAAGTGTGTAGTAAGCCTGGAGATTCTTCTGGAGGACAAAGTGAAGATTTTTGGAGTAGAAGTGGAAATAATCGATGTTAATGATAACGCACCCAACTTTGGGATAGAGCAAAGGGAAATAAAAGTCGCTGAAAATGAAAATCCTGGGACAAGATTTCCTCTTCCTGAAGCTTTTGATCCAGATGTAGGGGTCAACTCCCTGCAGGGTTACCAGCTCAGTTCAAATGTTCACTTCTCCCTAGACGTGCAAAGTGGAGTGGATGGCATTAAGTACCCTGAGCTGGTGCTGGAGCTTGCCCTAGATAGAGAAGAAGAGGCGGTTCACCACCTCCTCCTCACCGCCTTTGATGGAGGCGACCTGGTTCGCTCTGGCACTGTCAAGATTCATGTAACTCTTATGGATACCAACGACAATGCTCCTGTATTTACTCAGCCAGAGTACCACGTGAATGTTCCGGAGAATGTGCCAGTGGGCTACTGGCTACTCACTGTAAAGGCCACTGATCCAGATGAAGGAGCCAATGGAGAAGTAACATATTCTTTCCGCAAAGTGAGTGATAAAATGTCCCAACTATTCCAGTTGAATTCTTTGACTGGGGACATAACAATAGTGGGGGATCTAGATTATGAAGACTCTGGATTCTATGATATAGATGTAGAAGCCCATGATGGACCTGGTCTCCGAGCCAGAAGTAAAGTTCTGGTGACAGTTCTGGATGTAAATGACAATGCTCCAGAAGTCACAGTTACATCTCTCACCAGCTCTATCCAAGAAACTTCTTCCCCAGGTACAGTAATTGCACTTTTCAATGTGCATGACAGTGATTCAGGAGAGAATGGCCTTGTCACATGTTCTATTCTGGATAATCTGCCATTCACACTTGAAAAGACCTATGGAAATTATCATCGTCTGTCGACACAAAGAACACTGGATAGGGAAGAAGTCTCAGAATATAACATCACAGTAACTTCCACTGATCATGGAACTCCACCACTGTCTACAGAAACTCACATCTCATTGCATGTGGCAGACATCAACGACAACCCACCTACTTTCCCTCATGCTTCCTACTCTGCCTACATTCCTGAAAACAACCCTAGAGGAGCTTCCATTTTATCCATGTCTGCCCAGGACCCTGACAGCATTGAGAATGCCAGAGTAACTTACTCCTTAGCTGAGGACACACTGCACGGGATGCCTCTCTCCTTCTATGTTTCCATCAACTCTGATACTGGTGTCCTGTATGCATTGTGCTCCTTTGACTATGAGCAGGTTAGAGACCTGCAACTACTAGTGACAGCCAGCGACAGTGGGGACCCTCCACTCAGCAGCAATGTGTCCTTGAGTATTTTTGTTCTGGATCAGAACGACAATTCCCCTGAAATCCTGTACCCTGCTCTCCCCACTGACGGTTCCATAGGCGTGGAGCTGGCACCCCGATCAGCAGAGCCTGGCTACCTGGTGACCAAGGTGGTGGCAGTGGACAGAGACTCTGGCCAGAACGCCTGGCTGTCCTACCGTCTACTCAAGGCCAGCGAGCCAGGGCTGTTCACGGTGGGGCTGCACACAGGCGAGGTGCGCACTGCACGGGCCCTGCTGGACAGAGATGCGCTCAAGCAGAGTCTGGTGGTGGCGGTGCAGGACCACGGCCAACCCCCTCTCTCAGCCACTGTCACACTCACAGTGGCGGTGGCTGAAAGCATTCCAGAAGTCCTGGCTGACCTGAGCAGCCTCAAGCCCTCAGCCTATGCTGATGACTCTAGCCTCACGCTGTACCTGGTGGTGGCGGTGGCCACAGTTTCCTGTGTCTTCCTTGCCTTTGTCATTGTTCTGCTGGCGCTCAGGCTGAGGCGCTGGCACACTTCGCGTCAGCTCCAGGCTGCGGGGGTCGGATTGGCTGGAGTGCCAGCCTCGCACTTTGTGGGCATGGATGGGGTGCGAGCTTTCCTGCAGACCTATTCCCAGGAGGTCTCCCTCAGGGCAGACTCCAGGGAGAGTCATGTGATCTTCCCCCAGCCCAACTATGCCGACACGCTCCTCAGCCAGGAGAGCTGTGGGAAAAGCGAGCCTCTTCTCGTAACTCAGGATTTACTTGAAACAAAAGGAGACCCTGGTTCTCATCAGGTGAGTCAATCTTGCCACACCAAAACATAGGCAAAGAGCTATATAAGTGTCTCCAACTGTATAAGGTAGGTAATTGATGAAGTAAAGGCATTTTTTTTTTAGTATTCTATTACTTTAAAGGGGAGGAGCAGATGATTCCTCAAGAATAATCAATAGCAGTTAGTACTCCTAAAAGCTGTTTATTATTTATCATTTTTAGTCTTCATGTAGTTACAGTTTCAACAACAATTTCTTAACTATATATCTTTAACCATCTCTCTTTAATAGAAGACTGAGTATTTTTAACTGTCCTCTTTTTTACACTTTGCTTGAAGTTTGTTTTTCCTTGAAAGGGTATTTTCCATTATAATTAAACAAACAGTGGCAATTTATAAATATTGGAGAAAATATTAACCTTTATTTATTTATTTAATATAATTTATTATCAAATTAGCTAACATACAGTGTGTACAGAGTGCTCTTGGTTTTTGGGGTAGATTTCCATGATTCACCGCTTATGTACAACACCCAGTGCTCATCCCAACAAGTGCCCTTCTCAATGCCCATCACCCATTTTCCCCTCTCCCTCACCCCCCATCAACCCTCAGTTTATTCTCTGTATTTAAGAGTCTCTTATGGTGTGCCTCCTTCCCTCTCTGTTTGTAACTATTTTTTCCCCTTCCCCAAAATATTAGCTTTTAGATCTAATTTTAACAAGGATAGCTCTCATTAGGATTGGTATATTTCAAATATTTTGTTATTGCAGTTTGTGAGATACACCAGTAGTGACTATGTGTGATTCCTTTGGCTCACTTCTGGGATTACGAAAAATATTGCACATTTTAGTTCACTCATCTTTAAGTAGGTTGAAGGAATAATTTTAATAATTTATAAATTTCCTATTATGGCATCACAATGAGACCCTTTTCAATTTCTAAGGAAAACATACCTTTCAAAATCTCTCCTTTTTCATCATGAGAGTCACTTGTGGAGATTGGGTAACTTAGATTCTGAACTGATATGATTTATGCTACTTAGTAAGTAGGCCTCATCCCTGTTCCTGAAAATTGCTCTCAGGTAGCTCTGAGATGGCTCTGGGATGATCTGATATGGGGGAAATATTTTGTGTTCAAGGGATATGCAACACTTTTGTTAAATGTGCCTTTATTTAGTTCCATGAGATAATTAAGAATTCAAGAGTGTGTAGGGCAACACAAATTAGTGCTCTTTCATAGCTGGGAACTGTAGCAGTAAACTGTGAACTATGCCTCAATTCAATTGAAGAAAGGGCATTTTAGTTTTTAAAAAAGAATTTACTTATTTAAAACAATTTTCTTTTTTTTTTTTTTTTTTACGTTTTTTTATTTTTGAGACAGAGAGAGACAGAGCATGAACGGGGGAGGGGCAGACAGAGAGGGAGACACGGAATCGGAAGCAGGCTCCAGGCTCTGAGCCATCAGCCCAGAGCCTGACGAGGGGCTCGAACTCACGGTCTGTGAGATCATGACCTGAGCTGAAGTCGGACGCCTAACCGACCGAGCCACCCAGGCGCCCCTAAAACAATTTTCTTTTTAGTTTAAGTAATCTCTACACCCAACATGGGTCTCAAACTCATGACCCCAAGATCAAGAGTCACATGCTTTTTGGACTGAGCCACACAAGCACCCTGCATTTAGTTTCTAAATGCTTTTGCCTTCATGGGAAACTGTGTTGCAATACATAGAATAAACAGAATGTCATGTGATACAATTGTCTGGCATGGGGAAAGGAGAGAGGAAATAATATTGAGCAAGATTCTGAGGGGAGATTATGTAAAATATTGAAGCTTATCTGAGGAGAGATTATTTGTCTGAGATTATTTAAAATACTGAAGCTTAAAAGAAAATTTGGAAATACCAATTGGCCTGAAACTGTCAAGCAATTTTGGAGGTTGGCATTAGGAATACATTCCAGAATCAGAGTGATACATATTTTAAATGCCTAGGAGAGCAGTAGATAATTAACACCCTAATATCACACAGAAAAAAATATTTTTGTTTGGGCACTGGGTTTCTTTTAGAAAATATTTCTGATTAAGTAAATTATTGTACAACCATATGATGGATTACTACATAACTGTAAGAAATAAATTGGAAAGCTATGTACTTATATGAAATGATTTCAAGATACAATGAATGAAAAAAGAAAGATGCAGAATATGGTATATTGTATACTTACATTTATGTATTAACGTGCGGGAGAACATTTATAAAAATTTGCTGCACTACACAAAACATCTCTGGAATGATACACACAAAAACGTAATACTTATTTCTCTCGGGATAAATGTGTTATTGAAACAAGACAGGGAGAGAATATGCGTTATGTACCTCTTCAATTTTGGAGCTACATGAATATATATCTATTTAAAAACAACTGTAGATTCAAAAAAGAAAGGTTCGCAAAACGTTTATAAGCATTTGGTGCATTTCCACGGGAAAACCTCTGGGTGTCGCTGTAGGTCAAAAAAGTGAGAGAAAAAGCATTTGGGAGTCTCTTAGAGGGTAACTTCCTGCTCAAACCAGCCACATAGAGGACACCAGTACTGATTCGGATACAGAAAACAAAAGCAGGAAAAGCGACCCTACCCGGGATTTTGCCATCCACAGAGGGCTTAATTCTCCTCCCATCCAAAAAGCAGAGCCACCGTGAAGGGAGACAGGATGAGGCCGAGGCCGAGCGCAGAAAGGAGCAGCCCAGCGCGGTGGCGGCAGGTATTGTTGCCCTTCCTGCTGTCTTTGTTCCGCGGGGCTCTTCCAGATCAAATCCGCTATTCAATTCCCGAAGAGCTGGCCAAAAACTCGGTGGTAGGAAACCTCGCCAAGGATCTGGGGCTCAGTGTCCGGGATTTGCCAGCCCGGAAGCTGCGGGTTAGTGCGGAGAAAGAATATTTCACTGTAAACCCTGAGAGTGGGGACTTACTTGTGAGTGACAGAATAGACCGAGAGCAGATATGCGGCTTTAAGCCTCTGTGTATTCTGGATTTCGATACTGTCGCTGAAAACCCACTAAATATTTTCCATGTAGCAGTAATAGTACAGGATATAAATGACAATACCCCGCTATTCAAACAGAATAATATTGATTTAAAAATTGGAGAATCCACTAAGCCAGGTAAAACATTTCCACTAGACCCGGCCCTGGATTCAGATGCTGGCCCAAATTCACTGCAAAGATACCATCTTAATGACAATGAACACTTTGATCTCATAGAGAAACAGGCTCCAGATGGACGTAAATATCCTGAGTTGGTTCTGAAACATTCACTAGACAGAGAAGAACAGAATCTCCATCAATTGGTTCTAACAGCTGTGGATGGTGGAGACCCACCCCAAAGCGGCACCGCTCAGATCCAAATCCAAGTGACCGATGCCAACGATAATGCCCCAGTTTTCATCCAGGACGTGTACAAGGTCAGCCTGCAGGAAGGTGTACCTCTGGGCTTCTCCGTGCTTCAAGTAACGGCCACTGATCAGGATGAGGGCGTCAACGCAGAAATCACCTACTCCTTTCATCATGTGGATGAACTAGTGGAACAGTTTTTTAACTTAGATAAAAGAACAGGTGAAATCACAACAAAGGATAATTTTGATTTTGAAATTGCTAATAGTTACACTCTCAGTGTAGAAGCAAAAGATCATGGAGATCTAGCAGCCTATTGCAGTATCCAAGTTGAAATTCTCGATGAGAATGATTGTGCACCTGAAATGGTTATTACTTCGGTATTTACTCCACTACCAGAAGATTCACCACCAGGAACTGTGATCGCCTTGATAAAAACAAGAGATAGAGACTCGGGAGAAAATGGAGAAGTTTACTGCCGCATCTTGGGAAAGGCCGCGTTTATATTGAAATCTTACTCCAAGAACTATTACAAGCTAGTGACAGACGGGCCCCTGGACCGGGAGGAGAATCCAGAATATAACATCACTATAATGGCCACCGACAGAGGTAAGCCGCCCCTCTCCTCTAGTATAAACATCACTCTGCACATCGCAGATGTCAACGACAACGCGCCAGTTTTCGAACAGGTTTTCTATTTGGTTCACATTGCCGAGAACAACCCTCCAGGAGCCTCCATCGCCCAAGTCAGCGCCTCCGACCCCGACCTAGGGCCCAACGGCCACGTCTCCTACTCCATCGTGGCCAGCGACCTGGAGCCGCGGGCGCTGGCGTCCTACGTGTCCGTGAGCGCGCAGAGCGGCGTGGTGTTCGCGCAGCGCGCCTTCGACCACGAGCAGCTGCGCGCCTTCGAGCTGACGGTGCAGGCCCGCGACCAGGGCTCGCCCGCGCTCAGCGCCAACGTGAGCCTGCGCGTGTTGGTGGGCGACCGCAACGACAACGCGCCTAGGGTGCTGTACCCGGCGCTGGGGCCCGACGGCTCGGCGCTCTTCGACACGGTGCCGCGCGCCGCGCAGCCCGGCTACCTGGTCACCAAGGTGGTGGCGGTGGACGCCGACTCGGGACACAATGCGTGGCTGTCGTACCACGTGCTGCAGGCCAGCGAGCCCAGACTCTTCAGCCTGGGGCTGCGCACGGGCGAGGTGCGCACTGCGCGTGCTTTGGGCGACAGGGACGCGGCCCGCCAGCGCCTGCTGGTCGCCGTGCGGGACGGGGGACAGCCGCCCCTCTCTGCCACCGCCACGCTGCACCTGGTTTTCGCCGACAGCCTGCAAGAAGTACTGCCGGATGTCAGCGACCGCCCGGAGCCCTCTGACCCCCAGGCCGAGCTGCAGTTTTACCTGGTGGTGGCTTTGGCCTTGGTCTCGGTGCTCTTCCTCCTTGCGGTGATTCTGGCGGTGGCCCTGCGCCTGCGCGGCTCCCCCAGCCCTGCTGCCTGGGGCTGCTTTCAGTCAGGCCTCCGTTCCAAATCTGGACCTGGGGTTCTCCCCGATTACAGTGAGGGGACTTTGCCTTATTCCTACAATCTGTGCGTTGCTTCACAGTTAGCTAAGACAGAGTTTAATTTTCTTAATGTCACCCCGGAAGTGACTCCCTCTCAGGATCTCCTCTGTGAAGATGCCGGTTGGTTACCAAATACAAATCATGAAGGCGCTGGGGTCCCATTTGCATCAGATACTATTCTAAAGGTGAGTTTTAATTTACTTCGCTAGTTTTCACTTTGGGTTTCAATGTTTGTTAACAAATCACCTTACTGGCGTAGAAATCACTATTTCATATTTTGTCTTGTGGGTTCAATTTAGGCAGTTTTCTGCTTAGTTATCTTAATCTTATCTAAACAAATTTTTAACATAGGTTTTCTCTCTGATGTGTGAGATTTATTTGTCCATAATTACAAGCCTTTACTACACGAAATAGTTTCTGCTTCATCTTTATATTACTTTCCTCTGAAATTTCATTACTACTGGGATCTTAAGCTATTCCTTTTACCCTACAGATCTTTATTACTCAGATTTTAGTTTTACTTCCTCTTAGAATTATAGCACTTCAGAGTAAAGAGAGCTTTCCATGTTCCTCGTTTGGGAAAACTGGGAACCAAAAAGAAAATTTTACCCAGTGTCATGGCTTGTCAACAGCAGGGCATGGGTAGGACTGAATTGTAGACCTCCCTTCTAAGTATCTTTTCAAGCTTAATGTCTTGAGATCTCAGATCTGTTTTTAAAGGATAAGCAGGGGCGCCTGGGTGGCGCAGTCGGTTAAGCGTCCGACTTCAGCCAGGTCACGATCTCGCGGTCCGTGAGTTCGAGCCCCACGTCAGGCTCTGGGCTGATGGCTCGGAGCCTGGAGCCTGTTTCCGATTCTGTGTCTCCCTCTCTCTCTGCCCCTCCCCCGTTCATGCTCTGTCTCTCTCTGTCCCAAAAAAAAAAATAAAAAAAAAAAAGGATAAGCAACATTTGAGGCCTGTAGTATCTGTTATTAAGAGTGTGTTTATGGGGGTGCCTGGGTGGCTCAGTCAGTCAGTGTCTGACTCTTGATTTTGGCTCAGGTCATGATCTCATGATTCATGAGATTGAGCCCTGTCAGTGTGGAGCCTTCTTGGGATTCTCTCTTTCTCTGCATTTCCCTACTCATGCTCTACCTCTCTCATAAATAAATAAACTTTAAAAAAGAATGTATTTAATAAGTGGGAGAAATCGTTCTCTCTCATGCATATAACAAATTGCTTTTGTGAAAAATTGTACAATGAGAAAAATTTTGCAAATTATACTCACATTGTTTACCTAAAACTTTCTTTTTTGAATTTTCTAATTATAGATATAAAATCTCTTCGTGTTGTTTCTTTTCCCATGGAGGTGTCATTAGGGAAAAAATTGCTTTTCTTAGTGGACTCTCTGAAATGTCCCTTTGTTTTCAATCGTGAGGCTTTTTTTCCTGCTACCATGTAAAGGTGATAGCATTTAATATCCGTCTCAGCATAGAAAGGGCACTTGCCTGCTCACTAAGGATCTGGACATGCTTTTCTGCCTAGGTGATGAACGAAAGCCCTTTTCTTCAGTCACTACACTGACTTCCCCAAGAGTCTGTCAGTGTAAAATGCCATAACTCCAATTTAGACATGATAATAGGGAAATATAAATAATGTGTAGTTAACCCAACTCAGACTCTTAGTCTGATATAGTGGAGCTGCCAAACTCTTAGTGTGAAAGTCTGGGAACTTTCTTAAAGACCTCAAGTAGCAAAATGGACCCTTTATTTTCTGTTTACAACATCTAATACAATTTGCTTGAATCAGTAGGCCTTTATGCAATGGTGCGATGAGAGCTAGGTTTGTTTCCTGGACATTCTTATCCATAGTAGGTATGTTTTCATAAATATATCCTAATAAAAAGATGAAATTTTAAAGCCTACAAAATTAAGAATTCTAATGTCCTAATTTAATGGACTCAGTTTAGGTAAGAGGTAAATAAAGGACATAGACTCAATGGCACGTTAAATAAAACTTCTAAAGAAATAAAAATGTAATAATTATATTGATCTCAAGGTTTGTGGAAGTCCTTTGATATTTCAGAATTAAATCTTAAATATGAGTAATGTCACTTGTCAATAGGTTAAGCAATAATTCTTCAAAATAATAATTCAAAATGTATTAAGCAATAATACAGCAAAATTATTAGAAATAAGATATAATTAAACATTTATGAAATAAAAACAGAATTGGTGTAGTAACTGGTTAGGACTCTGAGCGTCGCTGTTCACCAAAGTGGAAAAGCTGCCCGCTGACGGCGACCTGACTCTGCTCCTTCCGCCCTAAACAAACACAGACCAGAGAAATTTGGGGAAAAGCCTCGCGTTTCTGTCAAGTAATGTGTTTCCTTTGACTTGAAAGAAATAAGGATACATCAGGCTGGAATTAGGACTAAGGAAACTGGTCGGAGAGAAGGAAATGGCGGATACACTGAGGGGTTGGGGCTGCATAGAGCCGCTCCTGCTCCTCCTGCTCCTGGAGACGTTATGGAGAGCTGGAGCCGGGCCGATCCGCTACTCGGTGCTGGAGGAGCTGGACAAAGGCTCCTTCGTGGGCAGCATCGCCAAGGACCTGGGTCTGGAGCCCCGGGAGCTGGCGGAGCGTGGCGTCCGCATCGTCTCCAGAGGTAGGACGCGGCTCTTTTCTCTGAACCCGCGAAGCGGCAGTTTGGTCACCGCAGGCAGGATAGACCGGGAGGAGCTCTGTGCTCAGAGCGCACGGTGTGTGGTGAGTTTTAACATCTTGCTTGAGAATAACATGAAAATTTATGGAGTAGAAATAGAAATAATAGATATTAATGATAACTTTCCACGTTTCCGGGATGAGGAAGTAAAAGTAAAAGTTAATGAAAATGCGGCTACGGGAACTCGGTTAGCGCTTCCTTTCGCTCGAGACGGGGATGTGAGTATGAACTCTCTCCAGAGTTATAAGCTCAGCCCCAATATGCACTTCTCTCTGGAGCAGAAAAGCGGAACTGATGGACAAAAATATCCGGAGCTGGTACTGGAACGGCCCTTGGACCGCGAGAAAGTAGCTGTCCACGACCTTCTTCTCACAGCTTTAGATGGTGGAGACCCCATACTCTCTAGTAGTATGCACATACACGTGGTGGTCCTCGACGCAAATGATAATGCACCTCTCTTCACTCAATCTGAGTACAGAGTGACTGTTCCAGAGAACATACCTGTAGGCTCTCGGCTGCTTACACTAACCGCCACGGATCCAGATGAGGGAGTAAACGGGGAATTAACATACTCTTTTCGCAATGAAGAAGATAAGATTTCAGAGACTTTCCAACTTGATTCCAGCCTGGGTGAAATCTCAACTCTGCAATCACTGGATTATGAAGAATCCAGATTCTACCTCATGGAAGTGGTAGCTCAGGATGGAGGTGCTCTTCTTGCCAGTGCTAAGGTATTGGTGACAGTACAGGATGTGAATGACAATGTCCCAGAAGTGATCCTCACATCCCTTGCTAGTTCCGTCTCTGAAGACTGTCCTCCTGGAACTGTAATTGCACTGTTTAGTGTACATGATGGTGATTCTGGAGAGAATGGTGAGATTGTGTGTTCTATCCCCAGGAACTTGCCCTTTAAATTGGAAAAGTCAGTTGATAATTATTATCACTTATTGACAACGAAAGCCCTGGACAGAGAAGAGATCTCAGATTATAACATCACAATAACTGTCATTGACAGTGGAAACCCACCCCTGTCTACAGAAAGCCACATCTCCCTGAATGTGGCAGACATCAATGACAACCCTCCTGTCTTCCCTCACACCTCATACTCCACCTACATCCTGGAAAACAATCCCAGAGGCATCTCAATTTTATCTGTGACTGCACACGACCCCGACAGTGGCAACAACGCCAAGATCACTTACTCTCTGGCTGAGGATATGTTTCAAGGAATGTCTCTGTCTACCTATGTCTTCATCAACTCCAATACAGGCATCCTGTATGCTCTGGGCTCTTTTGACTATGAACAAGTTAAAGATCTGCAGCTGTGGGTAATGGCCAGTGACAGTGGAGACCCTCCACTTAGTAGCAACATGTCACTGAGCCTGTTTGTGCTGGATCAGAATGACAATGCCCCTGAAATCCTGTACCCCAGCATTCCCACTGATGGCTCCACTGGTGTGGAGCTGGCTCCCCGATCCGCAGAGCCCGGATACCTAGTGACCAAGGTGGTGGCGGTGGACAGAGACTCTGGCCAGAATGCCTGGCTGTCCTACCATCTGCTCAAGGTCAGCGAGCCAGGACTTTTCACGGTGGGGCTACACACGGGTGAGGTGCGCACTGCACGGGCCCTGCTGGACAGAGACGCGCTCAAGCAGAGCTTAGTGGTGGTGGTCCAGGATCATGGCCAGCCCCCTCTTTCAGTTACTGTCACACTCACTGTGGCTGTAGCTGACAGTATCCCAGATGTCCTGGCTGACCTGGACAGCCTCAAGCCCTCATCCTATGCTGACGACTCCAGTCTCACACTGTACCTTGTGGTGGCAGTGGCTATAGTCTCCTGTGTCTTCCTCGCCTTTGTCATCGTGCTACTGGCACTCAGGCTGAGACGCTGGCACTCTTCAAGTCAGCTCCAGGCATCAGGAAGCAGGTTGGCTGGCATGCCCACCTCGCATTTTGTGGGTGTGGACGGGGTGCGAGCTTTCCTGCAGACTTATTCCCATGAGGTCTCCCTCACAGCAGACTCCCGGAATAGTCACATGATCTTCCCCCAGCCCAACTATGCAGACACACTCATCAGTCAGGAGAGCTGTGGGAAAAGCGAGCCTCCTCTGATATCTGAGAAGATAAATGTAAACGAAGAGCTGGGAGTTGTACAGGTGAGGGTTTTTTTTTTTTTCCAGTATCATTGCTTGTAGCATTTTTTTCATTTGTTTCCTCAATCACTTGTCTGCCATATTCAAAGTTGGTTAATTATATAAATAATCAGTGTATGTTTTATTTAGAGATTGACTTGATTTAATTTGATGATGCTCTCTTCATTTGTTTTCAAATTATATTTTGGGTTTAATGTCTTTTTTTTCAATACATGAAATTTCTAGACAATCTAGCTGATATCCATAGTCTTAAAATAAATGAAACATGATCGCTTTACCCAAAGACTTTCTTATACAACTGTTATGTTTTTTTAATGTTTATTTATTTTGAGAGGAGGGGAGGTGCAGAGGAGAGGGATAGAGAGAATCCCAAGCAGGCTCCATGCTTTCAGTGCAGAGCCCGATGCAGGGCTCTAACTCACAAACTATGAGACCATGACCAGAGACAAAGTCAAGAGTCAAATACTGAACCAACTAAGCCACCCAGCTGCCCCAGAATTGTTATTATGTTAATAGAAGAGTTGTTTGATTAGTCCAAATTGTTACATGTAATGTTCTCTTTTGAACATTAGTGTAAACACCAATGGTGAATATGTTTTGGAAGAATAGTGTACAGCATTGAAGTTTTAGTATACTGTTTGTATAAGGAAATAATTTACAGTATTTTCATAAATCAGTGGAGGAATATAGTAAACTACATGAAAAAAATAAAAAACATTAAATTTATAGTCTGTGGCGTTCTCAAGTCTGGAAACTTTGGGTTAATCTATGTAATTACTGGACATGTGTATTTGTTGAGAGAAAAAATCAGTGAGAAAGAGCCTTAGAACTTCATTTTCTGATGCAGTTTAAAATCTCCAAAGAATTATATTTTGCTACATTCATTAAATACACCATTAATATGCCATTACACCTGGAATCATGTGGTTACAGCTAACCTCTTCACTTTTTAGAATCAATATCTACTTGAATGTTTGCATTTATTCAAGTGTCAGTACAATTCTGCTTTATTACTACACTCTAAGATTTGTGGTTTTTAAAATTATTTATTATTTTTTGAGCGAGCGAGAGAGAGAGCATGAGCAGGGGAAGGGTAGAGGGAGAGGAGGAGAGAATATTAAGCAGGCTTCATGCCCAGCATGGAGCCAGACATGCTGGGCTTGATCTCATGACTGTGAGATCATGACCTGAGCCAAAATCAAGAGTCAGACACTTAACTGACTGAGCCACCCAGGCACCCCAGACTCTAAGATTTGTACTTGGAAAATCAATTCAACATAAAAATTGTTTAAAATTTTGAAATTCACAGGCTCATCTTAAATTAATAATCCTTCTTAATGAAATATGGGTATTTCATTGGGTATTAAAATTCATGAGTGTGTGTTGCTTAAGAAGAACTACCCTTTTGGGGCACCTGGGTGGCTCAGTTGATTAAGCTTCCAACTTCAGCTCAGGTCATGATCTCCCAGTTCATGAGTTCAAGCCGCACATCTGGCTCTGTGCTGACAGCTCAGAGCCTGAAACCTGCTTCAGATTCTGTGTTTCCCTCTCACTGTCTCTGTCCCATCCACTCTATCTCAGTCTCTCTCAAAAATGAATAAACATTAAACAAAAAATTTTTTAAAAAGAACTACCCTTTTCATTTTTGATATCTGATTTAATGAAGATGATTTTCAGATGCTTCTCTTTAAATTTTTCAAATACTGTACTTTATCAGCTGCAAAGTATGAATAAATAGGGGAAATGGCAATAAAATATTACAAATGGGATAGTAGGCTACATTACCTGACCAAACAAATGGTTTATTGTTACATGTGGGAACCTATGACTACTTAATTTTTATTTTTTAAATATTTATTTGAAGGGCATCTAATTAATTTTTATCTGGACAATTCTGGTAACAGTGTAAAATGTGCAGATTCACTGAACAGCGAATACATCCAAAGAGTAACAAGAATCCATATGATGGAGGATGGAGACTGATACCATTCACTCTTACAAGAAAACTCATTTTTTCATTATATTTTATAATAAATATTATTTTTTCTTTTCATTATATTTTAATGAAGATGTTATAGACTTTGGATATGTGTCCTGAGTAAACCTCTATAAACTTCAATAGACTTTATATAATGAAACGCTTGGTCCAACACTCTGAGTGTATATACTGTGTATACTCCATATTCTTTGAAATATTTGAATCTTTAGTTTCACATGTGCTCTGAAAAGATAACTGTCCTATACTAATTTAAGTGTTCACACCATATTGTTCAGTCATGTTTTGGAGCAAAGTCTCGAATCTGTTTTTTATGTTTGTATGAAGTAGAGATGTCCATGAGTTTCTGTCTAGAATCCTGAATACAATGAACAGTTTAAGATGTCTAATGCTATTCCACTATGAGTTCAGCACTGCTATACATCCGCTAAGTTTTAGAGTGACAACGTATTGTGTAGGTTAAAAAAGTTTCTTTATGAAGATTTCTAGTTTGGAAATGGAATTAAACCTGTAAGACCTATCAGAAACATAAAATTGACATGCTTATTTAAAGGCAAGAATGTCAGTAACAAAGGGTTGGGATGATCTGATAGTAACGTTGGGACCAAAAAAAGTGGACGACATAGATTACTTTCTTTAGAATATGTGATTATAAGGACTCATACTTCACTCCCCAAATTCGAATAACTCACCATTGCTAAGTTACTTGAGAAGAAACAGTACCATTAGAGACAATGGTAAAGTAGTGTGGAAAAATAAAATCAGAGGAATAGTTTTTGAATCCTAGTCATTTGAAAGTAGACACTTGGAAACTAACAAGGAATTTCTTCTTGCTTCTTACCATACTCCTGTTTTATAAGAATAATCAGTCTCTTTGCTTACATATCAATTATTTGGGGGGTAAGGTGACAATGATAATATAGAAGGAAGTGAAACACAAGATAAAACTAAAAGCTCTGATATTTGTAACATTTTTAAGTTAGAAAAAAAGAAAATAGAGTGGAGTAGTAACAATACATATCAAGCTGATATTTCAAGAATTTTCATATTACACTTTCTGCTGCACCACCACTACTTTCATTTGTGTCATTTTCTACATATTATTTGCTTTGGTCTTCAATTTTACTAAGTAACACAAGGAAGATGTTATTATAGCCATTTTATGAAAATGGAAATGAAAAGCACTACGATGCCAATGTCTTCAGCAAGTTACCTCTGCTCTTTGAGGAGTAAAAATGACTTGATTTAGATGGATAAAGCTCAGGTTCAAATAAAATCACAGCCAGACCAAAGATATAGTGAATATTTAAAATGTTAAAATCCTTGTAAAATGAGAAAAATGAGCATCTGTATCAGGACACAGTAGAATTTTCTTCTAACCCACTCCTTACTTGGAGCTGATGTAGTAACCACTACTGCAGTTCTGCAGCCCAGACGCGGGGTGCCGCTGTTGGCTAGTACTGAGCGAAGTATCAGCTTCTGGCGCAAAGGAATCGCCAGCCCACCGCGGAACCGCGAGAATTGGACACTCTGCCTCTGGCTCTGTGACGCTAAGATATTTGTTAGAACCCGCCTGCCAAGACAAATCAAGGAGTTGCTCCTACTCGGAGAATTCTTGGGATGATTTAGCGACCATAGCTCTTCAGAGTCAGAAAGGCAAAGGCGCTGAAAGCGGGATGAACGATCACTTGGGATTGAAGGGCCCGGCTGGGCGGAGACAAATGCTGTTTCTCTCTTTGCTGTCTTTGTTCTGCCCGGTGATCTCGGAGCAAATCCTCTATACTATTCCGGAGGAGCTGGCCAGGGGCTCGCTTGTGGGAAACCTCGCCAAGGATCTGGGGGTTGGCGTTGGAGATTTGCCTGCTCGAAACCTGCGTGTTAGTGCACAGAAGAAACTGTTTACAGTGAGTACCGAGAATGGGGACTTACTTGTTAGTGACCGTATAGACCGAGAGCAGATTTGTGGTGAGAAGTCGACATGTGTTCTAGAATTCGAATTGGTGGCCGAAAAGCCTTTGAACTTCTTTCATGTAAGTGTGGTAATTCAGGATGTCAATGACAATCCACCAACCTTTAGCCAAAATATCACTGAATTGGAAATCAGTGAACTGGCCGTAACTGGAGCCTCCTTTGCCCTGGAACCCGCGCAAGATTCAGATGTAGGTGTCAATTCCCTGCAGCAGTACTATCTCAGTCCCAACCCACACTTCTCTTTGATCCAGAAGGAGAACCCAGATGGCAGTAGGTACCCAGAACTGGTAGTGAAGACTCCCCTGGACAGGGAAGAGCAGTCACGCCACCACCTGGTCCTCACGGCTGTGGATGGGGGTGACCCAGCCAGAAGCTGCACTACCCAGATCATGGTGGTTGTGGCAGATGCAAATGATAATGCACCAGTGTTCACCCAGGACATTTACAGGGTCAGTGTTCCAGAGAACCTGCCTGTGGGCTCCTCTGTACTAAGAGTGATGGCCACTGACTTGGATGAAGGGGTCAATGCTGTGATCACCTACACTTTCATCAACATTGGTAGGGCAGTGAGACAGCTGTTCAAACTGGACAGTACAACAGGGGAACTCACCACTGGCGGAGGACTGGACTTTGAAGAGAGAGCGAGCTACACAATTGGGGTGGAAGCAAAGGATGGTGGACATCACACAGCACACTGTAAAGTACAAATAGATATTTTGGATGAAAACGACAATACACCAGAGATAACCCTGGATTCTGAATCTAAACATATTCTAGAAGATGCTGAGTTGGGGACTGTTGTTGCCCTGATCAAAACCTATGACCTCGATTCTGGATTTAATGGGGAAGTTTTCTGCCAACTAAAAGGAAAGTTCCCATTTAAAATAGTTCAAGATACAAAAAACACATACAAGTTGGTCACAGATGGAGCCCTAGATCGAGAGCAGACTCCGGAATACAACATTACCATCACAGTCACCGACAGGGGAAGGCCAGCCCTCTCCTCCAACAGAAGTGTCATCTTGAACATTGCTGATGTCAATGACAATGCTCCTGTTTTCCACCAGGGCTCTTACGTGGTCCACGTGGCAGAAAACAACCCGCCCGGAGCTTCTATTTTCCAAGTCAGCGCTTCCGACCCCGACCTGGGACCCAACGGCCGCGTCTCCTACTCCATCGTGGCCAGCGACCTGGAGCCGCGGGCGCTGGCGTCCTACGTGTCCGTGAGCGCGCAGAGCGGCGTGGTGGTCGCGCAGCGCGCCTTCGACCACGAGCAGCTGCGCGCCTTCGAGCTGACGGTGCAGGCCCGCGACCAGGGCTCGCCCGCGCTCAGCGCCAACGTGAGCCTGCGCGTGTTGGTGGGCGACCGCAACGACAACGCGCCTAGGGTGCTGTACCCGGCGTTGGGGCCCGACGGCTCGGCGCTCTTCGACACGGTGCCGCGCGCCGCGCAGCCCGGCTACCTGGTCACCAAGGTGGTGGCGGTGGACGCCGACTCGGGACACAATGCGTGGCTGTCGTACCACGTGCTGCAGGCCAGCGAGCCCGGACTCTTCAGCCTGGGGCTGCGCACGGGCGAGGTGCGCACTGCGCGTGCTTTGGGCGACAGGGACGCGGCCCGCCAGCGCCTGCTGGTTGCGGTGCGGGATGGAGGACAGCCGCCCCTTTCCGCAACTGTCACGCTGCTCCTGGTTTTCGCAGACAGCCTACAAGAGGCGCTGCCGGAAGTCAGCGACCGCCCGGAGCCCTCTGACCCCCAGGCTGAGCTGCAGTTTTACCTGGTGGTGGCCTTGGCCTTGATCTCAGTGCTGTTTCTCCTAGCAGTGATTCTAGCGGTTGCGCTGAGCCTGCAACGCTCCTCCCGCCCTTCCTCCTGGAGCTGCTTTAAGACTGATGTCTGCTCCAAGACTGGATCTGGGGTTATTCCCAACTTTAGCGAAGGGACTTTGCCTTATTCTTACAATCTATGTGCTGCCTCACATTCCTCAGAGACTGAGTTTAAATTTCTCAGTATAAAGCCTGAAAATGGTCCATCACAAGATCTTCTATGTAATGAAGCCTCTTGGTTTGAAAGTGCCAATAATGATAATCGCAAAACGACTTCTAATTCAGTCAGTTTGCAACAGGTGAGTTACATCAAAATCTTTTATTTCTATAAGTATAATTAGGTTATAGATAAAAAGTATACAGGCTAACTATACCCTGATTTTATTGTGTTTTATTGATTTTTCTGGGCATCGTTTGTGTGTGAGGGGTGTTAGAATTTTTTTGTTCATTTATCTGTGTTGCAGTCTTTCATATAAAGTGGCCTTGTGATGTCTTGACATTTTTGTTAAATCTAAAATTACATATCATGAAACATTTTTGATATATTAGCATCACCCTGTCATTGGGAAACATTATATAATTAAACACAAATGTAGGCACTTAAGTGGTTTACTTAGTTTCAATGCAGTCAGTCCTAAACTATGTTTTGTATATAATATATTAATACAAGTTTTCTCATTGTAGACAATATATTTTCACTTCCTTTTTATGTTTTTATTTTATTTTTACAGTTTTTTTTATTCATTTAAGTAATCCCTACACCCAACATGGGGCTCAAATTCATGACTTGGATATCAAGAGTCACAGGCTACTCTGATTGAGCTAGCCAACTGCCCCCCTTTTCATGATTTTAAAATTATACAGAAATATTGCTTATGCTAGAGCATTTATTAATCTATGTGTTAATAAAATAGATGACATCTAAACGTGGCAATACTTGTAACTGGCAGTAGGTGAATTGGTTCCAAATGTGTAGTTGTTGGTGCCCTTATTGAAAATGGGACAAATAAAAGAGACTCTTAACTATAGAGAAGAAACTGAGGGTTGCTGGAGGGGAAGTGGGGGGGGGATGGGCTAAATGGGTGCTAGATATTTAGGACGGCACTTGTGATGAGCCCTGGGTGTTACATGTAAGTGGTGAATCACTAAAATCTATCCTGAAACTAGTATTACACTATATCTTAACTAACTAGAATTTAAATAAAAATGTGAAACATTAAAAAAATGACAATGGAACAAATATAAATGATGGTGGAATAGAATTCAAATTTACAGAAAAGCATAATCTTATTTCTTTTCTCCAAGGCCGTAAGAGCTCATGGCCCCCCAAAAAATGAGTAGTAAATTCCCGGGAATATATAAAACTATTCAAAATATGCACTTTTATTCTTCTTGGGGAGGGAAATATGAGTGACATCTAAGCAGATTTAGCAGAAATAAGATTCTTTGCATGATGGTTTCACAAAAACGGTGCAGTATTAAGTTAGGACTCTAAGCGTCGCTGTTCACTAATCCCGGCAAGGAAAGTAATGACAACTGAAGTAATATCCTCCAGCACAAAGCAGATCAGACACCATAGCTCTCCAGCTGCGCAGAAATTCTAATCTAAAACGCTTCGCATCTGACCTCTACTTGTTTACGGACCTTGGCTTCTAATTCAGAGAAGCACAAAAAAGTGATTGTGAACCTGCTCCCTCTACTCACAATCCCCAGGAAGTCCTTAAGGAGCCGGTCATGGCAGCTCTGCAAAAGCGCCGGCACCAGAGCGGATTAGTGGTACTCGTTATTCTGCTGGGGATTCTGGGGGGGCTCGGGGCCAGGCAGATCCGTTATTCCATTCCTGAAGAGCTGGACAAAGGTTCCTTCGTAGGAAACATCGCTGACGATCTGGGGCTAGAGCTCCAGGAGCTGGGGGAGCGTGGAGTCCGCATCGTCTCCAGAGATAGGATGCAGCTCTTTTCTCTGAACCTGCGAAGCGGCAACTTGGTCACCGCAGACAGAATAGACCGGGAGGAGCTCTGTGCCCAGACCGCGCAGTGTCTGGTGAGTTTTAACATCCTCATTGAGGATAAACTGAATCTTTATCCCATAGAAGTGGAAATACTGGACATTAATGACAACACACCCCGATTCTTTAGGGAAGAATTAGAAGTGAAAATTCTGGAAAATGCACCCCCATCCTCTCGTTTTCCACTAATGGAAGTCTATGACCTGGATGTGGGAATGAACTCTCTTCAAGGCTTCAAACTCAGCAAGAATAGTCACTTCTCAGTGGACGTGCAGAGTGAAGGTGATAGGCCCAAATACCCGGAGCTGGTGCTTGAGCATGCCCTGGATCGGGAGGGAGATGCCGTTCACCACCTCATCCTTACTGCTGTGGATGGCGGTGAACCTGTCCGCTCAGGCACTGCTCGAATTCTGGTAACTGTCCTAGATGTGAATGACAACGCTCCAGTATTTACTCAGCCTGTCTATCGTGTAAGTGTTCCTGAAAACCTGCCAGTAGGCACACCAGTGTTGTCGGTAAATGCTACTGACCAGGATGAAGGAGTCCACGCGGAAGTAATGTATTCCTTCCTGAGGGTAACAGAAAAGATCTCCAAGATTTTCTGCTTGAATGTTTTCACTGGAGAAATCTCCATCTCTGCAAATTTAGACTATGAGGATTCAAGCTTTTATGAACTGGATGTTGAAGCCAGAGATAGGCCAGGTCTACTTGACAGAGCAAAAGTCTTAATAACTATCTTAGATGTAAATGATAATGTACCAGAAGTGGTAGTTACATCTGGAAGCAGATCAGTTGCTGAAAGTATGCCTCCAGGAACAGTAATCGCTCTTTTTCAAGTATATGATAGAGACTCTGGACTGAATGGCCTGGTAACATGCTCCATCTCAAGAAGTATGCCATTTGAACTGGAAAAATCAGTAGACAATTATTATCGATTAGTGACCAATACAGTACTAGATCGAGAACAGGTATCCTTGTACAACATCACTGTAACAGTCACAGACAAAGGAATTCCACCTCTGTCTACAGAAACACTTATTTACCTAAATGTGGCAGATATCAACGACAACCCACCTGCCTTCCCCCACTCCTCCTATTCTGTCTACATCCCTGAAAACAACCCCAGAGGTGCCTCCATCTTCTCTGTGACTGCACATGACCCGGACAGCCATGAGAATGCCCAAGTCACTTACTCCCTGTCTGAAGACACGCTCCGGGGGGCACCCCTATCCTCCTATGTGTCCATCAACTCTGACACCGGTGTCCTGTATGCCTTGCATTCCTTCGACTATGAGCAATTCCGTGACCTGCAACTGAGAGTGACTGCGCAGGACAGCGGAGACCCACCGCTTAGCAGCAACGTGTCCTTGAGTATATTCATTCTTGACCAGAATGACAACACGCCAGAGATCCTGTACCCCGCCCTCCCCACCGACGGTTCCACAGGCGTGGAGCTGGCACCCCGATCGGCAGAGCCCGGCTACCTGGTAACCAAGGTGGTGGCGGTGGATAGAGACTCTGGCCAGAACGCCTGGTTGTCCTACCGCCTGCTCAAGGCCAGCGAGCCAGGGCTTTTCGCGGTGGGGCTGCACACGGGCGAGGTGCGCACAGCGCGGGCCCTGCAGGACAGAGATGCGCTCAAGCAGAGCCTAGTGGTGGCAGTGCAAGACCACGGCCAACCCCCTCTCTCGGCCACCGTCACGCTCACCGTGGCGGTGGCCGACAGCATTCCAGACGTCCTGACTGACCTGGGCAGCATCAGGCCCTCGGCCGACCCTGATGATTCGGATCTCACGCTGTACCTGGTGGTGGCGGTGGCCGCAGTCTCCTGCGTCTTCCTTGCCTTTGTGATCGTGCTGCTGGGACTCAGGCTGAGGCGCTGGCACTCGTCCCGTCTACTCCAGGCTGCGGGGGTTGGATTGGCTGGCGTGCCCGCCTCGAGCTTTGTGGGCGTGGACGGAGTGCGCGCTTTTCTGCAGACCTACTCCCGGGAGGTTTCGGTCAGGGCGGACTCCGGGGAGAGTCACGTGATCTTCCCCCAGCCCAACTATGCCGACACGCTTATCAGCGGAGAAAGCTGTGGGAAAAGCGAGCCTCTTTTGATTCAGGAAGATTCAGGTTTTTGTAAAGAGGAAGACTCCCTTGTTCAGGTGAGGTTATTCCTTTTATTGGTTTTATTTGAACAAGAACGTTTAAAATTTTCTTTGATCAGTGCTTAGTTTTCTTAGTCTTTGCAGTGCGTCAATTTTGAGAATTTTTAAAATATCAGTTGAACTCTATTAAATCTTAGTTTCGTCTAATTTCATGAAAAAAATCTTAATGTATGATGCAGATTTTCTTTACCTTTCTGCTGGCAAGCTCTTTCTGCCTTGGGTTTCGTTCATTTCTTTTGTTAGAGAGAGAGAGAGAGAGAGAGAGAGAGAGAGAGAGAGAGTGTGTGTGTGTATGTGTGTGTGTGTTCCTGCCTTGTGACATTTGTGAGATTCTTTTACTTTTCAAAATGTTTTTAATTTATTTTGAGAGAGAAAGTGTTTGAGCAGGGGAGGGGCAGAGAGAGAGAGAGAGAGAGAGAGAGAGAGAGAGAGAAATATCCCATGTTGGCAGAGCCTGAAGTGGGGATCCCTCCCACCACCCTGGGATCATGACCTGAGCTGAAATTCAGAGTGAAATCCAGAGACCCTCAATCAATTGAGCCAGTCAGGTGCCCCATGAGATTCTTTTTCTAATGTAAAAAAAAAACTGAATTGCAGCCTCTGTTAAGATCACTGTCTCAGTTTCCCCCGATTTTAATTAATAGCACGTGCTTTCTAAAATAATAGAGATTTGTGAGAGATATTTTCCCCCTTTACTACTTAGGAATCAAAAATTATTTTTATGAAAGATAAAAGTAATTGATCTCTGTAGCAGAGAAGACCCGATCTTTGGTGTTAGCCTGAATAACATTCCTGGAACTATTTGTTATTCATCTCGGGCCAGTCACAATATCTATAGTTTTTAAAGTAAAATTTAAATTAAAAAGACTTGTCTTCTTTACTTCACACAAATTCTGAGAAAATATAACAAAATAATTAAAGTTTTTTTCAACTATAAAGTAGTATAGTGAACAAGTATTTGTTGACATCACCAGTATTATAATTGTGATTGTTAACATGTTAACAAATGTAAGCATCTGATGCTGTATGCCTACTATAATGTCTTCTGCAATCTGTGTGCTTGATAGTACTTAAGAGTGCAAATGAATTTTTAAAATAATTTTTAATGTTTATTTTTGAGAGAGAGAGGAGAGAGAGTGCACTATTGTGCACAAGCAGTGGAGGGGCAGAGAGAGAGGGAGACAGAAGATCCGAAGCAGGCTCTGTGCTGACAGCAGAGAGCCTGATGCAGGGCTGGAACTCACGAAACAGAAGATCATGATCCCAGAAGAAGCCAGATGCTTAATCAAATGAGCCACCCATGCACCCCCGAAATGAATTTCTAACTATGCTTATTAGTGTCCACTTACAAGGATGTATCTCTAAAAATTAGAGAACTGAATATTGAATGGGAGAATGAAGGATTGATAGTGTTCAAATAAGAATTTAAATAATTTAGCATATTTAACCCACATAAAATAAGGTTTCTGTCATATAGAAACTCTATCCAAATATTTAAGGAAAGGAGAGTTGTCATTAGAAGAATTAGTCTCATTCATCATGGCCCAAAGGTGTGAATGAAACTGTGGTTTGATGAATAGAAAAAAGCAAGGTTTTGAGTTGTTGAAGTTGTTCTAATGGAAAATGGATTGCCTAGGAGGTAAGAGGTTCTATTATTAGCTCCTTTCAAAAGTAAGCTGTTGGCCCTGGAATTAATAGAATACAGGGGATAATATAATTGGACGAGTTGTTGACATACATAATAGTCAAGGTCTTTTCCAATCCTGAGCTGGAGGATTCTATGATCTGATAATGCAATAGATTGGCCACTTATGCTTCTAAATTGGGGGTTCACATTTAACATAAATAATTGAAAAGATATGTTGAAAATAAATGAGAACCTTCCTTTGTAACCGGAAATTGTCAGTCTTTTTTTTTAATGTTTATTTCTTTTTCAGAGAGAGAGAGTGTGTGTGCACAAGGGGTGAGGGGGAGAGAGCAAGGGAAACACAGAATCTGAAGCAGGCTCCAGGCTCTGAGTTATCAGCGCAGAACCCGATGTGGTCCTTAAGCCCACCAACTGTGAGATCATGACCTAAGCTGAAGTCGGATGCTTAACCAAGTGAAACACCCAGGTGCCCCAATCATCTCTAAGATAATATTGGGGCACCTGGGTGGCTCAGTCGGTTAAGCATCTGACTTCGGCTTAGGTCATGATCTCGCAGTTTGTGAGTTCAAGCCCTGAATCTCATCGGGCTCTGTGCTGACAGCTCGGAGCCTGGAGCCTGCTTCGGATTCTGTGTCTCCTTCTATCTCTGCCCCTCCCCCACTGTGCTCTATCTCTCTCTGTTTCTCAAAAATAAATAAATGTAAAAAAAATTTTAATATAATGTGGAGTTGATGCCTTTAAATTAGATGCTAAATGTATTCTATGTTTCCCCAAATCAGTATTGTGGTATTTACATCTCAGAGATTATTTTAGAATTATTTATTTCAAGATTCCAAATGTATATGACTAAGAGATTCCAGACATACACATTTTCAAATATGATTTTCTTGGACATTTGTGATATAATTATTTGATGGTTTTATTAGGAATTTAATAGTAAATAATTTTAAACAACTTGAATCTTGGGTATTGGTCATGGGAGTCAGATTATCTCATACAAGTATTAAGATTTGTTTGATATGATCTGAGAGTGTAAATGTTTTTTATAGCACTAATTCTGGATGATTTAAGCTACATCTTGAAAAAATAAAAATAAATAAATTACATCTTAAACCTGCATTGTTGTAAGCAAAGTTCACTTAACTGGGTTTTATGGATAGTAGGCTGGTTTATTTTATTCGTCTTATCTGTTCACTCACTAATGGGATAGTAGGATGGTTTATTTCATTATTTCCTTCTCTTACCTGAATTACCTATGACCATTTCATTTAAATAAATAAAATATTTTATTGAGAAAAACTATCAGATTCTACTCTCAATAATACTCATTCATGTGGACTGACCAAGTGTTAAATCCTAGCAGTCATGGAATTTGCTAAATTCTGACTAACTGAGGTTCTCAGACCTACATACAATACAGATCATATTAATAAGATAGGCAGTCTGAAATTTTAAGTACTGAATTTTGAAGCATCAGGAAGAAAACCTACCAAATTATTGGGCTAGTTTATCATCTTTGAAAACCACCCATCTGATGAAACTTCTGTTGAGGTGACAGTTGTCAATGGGAAGAAGTAAAAATCTCAGAGAGAAATGGAAAATACCTACATGTTTGCCTGGGAATGTAAATCTAAACAGAACTCCAAACAATGTTTTCTCAATAGAAAAAAAGTTCCATAAAGAAAGGAGAGACGATGAATAACTCGATGCCTAGGAAGTCAATTAGACTTTCCATACAATTTTTTCCATAGAATGTCTTATGCAAGTAAACAGATGAAGGTCCATTCTTCCTAATAACTCAATCAATAATAACATACTTCCTTTAAAACTATAAACTTATTTCAGTTTTATATGGTAAGCCTATGTTATATTTAACATAACTCATTGGTCTAGTAGAGATCTTTAATATTTAAATTTATGTGGTAGAGTAACTTAGAAAAATTGGTTACTAGAGATATAAAGCCAGTTATTCCCTAACGTATGCTTTATGTTCAGAGTATGTTCATAATCTTATTCATCTAGATCTTACTTATTTAGTTCCAAATAAGGTATCCAGAAGTAATAAGTTAACTGAGACTTTTTAAAAATAATAGAATAAGAAAGAAATGTGAGATGACACTGTGATTTTTGAAGTGTTAGGTACAAAAAAGATCACAACATTGGCAGCCATACTATTCAGACATAAAAGTTTTGTTTAAAAATGTCTGCAAGTACTCATGATCTTTAACGACTTTGCTTACGTCAACAAGAAGTTCAAAATTACTACTAAACAAATAGTATTTAACTCCTATTTATGGAACTAATCTGTAATACTCATATTGGCTCCTTTGAACAAAAAGTTATTCTCTCTACTTGGTGAAAACAAACATGGCTGTAAATTATTTTGATAGATTAAAACAGCATTTCATTCAAAGCATTGCCTATATTTTGGACCAGTGCCATCAGAAAGCAGAAATAGATTACGTAGTTAGGAAATCTCCAGCAACTAAGTTAAGCATTTTCAGTGCTACTTTTGATTTCTCTTCCTGGTGCTGCTATCCACTCCCCTATGGCTTAAAATAATTTACAAAGCAAGGTTATTTCTTTTTAAAAAAGTTTATTTATATAAGTAATCTCTAAACCTAACATGGGGCCTGAACTCACAATCTGAAAATCAAGAATTGCACGCTCTTCCAACTGAGCCATCCAGGCGCCCCATGAAGTAGGGTTATTTCTTGCCAGGTCTTCATTTCAGAACAGGTAACTCTCTTTTCTCTTGCAACTCTGTGGAAGGAACTTTATTTCTATAAGCTGAGAAGAACTGAGCCATCAACAATTCAGTTTTACTTAACATCAGTGGAAAAATTGGTACCTCTAATGATCTTCTCAGGACAGTTCTGTTTGTATGCTCAAAGGCTATCTGGAGGCCTATCTTTTTTCAATTATTCTAGAATAATCATCTAGAGTAGGAAGATTATTTGAATTGCATAACGAAGAGAAGCACTCAACATCCACTTTAACACTCCACAGCTAGTAGAATCTCTGCAAATTCCTGCCTTCTGTACAAAATTTCGTCTATAGCTGACTGTTACTGCTTGGGTTCTCACCTCATCTCTAATGGCACTTTTTGAGCATAAAGCATCAGCCAAGGCAAATGGTTTTCTTTTTTCTTCTCAAAACACTGGAAGTGATGATATTTGTATTCCAACGTATACTATTATATATATAATCAAGGACAAGGTAATTTCCTCTTATTTTTAAAATCATTAAAATGAAGGTATTGGACTAAATCATCTCTAAGGTTCCTTCCAATCAAAAACTTTATTAAATGACCTGTCTGTATCTTAAAGAAAATTTTGACTGAGTCTTATGTGGTAGTGTCTAGAACATAGTATGTGTTCAATATTAATGAATTAACTTAAATTTATTATACTGATGAAAACGATTTCTACATAACATCTTTCTTATGTATACATACACACACCTTTTCAAAATATGTTGTACTTTTTTTTACCTGAAAACACTACTTTTACTCCATGTTCAGTGAAGTGTGAGGTAGCACCCAACATCATTTCAAAGTTGCAGTGCAAAAGAGAAAAAAAAATGTAATTATCTGGAATTAATAAGCATCCATCATAAGCATTGTTGCATTATTTCATTTAACTGGAATGTATTTTTAAGTTAGATATATAGATCGAAGACATATAAATGGAAGATTTTTGAAGGATAAAACAACTTTCTGAAAAATCAGTTATCTTGCTTCAATATGGTGCAGTAACTTAGTAAGGACTCTGAGCGCCGCTGTTCACCAACCACGGGGAAAGTGGTGCAATAAGATCTGCCAGAGCCACCGAGATTTTACAGTACAAAGAAACATCAGGTTGAGACAAATTCTCTTCCAAGCTGCATCAAACTCAGGTCTCTATTATACTAAATTCCGGGCTTCTCTTATGAATACAAAGGATTCCACGCTGACACACTGGCATCCATAAGCGCAAAAGGAGATAGTCCAGTGTCTAACAAGATCAGCAGGACAACGATGGCGACTGTGAAGAGGGGTCGAGACTACAGAGGATTCATCCTGCTCTCCATCCTCCTGGGGACCCGGAGAGAAGCTTGGGCAGGACATATTTTCTACTCTTTGCCGGAGGAAACAGACACAGGGTCTTTTGTGGGTAATATCGCTAAGGATCTGGGCCTGGAGCCCCGGGAACTGGCAGAGCACGGAATCCGCATCGTCTCCAGAGGTAGGACACAGCTTTTCGCTCTGAATCCGCGAAGCGGCAGCTTGGTCACTGCAGGCAGAATAGACCGGGAGGAGCTCTGCGCTCAGAGTGCACGGTGCCTGGTGAACTTTAACATCCTGATGGATAAAATGAGTCTTTACCCTATAGAAGTGGAAATAATAGATGTTAATGACAATTCTCCTAGATTCTTGACAGAAGAAATGACTGTAAAAATAACGGAGAACACAGCTCCTGGGGTGCGGTTTCCCTTAAATGAGGCTAGGGATCCAGATGTGGGCACGAACTCCCTCCAGAGCTACCAGCTCAGTCCCAATCGTCACTTCTCCCTGGTTGTGCAGACTGGAGATGATGGAGCTAAATATCCAGAATTAGTGCTGGAAAGGGTGCTGGATAGAGAGGAAGAGGCTGTTCACCACCTACTCCTTACAGCCTCTGACGGCGGTGACCCACCCCGATCGGAAACCGCCCGCATCCAGGTAACTGTGGTGGATGTGAATGATCATGTGCCAGTCTTCTCTTTGCCTCAGTACCAAGTAACTGTGCCTGAGAACGTACCAGTGGGCACAAGATTGCTCACAGTACACGCTGTCGATCTGGATGAGGGAGTCAATGGGGAAGTGACATATTCTTTCCGGAAAATAACTCAAAAAATTCTACAGATATTCCAACTGAACCCTCATACAGGAGAATTATCAACTTCAGAAGGCCTAGATTATGAAGAGTCCAGCTACTATGAAATGGAAGTTCAGGCTCAGGACGGTCCTGGTAGCATGACAAGGGCTAAAGTAATTATCACAATTTTAGACGTGAATGACAATGCCCCAGAAGTGACTCTAACATCTGTAAGCAACTCAATCCCTGAAGACACTCCTCCTGGAACAGTAATTGCTCTTTTCTACCTTCAAGATCGAGATTCCGGCAAGAATGGTGAGGTGACCTGCACTATTTCAGAAAATCTGCCTTTTAAATTAGAAAGATCAATAGACAATTATTATAGGTTGGTGACAGCGAAAATCCTAGACCGGGAAAAACTCCCTGTGTATAACATCACACTGAAAGCCACAGATGGTGGAACCCCACCCTTGTCCATGGAAACTCACATCTCAGTGAATGTGGCAGATACCAACGACAACCCACCTGCCTTCCCCCACTCCTCCTATTCTGTCTACATCCCTGAAAACAACCCCAGAGGTGCCTCCATCTTCTCTGTGACTGCACATGACCCGGACAGCCATGAGAATGCCCAAGTCACTTACTCCCTGTCTGAAGACACGCTCCGGGGGGCACCCCTATCCTCCTATGTGTCCATCAACTCTGACACCGGTGTCCTGTATGCCTTGCATTCCTTCGACTATGAGCAATTCCGTGACCTGCAACTGAGAGTGACTGCGCAGGACAGCGGAGACCCACCGCTTAGCAGCAACGTGTCCTTGAGTATATTCATTCTTGACCAGAATGACAACACGCCAGAGATCCTGTACCCCGCCCTCCCCACCGACGGTTCCACAGGCGTGGAGCTGGCACCCCGATCGGCAGAGCCCGGCTACCTGGTAACCAAGGTGGTGGCGGTGGATAGAGACTCTGGCCAGAACGCCTGGTTGTCCTACCGCCTGCTCAAGGCCAGCGAGCCAGGGCTTTTCGCGGTGGGGCTGCACACGGGCGAGGTGCGCACAGCGCGGGCCCTGCAGGACAGAGATGCGCTCAAGCAGAGCCTAGTGGTGGCAGTGCAAGACCACGGCCAACCCCCTCTCTCGGCCACCGTCACGCTCACCGTGGCGGTGGCCGACAGCATTCCAGACGTCCTGGCCGATCTGGGCAGTCTCGAGCCCCCAGCTGACCCTGATGCCTCAGGTCTCACGCTGTACCTGGTGGTGGCGGTGGCCACAGTCTCCTGCGTCTTCCTCGCTTTTGTGATCGTGCTGCTGGCTCTCAGACTGAGGCGCTGGCGCTCATCGCGTGTGCTCCAGGCTGCGGGGGTTGGATTGGCTGGCGTGCCCGCCTCGCGCTTTGTGGGCGTGGATGGGGTGCGGGCTTTCCTGCAGACGTATTCCCACGAGGTCTCCCTCACCGCGGACTCCGGGGAGAGTCACGTGATCTTCCCCCAGCCCAACTATGCAGACATGCTCCTCAGTCTGGAGAGCTGTGAGAAAAAAGATCCCTCATTAACATCTATAGATTTTCATGGATGTAAGGACGAAGCAGAAAATATTCAGGTGAGTTCACTAATACATTTATCTTTACATCCTTGAGGAATTATATTTTGTGTAATTTTCTTTACTGTATTGTGAAACAAATGTTTTAAAAATGTAAGAGGCAAAAGCAAGTTAACCGATTTATTTAACATAGAACACTTATTGACATAGGTTTTGGTGTCATTTCCTTAGTGAAAGCCTATACAAGACTGTGAATAAGTGGACTGTCACATTTTTATACCTTCCATGTATTTTCCCTTCAGTGTTCTCAATTCATGTGTTTTATAAATGAGAATAAATTGTTACATCTTTTTCATTGCACTGGGTTAGCAAGAGGAAAATACAGCTCATACACCTTGTCAGGATTCTCTTTAGATTAGATCTAGGAAAGGTTCTTGAAGATCTTCTGCCTCCATATACCTCAACTTTATGACTTTGAAAATCTCAGTTGCTTCCTGACATATTTAAAAATTTTAACTCCAGTATAGTTAATATACAGTGTTATATTAGTTTCAGGTGTACGATATAGTGATTCAGCAATTCTGTACATCACCCAGTGGTTATCATGACAAATGCACTACTTAACCTATCACCTATTTCACCCATTCCCCTCACCCACCTCCCCTCTGATAACCACCAGTTTATTCTCAATAATTAAGAATCGGTTTCTTGGCTTCTCTCTGTCTCTCACTTTCCCCTTGCTTATTTGTTTCATTTCTCAAATTCCCATATGAGTGAAATCATATGGTATTTGTCTTTCTCTGACAGACTTATTTCACTTAGCATTATACTCTTGAGCTCCATCCGTGTCATCGCAAATGACAAGATTTCATTCTTTTTGTGGCTGAATAATATTCCAGTGTGTGTGTGTGTGTGTGTGTGTGTGTGTGGATATGGATATGTATGTATGTGTATGTGTATATGTGTATATATATCAAATTTTCTTTATCCATTCATCAATGGATACTTGGACAATTCCCTAGTTTAGCTAGTTTAAATAATGCTGCTGTAAATATTGGGGTATGTGCATACCTTTGGATTAGTGGTTTTGTATCTTTTAAAAAAATATTTATTTTGAGAGTGTGTGTGTGTGTGGGGGGGGTGGGGGAGAGAAGAGGGAGAGAATCCCAAGCAGGCTTTGTGTTGTGAGCACAGAGCCCGACATGGGCTCGATCCCATGAACCGTGAGTTCATGACCTGAGCCAAAATCAAGAGTCTGCTGGTCAGCCAACTGAGCCACACAGGTACCCCTGTATTTTTGTATCTTGAGGGTAAATATCCAGTGGCACCATTACTGGATAATATCTTAGTTATATTTTTAACTTTTTGAGGAACCTCCAACCTGTTTTCCACAGTGGCTGCACCAGTTTGCATTCCCACCAACAATCCAGGAGGGTTACTTTTTCTCCACATCCTCACCAACATTTGTCATTCCTTGTGTTTTTGATTTTAGCCATTCTGATAAGTGTGAGGTGTTATTTTGCTTCCTGACATTTTAAAGCATAATCATCTATTAAAGTTATATCCTGGTAGAAGGTTAGACTGATGCCTAAAGAATGGAATGTGTGTGTCAAGCTTCACTAAGACCTATATCAATGAGAGATAGGGATCTAATGCCACACTAAAGGTTATTGCCTGAAACCAATAAAATATGACATCAAATAAAATGTCATTTCAAGTTACACTTGTGAAATAAGCAGATATATGTTTTAAGACAAAATTTCGTTGTATTGTGTTAGCGGTACAGCCATGTGAAGTGTGTTTATGGGCTCTCCTAGTGGGAGATTGGGGATGCTTGTTTTATGAAACAACAATTTTGTATACTCAAGACCAGAAGTTGATTCAACTTATTGGATCTGCTAAAAAAAATTCAGTTAGAAATAACCCAATCTGGGGTTAACTACATTTATATTCATTATATAACATTTTACTAAAGCTCAGTACATCAGTTGATTAGCAACTAGAAGGGGTTGATTTTGTTTACTTGGACCTACTTGTTTACTAGGAACTATGCAAAATATTATTCCCTTTGTAACTTTGAAGATTGATATTACATTTTGTAACCAGGAAAATAATTCTTCAATAGGAAGGAGGGGGATAGGCTAACTCTTCCTGGGTATAGTAACCTTTTGGGTGTTAAATAAAAGGACTTTTTTCTAGCATAGTATTGTGTTTGGTGGTATTTTGCATAAATTGGGCTGTGCAATAGTGTGGAAGTATGTTTCATATATTTTGCAGTGTTCAGATGTACAATCAACTTGAGAAGACAATAACTGATACTTGGTGAGGCAGAAATATGATTATCAGGTATTTTGAAAAAGAATATCCCCAAATTCATTAGATACTTAAAAATATTTTTCAAGAAAGGAAAGTAACCTAAACTCAGTATGCTACTGCAATTGAATATCCTAGGGATTATTTTATCAACTGAGCTCATCATGTGATGTTCAATTTAAGCACAGAAGTGGGAGCCAGAACCTCACTGCAGTAGACCACGGTTAGTGACCTTGTGTTGCAAGTCAAAATATATTTCCCTGCTAACTTTCAACGTTGATGTTATATTTTATAACCAGGAAAATAATTGTGCAATGCAAAGGAGGAATAGGCTAATGTTTTTCCAGCTGTCATTTTCTTAAATGGGTGACATGTAGGTCATATGATACTACTATAAAGAAATTGCTGAAACTATTTTGAAAGAAAAGAGGGTTTAGAGGTAAATATAAATTGTGCCCTTTTAAAGACAATTTCAGCATTATTGATGCTTTCTGAAAAATTGAAATGAATCAGCATGGAGGTACCCAAAAACTAATGAAATCAGGAAAAACAGGAATAAGGAAAGAAGGATAAAACTTTACTCATATTACTATTCAAAATTACTGTATTCTGAGATCATTTAGGCCAAGGATGTGTTATAGTAATCTTTCTATTACAGTGCGGATTTGAGATGCATGTCAACATGTTGATTACCCTAAACCCTGGAAATTTGGGATAACTATATAGTTAATAGTGCAAATTAATCGTCATTAAATATATGAACATATAAAAATAATTTGTTCAGTTAGGCGCTGGATTGTGATTATTGCAGCTGGTTAAACTGAAGCAGCAGGGGCTGCAGTTTCCCAGTGCGGACTGTGGGCGCCGCTGTTGGCCAAAGTGCAGAGCTTGGGCACTGGCGATCTTCTCGCGCAGCCGCAGCGCACTTTCCCTGTATCAGGCTCTCTAGCTCGAGCCTTTACACAACTTCCTCCTCTGGAAAAGAGGGAACCCCGGCCCTCACGCTGGAAATATAGCCTGTTCGGAGCTCCGGACATCTGCAGCACAGAGATTATTTGTAATCCGGCGTCTCCAGGCCGGTGAGCAACCTGAGGGGAGCAAAAGGGATGGGGAGCGGCGCTGGGGAAAGGGGCTGGGCTGAGAGGCGGCCAGTGCTCTTTCCCTTCCTGCTGTCTTTGTTCTGCCCGGCGCTCTCAGAGCAGATCCGCTATCGGATTCCCGAAGAAATGCCCGAGGGCTCGGTGGTGGGGAACCTCGCCAAGGATTTGGGACTCAGCGTCCATGAGTTGCCGAGTCGACAACTGCGCATCAGTTCGGAAAAACCTTACTTCACTGTGAGCGCCAAGAGCGGGGAGCTACTTGTGAGCGGCAGGCTAGACCGGGAGCAGATTTGTGGGAAGAAGCCAGCCTGTGCTCTGGAATTTGAGGCTGTTGCTGAAAATCCGTTGAACTTTTATCACGTGAGTGTGGACATCGAAGATATTAATGACCACACACCAAAATTCACGCAAACTTCCTTTGAGCTGCAAATAAGTGAGTCCACAAACCCTGGGGCACGATTTATTTTAGGATCTGCCCATGATGCAGATATTGGTACCAACTCATTACGGAATTACCAGCTCAATCCGAATGATCATTTCTCACTTGTGAATAAAGAGAAACAAGATGGTAGTAAATACCCTGAGTTGGTACTAAAGATGCCTTTAGACCGGGAAGAGCAGAAATCCTACCAGTTGACCTTGACTGCGTTGGACGGCGGGAATCCATCCCTAAGTAGTACTGCCCAGATACAGGTCCTAGTGACTGATGCTAATGATAACCCTCCAGTGTTCAGCCAAGAACTATACAGGGTGGGCCTTCCGGAAAATGTGCTTCCTGGCACCACTGTGCTTCGAGTGATGGCCACCGATCAGGATGAAGGTGTCAATGCCCAGATCACCTTCTCTTTCACTGAAGCAGGCCAGATCACCCAGTTTGACCTGAATTCTAATACGGGGGAAATTACTATTCTAAATATGTTAGATTTTGAGGAAGTCAAAGAATATTCCATAGTTTTGGAAGCAAGGGATGGTGGAGGAATGATTGCCCAATGTACCGTCGAGATAGAGGTCCAGGACATAAATGACAATTTCCCAGAAGTGGTAATCCAGTCTCTACCGGATCTTATTATGGAGGACACCAAGCTGGGAACACACATTGCTTTGATTAAAATCCGTGACAAGGATTCTGGATACAACGGAGAAGTTACTTGTAAATTAGAAGGTGATGTTCCGTTTAAAATACTCTCTTCTTCTATAAACACCTATAAATTAGTGACAGATGGAGTTCTAGACCGTGAGCAGACCCCTGAGTACAATATTACTATCACAGCCACCGACAGGGGAAAACCGCCCCTTTCCTCAAGCTCCAGCGTCACCCTGCACGTTGGCGATGTCAATGACAACGCCCCAGTTTTCCCACAGCCTTCTTACGTGGTCCACGTGGTTGAGAACAATCCTCCTGGAGCCTCTATCGCCCAAGTCAGCGCCTCCGACCCCGACCTGGGACCCAACGGCCGCGTCTCCTACTCCATCGTGGCCAGCGACCTGGAGCCGCGGGCGCTGGCGTCCTACGTGTCCGTGAGCGCGCAGAGCGGCGTGGTGTTCGCGCAGCGCGCCTTCGACCACGAGCAGCTGCGCGCCTTCGAGCTGACGGTGCAGGCCCGCGACCAGGGCTCGCCCGCGCTCAGCGCCAACGTGAGCCTGCGCGTGTTGGTGGGCGACCGCAACGACAACGCGCCTAGGGTGCTGTACCCGGCGCTGGGGCCCGACGGCTCGGCGCTCTTCGACACGGTGCCGCGCGCCGCGCAGCCCGGCTACCTGGTCACCAAGGTGGTGGCGGTGGACGCCGACTCGGGACACAATGCGTGGCTGTCGTACCACGTGCTGCAGGCCAGCGAGCCCGGACTCTTCAGCCTGGGGCTGCGCACGGGCGAGGTGCGCACTGCGCGTGCTTTGGGCGACAGGGACGCGGCCCGCCAGCGCCTGCTGGTCGCCGTGCGGGACGGGGGACAGCCGCCCCTCTCTGCCACCGCCACGCTGCACCTGGTTTTCGCCGACAGCCTGCAAGAAGTACTGCCGGATGTCAGCGACCGCCCGGAGCCCTCTGACCCCCAGGCCGAGTTGCAGTTTTACCTGGTGGTGGCTTTGGCCTTGATCTCAGTGCTTTTCCTCACGGCAGTGACTCTGGCCATAGCCTTGCACCTTCGTCGCTCCTCCAGCCCCACCACCTGTGGCTGCTTTCAGTACAGTCTCTGTGAAAAATCAGGACCTGTGATTCCTCCCAACTACAGTGAAGGGACTTTGCCTTATTCCTACAATTTGTGCGTTGCGCATACTGGAAAGACGGAGTTTAATTTTCTAAAGTGCAATGAGCAATTGAGTTCAGAGCAAGACATACTTTGTGGTGATTCATCCGGGGCCTTATTTCCACTTTGCAAATCCAGTGAATCAACCTCCCATCTGGTGAGTTTCTTTTAAGCATAACCTGCTTCTTACAATCTATCCAATTCTTTATATTCATAGGAAAAGATACAATTTGTAGATCTAAACGTTTCTTTAAAAAGTAAAAAAGCTGTCATACTATTCTTCAAGGAAAGTTGAAATAGGAGCAGTTATGTGTCTTTTAGGGGTGTCTTACCAGGCTCAGATCTACAAAGCAGTGAGAGTGTGGTTTTATCAACAAAGGGAAGGAGACGATGTTTTATAGCCTATCTCCTAAAAGCTAATGGGACTTTTTTCTAAGTTTTCTTCTTCTTACCTAATATATTAATTTTTTAACTTGGACATTGTGTAAATGTAAAAGTGGACAGGTATTTAAATAAACCTTTAACAAAAAAAGTTAAGCTAAAATTAGACATTTTTCTTAACTGATTTAACTGTTGTGTCGTTTCTTGTATTTACTCCCCTTTGTTTCAAAACCTTCTGGAATAAGGTATCTTAACATGGATTGTTATGTAGATAGACACATTGCAATTGTGTGCAATGAACTGTGTGTGTGTAAAAGCATTTTACTTAGCAGTTAGATCATTATGCTCACCAGAAGATAAAAAGCATTTTCTTTTACTTGCAGCACAGGTTTTCCACACACACACTCCTGTATCATTTTGAACTGTCTTTTTTGCAGCCCTAAGCTAATATAGCTAGAGGTCTTCTAGTCATTCTATTATCTCTAGGAGAAAAATAGTCTTCAGTTCTTCAAATTTTAGACAAAATTGCCACTCTGATGTGCATACAAGTGTAATATTAAATAATACATTTGTAGATTTCTGTTAGCAACCGCTTCAGTTAGTAGCCACTTAACAAACTGCTGAAGAAAAGAGACATAGTCTTTTTTTCTGTATTGACACTTTCTGACTGTTTAGTGATAATTACGTGTTACTTTTTGTGGTTCTCTGAATCAAAATACTAATTAGGGTAACATTAACTTTGGAATATATGTCTTTCATAAGAATAATTAAGTCTGCACTAAAATATAATCATCTCTCATTTGTGGAAGAATAGGCTGGAGATTGGCTTTTTGTTGTGTATTCGTTGATATTTTTTAAACATTTTCTATTCAAATAGAAAAAATACATAATTTAAATAAAGTAGCTAAACAGGTTGCCTGGCTGGGTTGGTAGGTACAGCATGCGATTCTTGATCTCAGGGTTGTGAGTTCAAGCTCCATGTTGGGTGTAGAGATTACTTAAAAATAAATAATGCAATAACTAACTAAATAAATATGTAAAATAACAAAACAATATAGTCTTCGATGATGACACTTGAAAGTAAAAGCATTTATCCTGTTAAATTTCACAATGTTAATTTGAAAACATTATCAATATGTAATTAAAATGGCATTTTCAAAGAATATCTAAAAAGCAACTGAGAGCTTACTATAATGATTAATTAGTTTACATGAAATAAAACACCTTCTGAGTCAGTCATCTCCAATAGGTCTACTTTATTCTAAAAATGAATGAATTTCCAGTGACAACTGGAATCCCTACTCATTTGATAATAGATTTACAGTATAGCTTAGGGAATAGCACAAAATAAAATTTTAATTGTTTACATTTTAAGAGTAAATGTATTCCAGAAATGTGAGTAATGTGAGACTAACCCATAAATCTTTTGATATCACTTAATAATACTTTATAAAACTTTAACCCTACTTCATCCAATGCTTCTTGGCAATTACTTTTAAAATATGAATTCAGAGACAAGTTAAACACATTAAAAATAAACTATAAAAGGCAAGAATAATTTTTTTTCTCTCAATAACCTGGCATACACTATTACTTATCTAAGTGGGTGCAGTAACTGCTTAGGACTCTAAGCGCCGCTGTTCACCTACTTGGAGATAAATTTAACCAAACGCCATCCTGTTAATAAAAGCTCCCATCTTGCAAAGACTCACAGTTCCCACAGACCAACTGCAAAGCTGCAGCGAAATTCCGTTCCTAAATCTGAGACACTCCAGCTTTATATAAGATGATCTCCATAGCTGCAGCAAAAAGGTAAACAAGACGCATATGCCCAGTGAAGATTCTGAGTGGATTCAGTAGTGAAAGAACAATGGCTGCTCCAAAGAATTACCAGAGACGCGGCAAGCTGGTCCTGCTGTACACTCTATTGGGCACGCTCTGGGAAATCGGGAGAGGACAGATCCACTATTCAGTGCCAGAAGAGAGCGACAAAGGATCCTTTGTGGGTAATATCTCAAAGGACCTGAATCTGGAATCACAAGAGCTGGTGAAGCACGGAGTCCGCATCGTCTCTAGAGGTAGGACACAGCTCTTTGCTCTGGATTGGAGAACTGGTAGCTTGATCACCGCGGGCAGGATAGACCGGGAGGAGATCTGCACTCAGAGCACACAGTGTCTAGTAAATATCAATATCCTGGTTGAGGGCAGAGGAAAACTTTTTGGGATAGAAATAGAAATCACTGATATCAATGATAATAATCCAAAATTCCAGGTCGAAAATCTGGAAGTAAAAGTTAATGAAATCGCTGCACCTGGAACACATTACCCACTCCCAGAGGCTGTTGACCCGGATGTGGGCATGAATTCCTTACAGAGCTACCAGCTCAGCCCCAATCACTACTTCTCTCTGGAAGTGCAGACTGGAGATGACGGAACTCTACACCCAGAGCTGGTGCTGGAGCAGGCCCTGGACCGAGAGGAAGAGGCTGCTCACCATCTCCTCCTCATCGCCTCTGATGGCGGTGACCCGCGTCGCTCCAGCACAGTGCACATCCACGTGACGGTGTTGGATACAAACGACAATGCCCCGGTTTTTACTCAACCGATTTACCGAGTGAAAGTCCCAGAGAACGTGGCCCCGGGCACCCTGCTGCTTACTGTGAGCGCTAGCGACCCAGATGAGGGAGCCAATGGAGAAGTGGCCTATAGATTTTGGAAAATTAGTGAAAAGCAATCTCCGCTATTCCATCTTAATGAAAATACCGGTGAAATATCAACAGCAGGGAGTCTAGATTATGAAGAATGTGCATTTTATGAAATGGAAATACAAGCTGAAGATGTGGGGGCACTTTTAGGGAGGACCAAAGTGCTCATTTCAGTGGAAGATGTAAATGACAATAGGCCAGAAGTGATCATTACATCTCTGTTTAGTCCAGTCTTAGAAAATACTCTTCCTGGAACAGTAATTGCCTTTTTGAATGTGCATGACCGAGACTCCGGGAAGAATGGTCAAGTTGTCTGTTACGCACCTCATAATCTACCTTTTCAATTAGAAAAATCAATAGATAATTATTATAGATTGGTGACATGTAACTATCTGGACCGAGAAAAGATCCCTATGTACAACATCACAGTGACGGCCTCAGATCTAGGAACCCCTTCTCTATCTACTGAAATTCATATCACCCTGTATGTGGCAGATACCAATGACAATCCACCCACTTTCCCTCATGCCTCCTACTCAGCGTATATCCCAGAGAACAACCCCAGAGGTGCCTCCATCTTCACTGTGATGGCCCACGACCCTGACAGGGGCAACAATGCCCAGGTCACTTACTCTGTGACTGAGGACATCATCATGGGGTCACCTGTCTCCTCCTATGTCTCCATCAACTCAGACACAGGCATCCTATATGCACTGTGCTCCTTCGACTATGAGCACTTACGAGACTTGCAGCTACTGGTGACTGCCAGAGACAGCGGAGACCCTCCACTCAGCAGCAACGTGTCTGTGAGCATATTTGTGTTGGACCAGAATGACAACGTGCCAGAGATCCTGTACCCCACCCTCCCTACGGACGGTTCCACTGGTGTGGAGCTGGCTCCCCGATCCGCAGAGCCCGGCTACCTGGTGACCAAGGTGGTGGCGGTGGATAGAGACTCTGGCCAGAATGCCTGGCTGTCCTACCGCCTGCTCAAGGCCAGTGAGCCAGGACTTTTCACGGTGGGGCTGCACACGGGCGAGGTGCGCACAGCACGGGCCCTGCAGGACAGAGATGCGCTCAAGCAGAGCCTGGTGGTGGCAGTGCAGGACCATGGCCAGCCCCCTCTCTCGGCCACCGTCACGCTCACGGTGGTGGTGGCCGACAGCATTCCAGCCGTCCTGGCCGACCTGGGTAGCATCAGGACCTCTGCTAACTCAGACGATTCTGACCTCACGCTGTACCTGGTGGTGGCAGTGGCCGCAGTCTCCTGTGTCTTCCTTGCTTTTGTGATCGTCATGCTGGCTCTCAGGCTGAGGCGCTGGCATTCGAAGCGCCTGCTTCAGGCTTCAGGAGGCGGGCTGGTGGGCGTGCCTGCCTCGCACTTTGTGGGCGTGGACAGGGTGCAGGCTTTCCTGGAGAAGTATTCCCACGAGGTCTCCCTCACTGCGGACTCGCAGGCGAATCACGAGATTTTCCCCCATCCCAACTACGTGGACACACTTATCAGTCTGGAGAGTTGTGAGAAAAATGATCCCTTATTAACATCCGTAGATTTTCATGAATGTAAGGATGAAGCTGCTTCTATTCAGGTGAGTTCAGTTCTGTGTACGTTTTAATTCTCAGGGAAATTATATTTTTTATAAATTTATGTTTTCGGGAATACATTGCGGAGACAGTTCAAAATATTTTGAAAAGTGTACCACAAAGTTTTTGGTTTGTTTTAGTGGTGATACTATAAAATTGAGCTCTAATCATGATAGTTGGTTTCATTTGCTCTCCAAAGGCTCGGACAAGATTGTTTAAACATTGATTCTCAACCTTTTAACATCTTCCATATATGGGGCACCTGGCTGGCTCAATTGGCAAAGCACGTGACTCTTGATCTTAGGGTAGTGAGTTGGAGCCCCACTTTACATGTAGAGATTACTTTAAAATTAAAAAAAAAATAAAATCCTTTGTATGTTACTATAATTATCACTTATCACTCATTCACTTAAGAAGTAGTTACCCAACCACATATAGTAAGTTTGTTGTATAAATAGGGGATATATAACTGAGACTTTTAAATCCTTGTATTAGCTTGGTAAAAGTAAAATACATTTCATAATTTTAGAAATCTGTTTAGGATTTGGATCTTGAAGGTCTTGAAGTTTTTTAGGTCTTTGAGGATTTCTTCATTTTAAACCTCTTTTATAAGCCTTGTGCTTGCATCAGTACCTTTCAAAATTTTAATACTTATTATATTTTAAAACATAAATACATTTGAAAGGATGGATTTTGGTGGTAGGTGAGACTGGTTCCTTTATGTGTCATTGGTCTCCAAGAACTCATACTAAAGAAGACGTAGAATCTAAAGCCTGAAATGTCCATCAACCCCCCCCCAATAAAAACAACAAAATCATACTTTAAATAAAATGTCATTTTGTAGCATAAAGAAGAACATGTTTTCACTAAGTTCCAATGAGCTGTTTTGATTGGACAGCCATGTGAAATGTTCTCTTGGTGAGAGAGTTTGAGAATGTAGTTTAAAAAAAAAGTAGTTTCATGTAAACAGATTCTAAACAAGCTCATCAATTCAACTAAAAATGATTCCATCTAGATTTTATGTCTTCTGTATTCCTTGTTATAGCATTTTAACAGTGCTTACCATTGATTTGTCATCACATGAGAGTGGAAAACACAATAAATCATTTGTTAGTTATAAAAAGGGCATGTCTGAAGGATTGTGTAGTGTTCCCTCCCATTTTGCACATCCTGTGGGTGGGAGTTAACTTCGTATTTTCTGTAGTGTTTGGGTGCACAGTCATTTGAGGGAACAACTGTATTATTGACATTTTGCAATTTTTAAGTGTTTTGAAACTTGCCCTGATAGAAAATAAAATCCTTACTCTTGTTCAAAAGATTCACTGATTGTTCAAAAATTTCAATAAATGGAATAAAATAATTGGAACAAATGACATTTATCCAGGAAATTTATGCAAATAAACTTACCAGAAGCTCAATTCCAAAGTCATTGCTTCAGTATTACATAGATACATAGATCAGAAAGTCATGTGGTCTGCTGAAGTATCCCTTTATGACTTTGTATTGAAGAATAAAACATTTCCCTAGTGACTTTTAAGAATGAATTTATGTATGATGTTGGGTATGACATAAGCCAAGTAATTTTGAGATATGAAGAAGGAGGTAGAGTAAATCATCCCTTGGCTACATCATAGGGACAGGTTTTTTAAAAATGAATGCTTCCTTAGGTAGTCAAACGAGTAAAAAGAAATTTTTTGAAGAGAGTGTTGATATTATCAGAAGGAGATGCTTGAGGATTGGTATGAAACTGCAAAGCTTTACAGAATAGTTTTCAACACTATTGGTATTCTCTAATACATATGATATTAAATAACATTTATAATGTAGAGATGTTGGGGGAAACATTTAGGAATCATGAAAGAAGATTAAGATTGTTTCACATATCATACCTAATAAACAGAAATGAATTTGTGAATACAGTATATGATAAAATTTCTAAGGTCAAGACCTGTGTCTTATTCATTGTTGCATTGTTATATCATCACTGACAAGGGCACTACTAAGTGCAAGGCAAGAGTTCAATGTATGTTTGTAGTAGGGTGAAATGGGTGGACCAGATATGTCGGTTAATATAAAAACTCATCACATTTCTAATAATTTGGAAACAAGAGAAAATATATATTAAAGAAGGCTTTATAATTTAAGATATTAAATATATTAACATTAAAACGTGGCTTGTTCAGTTAGGCTCTGGATTGTGATTATTGCAGCTGGTTAAACTGAAGCAGCAGGGGCTGCAGTTTCCCAGTGCGGACTGTGGGCGCCGCTGTTGGCCAAAGTGCAGAGCTTGGGCACTGGCGATCTTCTCGCGCAGCCGCAGCGCACTTTCCCTGTATCAGGCTCTCTAGCTCGAGCCTTTACACAACTTCCTCCTCTGGAAAAGAGGGAACCCCGGCCCTCACGCTGGAAATATAGCCTGTTCGGAGCTCCGGACATCTGCAGCACAGAGATTATTTGTAATCCGGCGTCTCCAGGCCGGTGAGCAACCTGAGGGGAGCAAAAGGGATGGGGAGCGGCGCTGGGGAAAGGGGCTGGGCTGAGAGGCGGCCAGTGCTCTTTCCCTTCCTGCTGTCTTTGTTCTGCCCGGCGCTCTCAGAGCAGATCCGCTATCGGATTCCCGAAGAAATGCCCGAGGGCTCGGTGGTGGGGAACCTCGCCAAGGATTTGGGACTCAGCGTCCATGAGTTGCCGAGTCGACAACTGCGCATCAGTTCGGAAAAACCTTACTTCACTGTGAGCGCCAAGAGCGGGGAGCTACTTGTGAGCGGCAGGCTAGACCGGGAGCAGATTTGTGGGAAGAAGCCAGCCTGTGCTCTGGAATTTGAGGCTGTTGCTGAAAATCCGTTGAACTTTTATCACGTGAGCGTGGACATCGAAGATATTAATGACCACACACCAAAATTCACGCAAAGTTCTTTTGACCTGCAAATAAGTGAGTCTACGGTGCCAGGCACACGGTTTATATTAGAAGCAGCGGAAGATGCCGATATTGGCTTAAACTCTCTGCGGATTTATAAACTCTCCCTTAGCCCTAGTTTCTCATTGATAAATAAAGAGAAACAAGATGGTAGTAAATACCCAGAATTGGCGTTGGAGAAACGTTTAGACCGGGAACAACAGAGTTACCATCGTTTAGTTCTGACTGCCATGGATGGCGGAGATCCCCCACTAAGCGGCACCACTGAGCTCCGTATCCAGGTCACTGATGCCAATGATAACCCCCCTGTATTCAACCAGGACGTGTACAGAGTAAGCCTTCCAGAAAACGTGCCCCCAGGCACCACAGTGCTGCAAGTATCAGCCACTGACCAAGATGAAGGCATCAACTCGGAAATCACTTATTCTTTCTACAGAACTGGGCAAGTCTTCAGTCTGAATTCAAAGAGCGGGGAAATTACAACTCTAAGAATGCTGGATTTCGAAGAAATCAAGGAATATTCTATAGTGGTGGAAGCGAGGGATGGTGGAGGACTGGCTGCACAATGTACAGTTGAAATTAATATTCAAGATGAAAATGACAACAGCCCAGAAATTACATTCCATTCTCTAGTCGAAATGATTCTGGAAAACGCAGTGCCAGGAACGCTAATTGCTTTGATCAAAATATACGATCAAGATTCCGGGGAGAATGGGGAGGTTAATTGTCGATTAGAGGGTGAAGTTCCTTTTCAGATAATCTCTTCATCAAAAAATTCATATAAATTGGTAATAGATGGGACTCTGGACCGAGAACAGACCCCAGAGTACAATGTCACCATCACAGCCACTGACAGGGGAAAGCCGCCCCTCTCAGCTAGCAAAAGTGTCACTTTGATCATCACTGATATCAACGACAACGCTCCCGTTTTCCTCCAGGCCTCCTACATGGTTCACGTGATGGAGAACAACCCTCCTGGAGCCTCCATCGCCCAAGTCAGCGCCTCCGACCCCGACCTGGGACCCAACGGCCACGTCTCCTACTCCATCGTGGCCAGCGACCTGGAGCCGCGGGCGCTGGCGTCCTACGTGTCCGTGAGCGCGCAGAGCGGCGTGGTGTTCGCGCAGCGCGCCTTCGACCACGAGCAGCTGCGCGCCTTCGAGCTGACGGTGCAGGCCCGCGACCAGGGCTCGCCCGCGCTCAGCGCCAACGTGAGCCTGCGCGTGTTGGTGGGCGACCGCAACGACAACGCGCCTAGGGTGCTGTACCCGGCGCTGGGGCCCGACGGCTCGGCGCTCTTCGACACGGTGCCGCGCGCCGCGCAGCCCGGCTACCTGGTCACCAAGGTGGTGGCGGTGGACGCCGACTCGGGACACAATGCGTGGCTGTCGTACCACGTGCTGCAGGCCAGCGAGCCCGGACTCTTCAGCCTGGGGCTGCGCACGGGCGAGGTGCGCACTGCGCGTGCTTTGGGCGACAGGGACGCGGCCCGCCAGCGCCTGCTGGTCGCCGTGCGGGACGGGGGACAGCCGCCCCTCTCTGCCACCGCCACGCTGCACCTGGTTTTCGCCGACAGCCTACAAGAAGTACTGCCGGACGTCAGCGACCGCCCGGAGCCCTCTGACCCCCAGGCCGAGCTGCAGTTTTACCTGGTGGTGGCTTTGGCCTTGATCTCGGTGCTCTTCCTCCTTGCGGTGATTCTGGCGGTGGCTCTGCGCCTGCGCCGCTCCCCCAGCCCTGCTGCCTGGGGCTGCTTTCAGCCTGGTCTTTGTGCCAAGTCTGGACCTGTGGTTCCTCCTAACTACAGTGAGGGGACTTTGCCTTATTCCTACAATTTGTGCGTTGCCCAGACTGGAAAGACAGAGTTTAATTTTCTAAAATGTAATGAGCAGTTGAGTTCAGGACAAGATATACTACTTTGCAGTGATTCATCTGGGGCCTTATTTCCGCTTTGTAATTCCAGTGAGTCGACTTCCCATCCTGAAACTCAAATGGCGGTGAGTTCTGTTTAAGTGTCTACTCCTTTTCATCATTTATCCAGTTTTTCATACTTCTATGAAAATATATTATGGTTCTAAGGTTAGTGAGTTGTCTTAAGGGTATTACAGCTCATCAGAGAGCTGTACTAACATTTTTTTAAAGAGAGTGGTGATTTGGGAGTAGTTCTATGATATATAATAGAGTTATTGCACCAAATTCAGATTTACAAAGTAGGGAGAGTGTGCTTCTTACTTCACAGCAGAAGTATTATATCAATTTCTTATTGCTTTTTTCAAAGGTAATGAAACTTACCCACTGATTGCCTCATTTATTTAAAATATTTGAATTAAAAAATTTTTAAATTTTTTTAATGGTTATATTTATTCATTAGACAGAGAGAGCACAAGCGGGGGAGGAGCAGAGAGAGAGGGAAGCATAGAATCCAAAGCAGGCTCCAGGCTCTGAGCTGTCAGCACAGAGCTGACACAGGGCTCAAAATCATCAACCGTGAGATCATGACCTGAGATGAAGTCAGATGCTCAAGGACTGAGCCACCCAGGTGCCCCTTTAGAATTTTTTTTTAATGTTTATTCATTTTTGAGAGAGAGACAGAGTGTGAGTGGGGGAGGGGCAGAGAGCGAGGGAGACAGAATTCGAAGGAGTATCTAGGGTCTGAGCTGTCAGCACAGACAGAACCTGATGTGGGGCTCGAACTCAGGAATCTAGCCTGAGCCGAAGTTGGATGCTTAACCAACTGAGCCATCCAAGGACCCCTAAAATATTTGAAATTTTGTTACATGTAAGTAAACATTAAATTTAAAATAGGCATTCATTTACCTCATCTTTTAAAGCAAAGAAACTACTACTAGCTATCTCCTTTGCTGATTTCACTAGTACAGTTTTATCTTTTTTATGTTTATTCCTCATGTCTGGTTCTTTGTATCTACCTAGTCATGACTCTGTGAATGCCCTAAAACTGTAAGGAAAATAGTGTGGGTGGAGGGCATAGAGAAAGACTCAGTAAACTCATTAGAAGGTCCAGTTCATTATCTGTGTTCCTCTAAGTTTTCTTGATTGCAAAATCCTCCTCTACGCTTATAGTTAATTTAAGAAAAAGACACTTGACAAAAGAAAAGGAAATGCTGTTGCCTCTATCACTTGAGGCCAGGAGGAGGGAGTGAGTCACTGGATTTGTCTTATTATTTGGAGCTCTAAACATTAGTGATTAGAGGAAAGAGAATCCCAAATTTTCCACTCTTATGGCAAAAATTACTAATTTTATGCGCAAAGTTGCCATTTCTTAAATATCAGTCTTTTTCTTGGTCTCCCCTAGTAACTGCTTCAGTAAATGATTTCTTTACAAATTGCTGAAAGAGTTTTTTTTTTTTTTTTTAATGTAAGCTCTAGGTCAACATGGGGCTTGAACTCACGAGGCTGAGATCAAGAGTCCCATGCTTGGGGCGCCTGGGTGGCTCAGTCAGTTAAGCATCTGACTCTGTATTTCAGCTCAGATCATGATCTCAAGGTTCGTGGGGTCAAGCCCCGTGTCAGGTTCTGTGCGACAGTGTAGAGCCTGCTTATGATTCTCTCTCCTTCTCTCTCCACCCCTCCCCTGCTTGTGCTCTCTTTCAAAATAAATAAGGAAACTTAAAAAAAAAAAAGTCACATGCTCAACTGATGGAACCAGTCATGTGCCCCTGAAAGAATTTCTTTTTTTTTTTAAGTTTATTTATTTATTGAGGTGGAGAAGGGCAGAGAGAAAGGGAAAGAGAGAGAATCCCAAGCAGGCTACCTGATGTCAGTGCAGAGCCCAACTTGGGGCTCAATCCCATGAATTGTAATATCATGACTTGAATGAAATCAAGAGTTGAATGCTCAGCTGACTGAGCCACCCAGGTGCCCCTGTAAGAATTTCTCATAATGGCACTTTTTGCTTTTTAGTGGTAATAATTGGTTCTACATCTTGTGTTCTTTTTCTCTAATTATTACAGATTTAATTGACCTTTACAATAAGAAGTTTAAGACTACTTTGAACTGCATATTTTCTTTATGGAAGTATTGAAGTGGAAACTTGCTTTTCAATATATGTTTATTTGAATTTTCCAAATGCCATAACCTGTGTATGCATTATGTATTCACATAGAAGAGTACAAAAAATTAAACCAGCGTAAAAGTTTAACATTCACAAATATGTAACTTTAAAAAACCGACCCTTTCAAAATTTAGCAGTAGTAGGTGAGAGAAGCTATTACTGTTGCCTTACTAAAATTATTTTTGTGAATGAAATTTTAAGGAAAACTTACTCCAGCAAATTCATTATCTGAATAAATTAATCTTATAAAATAACTTCAAAGTGAATAATCCATGTATATATAAAACTAAGAAGAAGAAGTCTATTTCCAAAGAGGATTGCACATTGTGGTTACTGTAGAAAATAATGACATACAGAAAATTTTTGAAACATTATAAAACTGAAGTTAGAATAATTTACATATCTAGAAAGAAAGCAAAATTCTACCAAGAATAAGTTAATTTGTTGTTAAGAAAAAATGGCAGTTTAACAATACATTTAATAGAAGTTCCATTCCACTTCATTTGCAACTAACATTCCAAAATGGTAATTGCTTTTGAAATGAGAATGCAAGAAACAGTGAGACAAGTCTACATAGTTAGAAGAGTATTGTCTTTCTCGGTTATCTATAATCAAGCATTACTTATCTCAGTGCATGTAGTGACAGGTTAGGACTCCGAGTGCCACTGTTCACCAACTTTAAGAAAAGTTCAATCAGTTCTCCATCCAGCTGTTCAGATCTGCAACTACACAGACTCCCACAGAGCCCACAAACCTCAGCAAAAGCTGCCACAAAACTCATCTTCTTGGGGCACTCTGGTTTCTCCTTAGGAAAAAGATCATCATAATTTGCAGGAGGTTAAAGAACCTACGGAGTCAGTTTGCACAGAAAGCATTCTGAAAAACAATATCCATAGTGAAGCAACAACAGCCACTCCACTGAATTGCCCGCACTGCAAAGGACTGGTTCTGCTGTGCCCATGGAGGCTATGGGAGACCAGGGCCAGCCAGATCCACTACTCGGCACCTGAAGAGACAGAAGAAGGCTATATCCTGGGGAAATATCTCCAAGGATCTGGGGCTGGCGGACCGTGGAGTCTGCATTGTCTCCAGAAGTAGGACTCAGTTTTTCGCTCTGAACCTGCAAAGTGGCTTGTCTTGGTCACTGCAGGCAGGATAGACTAGGAGGAACTCTGTGCTCAGAGTACACAGTGGCTAGTAAATATCAATATCCTGGTTGAGGGCAGAGGAAAACTTTTTGGGATAGAAATAGAAATCACTGATATCAATGATAATAATCCAAAATTCCAGGTCGAAAATCTGGAAGTAAAAGTTAATGAAATCGCTGCACCTGGAACACATTACCCACTCCCAGAGGCTGTTGACCCGGATGTGGGCATGAATTCCTTACAGAGCTACCAGCTCAGCCCCAATCACTACTTCTCTCTGGAAGTGCAGACTGGAGATGACGGAACTCTACACCCAGAGCTGGTGCTGGAGCAGGCCCTGGACCGAGAGGAAGAGGCTGCTCACCATCTCCTCCTCATCGCCTCTGATGGCGGTGACCCGCGTCGCTCCAGCACAGTGCACATCCACGTGACGGTGTTGGATACAAACGACAATGCCCCGGTTTTTACTCAACCGATTTACCGAGTGAAAGTCCCAGAGAACGTGGCCCTGGGCACCCTGCTGCTTACTGTGAGCGCTAGCGACCCAGATGAGGGAGCCAATGGAGAAGTGGCCTATAGATTTTGGAAAATTAGTGAAAAGCAATCTCTGCTATTCCATCTTAATGAAAATACCGGTGAAATATCAACAGCAGGGAGTCTAGATTATGAAGAATGTGCATTTTATGAAATGGAAATACAAGCTGAAGATGTGGGGGCACTTTTAGGGAGGACCAAAGTGCTCATTTCAGTGGAAGATGTAAATGACAATAGGCCAGAAGTGATCATTACATCTCTGTTTAGTCCAGTCTTAGAAAATACTCTTCCTGGAACAGTAATTGCCTTTTTGAATGTGCATGACCGAGACTCCGGGAAGAATGGTCAAGTTGTCTGTTACGCATCTCATAATTTACCTTTTCTTTTCTTTTTTTTCTTTTTCTTTACTCTTCCTCCTCCTTCTCCTCCTCCTCCTCCTCCTTCCTCTGAGAGAGCACAAAAGTGTGAGTGGCGGAGGGGCAGAGGGAGAGAGAGAATCCCAAGCAGGCTCCATGCTCAGTACAGACACCAGCACAAGGCTTGATCCCATGACCCTGGTATCATAAAGCTGAAATCACGAGTCAGACACTCAACCGGCTGAGCCACCCAGGCACTCCATTATTTACCTTTTCAATTAGAAGAGTCAATAGATTATTGTAGATTGTTGAAACTATGAATTCTTGACAGAGAAGAAACTTCTGAATATAACATCACAGTGACCACAACAGACAGAAATTTACATCATCCTGCATGTGATCATTGTCAATGACAGTACACCTTCCTTCCCTGAAAACTTCTACACAGTCTATCTCCTTAAGAACAGCCATAGAAGAACCTTCATCTTCTCAGTGACAGCCCATGATTCCAACAGTGACAAGAATACCCAGGTTATTCACTCCTTGGCTGAGGACACTATCCAAGGGTCGTCCTATGTCTCCACCAGTTCCGACACACTGGCTCATATACACACTGCATCCCTTCAAAATGAGCAGTTTTGTGATCTCAAATGCAAGTGAAGGCAAGTGACAGTGGGAACCCCCTACTCACCAGCAACATGTCACTGAACTTGTTTGTGCTGGACCAGAAGGACAATGCACCAGAAATCCTGTACCCTCCTCTCCCCACTGACATGTTCCACCATCATGGAACTGGTACCCTGCTCCACAGAACCTGGCTACCTGGTGACCAAGGTGGCTATAGACAGAGACTTGGGTCAGAACACCAGGCCTACCACCTGTTCAAGGCCAGTGAGCCAGGGCTCTTCATGGTAGGACTCCACACAGGAAAGGTGTGCACTGCATGGGCCCTGCTGCACAGAGACTGGCTCAAGCAGAGCCTGGTGGTGGTGGTCCAGGACCAAGGCCAGCCCCCTCTCTTGTCCACTTTCACCCTCACTGCAGCCTTGGCCCACAGCATCCCAGGTGGCCTGGCTGACCTCAACAGTCTGGAGGTCCTCACCTACCCAGAGATCTCAGACCTCACATTATACTTGGTGGTGACAGTGGCTGCAGTGTCCTGCATCTTCCTCACCTTTGTCATTGTGTGCTCAGGTTGTGGCATTGGCACATCTCAAATCTGCTGCAGGCTGCAGGGCTTGGATTGGCTGTGCCTACTTCTTTGTGGGCGTGGATAGGTGTGGGCTTTCCTGCAGACCTATTCCAGGAAGCCTCACACAGGGCAGGCTCCTGAGAGAGTCACATGATCTTTCCCCAGCCCAAGTATGACAATATGCTGATCAGCCAGGAGGGCTCTAGGAAAAATGACCATTTGTGTGCTTCAGATGATTCCAGGTTTCCTATAGAAAATACCTCTTTGGGGCGCCTGGGTGGCTTGGTCGGTTAAGCGTCCGACTTCGGCTCAGGTCATGATCTCACGGTCCGTGAGTTCGAGCCCCACGTCGGGCTCTGTGCTGACAGCTCAGAGCCTGGAACCTGTTTCAGATTCTGTGTCTCCCTCTCTCTCTGCCCCTCCCCTGTTCATGCTCTGTCTCTCTCTGTCTCAAAAATAAATAAATGTTAAAAAAATAAATAAATAAAAAAATACCTCTTTGGGGGCGCCTGGGTGGCTCAGTTACTTAAGCATCAAACTTCCGCTCAGGTCATGATCCCACAGTTCACAAGTTTGAGCCCTGTGTCGGGCTCTGTGCTGACAGCTCAGAGCCTGGAGCCTGCTCAGATGTGTCTCCCTCTCCCTCTGCCCCTCCTCCACTTGTGCGCTCTCTCTCTCTTCTCAGAAATAAACATTTAAAAAAATTTTTTTAAAAGAAAATACTTCTTTGGCTCCAGTGAGTTCAACTTTTTCCTTTATTTTCTCTTATGATTTGGTTTTCTCTTTAAGGTTTCCACTTAAGGTATGATACATCCTCTTTAACATATTTCTCACCATCCAGGTTTTACTGGGCCTTGTTTTGTTCTAACATCTATAGGAGGCATTTACTGGTTATATCACTGATACAAGTTTCTCATAATTAACCTAAATTAACCTAGGGTCAATGGATATCTTTTTCATGGGGCTTCTCTCATTATTGAGCCATTGATATGGGCTATTGGGGTGGGATTCCTTGGTTGATTATCAGTTCACTACTAACTCTTAGAGGTGGTTTTCCATTCCTGAAATGTATTATTGTTGCTATCTTCAGTGGCCACATAGTGAACTTCCTACTTATCTTTGAACTTCTTACATACCTCTGAAACATAAATACAGGTGACACTATGTGAAGGTAAATTAATGAGAAAACACATGCATTCTTCTTGAAGAAACTGAGAGCCCAGATTTTTCTGCTTCTGCTTTTCTGTTTCTATTATAGGACAACCCGCCTTTGAGGTTATGTTTTCCAGATCACGTGTTTGTAGAGGTTGTTTGAATCTAAAGATCACTTCTGAGGAAGAATCACAATTCACTTAGAGGGGTTTGTGAGAATGAACACTGTTGAGGACAAAACAAGGGAAATAAAAATTATTCAACTGTCTGTTATTTATGGCTCAATTCTCCAACCTTGAGGCTAGAAATAAACCTGGATAAGGAAGACAACTTAGGAAAATATTCTCAGGAACTGCTGGAAGAGGTTCTAAGAATATTTTACTAGCTTTTAGTTATAGGAAAGGAATAATATTTTTTCAAGTTTGTTTTTTGAGGAGGGGGGCAATGAGTGGGGGAGGGGCAGAGAGGGGACAGAAGAACCCAAGCAGGCTCCGCACAGAGAGCAGAGAGCCTGATGTGGGGCTGAAACTCTTAAACCGCGAGATCATGACCTGAGCTGAAATCAAACATGACTGACTGAGCCACCCAGATGCCCCTATTTCATTTTATTTTAAACATAGTGCCATTCCGAGTAATAAATGACTTTCTAGGAGACTTTAAAAATAAACTATGAAGTTGACTCAAAAATTCTATTTGAAAAGTGCTGGCTAATAGGGGTAACATCTGGACAGCCATTATGACATACAGATGTTATACTGATTTCAAATACTCCTTACTCCTAATTTAGTAGGAAAAAATTAAAGCATGCTTCAGGATCATATTTTTAACTATGAAATAGGAAAACTGTCACTTGAAGTTTCTGTCCTCGCGACTAACCATTGGTACTTAGTATTTACAAATATTAAGTATGTGTTAACTTGGGAAAAAACATAACAGTGATGAAGGCTTGTAGGTCAGTAACTACTATTCTCTACCATTAATATCACTTGCCTTTAAAACAGAACACAAAGCTCACTGGGTGAATGGGCAGTGTGGAAAATGCTGAATTCTAGTTTTCTTAAACTAGATAGACTTTTGTATTGGTAACATTTTATATAACAATATAGGCTTAAATATAAAATCCTTATTAATCTTAATGTTTCATCTTAAAAGAAGAGTTAAAGTATCTTGGATTTGCTTCAAAATAATGAGGGTGTACAAATTATATTAAATGAAGATGGCCTTGTGTTGATCGTTATTGTCATTGGGTGATGAGTATATGAAGATTCAATAATAATACTCGCTACTTTGTAGAAGTTTGAAATTTTTCTATAATAAATTTCTTTAAAACACTAAGCATATAGTCTGTAATAATATAATACTAAAATTAGGGGCTATTATATAAGTTCATTTTCAAGAAGCAATATATACATATTCTATATATAGAGAAATAAATATCGTATGTTTCTATCTGTATGTAATTGGCCCCCGTCCTCCGTGTTGCAGTTGACAGCCACTCAGGAGGACGAGGGGGTCAATGCAGAAGTAAACAACTACCTCAGGAGCACTTCACAGAGTACAGGGCATATATATAAATATGTATAGGAATTTCCAAGAGGAATATATATATTATAGAGATTGTAGAGAACAATTGGATTCAAGAGGAAAATGCCTGCGGTTCCACACGGGGCCTCTGGGCGCCGCTGTCGGCCAGTACAGGGCAAGCGCAGTCGCCTGGGATTTCTGTCTCCAGCCTGGGATTTCCTGGGCAGTCACCAACACAGAAGAAAATCTGCTCATACAACTGAGTCTCCTGGAGGCGCAGACTTTGCCCAACATTTACGGATTCCCAGGCCAGCTTGTCATGGGTGGAATGCTTTTCCAGTGACGCCGTGGATTGCAGTTTCTTTGACTTTCCGGAAAGACTGGGACCCAGCGAGAACTAGAGCGCGCAATGGGAGGGAGCTGCGTTCAGAGGCGCCCGGCCGGCAGGCGGCAGGTACTGTTTCCCTTCCTGCTACCTTTGTTCTACCCCGCGCTCTGCGAGCCGATCCGCTACTCGATTCCCGAGGAACTGGCCAAGGGCTCGGTGGTGGGGAACCTCGCCAAGGATCTCGGGCTCAGTGTCCTGGACGTGTCAGCTAGGAAGCTGCGAGTCAGCACGGAGAAGCTGCTTTTCAACGTAGACGCAGAGAGCGGGGACTTACTAGTGAAGGACCGAATAGACCGGGAGCAGATATGCAAAGAGAGAAGAAGATGTGAGTTGCAGTTGGAAGCCGTGGTGGAAAATCCTTTAAATATCTTTCATATCATTGTGGTTGTTGAGGATATTAATGACCATGCCCCTCAATTCGATAAAAAGGAAATACTTTTAGAAATTTTTGAATCTGTATCAGAAGGTGCACGAATATCCCTTGACCCTGCCACTGACCCCGATATAAACATGAACTCAGTTAAAGATTATCAGATAAATCCTAACCCTTATTTCTCATTAATGGTTAGAGTTAATTCTGATGGTGGTAAATATCCAGAGTTAACTTTGGAAAAACTCCTAGACAGGGAAGAGCAGCATTCTCATCACTTGATATTGACTGCCTTGGATGGGGGGAACCCACCAAGAAGTGCCACCACTCGAATAGAAATCTCTGTCAGGGATGCTAATGATAACTTTCCGGTGTTCAGCAAAGATGAATACAGAATCAGTGTTAGTGAAAATCTGCCCCCTGGATCCTCCGTGTTGCAGGTGACAGCCACTGACAAGGATGAGGGGGTCAATGCAGAAGTGAACTACTACTTCAGGAGCACTGCTCAGAGTACAAGGTACATGTTCTTGCTGAATGAGAAAACAGGTATGATTAAGAATAACCAGTCATTGGATTTTGAGGATATAGAAAGATATACCATGGAAGTGGAAGCAAGGGATGGAGGTGGACTCTCTACCCAATGTAAAGTAATCATTGAAATCCTAGATGAAAACGACAACAGACCAGAAATAATCATCACCTCTCTCTCTGATGAAATTTTGGAGGATTCTCTTCCAGGAATGGTTGTTGTTCTCTTCAAAACACGGGACAAGGATTTCGGGGGAAATGGAGAAGTCACATGTAACATAGAAAAGGATATTCCTTTCAAGATTTACTCCTCTTCTAATAATTACTACAAGCTGGTGACAGATGGACCGCTAGACCGAGAGCAGACTCCAGAATACAACGTCACCATCACAGCCACTGACAGGGGCATTCCGCCCCTCTCCTCCAGCACTACCATCACCTTGCACATCACCGATGTCAATGACAACACACCGATTTTCCACCAGGCCTCCTATGTGGTCCACGTGGCTGAGAATAACCCTCCAGGAGCCTCCATCGCCCAAGTCAGCGCCTCCGACCCCGACCTGGGACCCAACGGCCACGTCTCCTACTCCATCGTGGCTAGCGACCTGGAGCCGCGGGCGCTGGCGTCCTACGTGTCCGTGAGCGCGCAGAGCGGCGTGGTGTTCGCGCAGCGCGCCTTCGACCACGAGCAGCTGCGCGCCTTCGAGCTGACGGTGCAGGCCCGCGACCAGGGCTCGCCCGCGCTCAGCGCCAACGTGAGCCTGCGCGTGTTGGTGGGCGACCGCAACGACAACGCGCCTAGGGTGCTGTACCCGGCGCTGGGGCCCGACGGCTCGGCGCTCTTCGACACGGTGCCGCGCGCCGCGCAGCCCGGCTACCTGGTCACCAAGGTGGTGGCGGTGGACGCCGACTCGGGACACAATGCGTGGCTGTCGTACCACGTGCTGCAGGCCAGCGAGCCCGGACTCTTCAGCCTGGGGCTGCGCACGGGCGAGGTGCGCACTGCGCGTGCTTTGGGCGACAGGGACGCGGCCCGCCAGCGCCTGCTGGTCGCCGTGCGGGACGGGGGACAGCCGCCCCTCTCTGCCACCGCCACGCTGCACCTGGTTTTCGCCGACAGCCTGCAAGAAGTACTGCCGGATGTCAGCGACCGCCCGGAGCCCTCTGACCCCCAGGCCGAGCTGCAGTTTTACCTGGTGGTGGCTTTGGCCTTGATCTCGGTGCTCTTCCTCCTTGCGGTGATTCTGGCGGTGGCCCTGCGCCTGCGCCGCTCCCCCAGCCCTGCTGCCTGGGGCTGCTTTCAGCCTGGTCTTTGTGTCAAGTCTGGACCTGTGGTTCCTCCTAACTACAGTGAGGGGACTTTGCCTTATTCCTACAATTTGTGCGTTGCCCAAACCGGAAAGGCAGAGTTTAACTTCCTAAAATGTAATGAGCTCTTGCATTCCACTCAAGACATAGTTTGCGGTGATTCGTCTGGGGCCTTAATTCCACTTCAGGGTGGGCATGATTTGACTGCACATCCTGAGATGCTCACACCGGTGAGTTACACTTTTGTGTCTTCTGAAACATTCTATTGTCTTCTCTTACTTGAGGCATACTATTGTATTTTTTAATATGAGTCATATTTGGAAAATCCATAACTAATCACCTTGTCTCAGTATTTACTTTTTGCAGATTATATTTTTCAAGAGTTACTTGGTTTGTAAGTGCTCTATAATTCAGCAATAATGTCACTAAATTGGCGATATCTAGTCAAGTTCAGATTAGCAAAACAGGCGGTGGCTTCTTACCGAATAAATTAATAAGTAATTACTCAAGTTTGTTAAGATTTAAGATGAATTTTCCATATTCTACTTACATATTTTGAGTATAATAATATTAAGCCACTCATTAAATATTCAAGCAGGTGCTTGTTTCAAAGAAACATTTATTGTAAATAATATCCTGGCTATATTTAGGTATCTTCATTTATTCTAATAATTAAAATAACTAAGCATTTGAGGGGAGATGGTGAACAAATCGAAAAGTTTCTGAAATTCTATGCAAAGTTATAGAAATATGTATTTTCTTTGGGAGATGAGTCAAACTTGTTTTCCATTGCCAAGGTTTCTATGCTCCCCAGAACTTAATAATAACTACCCTAGAGGATTTTTTCTCTTCAGCATTTGGTTCTTCTGGCTTTCTTCTTATGTTTATTTATCTTTTCTTTGAGCTCAAATTGTACTCTTTCCTAATCTTTTTTCCTCTACATTGAAAAAGAATGAATTTCCAAGAAAGCAAATGAACTGTCACTGCCTTTTGCACTCAGTCTCTGTCTCTAATTGTCTGATATAAAGTCTTTGAAGACAAAATATAAAATCTTTGAAAAGTTCCACACTTTGGAGGCATAGTGACATAAATGGTCGTGAACAACCTGTTCTCCGTATAAAAAATGTGAACCTCTAAACTCCTCACCTTTGGGGAGAGAACTTCTGCTGGGTTGATGGGCAGGTAGAATTGAAGATGTCTGAACCACTTCACTTGGGCTTCCATACAAAGTGCCAGAAGAGATTGTTTGTATGGGCATCAGTGCTCTGATGAAAACAGATCATTTGAGTAAATACTTATTAAAAAAAAAACCCTACATCATTATTTTGTTTTTAAAAATTGTAGCTTGAAATTCTTATATTTTTCTTCCCATTACCACACAGACATGTTATACTCCTTTTAGTTTGTGGTTACTTAATTTAAATAGGTCAAATTAACTTCTAATTATATATGCCTACAATAAAAAAAACACATTGTTTTCAAAACAGTTCATGGAGGCTCAATAAAACTATTTTAGAAAAGAATATTTTGAAAAATTTTTACACAATATTAATCATCAACAAATTTAATTAATTGGCCAATTAGTTAAAGCTAAAATAAAAATTATAAGTGAATATATCTAGAAATGAGTATGTTTCTACTCAGAAAGTGTTACAAATATGTATATTTGACCAGTTATTCTCATTTGATATTTTATAGCACTTTCCATTTATCCTACCCAATAACCAATCTACAAGTAGTAGTTGACTTAAGGGATATCAGTTGAGAAGCCAAAGAAGTATTGTAAAATAAAATGAAAGATCCAACAAAGAGTACCGTGTTTTCCATTGCACACATAGTGGGTGCAGTAACTTCTCAGGACTCTGAGCGCCGCTGTTCTCCCAGAGAAACGCAGCGAGTGCTCAATCCGGATTCTCAGTGCTCTGACTACGCAAAGCTCCTCAGTTCCTACAAACCGGCTCCAGGGTTGCAGTGAAACTCACTCCAGAATTTGAGGTGCGTAGGCTACAGAGGCTCCCAGCAGCCAGACAAAGAAAAAGGAATCGTTAAAACACACAACGTGCCCAGTGATTACTTGGCGAGAATTCCTTGACTAGACAACAATGGCTGCTAAAAGGAACCACTCCAACCGCAAAGCGCTGGTTTTGTTCTGTCTTTTCCTCGGTTTGTCATGGGAGGCTGAAGCCCGGCAGATCCGCTACTCCGTTCCTGAGGAGTTAGAGAAAGGCTCTTTCGTCGGCAACATCTCCAAGGACCTGGGGCTGGAGCCCTGGGAGCTGGCTGAGCCTGGAGTCCGCATCGTCTCCAGAGGTAGGACGCAGCTTTTCGCTCTGAACCCGAGAAGCGGCAGTTTGGTCACCGCAGGCAGGATAGACCGGGAGGAGCTCTGTGGTCAGAGCGCACGGTGTCTGGTGAATTTTAACATTCTTGTGCAAGATAGGGTGGAACTTTTTGGGATAGAAATAGAAATAACTGATGTCAACGATAATGCCCCAAAATTCCAAGCAGAAAATGTAGAGGTAAAAATTAATGAAAATGTCGCTCCAGGAATGCGTTTTCCTCTCCTGGAAGCTGTTGATCCAGACGTGGGTGTGAACTCCCTCCAGAGCTACCAGCTCAGCTCCAATAAGTACTTCTCATTAGCAGTTCAGAGTCATGCCAGTGGTGTCAAATACCCGGAGCTGGTACTGAAGCATGCCCTGGATCGTGAGGAAGAGGCACTACACCACCTGGTCCTCACTGCCTCCGACGGGGGTGACCCTCTCCTATCTGGTACAGTTCTCATCAGTGTGATCGTCTTTGATACAAATGACAATGCACCGGTCTTTACCTTGCCAGAATACCGAGTGAGTGTTCTGGAGAACTTGCCTGTGGGCACACAGCTGCTTACAGTCACTGCCACAGACAGGGATGAAGGAGCCAATGGAGAAGTCACATATTCATTCCGAAAATTTGTTCCTGACAAATTGTTGAAATTCCAACTAAACAAAAATACTGGGGAAATAAAATTATCAGAAAATCTAGACTACGAAGAAACAGATTTCTATGAATTAGAAATACAAGCAGAAGATGGAGGAGCATATCTTGCAATGGCAAAAGTATTGATTACAGTAGAAGATGTAAATGACAACAATCCAGAGGTGACCATCACATCTCTGTTTAGTCCCCTGATGGAAGACTCACCTCCGGGAACTATTATAGCCCTTTTAAACGTGCATGATCCAGACTCTGGGCAGAATGGACAGGTCACCTGTTCCATATCAGGCAATCTACCATTTAAGTTAGAGAAATCCATTGATGGTTATTATAGACTGGTGACACACAGAACCCTTGACAGGGAACAGGTATCCTCTTACAATATCACAGTGACAGCCACAGATGGAGGAAATCCACCCCTATTAACAGAAACTCACTTCACTGTGCAAGTGGCAGATATTAATGACAACCCACCCACTTTTTCCCACATCTCCTACTTCACCTATATCCCGGAGAACAACCCCAGAGGTGCCTCCATCTTGTCTGTGACTGCACTAGACCCAGACAGCAAAGAGAATGCTCAGGTTATTTACTCCCTAGCTGAAGACACTTTCCAGGAAGCACCTCTATCCTCCTACATCTCCATAAACTCTGACACAGGAGTCCTTTATGCGTTGCGAACTTACGACTATGAGCAATTTCATGATCTACAGATTCAGGTGATTGCCACTGACAGTGGGGACCCACCTCTCAGCAGCAATGTTTCTGTGAGCATATTTGTGCTGGACCAGAATGACAATGCACCAGAGATCCTGTACCCCACCCTACCCACTGACACTTCCACTGGAATGGAGCTGGCACCCCGTTCTGCAGAGTCCGGCTATTTGGTCACTAAGGTGGTGGCAGTGGACAAAGACTCAGGTCAGAATGCCCGACTGTCCTACCGCCTGCTCAAGGCCAGCGAACCAGGGCTCTTCGCAGTGGGGCTGCACACAGGCGAGGTGCGCACAGCACGGGCCCTGCTGGACAGAGATGCGCTCAAGCAGATCCTGGTCGTGGCGGTGCAGGACCATGGCCAGCCCCCTCTCTCAGCCACCGTCACACTCACTGTGGCCATTGCTGACAGCATCCCAGGTGTCCTGGCTGACCTGGGCAGTCTGGAAGTTCCACGTGACTCCGAAGCTTCAGGTCTAACGCTATACCTGGTAGTGGCGGTAGCCATAGTTTCCTGCATCTTCCTCGCTTTTGTCATCATGCTACTGGCTCTCAGGTTGAGGCGCTGGCACACATCGCGCCAGCTCCAAGCTTCAGGAGGCGGGCTAGTGGGTGTGCCCACCTCCCACTTTGTGGGCGTGGAAGGGGTGCGGGCTTTCCTGCAGACGTATTCCCATGAGGTCTCCCTCACAGCAGACTCACGGAAGAGTCACGTGATCTTCCCCGAGCCCAACTACGCCGACATGCTCATTAGCCATGAGAGCTTTGAGAAAAAGGATCCTTTGTCTTTGTTAGATGATTTGAAGTTACCTGTAGAAGATACCCCTTTGGTTCCAGTGAGTTCTGGTTTTACTCTTTTTCTTTTAAGAATTATAATTGGTTTTACTTTTAGGTTTGGCATAATGATAGAAAATTTTGGTCTTTATTTTTTTCACTGTTCCCTCCATTTCAATGATATTTGTTTCTTGCTAAAACATTGAAGAGTAGAATCTGATGGTTATTAAGACTGATATGTTTTTATTTTCTGGTAAATATTCACGTAATTCCAATGAAGGCCTATGGTCACAAGGCTGTTACGATTTTGCAGAGCATTCTACTTTATAGTTTTGTTGAGTACAGTACTGACAGTTCCTGAGAGTACCTCCATAAGTGTCTGTCAATTTATGTACACTTCTCTTGGCCACATGCTAAAATCTTAGCCTCTTAGGCAACCTTAGCTCTTGTTTTGAAGGCAGGTCTGGTAAAATAGGTGAATATCAGAGACAAATCCATTAACTTCATTGGAAACAGTGAACAGGCTCCTCAGTGTTGTTTTTCCCAACAAGAAAAGCAATACACCTTTGTGGTTTTATTTTTCAAAATATACCTTGCGGTGACAATTACAGTTGAATATACTTCCTAGAAGGATTTAAGTTTTTCATTAATACTCTACTAACAATTGTTAACAATGTGTGCTTAAAATTTTCCAAGTGTAATCATAATTGGTAACAATACATTAGCATCCTTTTTTTAAAGTTTATTTATTTTGAGAGAAAGCGCATGCATTGGAGGGGCAGAGAGAAAGGTAGAGAGAATCCCAAGCAGGCTCCAAGCTGTCAGTGCAGAGCCCAACACAGAACACATGGGGCTCAGGCCCACGAACTGAAAGATCATGATCTGAGCCAAAATCAAAAGTCAGATGCTTAACGGACTGAGCTACCTAGGCACCCTGTAACAGTGTAGCATCCTTTTTGCTTGTGATTCTGATTTCATACTGTTATGTGGAAGACAGCATTTTAATTTGATTTTCCTTGCTCACTAGGGATGCTAAAGAACGTATAGAAGGTTAAAGTAAGGAAATTTTGGGTTATGCTGCCAGCATTTTTTGTTAAATTCTCCAAATAAGAAAAAACATTTGTACATGTTCCTAAGAACAGAAGCAAAAGATGAGTTCCAAGGGTATTTCAGTGGCTTTGTAACATAGAAGAAAGAAGATCCACCTGGATTTATGAAAATTCTGATGTTAAGAATCAAAATAAACTAGGTCAAGAAAGAAATGTCATTTCTGTGGGAGATCTGAATATAAGCAGAGAAGTACACAGAAGTATTCTAAACAATTAGTAAGTAGAGTTACTGATGTGGCCATTTACTTTAGTGAAGATGGCGATGTATTTGGTTTGATATCTTACTTTTAACTTATTACTAGTATTCTTCCAAACTAATATGGTAGCATACAGTCCAAGAATATCCTAATGTGTCTCAAAATATTTATGAGACTATGATTTTTCTCATTGTCATCCAACATTTGTTCAACAATAGGTCTATGGAAAGAGAGCACATCCTTTAGGGTCATAGTTATTAACTTAAATCATTGAAAGTAATTTTAAATCTATCTTTGGGAGTCAAAATTATTACGCATCTATATCTAAATAATTCTTTTCTGAAAAATACAGGGTTTTTAGAAAACTACTCCTTCGGCGTGGTAATTATTGTGACCAAATCATGTTAATTATTATTTGAAAACAGCACAGAACACCCTAGATGAATGTAATGACTATGGCAATGACAGCCTTCTAATTTCTAAATATGGGAGATGGACTAATACTTTCTAGCTAAATGTAAGCTACGATTGAAGACAAAAAGATTTTTGCTTATTTTCAGTACTTACCTTTGTGGATAATTACTTTTAAAAGGAACAACAGTGATTACCTCTCGATGCAAGAACTGAATAGCAATGGGCCATGGGATGGAAGAGCTACTTTACATTCTATATTCTTTTGTGCTTTTTTGAATTTTGAAAGAAGTACTTTACTTATTCAAAGTCTATGTAAATTTTTAACATATACAACATATTATAATTTTTACCATATGAAACACGTTTCATGATGAGAATGAAAACATTGAGAAATAAGATTTAGGATATTAGCTGTTATCATCTTACATTTTAACAAGATTTCCTGAAAGAGAAAAACTAGATTGCGGTTCCACACAAAGCCTCTGGGCGCCGCTGTCGGCCAGTACAGGGCAAGTGCTGTCGCCCGGGATTCTTCAGCCTCTAGCCTGGGTGTTCCTGCGCAGTCAACAACACAGAGTGAAGGAACCCCATACACACAGGGGCTTCTGGCCGCGCAGACTCTCCCCAGCACACACAGATTCCCAGCCCCAAGACTGGAGGCTCTGTATGTTCTGGGCCAAATGCTACCAGTGCGATAGCGGGCACTTTTTCTAGCTAGAAAGACTGGGACCCAGCGAGAACTAGAGCGCGCAATGGGAGGGAGCTGCGTTCAGAGGCGCCCGGCCGGCAGGCGGCAGGTACTGTTTCCCTTCCTGCTACCTTTGTTCTACCCCGCGCTCTGCGAGCCGATCCGCTACTCGATTCCCGAGGAACTGGCCAAGGGCTCGGTGGTGGGGAACCTCGCCAAGGATCTCGGGCTCAGTGTCCTGGACGTGTCAGCTAGGAAGCTGCGAGTCAGCACGGAGAAGCTGCTTTTCAACGTAGACGCAGAGAGCGGGGACTTACTAGTGAAGGACCGAATAGACCGGGAGCAGATATGCAAAGAGAGAAGAAGATGTGAGTTGCAGTTGGAAGCCGTGGTGGAAAATCCTTTAAATATCTTTCATATCATTGTGGTTGTTGAGGATATTAATGACCATGCCCCTCGGTTCCATAAAGATGAAATAAACTTAGAAATCAGTGAATCTGTCACTCCAGGGATGGGAACAATTCTTGAGTCTGCAAAAGATCCTGATATTAGTACGAATTCACTGAGCAAATACCAGCTAAGCCCTAATGAGTACTTCTCCTTGGTGGTGAAAGACAATCCCGATGGTGGCAAATATCCAGAAATAGTACTGAAGAAGACCCTGGACCGGGAAACACAAAGCTCTCATCATCTGGTGCTGACAGCATTTGACAATGGAAATCCACCACGAAGCAGCACAGCTCAGATCCGAATCCTGGTGGTGGATGCCAATGATAACCCCCCAGTGTTCAGTCAGGATGTGTATAGGGTCAGTCTTAGTGAAGGTGTACCCCCAGGCACCTCAGTGGTGCAGGTGAGTGCCACTGACCAAGACGAAGGCTTCAACGCGGAGATCACCTACTCATTCCTTGGTATGGCTAATAAAGCCCAGCATGTGTTCTCTCTGGATTCTGCCACAGGAAACATTATAACTCAGCAACCCTTGGATTTCGAAGAAGTAGAAAGATATACCATGGATGTAGAAGCTAAGGACCGAGGATCCCTCTCTACCCAGTGTAAAGTAATCATAGAAGTTCTAGATGAAAACGACAACATCCCTGAAATAATCATTACTTCTCTCTCTGATCAAATTTTGGAGGATTCCCATCCAGGAATGGTTGTTGTTCTCTTCAAAACACAGGACCAGGATTCTGGGGAAAACGGAGAAGTCATTTGTAACTTAAGTAGAGATATTCCATTTAAGATTCATTCTTCATCTAATAATTACTACAAGCTGGTAACAGATGGACCCCTAGACCGAGAGCAGACTCCAGAATACAACGTCACCATCACAGCCACTGACAGGGGCATTCCGCCCCTCTCCTCCAGCACTACCATCACCTTGCACATCACCGATGTCAATGACAACACACCGATTTTCCACCAGGCCTCCTATGTGGTCCACGTGGCTGAGAATAACCCTCCAGGAGCCTCCATCGCCCAAGTCAGCGCCTCCGACCCCGACCTGGGACCCAACGGCCGCGTCTCCTACTCCATCGTGGCCAGCGACCTGGAGCCGCGGGCGCTGGCGTCCTACGTGTCCGTGAGCGCGCAGAGCGGCGTGGTGTTCGCGCAGCGCGCCTTCGACCACGAGCAGCTGCGCGCCTTCGAGCTGACGGTGCAGGCCCGCGACCAGGGCTCGCCCGCGCTCAGCGCCAACGTGAGCCTGCGCGTGTTGGTGGGCGACCGCAACGACAACGCGCCTAGGGTGCTGTACCCGGCGCTGGGGCCCGACGGCTCGGCGCTCTTCGACACGGTGCCGCGCGCCGCGCAGCCCGGCTACCTGGTCACCAAGGTGGTGGCGGTGGACCCCGACTCGGGACACAATGCGTGGCTGTCGTACCACGTGCTGCAGGCCAGCGAGCCCGGACTCTTCAGCCTGGGGCTGCGCACGGGCGAGGTGCGCACTGCGCGTGCTTTGGGCGACAGGGACGCGGCCCGCCAGCGCCTGCTGGTCGCCGTGCGGGACGGGGGACAGCCGCCCCTCTCTGCCACCGCCACGCTGCACCTGGTTTTCGCCGACAGCCTACAAGAAGTACTGCCGGATGTCAGCGACCGCCCGGAGCCCTCTGACCCCCAGGCCGAGCTGCAGTTTTACCTGGTGGTGGCTTTGGCCTTGATCTCGGTGCTCTTCCTCCTTGCGGTGATTCTGGCGGTGGCCCTGCGCCTGCGAAGCTCTTCCAGCCACGCCCCAGAGAGCTGCTTTGGGTCTCTTCGGTGTTCCAAGTCTGGACCCGAGATTACCGCCAACTACAGTGAAGGAACATTACCCTATGCCTATAATTTTTGTGTGCCTGGGGATCAAACTAATCCGGAATTTAATTTTCTCACATCTGTTGATCATTTTCCAACCACACAAGATATTCTCAACAAAGATAGCCCTTCGGGACTAATGACTAGCATTTTAACTCCTAGTGTTGAAGCAGATAAGAAGACTTTAAAACAGGTAAGTATTTAAAATAATGCTTTTTATATTCTAATGCCAATGTATTCCAATGGAGCATTGTTGTTTAAAGATTCTAGATTAAGGGGTGCCTGGCTGGCTCAGTTGGTAGAGCATGTGACTCTTGATCTCAGAGTTGTGATTTCAAACCCCACTTTGGGTGTAGAGCTTACTTAAAAATAAATTAATAGGGGTGCCTGGGTGGCTCAGTCAAACATCTGACTTCCGCTCAGGTCATGATCTCACAGTTCGTGAGTTGGAATAAAGCCCTGCATTGGGCTCTGTGCTGACAGCTCAGAGCCTAGAGCCTGCTTCTGATTCTGTGTTTCCCTCTCTCTATGCCCTGCACCTGCTTGTGCTCTGTCTCTGTCTCTCAAAAATGAATAAACATTAAAAATTTTTTTAAAAATAAATAAATACAAGTAATGATTCTAGATTCAATCTCTTGATATAATTCCTAAAATAAATCTAGGTCAAACCTATTGGTATCACTGTTTAGACTAAAGTTTACGGTGCTGCAGTCATTCTACTATGCAATTTAAGGTAGAATATATAGAAATCTCAAGCAAATTTTTCATGAAAGAGAATACTTCTTATTTAAGGATATGGAACACAATTCTATTTTTTTATATCATGGTAATTTTTAAAATGACAGCCTAATGTCATCCAAATTTTCTCAAATGTTTCATCTTTTACTCAATAAAGAAATATTGGTAAGAATTTTAGTCATGCGCTCTGATGATTTTTTTGGAACCGAGCTAGTTCCACATCCATAAATACTGTTCCCTTCAGTTGGTAAAAATCAATAGAAAGCAAGTCTAACCTGCAGTTGTTCAGTTCCTATAGTATTTGAAAACATTTTTTTAAATTAAACAATCCCTTTTAATAATGATTCCTTTTATTAAATGCTCTTGGTAAACCTTCAACATCACATTATACAACCCTTTGTTTTGTGCAGTTTTCAGTTTTACAAATATGTGTAATTCTTGAAGAGGTGTGTAATAACTTCTGGAACAGACACATTAAGTTGGGCTTTTCTTACTCATTGCAATAATAAGATTTGGCTCTAGGCGCCGCTCTTCACCAATCAGGGAATGGGAAGCTGCAAGCTGCCTTCCCTCCCTCCGCCATCTCTACAACACAAAGCAGAGTAACATGGATACTCACAGATCCTGATGCTGGAAACTTAAAGTAGTTCTCTCTCTAATATATTCTGGATGCAGTCAGCCTGGAACTTGGTAGATAGATAAGCTGATTCAGAACAAAACAGCCCAAGAAACCAGGGAATATAAGCTCAGCTTACTGCCATGGGGAATCGGCTACTGTTTCTGGACCGCAGCGGGCTGATCCTACTATACACTTTCCTGAGGACGCTACAGGAGTCTGGGGCAGGGCACATCCAATACTCGGTGCCCGAAGAGACAGATAAAGGCTTCTTCGTGGGCAATATTTCCAAGGATCTGGGGCTGGAACCCTGGGAGCTGGCGGAACGCCGAGTCCGCATCATCTCCAGAGGCAGGATGCAGCTTTTCGCTCTGAATCCGCGAAGTGGCAGCTTGATCACTGCAGGTAGGTTAGACCGGGAGGAGCTCTGTGAGACACTGTCCTCCTGTTTTTTAAATATAGAGATACTTGTGGAAGATACCCTGAAGATTTACGGAGTGGAGGTGGAAATAATGGATGTTAATGATAACGCCCCCAGCTTCCAGGAGGCAGAAATAGAGATAAAAGTCAGTGAGCACGCAACTCCAGGATCGAGATTTCCCCTTCCTAACGCTAGGGATCCAGATGTAGGAATGAACTCTCTCCAGCGCTACCAGCTCAATCCTAATAGTTACTTTTCCTTGCAAATGCGAGGCGGGATGGATGGGGCCAAGAATCCTGAACTAGTGCTGGAGGGGAGTTTGGACCGGGAAAAGGAAGCTGCTCACCATCTCCTCCTCACAGCTTTCGATGGAGGAGATCCCATCCAACAGGGTGCTGTTGCCATTCGTGTAGTGGTCCTCGATGTAAATGACCATATACCAAAGTTTACACAGTCTGTATATCAAGTGAGTATTCCTGAAAACCTCAGCTCTGGAACTCGGGTTCTCATGGTAAATGCAACTGATCCAGATGAGGGAATCAATGGGGAAGTGGTGTTTTCATTCCGGAATATGGAAAGCAAAGCTTCTGAAATATTCCAGTTGGATTCTCAAACTGGAGAAGTTTTAATACGAGGGTCTCTGGATTTTGAGAAATCTAGATTTTATGAGATGGAAATTCAAGGCCAAGATGGTGGAGGTCTCTCGACCACTGCTAAGATATTGATCACAGTTGTGGATGTGAATGATAATGCTCCAGAAATAACTATCACATCTTCTACTAATTCAGTGCTGGAAAATTCTCCTCCAGGTACAGTTATTGCTCTTCTAAATGTGCAAGATCAAGACTCTGGAGAAAATGGTCAAGTCTCATGTTTCGTTCCTAACAGTCTGCCTTTTAAATTAGAAAAGACTTATGGAAATTATTACAAATTGATAACAAACAGAGTGCTGGACAGGGAGCAGGTCCACAGCTATAATATAACCTTGATAGCCACAGATCAGGGACATCCACCCTTGTCTACAGAAATTCACATTTCACTGAATGTAGCAGATGACAATGATAACCCACCCACTTTTGCTGACTCACCTTACTCCGTCTACATTCCTGAAAACAACCCCAGAGGAGCTTCCTTCTTCTCAGTGATGGCACTTGACCTGGACAGCAATGAGAACTCCCGGGTCACTTATTCCCTAGTGGAGGATACCCTGCAGGGAGCACCTTTATCCTCCTATGTCTCCATCAACTCAGACACCGGCACCCTATATGCACTGCGCTCTTTTGACTATGAACAGTTCCGTGACCTGCAAGTGTGGGTGACAGCACTGGACGGTGGGAACCCGCCACTCAGCAGCAATGTTTCTGTGAGCATATTCGTGCTGGACCAGAATGACAATGTGCCAGAGATCCTGCACCCCACCCTCCCAACCGATGGTTCCACTGGTGTGGAGCTGGCGCCCAGGTCAGCTGAGCCTGGCTACCTGGTGACCAAGGTAGTGGCGGTGGACAGAGACTCTGGCCAGAATGCCTGGCTGTCCTACCACCTGCTCAAGGCCAGCGAGCCAGGGCTCTTCGCGGTGGGGCTGCACACGGGCGAGGTGCGCACTGCACGGGCCCTGCTGGACAGAGATGCGCTCAAGCAGAGCCTGGTGGTGGTGGTGCAGGACCATGGCCAGCCCCCTCTCTCGGCCACCGTCACGCTCACCGTGGCCGTGGCTGACAGTATCCCAGATGTCCTGGCTGACCTAAACAGCTTCGAGTCTTCTGCCAATCCCCACGATTCTGGCCTCACACTCTACCTAGTGGTGGCGGTGGCAGTTGTCTCCTGCGTCTTCCTTGCGTTTGTGATTGTGCTGCTGGCGCTCAGACTGAGGCACTGGCACGCGACACGTCTGCTCCAGGCTTCAGGAGGCAGTTTGGTAGGCATGCCTACCTCGCACTTTGTGGGCGTGGACGGGGTGCAAGCTTTCCTGCAGACCTATTCCCAAGAGGTCTCCCTCACGGCGGACTCTCGGAGGAGTCACGTGATCTTCCCTCAGCCCAACTATGCGGACATGCTTATTAGTCACGACAGCTGTGAGAAAAGCGAGGCACTCTTGATAGCTGAAGATTCAGCTGCTGGTTTAGGCAAATTTGACTCCAAGAATAATCAGGTGAGATTTATTACCTACCTCCCAGTTGCTATCTCTGTGCAAGTCTTTTAAGTGGCTTAAAAAAATATTTCTGGTGGGGGGATATATTCAGTTCATACATGTTTAGAGCAATACATATGAGTTCCTCTATTTTATCTTTCAACAAATTACCATCATTTTTCAGAAAAGGTTTTTCCACCCCTCTGGCATATTTTCTTTTGATCCTAAATGTCTAGTTCAGCTATCATAGCTTGCTTTATAATAAGTTAAATTTTAGTAATATTTTTCTATCATCAGTGTTTGTGGCTATCAATGAACTGGTTAGGATTCAAATTAATGATTCACAATTTTTTTGTTTGCCTATTACAATTTCACATTGCCTCCATTTATTTATAATTAAATTCTACCACTATTTGCTTTATTTCTAATGTTCAAATTTGATCATGTTGATTCAATGGCACACACTCTGTAGCTCTTTTCCTTATCTATATATGCATATATACAACATTTACATGTAAGTGTTTACACATGTAAGTTTGGCTCTGAGCATGAAAATTCTATTTTGAGTTTTGATGAGTGGTAATATGTTTCAATTATGTTGATTATTTCAACTTTGTGTAATTTATTTATATTACCAAAACAGATACACTGATTGCCTTTTTACTACTAGATTCTTTTGGGAGAGGAAATGTAGAGTACACCTTTTTTCTTAAGTTCTACACATATTTTCTGTTTCTACCGTGAAGTCATTTGATTGTTCTGAAGAAATAGTTGAATTGTTGAACTGGTATTATTTTCTTTTATTCTTTTACTTGTACTTTAGTGTGTGTGTGTGTGTGTGTGTGTGTGTGTGTATGTTCAAGATTTCTTAATGTAGTAAATTCACCTGCAGAAATAATTTTGATCCAGTGCTTCTCAAAAAGTTATTTTCAAATTGGCTAAACTTGCTTACATTTTTCAGATATACTAATGTGAAATAGTTTGTGAATATTTGGACTTTATGAGACTGATTTATCTGGTATTCCTATTTGGTGTTTCCTTTTTGTTGTTGTTTGTTTTCTATATGCCTATGAGTCATGGATTCCTTTTTTATTTCCTTTGAAAACTCATTTTGTAATATATATAAGTATATTCAATCCTTATATTCAGAACCAACTTGTTATTGAAACCCTGGTAGTTACTTAATGACATATGTGTTATCTGAAACACTGCACAGGAAAGTCAAGTGAGGAAAGGAGACTTACTGAAGATATTTGAACACAGGAATCATCTCCATACTCAATTCAGCTCAGCACTCTCATACCACTTATAGATGTTTGGCCCAGGTTATTAACATATTCATGTTCCCTTTCAAGTTTTCTTTTCTCATTTAGGAATTGACCTTAATATATTTAACTATAATTGAGTTTCTAATATTTTGGCAAAAAGAATTTCAACTGTAGGAAAGGGATATCCTGCAACAGATGCTTGACATTCTTGATGTCAAGAAAAATTTTAGAGTGTTTCAAGCATGTAGGGATAAAATTTATGCCTGTGGAATTCCAAACTGAGAAAACAGATTTGGAGTGCCCTGGGTGGCCCAATTGGAGCATCTCACTCTTGGTTTCAGCTCAGGTCACGATCTCATGGTCCATAGGATCGAACCCCACGACAGCATGGAGACTTCTTGAGATTCTCTCTCTCTCCTTCTCGCTCTCTGACCCTCCCCCACTCACATGTGGGTGCTCTCTCTCTCTCAAAAATAAATAAAGTTAAAAAAGAAAACAGACTTGAGGCATTTTACTTGAATTGAAAGCAGACGAATAAAAGGACATGAGTTATTTTGTGGGAGAGGGAGGTTGTTCCATATATATATATGTTCCATATATATATATATATATATATATATATATAGTCTGAACAGTTAGGAGCTGGCAACCAAAATCTTGGAGAACAAAAGGAAAGGTTACCTTTGAAACTTGAGATTAAGAAGATGGTTATTTTGATTCAGAGGTAGTGATAAACTTCTATTAAGGTACAATATGTGATCCAGTTAGAAGGATAAAAATAAAACACTCTCACGTTTTGCATGTCATTAAATTCCTATGGTACCTACTAGGGTATACTTTTATATTGTTATGGTGAAAGTGTAAAACACTTGATAATCCTTTTCAAAAATCTCTTTTATAAGGAGCAAGGAAAACTATATATCTTTGGTCAACCTCATCCTGAGTATGTCCTATATAGATTTGAGCTCTCCTCCAGTTTCCTCTGGAAAAATTAGGAGGAAAATTATCTGCACATCAGATTGAAAATAATACTGGGGGGTAGTTCATGGCTGCAAAAATTTCCCCATATCCCTTGGTGAGGCTGTTTTACCATGTGGTCTATGTTCTAAATCTGGAGAGAAGACTTGGCTTTGTTCTTCCAGTATGTGCATTGCCTCTGATTAGAAGAAGATAAACTTTTCTCATACTCGGTTAATGGCTCTTCTATAGAATCAAATCTCTAATGAATCTTATTTGGTAGTAAACACTGGAAAAGAGACACATCCAAAACTCATATATTGCCTTGTTCTGTATACCTGAGTCCAACAAATCTGATGGAATAGCAAATCCCATTGTTTGCAAGGCTTTGTACTGCAGTTTTCTAAGTAGACTCTGAGCGCCGCTGTTGGCCAATGCGCTGCAAGAGCAGGAGTCCACGATCTACCTAAGTGATTTTCTGCGCAGTCACGGAAGCAAGTCTGAAAGGAGATGAAGCCCACACATAGACTCTCTGCTCAGCAAATGATTTTGGAATACAGATTGGGATGCCTTGAAACTGAGGACATTGAGTTTTCTACGTATTGGCAGTAACTATTTTAAACACAATTTGTAAAGCATCTTCTCTTAACATCAGAGGCTGTGGCAGCGCAGAAAAGGATGGGAACTAGGGCGAAGCAGAGGAGCTATACCCGGCAGCGGCAAGTACTCTTTCCCTTCCTGCTGTCTTTGTTCTGTGGGGGGCTCTCTGAGCAGATCCGCTACTCTATTCCGGAAGAAATGGCCAGGGGCTCAGTGGTAGGGAACCTTGCTGAAGACCTGGGGCTGCATGTACAGGATTTATTGACCCGCAACTTCAGAGTTAGTGCAGAGAAACAATACTTTACCGTGAACACAGAGAATGGCAACATACTTGTGAGTGACAGAATAGATAGGGAGTTGCTCTGTCCCCCAAACCCTCTGTGTGTCCTGCCCTTAGAGATTGTGGCAGATAATCCTCTAAATGTTTTTCACATATCTGTGAGGATAGAAGATATAAATGACAATCCACCTTATTTCCCCCAAAATAGCATTGTTTTAAAAATCAATGAACTTGCAATTCTTGGAACTCGATTTGGTTTGGAATCTGCTATAGATGCAGATGTAGGACCTAACTCTCTCCAGAATTACCAACTCAGCTATAATGAGTATTTCTCTCTGATGGTGAAGGATAAGACCCAAGGCAAGAATGCCCCAGAATTAATATTGGAGAAGCCGCTGGACCGGGAACACCAGAGCTCCCATCTTCTGGTCCTGACTGCAGTGGATGGAGGTGACCCAGTCCGAAGTGGCACCGTTCAAATCAAGATTGAGGTCACCGATGCCAATGATAACCCCCCAGTGTTCAGTCAGGATGTGTACAAAGTTAACCTTCCAGAGAACTTGCCCTCAGGCACCTCTGTGCTAAAGGTGACAGCCATCGACCAGGATGAGGGCATCAATGCAGAGATCACCTACTCCTTCAAAACAGTAAGAGATATTGGAAATATGTTTATGCTTGACCATCAAAGTGGAGAAATTAAATCCAAAGGTCCTATAGACTTTGAAAACAGTAGTAGTTATACCATGAGTATAGAAGCCAAGGATGGTGGAGGCATGGCCACTGAATGTAAAATTATAATAGAAATTTTAGATGAGAATGACAATGCCCCAGAGGTCATTTTCACTTCGGTGTCAAGTTCCATAACTGAGGACACAGAACAGGGGATGGTGATTGCTCTGTTCAAAACACATGACAAAGATTCGGGAGAAAATGGAGAGGTCACATGCCTCATAAAAGAAAAAGTTCCTTTTAGAATTGAATCTTCTGCCAATAATTACTACAAACTTGTAACAGATGGGGCCCTGGACCGGGAGAAGATCCCTGTGTACAATGTCACCATCACAGCTACTGACAGGGGAAAGCCTCCTCTTTTCTCTAGCTCAAGCATCACTGTGCACATCGCAGATGTCAACGACAATGCGCCCATTTTCGAACAGGCGTTCTATGTGGTCCACATTGCCGAGAACAACCCTCCAGGAGCCTCCATCGCCCAAGTCAGCGCCTCCGACCCCGACCTGGGACCCAACGGCCGCGTCTCCTACTCCATCGTGGCCAGCGACCTGGAGCCGCGGGCGCTGGCGTCCTACGTGTCCGTGAGCGCGCAGAGCGGCGTGGTGTTCGCGCAGCGCGCCTTCGACCACGAGCAGCTGCGCGCCTTCGAGCTGACGGTGCAGGCCCGCGACCAGGGCTCGCCCGCGCTCAGCGCCAACGTGAGCCTGCGCGTGTTGGTGGGCGACCGCAACGACAACGCGCCTAGGGTGCTGTACCCGGCGCTGGGGCCCGACGGCTCGGCGCTCTTCGACACGGTGCCGCGCGCCGCGCAGCCCGGCTACCTGGTCACCAAGGTGGTGGCGGTGGACGCCGACTCGGGACACAATGCGTGGCTGTCGTACCACGTGCTGCAGGCCAGCGAGCCCGGACTCTTCAGCCTGGGGCTGCGCACGGGCGAGGTGCGCACTGCGCGTGCTTTGGGCGACAGGGACGCGGCCCGCCAGCGCCTGCTGGTCGCCGTGCGGGACGGGGGACAGCCGCCCCTCTCTGCCACCGCCACGCTGCACCTGGTTTTCGCCGACAGCCTACAAGAAGTACTGCCGGATGTCAGCGACCGCCCGGAGCCCTCTGACCCCCAGGCCGAGCTGCAGTTTTACCTGGTGGTGGCTTTGGCCTTGATCTCGGTGCTCTTCCTCCTTGCGGTGATTCTGGCGGTGGCCCTGCGCCTGCGATGCTCCATCACCCCAACTGCCTGGAACTGCATTCAACCTGGTTTCTGTCATAAGATTGGACCAGGAGTTTCTCCCACCTATAATCCTGGAACTTTGCCTTATTCCTACAATACGTACATTGCCTCTGATTCTCAGAAAACACGGCTTAATTTTCTAACTATGACGTCAGAAATGGGTCCCCGAGGAGATCTCTCTAATGAAGCTTCTTTGGTAATAAGTGTCACTGAGGAGAATAACAAATTAAGCTCTAACGCTGCTGCTGCTTCTGCCCATGTGAGTTTTAATACATAGGTTTGGTTTTTAATTTTAAAACAATATTTTGGCAAAAAAAATCTTAAATCCTATGTTCTATCACTTCGTTTGCCCACTCAATATTTTCTGTTCCTTTCTGTGTGGACCCGTAACTTCATTATTAGCCTTCAAGTATTTTGAAGTATGTTGACAATTTCACCCGAGATAGTCTTTACCTCCTCCACCTCCCCCCTCACCACAAATCTCTTTTACTGTGAGAAGTGGGTATTATGATGTTGTTGCCACAGAAATATTTGTAGCTGAAACATAAATGTTTTCTTCCTGTGGGTGTTTACCTTTCTCAGAACATTGATATCTTGAATATATAAGGCTTCTTCTTTATAGCTACAAAGTGAGAGGAAAATGCACAAGGTTGTTTGTTTTTTTTTTTTAAGGACAGAGTAATGATTTGACAATATTCAGGTATGTTTGCTAGAGATTTTTTAAATCCCCCTGGATAGGCTAATTTTCTTCTCAATCTTTTCTCAGAACTACCTGCAGATTTCCTCCCAGTTTTAAAGATACATTGTGGTATGCCTGCCAAACATGCTTTTCATCAAAATCTAAATGTTTACATTCATGAAAGCAGAGTAGCGAGAATTTTTCTTTTATTTTGGTGGGCTTTTGAATGTATTACATTTTCAGTAATTGGAATTGGGTTACTCAGAAAAAGGTAAGTTTGTAATATTCTTTGGATTGCTAATTTTCTCAAACACTATTTTGTAATATAATGTATTAGTAAGTTGTGAAGTACTACCCTCATTTCCCGTAAATGCAAGTTGAAATGCTTCCATTTTGTCCTAAAAATGTTAATGTGTCTTACTCAGTTGACTTCTTGTCAGTGTGCTTCTGATAATGTATACAATTCCATTTCTTATTTTTAGGTTTCCATGTTGTGAAATTTTGATTTTTAAATATTAGATGTTAACAACCTATAGAACAACAATAGTTCTATATAGGTAACTTTGAGAATCTGTAAAAAAAAAAAAAAGCCACCTATCACAGCAAGTGAGAAAGTTTATTCTATTAAAGGATATCTGAAAACAGTAATTTCCTAGGAAGATGTCACATAATAGGTGTCTTTTTGGGGTGGTGATATCAAATTAGGTGCACTAAAATTACAAGGTTAAAATTACTTTGTATAGAAATTTCAGATTCATTTAAAAGCTCATTGAAAAAGACAGAATACACCTACAGCTACAGAAAATAATCTCAAGAAAGTGACTCTGTATGAAAAATTTTGGAGAAATAAAAATAAGCTCGGAAATAAAAATAAGTTCACTGAAGTTTCTATTAAAAGGAACACTGTAGTTTCCATGCCTATTTGAAGAACAGTAGGTGGAGCTATTTAAGGTACAAAAACCAAAAATCCTCAAGATCGTACAGTAATTGGTTAGGGCTCTGAGCACCGCTGTTCACTAATCAGGAAAAGAACAACAGAGTTCCCGCTTGCCTCCTGCTTGCCCGGGAGGGGCCTGAAGCACAAAACACAGATAGAAGCTAACCATCTCAGGATTGTGAAGAAACTGTTGGATTCTGAAGACTGGAAAAGCTGGACCTTACTTCGGTAGTCACGGGAAGAAGTGAAAATAATCTTGGAGGAAAGTGACAATGATTCCTAGGCGACTGCAAAGGGCTTGTCTTGCTGGGAGTTCTCCTGGGGATTCTGTGGGAAACCAGATGAACCCAAATTCACTATTCAGTTCCTGAGGAGCTGGAGAAAGGCTCTAGGGTGGGCAACATCGTCAAGGACCTGGGGTTGGAGCCCTGGGAGCTAGAGGAGCGCGGAGTCCGTATAGTCTCCAGAGGTAGGACTTAGCTTTTCGCTCTAAACCCCCGAAGCGGCAGCCTTATCTCTGCAGACAGGATAGACAGGGGTCTTCAAGTGTCAATTAAATCTGGAGATTCTGTTGGAAGATAAAGTAAAAAATATACGAGGTAGTGATAGAAGTGAGAGACATTAACGATAATGCCCCCTATTTCCGGGAAGATGAATTAGAAATAAAAATGAGTGAAAACGCAGCCACTGGGTTGCAGTTGCCGCTTCCCCACGCTTGGGATCCGGATATCGGTAAGAACTCTCTTCAGAGCTACGGACTCAGTAGTAGTAATACTCACTTCTGCCTGGACGTGCAAAGCGGAGTGGATAGTAACAAGTATCCAGAACTGGTTTTGGAGTGCACCTTGGACCGGGAGCAGAAGGCTGTTCATCACCTGGTTCTCACAGCCTCCGATGGGGGGGTGACCCAGTGAGCAAAGGCACTGAGCGAATTCGTGTGATGGCAGCTGATGTGAATGGCAACGCACCAATATTTGCTCAGTCCGAGTACCGCGTGAGCGTTCCAGAGAATATAGTGGTGGGCACTAAGCTGCTTCTGGTAAGGGCCGCGGACTCTGACGAAGGAGCCAATGCGGAAGTGACATTCCTTGTTATGTAGACTACAATGCGGCCCCGGTTTTCAAACTAGATGCTAATTTAGGGACAATTTCAACAATAGAGGACCTGAACCATGAGGAATCGAGATTCTACGAGATGGAAAGGCAAGCAATGGATAAAACAGGATATTCTGCAGGAGCCAAAGTCCTGATCACAATATTGGATGTAAATGATAACACCCCTGAAATAGTGGTCACCTCTCTCTCTCTCCAGCTCCATTCTGGAAAACTCTCCCAGAGGGACATTAATTGTCCTTTTAAATGTAAATGATCAAGACTCTGGGGAAAGTGGACAAGTGACCTGTTTCATCCGAGAGTATGTGCCATTTAAATTATAAAAGTCTTGTGGAAATTACTATACATTAGTGACAGACATACTCCTAGACTGAGAACAGGTTCCTAGATACATCACGGTGATCCCCAGTGACAGAGGAAGTCCTCCCCTGTCCACAGAAACTCACGTCTCACTGAAAGTAGCAGACACCAAAGACAATCCACCCGCCTTCTCCGACGCTTTCTACTCTACCTATATTGCAGAGAACAACCCTAGAAGAGCCTCCATAAAGTTCCTCAAAAAATTAAAAACAGACCTACCCTATGACCCAGCAGTAGCACTGCTAGGAATTTACCCAAGCGATACAGGAGTACTGATGGATAGGGGCACTTGTACCCCAATGTTTATAGCAGCACTCTCAACAATAGCCAAATTATGGGAAGAGCCTAAATGTCCATCAACTGATAAATGGATAAAGAAATTGTGGTTTATATACACAATGGAGTACTACGTAGCAATGAGAAAGAAGGAAATATGGCCCTTTGTAGCCACGTGGATGGAACTGGAGAGTGTTATGCTAAGTGAAATAAGCCATACAGAGAAAAACAGATACCATATGGTTTCACTCTTATGTGGATCCTGAGAAACTTAACAGAAACCCATGGGGGAGGGGAAGGGAAAAAAAAAACAAAACGAGGTTGGAGTGGGAGAGAGCCAAAGCATAAGAGACTCTTAAAAACTGAGAACAAACTGAGGGTTGATGGGGGAAGGGAGGGAGGAGAGGGTGGGTGATGGGTATTGAGGAGGGCACCTTTTGGGATGAGCACTGGGTGTTGTATGGAAACCAATTTGACAATAAATTTCATATATTGGAAAAAAAAGAAATACACGACAAGGTAAAAAAAAAAAAAAAAAAAAAAAAGGCCTACCACCCCGACTATGGAGAGAACGCCCAGGTCACTTACTTCCTAGCCAACAACACCCTCCCTGGACCACCGCTATCCTACATTTCCATCAACTCCAACACTGGCGTTCTGTATGCACTGCGTTCCTTCGCCTATGAACAGTTCCAAGACATGCAGCTACAAGTGATGGCGCGTGACAGCGGCGATCCTCCACTCAGCATCAATGTGTCTCTGAGCCTGTTCGTGGTGGACCAGAATGACAACGTGACAGAAGTCCTGTACCCCACCCTCTCCACTGACGTTTCCACAGGCGTGGAGCTGGCACCACGATCCACAGAGCCCGGCACCTTGGTGACCAAGGTGGTGGCGGTGGACAACCCACTCTGGTCAGAACGCCTGGCTGTTCTACAGTCTGCTCAAGGCTAGCGAGCCAGGGCTCTTCGCGGTGGGGCTGCACACGGGCGAGGTGCTCACTGTACCGGCCGTGCTGGACAGAGCCTGGTGGTGGTGGTGCAGGATCACCGCCAGCCCCCTCTCTCGGCCACCGTCAAGCTCACCGTGGCCTTCGCCGACAGCATCCTAGACTTCTGGCTGATCTGGGCAATGTCCAGCCTCCAGCTGACCCTGACTCTTCAGACCACACGCTGTACTTGGTGGTGGTTGTAGCCGCAACCTCCTGCGTCTTCCACGTCATTGTTATCGTGCGGCTGGCGCTCAGTCTGAGGCGCTGGCGCGCCTCGAGTCTGCTCCAGGCTTTAAGAGGCGGGCTGGTGGGCGTGTCCGCCTCGCGCTTTGTGGGCGTGGACAGGGTGCGCGCTTTCCCGCAGACATATTCCACGAGGTTTCCCTCCCCGCGGACTCTCGCGGGAATCACGTGATCTCCCCACAGCCTGATGATGCAGACACGCGCCTGAGCCGGGAGTGCAGTGGGAGAAACGACCGTCTTCTGCTGTTAGGTAGTTGGCATTTTCTAAAGATAACTATTCATTAATGAATGTTTATTCAGTATATATTTAGCATTGATAAAGCACACACTAAAAAATTTGTATACGCGTGGCAGACACCAATGACCAACTTGGAGGTCTTCTCTCAGGGCTCCCATCACGACTTCTCTCACGCCTTATTTGTGATAGTGTTTGTATATTATAATATTATAACCACTCTAGTACTTTGTTAGTATCCTGTGTAATTTTTCTAATTAACAAGATATGCCTGCTTTTAATTGGTCTTTTTATTTACCATTGGCCGTGCAACATTTTTTAAAATGTTAATTTTTGAGAGCATGCAAACAGGGGAGGGGCAGAGAACGGGGGGGGGGGGGAACAGAGGATCTGAAGTGGGCTCTGTGCTGACAGCAGCAAGCCAGATGGGGCCTGGAACTCAGAAACTGCTAGATTATGACCTGAGCAAAAGTCCGGGGCCAACTGACTGAGCCACCCAGGTGCCCCTACATAACATTTTTATGTTGAACAGCTGATGCTAGTTTATCCGTTAAAAACACAAATTCTTGGAGCACCTGGGTGGCTCAGTGGGTTAAGTGTTGGTTTCTTGATATCAGCTCAGGTCTTGATCTCAGGGTCCTGAGTTCAGGCCCTATGTTGGGCTCTCTGCTGGCGAAGAGCCTACTTACACACACATTCTTGTAGAGAAATTCACTGTAATTTATAAAAAGCATAAATGAAAATTTTAATAAACTTTTATGGGTAGAGGGGCTTCTAACTACATATGAAATTGCTAATGAATTAATGAAGTGCATTTAATTTCTTTTAACGTGAAGTAATTCTGGTCATTAGTAATGCATACATTTGTACTTTCTCAGGTCTTTTTTTTTAAATTTTTTCACGTTTTTATTTATTTTTGAGACAGGGAGAGACAGAGCATGAACAGGGGAGGGTCAGAGAGAGGGAGACACAGAATCCGAAGCAGGCTCCAGGCTCTGAGGTGTCAGCACAGAGCCCGACGCGGGGCTCGAATTCACGGACCGTGAGATCATGACCTGAGCCGAAGTCGAAAGCTTAACCAACTGAGCCACCCAGGCACCCCTCTCAGGTCTTAAGTCATTACATGGTTTCATACAAGTCTTGAACTTACAAATACACCAAGTTTATTTCCTACATGCTTAAAACTTTCTCAGTGAAATATGCAAACAGGGGCAACTGGCTGGCTTAGTTGGTAGATCATGTGACTCTTGATCTTGAGGTTGTGAGTTTGAGCCCCATGTTGAGTATAGCAATTACTTAAAATCTTAAAAAAATGAAAAAGAAATATGCAAACAGTGTAAGTGTTGTCATGAAGAAAAACTGAAGAGATTGTTTATTTTTTAGACTTATTAGAGATTTTGGGATGGCAGTGTCTGTATGTGTTTCCAGGTGAGGTATTTCTTTAGTTTACCCGTACTGCTGATCTTAATGATGACTTTGTGGAACACGCAGCTAACAAATTGTGTTTTGAGTGCTTTTTTGGTAATGTGGTGAATATGTAGTAATCTCTTTTATATAAGTTTCCTGTAACTTTCACACACGGAAAAAATTTTGGGATAGTGCTCAGATTCTAAGTGTTTCTTGAGAACCTTATGCTTCTAGTATAATGTTGAACCTAAATTGAACACTAATGTATAGTATTCTTAGGAAAACATTGCTGGAATCTGTGAAAAGCCTGGATTTTTTAGTGAATTCCATACAGGAGTAGGGAATCCTAGCATCCTTATTTTTTGTTGTTGTTGTCTGTCTCCTTCCAAAGATACAGTAGTTAATATCTGGACTTACAGAAGAAGTTAGAAGTCTTTTGAGAAAGAAAGGTAATCAAATGGCCCTAAAGTGAGATGTGTTACTGGTAATGAAATTCACATGTCACTTTATATTTTGTGACAACCAAGACAAAAAGAAAAATTGTATGGTTCTGTCTGATTTTTTTTAAAGGAAGTTTTTGAGCTGATCTAAAAATGTAAATTTTGTATTTTAAGTTCCAGGTGAAAATGAGTAGAACTTTCTAAATGATATCGTCAGGATTAGAGGGCAGTGTAACGTCCTGTTTTGTAAAAGCTATCAAAATGTTTATCACAAGGCTGGTTTTCATATGGTGGTCAGTTCAAAATGAAAGACATAACACACAACAGAAATTATTTGGGAAACTAAACTGCTATAGTCCAGTTATGCTGACTTCTGTTCACTCAACCTGATTTAGAGACAAATGATTACAAGTTGGGACAATGAACAATCATGACCTTTAGGCTGTATCTCATATAGCAATGATCTTAACTAATGCTTTCAGTTGAGCTAAATAGGCTCCATTAATTAGTTGTTAAGTGAATGAATGGACAAATGTGTGTGCTCTGGGGATTACTTGCTATCAGTATTCTAAGATATAATATAGAAAAGTAGCAGCTTTGCAATGAGGTAATTCCTAAATTTGTGACCTTTAACAAGTTTTTTAAATCTCTAGCAGCTTCAGCAAAATAGAGATAATGTATAATTTGAAAGATTGTGGTGAGGAGTAGTGATAACATATAAACCATCTTGTTTATAATAGGTAATTAATGGTGGCCATATTTTTACATTGTTGATATAAAAAGGAGTCAAGCTTTCAATATTAGCTTACTTGACATTTTGTGAAAAGTAATGATTTGTGTGCTTCTATGGGTGGTACAATGGGATGACATGTGAATGGAAGTAAAACTATTCTAGAATTTTTATGAAAGCTAATTTAAAAAGCTTAAGTGCTTAGGTGTATTCGTTTGTAAATTTTTTAAAAAACTGAATTATAATTGACATGCAATATTGTATTAGTTTCAGGTGTATGACAGTGATTCAGCATTTTTATATTTTACGAAATGATCACCTTGATATGTCTAGTTATTGTCACTATACAGAGTTATTACAATATTATTGACAATTCTCTATGCTGTATGTTACATTCACCATAGGTGTAGTTACTGTCTGTCACTACACAAAGTTATTACAGTATTACTGACTTCCCAATGTTGTGTATTACATCCCTATGACTTACTTTATAACTGGTTTATACCAATTGATCCCCTTCACCAACGGGGATTAGATGATGAATAGCTTATAAACAGAAATGTATTGCTGACTGTTTTGAAGGCCGGAATTCTGAGATAAGGGTGCCAGGATGGTCAGGTGAGGGCTTCCTTCTAGATCACAGGCTTTTGGCTGTGACCTCACATGACAGAATGGGCAAAGGATCTCCCTAGGCACATTCTTGATTGAGAAACCCCTGTTTGGGGTCATAAAAGATCGGGAACCATTGTTTTGGATGGGACAGTTGTAGGAGTGTTAATTTTTCTCTTTCTGAACCATAGTGAAACCTAACCAAGGGTCCTATGAAATTTCTCCTTTAAAGGCACTTTTTACTTCATTAGGATTGTTAGGATGATTTAACTGGAAAAAGTATCATCAAAACCTGAAAGTTAGAGTCATTTGGTTTTGGCAACATGAGAGTTTAAGCTAACATAACACATTTAATATAAAATGTCAGTCTTAGCTTTAGAATATTTGTTGATAATTTAGGATTGATAATTAGGATATTTGTTGATATTTTTTAGAGAAACTAGGCAGTAGGTTTGGATGCTTCTTTTGTGCTTGTTCCAGTAATGAAATTATGTGAAAGACTTTGTTTTCTTCCTGTGTGTTAAGGAAGGTGGGTTTGCATTCATTTAATCTAATAAGTTAAAGTGTTCAGCTATAACTTAAAAGTTGCAGCTCCACTATTTCATACCACCTGAAGTGGAAATGTAATCTGCCAACAGATATTCTTCCTCCACATCCATTCTAGAAGAGATTTTATGCTGTTTGAAGCAGAAATAGGCTAGGATTCTTGGTGAGACTGTACATCTTGTTGAGACTATGCAACCCATAGATCATTTTATTTTTTTATTTTTTTTCTGGAGATTTAATCTCTGCAGTCTTTTTTTTTTTTTAAACGTTTATTTATTTTTGAGACAGAGAGAGACAGAGCATGAACGGGGGAGGGTCAGAGAGAGAGGGAGACACAGAATCCGAAACAGGCTCCAGGCTCTGAGCGGTCAGCACAGAGCCCGACGCGGGGCTTGAACTCACGGACCACGAGATCATGACCTGAGCTGAAGTCGGACGCTTAACCGACTGAGCCACCCAGGCGCCCCCCCCCCCCCATACATCATTTTAAACTGAGTTAGAAGGCTAATGATAAATGGGCTTTATCACAGTTTTCTTAGTTACACGTGACAGAGTATAGCTGTGATCATGAACAGTTCTGATGAAAATTATATTTTTTCCTTGTGCCATATACCAAGTTAAAAAACACCTCCACATGAAATATGTGTAGTTCTTTGTATATCAGTTATACCTCAATAAAGCTACTTCAAAAAATTTTAAAGCAAACACCTGTGAAGGGTTGTTGATCAAAGAGATGTTGATCAAACAGGTTTACTACTCTCTAGAGTTACACTTAGAGTTCATTTTTAGGAAACCATATCTAATGAAAAGCTATCAATAAAAGAACACACTGTTTAGGATTCTTAAAATGTGACAGGAAAAGATAGCTTATGAAATGTAATTGAAAAATTTTTAATGTTTATGTATTTTCAGAAAGAGAGAGACAGAGAACATAAGCGGGGGTGGGGGAGAGAGAGAGAGAGAGAGAGAGAGAAAGAAAGAAAATGAATCCTAAGCATGATCCATGCTGTCAGTACAGAGCCCGGGCTCAGGGCTCAGACCCACAAACTGTGAGATCATGACCTGAGCTGAAATCAAGAGTCAGACGCTTAACTGACTGAGCCACCCAGGCGCCCTGAAAATATCTTTGCTAGAGTATGAGTTTACTTGATACCAAATGGGAAGAGTTGTGGTTCAGAAAAAATGTGAAGAAATTGTTATCAGATGAACCATAGACTCAATAATTTGTATGTAAAAGAAATCAATATCTCCACAATTTCTCTTAGAGAAGCCATAGAAGGACAAGTATAATTTCTTAGTCCATCTTTAAGTCTCTGAAGCATTCCACACAATGGTTTGTACCCCTTCTAAATATTCAGTAAAAGCCTTCAGTTCACTGATTAGAAAGTAGTCTCTTGGGGAAAAATCATAGCACAAACCACTTATTTTACATGTGCCTTTCCTCTATATCAAACTCCTAATAAGAGCCAACTCTCTGACCTATCTATGCAAAGCTAAGGAACTGGAGATGTGTCAGCATTTTTAAATAGTTGCCTCTGTACATAAGCTTTCAATATTGTGAAACTTCTTAGATGCTTTCTGCATATTTGCAGCTGAAGATCCAGCCAGTTGTTCATCCTGAGACTTCCATACAAAAAAAATTAAAGTAAACTTATTTAATTTTCTAAGTTTATTAATTTATTTCAGAGAAAGAGAGAGAGTGCAAACAGGGGAAGGGGAGAGAGAAAATCCCAAGTAGGCTCTGTGCTGTCAGCGCAGAGCCCGACCCTGGGGCTCCATCTCACAAACTGTGAGATCATGACCTGAGCTGAAATCAAGAATCAGACTCTTAACTGACTGAGCCACCCAGGCGCCCCACAAAAAAAATTTTTTTTTAAAAAAGAGACAACCTAAAAAATAACTTAAGCATGAAGAGCTATAAAAACAAGTCATGGGGCGCCTGGGTGGCTCAGTCGGTTAAGTGTCCGACTTTGGATCAGGTCATGATCTCACAGTTTGTGGGTTTGAGCCCCATGTCAGGCTCTGTGCTGACGGCTCAGAGCCTGGAGCCTGTTTTGGATTCTGTGTCTGCCTCTCTCTCTGCCCCTCCCTTGTTCACACTCTGTCTCTGTCTCAAGAATAAATAAACATTAAAAAAATTAAAAAAAAAAAAACAAGTCACCACTTTGAGCTCATATGCTGGAGTCAGTGAGAATATGAATTCCCAGGAATATTTAATTGCATGAATAAGGCTGTACTACTGCTGCTTTTCAGTCTACAAATTCCAGTGAGAAACATCTTTCTCAACTCTTCAGATCATTGAACTCTGATTACTTCAGGCTGCAGTCCTAAGGCAGAGACTTAGAGTGTTGCTGTGAGTCAGTGTGGAAATAGAGGTTAACAGGGAGATCTGTAAGATTTCTGCTGGGAGACTTTATTCATTGGACCCTTCCAAGGATATAGGACTATGTGTCCAGGACTTGGTTGTTCAGCAGTGGTGGATTAATGTGGTAAAAGAATACTTCACTCTGAGTTAAGAAAGCGGACACTTAATTGTAACAGGATGGACCTGAAACAGATATGCCCATATGCCATGGTTTGTGTCAAATGTTTAGAAATGGTAGTTGAAAATCCTTTAAATGTTTTCTACATTAGATAGTCAAGATGCAAAGTTCAGCAGGAGTGTTACTGAGTTAAATGTCTGAGTTGACCCAGCTTGGGGCAAGATTTGTAATAGAACCTACAGAAGACACTGATGTTGGAAGCAATTTTGCCACCTTAGCAGCAGGACTGTATTTGTCTTTGAAGTAAAAGAGATCAACAGTGGAAACAAATAGGTTGAACCTGCGTTAGAGAAGCCAATAGACTAGGAAAAGCAAAACTCACATGGCTTAGTCCTGACAGCCTTAGATGTCAAAGACAGCCCCAAAGCAGCACTGCTTAGATCTCCACCCTGGTGGTTGATGCAACTGTATCTCCCTACTCATTTTCAGCCAGAATGTATACGGGGTCATCCTTTGAGAAAACATGCTGCCTGAGCCACTTCCATTGGTGAGGATGAGGGCTGCTGATCCATATGAGAGCAGTAAAGTGGAGATCAGGTATATCTTGGCAGCCCAGAGTAACTGTATCCAGTTTCATCTTGATCACAGTTGTGTTGACATGAAAACTTTAAGTTCATTGGGCTGTGATGAGATTTAAAAATGTTCCATGGTTTTGGAAGCAAGGAACAGCGATGGGGAGGACTGGTTGCCTGGTGTAGTTGAGATCAAAATTTTTGGTGATAATGACAGTCCCAGAGCTGATACTTACTTTTATTTCCACAATGATTTCTGAAGATTCCCTACCTTTGACAGTAATCACTTTGTATAAAACACAGGATCCAGGGGTACCTGGCTGGCTTAGTCAGAAGAGCATGTGACTCATGAGTTCAAGTCTGACATGGGCTGTGGAGAGTACTTAAATAAATTAAAAAAAAACTTTAAAACAAAAAAACCCACATGATCCAGATTTGGGAGAAAATAGGGAGGTCACATTTCTGGTATAGATTCAGAATTGAATCTATCACTAGTTCTGTCTTTTATCAGTAATTACTACATGCTTGCAACAGATGGGGCCCTGGACTAGGAGCTGACCCTAGGGTACAATGTTACCTCTTACCTCTCTCTTCCAGCCGAAAGACCACCCCCTACACATTGGTGACATCAACAGCAGGCCAGTTTTCCACCAGGCCACCTAGTGGTCCTTGTGGCCCAAAACAGCCCTCCTGGCACCTTCATTGCCCAAGTCTGCACCTCAGATCCTTTGCTGGGATCCAACAGCAAATATCTCCCTACCCCCTTGTGGCTGGTATGGATACTTAAAGTGAATTTGAGGTAGCACAGAATGCTGGATAGGGGTTGTTCGTTGTAATCAGGTGGATCCAAATAATGTTAGCATAACATTTCACTCAACTTACATTTTACAAACACTTGAAAAATTATGGAATAACATTTACAATTAAAATTCCCTTTTATATATCACTGTCAGTGGTTTGGAAGATTGCAGTCTAAAATGTAACAAAAAAAGGAAAAGGAAATCTTAACCTTGGAAAGTGTATTTAGATAAATTGGGTAATAAGAAAGTTGAAAGAGTGAATTACTGGCAAGTCAAGAGAAATAGAATATTAGTAAGAAGATACATAAAAGTGTGTCTGGTTAGTCATGGTAGGATTCCTTACTGGTGTGGATTCTATTGTTTGTCCAAACTATGTTAACTTTATTACCTCCCTGGTGATCTCTAAAAGGAATTCATATAATCACATAATTTGGCATATTCAACCTGGTTTCTGTTGCTCACCTGAAGAGTTTGCTAAAGCTTGGAAACCAAGAAAAGGCAAGAATCTCAACAAATATGTGCCACTGGCATATCACTTTATCTTGTGTAGTGTTTTCTCTAGCACTGTGTTAGGGGAGGCACCAGAGGCATTCCTGGTGAGCAAAGGGCACTTATTTAATACATGTTGACTCTTTCCTTTACCTTATTTTATTTTAGTTTATTTTTAATGTTTATTTTTGAGGGGGATGGGGCACAGAGAGGGAAATAGAGGATCTGAGGTGGGCTGTGTCCTGACAGCAAAGAGCCTGATGTAGGGCTCCAACTCTCGAACCAGGAGATCATGACCTGAGCCTAAGTCTGACTGAGCCACTCAGGATCCCCCTATCTTATTTTACATTGATTTTTGCATGTGAAATGTGGTAGGAATTCATTGAGGTAGGAGTCAAGGTGACTTTTTTCTTTTTTCTTTTGTTCTTTTGTTGAAAGGATGTTCCATTTCCTATTGAATTACTTTGGTACCCTTGTTGAAAATCATTTGATATAAGTTGGTCTGTTTCTATACTTCCCGTCATGTGCCATGGATCTGTTTGTCCATCTTTTTGCCACAACCACACTGTCTTGATTATTGTCGCTTCATAGTGAGTCTTGAAGTCAGGTTGGTGAATCCTCCCATTTTTTTTTCCTTGTTTTTTTTCCAGCATTGTTCTGACTATTCATAATCTTTTTCTCTTTCCAAATAAAAGTCATCTTCTCAGTATAGAGGGAAAAAGCCTGCAAGGGTTTTGAATGGGAGTGCACTAAATCTATAAATCTTTTGGGAGAGGGGTCATCTTAACAATAATGAGACTTCTAACCTATGAGAGTGGTACTATATTTCCATGTATCTAGATCTTCTTTAACTTCTTTTAGCAGTGTTTTATAGTTTTTAGTGTAGAGGTCTTATGTAATCTTTCATTAAATTATTCCTACATATTTTATAGTTTGGGATGTTACTGTAAAGTATATTTTAATTTCATTTTCTGATTGTTGCTGTTTATTTTTGTATACTGCACCTGGTTTTGAAACACAAGAAGTGCAAGGTACTCTATTCTAATACTGTGTGAGAATATAATGTAAAAGTATATAGTTTAAGTCTAAACCACATCTACATAAATTCAGGCATCCATTCTCTGAAATATATAGATTGGAAGAGCCTATCCCAAAAGAGAGTAAACACTAGTGTCTGCCCCAAGTCTAGCGGTGGTTGGATCATTAATTCATTTATACGACAAATATTTATTAACTGCCTGGTATATGCAAGCCATTGTCCTAGGTGCCAAAGATGCACCAGTGAATAAGGCAGCTATGACTCCTGACTTAATGGGTCTCTTTCTAAGATATGGTCTTTTATAAGTCTGATAAATGCTACCAAGGAGAAAAACAAGGATGCTAAGAGAGGTTATAATGGGGGGGGGGGGGCGCTACCCTAGCCTGAGGGTCAGGGAGGGCTTCTTTCAGGAAGTGATAAATTTAGTGTGAGATGTGAAAGATGAGTAGAAGTTAGCTAGGTGACGAGGAGATGAAAGAAGAAATTGTGTGGCAGAGGAAATAGTGTGTGTAAAGGTCCTTCCAAAAAGATGAGCAAGTGAAAAAGGCTAAGGAAGCTAAAAATGAGGTACAGGCAGAGTCCTGTAAGCCATATTAAAGACTCTGGATTTTATTCTAAGTACTTTTGTACATAGGAGCTTTTGAAAAGTTTTAAACAGGTGACAAGATATGATTTGAATTTTTAAAATATTTCTCTGGCTGTTGTGTGGCAGACTGATTTATGAGGGTTGTAAATGGAAGTAGGGAAAATAGATGGGAGACCATGGCAGTGTTTCTGATAAAAAATGGTGCTGGATTGGATTAAAGGGAAGGCAGTGGCTATAGAAATAAATGGATGGATTGGAGATATACTTAGGAAATAGATTCAAGAAGAGAATAGTGGAATGGTGGAATGTAAGCTCCATAAGGTAGGGACTGTTTTCTCTTTTATATTCTTTAGTGTCTGGAAAGATCATTGCCTGGCTGGTAAATTTACAGTTAAATATTGTTAATTGAAGAAAAACAGTGATTGAAAGAAAGGGGGGATTAAGAATCATTGCCATATTTGTGAATTAAGGAACTGGATGGACAAAGGTACCATTTAGTGAGTTGTGGAAGACTAGAGAAGGGTAGATCACAGAGAAATTAGGATTTGAGTTGTAAACATGTTGTTTAAGATTCTGTGAAACATCCACGTCCAGATATTAAGAAGGTGGTTGGACATATAGTAACCATTATTTTATTTTGATTCCTTCCATTGTGATAGTCCATTCACATGGATAGATCCTCACCAGGCTGAGCTTGATAAGCTTCCTGGTAGCTCTACGCTGGTATGTTTTTGGGTTCATTACAGTGCTACCCCTGTTCTTTATTTTCCTTCCTGATCTCTTTTTCACTGTTAAAGACATCCAGCACCCAGAGAACCTCTTTGTTTAATTCATGCTCACTCTACTTTTCACATTATCTCTGCCCAATTCTTTTCTGCCTCTAGAATTGTTTGGATTATAATTTACCAGGATGTTTTAAATTGTTGTTGCTTAATTTTCTTTCACTTGATTGTATATTTTTCATGCATGTGTTTAAGGCTAGTATTTTTTCACCATATATTATTGGGTTACAAACAGTAAAATTTCAAATAAGGAATATTTGGGATAAGAGATGTGTAGCAACAATAATAAAATTGTTGAATTTTAATATTACAAGTACACTTGGAAGATACACCCACACAAACTTAAACATCCTTTAGGATTCTTAGTAACCATGTTAAAAAGATACTAATTTTTGTTTTGTGACTTTCATCTGGCATGTATTTGCTTCTTCCTCAATGTGTTCACTTTTTCTCCCTAACAAGAATACGAGCTCCTTCATAACAAGGGGTTATTTCTTTTCCATGGTATATATTAAAATTTTTTTTAATGTTTATTTAGTTTTGAGAAAGAGAGGCACAGCATGAGCAGGAAAGGGCAGAGAGAGAGGGAGACACAGACTCTGAAGCCGGCTCCAAGCTCTGAGTTGTCAGCAAAGAGGCATTTGAACCCACCAGCCGAGCCAGGAGATCATGACCTGGGCCGAAGTCGACTCTCAACTGACTGAGCCAGCCAGGCGCCCCTTCATGGTATATTTTTAAGGCCTGGAGCAGTCCTTGACATTATTAAGCTCTAAATGAATATTTCCTGAATAAATTAATGGTAGTTAAGCATTTTAAGTTGCAACTGGCAGTGTTAATGATGGTAGAACTTCTCCCCATAAAGGGATAAATATTTTTCATACTTTGGGGCACCTAGGTGGCTCATTGGGTTAAGCTTCTGACTCTTGATTTTAGCTCAGGGCATGATCTCACAGTTCGTGAGTTCAAGCCCTGCGTTGGGGCTCTGCTGACAGTGTGGAGCCTGCTTGGGATTCCCTTCCTCCCTCTCTCTAACTGTCTCCCTCCCTCTCCCTCCTCTGCCTCCCCGCCTTATGCTCTCACTCTCAAAATAAATAAATAAATTTAAAATATTTTTTCAGGGCTCCTGGGTGGCTCAGTTGGTTAAGCATCCACCTTCAGCTCAGGTCATGATCTCACAGTTTGTGAGTTTGAGCCCCGTGTCTGGCTCTGTGCTGACAGCTTAGAGCCTGGAGCCTGCTTCCGATTCTGTGTCTCCCTCTCTCTCTGCCCCTCCCCCGTTCGCACTTGTTCTCCCTATCAAAAATAAACATTTTTAAAAATTTAAATTTTTTTTCCCTATTTTGATAGAGTGGTAAATTATATGGTTGTATACATTTGCCCAAACTCATTGAACTCAAGATCCTTGGTTTTTCACTATATATAAACAATACTCCAATTTAAAAAGATATAAAAGGGGTACCTGGCTGGCTCAGATGGTAGAGGATGCGACTCTTGACCTCAGTGTTTAAGTTTGATCCCTACATTGAGTATAGAGATTATTTAAAAAATAAAATCTTGGGGCACCTGGGAGACTCAGTCACTTAAGTGTCTGTTGGTTTCAGCTCAGGTCATGATCTCACGTGAGAACTCTTCGTGAGTTCGAGCCCCGCATCAGACTCTGCACTGACAGCACAGAGCCTGCTTGGGAATCTCTGTCTCACTCTCTCTCTGCCTCTTCCCTGCCTGCTGTCTCCCCCTCTCTCAAAAATAAATAAACATTAAAAAATTTTTTTTAATTAAATTTTTTAAAAAAATTAGAGAGATAAAAAAATAAAACATCAGATTCTGCCCACCCACAATTATCTCCAGACTCACCTCTAAGAGGCCAGTAGTGTTAATATCTGATTATGTATACTTCCAAGCATTTTTTTGGTATATGTAAATGTGTGTGCTTTTTTGCACAACAGGGATCATTTTATAGTAAGTATACTGTTCTGCATCTTGCTTTTTCCCAACTAATAATATTTCAGGGGCAGCTTTTCATTTGAGTCCTTATAGTTCTGCCATCTACCTCAATCTTAGTAATTTTATCTTATTTTGTGATGAGAAACACAGTTACATCGTTCAAAAATGAAATGGTTGCATATTAGGTATATATTGTCCTATTCCCATTCCTGTCCTACTCTTCTGCCCCTGTTTCCTCCTGCCCACATACATTTTATTAGTTTCTTAGGTCTCTTTTAAGCATTTCTTTATACAGATAGGGGCAAATCTGGATATATATTTTCCCCACTTTTCTTACAAAACAGATAACACACTGTTCTTTTTCTTGATTTCGTTACTCTACAATGTATCCTTTAAAAGTCTTTCCATATTAATACATAAGGAAAGTTTTTCTTTTAAACAGATGCTTGGTATTCCACTGTGCTATTTATCAGTCTCCTGATAGATAAATTCATTCTTGGGATGTTTTCAGTCTCTGAATATTACAAATAACTGCAGTGAATAGTCTTGTACTGACATTATTTTGTGCATGTGCAGTATATATGTGGGATGAATTCCCAGAAGTGGAATTGCTGGGTCAAAGAGTAAATAGGTTTGTAATTTTGATAGATGCCTTCACAGCAAGTTTTCTTTTTAACTATTTTGAAATAATTTCAAATTTACAAAAGGGTTTCAAGAATTGCACAAAGAACTATATACCCTTTATCCAGACTTAGCTATTGTTAATTTATATTTTGCTACATTTCCTTTATTCTTTTTTTTCATTCTCTTTATCATTCTCATATGTGTGTGTGTTTATACACATACATACATATGGTTTAAATAATACCAGTCTTACATAAACAGTTCAAATTTCAGTTACCATGGCATTTTCTCTGAGTAATTGCTTAAAGCAATAATGTCACTGTTAGCCCTTTAGTCCACAGACTGCTTTGCATATGACAGATATGCACCATGATATGTAACCAATCACCTAGCAGCTTTCAGTCTGTCAGAGATTGGTTACTGTTATTTAGTTTATGCACAGACAGCAAAGCATGTAGTTATGTTGCCTTCTTGTCTCCCAGAGATAAACCCACATGACATTTTACAAAAATGTGTAGAGGGAGTTGACCACCTAAATTAAAGTGCAGCAAATAAACGAAAGTGATAATGCAGTCAGTGAAATTCAAATTGAATAAAAATGGAATTATAGGGGCTTCTGGCTGGCTTGGTCATTAAAACATGTGACTCTTGATTTTGGGGTTGTAAGTTCAAGCCCTATGTTGGGTGTACAGATTACTTAAGATCTTTAAGGAGCACCTGGGTGGCTCAGTCTGTTGAGCATCCAACGTTTGATTTCTGCATGGGTCAAGATCTCATGGTTTATGGGATAGAGCCCCACATTGGGCTCCTTGCTGACAGCATGGAATTTACTTGTGATTCTCTCTCTCTTCTCTCTCTACTCCTTCCCCATTTGCATGTGCTCTCCCTCTCTTTCTCTCTCTCTCTCTCAAAATAAATAAACTTAAAAAAAATAAAATCTTAGAAAATGGAATTATAGAATAAATAGCTGACACTGGAAATGTCGACACTCCTACCTTCAAGAGTCTCTAGACATATAGCCTAAGGAGCTTTGTGAATGTGAACTTACTGGCATAAGTCAGGAAAGTGGTTGTGACAAAAAGGATGAAAATGTCCAGAAAAAAATGACACCAGCAAAAAAAAACACTTCACATTAGAGGAACTCTTGGAGATATTTCATGACCTTGAAAGCTCCAAGGATACATAAAATACTGAAAGTTGATCCAAACTTACGAAAAAGCTTGACAATTTTCCAAGGCATAGAAAAGATGTTTACTCTGTATTATAAATTATAGGATGAGAAAAAGCCAACCCTGTAATTCTCAGCTGTTCTTAATGTCTCAGATTATAATGTATTAAATAAATATTAGTTTCACTCTTTTTTTACTTCCCTGTAGGAGTTTTTAATGTTTTCAAAAACTTTTTTAAAGGTCACGGAACAATTCTAATTTCCTCTATTGATTGTTAAGATTACTTTGCAGTGTCAGTTTGAGTGGTTATTTTTTACAGTCCTGCACAACTGCAAAGTAAGGAATGCCTATATATACTTTTTCACATTTTGTCTTAAAACAATTTTTTAAGTTTATTTTATTTTGAGACAGCACATGAGCAGGGGAGGGGCAGAGAGAGAGAATCCCCAGCAGGTCTTACACTGTCAACATGGAGACCAATGCTGGGTTTAAACCCACAAACCAGTGAGATCATAACCTGAGCTGATGCCGAGAGTCAGACGCTTAACCAACTGAGCTACCCAGGTGCCCCTAAAACAATTTTTAATCAGTTTTACTGTGGCGTAATTTGTATTTACTGTGGTGTAATTTATATATAAAATGTACCTTTAAAAATTATACAGCTCATTGAATTTTAACAGATGTTTACACCTGTGTAACCATTTATACAGTCAAATTATACAATACTTCTATAACCTCCAAAAGCTTTCTCATGCCCCTTCACAATCATTTACCCACATCACTGGATCTAGGCAACCACTGATCTGCTTCCTGTCACCATAAATTAGTTTTGTCTCTTCCAGAATTTCTTCTAAACAGAATCCTACAACATGTACTTTTTTGTGTCTGCTTTTTTTTCTACATGTTTTTGAAATTCCTTCACACTGTTGTGTGTTCATTAGCTTGTTTCTTTAATTGCTGATTGATAATGCATTGTATAGATACATCACAATTTGTTTATACAGTCACCTGTTAATGGACATTTGAGTTCCCAGTTTGGTGTTATTCTTTAAAAAAAAAATTATGTTAATTTATCTTTGAGAGAGAGATAGAGCATGAGCATAGGAGGGGCAAGACAGAGAGAGACAAAGAATATGATGTAAGCTCCAGGCTCTGAGCCATCAGCATAGAGCCCAGTGCGAAGCTCAAACGCGCATACCGTAAGACCATGACAGGAGCCGAAGTCCGATGGTTAACTGATTGAGCCAGCCAGGCACCCCTGATGTTATTCTTAATTAAGATGATGTGGACATTTATGTAAAAATTTTTGTGGGCATATTTTTAGTTTCTCAGGTAAATGCCTAAAAGTACAATTGCTGGATGATACAACATGGGAAATCTATATTTAGCTTTATAAGAAGCTACAAAACTATTTTTCAAAGAGGTCGTACTTTACATTCTCATCGGCATTGTATGACAGCTCTACTTACTCCATGTTCTCACCAATGCTTCCTGTTAAACCTTTTAATTTTAGCCATTCTAGTGGGTATGCTTTACTATCTCATTATGTATTTTTTTTTAACTAAAAGTGTTTTGTTTTTTTTTTTAATTTTTAGAGGGTAGTGGGGTAGAGAAAGAGAGAGAGAAAGAGAGATAGAGAATCTCAGGCAGGCTCCATGCTCAGTGTAGAGCCTGACATGGGGCTTGATTTTACAACCCTGGGATCATGACTGAACCAATATTAAGAGTCAGACACTTAACTGATTGAGCCACCCCGGCACCCCTGTATATGTTCATTTTATTATTTTTGTAATTTTTTTAATGTTTATTTTGAGAGAAAGAGCGAGAGAGTGCGATCAGGGGAGGGGCAGAGAGAGAGAGAGAGAGAGAGAGAGAGGAAGAGAATCTCAAGCAGGCTCTGCACCATCAGTGCAGAGCCCAGCATGGGCCTTGAACTCACGAACTGTGAGATCATGACCTGAGCCAAAATCAAGAGTCAGACGCTTAACTGACTGAGCCACCCAGGCGCCACTATATGTTTATTTTAGAATAAACTTGTCAGTAGTACAAAAAACATCTAGTTCATATTTTGAGGAATTGTGTTAAACCTAGAGATCAAAGTGGAGGTAGGGAGGAGTTGATATCTTTAGTATGTTGAGTCTTCTGAACCATGAATATTAGGTTGGTCTCCCCATTAGGTTAAATATTCTTTTATTTCTTTCATCAGCATTTTTAAAGTTTCATTCTGTAAGTTCTATGCATATTTTGTTAGTTATACCTAAGAATTTCATTTTTTGAATAATTGGAAATTATATTGAGTTTTTTTTAATTTTATTTTTTATTTTTTAAAAATTTACATCCAAATTAGTTAGCATATAGTGCAACAATGATTTCAGGAGTAGGTTCCTTAGTGCCCCTTGCCCATTTAGCCCATCCCCACTCCCACAACCCCTCCAGTCTCAGTTCTCCATATTTATGAGTCTCTTCTGTTTTGTCCCCCTCCCTGTTTTTATATTATTTTTGTTTCCCTTCCCTTAGGTTCATCTGTTTTGTCTCTTAAAGTCCTCATATGAATGAAGTCATATGATTTATGTCTTTCTCTGACTAATTTCACTTAGCATAATACCCTCCAGTTCCATTCATGTAGTTGCAAATGGCAAGATTTCATTCTCTTTGATTGCCGAGCAATAGTCCTTTGTATATATATGTACCACGTTTTCTTTATCCATTCATCTATCGATGGACATTTGGGCTCTTTCCATACTTCGGCTATTGTTGATAGTGCTGTTATAAACATGGGGGTGTATGTGTCCCTTTGAAACAGAACAGCTGTATCCCATGGATAAATGCCTAATAGTGCAATTGCTGGGTTGTAGGGTAGTTCTATTTTTAGTTTTTTGAGGAACCTCCATACTGTTTTCCAGAGTGGCTGCACCAGCTTGCATTCCCATGTATTGAATTTTTAATTTCAATTTCTACACGTTCAATCATAGTATTTAGAAGTAGATTTTGATATGTTGACCTTGTATCCTATGACCTTACTGAAGTCACTTAGTAGTTCTGGGAGTTTTTTAATAATAGATTCTTTGGGATTTTCTTTGTATACAATGTGTCATCTGCAATAGGGATATTATTATTTCTTCCTTTTAATCTGTATGTCTTTTCTTTGTATTTTCTTGCCTTACTGCAACTGGATGGAACTTCTAGTATTATATTGACTAAGAATAGTGAGGGGCGCCTGGGTGGCTCAGTTGGTTAAGTGTCAGACTTCGGCTCAGGTCATGATCTCACAGTTTGTGGGTTTGAGCCCTGCATTGGGCTCTGTGCTGAATGCTTGCTCAGAGCCTGGAGCCTGCTTCAGATTCTGTGTCTCCTCTCTCTGCCCCTCCTCTGCTTGTGCTCTGTCTCTCAGAAATAAATAAATGTAAAAAAAAATTAATAATAGTGAGAGTAGGCATCTTTGCTTTGTTCTTGATATAAGGGGGGGAATTTAATCTTTCACTCTTAAGTATCATGTTTACTGTAGGTTTGTGTGGATTCTTTCTATTAAGCTGAGGAAGATCTCTGTTCCTAGTTTTCTGAGTTTTTAAAAAAATAATGAATAGATGTTGAATTTTTTTCATCCTTTTTCTGTACCATTGTATATGATTGCATAATTTTTCTTCTTTAGCTTGTTGATAGGGTGAATAATATTAATTATTTTTCAAATAGTGAATAGTCTTGCATCCCTGGAATAAGCTCCACTTGGTTATGGTATATACTTCTTTTTACATGTTGCTGAATTCCATTTAGTAATATTTTCTTCAGGATTTTGTATTTATATTTATGTGGGATATTGATTTGTAGTTTTTTTGTGTGCTGCCTTTGTCTAGCTTTGACAGCAGCAAAATTGGCTTCATAAAATGAATTAGAAAGGGTCTTCTCCTCTTCTATTTTCTGAAATAGATTGTGTAGAATTGGTGTTAGCTTTTCTTTAAAAATTTGAAAGAATTCTCCAGTGAAACCATCTGGACCTGGAGATTTCTTTTGGGGAATTTTTAAACTGTGTATTCAATTTGTCTGCTAGCTATAGGACTATTTAGATTATCCATTTCATATTGGGTGAGTATTCTAGTGACTTTTGTTTTTAGCATTTTGTTTGTAGCAATTGGTCCATTTTATTTAAATTGTTGAGTTTAGGAGTGTCTGAGTGGCTCAGTCAGTTAAGCATCTGACTCTTGATTTTGGTTCAGATTGTGATCCCAGGGTTGTGGGATCGAGCCCTATGTCAGGCTGCATGAGCATGAATCCTGCCAGGGATATTCTCTCTCTCTCTGTCTCTCTCTGCCTCTTTCATAAATAAATAAATAGATAAATGAAAAATAAGTTGTTGCATTTACATGCATACAGTTCATAATATTGCCTTATATTCCTTTTACATGCATACAGTTGTTCATAATATTCCCTTATATTCCTTTTAATGTCTGTGGGGTCTGTAGTGATACTCTGTTTCACTGTAGATATAGGATTGTCCATATTGTTAGAGTTTGTCAGTTTATTGATTTACTAATTTTATTAGTTTTCAAAGCACTAGCTTTTAGTGACACTGATTTTTTTCTATTTTTCTTTTTAGTTTTACTGATTTATATATATCTTTTTAAATAATTAAATTGAGGTATAATTTATGTATAATGAACTTAACCCATTTTCAGGTAGAGTTAGACAAGTTTTAATAAATTTATTCAGTTGTGCAACCATCCCCACTATCCAGTTTTAAAACATTTTCTTCATCCCAAAGATTTCCTTGGTGTCTGTTTACAGTCAGTTTCCATCCGCAGCCCCAGGCAACCATTGGCCAGTTTTCAGTCTCTATAGTTTTTTTCTTTTGTAGAAATTTCACATAAATATAGACAATATGTAGTTTTTATGTTGGCTTCTTTCACTTGGCACAGTGTTGCTGACATTCATCCATGTAGCATGTATCAGCCCTTAATTGCTTTTACTGTTGAATAGTATTTTGTTGTATGGCTACACCATATTTTGTTTATATAGGTGTCCATTGATAGACATTTGATTTTCTTCCAGTTTTTGACTATTATGAAAAACGATGAACATTTGCTGCAAGTATTTGTATGAATATATCTTTTAATTTCTCCTAGGTGTATATCTAGGAGTTCAATTTCATTGATATATGGCCTTGTATTTATTAAAATTTCTTTGCTTCTGCTTGCTTTTGCAAAGCAAAAATTTTGCAAAAATTTTTTATTTTGCTCCTTTTTTCTAGTTTCTTGAGGTAGGAACATAGTTTATTGATTTGAAAACTTTTATCTTTAGTGCTATACATTTCCCTGTCAGAACTGCTTTAGTTGTATCCCACAAATTTTGATAAGCGTATTTTCATTTTTGTTCAGTTCAGTATATTGTTAAATTTCCTTCATGACTTGTTGACCCATGGATTACTTAGAACTGTGTTGTTTTATTTCCAAGTGTTTGGAGATTTTCCTGCTTTCTGTTACTGATTTTCAGTTTAATTCCAGTTTAATTCCATACATATTCTCACGGGATCTCAAAAGGACATAAGGTAGGATCACAGTTTCTTGGAATTCTTTGTAAGTCTGGCTTGGTTTTGTGGACATAGTTTTCCGGGTTCAGGCTCAGCATCTTTACCTTCATTTTGGCTGCTAGGTGTCCTAGATTCCCCGAGCCTTTCCTACAAGTTTGGGTTACCCCTGCCTTCTAAATAATCAATTTTTTAAAGTTTATTTATTTATTTTGAGAGAGAGAAAACATGTGGAAAGGGCAGAGAGAGAGGCAGAGAGAGAGAATCCCAAGCAGACTTTGCAGTGTCAACACAGAGCCCAGTGTGGGGCTTGAACTCATGAACTGTGAGGTCATGACCTGAGCCAAAATCAAGAGTTGGACATTTAACTGACTGAGCCACCCAGGAGCCCCTATAATCAATTATTTTTTAAAGAAACGAGAAAGTGAGAAGAAAAGTTTTTCATATGTAATGTACATTTTTATCTTTGTGTCACTTATTTTTTTTACGTAGTCCAAATTTCCATCAGGTGTCAGTTTCCTTCCGACTGAAGAACTTTTTTTAATGTTTCTTGTAACTTTCAGAATAAATCTTCTGGTTACATATTTTCTTGTTTGTTGTTTATCTGAAAAAGATCTTTCTTTCACCTTCATTTTTGAAAGATACTTTTGCTGGATATAGAATTCTAGACTGACAGTTTTCTTTGTTTTAGTTTCTAATAAGAAGTCTACAGTCATTTTTGTTGCTTTGTTTTTACTGTTTTTTCCCCCCACTGGCTGCTTCTAAATTTTTCTTTTTATTTATGATTTTCAGAAATTTGATAATGATGACCTTAGTGTATTTTTCTTGGTGTTTTATCCTTCTTGGGACTCATTGAGCTTCTTGAGTCTGTCAATGTATAGTTTTCTTTAAATTTAGAAAGTTTTGGGCTGTATTCAAATATTATTACACACACATACACAATTATGAAACTTCAATTTTACTTGTGTTAGACCAATTGACATTTTCCCACAGGTTGCTGAAGCTGTGTTTCTATTTTTTCAGTATTTTCAGTTTGTTTTGCCATGTTTCCAAGTTCATTGATCTTCTTTATGTCTAGGCTGCTGTTAATCCCATCTAGTAAAGTTTTCATTTCATATACAGTATTTTTCACTTCCAGAAATTTCATTTCATTTTTTCATTTCTCTCCATTTTTCTCAGTAGCTTCATGTTTTCCTTTAAATCCTTGAGACCATTTACAGTAGCTTTTTAAATTCATTGTCTGCTAATTTAATTACTTTTGTCATTTCTAGTGATGATTTTCTTCCTGGTTTTAAGTCACAATTTGCTGATTGTTTGCATACCTAGTAATGTTTTTATTGGATGGCAGACTTTGTAAATGTTACATTGTTGAGTGTTTGTGTTTTGTTGTTTTTCTTTAAAAAGTATTGAAATGTGGTGTGCCTGGGTGACTCAGTTGGTTAAGCATCCAACTTTTGGTTTTAGCTCAAATCATGATCTTATGGTTCATGCGGTCAAGCCCTGAGTTGGAATCCACGATGACAGCATGGAGCCTGCTTGGGATACTCTCTCTTCCTCTTTCTCTATCCCTCCCCTGCTTGTGCACTTATGCGCACTCTCTTCTCTCTCAAAATAAATAAAGAAACAAACTTAAAAAAATAAAATGCTACTTGAAAAAAGTATTGAAATTTGTTTTTTGGAAGGCAGTTAAGTTATTTGCAGATCTGGTTGATCTTTCCAAGGCTTGTTATAAAATTTTGTTAGAAAAGATTTATAGAAACCTTTGCATTGGGCTAATTAGCCCTACTACTAAGTCGCGATCTTTTTTGGAGGGTTGTCAAGATTTTTATATTCTGGATGAACGGAATCCAAATATTTCCCATCCCTATGTGAGCTCCAGAAAAATTTCAGCTAATAGGTCTCTTGTTCTTTGCTCAGCTTCAGGATAATTGTCATTCTGTACACACTCAGATTATAGTTCATCCAAAGACTCACCGGATCCTTATCCGGACTTCTGGAGTTCTTTACATAGCTCTGTTCTCTGTTCCACAGTTTTTAGCTTCCTCAGTCTTCCTAAATGCTAATTTTTATTCCTCAGCTCAGCAAGATAACTATATTATTCTTGGATTTCCCCTTTTTTGCCCCATGGTCTGAAAATTGCCTCCAGGAAAAACATGAGAGATCCTAGGACTCAACTTATTTGTTTCCTTTCTCTTAGTCTTCCACTCCTTTTAAGCCAATGTCTGAAAGCATTTTTCCACATATTTTCATCAGTGTTTAAGTTGTTTATAATGATATGGCTAGTTTCACATGATCAGAAACAAAAATTTTCACTTTGGTTTTTGTACTGACATGGTATATCCTGTAAATCATTCTATATGAATGTATAGAGGTCATTTTTTATAGTTTTCTAAAACTCCATTATATGTGTACATATCATAGTATGTTCAACCAATCTCTAGTATGCAATTTAGGTAGTTTCTAATCTTTTTGCATTTACAAATTATTTAAAAATAATGCTGTAATGAATAATCTGGTGCATATGTATTTTAAGAATTTTTGAAGTGTATATTCAGGGTAAATTCCTAAAAGTGTGATTACTGGGCCATAGGGTAAATGCATATGTAGGTTTGTTAGATATAACTGTTTTCCTCCATATAGGTTGTACTCTTTTGCTTTCCTACCAGTAGATGAGAATGCTTATTTTCCCACAACCTCCACAACAGAATATGTCATCAAGATTTTTAATTTTTGCCAATCTGATCATTTAAAAAATCTCAGAGTAGTTTTGATTAGAGTTTCTTTCATTCTGATTGAATTTAAGGATCTTTTCACATTTTTACAAAAGTTTTATTTATTTTTGAGAGAGGGAGAGGGAGTGGGTTTTGAGAGGGAGGGGCAGAGAGAGAGGGAGACAGAGAATCCCAAGCAGACTTCACACTGTCAGCACAGAGCCTGACGCAGGGCTCAAACTCATGAACTGTGAGATCATGACCTGACTTGAAACCAAGAGTCGGATGCCCAACCCACTGAGCCACCCACATGCCCCTTTTTACATGTTTAAGAGCCTGTTTATCTCTTTTAAAAATTGTTCATGTCTTATGTTCATTTTTCTGTATGATTTTTTAGTGTCTTGTCCTAAAATTTTAAAGTTATTTATATATTTAGAGATATTAATCTTTTGCCCAAGATATAAGTTACAAATATTTTTTCCCAGTATGTAATTTGCCTTTCAGTTTTGTCTAGGGTATTTTTTGCATTGCAGTCTTTTTTCCTTTTTATTTTTATGTAATGAAAGTAATTAGTCTTTTCTTATATTGCATTTAGGTTTTGAGTCATAGTTAGAAACCCTTGCCCCACACTGAGGTTATAGAAAATTCATCCATTTTCTTCTAATACTCGTATGATTTTTTGGTTTTTACATTTAGATTCCTGATCTGTATGGGTTTTATTCTTGTGTGTGCTGAGTAATGGATCTAATTTTTATTTTTTTTTCAAACGGCTGTCCAGTTGTCTCAGTACTGTTTATTAAACACCTTCATCTTTGGGGCGCCTGGGTGGCTTAATCCATTGGGCATCTGACTTCAGCTCGTGTCATGATCTCACCGTTCGTGAGTTTGAGCCTCGCATTGGGCTCTGTGCTGACAGCTCGGAGACTGGAACCTGCTTTGGATTCTGTGTCTCCTACTCTGTCCCTTCCCTGCTCACATTCTCTCTCTCTTTCAAAAATAAGTGTTTTAAAAAAAACCTTCATCTTTGTCTCAGTATTTTGAGATAGTATCTTTATTGTATACTAAACTTCTGTATTGATAGAAGGCTTAAAGATCAGAAAGCCACACTTCTTTCGCACTCAGAGTTAATATATTTTGAAGCAAATTACTTCATTTAGAAAAAAAACAGCTCAATCACACAAGGCTACCCATTTGGTGAGAACTGATAATAATTTAGGTAAAAATGTAATAGTGTGCTGGGGAAAAATTGAACAGATTCTCTCTAAGGAGAATTTAGGCGTCTTGGAAGATTTTCAAGTGGGCTGTTGATAATTTTTACGGGTAGTTTCCTGGCACATTTGAGTTTATGATCTATTAAACAATAAGAGTACTAATGCAATCAAGACTAGAAGAGAATAGCACTCAAATGGGAAAAGAGGTAAATCTTTTTTTCTTAAACTTTTGATCTCAAAAATCACTGATTATCATTGTAGTTTTAAAATACTTTGGCAAGATAATTTCTTCTTGTCTGAGGGGAGATAGAATGGAGGTTTTATAAAACTTAAGATTTATAGATCTTTTTCAAATCAAAGTATGCAGAATATTTTTTCACATAAACTTGAGATAAATATTAAGGCTAAACTCTTCAGCTTATTCACCAAATCCTTGAATCACCCACCTGTCTAAATTATGATACATGTTTGATTAACCTATCGGTTATCTGTTTTTATACCAGTTCTCTTCACATGCTCCCTTAATTTGACTTTTGACCTTTGACCTCAGAATGTTCTTCAAATAGTCAAATTACATTAAATTGAAAGATTACTAGATGATATTTAGAATTTTAAGGGGGTAATACATTTTTTAGCAGTTTCATAGCAAGATTTTCTGATATTACTGATCCTCTGAGAATGAATAATATTAGGTAGTTACCCAGTATTTAAAAATGATATTAGGACATATTTATGGAGACCTTCCTCTGTGCCAGGCAAGGGCAGTTTCATGAGTGTGTAATCTGTGCGATCACATGGGTCCCCTTTTTAGGAGGGCCCTGCATTTGGGCTAATTCTCTACTCTTACCATCTTGCCATTCTTAAGTTTTAAATAAGGAAGCTCCCATTTTCATTTTTCATTGGCCTTAAAAATTAAGTAGCCAATCATAATGATATTTAAGGTATTTGACTCAGGTAGTGGCAGTAGAAAGGGAAAGTAATTTAATAGATTCAGAATACATTTTGGAGGTAGTAAACATTGGCATGTACTGGTAATTAATGTGGGAATGTAGAAAAAGATGTTAAGAATGACTTGGGAATTTTTTTTTTAAAGATCTTATTTTCAAGTAATCTCTGCACCCAACATGGGCTGAAGCTCACACCTCCGAGATCAAGAATTGCATGCTCTACACACCCAGGTGCCCTGACTTGGGAATTTTTGAGTCAGTGGTTGCCTGAGGCTGGGAGTAGGAGCAAGAATTGATAGCAGACAGGATTAGGGCCTTTGGGGGTGATGGGAATATACTAAAACTGGATTGTGATGTTGGTTGCATAACTATAAATTACTGAAAATCATTGTCTAGATGATCTAGATGTCTAGATGAACGCTATGGTAAATATAAAGCTGTTAAAATATTAACAGATTGAGATGCCTGTGGTAATGTCAAGGAGTGCTGTTATTATTCCCATTTTACAGATAAACAAACTGAAAGAGAAGTGAAAAATAAGAGCTTCATGGTTATATAGTTACTAAGTGTAATATCCAGTATTGGAACTCAAGTCTTTTTGACACTAAGGCTTCACTCTTGACAACTATAACATAATCACTTTCTATTTTAAAATTATTTTTGTTGTATCTCACTGATCAGAGGCTCTCTTGAAATTATAGGACAGAAAGGAAAGAGGAAAGAGACTGGAAAATTGTGTTGACCCTTTAACACTGGTGCTTTCATTTCCCCCTTAATATAGGTGGCACAGCAAGGCATCCTGTGTGTTTTTTTTTTTTTTTCTTGCGTGAGTTGTATTACCACACCTTATTTGGCTCTTTAGCAAGTTATTCAAGTCATTAGGTTACCAAATAGTTTCATTAGACCCATTGGTAGCTTGAAAGAGTGACTGTATCTTCCAAAAATGCTTACTTCTAGGGAAAGTGGATGCATATAATTGACCATATATAATCCTTGGTGCATTTCATGATTAGTAGGCCATTGGCATGAAGATTGCTATATATATTTTTTAATGTTTAATTTTGAGACAGAGAGAGACAGAGCATGAATGGGGGAGGGTCAGAGAGAGAGGGAGACACAGAATCTGAAGCAGGCTCCAGGCTCTGAGCTGTCAGCACAGAGCCCGACACAGGGCTTGAACTCACGGAACATGAGATCATGACCTGAGCTGGAGTCGGACGCTTAACCGACTGAGCCACCCAGGTGCCCCGAAGATTGCTATATTAATAAGCATTAAATGTAGAGAGATTTGGTCAAAAGGTACAAACTTTCACTTAAAGATGAATATGTTCTAGGACTCTAGTATACAGAAAGGTGACTCTAGTTAACAGTACTGTAGTATATTCTTGAAATTTGCTGACAGAGGATATCTTAATCATTCTCACCACATATGTGGACACACACATGTACAACGGTAACAAACTGGGGTAATGGATATGTTAACTATATTGTGCTAATTATTTCACAACATAGTAAATTATCACGTTTACACCTTAAACTTATGCAATTATATTCATCAATTATACTTTAATAAAGCGGGGGGGGGGCGGAGGGGGAAGCATTTAAGTGTCTACTGTGCTAGGTGCCAGGGATATAAATGATCATCAAAACAGGCATAGTCTCTGACCTCCTACAGCTTCTTCTGTAGTGGAAGAAGCAGACATTATACTTAAACAAAACATAATTCTAAAATATTAAATTGTGCTAGACTCAACAAAGGAAATATAAGGTGCTCTTAGAGCACATAACAAAGAATCCTGGTTTTAACTGGGGTCTAATGGAAGACCTCTATCGTGAAATAACATTTAAAGTGAGTCCTGAAAGAGTCGTAGAAACTAGCGAAGCAAAGGGAGGGAAGGGTAAGCAGCTTTCCTAAGAGAGGAATAGTCTTTCTAAAAGCCTTGGGGCACAAAAAAGCTTGGCTGATGACTATATTATATAATGGAGTATTTAGAGAAGGAGAAGGCATGAGAATTTGGATACTGTGCAAAGGATTTGGAATTTTATTTCAAGAGTAGTGAGATGCTACTGAGGAGTTTTCAGCTGGATAATTGTATCATCTAATTAAAATTGTAAGAAGATCTTTTGGCCACTGTGGAGCATGGATCCAAGAGGATTCTGCTGGCTTCTGAAGAAATCTTAAGAATTAACTATGGGCCTTATTATAAATGGGAAAACCATTTCAACTTTTAAAAACCAGTTTTCAAAAGCCATGTTGTAATTAAGTGATTGTGAATGAGAAAAATGATTGGTAAATCAGTCTATCTCTGAAGAAACTGCAAATCAGTGTTTCTCAAACCCTAAGGCACATTCAAATCACACAGGTATTTTGTTAAATTATAATTTAGTCAAGCTAGAGAATTTCTGCGTTTCCGCATTTCTAACAAGCTCCTAGGTGATGCCTATGCCATTGGTTCTTGGCTTATACTTGAGTAGCAAGTGACTAGGCCATATTCTGTCTTCTAAATATATTCTATGGAATATATTCTGTCTTTGAATGCCTGTCAACCTTATTAGTGGTCTGGTCTGTTGTCAAACTATTTAAAACTAAGGGTTTTTTTTTTTAATTTTTTTTAATGTTTATTTATTTTTGAGAAAGAGAGAGACAGAGCATGAACAGGGGAGGGTCAGAGAGAGGGAGACACAGAATCCGAAACAGGCTCCAGGCTCTGAGCTGTCAGCACAGAGCCTGACATGGGGCTCGAACTCACGGACCGTGAGACCATGACCTGAGCTGAAGTCGGATGCTTATTGGATGCTTAACCGACCAAGCCACCCAGGCGCCCCTAAAACTAAGGGTTTTAAGAGAGAAAGTTTTGAGGACATGGAGAATCAGGTCAAATATGGTTTTTATCTCTTCAGTAAATACCCTGTATACTGTATACTTCTTATCTACCTATCTAATATGTCTGCCTATCCCTTTCAGGGTTCAGTTACACTTCAGAAAGGTCTATATGCACTCAAAGTGATGTCCAAGACAAGTATACAGAAACAGTATGAGGCTCTAAAACTTGGCATCTCGTATTTAATGGGGTAATTTGGATCAGTAATTTGGGCTTACTCTATGCCAGACATTTTACCTGCCATATTCATTTAATAGGATGGGAACTCAGAAACACTTTTAGGGTAGTTTCTTGCCCAAGGATGTGTTAGCTCTGACTTATTTCATACCTGACTCTCTTATTCATTATCCTAATAAGTGCTATTTGGTTTGTTTCATGAGTTTTAACCCTAAATGTAGAAAACTCTTCAAGGCTCTTTATTTTTTGGGTTAAATGCTGTGTATTTCTCTAAAGAGTTTATGGAGCGTTGCTGCTATATCTTAGTCATTTTATAAAGGTCCCAGGTGATAAACAGGCCTAGATTTTTTTCTTTTTGAGGGGGGAATGGGTATTATCCTTCTTTAGCAATGCAACTTCTCTTTGTGGCATATTAATACAAGATCTTGGGAAGTGGATTGACCATGTAAAAGGAAGCATTTGAAATTATGCTTTATGATTGACATTATGTTTGTTAGGAAAGATGGGGTAGGGAGTTGTCACATTGCTCCCTGGTTCTTAAGAAATGAGAACTAAACAACATCCAGTTTTAAAAAAAATCTAAATTTTGAATTACATAAAACTGTTAAACCAGATAGTGGTTCCTATTGATTTTCTTTACTGAGAAACAGAGAATTGTACAGTCTCATTTGGTAAGAGAGAACGCTGAAATTATTAACATTTCCACAGAAATGATAAATGCTCCTTTACATATAGAGTCCAACTGGATAGGCTCTACGCGGCCCTCCAACAAACCATATTTGTGTTTTTCCAGATGGTGTTGTGTCATTCTGGGTTTGTTTGACCCTCTCTTCTTGCGATTACAGACAGCGGTTTAAAAAAATGTGTAATAGGCCTTGGTTTGGTTTGAAAACCTACAAAACAGCCATCTTCATGGCTCTGCAGTTGGCTTTTCAGGCCAGGGTAGGTTGCCGATGTACAGATAACTGCCAAGGCGCTTTGGCCCTAAACTCAGGAAAGAAGCAAAAGGAAAGTGAAGTTCCTGGCGGTAGCGTTTGTCCCGCTCAGAGAGCCCGGCGCTAGCGCATTCTTCGTGCAGTTATTGGCTGGGACTCTGCGTGCCGCTGTCGGCCAATGAAGACGCTGGAGATCTGGCCCTGGCCCGTCCCCTCTCGGTGCCCCGGGATGAGGCAGAGACTGAACAGCCGGTGAGCAAATCAACGGCATCGAGAAAGCCATGTCCGACTCCGTGCCTAGCGCTCAAGCGCTAACCCGCTGAAAGTTTCTCAGCGAAAAAGCCGGAAAGATCTGGACTCCGCTAAGAGGAACTGCCTTTGAGTGAGATGGTCCCAGAGGCCTGGAGGAGCGGACTGGTAAGCATCGGGAGAGTAGTGGGAGTTTTGTTTCTGCTTGGTGCCTTGCACAAGGCTTCTGCCGTCGTTCGCTATGAGATTCTGGAGGAAAGAGAGAAAGGTTTTGTGGTGGGCAACGTGGTCACGGACCTTGGTTTGGATCTCAGCAGCCTGTCAGCACGCAGGCTACGGGTGTTGTCTGGAGCTAGCCGAAGATTCTTTGAGGTGAATCGGGAGACTGGAGAGATGTTTGTGAACGACCGCCTGGATCGGGAGGAGCTTTGTGGGACAGTGCCCTCCTGCACTGTAACTCTGGAGCTGGTGGTGGAGACCCCACTAGAGCTGTTAAGGGCGGAAGTGGTGATCCAGGATATCAATGACAACAATCCCACATTCCCTACCCGGGAAATGAAATTGGAGATTAGCGAGGCCGTGGCGCCAGGCACGCGCTTCCCGCTGGAGAGCGCGCATGATCCCGATGTAGGAAGCAACTCTTTACAAACCTATGAGCTGAGCCTAAATGAGTACTTTGCGCTTCGCGTTCAGACGCGAGAGGACGGCACCAAGTACGCGGAGTTGGTGCTGGAGCGCGCCCTTGATTGGGAGCGAGAGCCAAGTCTCCAGGTGGTGCTGACGGCTTTGGATGGAGGAACCCCGGCTCGCTCCGCTACCCTTCCCATTCGCATCACCGTGCTGGACGCGAATGACAATGCACCCGCCTTCAATCAGTCTTTGTACCGTGCGCGAGTCCTGGAGGATGCGCCGCCGGGTACTGTCGTGGTGCGAGTTCATGCAACTGATCTGGATGAAGGCCCCAATGGTGAAATCATTTACTCTTTTGGCAGCCACAACCGCGCCGGTGTGCGAGACCTATTCTCCTTAGACCTTGTAAGTGGGGTGCTGACAATCAGAGGTCGCCTCGACTTTGAAGACACAAAACTCCACGAGATTTACATACAGGCCAAAGACAAAGGTGCCAATCCCGAAGGAGCACATTGCAAAGTTTTGGTAGAGGTTGTGGACGTGAATGACAATGCCCCAGAGATTACAGTCACCTCTGTGTACAGCCCAGTTCCCGAGGATGCCCCTCTTGGAACTGTCATTGCTTTGCTCAGTGTGATTGATCTGGATGCTGGGGAGAATGGATTGGTGTCTTGCGAGGTGCCACCAGGTCTCCCCTTTAGCCTTACTTCTTCCCTCAAGAATTACTTTACTTTGAAAACCAGCGCAGCCCTGGATCGTGAGACTGTCCCAGAATACAACCTCAGCATCACTGCTCGAGATGCTGGAACTCCTTCCCTCTCAGCCCTTACAATCGTGCAGGTACGAGTGTCTGACATCAATGACAACCCTCCACAGTCTTCCCAGTTCTCCTATGATGTTTATGTTGAGGAAAATAACATCCCCGGGGTTCCAATACTAAATCTAAGTGTCTGGGACCCTGATGCCCCGCAGAATGCTCGCCTTTCCTTCTTTCTCTTGGAACAAGAAGCTGAAACTGGGCTAGTGGGCCACTATTTCACGATAAATCGTGACACTGGCATCGTGTCATCTGTAGTGCCCCTGGACTATGAAGATCGGCGAGAATTTGAAATAACAGTTCATGTCAGCGATGGGGGCACTCCAGTCCTGACCACCAACATTAGCGTGAACATATTTGTCACTGATCGCAATGACAATGCCCCCCAGGTCTTATACCCCCGGCCTGGCCGGAGCTCAATGGAGATGCTGCCCAGAGGTACCGCTGCTGGCTATGTGGTCACTCGGGTGGTAGGCTGGGACCCGGATGCTGGGCACAATGCCTGGCTCTCCTACAGCCTCTTGGGAGCTTCCAACCAGAGCCTTTTTGCTGTGGGGCTTCACACGGGTCAAGTCAGCACTTCCCGCCCAGTTCAGGACACAGATGTGCCCAGGCAGACTCTTATGGTCTTGATCAAAGACAATGGGGAGCCATCACTGTCCACCACGGCAACCCTGACTGTGTCAGTAACCGAGGAATCTCCTGAAGCCCGGGCTGAATTCCCCTCTGGCTCTGCCCCTCGGGAGCAGAATAAAAATCTCACCTTTTATCTACTCCTCTCTCTAATCCTGGTTTCTGTGGGGTTTGCAGTCACAGTATTGGGAGTGATCATATTCAAAGTTTACAAGTGGAAACAGTCGAGGGATCTGTACAGAGCACCTGTGAGCTCCCTGTACCGAACACCAGGGTCCTCTCTGCATGCAGACGCTGTGCGGGGAGGTCTGATGCCACCGCACCTTTACCATCAGGTGTACCTCACCACCGATTCACGCCGCAGCGACCCACTGTTGAAGAAACCTGGTGCTGCCAGCCCACTGGCCAGCCGCCAGAACACACTGCGGAGCTGTGATCCAGTGTTCTATAGGCAAGTGTTGGGTGCAGAGAGCTCCCCTCCAGGACAGGTAAGGGTTAGCATCCCAGAATGATATTAATGCTTTTTGATGCCTGGACCATGTTCAGAAAGGGATGGAGCTGTTGTTTTAGTGATGAAGATGTTTTCCTAATGATGCATCTACTTTTTCACCTTGCCCTGTGTAGATCAAACATCATGCGTTTGTGAAGGGGATGGCGTGGCTAGAGTGTGGTTTGTGGTCCCACATGGTGTAGAATTAACTAACTCCTGTGTGGCCCCAATTCACACCTTCAGCACTCACTTGGCGTCACAACTAACCAATCTTGCTAAGAGGCCATTAAATTATAACCCAAGATCTCAGCCCTCAGAGCTTAGTTTGGTGTCATTTGCAATGACAGCAAGCTGAGCTGCTAGATACCTCTAACAAGTGGCAGATGCTAGGAATACAACAACCACCTCATTTGTCTGTCTTTGTTTTGATTGCAACATCTGCATTAAAACTAATGGTCCGCTGATAATTTTCCTTTGCCTATGCATGCAGATCCTGTACCTCATTCTCAGGTGATTTTCAATTAAATAAAATTCAGGGTGCCTGGGTGGCTCATTCGGTTAAGCTCCAGCTTTGGCTCAGGTTATGATCTTGAGGTTTGTGGATTAAAGCCCCACATCAGGCTCTGTGCTGACAGCTCAGAGCCTGGAGCCTGCTTTGGATTCTGTGTCCCTCTCTCTTTGCCCCTCCCCCATTCACACTCTGTCTCTCTCTCAAAAATAAATAAACACTTAAAAAATAAATAAAATTCTAGGCATCCTTTAACTTTTATTTCAAGTACACTGCTGGAAATAACGTGTACATTACCTACAAAATATTTTTATGTTATAATGGTAATGCATGTGTAATATAAAAAACTTGGGAAATAGAGAAAAGTACTAAAAAAATTAAAGCTAACAATAATCCCCAAATCTAAAGACATAATCACCATTAATTATAAAAGTAAAAGTAATCATTTATTTTGAAAGTAAATCTAGACAGTCCAAAAGAACATATAGTACAAATTGAAAGTTCTTTTGTACCCTAGCATTATTCCCCATCCTTCCAGCATTATTTTTTTAAGTATATACACAGTATAAAATGTAGGTAAATTTGTATCTTGAGAAAGGTAAAGCTTTCATTTATTCAGGCTGGTGTGCAGGTAACTGTAAAGCCTGTGTCTTTAGTGAAACCTATACACACTTCCGGTTGTGGGAGAGTCACTTATTTTATTACTAATAAGTGTATTATTGTTATTAACCCTTGGATTTGGCAGTTAGACAAATAGGGCTTCACCACTTATCAGCTATGAGTTCTTGGCTAAGGTAATCTCAGAACCTGGTATAAGTGTTAAAAAAAATCTTATCTATTACTATTATTATTTTTATTCTTTACCCATCCAAAATCTTAAGCACACCTTGAAATAAAATCTGGAGACGGCCAGAAATGACAAAGTAGAGGCATAAATGGGAAGACTAAGAAAAGATGAAAGCCAGAGAGAAGCAGCTGTCAGACTGGAAGTCAGACTGGGAATCAACTGGTATTTTCCTTAGAACAGTGTTCTCAAACTTGGTTGCACACTAGAATTACCTGGGGACCCCTTAAAAATTCTGAAGCCCAGGCCACATCCCAGACCAATTAAAGCACAATCTCTTGGGACACAGGGCTCAGTATTTTTTGAAGGTCCCCAAGTGATTCTAATGTGCAGACAAGTTTGAAAACTTCTGCCCTAGAATGTACCAGTCTGTCAGTTAACATATTTATGAAGCAAAGTGTTATTCTGGCATTCAAAGAACCAGGCTTATTGGGCCAGGCTGAACTTAGAAAATCCTGTCATTTCTCAACCTTAAGATATTACATAAAATAGCTCTATAAACTCATTGAATTACTTTGTTGTACACCTGAAATTAACATTGTGTGTCAAGTATACTCAAATAAATAAAATACATATGTATTATGTAGAATAGCTCTAGAAGAGCAACATAGGGAAGACATAAGAGGATCCTTCAGTCATCTAAAGAGACAATCTTCCTAAACCACTAGCACATGGGGCACCTGGGTGGCTTAGTCAGTTAAGCATCTGACTTCCACTCAGGTCATGATCTTGCGGTTCGTGGGTTTGAGCCTCGTGTCGGACTCTGTTCTGACAGTTCAGAGCCAGGAGCCTGCTTTGGATTCTCTGTCTCCCTCTCTCTCTGCGCCACCCCCCCCCCCCGGCCCCGCCACGGTCTGTGTCTCTCTCTCAAAAAGAAGCATTAAAAAAAAAAAAAAAAGCTGGACAGTGGGTATGGAACCTCTCTGGGGAGTGACAAAAAGATTCTATAATTAGATTGTGGTGATGGTTGTATCCTTTTAGCATATTCACGTATACTAAAAGCATTAAATTGTGCATTTTATTTTTTAATGTTTATTATTTTTGGGAGAGAGGGAGGGAGGGGCAGGCAGAAAGAGAGGGAGATACAGAATCCAAGGCAGGCTCCAGGCTCCAGGCTCCAGGCTCCAGGCTGTCAGCACAGAACCGTGAGATCATGATCTGGCCGAAGTCCAATGCTTAACCTACTGAGCCACCCAGGCACCCTGAATTATGCATTTTAAATGGATGAATTGTATAGTATGTGAACTGTATCTCATTAAAGCTGTTTTTAAACTGTAGAATGGGAGAATCACAAACCTGGCATAAAAAGATCAAGTCAGGGATATGGGATTAAGGCTTTATGATATTCCAGTGCTAGTAATTGACCGTGTGCCTCTTTTGGTGTGAACTTGCAAATATGGAGACCTATAAGAGGTCTAGTTCTTAAATATGAAAGGTATCAGGAAAGGGCTAGTTTATGATCATACAGATTAAAAACTAGTAGAAAAATCATTTAAGATGTTATAGAGGGGTGCCTGGTTGGCAAAATCAGTTAAGTATCAGACTCCTGGTTTAGGGTCAGGTCATGATCCCAGGGTTGTGGGATCAGAGCCCTGAGTTGGGCTCCGGACTGTCAGTGTTGAGCCTGTTTGGGGCACTCTCTTTTCCTCTCTCTCTGCCTCCCCCCTACTCCCTCTCTCTCTCAAAAAAAATAAATAAAAGAAATTTAAAACAAATGGCTTTAAAAAAAAGATATTATAGAAAGAGAGTCTTTTTTCTCAGACAAACCAGGTGTGGGAGTGGGGGGAGTTCTAGTACTGCATGTATTAGTTGTTTAGCTTCACGCACATCTCTTAACCTCTCTCAACCCCAGTTTCCTCACCTATAAAATACAGATGACATCTTTCAAAATTGTTGTGTAAGTTAAAAGCAGTGCATATAAAGCATGCTGAATATAAAATATTCTTGTGAAGTATAAGTATTCAGTAAGTATTTCTTGGACTAATAAATGATAATATCAGTAATTCACCACTTAGTGAGTATCCCTATATGCAGACACTGTAAAAGACGAAAAGACACATTTCCTGTCATTATGGCATATAGAGTAGTACCATGGGAAACACATGCAAAAAAAAAAAATGACGGTGAAGATCTGCATAATACAAGAAGCAACCAGAGCAAAGGGAAAGAAACCCATAAGCCAGCCTGAGGAAATCAGGAAGATTTTATAGAGGTGGTGATTATTGAGCTGAGAAGTAAAAGTTAAGTAGTAGTTTATTTTTTTAAAATTTTTTAAAGGTAAATCTCTTTTTTTTTTTTAAATACGAAATTTGTCAAATTGGTTTCCATACAACACCCGGTGCTCATCCCAACAGGTGCCCTCCTCAATGTCCATCACCCACCCTCCCCTCCCTCCCATCCCTCCCATCCCTCATCAACCCTCAGTTTGTTTTCAGTTTTTAAGAGACTCTTATGTTTTGGCTCCCTCCCTCTCTAACCTCTTTTTTTTTCCCCTTCCTCTCCCCCATGGTCTTCTGTTAAGTTTCTCAGTAAGTAGTAGTTTATTAAATAGTAAAGGGAAAAGGGAGGCAGGAAGGGCCTTTGCAGGAAATTTCATGCATATGGATAATGATACTTAATTATTGCTGAACCTTAAAGTATGTTTGTTTAACAGTCTTGGCAAGAGATAAAGTGAAGCAAGTAGGCAGGAGTTAGATCTTGAGTTACTTTTAGGCTTCATTCTGTATTCATGATAGTCACTGCAGAACTTTAAACCCCTATGTATGATGTCCTCAAGAGAGATTATCCTGGCACCCATAAGTAAAATAGATTGGGGATATTGCTACTGGAGACAAAGAGAACAGTTAGAAGCCTGTTAAAATATCTGAGGAGAAGATTGATAAATGCTTGAACCACCACAGTGGCAGTATAGGTGGAAGGTGTTGACTATAGTGTAATCATCAGGACTTTTTAATTGACATGATTGAGGGAGTCAGGGAGAGAAATGAGTCAAGGATGGCTCTGCCTGTCCCTCCCCTGTTCTGATGGAGGTACTGGGTTGATGGTGGTATCATTCACTGTGATAGTGAATCCTGCCCAAAATACCTGGTAGGTCAGACTGATTTATACTTCCACCATTCCTATGAGAGGAGAGTTTGCTGTTTTTTGGTTAAAACACACACACACACACACATATTCAGATCCCTCTCTTTGAGACCAGAATGTAGGTTGTTGGCCTCAAGAGGATAGTCAAAAGGATATTCTTGAGGCTTAAGGGTTTGGAAAAATCTGGAGAGGGATTAGAACCCTGGGTTTTGCTCCCGGTTTTCACACCCAGTGGTAACCTAGGTGAGGCTGCAGATGAGTTAAGAAATCTTATGTTGAGATCAGGCTGGACTTTTTCTCTTTGTGCTCTGGTGTGTTTGTCACTCAGATTATAGTTTGCAGGTAACTACAGTGTGAGATGATCTGTGTTTCTCAACTGTGTGTTTGTGTGTGTATGTTTAAGGTGGTAGCCTGGCTCCTGGGAGGGTCTAGATCAGGGTTGAAGAAGAGTGAGATAAAGTCTCCAGCTCCAGGAGGCCCCCAGGGGCCAAGTAAAAAGCTTGCTCTTTTGAAACTGTCTCTGTTGGTAATTAACAACAAATCAAGCATACCATGGTGTCAAATAAAAAGGGGATTTGTGGGCACAGTGCTATTAGTGGCTGATCTCAGTCATTCAAGGAAGCTATTAAATCTGTGAACGTTAGCATTCTGCCAAGCAATGAGATCTAGTCCTTAGCGCCTCCCATACACACTGATTCTTTACTGATTTGGAACATCTCCCTCTCCTGACTCCCTCCACCTTGCTTCGTCTCCTTCTATACTGTCCTGGAAATCAATGAATGGTAATTCAGTGTATCACTAGCTAGTGCCTGAATAAGAGATTTTGTGTCTGCTACACCTCCTGTTCCAAAAGAAACGTGCACTGCATAAATTTAATTGGTTACATTAATGTGTAAGTCTTGTCTGCAAAGAGATGGATATGTTTCTGAATAATCTGCAGAAGGGCAGAGTTTTGAATATATGGCACTGCTTCTAATTTGCTGTTGCTCCAATACAATCAGACTGAGGCATAAACTACCCATTTCAAATATTGGTGGATGACAACGCTGGCTTGAACAAAGTGACCAGTCTCAAATGGCTACTCCTCTATGGGCTGCAGGTTGCTAGGGCTTTGGCTGTCTGTTTTCCCCGCCGAAAAGGGGCGGGGAAAGTTGGTGTGTTTGGGGGAAAAAAAAGAACATACATACATGTTGTTTGCCTCTCATTAGAGGTAATAAACCTATAGAAGGAAATGCTGTTGAGTGGGAGGAAGGCAAAAAGATAGGTTTTTTCTTTTGTTTTGTTTTTTTGGTTTTTTTTTTTTTTTTTTTGTCCTCCAATGCTGCGACGCATTAACCCTGCTGCTATTGGGATGTTCTCTGCTCAGCCTATTGGCTGAACCTAGGAGCTGCTGTCTGCCAATCGGGTGGTGGAAGGCAGACAAATCTACCCCGCCACCAGCAAAAACGGCCTGTAACCCTTGCGGTGCCGGCCCAGCCGCACCAGAGCTGGCGCCACGAAGAGAGATAGGTGTCTCCAGCTGCTGTTGTCGTTTGGGGCGGGTCGGCTTCTTCTGCTTCCCAGGACCAGGTAGAGGACTAACGGGAAGCAGCAATGCTCCGCAAGGTGGGAAGCTGGGTAGAAATCTGCTGGGGGGCCACCCTTTTGTTCCTCATTTGCCACCTGGGTTACGTTTGTGGGCAGATCCGCTACCCGGTCCCAGAGGAGTCACAAGAAGGGACTTTTGTAGGGAATGTCGCCCAAGATTTCTTGCTGGATACAGAGACTCTGTCAGCTCGTAGGCTGCAGGTTGCTGGAGAGGTGAACCAAAGACACTTCCGTGTGGATTTGGACAGTGGAGCCCTGCTCATCAAGAATCCAATTGATCGAGAGGCACTGTGTGGACTCAGTGCCAGCTGCATCGTGCCCCTGGAGTTTGTAACTGAAGGGCCTTTGGAAATGTACCGAGCGGAGGTAGAGATTGTGGATGTGAATGATCACGCCCCCCGATTTCCTCGGCAGCAGCTAGACTTGGAAATTGGGGAGGCAGCTCCTCCAGGACAGCGTTTCCCCTTGGAAAAGGCTCAGGATGCAGATGTGGGGAGCAATTCTATCAGCAGCTATAGACTAAGCTCCAATGAACACTTTGCACTGGATGTCAAGAAGCGCAGCGACGGCAGCCTGGTCCCAGAGCTGCTCCTGGAGAAGCCTTTGGATCGAGAGAAGCAATCAGACTACCGCCTGGTGCTGACTGCTGTGGATGGAGGGAACCCCCCGAGATCTGGCACTGCAGAGCTCCGGGTATCAGTGCTGGACGTGAATGACAACGCCCCAGCCTTCCAGCAATCCAGCTACAGGATTAGTGTGTTGGAGAGTGCTCCTGCCGGCATGCTACTCATCCAGCTCAATGCCTCTGACCCAGACCTGGGTCCCAGTGGTAACGTCACCTTTTCTTTCAGTGGTCACACCCCTGATCGTGTGAGAAACCTCTTTAGCCTTCACCCTACTACTGGAAAGCTTACCCTTCAGGGGCCCCTAGACTTTGAGAGTGAGAATTACTATGAATTTGATATTCGGGCTCGTGATGGGGGTTCTCCAGCCATGGAGCAACATTGCAGCCTTCGGGTGGATCTCCTAGATGTAAATGACAATGCCCCCCACATCACAGTGACCTCAGAGCTTGGGACTCTTCCAGAAAGCGCAGAACCTGGCACTGTCGTGGCACTCATCAGTGTACAGGACCCTGACTCAGGGTCAAATGGAGACGTGAGCCTCCGTATTCCTGACCACTTGCCATTTGCCCTCAAGTCTGCCTTCAGGAACCAGTTCTCCTTGGTGACTTCTGGGCCCTTGGACCGAGAGGCTAAATCCAGCTATGACATCATGGTCACTGCTTCCGATGCTGGGAATCCTCCCCTGAGTACCCAGAGGAGTATTTTCCTCAATATTTCAGATGTGAATGATAACCCACCCTCTTTCTTCCAGAGGTCACATGAGGTGTTTGTTCCTGAGAACAATCGCCCAGGGGACCTGCTTTGTTCCCTTGCAGCCTCTGATCCAGACTCTGGCTTGAATGCACTCATCTCCTACTCTCTCCTGGAGCCCAGAAATCGAGATGTGTCAGCTTCTTCTTTCATCTCTCTGAACCCCCAAACAGGAGCTGTTCATGCTACTCGATCCTTTGACTATGAACAAACACAGACATTGCAATTTGAGGTGCAGGCCCGGGATCGGGGCAACCCACCTCTTAGTAGCACTGTGACAGTTCGTCTGTTTGTGCTGGACCTCAATGACAATGCCCCAGCTGTGCTGCGTCCTAGGGCCCGGCCTGGTTCTTTATGTCCGCAAGCTCTGCCTCCATCAGTTGGTGCTGGCCATCTAGTCACAAAGGTGACTGCTGTGGACTTGGATTCAGGTTACAATGCTTGGGTTTCCTATCAGCTCCTGGAGGCCCCAGACCCCAGCCTGTTTGCTGTCTCTCGCTATGCTGGGGAGGTTCGGACGGCAGTTCCCATCCCAGCTGATCTCCCACCACAGAAGCTGGTCATTGTAGTAAAGGATAGTGGTAGTCCACCACTCTCTACCTCTGTTACTCTGCTGGTGTCCTTGGAGGAAGATACTCATCCAGTTGTCCCTGATCTTCGAGAATCTTCAGCTCCAAGGGAAGGAGAATCCCGCCTGACCCTCTATTTGGCTGTATCACTAGTGGCAATTTGCTTTGTCTCCTTTGGCTCATTCGTTGCACTACTGTCTAAGTGTTTGCGTGGGGCTGCCTGTGGAGTGACCTGCTTTCCTGCTGGCACCTGTGCCTGTCTCACCCGATCTCGAAGGAGGGAGGGGCTTCCTCCTTCCAATGGGATCCTGCGAATCCAGCTAGGGTCAGATGATCCTATCAAGTTTGTTGATGTGGGCGGCCACTCTCATGGCTGTACACCCTTGGCTTCTGCACCCACTCGGAGCGATAGCTTCATGATGGTGAAGTCACCCAGTGCACCTATGGCAGGGGAGCCTGTTCGCCCAAGCTGCCCACCCTCTGATCTTCTGTATGGGCTAGAGGTGAGACCTTTGCAGGCTCAGCCAGTGCTTGAGAGTTATTCTGATCCAAGCACATGGCTGGGTCATGTCCCTGGGACTGTTGGTCTCTCTGCAAGAGCCCATAGTGAGTGGTAATTATGTGGTAGATGGTGTGCTTTAGAAGTATTTTGTGAATAACCAGGAAGTTGTCACAGATTAGTACTTGAGGTGGATTATGTACCTGAAGGTAAGAAATGAAGGTAATGATCAAGAGCCAGGGTATTGTGGAAGCGTGGTGCCAGAATGTGGGAGCATAGAAGGCTATCCTGTACAGGGGTAGGATGTATCAGGCAGTCACCTAAACCCAAGAGGTTGCTTTCTCTTCCTGAATGAGGGGGGCAGGTTCTGGACTACCTTAACTCTAGGTTACCATTTCCCAGTGAATCTAGGGTGACTGCTGTATTTGCCCCACAATATTAAGTACCTCCTAACCCACTATAGAGAGAACTCGCTGCTTGAAACAGCAGAGAGCACAAAGAGGGGAGAGCTGAAGGGGAAGTAGGGAGGCATCAGGATGCAAGCAGAGATCTTTTAGTCCAAGTCTTCAGGAATCCCATTCAGGTTCCCACTGAGATTTGAGCTAGATGCAAAAGAATTGGGGGCAGGAGAGCATTACTTCTTTGGGGGGGAAAGCAACATGTGAGTAAAATCACTTCATGTCAGAAAACTGGTTTACAGCTGAGGAACTCAGAGGCAGCCACTCTGGAAGTCTTTAAGTAGACTTTTGAATTGGTGCAACCATAAATTCTAGAGACCACGCCTGGTTTCTACTCACTCTCCTGGGTGACCTGGATCAGTTCCAGGAATGTTCCCCCTACTAAAAGCTGTTATGCTCATTCCATAGCTCAAGTCGGGGATCTCACAAAAGCTGAATCCTGTAACCATCAGCTGACATTGAGATTCCTCAAAGCATTGATGGAGAGTCAGAGCAAGGCTTTACAGGATCCTAACAAATGGTTTCTCTCACCTCAGCCATGTTTGGCAGAATGGCGTGGGTGGGGGGGTTCACATGGGCTTTGCCTCCCCTGGAAGGACAAAATTTTGTTGGTTTAACAAAGTAGTGGAAACTTCTAAAGTCCTGAGGGAAGTTGCTGGGACAGAACACTGAGAAGTTTTGTACCACTTTGTCTTCCCTGTTGAGAACCATCTGAGCTGTCAAACTTTGCTGCCAAGGGGGCTGAATCAACCTGCAGCATGAAATGAGTGGGGAGGTAGGAGGCTTCATTGACACAGATTTGCCTGTTCCTAAGGTTTCCAGGACTGAGGGGACTTCATAATTGGTTGAGAGCAGACAGACTTTTTGGCCAATCAGACTCAGAGCAGAGGTGGGGGATCTGCTCTTCCTGCCCACCTCTCCTCCTCCTGTTCCCCAGCTCCACTCAGATTCAGTTCCCCTCCCCCCCACCCACCCCCGCCATTTGGTGACTAAGAAGAACTGCTGCAGGCAGACATACCTCGGAGCAGTTTTTAAGAGGCTGGAAGGAGACATAAGAGATTTCAGCTGCTACATTCCAAGACCTGGGTCTGCCTTGGAGACAGGACAGCACAGAGTCAGTGTCCAGGAAGGGACCTCTGGGTCATGGGGCCCAAGACACCCCCACAGCTCGCTGGGAAATGGCAAGTGCTGTGCATGTTGTCGTTGTGCTGCTGGGGCTGGGTGTCCGGGCAGCTTCGTTACTCAGTGGTGGAGGAGTCTGAGCCGGGGACGCTGGTGGGGAATGTTGCTCAGGATCTAGGCTTAAAGGTGACAGATCTGTTGAGCCGCCGACTGCGGTTGGGGTCTGAGGAGAATGGACACTTTTTTTCCCTGAGCTTGATGAGTGGTGCTCTGGCAGTGAATCAAAAGATTGACCGAGAGAGCCTATGTGGAGCCAGTGCAAGCTGCTTGCTGCCAATACAGGTGGTGACTGAACACCCCCTGGAACTAATCCGCGTAGAGGTAGAGATCCTGGATCTCAATGACAACTCTCCTGGCTTTGCCACCTCTGAGCGAGAGATACGCATCTCAGAATCAGCTGCGCTTGGGGCCCGATTCCCACTGGATAGTGCCCAGGATCCGGACGTGGGCACCAATACTGTGAGCTTCTACACTCTAAGCCCGAGCAGCCATTTCTTTCTGAATGTGAAGACCCTAAAAGATGGGAAGCTATTCCCAGAGCTGGTGCTGGAGCAACAGCTGGACCGTGAAGCCCAGGCAAGACATCAGCTGGTGCTCACTGCTGTGGATGGGGGTATCCCAGCCCGCTCAGGGACGACCCTTATCTCTGTCATTGTACTGGACATTAATGATAATGCTCCGACTTTCCATTCCTCAGTTCTACGTGTGGGGCTCCCAGAAAATGCACCCATGGGTACACTGCTGCTCCGCCTCAATGCCACTGATCCGGACGAGGGCACCAATGGCCAACTAGACTATTCTTTTGGAGACCATACATCAGAAGTGGTGCGTAACATCTTTGGCCTAGACCCTAGCAGTGGAGCAATCCACGTGTTGGGTCCCATAGACTTTGAGGAGTCAAGTTTCTATGAAATTCACGCAAGAGCCCGTGACCAGGGACAGCCAGCTATGGAAGGCCACTGCATGATTCAAGTGGATGTAGAAGATGCCAATGACAACACCCCAGAGGTACTGCTAGCCTCTCTGGTCAACCCTATCCTGGAGAGCACACCAGTGGGCACAGTAGTGGGCTTGTTTAATGTGCGGGACCGAGACTCGGGGAGAAATGGTGAAGTGAGCCTTGATATCTCCCTGGACCTGCCATTTCAGATTAAGCCTTCTGAGAACCACTACTCACTGCTAACCAGCCAGCCTTTGGACCGGGAGACCACATCCCACTATGTCATTGAGCTACTTGCTAGTGATGCAGGCTCACCTCCCCTGCATGCACATCTCACCATCCGGCTCAACATTTCAGATGTTAATGATAATGCACCCTACTTTTCTCAACAGCTCTATACTGCTTACATCCCTGAAAACCGGCCTCCAGGTTCCCTTCTTTGCACTGTGGCTGCCTCAGACCCAGACACTGGGGATAATGCCCATCTCACCTACTCCATTGTAGGGAATCAGATTCAGGGAGCCCCAGCTTCCTCCTTTGTATATGTCAACCCTGAGGATGGGCGGGTCTTTGCCCAGCGCACCTTTGACTACGAATTGTTGCAAATGATGCACATCGTGGTGGGTGTGCGAGACTCTGGCTCTCCCCCATTGCACTCGAACACATCTCTGCATGTGTTTGTCCTGGATCAGAATGATAATGCACCAGCGGTGCTGCACCCAAGACCCGGCTGGGAACTCTCAGTCCCCCAACGTCTCCCTCGCTCTGCTCCTCCTGGCTCCTTGGTCACCAAAGTGACAGCTGTGGATGCTGATGCTGGCCACAATGCATGGCTCTCCTATTCACTGTTGCCACAGTCTACAGCTCCAGGACTGTTCCTGGTGTCTGCACATACTGGGGAGGTGCGCACAGCCCGGGCCTTACGGGAGGATGACTCTAACACCCAGCAGGTTGTGGTCCTGGTGAGGGACAATGGTGACCCTTCTCTCTCCTCTACAGCCACAGTGTTGCTGGTTCTGGAGGATGAGGACCCTGAGGAAATGCCCAAATCCAACGATTTCCTCACACTCCCTCCTGAGCGTTCAGACCTTACCCTTTACCTCATTGTGGCTCTTGCAGCCATCAGTCTCTTATCCTTAGTCACCTTCACCTTTCTGTCAGCTAAATGCCTTCGGGGGCACACAGATGAGGATGGGGGTGGGGGCCAGTGCTGCAGGCACCAGGACTCGCCCTCTCGGGACTTCTATAAGCAGTCCAGTCCCAACCTGCAGGTGAGCTCAGACGGCACACTCAAGTACATGGAGGTGACACTGCGGCCCACAGACTCACAGAGCCACTGCTACAGGACGTGCTTTTCACCAGCCTCGGATGGCAGTGACTTCACTTTTCTAAGGCCCCTCAGTGTCCAGCAGCCCTCAGCGCTGGTGCTGGAGCCTGATGCCTTCCGGTCCCGCTCTAATACACTGCGGGAGAGGAGCCAGGTGAGGGGCTCAACACTGACCAGGACACCCTTTGTGGGCTGCAATGGAGAAGCAGCCCATCCACAAAAGGGACTTTGAATTTATGTCCATTCCTCTCGGGAGGGGGTGGGGGTGTGGGAGTGGAGGATGGAGCTCAGTGTTGCCTGCACTCCACCTGATTGTTGGGACCATTTGGACTGATTGTGTGGAATGCCAATGTGGGGATAGGACTCTGAGTACCAGGAGGTGGTGGTGATTATAGGTGAGGGGAAGTAAGACCAGTCCCTGCTGCCCTCACTCAGAAAAGGCTGGGGCCCAGCAGTCTTTATGGCTAGGGTTGGGGAGCAGAGGGTGGTCCTTGGTGGAGGCAGTCATGGATCTATGCCTGCATCCAGCCTCCTTGACTCCCAAGCCAGCCAGCTTGCTGTGCCAGTCTTTAAGTTTCCTCTTCCAGTCCCTTATCTGTGACTTCACTGTTAATGTAAACCTTCCTTATTCCTCTGTCAAACAAATGCACCTGTAGACAGGATCATTGTACATCCAGGCTTCATGCGTGTCCTCCTTGCAGAACACACCCACTGGCCACACGCAGCAACAGACTCGTCTCATCTCATCTGCATGCTCACAGACACACACACACACACACACACACACACACACGCACACACCACCTTTTACTGCCAGCGCTTGCTGCCAAGTTCACATGCACTGGCTGTTCCTGGGCTCCTCATAGCTTCCCAACCACCTGGCTGCTGGCCTCAGTGGTGCTCACTGCTGACTGATCACACCCTGGTGAGGATCCCATGGCACAGTTTCCCAGGGCCTGCAAGGACCCAGGAACTTTTTCCTGCTTCTACCTGGGACTAGATCAGGTCACCTCTGGGCAAGAGTTTTTAACTCTGGTGTGGGCCACCCCATAGTATTGGGGCTCCAAGCAGAGGGCAGCGGTGTGCCTCCAGCCCAGAAACCTCTGGGTCTGGCTGAGCTACCCTGTGGGCCAAGGGTAGGATAGGCAGCCTGGGACCTCAGTGACAGTCACTGCCTGTCCTATCACAGGAAGTGGGGACATGAGGCACCTGGACCCTGGACACTCAGAGATAGACTTTTGGCTCCGTCGTGACCTTGATGTGGTTCCTGTGATCTAGGGTCAGGGCTTTGGGGGTGACCAAAGTATGTGAGACTCTGTCAATCTTTCCTTCAGCTGAGGGAAAGCCACAGCCTCTGCCAGATGCTGGGGTGCCCTCATCAGTGGGGGGAAACTATGATAGTAAAAAGGCACAAGTTTCCACAAACTCAGGAGCTTTTATTCAAAATATACTCATGCCCCATCCTGCACTTGATGAATCAGAATTAGAGTTTGAAACAATACCCCCATGTGATAGCTGATTGAAAGAGCCTTCCTGCACTACCTCCTTGGAGTACCATGTTCTTCACTTGTTCTTCCCAAGAATTTTGTTGGGTAGATACTAGCTTCCCCACCTTGTAACTGAATTTCACAGAGGTCAAGTGACATGCAGGTTCACTGGGTAAGTGGTAGAGAAAGATCTAACTTGGGTCTAATTCCAGAATTTGTGTTTTCACAAAGCTGGAAGATGGGAGGGCAGTTTGCATCTGCTTGGATGGGGCACAGATGGGATTCTTTCCCTTTTAGGGCTTTATATGTTAGAGAAAAGTCTTCTGGGGCTCCTTGTTCCTGAGTAGCCCTCACTGAACACACTTTGGACCCGCCATCTTTGTGTAAGTTGTGAGTTTTGCCCAGCGACTCTCCTCCAGTCTGTCATGGTTCTTGCATGATTCATGGTTCTTGCATGGATCATACATAGATTGTCCTGTGTCTAAGAATACAGTGGCTGATGAGTAGGCATCCCATTGCCTTTCCCCAGGCTGGTGATCTGGACTGGTGCTGGTGACTTGTGTTGTACCTGGGATGCTAACTTTCTGGGTTCTGCTCATATCACTGACACCTGTGGGCCTTAGAGTGAGATACTTGACAGACTTGGGTCTGTCTTCTCCCCCGTGTAATCAGAGATGCTCACACTTCTCCTCTGCTTCTGGAAGTGAGAGTGAGAGTCTCTTATCAGCACAGCCCAGAAGGGGTAAGGAGATGGCTCTAGGAGTGCTCCATGTGTGATGGGATAATACACCCTCTCGAAAGGGTGGAAGGGACTCAGGAGTGAAGTGGCCGGCCAAAGTCCCACACCTTCACCCAGGTGGGACATGGCTACAGATCAGCCCCTTAGGAGCCCTGGAGACTTAGCTGGCTCTCCTTAGAGGCTTTGGAGGCTGTGGGAGCTAGGTCTCTGCTGGGCTCCATCCCAGCAGTTTTCTCTGTCCCAGACAGAGCAGCCTTGTTCTCTCCTCCTTAGTCACAGCCATTGTCTGGCAGAGTTCTGGGGGTGAGGGGTGTCTTGGGGCTTGGATGCCCTGCAAAGGATCGGTCTGGCATGACTCCTAAGTTAATAATGTGTTTAGCTGTGGGAAGGGATTCTTGAGAGCCAAAGGCCTGGAGGAGGCGTCCCTCTGAATATATTACAGCACAACCTGGCGCAAAAAGGGTTACCCGGAGCAGCAGCCATCTTGCTGCAAGGATGCTTTTGTTCCCAGCTGAGGAGCTAAATAAATTCTTTCGAGAGGCTGGTGAAATTCTCATCTAAAATCTCCTCTGCCACCTTTGAGGGCCTTTTCTGCACCCCTCCCTCTGGTTCCACAGGAGACACTTTCAGCCCTTGAATCTCAGCTCCGAATTTCTGAGTCTGTGGGCAGGGAGGAATGGGCTATTTCTTCAGCAGAGGAATCTGGGTTTGCTCACTATGTACAGATGGGTGTTATTTTCTCTCTGCCTCAGACCTCTGAGACCTGGGGTTCGGTTTGTCTTTGGAGATTAGTCTTTCCCTCCCTCCTCTTTCTCTGTGTCCATTCCCCTCTTTCCTTCCTTGCCCATCCCCAGACTGTGGTGACATTCTTTTTGTGAGTACTCAGCCCCTTTCCCTCTGTTTTCTCCACAGCAAGCCCCGCCCAACACGGACTGGCGATTCTCTCAGGCCCAGAGACCTGGCACCAGCGGGTAGGTGACTGCTTCTCCAGCCCACCCTCTTCTCTGCGGCATTTTCTCAGTGATGACGTGGGAGGAGGTGGGGGAGGGCTCAGCATTTGCTACAAATGGCTTCTTCCCTCAGTTCCGGATTTCAGGGAGGCTTTGGTGTATTGGGGGCTGGTACACAGAGCCCAGAAGGAAAAGGCTTCTACTCTGACTATTTTGAAAGCTCATTTCACACCTCAGCCCCTCCCTTCTCACCAGGTGAATCTTTTCCTATCTCCTGGTCCTGAGGTGGTCTCTGGGTGGAACCCATCTAATTCCTAAGTCCCCCTGTTCCAGATTGGGCTGGGGTTCAGGCAGAGAACCAGGGGACAGGAGATGGGGGAGGCACAGTTGGCAGTCAGAACCTCCTCCAGAGTCCACGGGGAAGAGCCCAGGAGAGGTGGGGGAGGTGGGTCAGCTGTTGGAAGTGGAGACTGCACTGCTGGAGGCTGGGCTGAGGAGGGAGCTCCTGGGACAGGTCTCCCTCCTCCCGCCCCACTCGAGGCTGCCTAGGTCCTGAAACTGGTCCTGCCCTCCCTACCTGCAGGCCTTTTCTCTGCCACTCTTTCTTACTGCTTTGGCCTTCCCTCAGTCTCTTATCTCAGTTTGTGGTCTTTGCCTCTCACTCTCTGTCTGTTAGTTTCTGTCTTTATTGCTGCATCTTGGTCCCTGCCGTTTGTGTCTACTTGCCCTGATCTGTGCCTTGCACTGCACCTGACATCTTGGGTGCTCAATAAATGTGGAATTAATGAATAAATATGACTCTTCCTTAGTCTCAGTCTCTGTTTCTTTTCTGTCTGTTTCTGCCTCCCAGTCTCTTTCCTTGAACTCTTTTCTTTTCCTCTTTCCTAGTGTCCTTATGTTCCTCTGTCTCTAGTCTCTTGGTTTCTCAACCTCTTGCTATTTCTGCTTTCCTCTTTGTTCTCAGCCTATGTCTTTTTCCTTGTCTTTGTGTGTGTCTGTTTCTGTATTTCTAAGTGTGTAGTCTGTGTCTGCATTGCTGAATCTCTTCCTGTTACTCTTTGTTTCTCTCTGTTTCCCTTTTATCCTGTCTCCTACTCTTTGTCTCTGTCTCTCATTTTTTTGTACTTGTGGGCAAGCCAGCACACACATCCCCTCACCTCCCGCCCACAACTCTCTCCCTGTCCCTGTCCCTCACATACAGAGTCTTTGATCAGTGCTCACCACCACATACTCCTCTATCCAGGCTGTCCCAGCTGTTCATTTCAGTTGAGTATGAATTCCTGCTGAGACAGGAACCTCCTGCGGGTGGTGGGGAAGGAAAAAGCAGAAAGATCTTTAGTTGGTCTGAGGGAAGTGGGGTGGGCTTTGGGCCAGTTCTCCCTGTTAGAAGTCAGGAGCCTAGAGGAGTCCAAGGAACCCAGGAGAGAGAGAGGGCAGAGCTTAGGTCACCTTCCTCTGCCTCCTTGATGGTCAGACACTTGCTGCCCACATTTTCCCACATGTTATAGTTGGTGAGTGTTCACTGCCACAAGAATCCAGGAGACCTCAGCACATGCCAGGGAGGTAGAGACTCCACCTCCTTGGGATGTGCAGTCCTGCACATGTATGAGGAACTCAAGATGCTTCCTAGAAGGCCTTCAGAAGGCAGAAAAACAGTTGGTTTGGACTGTCTTTGCCCCTCCCTTGACCCCATCTGTCTCCTTTTTCTCCAGTGGCCTTGCCAGCCTTTCTGTATAGCTTATCCATTAGGTCATTCATATGTTTATTCATGTATTCATTCACGCATCACCTACTTATTGGGCATCTACTATGAACCAGGCCATGTTCTAAACACTGTCCTGTAAGAATGAACAAGCAGACATGATCTTTGAGCTCATAGACTTCCAGGCTAGCAGGTGAGACAACAAATTGCAATAAAAAATGTCTAGTTAGAAATCATAGCAAGTTCTCAGAAAAAGAGGGTCATATGAGTGTAATCGTGGGGGGAAGGGTAGAGAAAGCCTCCAAGAAGAAGTGACATTTGAGCTGAGGTGATGAGAGGTACTGGGCAAATTGTGTCCCCTTTACCCACCTCTGCTGCAGACTGTATACTGGCCCTGAAGCAGAATTCAGTGCTGAACCTGGAAGTCCCACAGATTGCTTCTGTTGTCCCCTCTGGGTTGAGCACCGTACCCCTGCCTCAAGTCCTTTGTCATCAAATGAAAGACTTGGTGGCCTGAAATATAGGAGCTCTTGGGGAGATGTAAGGGAAGGTTCCCTTCCTTAGTTAAGTTGAGGGGGATGGACAGACATGTCTGATGTAGTTCCAAAATGGCCCAGGTGAAATAAACATTAAGGACCCAATCCAACAACTATACCTTTTCTCCTTCATTTATTCCATAGTTAGTAAGCACCTACTGTAGGCCAGGTGGTGTTTTAGAGGTAGGAGATGACAAAATAGGCCTGCTCCCTGCCCATAAGGAGCTTACCATGTGTTGAGTAAAGCAAATATTAACTAAATACCAAAGTAAATGTAAGATCACAGCTATTGTAAGTGCTATAAAGTGCACTACCTGGTGGTGAGGGCCTACAGTAGGGATTTGCCCTGGTAAGGGAGCAAGGGGACCTCTAGGAGGAAAGGAGATTGTGCTGAAATCTGAAGGGTTTCAAATTAACCAGCTCAAGGAGAGAGGGAAGAGCCTCCACACAGGACTTGTGGTTAGGCCTCTCAAGATCAACAGACTGACAGGGTACTTTGTCTTTCCTGTTGTTATGATGAGTAAATCTGAGTGGAAGGATGAAGAAAGGAGATTTATCCAGACTAACTCTGGCTCCAGCCCTCCACTGCTTCTCTGCTCCACTCCCCTCCACTGCACCATCTTGGCTACTGGCACACCATGCACAGCAGGGTTAGTGTTGAGATGAACCTAGTTCAAGTTCAAGTCAGCACTGGGTCACATTGCCCAGACAAAAGGGGGAAAGACATGTTCTGAAGTCCCTGCCTGCCAGGTGCTCCTCCTCCCAGCCACTGTCCCGTCTCAAGTCATCTTTTTGGCTTCTTATCTCAACAGCTGTTATCTCAAGCTCCGAACCCAGCAAGCCACTTGTCCCTTCTCACACAGTAACACAGGCTCCACCCTGCAGCTGTTCCCAGTCTCTGCACAGTGAGAGTCTCCATTTAGCTTGTCCTGGTCTCCACTCTGTTCTCCTTTGATGGCTCCACACTACCCTTCCATCCCCCTCCTCTGAGAAACACTATCCCTGCTCTCCCTCAGTTGAGGCAGCCATTCAGCAGACAAATAGCAACTTAGTTTTGAGTTTTGGTTTTTTTTTTTGCTTATAAAATAATACATGTTCATTGTAGAAGCATGGGGAAATAGAGAAAAATTTTTAAAAGAAAAAGGACTCGAATTTCACAACCCAGAGAAACCCCCATTAAAATTTTTTGAATATGAAATTTTCAAATTTGTACAAAAGTAGAACGGTATAATGAACCTCTATGATCCCACTGTTCAGCTTCACCTAATGCCCTACGTTGTTTCACTTCAGTCTCCACCCTGTTACCCCCGTGAATTACTGTGAAACAAATCTCAGCCATCATATAATGTCATCTGACTCTTCACGGTCTTAAACAGACAATTCTTTTACATACAGAAGCATTAACAATAATATCAATAAACTAATAATATATAAACTAGTATCATCAAATATCTAGTCTGTATTGACACTTCCCGTTATATGTCTCTCTCTGGTAATTCATTTGCATGCTTATCCAAATTAAGACCCACATTTTGTATTTGAGTGTTTCAAATCTCTTAAGCTCTTTAATATTTTCACATGTGTATTTTATTATATTATTTTCTTAATGTTTGTTTATTTTGAGAGAGCATGAGTGTGAGTTGGGGCAGGGCAGAGAGAGAGCTGGAACAGAAGATCCACCTGTATCTGTTCTCTTTGCAGTATACCACAATTTTCCCATGTCAGTAAAAAAAAAACAAAAAACAAATTCAAAGTTAATTGTTGCATAACAGCCCCTTGTATGGACATATAATGTATATTTTAAAAGGCTGACAGGCTTTTACTACCTTAAAAAAATTCAGACGTGTTTATATTTTAACATAGTTAAATCCAGGCTGTTGTTAGAGGTGACTTTCCCAGACTTTTCTTTTTTTTTTTGATCATGCTGCAGGGAGCATTTTTCCATAGCCCATCTTCTGGGATGTTCCCTCACACACCCATCCAGTGCACCAGAATACAAACTCCTTACGGCAAAACTCTATCAGCTTTTATATCTCAGGGTTTACCATAGTCACTGACACATAGTGGATGCTTGGAAAATGGTGAATTAGAGATAGTCAATCCCCTCTACTTTTATTGTTCAACATCTCCTAAATCCTGGAAGAGTCTCCTATCCCCATTGCTGCCTCTCTGCTGAAGTCCAGTGTAGTGTCATGTATAAGAACATAGGCTTCAGATTCACATTAGGCCTCTTTCAGGCCATAGCTCTGCCAGTTATTGGCTGTGAGAATTTGGGAGTCTCTTAACCTCTCTGAGCCCTGGATTCATCTACTGAAAAATAGGGATAATCATAATAACACTTACCTGCAGGTGGTTCTGAGGCTTAATTTGGCTATATATACACACACACACATACACACACACACACACACACACACACACACATATATATATATATATATATATATATATATATATATATATATATATATATATAGGAAGAACATAAATATATTCTCTTCCAGAGAATAGGAAGCTCTCAGCAAATTGTTCAGAAAGAAGTCAAAGATCTGGCAACCTGCCCATCCATTTAGCCTCCAGCCTTCAACCATTGCCCAAGAATCCTCCTTATATAGCCCAGCCCATTATGGTTCCAGGCCTACCCCTCCACTCACCTCTGTTCCCTCAGCACCACTCCCCAGTCTCCACTGGGCATCCCCCTAACCAGGTATCTGACCCCTTGTCTCCCCTGGAGCCCTTCTCTCTGCTTCCCCTCCATGACAACTGTTCTCCCCACTCTATCCCAGTTAGGCTTCTCCTCTAGGCATGAGCCCATCTGCCTGAGGCCTCTGCCTTCCAGCACGTCCAGTGACAGCAGGACTGCAAGTAAAGACCCCTGGATTCCCACGGAGACAGAGGTGGCTGAGGCCGCAGCACTGGGCTCCTGTCCTCCTAGAGGGACCCTTCACCCTTAGTCCTCTCCCAGGAGCAAAAGCAGTCTTTAAATTCTTAAATCCCATCATGACACCCCCCCTCCCTTTAAACACCTCAGTGACTTCTCAGAGCTCTTAGGATGAGACCAAAGTTTTTAGTGTCCATTTTACAACCTCAGCCCCTGACACCATCTCCCCTTGGGATAGCCACACTGGCTGCCCTTAGTCCACTGAACTGGCCAAGCATTTCCCAGCCTCAGAGGCTTGGGGCACGTTCCTCACTCTGCCTGGAAAGCTCTCTCCCACAACACAATACTTTCTCCTAGATACTTCATTTTACTTCTCAACATTTTACTTTGAGATGTTTCAAGCTTGTCAAAAAGTTCACTTGTCGAAATAGTGTGATGAACTCAGACATACTGTTTTTACCTAGATTAATCAGTTGTTTGTATTTTGCATTTTTTTCTCTCTCTCTCTCTTTCCACACACATATACACTTTTTTTTCTGAATATTTGAGAGTTGCAGACGTTGTAGTATTTGAAAAACTTTAGTATACACCTCCTAATAACAGTAACATTCTCATACAAACCATACAAGAATGATCACGTTTGGGAAATTTAACAGTAGTGTAATAACATGTAGTCCACTGGCAGATTTTCATAAATGTTCTCCAAATGTCCTTTTAATTTGTTTGGTATTTTTTTTTTTTTTTTAAAGCAAGCTCTATACCCAATGTGGGGCTTGAACTCATGATCCTAATATCAAGAGTTGCATGGTCTACCAACTGAGCCAGTCAGGCACCCCTGATGTTTTTTTTGTTTTTTTTTTTTTTTTTTCAATTTGGGATTCAATCAAGGAGCATGAATTACCTTTGCTTGCCCTATTGCTTTCGTCTCCTTTAATGTAGAACAGTCTCCTTACTTTTTTTGTCTGTCTGTTTTAATGACATGGACATTTTTTAGAGTCCAAGCCAGTTGTCTTTTAAAATGTCCCACAATCTGGGGCTCCTGGGTAGCTCAGTTGGTTGAGCATCTGACTTCAACTTAGGTTATGAACTCATGGTGTCAGCACCAAACCCACTTTGAATCCTCTGTCCTCCTCTATCTATCTGTCCCTCTCTCCCTCTGTCTCAAAAATAAACACTTACAAATAAATAAATAAAATGTCCCATGATCTGGATTTGCTTATCATTTTCTCACAGTGAAATCAGGTTAACAACGATTTTGGTAGGAATACTGACTGGGTGACATTGTACACCTCCCACAGCATTACGTCAGGAATCATTACATGTCATTTTGTTCAGCTATCAGGGATACTCACTTTGTTCACTTAAAGTGGTATCTTCAGATCTCTCCATTACAAATATATTTTAAAATATTTGTGATTAATAAGTACTCTGTGTGTGATATTTGAGACTGTGCAGCAACCTTTCAGTTTTAATATTTTAATATTCACCAGTGATTGGTGGTTACAAGGTGGTGATTTTCTGTCATTCCTCCTACCTTTGTTTATATGGAATTGTCTTACAGATTACCTGGAAATTTATTCAGATGTGAATTCCCTGTCTTCTAATTTCCCTTTTCCTTAGGGAAGCTTGGACTGATTGAGCTCCCTAGCCCTTACTAAATCAAGACTCCCTTATACACCCTGCTCTTTGCCCCCATGGCACTTGTCACAGTTACCATTAAATAATTGTGTGATTATTTAATGTCAGCCTCTCAGTATATAGACCATGAGCATCACAGAGACTATGTCAGTCACGTTCACAACTATAACCCCAGTATCTTGCCCATTGTCTGGCACACAGTAATTGGTCAGTAAATGTTGGTTGAATAAATGGACACAGAATTCCAACTGTTGTCACTCTGAGAGAGAAATGAGGCTCCTACTTTCCCTTCAACCCTGTCTGATGTGAGGGTATAGAGGACACATAGAGCAGCTGCACTCTGGCCAAGCCTTAGACTAAGTCCACCTACCTGAGGATGGAGAATCCCAGATCAGGGGAAACCGTAAGCAGGGACAGAACTTGGAAAAATTGTAAAGCATTTCTTGGCTGTGCTCACCCACCATGACAGAATACACCAACACGATCATGCTCTTGCTCTCTCTGTCTCCCTCTCATGCTTCCAAGGCCTGCCCTGCAGCCCTTACCCTGGTGCCAGATCCTTCCCTATGGTAACCTCACTCTCTTCGTGTGTTTTCCCCCCCATTCATTCAAGCAAGAAATACTTATTGATGAACTTTGGTGTTCCAGGTGGTGCCAAGGGTCACCTAATGGTGTGTGTGTCAGGGTGGCTCTTCCTTCCCTCAAAAACAGAAATAATATGATATTTCAGAATTCCAAAAAACATGGAAATACTGTGGGAAAAATCTGAGTTGAGCTGGAATTTCTTCAGGTCATTTATAAGTTAGTGTTTTTAACAATCATCAATCACTTCGTGTTTTTCTCAATGCTTAGAGTGTCCAAAGGTTTTAATTAGGTACTTCAGCAGGAGGGGCGCAGACACCATCTTCTACAGACGGTGTAGACAGGTATAGCAGCAGGAGCCATGCGACCTGAGCTGCCTGGGGGAGGCACCTGGGCTGCGCTGGGGGGAGTTGCTTAGGAATCCCTCTGACAAATTTTATTCATCTTAGCAAGGTAGAAGTTGGGAACTGGCAGTCTAGGGAACACCAGATTTGCTGTGAGAGGGAGCTTGAGGAATTAGGGAAGTGCCTCAGAAAAGGTTTGATTTCTATAGATGGTGCAAGGCAAGCAAGTATGCTAGGCAAAGGGATTTTTTTCAAAGTATTTGCAAACATTACATGTTATAATCCTACAGGCCATCTTTGGGCATGGGATGGAGATATAGGTTACTAGATCTGGGAGCTCTAGGAGAGGACGGGAGAGGCGTGAACTAGGCTGGCCTGGGAGACTGTATTCACCATCCCACTCTCTCCTCAGCTCCCAAAATGGCGATGAAACCGGCACTTGGCCCAACAACCAGTTTGACACAGAGATGCTTCAAGCCATGATCTTGGCCTCTGCCAGTGGTAAGTTGTGCCACTGTGTGTGTGGGGATGGGGGACCTGGGGTTCTGGGGGGAATCCCACAGCCATCTGCCTTAAGGCTGGCTATCAACCTGCATGGTTTCTCTGGATCTTTCTCGGAGTCCCTGAGAGGACTCATAATTCCTGGACAAAAACCCAGGTTGAGAAACAGGTTCAGACTTCCTGGGATGCCTAGAAAAGAGTGAGAAAGGAAAGATTTATTGAGGGAATAGAGGGAGTGATGTTAAGAGTCCAGCTCCAGAAGGGGACCGCATGGGTCGGATCCTACTTCTGTCATTTATTATCTTTGTGAATTTGATCATTTTGCTTAATCTTGACAAGTATCAGCTTCTTAAGCCAAGAAAATGGAGACAGTGGCCTCAAAGCGTTGTTGTGAGGATTAAATGAGATGATAACACAAAGCACAAAGTACTGGACCTGTGACGTACAGGCCCTTCCCTCCATGGTTGTGGGCGTGGATACTCCCAGCACAGAGAACACATTTGGATATGTGAGACCCCTTCCCTTTGTTGTTGCCCCACCTCCAGAGCAGGATTTTGATTTTCCTAGAAGGCTAACAGAACTTCACATGCAACAGAGATTCAGCCAATGGTTTTTGTCCCTGAACAGTCAGAAGGGTCCTGAGTAGGGCAAACAGAAAAACAGAATGATGTTAGTACTTAAGAGCACAAGCTTTGGAGGCAGACCAACCTGGACTCAAATCTCAGCACCCACACTTAGCCATGAGTCCTCAAGGAAGCCCCTCTGGGCTTCACTTTCAGTGACTATCACATGAGAACTAGAACAGATCTTGCTGGTGTTATGAGGGCCCAATGCAAGGCCTTAGCATGGGGATGACAGAGTAAGGCACAATAGGTAGTGGCCAAAATTGATTACCTCTTATCTTGTTTGACCCATAAAAGGCAGATTGAGAATAATGCCTGTTCATAAGGACTAGTTTTAGGAGCAGCACATCTTGGGCTTCCTATGAAGGCTGTCAGGGCGTTAGACCCTGGGCTTACTTAGTGCAGTGAAATCCTCTGTCTGGCCTGTAGCACGTGTGGAGGGCTGGGACAGAACCCGGTAAAATCAGAACAATAACTTTCAAATCATACCTATGTTCTGTCCTGGGTGCATGCTAGGCCTCACGTCAATTCATCCTCTTAACCAGCTCTGCAAAGCAGGTCTGTGATTACTTACATCTGACAGATGAGAAAACTGAGAAATCCCTTGCTCCAAGGTCCCCATTTTGAGATGCAGATTGGGGATTCTAACCCAGTCTGACTCTCAAGTTCACGCGTTTGCTTTTGCAGTGACCATGTCTGCCTTTAGATGCAGCCTACGTTTCCCTTTTAGCTGAATAGGTGTAGAGGCTAAACTCCTCTTACTGTCTTGCTTTATTCTCCCAGACTAGAGGTGCCAGATAAAACACAGGAAGCTTGGTTAATTTTAACTTCACGTGAACAACAAATAATATTTTAGCATAAGTAGGTCCCAAACATGAGTATTGGGACATACTATATTAAAAAAGAAAAAAACCTGCTCATTGTTTATCTGAAGTTCAGATTTAATTGGGAGTATTCTGCATTTTATTTGTTAAATTTGGCATGCCTCTCCCAGATGTCTGTGAGGTTAAGTGAAGCCAGGCCTGTGGTAGTTCACGTGAAGGGGGAGAGGAAGGGGAAAGTGACCAGGGCAGCAAGCCTTCCGGGACAGAACTGGCCCAGGTCTGGGGTGGGCAGGGGATTGTACTTCTGGAGGGGCCAGATACTGAGTATGAAAGAGGCAGGTGGGTGGCTCTAGGAGATACCAAGTCAGGTTCTTGAGGGAAGTAGGCAGACAGGTATATTTAACTGTTGTGGGTTTTAGCATTACATGAAGGAAGGAGGCTTTTGGCCTAAATCCAGATTTAAGAAACAGAAATGGAATCAGTATTTATGGCCTAAAACCCCCCAGGGTCCCCTCCCTTGTCAGGGCTCCACCCCTCTGGTCCACACAGCATCTGACCTGAGTGTAGGCTAGGGCCTTGGGGAATGATCCAGAGGGTTGAAGTGGCAGGGTCAGGCTCTACTCCCACTTTCACACCCGCTTCTCTGCCCTGAAGCCAGAGAGGTTCCTGGAGTCCAGCCCAGCCTGGCTAAGGGGCTGCTGAGGGGAAGTAAGTAAGAAGGAAAGTAAGTACACTTGGGAGGCACTTTAAATAAACACTTGGGGGGAAGTGTGCTCTCAAGGAGGTTCTGATTTGCGGTTCAACTGACTCTGGATTAGCTTGACCAGGCCTCCCTGTCTGGAGGTGCTGTCTCAGCCCTGAGCTGGGGTGGGAAGGGAGGCTGTGAGGCCAGGAGCTGGAGAGGAGGCCAGTGACCTTTACCCTTTAGGCCAGAGTTTGCCTAGGTTCTTTCTTAATGCCTTTTTTTTTTTCCCAAGATTTAATTTTTAATTTTTATTATTTTTGTTTATTAAATATTTATTTATTTTGAGAGAGAGCATGAGTAGGGGAGAGGCAGAGAGAGAGGGAAAGAGGGAGAGAGAGAGAATCTCCAGCAGGCTCCACACTGTCAGCACAGAGCCCCACATGGGGCTTTATTCCACAAACCGTGAGATCTTGACCTAAGGTGAAATTAAGAGTTCAGCTGAGCCACCATCAGGTGCTCCAGATTTTATTTTTAAGTAATCTCTACACCCAATGTGGGTCTCGGACTCATAACCCTGAGTTCAAGAGTTTCATGCTCTATTGACTGAGCCAGCCAGTCACCCCTTTCTGGCTGCTTTTTAAAGAATGTTTCTCTATAGAATGGAAAAGATCTTGGTCCCTGCTCACTGTGTGCTGGGGGGAGGTAGAAGGAGGCACCGATGAAGAATTGATTCTACAGAAGGTCAGAGGCTGCAATCCACCATCTCCACCCTCAGACCTACAGATGGGGAAATGGAGGCCTGAGTTGTGCAGGGCCTCTGCCAGGGTCACCCAGCTTTCTTAGTGACAGCGCTAAACAGAAGGAACTCTAGTGTCAGCCTTTTTCTGTTATGCCCTGGATTTGCACATCTTCTCTCTCCTGGTCCAGCCCAACCTCAAAGTCCCCCACAGAGCCTGGGCCAGCATCAGGCCTGTGCTTCTGGTGGGAGGTGGCAAGAACTGGCTTTGTCATTTCCACCTCCTTGGGGTGCTCCTTAGAGATCTGGGATGCCAGTGGGATGTGGGTGGGCTTTGCCTCCAGTTACCAAGTCAAGCCCTTTGTGCCCTTCTGTTTCTACCTCCCTTCTCCCTGGTTCTCCCCATTTCTGCGTGCACACACATGCGTGTGCATGCGTGTGTATGTGTGTTATGTGTATATGTGTATGTATGTGTGTGTCCCCCTCTCTCTCCCTCTCTGGCGCCTCTGAAGTCTCCCGTTTAGCCCCTAAATCACTCTGGAATCCTAGCTCTTTGAAGCAGAATCTAGGCCCCTTCCCCCACCCCTTCATTCCCAGGCTGGAAGAGGGTATGCTGAAGGGGAGGGTAAGCTTGGCTCCATCCTGGAGTTAATTAGGGAAAACGTTGAAAAAGTCAATGGAATGAAAGGGCTGGGGGAGGGGAGCAGTCTGGGGAAAGAGAGAAGGAAGTGGGCAGCTGCTCCCTCCCACCCAGCCTTTCACACACACCCCAAAGCCCTCAAATCCCGGGATTTGGGACTTGAAATGGAGATTGTAGAAACCCGAGCATTGGAGTGAGGAGGCAGAAAGACCCAAGGCTTTTCTCTCTGTTCCCTTCTCCTGTGCCCTTCCCCCTCTTGGGCTGGTTTTTAAAATAGTTCCTGTCTATTTCTCAATCCCTGGTTAGTGTCCCAGGATTAGTCAGCCTCTCCGGCTTTAGTCACCCTCTCTACCCACTCCCAGGGTCTAGCGTAGAGTAAAGGGAGGCTGGGAGGAGAACTCTTGTCAGCTGGGCTGGGGCTTGGCTGGGAATTCCAGGGGCTTTAACCCTCCCACTGCCAGAGGACTCCAGCAGGAGCCCTTGTGAACTCAGGCTGAGTCCGGGAAATTCCTGGTTTTCCTTGCTGCACCCAGGGAGCATGTAGAGTAGAAGTAACAACACACACTGTATGGTGGTGATGATGTGAGCGCTGCACCCAACACTGAGTGAGCCCTTACCAAGTGCCTGTGGACTCATGAAGCACTGTCTCATTTGAGCCTCACAAAAACCCAATGGGATAAGTGATCCTGTGCTTTTCTACCTTCAGTGTGCCTAAAAATCACTTGGAAATCTTGTTAAAATGCAGATTCCAAGTCTCCATTTCTAACAAGCTCTCAGGGTGATGCTAAGCTAGAGCCAGAATACTTCTCTAGACCCCGTTTTTTCTTGTATACAGTAGGAAGTTGGGCTTGGGGTGTTGTCTGATGTTCCATAGCTCTGATACTGTGAACCTCTGTCTACCTTGTACCTAAGATACCTGGTCGCAGAGAATGGGCCAAGTGGGTGATGGGTATTAAGGAGGATACTTGTGATGACCACTGGGTGTTACAGGTCAGTGATGAATCCCTAAATTCTACACCTGAAACTAATGTTAACCATATATGTTAACTAACAAGAATTTAAATAAAAATTTGAAATCCAAAAGAGAAATAATAGATATCTGGTCCCGGAATCATCTTTTTAGCCTCCTAGAACATGGCTCATTTTGTCTTCTGTCCTCCTCCTTTATCCTCAGAGTGATAAGATCCAACTTGATGGTGGTAGTGGTGACTCTCTCTACAGTATATGTTGAGATACACTTAGCCACCCCTGCTTTAACCTGTGATGGCTGGTGTGGCTTTGAGTTAGTCTTTTACCTTCTCTGAGCCTTGCTTTCCTCATATATAAAGTAAGGATAAATACCATACCTCACTGGGTTGTCTCATTGAGGTGAAAGCCATCATGCACATGCAGTATCTAGCAGAGTACTTGGCACAGAATAGTTGACACTAGTCAACTCCTGTCGCTGTTATGAAATGAATACCTGCAAAGCCCCCTGACCCCCTGCTAACAACAGAACTGCTGAGTGCCCCCACTCTGTGGGCACCGGCTGGTGAAGGATAGGAGGACACACAGGCCCTAGTTGGAGCCCCCCAGGAGACCACAGTCTAGTGTGGAGACCAGAGAGGCTCCCGTGAGAAGGGTTAGGGCAAGGACTGGAGAGCTTTTATTTATGCCCTGAAAAATAACAGCATGTTTCAGGCCCTACATAATCTTGGTTAGTCTTCACCCAAACCAGAAGAGGTAGTTGTTATTTTTACCTTTTCATAGATCAGGAGACATAGGGATTGCCCCCAATTGGTTAGTAGGTAAAAGAGCTAGGAATCAAACCCAGCTGGTCTCACTCCAGAGCCACTTACCTCTGCCTCTTTGTTAGAGGGTATTAGAGGGTATTTATCAAAAGGTGTTTATCCCCCTTTGATAGAGATGATATTCCCAGGGCTCATTGTGGTCAGGGCTGGGCGCTCTGCCCATTAACTGGTTGTGCTATAAAAGAGGGACCCAGAGTTTAGCTCTTCACCTTCCTCTCTCTCTTGCAGAAGCTGCTGATGGGGGCTCCACCCTGGGAGGGGGCGCTGGCACCATGGGCCTGAGTGCCCGCTACGGGCCCCAGTTTACCCTGCAGCACGTGCCGGACTACCGCCAGAACGTCTACATCCCCGGCAGTAACGCCACACTGACCAACGCGGCTGCCAAGCGAGATGGCAAGGCCCCCACCGGTGGCAATGGCAACAAGAAGAAGTCAGGCAAAAAAGAGAAGAAGTAACGTGGAGGCCAGGCCAAGAGCCACGGGGCAACTTCCCTCCCCAACCAGCCCAGCCTCTCCGTATCTGTACCCAGGCCTCATATTTTCAGGGCTCACCCCCAGATACTGGTAGAGGTCCAGGCCATGCTCCCTTTGAGAAACAGAAACAAGTGCCCAGTCAACACCCCCCTCTCTGCCCCCAAGGGATTGAATATGCAAAAGGGAGTTCTGCTGGGAACCCCCATCCAGTCAATTGCTGTGCCCATGGGGGTAGTGGGGTTAGTGTAGACACCATTTATCACACCCCCTTTAGTTACAGCTGAACTTTGCCATCTTCCAAATTCAATCAGGCCCATCCACAATTCCCTGCCTCGCTCCTGTCACCCCACCCCCTCAGCAGCTCCTCTTTCTTGAATAAGGTGGTTGGGGTGTTGAGGTACCTGGTGACCTAAAAAGGCTCGTAGTTCTGAAGAGTTGGAAGGGCGTCATAACCTCTTGGCCTCTCCAGTTCTCAGACTGCCCCCAAAGCATGGTTTGGTGCCCGTCCCTTCATCTCCTTCCAGAGCCCAAGACCAAGCTCAAGTTTTGGCAGACATGGTCACCATTGCCATGGTACTGACGCTTGCTGGATTTAGGGAGGGCACTTTGCTACCGTGCCTCTTCCCAGCGCCCTTGGGACCAGTCTTTTGTTCTGTTTTTCATTGTTTGATGTTCCCGCTGCATGCCGTGACTTCCCCCTCTCCAAACAAGAGACTTCATTGCATGTTCCAAGACAGTATGGGGTGGTAAGATAAAGAAGGGAAGGGTGTGGATATAGGGGATGGACAAAGCTTGACTTGCCAGTTATCAGGATCTTGCAGAAGGCTCTGTGTCCCCAGGGTACTGGCCAGATCCCCAATTCCAGCCATAAACCAAGTACCAGGCTGGACTCTTGTTTACCACATTCAAGGCTTGCTCACTCACCTCAGGCAGTGAGCTTTGGGCTGAGCTATTAGCACCAATGGATTTAAACTGGCATTATAGTCAAAGGAAGGTCTGAGGACGTTTGGGACCAGGTCCCCTGGAGAGGTCAGAGGGCCCTCTGTGGGTGCTGGGTACTCCAGAGGTGCCACAGGTAGAAGAATCAGTGTGGCCCTAGCAGTGAGGCAGGGCCAGCTAGGTGGTTCTTGGTCCCTGGGTTGGGGAGGCATGGAGCTACAGCAGGGACCAGGTGGACAGAAAGTCTTAGCCTAGGATCCGGGCTTCTCCACAGGGCCCCTGCACTCCTCCAGCCTCTCTTCCTTCATCTTGCCAGGTGCCATTTCTTCTCCGTGAAGGCCAATGCCCAGCGCCCCCCCCCCCCCCCCAGTCTGCTCTCTAGTGGCCAGAGCCTGGTTAAAGTCCCCCAGTGCCTCCTTGTGCATAGACCTTTCTCTGCCCATCCCCTTCTGCCCACCCCCTCCCCCAGGCCCGTACCTCCAGTGGGGCTGCGCAAGAACCCCACCCCAACCCTTACAGTAGTGTAGAGCCCCCTCCCTCTTTCGGCTGGTGTAGAATAGCCAATAGTGTAGTGCGGTGTGCTTTTCCGTGATGGCGGGTGGGCGGAGGGCTCCGCGCAGCCATCTGTCGTTGAATCCACCTGCAGCGGCCCGTGCTGTGTTTTGTGCTGTGTCCATGCGCTGCGGCGACCCCGTCCCCTGTACTGACTCCTATAAGTGCTTCTCTTCGCATAGTCATGTAGCTCCCCACCCACTCCCCTTCCTGTGTCTCACGCAAGTTTTATACTCTAATATTTATATGGCTTTTTTTCTTTGAAAAAAAAAAATTAAAAGGTTTCTTCTGAAAGGTTGAACGGTTCTGTGTAAGAGATGGAGGCTCCTAGCATTTGTGGATGAAGTGCTAAGAGGTGTATGCTGGAAGAAAGGCGGGATCGCGAGGCTATTGTATTTGCATCTTGGTTTTGTGTCGCTGCCCTTGAGTGTGTGTGTGACAGTCAAATGTGGCTGTGTGTGCTTGCAATACTGTTGTGCATATGTAACAGTATACAATCGACTGTAATTGCGCTTGTGGATCGGTATACCGTTGTGTGTAATCGTTTTATGGGTCTGTTGAGGAGGGGGATCTCTGAGCGCTGCGTGGCGCTGTGCAGTTGAGCGTGCAATTGTATGCCTGTGGCTCTCTCTCCCTTAAGGTTCTAAGCACCAGTCTCCCGGCAGAAGAGGAGACTCCAGAGCGGGGGAGGACTGTGTTGGCAACGGCTACAGAGCTGGAAATCGGGTGGTGGACATTTCCTTAGTTTCCCCCTCTTCCCTGCTAAAATTAACACCCCACAGTGCCTTTGTGGGCTCCTTCCTAGGAGGGTGGATTCTCCTTTGACCACTCCCCTCTACCCTGGCTGCCTAGTGGCTTTGGGAACACCGTGCAAGAGGGCAGGCTACATATAGCCTGGGCCTTGGTTCACCCATCTGGAAGTCACCTTCCCACTCTCTGTGGCAAAGCCAAGGAAAGTAGAAGGTTCATCACTTTGTTGCTGGGGATGGTGTGGGGTGCCCTGTGTCAAGGGGATTGAAGAGTGGGTATACAGGATAGATTGTCGGTAGACCCAGACTATCTTCCCTTGTTCCTCTTCTCCCTCTCTCCTTGCTTTTCCATTCACTTCTCACCCCTCCTCCCCTCCCCTCTTCCTCAGTCCGCCTCCTTGGAACACAGTGGGAATTGGAGGTTGTCCTCTGCAGGAAGTACAGAGGAGAGAAGACAGGGTGCAGAGGAATGACAAACACAGACCCAGTGCGGTTATCTGGCGGATCCGGGAAGGCATGCCTAACTGCAGGGTGGAAGGAGGCAGTCTGTGGGCTTCCTATGTGCATCCTCCCAGAGCCGGGTCATGTGTTTTGCCAGCTCCTGAAGTCGGTTGTCACGGAAACCAAGCCTTCCAACTAAGCATCTGGAGGCGACCTTCTTGTGTGGGAGGAAGGGTGGTGTGGACGGTTTCTGAGATGGAATTGGGGTTTTGTTTCTGAGAGCTGGGTTGCAGAGGGCGGGGTGCTGGCTGCCTGGGTTCTATTCCAGGCACGGCAGTAGATTGGCAGTGTGTGTGAGCAGCTGTGGTTGGTCCCCTAATTGGTATGTGCGCCTGTAAAGCTCTGAAACAGAAACGCGTGGCTTCTGGGGGGGAGGGAGGAGGCAGGCAACCTACACCCACATCCCCAGCCATACCCGGGAGGCAGCTGGCCCAGGCTCCAGGGCTATTTAAAAGGCTTTTATTTCTAGTTCTAGAGCCTGCCAGAATGGGTTTGTGGTCCTCTTCAAGCCCCTCATTGTCTATTCTGGGTCTGTTCATAGCTTGTAAGGTTCCTTTGTGTAGGTTACAGCGTGCTGAAGTATGGCTCTGAGCTGCAAGTCACCTGGAGCATGACCTCTGCTTTCTCACCTCTGCTGGCAGGCTCAGGTTTCTGTCCCCCTCTTCCCCCACATAAATTCCTCTAATCTGCAGTGTGGTTGGTCTGTGGCCACCAAGGTGGGGGGGGGGGGGGGAGGGGGCGGCGGCAGGGAGACATGAAGAGGGGAGATGGGAGAATCTTCCCTCAGCAAAAGAAACACAGGTACTGCCAGGACCTAGTAGTTCTTGACGTGGGGGTGCTAGGAGGTGAGGAACTAGAACCGAGTTCAAGAAAAGGGTTCCAAACCAGGCTGCCAAAATAGAACTGGGGCCCTATTCCTTTGTAAGATGCAAATGTAAGGGCAGAAGCCTAAGCATGGTGTCTGTCTGGCACATGTTAGGCACCTTAAGCTTTTTGACAATGATCTGTCAGATCAACCAGGGATTTGGAAAATAGCTTAAAGTCACAAAGGAGGAGGTAAGGTAGTACTGTTTCAATGCTTTATTAACAGTTGGAAACAAACCCAACAAACTGGAGGTGATGACATCCCAGAAGCCCAAGAGGCAAGGGAAACAGGTTTGCATTTTGTCTTTTTAAATTTTTTATTAAATGCATCTTAGCAAAAGTAGATTAAAAAAGAAAGGGTCAAAGCCCCAGATGTCAGCAGGGAAGAGGAGGGGACCCAGGGGAGCAGCCTCCCCCCTACTCAAAGGAGATGCTGTTGCCCCTTCACACAGACAGCTGTAGCAAACGGAACCTTTGTTCCTGGCCTGAAGGCCTCCCTGTAGGAAGCCTCAGGTCTCCTGCGTTCCCCCCTTTGCTCCAACAACTTTAATTCTGGGTCAAGCCTGAGCAGTGTCATTCTCTCTCCTACCTGGGGGTGGAAGCTAAAAGCAAAGGAGGGCAAAGTGTCACCCTGAGCCAGAGAATCTGAGCTTCCTGGAGCTAGGGCCTCTGAACAGTCTGGCCTGCCCACTGTTCATAAGGGAGCAGGGGGACGCTGTGTGGCAACACTACTCACTTGCCCAGTGTCCAGTTAGCATTTGCACATTTGGCTTGATAAATATATTAAATTTTTATTAAAAACTCTGTGGTCTCAGAGCTCCCACCACTGAGGCCTGGTCCACCTCTACCAGAGAAGAGCTCCTCCTGCCCCAGAACTAGATGATGGGAGAGAAAATCTGCACTGGACTTCAAGGGGCCAGAAGGCTTTAGGGTGGAGGTGGAGGTCCAGGGTGTTGTTCAGGACTGAGGCCTGTGGGGAGAAACCCCAGGGACACCAGGACCTGCCATCAAAATCTCTTACATTATGGAGGGGAAAGGGGGAAGGGATAGTTATTCTCTTAAAAAAAAATCTCATATAAAAATAGATCCATTTGCAAAACAATTTCTCAGCCAGGAGGCTCCACCTCCCATTTCCTTGGAGACAGAGGGTGAGGTGTTGGGATGGTCACAATAAAGCCCATACTCCAGAGGAGATGCACCAAAGCTCCGGGGAAGATGTGAGGAGAGACCATGGCTCAGTAGCCTGGGGCAGGTATAGAGGGTTCACAGAGGCAGGGTCATAAAACATGGCAGCAGGCTGGGGACAGGTCCCACAATGTCTCTATATCCTGCCTGCCCACAGGCTCTGGCCTAGGCCATCGTGGAACAGATCAAGTGGTCCAGGTCCTTTTTGTTTTGGGAGGCCCTTCCCAGGAAGGTTTGGGGAGGGTGGGGTTTGCCTCCCCACTTCTCTGGGCATGGCTCCCAGTGTCACACCACTAGTAATAAATAACAGTAACCGGGAGAGGGAAGAGCAGAGCAGAGGTGACAGCAATGAAACGAGGGATACGGCCTAAAGGTTCACAAGCCCCATGCTGTTCTCAGGGCTAGAGAAACCACAAAAGAAAAGCACGAACCCAGCAAGATTGACCAAAGTGAAAGCCTACTGGAAAGGCAGGGGTTGAGAAAGCAGGTGGGGCCTGGTCTGAGACAAGGCCTCAGAGTGACAGAAGACCGCTGGGGTTAAGGCAGCAAACACAGAGCCTGCTTTGGTAATACAACAGCCAGGGCGGGCTGGGCTCAGGCCTCCCCACACTGCCTTTTCCTACTGGCCTCCAGGCAGCTGAAGCTGTGTGTGATGTACAGAGAGCAGCAGGCCAGAGAGTAAGACAGGGTCAAGGTAGTGGGAGCAGCCACCCCAGAGGAATATTTCCGTGACCCTTTAGGCACATGCTGCAGGGCAAGACAGTCTGGGGCTCCACTAAGGAAGCTGCTGGGGCCATAAGACCCAGCTTAGCTTGCACGGCCAACCAGCTCCTTGGGTTCTTCAAGGATTGTGGGGACTCCCTCATTGTTCTTGGCAACCTTAGGAGGAACAGTAGTCATGGCATCATCCTTGGTCAGCTCCGAGGCTAGCAGAGATGTGACTGCACACCCAGCCTTCCTGTTGGCTGCAAAGAAAAGACATGAGAGATCTTGTCCACAGAAGGCCCAATTTCTAATCCCTTTCAAACTCTGTAGCAGACATTCCACCCAAAGCCATGCAAATGTGGCTGCACAGTCTGGTTCAGAAGGCCCTTCTTTGAAAGAAAGAGGGGCAGAGACCTAACAACATGTAGAATATACTTCCTAGGTGCAGAGAGCATGTGGTGCAGGCTTTCCTGTGTGAAAACTGTACACTGGTTTGAATATAGCTAGACAGAAAAAATGTGATTCAGGCTTGTTAGGTAAAACTTAAAGAGGAATGAAGTGCCCAAAATCTGTTTTCTCATCATAGAGCTGTTGGAATTAAATAGACTCAGGCTTAGTAAAAAGTAGTAGTTTTGTTTTCTTGGCTGTTTTCAGGAATCTCCTAGGCCAAAACCATTTCAAGTCAGACCTGGGGAGGCCTGTCCAACCACAGGAAGGCCTTCAGTAGGCTGCTGGGGGCAACTCCCGCAAAGCGGAGCAGCAGCCACGCGCTGACGTCAAGTGCACGTCACACTCCCATGTGTACCCCTACCCCCCTTCCCTCTCCCCATGCCCAGCTCTTCCCCACCTCTTCAGGAGTAGCAGCTGGGAGACAAATGCCAAGGGCCCTACAAGGTATGTATGTCGGGGTAGGGGTGAGTGGGTAATGAAAGGTATGTCAGCAAAGGCAGAGCTGCAGTCAGGGATGGTGAGGACAGGCTCCTACAAAGAAATCTGATTCCAATGTGTTAAGGGATGGTGACGCTCCAGTTGTAATCTTAGAAAGAGAAGAACCAATTAAGCCATGAGTTTTTGTTCTCACTGCTGGGAGCCATCCCTAAGACTGTCACAATTTATGGAATGCAGATTTATGGCCCCAGTATCTTCATTCAGCACAAAGGCAGTTCCTTGGGACCATGCCCATCTCATGTTCTCTGCTTCTTCCCATGCCCTACAAAACAGCACAGAAAGACCACATGTACACAAAGAGCTGCCTGCCTGGGTCAAAGAAGCCAGACACAAAGGCTAAACGTGCTATGATTCCATTTCTATGAAATGTCTAGAATGGGTACATCCAGAGAGACAAAGTAGATTCACGATTGCCAGGGGCTGGGGGAATGACTGCCAGTGGGGATGGAGGGTTCTTTCTGGGGTGGTAAAAATGTTTTGGAATTAGTGGTTGCACAAACTTAAAAATATACTGAAACCACTGGATTGTAGACTTTAAAAGGGTGAATTCTAAGCATTTGATTTATATCTAAACAAACCCAGCTTTTGCTGGGTCATGGGAAAGATGAGTGGAGAAAGCAGTACCTCAGCCTTACAGAAGCAAGAATAGCTTGCTAAATGATGAGGGCAGCTCTGGGACAGGCGCAGGAATGAAGAGGTCCAGAGGAAGCAGTGAACAAAGCGCCCATAACACCTTTGCCTTGTTTGGACCAGCAAAAAGCTTTAGGCAGCACAGAAGCCAAACGGGGAAGGCCCACCCTTTCACTAGAGAGCCAGCACTGCTGTGTTCACACAACAGAGGCCACCCCTAGGTCAGGGAGCACGCTGCATGCCCACAGGTTACCAGTGTATAGGTCTCCTCCTCCTCCAACTCCTCCTGCCAGGGGCACAATGGACTGTCTAACAAGAGGAGAAAGAAGAGTGAAGGCCCTGAGAGGCACAAGGGCTCACCCTCTGGTTCCAGGTGGAAGGTATGTGACCTATACTCCAGGTGTTCCACACAGGCCACTACTTTGACTATAAACATGTGCTACCACCTCAGTGACTGGGGTGGGGACAGTGTGACTAGGGAAGTCTACATGTATGTGCTTAGATCTTCTTTGCCTCAGCCCCACTTAGTTTCTGCTCTTCTCTAAATTTATTCCCTTCTCTAGGACCCTACTTCTCATGTCCAGAAAGGCAATGGCTTGATGTCACTCAAGTGTGCCTGTGTATTTATCCTCTAGCAGTTGAGAAAATATTGCCAACTATTTGTGTGTGACTAAAGAAATGCGTTTGTGTTGAAATAATTTGACTCCAGACCCCAGAGGGAAAAGAATACTGGGTCTTCAGGGAGACCTGTCCTGGGCAACATGGGAAAAGTCTGGTTTCTTCCTCTAAACTAAGTTGATACCAGTTGTACCTAATCAAGCAGTGTTTCTAGGTTTTCTAGATTCCAAAAGATTCTGATGCTTTACAGGTCTCACAAAAACTAAGAGTGGATGGTAGGTGGGGGGAAGACCAAAACTTCCCTTAAAAAAAATTTTTTTTAGTGTTTGTTTTTGAGAGAGAGTGAGCGAGCGCACATGAGCGGGTGAGGGGCAGAGAGAGAGGGAGACAGAATCCGAAGCAGGCTCCAGGCTGAGCTGTTAGCACAGAGCCCGACATGGGGCCCAAACTCATGGACCGTGAGATCATGACTTGAGTTGAAGTATGACACTTAACCAACTGAGCCACCCAGGTGCCCCCAAAACTTCCCTTTTAAGCCTAGAAAGTTAAGTACACAGGGATGTGGCCTAAGATGTGGCCTTTCTCAGAATTGAGAAAGCTCTTATTGGAACTGGAAAGAGAATCAACAGAACTCAAGAATTCTGGCTTCCACTCTGTCTTCGGGGCCACAATTATACTCAACAGTTTGAACAATTAAGAAAAACTGAGCTTTCCCCTCCTTTCCCTACCTTGAGTACTTGAGACTATTGACAAGTAGCCATAGAAGCAGATACATAATTTGACTATATTAGATCAAGGAGGATTATTAACTCAGAATAGTCTCACAGCCTGTGGGGAAAAGGGAACAATGTTGAGACTTTGGTCAAAGGTCTCTGAAGACAGATTCCTAGAAGTTCAGGTGGGCTAAGATAAAAACATCAGCAAAATCCACCAAGCATATTATAACTAGAAAAAGGTCAATGATTTGGAAAAAAGACATTTACATTTATAAAATGCAGGCTAGAAACTGCTACTGAAGAGGAAGTGTTCTTGTTAATAAGCTTCCTTGGAGGAGAGGAAACTAGGACAGATGAGATAGTCATTACTGTCCTAAAAGAACTCATTACTGTCTAAAACTTGCCTAATTATAATACCTGTCCTATTTTTACAAAAGCAGAGGGAGAATAAGTGGTCATGTAGGAAATACTCTTAACCTTCTATAGACACGTAGACATCAGAAAACTCCCTGAAGCAACGGTACCGTGTCCAGTGCTCTCTGCCAGAAGGTATGAAAGAATACTCTGGCCTACACAGAGGGGTCACTGTCCTCTCCGGTCCATCAAGTAGGCTTAGTGGAAATAGCCCTGGACTTGGAATCACAAAAGGGAGCTACAGTTCTAGCTCTAGCTCTTCAGATCTGGGAGAGGAAGAGCTTATCTGGGTCTTAATTATTTTCATCTATGAGGAGGTCAGATGCTAATCACTAAGGTCTTTAGAGGCTCTCCTGACTCTAAGGTTCTATTAGTGTAGGTGGAGGTTAGAGGGAAGGAAAGGAAAAGAAAGATGAATTTCTTCCTTGATTTTTATCCCAGTGGGCAGATGGCCTGTATATAAGAGGCCACAATTCAGACATGGAGATAAAGTTGAGTCATTAAAACCACACGCTGACTCAATCGTCAGCCTGAAATAGTAGCTGTAATACAATCACATGGATTCTTCCCTTTGACACTCAAACCATTGTTCTCCCACACCCTGCAGATCACAGCAGTTTACATGTCACTTTTAATGAACCGGCCCTGATAGTAACTCTCCTTTTCTAACTCAATGGTTCTTTGTATACTTTGTACTCAGTATACACTCCCTCGGGTCTCCAGAGACGGGAAGATTTTTTTTTTTAAAACATTCCTTTAAATACTAAGGAAAAGGCCAGGGTCTTTGAGGCTGGGACAGCTGGGACTGAGGAGGCCTGTGAGGCAGATCTGCTTGACAGGGCTTCAGTTTTTTGGCTCAAAGCAATTGATCACAAGGGATAGAGGAGGCCAAGCAAGGAATGGACCAGCTAAGTGCAGGAGCCACTGAAGGAAACCTGTAGCCACCAGGGCCTATTTTATAGTTTGAGAACGGGGCCTTCTGAGTCCAGCCTCTTTTATGTCTTCTCTTATTCTTTTGTCCAATGACAACAGGATTATTAAAGCTGGAAAGGACCCAAGAGACCATTTTAGTCCAGCTCAAGAAGAAACAGAATCCCCTACAATTGTCCAAGGTACATAGCATCAGAGTTACTTGACTCTGGGTCTTTTGATTTCTACCTAGTCTGATGCTGGTCACACTCTACTGTGATAGAACCTTTACAGCTAGTGTGAGGCCAGATCACTTTAGAGGACATGAATGCACTGTCTAAGCAGGATACCAGAGTAAGTCAAGGTGTCTCCCCTAAGAGATTCTTCTAGACACCCAGAGCCCAGGAAGATTAGGTTACAGGATGGAACCAATTTAAAAATCATGTAGTTCTCTGCTGCACTATCTCCTAGTATCATTCTCCTATTCCTTCTTACCCTGGGAAAATAGCATTTTGACTAATTTGGATCCTCTGCTGAAAGGTTATGTTCCAATAAAATCCCTGCTTCCTCTGCCTGTGAGTCCTGGTTTCCTACTTGGGAAGAAATAGAGAATGGGGCCTCCCCCACAGAGGGAAGACATTGATGTCTGGCTGCCTGTGTACAGGAAGCATCTGGCATTCTAGTATAGTTTCAGAGGAAGAGGCTTAAAAAGGGAATTCCCCACCAAAAATCTGATGCAGGTTGGCATTTAGCTGAGAGAGTCAATAGTGAGATGCAATGTACTTTCTTTTGGCTAGAAATACCTAATGTAAGGCCACATCACCTTATATGGTGAGTAGAGAACAATGTCACAAGAACCTGTAAAAACTAAACAAAATAAATACTACCAGCTGCACTCTCTACTCAAACACTGATCTGTAAGACTAAACGTACCCAGGAAGTTCTAAGTCCATCATAATCACCTATTCTTGCACTAGAGAACCTCTTCTCAAAGGATGCCAAGACTTGTAAATGAGGGATTCTCCTATTTAGGGAAGGTTCAGAGGTTGTACAGAAGAGCCCTCAGAAGGGAATTTCCCTTTGGGAATTCAGAGTATGGGCAAAAATAGGCAGGAACCTTTGGGCCAGGACACTAAGTTTATGGCAGCTAGCATGCTCTATACCCTTCATCCCAGGGTCCCCTTTCCAGGCTATGATAGGTACTTTAAGCCCTACAGATACCTCTGTGTTAACAGCTAAGCGCTGGCCAAAGCAAGCTGCACACCTCCTCCTTACAATAACTTTAAAGCGCTTTCAAACAGACCTACATAATATACCAGCCAGGGAATAGGGAACACATCTTTAACTCTCTCAAAAATAGAAACCCTTGATGACTGCCTTTTCTGTTATTCCCACCTTCAACCTAGGAAAAAAGCCATCACTCCTAGTCCCAAAGGGCCTTCGCCAGACCCAATGGTGCAAGTCAGCCCTGCATGACGGACGGTGTTGGCTCTACCTTCTGTGGACTAGTCTCTTAGCCACTGTGCGCTTCCCTCCAAGGAAGCTTATCTACCGATCCTTCCCCCATACGAATGCCTGGATCATCTGTCCTCCTGTCCTCGTAATTCTTCTTAGAGGCTCTGGTTCAACTTAATCCACTTATATCTTCTGAGGGTTGTGGGGGAGTAAATAGGGAACACAAAGGCAGTGGAAGCTAACTCACCCAAGGAAAGGTAGTTGTCAGAGACAGTTCTTCCAATGGATTGCTCCTCTTTATTATTACATGTGAGGATAATGATGCCTAACCTTCTCTGTCTTTTCTGCTTGTGAAGTTGAGTAAGGACTCTTAACTTTTCTTTGTATTTCCTACATCAAATGTACACTTTCAGTCCCACGAGACCTAGTTCCTCAGGTCAGGGCTTTCTAATATGGGAGGAAGAGGCCCTCGACAACCCACTCTTGATGCAGGGCCTACTGTGAGGAAGTTTCTAAACTGTCAGAGCATCTTTACCCATTCTTCAGCCCAAGACAAACAGCCTCACCCCTTCCAGGCCCAGGCTGGGCTTCCCCTGCTCACTTACCCTGACGGGGTCCTCTCTTCCGTCGGAATGCTGCGCCTGACTGCAGAGCTTCCAGAAGACTGTCCATCACACCTGTCTCATCGCCCTCTGTCATGAACAAAGATGGAGATGTATGCTTTTCAGCCTGAGCAGCATGCAGCATTGAGCCCCACACATAATGTATGGACTGTTGACTGGCTTCCTATCACCCACAGTGGCTAAGGGCTGAGAGCAGACAGAGGGCTCAACCCCACAGCCCATGTTTACTTGCATCTGTTTGAAAATGGTTAAAAGAAAAGGTTTGGCTGCCTATTAACCACTGCAGACCTTGGGGTATTTCCTGGCAGTACCCTCCTTCCTATCACAACCAGGACTAGCACAGAAAATTGCAGAAATCCCCAAGTCTAATTCCAGAATAAGCACACAGACTGGGATTATGAAATTAATATGGAACAATATCACTCGCTCTTTATCCTAAAGTGTTTCACTCCAGTTCACATAAACAGGTCAGGGAGAGCCTGGTTCCAGTTTCAGAGCAGGGCTGAGGAAAAAGGAGAAACCCCTGATCAAGACTGAATTTCTCGTAAGTACTGACCCCTGTGGCTGCATCTTCCAGAACCAGCTCAGCATGTAAGCAGACCATCCTGGCTGGAATGTAAAGAGTTAATGTAGAATTCTTGTTCCAGCCCGGCTCTGTTTCCATGGCAACAGCTCAGGGTGGTGAAATCTGAAACTGAAATCCCAAGGAGCCTGCGGGCTTGTTAGCTACAAGGCTGGGCTCACTGCTCCCCGCGCCACCTGCTGGCTGAACATCACCAGTGCAGGTGACCTACATTTCCAACCTCCTGCATTGCCTTGGGGACCCGGGCCAGGGCCAGGTCTTGCTGCACAGCCAGGTGAGTAGGAGCAGCTTTCATCCTGCATGTCAGCTGGACTCCACCTTTCCCTACATCTAGGGACAAACCCTGGCCACCAGGGGAGAAAGGGGGAAAGTGAAAGATACGTGGTGTGGGCTTCAACAGCATTCGCAGAACAAAATGTTGTGGCTTATATATATAACTATAGGAAGGACTGTGGAAATGCTTCCCAGAAAAATAGGAAGAAAAGAAAAAAGTGTAGGCTGTTCTGCTCCTTAAGGTCCCGGGCCTCATCACAACAGGAGCTGCCAAAGCAAAGTCCTTGGGAGGAAGAGGTGCTAGAGCAGCTCTGGTCTCTTGTGCTCAGCAAAGCACTTGATTCTTGCCAGACTTGGCGGCCCTAAGAACCCCTTTACTTAGATAGCTGGTGGTGCCTCAGGTTCACGAAGGGTGGCATCAGCTAAATTCTGTGCACAATGTATACTACAGTTCTCCTCACAGAAGGAGCTGACAGAGGCGGGGGCAGGGCATAAGCAGCAGGAAGGCAGCAGAGACCGGAAACAGAAGGCCAGTAATTAAGGCCATATGTTTCAACAAAGACATGCTTCTGGTAGTGAAACAGATTCTGCTAACGAAAAAAGAGAGGGGCCAGCCCCCATGCCCCCTCTCCACAAGTGCAATCCCTTTATAATCTGATAGGTACACACGGTTATGTGTGCACAGTGTGGACAACTCTGCTGAAGTACTGAGGACACAGCCCTTAGTGAAAATAAGCACAAAGGGAGGGCAAGCCACCAGTAAGAGATGGGAGTGGGTCCAGGAAAACATTTTGGGGAAAAGAACAGAAGATTTAGTACAGGATACAAAGAACAGGCCAGTGGAACATTCGGACGGGCAGAACAATACGTGTTACAGCAGTCCTAGATCACTGGGGAGATGAGACCTAATGCGGGAAAACTGGCAAAGGAGAGAGAAGGGTTTGAGCTCGGAGAACTGGATCGCGCATGCAGGGGAGCTGAGGTGAAAGTCCAGCATCAGGCTCTTGGAGGTAGAAGACTGCCAACAATCTTTTGCCAGGAGCTGAGCTCAGACATGAGCTGTTGTCTCTGGCCTCTACATTCTAGGCAGAGAAGTCCTGCAAATGTTCCTGTTTCAACCCATTAGCCCTTCTCCTCCACTTCTTACCTGCATTCATGTCTATTAGTTGCTCTCTCTTCTGCTGCTTCTCCAGCCGCTCCTTCTCTGCCTTCTCCTTGGCTAGTTTTGCTCGCCGCATCTTTTCCTCTGTCTCCCGCCGCTTCTGGTTTTCCTTGACTGCTTGCTGTGGAGGAAAACAACAACACGTGGGCATGTATGCACTTACGCATATGCCCACCCAACACTAACCAATGTGAAGCCAACCAATGTGGAAAGTGAGAAATGTCCACAAAAGATTCAGTCCGCAGCTAGCCCTTGCTCACCACAAACATATTCTTAAAGTTGTGCAGATCCATGAAGAATTCTTCCACAGACACCTTCTTGGGGTCAAAGAGGAAGTACTCTCCCAGCTCCTTATAGAGGGTCTCCATGTTACAATGCATCATCCGCAACTTGTTATACTGTTCCTGTGCATCCTTCACAAAGCTGTGCGGCCAGGAAGTAAAGGACCAAGACCAAGAAGCAGATCCACTTCTCTGGCCCCGAGGAACACTCAGAGATGCACAAGGATGTTCAGCATAGCACTGTTTATAACAGCAAAACCAAGAAGCAACCTAAATATCGAAAATAGGGGAATGGCAAACCATAAACCATGGTCCACCTACAGAAAAGGAGGTGGCAATTAAAAAAGAGGCTGTTCTCCATATATTGCTGGGGAACCTGGGCTTAAGACATATTATATTCAAAAAGAAATACAACACGGTTTTGATTTAAAGTAAATTCATGAGGTAAAAATCAGAAGTTCAGTGGTAGTGGTTACCTCTGGTAAGGGGAGGGAGAAGAGAATACGTGTGTGTGTGTGTGTGTGTGTGTGTACTGGAGATGGGGCAAAGGGTAAGGTATCAGGGAGGAATTTTCGTTTATGTGCATGGGTTTTTTTTGTTTACAGAATTTTTTTCAAGAAGGAAAAATTGTCTATCACCAGATCTATCCTGCTGTTCCCCCACGGGACATTTTCCTTCCCTTCCTAAGAAGCAACTCCCTCATTTTAAGAAAGGATATAGTCATTTTTTCAACAAACTTGTCTTTCTCATCTGTGGCAGCTGGGAAATTCTGAACATCACGTTCCACATCAGAAATCTGTTTCTTCATTTGATCTAGGTTCTTTTGCAAGTTTTCAGCAGAAACTAAAGGAAACACAAAAACAGAAAGAGTTCATGATGAGTCTCAAGACCCTCAGCCTCCAGTCTTTGGGGCCCAGGCTCTGTCCATACAGCTGTACCCAGTTATCCTGGCTCTCACGCTCTCTCCTCTAGCTGTTTCCCACATTTCAGTTTCCATCTTTCCGGTTCAACTATAAATTACTTGATAACTGAACCTCCAGCCTCCATAAGGAGAAGACAGGTTTCATTTAATTTAACAAGAACCTATGAAATTCCCTGGGATCTTGGTCTCATTTATTGTAGGGCACACAGTTGAAGGGGAAGGAGATATACACAGAAATACAGAGGAAGGGCAGAAATCTGTTCCCATTTCTACCGAATGCTGCTTTTTCTTTGTGTAGTTCCAGGATGATGAGGCCTGATTTTTGACAATCTAGTCCATGCTTTCTGAATAAAAATAACTGCTGACCTAGACTAAAAACACCTACCTTTCTTCCAGTTGTTTTTTAGTATTTGGGATTTCCCTCAGAAAGGAGAGAGTGCTTCTCACTTCTATACACGGAGACCTCCCCTCTGCCTGATAATCCTCTACCCGTGGCTTAGACATCATGCCTAAACCCTCTCCCATTCCCACCTAAAATAGGCAGAACTGCAAATTTTCTAAGATAAGATCTAGACCGTGTGTTACTTCCGTCCCTGTGCAGAGATTTTGGGGGCCTGAAATAAATAGCCTTCTAGTTTTGCCCCAACCTGCCCCACCTCGGCTGGCTTTCTCCACATGGGCAAGCTCATCTGGAAACTTGAGGACATCAGGATGGTCATTCTCGCACAACTCAGCCAAGAAGTGCAACAGTGTCATCTTCTGATCTGTGGACTTGGTGTCTCGAAGCTTGGGGAAAGAGGAGAAACTGTCAGTCTTGACATACCCAAGATCACCTGAGACCAACAGTACTTTGCCACACTGGGCCCCCAGAGGCCGGCAGCCTTCCCTTCTGTTGCTCTGCTCTAAACCCTTGGCTTACTTTACAGAGGAAGCTGATGTTGAAGCCGAAAGCACCAGCATTCCTGGAGCCAGCATTCATGTAGTTTCCAACAAGTAACGTAATCTCCAGGAGTTTAGAGAAGCTCTCACTCTTTCGTAACTCCTCACATGCGGCAGTCACAGAAACAATCTCTGGCTTAATATTCTCCACTTGCTCACTAAACTGTAGCTTGAAGAGGATGGCGTTGAGGCGAGGCCGCAGGCGGGGCACAGTGCCCATCTGGTGAGGAAGACAAGCAGTTTGGTACAGCAGGCAGGGAGAGGGAAAGTCAGAAAAAACGTACAGGGTTGAGCCTCTCCTATAGGAGGCTCTGAGTTCAAGAATACCAAACAGAGAGAAACATTGGTTCAAAATAGAAAAGAGGCAAGGAACAAGTACCATGGCTACTCTGGGGGAGCAGAGGAGCAAGGGAGTCAGGGAAGAGCTTACTACCATAGGCCTCACTCACCACTACACCAAACTGCTCCGACTCAGCCAGATCATCATATTCATCCTTCAGTTCGGAAAGCATTTTTAACTGCTCTGGCTCTGGCATCTGCTTAATGAGGTTCTGAAAGAGAGAAGGGACTGTCTCAGTTTGAGGGGGAAGAGCTGACAACCTGGGCCTCCTGTCAGCCCCCCACTGTGCCCAGGGACCACAAAGAAGGAAACATGGATTGGGGGAGAGGTAGCTAATGAGATGGCAGGACTTTTGAAAAATATACCAGGAATAACCTAACCACCAGAGACACGGACGCTTACCCAAAGCCAGCATTCCATAAATCATCCTCTAGACCATTATGCTAGAGGACCTCATCCTCTACCCAGAGAGGTAATGAGGCTAGTGCACTGCGATGTGAAGAGCCAATCCAGCAGAACCACCTTGCTCCTTACCTGGATCATAGACTCAGTGAGAACAGACTCATTCACCTCCAGGATGACATTCTTAATCTCTTGATAGGCCATGCGGAATGAACCCAGAAAGATGGCTGCCAGAAAATGAGACTATTAAAAACCTCCACCAGCTCCCCACTGCCTCTGTAGCTAAAATCCAAGTTCTTGAGTCCAGTGTGGAAGGTTCCCACCTCCCAGCTTTCTCTCTCATGAATCCCCACATTTTGGCATATACCAGCTACACCGTTCGAAGTACACATTCAACAAACACTGTGGCTCCTGGCCTTTGCTCACACAGGAATATTTTGATCTTCTCTATCTCTATACATCCAAGATACTCATCCCACTCTATTTTTAGTTCCCCACTCCCATGACTCCAGCCTCAAAGCTGCCACTGCCTTCAACTGCTGATTCTTAAACTGCCATATCCCCATTCCCCAACAAACACATCCTGTCTTCCTGTTTTAGCACCGGTCTCGACAGTGACCCCTCAACCTCATCAGAGCGCATGCACGTACTCTCTCTGGTGGGAGAGCCAACCATTCCATTTTCTCTGGATGTGTGAGTTCCACTTCACCTCCACCCTCTAGTATAGAGTTTCACTCAGTTTCTACTATTACTGCCATTTCCATTACTACTATTCCTGTTTAGTTTCCTTCTCCTTCCAGTCTCTGGTCAATCCAGACCTCTCATCGCTCTCTTCTGGCACCTGGGCTAATGAATACCACTGGCAAAGACTCTGCAGATCACAGTTCATCAGTGTGTAGCGGCACCAATGATAGCGGGGGTCTCAGCACTGCGCCCTCTTGCAAGCTCCTCCCAAAATATCCTCATTCTCGCAACTGTCCCACCACTTCTGATTTTTAAGATATTGTTTCTCTTCGCTGAAAAAAACTGAAGCCACTGGTCAAATTACTTGCCAAACATTTTCTTATGCACTGGAGGTCCTCAGCGAGAGCCAGAATAGACAAGGCTTACGTAAAGACTGTGTGGAATTATAGAGAAGCAGCCTTGTGCCAACAGTTCTGTCAGCTTCTCAGCAACTACACCCATGTACTCATCCTTTTCTTGTGTCTCAAAAGAACACATGGCCCTGAGGACCTTTTCCTTCAGTGCATACACGTAATCCAGTTTCTACCATCTAAAAAACAAAAAACCAAAACCCTGACTTGAAACTCCTAACTGCCAACTTCTTTCCCTCACTGTCTAACATTCTAACAGCACAGCAGTCTGTTCTCTTCCACTGCTGCAGCTCTCATCTATTCTCCTGTCCCTAGAGTCCATGACAAGACTGTGAACGTCAGACGTGGTATCTTACACATAACCTACATACATGATCTCATTTCACCCTATTCATAATATCCCCATACATCTGTAGTATTAGCCTCATTTCATAGAAACCTAGTATTTAAAGTTAATAAGCTATTCAAATCCAAGGTCACACTGCCAGTAATTGTTGGAAGCAGGATTTAAATACTAAAGGATTCCAGAACCTCTGTTCTTAACTTTTATGCTACACCAAGATTATTCTTGCTTAGGCTACTGACTTTCCTCACACCAGATCCAGAGGAGCTGTCCTGTCCTGTTTTTAGGGGACTCTTGTCTTCATCTGACACTGCTGACTATTCCCATTTCTTTTTTTTGTTTTGTTTTGTTTGTTTTTTGGGACTTGGGCCCTCACTACTCCCATTTCTTGTAACTTTGTCATACCATTTTTCTTGCTGCTCCTTTCCAGTCTCCTTTCAGTTCTCCACCCCCCACCCCCACTATTTACTTGCCCCTTTAGTATCAGTGGCCTTCAAAGCAACCTCATGGCTTCAACTATGACTCATGTGCTATCTTCTAAATTCCCATTTCCAGCCAAACCTTCCTCCTGATTTCTACACCCAAATGCCTAACATACCCATCCTTCTGGAGGAGTCCCCACAGGCATCTTAAATTCTACCCTAAAAGTACTCATTTCCACCCACCACCCTGCCACCTCATTCATGTCCACTACCCACTGATCCTTCCCAAAAAGACAATTTGCTCCTGCTGGATTTTCCTTTTTCAGTAAACGGTACCACTCTCACTAGAGTGATGTAAACCCAAGAAAACGTCTCCTTTATTCCCTCAGCCAATCACTAAGTTCCAGTATTTCTATCTTCTTAGTATCTTCTGCCTTCCTACTCACTTTCACTACTACTTAAGTTTCCGGCCCTAATCACTTCTCATCTAGTTTTAAAGCGAGAACATAACTCATCTCTCTGCCTATAGTCTTCCTGTACCCCAGCAATCCAGCCTCAAAGTCACTGCTGAAGTAGCTTCTCCCCAAATTACACAGGACCATATCACTCATTTTCCTGATTAACATCCATTCAATAAATTCCAAAGCTCTCAGGATAAAATAGATACTTTTTAGCCTAAGCCTGTCAGGATTCTTCATGATCTGGCTTCTTTCTCTTTCTTGAAAGCTTCTTCTGCCACCACTCACCTGCATAGTCTTTACTCAGCTGTACTCAACTACTTGCAGTTTTCCAACTGCACAGTGTTACCTCGTGCTTCTGTGCCTTCACACATGCAGATCTCTCTGCTGGAAACAAGGCAGCCCACGCTCTTCACTTCACTCATGACTAATACTTCTTTTAGCTCAGTTAAGCAGGACCTCCTCTCGAATGACATCTAGGATGTGCTCCTTCCAGTACTCCCCCCAGTTAATTTAGATGCCCCTTTCCCGGTGCTCTCATACACATCCTAGCACACCCCCATCAGAGCACTCATCAGTCTGTGTTGTTACCATTATTTACTCTTCTGTCTCTACCAGATGCATGCTTCCTGAGGACAGGGACTGTACCTTACTCAGCTTAGTGTCCCTAGCACATAAGAGGCACTTAGTAATTTCTGAATCACTAAATTATATCTCCTAGACCATCCTTCCAGAAACTAATCTCAATTCTCTGAGTTCTGTTTTCCATATCAGTATCACTCAACTGAAAATAACAATGTCCTACTCCACGGTCGTATCATTTTCTAAAATAAGAGTTATTCTAGTTTTCTGGTCACAGAGATAATCTTGGGAAGAGGAATTATCTCACATTAGTTTCCATAAAAGGACTTACCCACGACAATATTTAGTAATATTTGCTGTCATTGATCTAGGTATACACAGCAAAGAATGATGTGAAAGGTGTACTGTTTTCATTCTATCACTGATTTTACTTACAGGTATGTGTATTCATTTACTTGTGTGATCTTGGCCAAGTCACAACATCTAAACTTTGATCTTCTCATTTGGAAAAATGAGGACAACAGCCACAATGCAAGACTGTGAGTGGGTTTTATGGAATATATACCCTTTCATCTCTGAAACACGTGTGTAGTATGTGCCTAATCGAGACTGCAACATGGCAGAACCTCAAATATTTATATTAACAAACATTTAAATCTATACTACTCAGCATTACCAGGGATCCACAACCAAACAACAACAACAAAATAAACATTCATCCTGATCATCAAATAAGTACTACCTGGATCAAGTTGGGGGAAAAGTTTCTCATCCCACTTTGAGAAGTACAGGATTTACATTATTTGTTCTACACCACAAAGTTATTTTAGATTTAAATGCAATCAAACCAGTGCTGCATTTAAAGGAAGTTCTTGAAGTTAAAAAGAAGGAAATGCACAATAGCTAGAATATTTGTGGTAGATTTTCTGTGGAAGCAATGTAAATAGTAAAGGCTTTAAAATAAAAAAATCTCAAGTTCAAATCTCAGACCTGTCTCTAACTATCTACTGGACTAGGCAAATTCCTAAAAGCCTTAACCTCTGTTTCCTTGCCATAAAACTAGATGGTAACAATCTTGTAGGTCTACTGAGGAATTAAACAAGATGCTGGAAGTTCTTACAATGCTTGGCTACATAAGGAGCTCCACAAATCAAGGGACCTGGATCCACCAAAATTAAGATTTCAGAAGAACCCCCTCACATTTCAAATAGTTGGGAACACAGAGTTACTCACAGAGATTCTGGGCTGTCTTTGAATCCAACACCTTTAACTCTTTTACTTTTTTCTTTTGCACAGATTTCTTTTCTTCTCCACCTTCCTGATCCTTCTTGGCTAGTAAGGGAAAGATTAGAAAAGCATGATGAAGGAGAAGCCACATTCGTGCCTTATTGAACTACTGTACCAGCCTGGAATGGCTCCTCACCTCCTATTGGCAACAGTTTTCTTATTGCATTCCTTCAAAGCTAACCTTCTCTCTAACCACCCACCCTCCTATTACTGACCCCCCTACCAACTATAGTCAACATCCTGTTCCTTTAACTGTTTAACATTCCTTTAACTGTTAGCAATAATGCTTTCCCACCTACATCATATCATTTACTGGCAGATCTTTCTCTGAAGGACCAGATGGTAAATATTTTAGGCTTTGCAGACTATATGATCTGTCTCCACTGCTCAACTCTACCACTATAGCATGAAAGCAGAGATAATACGTAAACAAGTGGGCATGTGGTTTGCCAACCTCTTACTAGAGTTTTCCACCATGTTATCCTTTGTGCTTATTAAAAGTCCTGTTTATCCTTCAAGCTCCATCTTGAATAGGAATTCTCTATAAAAATTTTCATTTCCAGGGTGCCTGGGGGGCTCAGTTGGTTAACCATCTAACGATTTTGGCTCAGGTCATGATCTCACGGTTCATGAGACTGAGACCTGAGTCAGGCTCTGCCCTGAGTGTGAAGCCTGCTTAAGATTCTCTTTCTCTCCCCCTCTGCCCCTCCTGCGTGCATACATGTGTGCTTTCCCCCCCCTCTCTCTCAAAATCAATAAATGAACATTAAAAAAAAAAATTTTATTTCCCCAAATGCCTATGCTCTCCGAATCCCCAGTGAATTTGATACGTCTTTATTCTGTAAAGTTTTCCTTCTTAAATTAAACTGATGCTTTGATGTTATTTGTTATCACACCTCATTCAACAATGATTCAATGTTTTGTGACATTTCTTATGTATCATCTTGATCTTTTTAAACCCCGTTACTTTTTTTGTTAAGATTTTACTTTTAAGTAATCTCTACACCCAACATGGGGCTCAAACTCAGAACCCCAAGATCAGGAGTTGCGCACTTCACTGACTGAGCCAACGAGGCACCCCAACCCTCTATTACTTTTTAAGTGTGGATACTTTCCCATCCCACCCACATTTTTAACTTCTGGAGCATGGACAAAATAATATTTTATTATCTCACTCTCTTAGCAGTTAGCATGATAGTAACATTCTCTAAGAAATGGGTGACGCTGGCTATTGAGGAGGGTTGGGAAGCAGACAGGGAAACGGGAACTGTTCTGGAAGGACAGAACTGTAAAATATTCTGTCCTTTGGTGTAACCTGGCGTCAACTCTTTTTAGGAAGCTCCATGGGCGTATCTCCACAAGGAGGGTCAAGAAACTGACAAAGCTAGTTGCTCTGAGGAGAGGAATGAGGTGCTTGAGTACAAAAGTGTATTATAGTGAATAACTTCCTCATATACTGTTTGAATTTTCATTAAACCACAAAAAAGTACTATCTGGTACAAATAAGAAAGACCGCAAACAAAAAAGAAAATCACATGGCAAAAAGTACCAAGAGCTATTAGAAACTCATCCTTTGGCCAGATAGTCCCAACTCAAAGAAGGTATGTGCCAGATTATTCTGGGCACTGTGAATAAAACAGCAAATGAAATGGATTCCTGCCTTCATGAATGTCATATTCTAATAAGAAGAAATAGACAATCAGTTAATACATAAAATAGTGTATTAGTCATAGTTCTGTGAAAAAAAAAAATCAAGTAGGGAAGAGAATAGGGGAATTTCATGGGGGTTGGATTGTATCTTTGGTGGGGGGTGGGGATCAGGGAAGGTCCTAGAATGTGACTTTTGAGAAAAGACTTTTTTGAAAGTGAGAGTACAAACCACATGAATATCTTCGGGGAGGGGAAAGCATATCAGGCAGACAGAACAACAAATACAAAGGCCTGAGAAAGGAGCATGCTAGGTGTGCTCAAAGCAAAGCAAAAGGTCATTATGGCTACATGGAGTGAGGGAGAGGCTGGGAGAGTCACAGAGGTACTAAAGACAGATCATAAAACAGAAATTATGGGTAGTGAGATAAAAATGGAAACGTAAAACATCCAGACTGTATCACAAAAACTTAAAAACAGGAAAGGAAAAAAGTAAAACTAAAGCTCTCATTTTATACAGGCAAGTAGAAAGATATGTATTCATTACTGATGTTAAAAAAACAAAAAACAAAAAACAAAAAAACGGGCGCCTGGGTGGCTCAGTCGGTTAAGTGTCTGACTTTAGCTCAGGACAAAATCTCATTGTTTGTGGGTTCAAGCCCTGCATTGGGCTCTGTGCTGACAGGTCAGAGCCTGGAGCCTGCTTCAGGTTCTGTGTCTCCCTCTCTCTCTGCCCTCCCCCACTCACACTTGCTCACATGCTCTCTCTCTCTCAAAAATAAACATTAAAACAAAAATTAAAAAAAAAATAAAAAACAGACTCAACTTGTTTGCTTGGCAATAAAATAAAAATAAATATGTGGTATATATACAAAAAAGAAAGGGACAGGGGCTTTAGAAAACTGAGTGGATCTGGGATAGGGGGCACCAGAGCAGAATTAGTCTGCCGTGAAAATAGAGCAGGCTCAACTGAGAATGAGAGCCATCATCTGAGGTAGGCCTCCTGAGATTTATGGAATTTACTTGCTACTCAGAAAGAAGGGTCAGAAAAGCAGTACTGAACCCTGGATGATGCTGAGCAGTCATGAAATTATTAATCTCATTTGGATGCAAATGGCTTCTTACTCTCAGTTATATTTATCCTTTGCCACCCATCTGTGTTTGTAAGGAAGAAAATGTTAACAGAGTAAAAAATTACATCCCAGGAGCAGGGAGTTAAGATGGCAGAGAAGTAGAGGGATTTTCCTCATCCCTCAAACACTGCTGTACGGAGTTTGGATCACTTACAACACCCAGGAAATCAATCTGAGGAGTGGCAGAAAGTTCTCCACAGGTGGAGGAGACAGCTTGGCAGGATTGAGGCTTCCCCACCTCCTGCTTTTTTTTTTTTTTTTTTGCCCAGGGTTACTTCAACAAACAAATCAAAGCACACCTAGTTAAAGGTCCAAACGCTCCACCACTACAAGCAAGGAGGAGCTCTCCAGAGGACTGACCAGTGGGACAGAGTAGCCAAAACATATCAACAGAGTGCACGCAACATACAGCAGAAACACTTCCTGGAGCGCCAGGTCCTGAACAGGGTATGACCCCATTTTAATATAGTAGTACTCTTAGATGCAGGACATCTAACAAGCTTTTAAAACATGCAAAAGATGGGGCACCTGGGTGCCTCAGCTGGCTAAGCGTCTGGCTTCAGCCCAGGTCATGATCTCATGGTTTGTGGGTTTGAGCCCCGCGTCGGAGTCTGTGGTGACAGCTCAGAGCCTAGAGCCTGCTTCGGATTCTGTGTCTCCCTCTCTCTCTGCCCCTACCCCATCTGCTCTGCCTCTCTCTGTCAAAAAAGTGAATAAACATTAAAAACAATTTTTTTTAATATGCAAAAGACAAGATGGAGGAAACTTAGCCAAAATGACATGATGGAATTCTCCCCAAAAGAAAAGTCAAGAAGAAATCACAGCCAGAGAATTGCACAAAACAGATATAAACAATATATACAAACAAGAATTTAGAATAACAATACTAACAGCTGGGTTTGAAAAAAGCATAGAAGACACCAGAGAAACCCTTGCTGCAGAGATCAAAGACCTAAGAACTAGTCACGATGAATTAAAAAAATGTTATAACTGAAATGCAAAATAAACTAGGTACAGTGGCAAGACTGAAGAAGCAGGTAAGAGAATAGGTGAAACAGAAGATAAAATTATGGAAAATAATGAAGCTGAAAAAAAGAGGGAAAGGAAATTATTAGCTAATGGAGATTAGACATGAAATGAAACACTATCTGTGTATCAAAGGAGTTCCAGAAGAAGACAAGCAAGAAAAAGTGCAGATGATTTATTTGAAAAATTATAGCAGAGAACTTCCCTCGTGTGAGGAAGGAAATAGGCATCCGAGTCCAAGAGGCACAGAGAACTCCCTTCAAAATCAACAAAAACAGGTCAACAGCACGACATACCATAGTGAAACTGGCAAAATACAAAGATGAAGAGAATTCTGAAAACAGCTAGGGACAAAACGTCCTTAACCTACAAGGATAGACACACAAGGGTAGTAGCAGACCTGCCCACTGAAACTTGCCAGGCCAGAAGGGAGTGGCAGGAAATATTCCATGCGTTGAATAGGAAAAATATGCAGCCAAGAATCCTTTCTCCAGCAAGGCTGTCATTCAGAATAGAAGGAGAGATAAAGACTTTCCCAGACAAACAAAAACTAAAGGAGTTCGTGACCACTAAACCAGCCCTGCAAGATATCCTAAGGGGGACTCTGTGAGTGGAAAGCAGCAAAGACTACAAAGGACCAGAGGACATCACCACAAACATGAAATCTACAGATAATACAATGGCCCTAAATTCATATCATTCAATAATCACTCTGAATGTAAACAGACTAAATGACCCAATCAAAAGATACAGGATATCAGAATGGATTAAAAAAAAAAAAAAAAAACAAAACCAAGATCCATCATATATCCTGCCTATAAGAGACTGAGGACCGTGTAAGACACCTGCAGAGTGAAAGTGAGGGGATGGAGAACCATCTACCAGGCTAATGGATGTCAAAAGAAAGCTGGAGTATCCATACTTATATCAGACAAACCAGACTTTAAAACAAAGACTGTAACAAGAGATGAAGAAGGGCATGGTATCATAATTAAGGTGTCTATCCATCAAGAAGAGCTAAGAACTGTAAATATTTATGCTCCCAAGTTAGAAGTACCCTAATATATAAATCAATCACAAACATAAGCCAACTTACTAATAACAATAGCATAATTGTTGGAGATTTTACTATTCCACATACACCAATGGACAGAACATCTAAGCAGAAAACCAACAAGGTAACAACAGCTCTGAATGACACACTGGATCAGATGGACTTAACAGATACACTCAGAACATTCCATCCTAAAGTATCAGAATACACATTCTTCTTGAGTGCACATGAAACATTCTCCTGATCACATATTGGGTCACAAATTAGCCCTCAACAGGTACAAAAAGACTGAGATCATACCATGCATATCTCCAAATCACAAGGCTATGAAACTTGAAATCAACCACAAGAAAAAATTTAGAAAGCACCCAAATGCATGGGGTTAAAGAACATCCTACTCAAGAATTACCAGGTTAACCAGGAAATTAAAGAAGAAATTAAAAAATACACAGAAGCAAATGAAAATGAAAACACAAAAGTCCAAACCCTTTGAGATGCAGCAAAGGTGGTCCTGAGAGGAAAATACATTTCAATTCAGGCCTATCTCAAGAAGCAAGAAAGGTCCCAAATTCACAACCTAACCGCACACCTAAAGTAACTAGAAAAGGAGCAGTAAATAAAACCCAAAGCCAGGAGAAGAAGGGAAATAATAAAGATTAGAGGAGAATTAAACGATGCAGAATGCAAAAAAAACCACCAGTAGAACAGATAAATGAAACTAAGAGCTGGTTTTTTGAAAGAATAAACAAAATTGATAACCCCCTAACCAGATTTCTCAAAAAAAAGAGGACCCAAATAGATAAAGTCATGAGGGAAAGAAGAGAGATCACAACCAACACTACAGAACTACAAACTATTTAAGAGAATATTATGAAAAATTATATACCAACACACTGGACAATCTGAAAGAAATGGACAAATTCCTAGACACTCACACACTACCAAACTCAAACAGGAAGAAATTGAAAATTTGAACAGGCCCATAAGCAGCAAAGAAATCAAATCAGTTATCATAAATCTCCCAACAAATCAGAATCCTGGGCCAGATGGCTTCCCAGGGAAATTCTACCAGACATTTAAAAAGCAGCTAATACCTATTCTCAAACTGTTCAAAAAACAGAAATGGAAGGAAAGGGGGTGCCTGCATGGCTCGGTCGGTTAAGAGTCTGACTTTGGCTCAGGTCACGATCTCGTGGTTTGTGAATTCAAGCCCCGTGTCAGGATCTGTGCCAACAGCTCAGAGCCTGGAGCCTGCTTCAGATTCTGTGTTTCCGTCTCTCTTTGCCCCTCCCCTACTTGTGCTCTGTCTCTATCAAAAATAAATAAAAAATGTAAAAAAAATTTTTTTTTAAAAAAGAAACGGAAGGAGAGCTTCTAAACTCATTCTATGAAGCCAGCATTACCTGGATTCCTAAACCAGTCAAAGACCCCACTAAAAAGGAGAATTAGAGGCCAATATCCCTGATGAAATTGGATACAAAAATTCTCAATAAGATATTAGCAAATCAAATTCAACAGTACATTAAAAGAATTATTCACTATGATCAAGTGGGGTTCATTTCTGGGCTGCAAGGCTGGTTCAATTTTTGCAAATCAATGTGATACACCACATTAATAAAAGAAAGGGTAAGAACCATATGATCATTTCAGTAGATACAGAAAAAGCATTTGACAAAATACAGCATCCTCTCCTGATCAAAACCCTCAAGAAAGTAGGGATAGAAGAACATACCTTAATATAATAAAAGCAATTTATGAAAGGCCCTCAGCTAGTATCATCCTCAATGGGGAAAGACTGAGAGCTTGGTCAGGAACGTGACAGGGATGTCCACTCCCACCACTGCTGTTCAACATAGGGTTGGAAGTCCTAGCCTCAGCTGACAACAAAAAGAAACAAAAGGCATCCAAACTGGCAAGGAAGAAGTCAAACTTTCACTCTTCACAGATGAAATGATTAACTCTCATGGAAAACCCAAAAGATCCCACCAAAAAACTGCTAGCATGGATACACAAATTCAGCAAAGCTGTAGGATATAAAAATCAATGTACAGAAATAGGTTGCATTTCTATATACCAATAATGATGCAGCAGAAAGAGTTTTCAAGGAACTGATCCCATTTACAATTGCACCAAAAACCGTAAAACACCTAGGAATAAACCTAACCAAAGAGGTAAAAGATCTGTATGCTGAAAGCTATAGAAAGCTTATGAAAGGAATTGAAGAAGATAAAAAGAAATAGAAAAATATTCCATGCTTACGGATTGGAAGAACAACTATTATTAAAATGTTAATACTACACAAAGCAATTTACACTTTGTGTACGCAATCCCTATCAAAATAGCACCAGCATTCTTCAAAGAGCTAGACCAATCCTAAAATTTGTATGGAACCACAAAAGATCCCAAGTAGCCCAAGTAATGTTGAAAAAGAAAACCAAAGCTGGAGGCATCACAATTCTGGATTTTAAATTGTATTACAAAGCTGTAATCATCAAGACAGTATGGTATTGACACAAAAACAGACACACAGATCAATGGAATAGAGAACTCAGAAATAGACACAAATATATGGCAAACTAATCTTTGACAAAGCAGGAAAGAGTATCCAATAGAAAAAGAACATTCTCGTCAGCAAATGGCACTGGGAGAACTGGACAGCAACATGCAGAAGAATGAAACTGGACCACTTTCTTACATGAATAAATTCAAAATGGATGAAAGACCTATTGTGAGACAGGAAACCATCAAAATCCCACAGGAGAAAATAGGCAGCAACCTCTTTGAAACCTTGGCCACAGCAACTTCTTACTTGACATGTCACCACAGGCAAGATAAAGAAAAAGCAAAAATGAACTATTGGGACCACATCAAGATAAAAAACTTTTTTCTGCACAGGGAAGGAAACAATCAGCAAAACTAAAAGGCAACTGATGGAATGGGAGAAGATATTTGAACTGATATATCAGATCAAGGGTTAGTATCCAAAATCTACTAAGAAGTTACCAAACCCAACACCCAAAATCAAATAATCCAGTGAAGAAGTGGGCAGAAGACATGAACAGGCACTTTTCCAAAGAAGACATCCAGATGGCTAACAGACACACGCAAAGATGTTCAACATCACTCATCATCAGGGAAATAAAAAACAAAACCACAATGAGATACCACCTAACACCTGTCAGAATGGCTAAAATTAACAATTCAGGAAATAACAGAGGTTGGTGAGGATGCGGAGAAAGAGGATCTCTTTTGCACTGCTGGTGGGAATGCAAACTGGCCGCAGCCGCTCTGGAAAACAGTCTGGAGTTTCCTCCAAAAATTAAAAAAAGAACTACCCTATGACCCAGCAATAGCACAACTAGGAATTTATCCAAAGGATATAAAAATGCTGATTCGAAGGAGCACATGCACCCCAATGTTTATAGCAATGTTATCAACAATAGCCAAATTATGGAAAGAGTCCAAATGCCCATCAACTGATGAATGGATAAAGAATATGTGGTTTATATGTACAACGGACTACTACTCAACAATAAAAAAGAATGAAATCTTTCCATTTGCAACAACGTGGATGGAACTAACGTGGATGGAACTTATTACACTAAACGAAATCAGTCAGAGAAAGATGTCATATGACTTCATCCATATGTGGAATTTGAGACACTCAACAGATAAACATAGAAAAAGGAAGGAAAAATAACAAAGACAGAGACGGAGGCAAACCAGAAATACAGAGAACTGAGGGTTGCTGGAGAGAAGGGAGGTCAGTGGGGGGATGGATTATGGGTGATGGGCATTAAGAAAGGCATTTGTTGGGACGAGCAATGGGTGTTATAGGTAAGTGATAAATCACTGGGTCCTATACTTGAAGCCAAGACTACACTGTACATTAACTAACTTTAAATATAAACAAAAAAGGGGACAAAAGGTCCCTTTTTGTGGAAGATAGAACTACATGTAGCAATTCATAACAACCACTTAGACTAATGATGAACTACTACAACTAATAATTTACACAAGCATATGTGTAGAGGCCCCTTTTAGACCAGACGCTTGAGCGACAGATTATAGAAAGGACTCACAGTGACCCCTGGGGGCTGATTACACACAGGCCCATTAGATGACCCCCCCTCAAGATATCCATAGGCCCTAACTGACCAATTCCATACATCCCTAGCCATACCTCTTCACCTTCCCTCTTAAAAAAAATTTTTTTCTTAATATTTATTTATTTTTGATAGAGAGAGAGCATGAGCAGGGGAGGGGCAGAGAAGGAGACACAGAATCGGAAGCAGGCTCCAAGCTCTGAGATGTCAGCTCAGAGCCTGACGCAAGGCTGAAGTCAGACACCCAAGCGACTGAGCCACCCAGGTGCCCCCTCACCTTCCCTCTTTAAAAACAGTCCCCATCCACTACCTCATTGCAGATAGCCTTTCCTCTGCTGTACTGCCCACTGCTCCCTTGTGGGGGTGTATTCAATAAACTTATATCTGCTTTATTCTGCCTCAGGTGAATCCTTTCAGCACCTGCGTCATCGGCTTCCTTACCCCACATTAGGAGGCCTCCCTCAGATCAAGAATGACACCACAATATGGACTTCTTAGCTCTACCAAAATGGAGTATCCCCACATAGAGGAAATATATTGTATTTAAAAACTGGGGAGGGTAAAGGGACCTGAATGAAAAGAGAGTTTCTATGCTTCACTGGAACTGGTGAAACATCAGTATCATTAGACTAGGATACGTTATAAGAGTATGTATAATGTCACACTTGGAGGAACACCCAAGCAACCTATATGAAGTGATAAACTCAGGTACTATACATTAATCAAAATGGAATCCTAACAAATGTTCAAAGAAACCACAGTAAATTAAGAGAAAAAGATGAAACAAACAGAAAACACAATGACAGACTTAAGCCCTAACATTCAGTAATTACCTTTAATATAAAGGGTCTAAATACAATAATTAACAGAGATAGGCTATAGTTTAAGTGCCTGACAATTAGCTTTTTGGATTCTGATGTATGAACCTGACTTTACGTTTCTGATTGCTGAGGCATCCATTTCAAAGACATCTATCTCCATATTGCCAGCTATACATCTATATAAAGAGCCAGGCTGCCCACCCATAAAGCTTCCCTTTTAGAAAGCCCTGGGTAACCTAAAATAACTGTTTGAGTGGCCCCGCTTTTCTCTTACTGCAACTTAATTCTTGCTATTATGTTTTAAAGTCACCAATAGAGTCAACTGGCAAAACCCTAGGTACCCCACCCTTGACCCTGATAAAAGCAGAACTCCAGGGCTGGCCTTTCTCTCTTGCTCTACCAGAGACTTCGCTGTGTGGCCCCAGGTGTGTCCTGCACACTCCAGGACCTGTGAACAATAAACTTTCTTTCAAAGCTCCCCGATAACTGTTGCTGAACTGCATCCTGCAATCATAAGAACCAGCTTCAGCATGGGTTCTGCTCAGGAAAATATGTGTGCAGGCTCCCTGTGTGTGTGGGAGCTTGTAGCAAGTAGCAGGGCTCAAATGAGTACCTCCAGGCATTCCAAGCTGACAGCGATACTGATGGTCTCAGACAGACACAAAACAATGGCCAGATTAACAAAAGACCCAACAATATGCTGGTCTATGAATTTACTTCAAAAACAAAAATAAAGGTAGGTTGTAAGTAAAAGGTTGAAAAAAGATACACCATGCAAATATTTTTTTAAAAAAAGCAGTGTCTAGGGGTCCCTGAGTGGCTCAGTTGGTTAAATGTCTGCCTCTTAATTTCGGCTCAGATCGTGATCTCATGGCTCAGAGGATACAGCCCCACGCTGGGCTCCATGCTGACAACATGCAGCCTGCTTGGGGTTCTCTGCCTCTTCTCTCTCAGTCTTCTCCCTCACCTTCTCTCTCTCAAAATAAATAAATAAAGTTTAAAAAAAAGAAGTATCTATATATTACATCAGGGCAAAGAAAATACATAAACAAAGAGGGAATTACATAATGATTAAAAGATCAATCCACTAGTAAGGCATAACAATTCTAAATGTGTATGTACCAAACAACAGGCTCCTGAATACAATAAACAAAAACTGAGAGATGAAATGAGAACCCAACATACCAATACTTTAAGACATCAATACCCTACTCTCAGTAATGGGTAGAATTACTAGGCAGAAGATCAGCAAGGATACAGAACAAGTGACCACTACACTCAATCAACAGTAATACCTAGTAATACGTAGGAAACACTTCACCCAAAGCAGTGGAAAAAACATTTTTTTTCAAGCGCTTCACTGGACATTCACCAAGAAAGATGCTATCTTGGGCCATAAAATAAACCACAACAGATTTAAAGGACTGAAATCAGAGCATGTTCTCTAACCATAATGGTATAAATCAGTAACAGGTAACAGGAAAATATCCAAACATTTGAAACTAAAGAACTACTTCTAAGTAAACTGTGAATCAAAGAGGAAGTCTCAAGAGAAAATTTTAAGATACACAGAACTAAATGAAAATGTAAGCACAACACATAAAAATATATGGGGTGCAGCTACAACAATGCTGACAGTTAAAGTGACAGCCCCAAGTTTATATCAGAAAAGATCACAAGTCAATAGTCCCATTTTCTATCTCAAGAAACTAGAAAAAGAGCAAAACAAATCCAAAGCAAGAAGGAATGAAATAAAAGACATAAGAGCAGAAATCAATAAAAATGAAAATAGAGAAAAACCAATGACTCAAAAAGCTGCTTGAAAAACATCAATTAAATAGGTAAACATCCAGAAAGACTGACAAAGATAAAAAGGGAGCCCTATATTACCAATATGAGGAATAAAATAGATTATCACTAGAGGTCCTGCTACCAATGAAAGCATAGTAACGGAATACCACAAACAACTCTGTACTCATGAAATGGACAATTTACAAGAGACGGACCTATTCCTCAAAAGCTACCATCTATCAAAACTCAACCAAGATGAAATAAATAACCTGAATACTCCCGAAACCATTTTAACAATTGAATTCAAAATTAAAAGGCTCCTGAAAAAAAAGGTGGTTCAGAAGATTTCACTAGAAACTTCCTTAAAACATTTAAAGAAAAATGAATGCCAATTTAATATAATGTCTTCCAGAAAATAGAAGACGGGACACTTTTTCCTTCACTTTATGAATGCCAATGAATTGTTTATTTTAGTTATTTTTATGTTATGTGAATTTCACCTCAATAAAAAATTGGTAATTAAGATGTGTAAAATCACAGGGGCACCTGAGTAACTCAGTCAGTTAAGCATCTGACTTCAGCTCGGGTCATGATCTCACCATTCCCAAGTTTGAGCCCTGCACCAGGCTCTGTGCTGACAGCTCAGAGCCTGGAGCCTGTTTCAGATTCTGTGTTTCCCTCTCTGTCTCTGCTTCTCCCCCACTCATGAGCGCACACTCTCTCTCTCAAAAATAAACATTACAAAAATTGTTTAAAAAAAAGATACGTAAAATCACAAATTATATCAGTGAAATGTGAATATGGGTTGTTTATTAGCTAACAGTATTCTACTGATAATTGATTTCCTAAATGTGATAATTGCAGTGTGGTTATGAAAAAGAATATTCTTCTATGTGGGAAAGGAATACTCAAGAATTTAGTTGTAAAGGGCCATGATGTCAGTATTTTATCTCAAACTGCTCAGTTTAAAAAAAAAGTAAAGTGTTCACAGCACCATTATCCACAACAGCCAAAATGTGGAAACAACGCAATGTCCATCAACTGATGAATGTAAAAACAAAATGTGGTATATCTAAAAAGAACAGACTATTTTTCAGCCATAATCTGGAATGAAAAACTGATACATGCTACAACATGGGTCAACCTTGAAAACATTATTAGTGAAAAGGCCAGACACAAAAGGGAAAATATTATTGCACATACACAAAATGTCTAGAAAAGGCAAATCCATACAGACACAAGCCAGATTAGAGATTAACCAAGTTGGGGGAAGAGGAGGTGAGGAGTGACTGCCAATGGATTCAGGGTTTCTTCTGTGTGTGTGATGAGAACGTTCCAGAATGAGACAGCAGCAGATGTACAACTCTGTGATATACAAAAAAACCCCACAGAATTGTATACTTTTAAGATGAATTTTTTTGTTGTTTGAAAGTTCTTAATGTTTTATTTATTTTTTTAAATTTTAAATACTTATTTTTGAGAGACAGCGCGCATGTGCTTATGTGCTTGCTTGTGCACACGCCTCAGTGGGGGAGGGGCAGAGAGAGAGGGAGACACAGAATCTGAGACAGGCTCCAGGCTTTGAGCTGTCAGCACAGAGCCCAATGCAGGGCTCGAACCCACAAACCGTGAGATTATGACCTGAGCTGAAGTCAGACACAAGTTCATGACCTGAGTGGAGTTCGGAGGCTTAACTGACTGAGCCACCCAGGTGCCCCCTAATGTTTTAATTTTTAAAAGCAAATTTTGGCTATAAAAAGGATAAATTTCATTAGCTGGAAAAGCTCTTCACCAAGACCGACATCTTAAAGGTAATCAATACAGAAATGCTTTTATGGGGCACCTGGGTAGCTCACTCGGTTAAGTGTCTAACTTTGGCTCAGGTCATGATCTCACCATCTGTGAGTTCAAACCCCACGTCAGGCTCTGTGCTGACAGCTCAGAGCATGGAGCCTGCTTCAGAATCTGTGTCTCCCTCTCTCTCTGCCCCCTTCGCCACGCATGCTCTCTCGCTCTCAAAAAAAAAAAAAACAGAAAAAGAAAATGCTTTTATAATGATTTAGAAGTAATCTTGTCTGATACCTTTGACGGTTTACTAGTAAGTGAAGCAGCCTGTGTTTCTTGATTTTTCTCTGCTTCATTTTAACCACAAGATGGTTTTGGCTGGTAGTGCAAAGGGAGAGAGGGACATACCAACATAGTAATAAGTCTGAGGAGGTTAGTCTCAAAGGAGAGGCAACACACATGCTAACCCTCTGACCAGTTGTTCTAGGTGAATTATTTTGTGTGATAAGAAGATGTCTAGGGTCCCTTTAACTTGAAGGATCTATATCTGCCTGCTTGATTTAGCTTAATTTTCTGGTTTTAAATGACTATTTAGTCTTAAATAGTATCCTTTTAAATATATTTCTTTAGGTTCAGTTCTTCAGAATGCTATGATACCAGGGCATTCTTTGAACCATCATTTCAGTCATAGAGAATGGCTTATCTTTACAAAAGTCCCTCGGTTAGCCTGGGCTGTGGCCCAGAGAGCGGTCTACCACAGTATCTGCTCCCTTTCCACGATGTGGAGATTTTGTCCTGGGAAATGATGGCCCAGGTAGGGACCATATTTCCCAGCCCATCTTTATCTGGGAGTGACCATATGATTAATTTTCATCAATGGAGTATGGGCAAAGTGATGTATATGGATTCTAAGCCAGGACTTTTTTTGGGGGGGGGAGGGCTACAAATTAAAATTTATTTCTTGCTTTAAGGGTGAATCTTCTGGTATATGAATTACACTTCAGAATATATATACACACACACACACATATATAAATACATATATATAATGGACTACAGACCTAAATGGAAAACCTAAAACTATTAACTTCTAGAAGAAATTGGAAAAATCTTACCAATTTTGGGGTAGGCATGGATTCTTAAAAACACAAGAGTACCAACCATGTGGTGTGCAGTATCTTAAGTGGGCCCCCTTCTTAGTGCACACACCCCGCATAACCCTTCTCCTTGAGTGTAAGTGGGCCTGAACTACTCTAGTAAGCCCTTTTACAGAACAGTTTAGAGGTCAGAGACAAGCAAAATCAGATTCAAAGCTGCAGCAGATGCTCTCCGGCTGTCCTTGAAGAAGCAAACCCTGTGCTGTGGAGATGACCTTGTGGGAGGAAATGATGAGCAGCCTTTAGAAGCTGACAATAGCCCTTAGCTGATGACCAGCAAGAAAACAGGTATCTATGTCCTACAATTACAAGGAACTGGATTCAGCCAAATGACACACAAGCTTGGAAGAGGACACTGAGCTCCAGAAAGCAGTGCAGCCCAGCTGGAACCCCGATTTTAGTTTGGAGTGACAATGAGTAGAGGATCCAGCTAACCTGGATTCCAGATCCATGGAAACTGCAGGGTGATAAACTTATGTTGGTTTAAGTTTGTTGTAATTTCTTATAAAGCAACAGGAAATAATACATAACATAGAAGAAAAACTTGATAAAGCAGACCATCAAAATTAAAAACTTTTGTTCTTTCAAAGATACTGTTAAGGAACAAAACGATAAGCTACAGCTTGGGAGAAAATATTTGCAAAACATATATCTTGATAAAGGACTAGTATCCACAACATATTAAAAAACTCTCATGATTCGATCATAAGAAAACCCATTTTTTTAAATGGGCAAAATATCTGGAGAGAGACTTCAGCAACGAAGACATACACAGGGAAAGATGCTCATCATCATTATTAGGAATATGTACTAGGAGTTATATTAATTAGAAATGAAAATTACAATGCCTAAGGGGCACCTAGCTGGCTCAGTTGGTGGAGCATGTGGCTACTGATCTCGGGGTTGTTAATTTCGAGCCCCATGCTGGGTGTAGAGATTACTTAAAAAAATAAAATCTTAACAACAGCAACACTTAATGCCTAACCCACTAGAATCACTAAAATTAAAAAACAAAACTGATGAAACTAAGTGCTGGTAAGGATGCAAAGTATCTGCAACTCTCGTACATTGCTGGTGAAAATGAAAAAAAATGGTACAGCCACTTTGAAAACAGTTTGGAAGTTTCTTATACAATTAAACATATATTTATTTTAACAAATGGCCCAATGATCCCATTCCTAGGTATTTGTCCAAGAAAAATGAAAACATATTATGTCCAGACAAAATACTGTATGCAAATATTTCTACTGGCTTTCCTCATAACTGCCCCAAACTGGACTCAACCCAAATGTCCATCAACCAGTGAATGGATATAATGGAATTCTACTCGGCAATAAAAAGAAATAAGCCTGTATGCACAAACCTATACCTCACATACATTTTGCTAAGTGAAAAAATCCAAGCTCAAAAGGTTACTTAATATATGTTCCATTTATATGATATTCTGGAAAAGATAAAACCAGAGAAAGAGGAATCAGGTCAGTAGTTTCCAGGGCTTGGTGGTGAGGACAAGGGATAGATAAATGCGCAGAAGGGAACTTTCTGAAGTGATTAAGGTGTTCTCTATCTTGACTGTGGTGTACACGGCTGCATACATTTGTCAAAATTCAAAAAAGGGTAAATTTTACTATATGCAAATTGTACCTCAACAAGCCTGGCTAAGCAAATTATATCTTTAAGGTCAATAAAATACAGTAGCCTAAAGCTATAATAATTCTACCAAGTAATAGTGAAAGAACATTCGAAGAGAAAAAGGAAAAATAGACACAAACGTTTAGCATATGTCAAAGTAGAAACTCAAATCAAAGAAAAAAGAAAGGTGTAAAACAGAGGTTGATACACTTTTTTTCTTAATTGACCAGGAATTAAGTATTTTAGGTATTTAAGTTTCTGATTCAGTTACTCAACTCAGCTAGTGTAATATGAAAGAAGACACAGGCAGTATGTAATGAAATGGACATAGCTGTGTTCAAACAAAACTTTACTAACAGAAATGGGTTGGGCGTAGTTTGCTGACTTCTGGTCTAAGCAAGTGTTGGAAGAACTGGCTTTCCATTTTGAGGGAAAATCGTTAGATCCTAACTTTATGCTGCACACAAAAATAAATTCTAGACATATTAAACAGCTAAATGTTGAAAATTAAAAAAACACAATTTTAAAAACTTTTCTAAAAATAACACAAAATCAAGATGGTATCATGTAAAAGACAAACTGGTTTGATTACAAAACCTTTTTGTTTCTTAATGTGGTAAAAATTGTCATGTAACATATGAAAGAAATGAGAATTTCCATTTCCAGTAATGATGCCAAGCGTCCCACGAAAAACATCTAAAAGTGCTGGTATAACATTTAAAAAACTACCTTATTACTTGGAAGAAGTAACAAGATAGTGATGAAGTGCTCCAGAGAGGTAACCAAAACACTCTATGATGGATTTGCACAAGGGTGAACAGGGATTAAAGTTTAGTTTCTGCCCAAAGCCGGGAATCTCAAATGAGACTCTCTCTGCAGGAGCTGAGAACTCAAAATTTTGGCTGCATCTTGAATAAAGGTGAATACAACAGGTTCACAAGTAAAAGCCCTAGAAAGCCTGAAGTCTAGGAACAGGGCAAATAAATGCAGAAAGAAAAATATTAAAAATAACAAAACAAAACCCTCACACATACAGGACATAAAATGGAGTGCTAAATGTGACATTCACTGGCACTGAACCTGAAAGCAAAATAAAGTGCCAAAAGTGAAAAAAAAAAAAAAAAAGATGGAACATTTGAAAGAAAAATAGATGTGAGTTTTCCAAAAGTGATGAAAGATTTCAACACAGAATCAAGATGCTCAGAGAATCCCCAAGAATAATATAAGAACAACAAGGTATATGATCACAATAAGAACTGCTAAAACCAAGAGTAACAAAAATTCTCGAAGTAGCAGGGGTTGAACATATTACCTTCAAATTTTTTTTTTTACGTTTATTTTTGACAGAGACAGAATGCGAGTGGGTTAGGGGCAGAGAGAGAGGGTGACACAGAAGCAGAAGCAGGCTCCAGGCTCTGAGCTGTCAGCACAGAGCCCGACGCAGGGCTCAAACTCACGAGCTGTGAGATCATGACCTGAGCCGAAGTCGGATGCTCAACCGACTGAGCCACCCAGGCGCCCCTGAACATATTACCTTCAAATGAACAAGAGTAACAATGACGGTGGAGCTGTTTTAACAAAAAAGAAAAAGCAAAAAATATCCTTCAAAAATATAGGTGAAATAAAGATATATCCAGACAAAAATAGAATTTATTATAGTAGACTTGAACTAAAGTAAATATTAAGGGGAATATTTATTTATGCAGAAGATAAAAATTATCACACAAAGAAACACAGAAATGTAGGTAGGAATGAAAAACAGTAGATAAGTGTTTATAAGTGAGTATCAGGGCACCTGGGTGGTTCAGTTGGTTAAGCATCTGACTGTGGCTCAGGTCATGATCTCATGGTTCATGGGTTCGAGCTCTGCATCTGGTTCTGTGCTGACAGCTCAGAGACTGGAGCCTGTTTCAGATTCCATGTCTCTCTCTCTCTCTCTCTCTCTCTTTCTGCCCCTCCCCTGCTCACGCTTTGTCTCTCTCTGTCTCAAAAATAAATAAACACTTTAAGTGAATACCAATATTACAGAATAATAGTAAAAAATGTTTGTGGAGCCTAAAACATGTAGAATTAAAATACGTGACTTCAATGACTCAAAAAGAAGGAATGTCGTAGAGTTACAATGCTGTAAAATTCTAGCATTATCTGGAAGGTGTTAAAAGTCATAATTTGAATTAGATTGTAATAAGTCAAGCATGCATGTGCAATTTCTAATGTACCCATTAAAACACAGTAAAAACTGTATAACTAAGAGTAGAATATATGTGAAATAAAAAGTTTTAAATGAATCTTTAAGAAGATAAAAACAAAAAACCTGAAAAAATCAAACAAAACAAATAGCAATATAGAATATATAAATTCAAATGAATTAATTACTTGGCAATGAAGACTAAGATCATCACACTGTATTTACAAAACATACACACTAAATATGTGCTGCTTACAAGGGATATACTTTAAATAAAGACACAAATGTTAAGGTAAATAGTGGAAAAAGATATACCAAACAAAAGAAAACTGTTGTAGTTATATTAATATCAGACAAAGATTTCACCTCTAATAGTGTGATTGGCTTGAACAGACAAATTTCAAAACAATAAAGAGTCAGTCCACAAGGAATCTAATTCTAAATCTAAATATATCCAATAATTTAGTTTCAAAATAAATGAAGTAAAAATTGACTAAAAGAAGAAAGGGCAAATCTATAGCCACTGTGGAAGAATTAAGACCTTTTGTACAGAAACTAATAAAACAGACAAAAACTTGCGAAGTATATAGAAATTCTGAACACACCTAACAAACCTGACCTCATCGATATATTAGAACAATGCATACAACAATGGAATACTACACCTTTTTTACATATGCACACATAGCACATTTATGAAATTCACCACATGCTGGGTAAAAGCAAGCATCAACAAATTTTAAAGGGTAGAAATCTTTCAAAGTATGTTCTCTGACCACAATAGTTTTAACTTGGAAATCAGTAAAAAAGAAAATTCCTAACTATTTGATATTGAATAAATATCCAAATAATTCTGAACTCAGGTAAGAAATCACATTAGAAATTAGAAAATATTTTGAACAGAATGAAATCAGCATATAAGAGAACAGACAGGGTAAATAGAAAGTACAAAATAAGATGGCAGATTTAAACCCAATATTTCCATAATTATATGAAGTATAAATGGACTATATGCTTCAGTTAAGACCAATATTGTCAACTGGAGTGAAAAAAGAAAAAAAAAAAAGAAACAGTCCAAGAGTATGCTGTTTTATAAAAAGAAAAATCAGAAATGCAGTATAATGATAAAAGTTTATCAGGGAAATATAAGAATTTTGAATTTCTATGTACCCAAATAACATAACACATTTATATACTAAAATACATAAAGCACAAAAAAATATATAATCTGATTCTAATCATGAGGACACATTAGACAAACCCAAACTGAGGGAAATTTTACACATTCACTGGTATGTACTCTTAAAAAATGTCAAGGTTGACACAAACAAATGGAAATATATACAATGCTCATGGATGGGATGAATTAATATTGTTAAAATATCTACACTACCAAAAGCAATCTACAGATTCAATGCAATCTCTATTAAAATACAAGTAGACAAGTAGAACAAATAATCCTTAAATTTGTATGAAACCACAAAAGACCCTCAAGAGCCAAAGCAATTTTCAGTAAGAATGAAGCTGGAGGTATCATAATCCCAGATTTCAAGATATAATAAAAACAGTATAGTAGTGGCACAAAATTAGACACATTGATCAAGGAACACAACAGAGAGCCTGGAAATAAACACACATTCAGAGGGTCAATGAATCTATGACAAAGGAGGCAAGAATATACAATGGGGAAAAGACAGTTCATCAATAAATGATGTGAGAAAGCTGGAAAGCCACATGCAAAATAATGAAAGTGCACCAATTTCTGAACACCATACACAAAAACAAACTCAAAATGGATTAAAAATCTAACTGTGAGACCTGAAACCATAAAACTTCTAGAGGAAAACAGGCAGTAATCTCTTTGACATCATCCTTAATAACTTTTTTCTAGGTAGGTCTCCTGAGACAAGTGAAACAAAAGCAAAAATAACCTACCAGGACTATGCCACACTTAAAAGCTTTTGCATAGCAAAAAGGCAACCTACTGAATGTGACAAGATATTTGAAAGTGAGATTATCTCAGAAGGGTTAATACCCAATATATATAAAGATTTTATACAACTCAACACCAAAAAACCCCAAATAATATATAACTGGGCAGAAGACCTGAATAGGTATTTTTCCAAAGAAGACATACAGATGACTAACAATACATGAATAGATGCTCAATATTGCTAAATCATGAGGAAAATGCAAATTAAAACCACAATGAGGTGTCACCTTATATCTGTCAGAAGGACTAAAATCAAAGAGACAAGAAATAACAAGTGTTGGCAAAGATGTGGAGAAAAAGGAACCCTCATACATGGCTGGTGAGAATGTAAATTGGTGTAGCCACTGTGGAAAATAGTATGGAGGTACCTCAAAAAAATTAAACACGGAAATAACATATGATCCAGTATTTTCACTACTGTATCTACCCAAAGAAAATAGAAACACTATTTCAAAAAGATATACACACCCCTATGTTTATTGTAGCATTATTTACAATAGCCAAGATATGGAAGCAACCCAGTGTCCATCCACAGATGAATGGGTAAAAAAGATGTGGCATATATATACACAATGGAATACTACTCAACCATAAAAAAAGAATGAGATCTTGTTATTTATGACAACATGGATGGACCTAGAGAGTATTATGCTAAGTAAAGTAAGTCAGACAGAGAAAGACAAGTACCACATGATTTCACTTATACATAGAATCTAAAAGACAAATGAACAGGGGCATGTGAGTGGCTTAGTTGGTTAGGTGTCCAAGTCTTGATTTTAGCTCAGGTCATGATCTCAGGGTAGTGAAATCAAGCCCCCTGTCAGGCTCTGCACTGAGTACAAGCCTGCTGAAGATTCTCTCCCTCTCTCTCTCTGTCTCTCTCTGCCCCTCCCCCACTCACATGTGCTCTGAATTTTAAAGAAACAAAAATTCTAAGGATTGGAAACAAGTAACACTCTCATTTGAAAATGATAATTGTTAATATAAAAAATCCAAAAGAATCTATACATTTTGAGGAAGCAAAAAAATGAATTAAAAATATCACTAAACCAGACTTCAACCTGTATTACAAAGCTGTAATCATCAAGACAGTATGGTACTAGCACAAAGACAGACAGATCAATGGAACAGAACAGAGAACCCAGAAATGTTTGTGGAAACATATGGCCAACTAATCTTTGATAAAGCAGGAAAGAATATCTAATGGAATAAAGACAGTGTTTTCAGCAAATGGTGCTGGGAAAACTGGACAGCAACATGCAGAAAAGTGAACCTTGGCCACTTTCTTACACCATACACAAAAATAAACTCAAAATGGATGAAAGACCTAACTGTAAGACAGAAAACCATCAAAATCCTTGAGGATAAAGCAGGCAAAAACCTTTTTGACCTTGGCTGCAGCAACTTTTTACACAATACGTCTCCATAGGCAAGGGAAACAAAAGCAAAAATGAACTATTGGGACCTCATCAAAATAAAAAGCTTCTGTACAGAGAAGGAAAGAAACGATCAGCAAAACTAAAAGACAACCGATGGAATGGGAGAAGATATTTGCAAACGACATTATCACATAAAGGCTTACTATCCAAAATCTATAAAGAACTTACCAAACCCAACACACAAGAAATAATCCAGTGCAGAAATGGGCAAAAGACATGAATAGACGCTTCTCCAAAGAAGACATCCAGATGGCCAACTGACACATGAAAAAATGCTGAACATCACTCACCATCAGAAAATACAAATCAAAACCACAAATGAGATACCACCTCACACTTGTCAGAATGGCTAACATTAACAACTCAGGCAACAACACATGTTGGTGAGGATGCGGACAAAGAGGATCTCTTTTGCACTGCTAGTGGGAATGCAAACTGGTGCAGCCACTCTGGAAAACAGTATGGAGTTCCTCAAAAAGTTAAAAACAGAACTACCCTACAATCCAGCAATTGCACTATTAGGTATTTATCTAAGGGATACAGGTATGCTGTTTCGAAGGGACACAAGCACCCCAATGTTTATAGCAGCACTATCCACAATAGCCGAAGTATGGAAAGAGCCCAAATGTCCATTGATGGATGAATGGATAAAGAAGATGTGGTGTGTATACACACACACACACACACACACACACACACACACACACACACACAATGGAGTATTACTTGGCAATCAAAAAGAATGAAATCTTGCCATTTGCAACAACGTGGATGGAACTAGAGGGTATTATGCTAGGTGAAATTAGTCAGAGAAAGACAAATATCATATGACTTCACTCACATAAGGACTTTAAGATACTAAACAGATGACGGGGCACCTGGGTGGCTTGGTAGGTTAAGCGTCCGACTTCGGCTCAGGTCATGATCTCACGGTCCGTGAGTTTGAGCCCCGCGTCGGGCTCTGTGCTGACAGCTCAGAGCCTGGAGCCTGCTTCAGATTCTGTGTCTCCCTCTCTCTCTGCCCCTCCCCTGTTCATGCTCTGTCTCTCTCTGTCTCAAAAATAAATAAACGTTAAAAAAAATTAAAAAAAAAAAAAGATACTAAACAGATGAACCTAAGGGAAGGGAAGCAAAAATAATATAAAACAGGGAGGGGGATGAAACATAAAAGACTCTTAAATATGGAGAACAAACAGGGTAATGGAGGGGTTGTGGGAGAGGGGATGGGCTAAATGGGTAAGGGGCATTAAGGCATCTACTCCAGAAATCACTAGCACTATATGCTAACTTTGATGTAAATTAAAGAAACAAATTAAATTAAATGGTAATAAAAAAAAAATCATTAAAAAATGAAGTACCTAAAAAAATTTAATAAAAACCATACAAGAGCTCTATGGATAAAGTATATAATGTTAATGAAAAACATTAAAGATACGTAAGTGAATAAAAATTTACAGATTCATATATTAAAAGACTTGATACTGTTGTGGTGCCTGGGTGGCTTAGTCTGTTAAGCATCCAACTCTTGTTCTTGGCTCAGGTCATGATCTCATGGCCCATGAGATCAAGTCCTGCATTGGCCTCTGCGCTGACAGTGTTGAGTCTGCTTGAGATTCTCTCTCCCTCTCCCTGCCTCTCCCCTGCCTGTGTGCATACACGCTATCTCCCTCTCTCAAAATAAATAAATAAAAATTTTTAAAAAAAGAATTGATAATGTTAAGATGTCAATTCATCCCATATTCACTTATAGACTCAGCAGAATAAAAAATCTTTAAGTTGTTAAGCTGTTTCTAAAATTTATATGTAAATACAAGGGGCCAAAGGTACGACATTTTTGGCAAAGCAGCCGAAGATAGGTTGTATAGACATATACTATAAAGCTGTAATAACCAAGATCATGTGGTATTGGCATCAGGATAGACAAAATACTGAACAGTATAGTCCAAAATACAGACCCATACATAGAACAGCACTTGATACAACAGACTGGGCATTTGAGATGACTGGGAAAAGGACACACTTCCCAATAGATGAGACTTGGAATTAAGTGTCCACGTGAAAAAAAAAAAAAGTTTGCATCCATAGGCAAATCAATTACATATTAAAAAGCTCAATGTCAAACAAAGGCAAAACTAGAATGACTAAAGGATTTCTTACACAAGACACAATATGCATTAGCCATAAGGAAAAAGACTAATACATCTAAGCACTTTACATGAACTATTCATCAAGACACCAAAGCAAAAAGACAGGCTGCAGAGTCAGAGAAGATGCTTGTGATACACCTAAGTTGACAAAGGAGTAATATCTAGAATAGATGACCTTTTGTTTGAAATGTGATCATTTGCAACATTCATGAACTAACAAATCTATGTACTGAGAACTGACGGCTGTTGATATCATAGAAGGGATGACCAGACATTATATGCTGTCCGAAGAGGAACCTAACATCTATTATAAAGAGGTCTTGGCAAAAGACAAATGGAGCCTGATTCTGATTAAACTTCTAGATCCATTTACCAAATTACAGCAAATATAGGGGACAGAAACATACAAACTACACTATGGGAATAAAATCACAAAATCCATTATTATGGGAAACTCCACAGGACAAATAATATAGTTCTCACAACAAATGAATTGCAAGAAAAATTTTAAAAAAGGAGAAATTAAGAGAGGCAAAGACATTTAAAAACACAGGTAGGGGGTGCCTGGGTGGCTTGGTCTGTTGGGCGTCTGACTTTAGCTCAGGTCATGATCTCATAGCTCGTGGGTTGGAGGCTTGCATCAGGCTCTGTGCTGACAGTTCAGACCCCGGAGCCTGCTTCAGGTTTTGTGTCACCCTGTCTCTATGCTCCTCCCCTGTGCGCACGCGTGCACGCGCACTCTCTCAAAAACAAATAAACACAGAAAAAAAACTTTTAAAACACAGGCAAAACAGGGGCGCCTGGGTGGCTCAGTTGGATAAGCGTCCAACTTCGGCTCAGGTCATGATCTCATGGTTCATGGGTTTGAGCCTCGCGTCAGGCTCTGTGCTGAGAGCTCAGGACCTGGAGCCCGCTTCAGATTCTGTGTCTCCCTCTCTCTCTCTGTCCCTCCCCACTGGCAGTCTGTGTCTGTTTCAAAAGCATTAAGAAAACAAAGTTAAAAAAAAAAAAAACTAAACTACAGTATTCAGAAATATAAACTCAGGTGATAAAGAAAATGATTATCACACCAGACAGGATAATGGTTTCTCTTAGCAGGGAAGGGGAACACGGAGGTTCCTAGGGGTCCCCTGGAAAGTCCGTATCTCCATACATATGGCGTTTACAAGGGTATTCACTTTATAATAATTCCCTAAACTGTACATCTGCTTGATGTAGCCTTCCGTATTTGTATCAATACCCTCACTTTCCTAGCAGAAAGGCAAAAAATGAAATCTTTCATTTCTGAATTAAGGAAAAGAGGCAAAAGTCAGTATTTAAAGTATTACTATACAACACAAAATGATTGTCAATGAGACTGATCAAAACCTTTAAAGACATGAGGTTTTACTATTTCACGTAAGAAATGAAGGCATGGTCTAGTCATGGTGGGGCTGGAGATAGAAATGGATGGATTTGAAAATTATCTAATAAAAAGAAGCAAACAAGTTTGGCCTAAAGGAATTTGGACTCTGGTTAGTAGATGTGCACTGCAAAGTGGTATGAGTTAGCAGTTCTGAAGGTACTTAATGTGTATTGTAGGAGTGAGCAAACCAGAAAATATACTGTGGATAAGGAGCCAGGTAAGAGAAATCTGTGCTGAAGTCAGAATAACGCTTACTCTGGGCCAGGGTGGGAGGACTAGGGATCAGCTATAACCAGAAGGAGGTAAAAGGAATTTCCAGGTCTTAGTAATAATCTGTTTTTTGATCCAGGTGTTCACTACATGGATATAAATTGCATTTTTAACTTTGTGAAAATCCACTGACCTGTACACCTATGCTTTGTACACTTCAAAGAAAATGAAGAAATAAGAAAACTGATACACACACACCCCTCTGATTACAACAACATAAATGCCACATACACAGTATAGACCAAGACTACAAGCCAACACGGACAAAACTAAAATAGTCTGATGAGTTAATATAGTTACATTATCTAACGTGTAAATTTTTAAAGTGTCACCCACCCGGGAACTGTGAGAAAGGTAAGATGGGAATGAGTCTGGATGCCACCTATAACATTTCCATATCCTTAGACAGCTGGCCCTGGTTCAGCTTTGACACTGGGTAGGAAGGTTGGGGGAGATCCACGGACAACCAGCAGTAAAGATAAAGATTCAAGGGGCACCTGGCTGGCTCAGAGCATGTGACTCCTGATATTGAGGTCAGGAGTTTGAGCCTCATGTTGGGCACAGAGATTACTTAAATAAAAAAATAAATGGGTGCCTGGGTGGCTCAGTTGGTGTCTGACTTCGGCTTGGGTCATGATCTCACAGTTTATGGGTTCGAGCCCCACGTCGGGCTCTGTGCTGATAGCTCGGAGCCTGGAGCCTGCTTTGGATTCTGTGTCTCCCCCTCTCTCTGCTCCTCCCCTGCTCATACACACACACACTCTCTCTCTCTCTCTCAAAAATAAAATAAAAACATAAATAAAAAAAAATTTTTTAAAAAGGTAAAAAAATCAAAATGTAGCAATTATCGGGTAACTCCCATTAGTAGCCTTCCCAGCCCTGCTATAGGAATGGTGTATTCAATTGGTATACAAATACTACAGCACTCAACATATAACCTTACAATGCTTGGGTTCCACCTCCCATTTTTGCTCAAGCAAGGATGGAAAGCCCAGAACAAAGTTCTCATACCGTGTTTCACACTAAAAATGACATCAAGAGCCGAGTAACTTCAGTTTGTAGAATCGTATGAAATTCACATGGGACAAAACCATAAGTGAGTATATACAGCTCCTCAGCACAGAGGGAAGGAGGAGAATCTTATCTGAAAATGACTGTGCCTCTCCAATGACAAGAGCAGAAAAGAGACCCTTTTCACTCAGCCAACTCTTAGGTAGAAAAGCATGTTGGTGCCAGTGTCCATGACTCTAGCTGCTGCAACCCTGACCTCTTTAGCAAATCTAAGCACTTTTGCTAATGGCAACCACAGCTTCCGAACTAGGCACATAGCCAACCTCGTCTCAAAGGACCAGACTTGACAAGTGTCCTGCCAGCCTTGCCAAGAAGTCAGACCCGGCAACTTCCCTTCTATGCCCTATGCTCTCCCCCAGAGCAAGAGAACAGACTGCCTGCAGCAGCTGCTGTCTGTCAGTCACTGACCTATTTCGGAAGGGAGAGAAAGAGCATCAAGCAAAAGCTTTCACTTCATCATCTACATCTAAATCAGACTCAAAAGATAACCTTCAAAAAGGTCATGGGCCAGAGTGGGGAGGTTATAGTGCTGAAGCCATGAAAGAATTTTCACATGTGCCCATCCCCAACACAACACATAATTTTTCTTTCTGTGAGACAGTCTAGGAAGTACTGCTAACTCATTAGGTCTGGTCAGGGAGAAAGGTTGCCACTGAAGAAAAAGGAAAGTGGTTGGGAGATAAAGCGGAGCCTGCGAAATCACCCTAGGGATACAGCTATCACACAGCAGATTAATCCAGTGTCCCAAAGCTCAAAAGTGCTCCTTTAATTCCTAGGAAAGAGCAGGGTCCACTCTGTTGACAGCAGTCTGCAAACTTCTCTAAAGACTTTGGGTAACAGGCTATCATGTCGGAGAAAAACAAGCCACCTCAATAAGAGATTCCAGCCCTTTCTATGATGTTGTAGAGCACTTCCCCTTCATTTCCTCTCCTGTCACGTCTTGGGGAAATTGTCAAGATGGGAAGCTATGCTCTATGAAAAGAAGTCTGGCTCTGTATTTTCCCAGTCCCAACCTGAGGCTTCCTCCCTCTTTCCTAAGAAATTAAACCTACAAACAAATTGCAAAACAAAACAAATAAGAGAGAAACTACATAGGCTGGAGGGGGAACCTATAGAGATATCAACCAATTGTATTCAGGGACTGTATCTGGCTGTGATTCAGATTAACAAACTAAAAAAAAAAAAAAATCCAGAAGATAACTTGAGAAACAGTAGATACCTGATGATATTAACTTTTTTAGATGTGATAATGGTTATATATTTCTCTTTTTAAAAAAAGTCCTCATTTTTTGATATAAATTCTGAACTACTTACTTAAAGCTTAAATGACAGAACTAATTAGGATATGGTTTAAATTACTGGTATGGCAAGGGAAAGGCTGATGCAGGTAGCTGAAACAAGATGAGCTAGGAGTTTTTAAATTGGGTGATGGGGATACATAGGTATTCATACTCTTCTCTTCACATATGTATGTGTGTATGCATATATGTGTTATGTATACACGTGTGTGCTTTTTACCTTTTATAATATAAATGCTGTTTTTAAAAGTCAGATTTGCTTCCCTGGAGTCATTAGGGCATCTGATCTCAGAAAAGTGAGTGAAAAGGGTACCTTTTCTTAGCTGATCCTATAGTTGAGAAAATCAGCCTCAAGATCTCTGTAAGAAAAAAACTACCTAAACTCAGGCTCAGATCCTTGAAGACGGAGAGAGGATGCCACGCCTGCTATTTCAGCACCCTGTCACTGTTAGGTATCCAGTAGCCAGACACCACCGTGTTCTCTGTTCAGAGGGCGAGGGTATGCTCCATCTGTGGCTGGGGATGCAGGCAGCCTGCAGCAAGGTAAGTCCCTGGTGAGCAAGTGCTGAGTAAAGGGGTCAGTGGCTGCGTCTCAGCCTGTCTCACTCCTCCCCCAGCAGGGCTCCTCCCTTGCCCAATTCTTTTTTTCCTGCGTCACAAGCACAAAATGGAGTTAGCTAGGAGCAAAAACAATCTGTCTAAAATGGCTGAATGCAGTAGGGAGTGCCAGGCAATAAAGCAAAGGGAAAGGGCACCCCCTGCTGTCCAAGAGAAGTACCCCATTTTTCTTTCTTCCCTATTATTGCATATGTTAAAAGAATTCATCCAAGCTAATTTTGTCATAAATCTTGATTCTTCTGTTGAATTCGAAAACTGAAGCAGACTGAGGCATGAAGGAACATAATTTCCAGTCTGTGAAGACAGATAAGAGTCAAGGCACAAAGTCAGCGGCCGGAGTCCTAGTGACTGCTGAGTTCTGAGCAGTAACAGTTTCTAAGGGCCCCCAGAGCGGAAGGGAGTTCCTACGTAGCACAGTATTCCCTAACTGCAGGAATGAGCTAATGGCGCCCAGAGTCTCACAGCTGTAGCCATCACTTCCCCAGGAATTCCTGTGGCAGGCTTCTCTCGGTGAAGACCACAAACAGGAAATGGAAGAGAAGGGAGTTGCCTGACATCCTAGAAGCTAAGTTCTTAAGAATTGCAGGTGTGAGTGAGTAAGTGAGGTAGGAAAAAGGACTCTGGGAAAATTCTGTTGAGAACACAGCTGGCTCTAAAGCCAGTTACATGTGCAGGGCTGAAAGATTCAGGCTGAGCTATAAAGCAACTCCACCTAACCTTTGGGCTCACTCACTGACTCAGGACCAGACTCTACTCGCTCTGCCCAAGATGAACCTGCGTCATTTGTCCCTATTCTACAGGGAACACCCTCCATTGATCTTAGGCTGCCTTTCCCTTAAGTAACCCAAGTACTTTATGACTAAAAGAGAACACAGGAGAAAGGTAGAAAATGTGGAACATGTTGAGAAATCTGTGGATCCAAGTCACCAATAGCATTCACTCACTTAAATGAGGTGGCACAAATATGTGAGCTAATCCAACATCCATGAAGTGAGATAATGGCAGGACATACGTGTGAGCACAGAATCACAATAGGAAGTTAAAAAAAGTGGACTCCAGTACCACTATAGTTCTGTCTCCGATAAAATAGGGCCTTTGGAGAAGAGTCCTAGATCTCCCTAGCTTATCTAAAAGATCTGAACACTTAGTAAGATCTGTAGGTAGTACACACAACAACAAACTCCGTGAGGGCAACATAGCTAAGAATCACCAAGTCCACCCAGTGTACAATAAGCTGTGTCTATCAAGCTCTACCTAAGTTCTCTGATTCTGAGGAAAGGACAGAACAAGAGGGCCCTTCCATGTGCTAATGTAAGAAGGTGCCCATGTGGAGGATGTCTACTTCATATTCCCCATGGATGTAATATACATGAGTGGAAAATTCAGCACCTTGAAGCCCCTCGTAGGAATACACCATAGGAGGGAAAACCAGATTCCTATCACTGACCTCTCCTGGCAAAACAAATACCCATCTGCTAAATCCCACATAGCCAAACCACAGTGGATATTCAAGCTTTAAGGCAAGATGGGACAAACTGATAAAATGCATAAACCTGAAGAAGAAGAACAAAGCAGGACTGAATTCCAAAGGTACAGAGCTGAAGTGTTAAGAGTTAGGAAGAAGGGAGCAAATCAAAGTCTGAAAGGGTGGCAAAAAAGCACTATCAGAAATCTGGGCACTTCTCAAAACATTTGATCTCTCAGACAAGAAGTCACTGAATTTCTCACAGATACTTTCCCAGCACACCCAGGAAGGTGACTCAACATGGGAGTGCTAAGGAAGAGAGATGAGCTTCGGGGCCTGGAAGGAGAGACAAGAGACAGTAAGGCTAGAGGACAGGAGAAAAGGCATCAATATACGGCACTAGGTATAAAGTTTTTGCCTTTCTTAAAAGAAATCAATCAGGCTATAAATAAGAGCCACACATTTTAACTGGCTGACATATTTTTAAATTCTCTTTTAGCTTCTATGTTCTCCTCATCTCATTTTTTTCCCCTGGAGATTTGTTAAAGAAATCAGGACTGGTCACTGGTGAAAAGCAAAGAGCGCTCACCCAGTGCCACGACAGTCCCTGGAAGCAGGCATCTCTGAACACGCCTGCCTTCTTGGTACTCCCTTCCACTAAATCTTAGATTCTGAGCCTAACAGATCGGGGGTCAAATTCTGGCTTGCTATTTACTTGCTGTAAGATCTTAATAAACAAAGGACGTATTAATTCTGTACTTCCCATTTCTCAGTTATAAAATGAAGATAACACCTACTAGGCAGCACTGTTCCAAGAATTGGAAGTAACAGATAATGTGCTCCCATCATTCACAGCATCTGATATCAAATGGTATTCTTGAATCAGTTTAAGAGAGCAAAATACCTCCATTATTTTCTAGATTCTTGGAGCAGTTTTAATCTCTGCTGTACCTCTCCTAAATCCTGAGTAAACTGCACATTTCTAAGCTGTTTTCAGTAACAAAGGATCCTAGAAACACTCTACATTTTAGCAGGGTCCTGGGAGGAGAAGTAATAGAGTAAGTGCCTAACAAAGAGAACACAAGGAGTAAATACCCAGCCCCCAGCCTGAGTCTGCAAAGGCAGCAGCTGGTTTTCGTCATACTGCTGTTTTTTTCCCTTCTTTGTTCCTAAGGTGGAAGCCAGGAAAGGGTGTGGAAAGCGAGGGGAGGGGGGTTGAAGGGGTGGGGATGAGGGCAGAACCGTCATCACTGTTACTGAAAGTCACCTGATACTCTCCTCCAATCCCTAGTCTCTGACATCACAATTTGGAACCGGAGCCAAAATAGCTCAACTGCGCACACCCCGTGGTTGAAAAGAAAAATGCAAGCAGAACAGGAAAAGGGGGTCATTCTTCAAAGGATTTAGCAGTTTTTCTTGCCAAGAAGAAATTTAAACACACACTCACCTTATCTTCCAAACTAATAGATAACAAAAGAAAGAATCACAGACAGTAAGAACAGAGTTGGAATTAATACAGGATCAGAAAGGAGGAAAAGTTCCATCCCATCTTGCAAACACGGGGTTTCCAATGCCCTGCTGTTGTATAAATGGAGTTCCCTCACTCAAAGTTGCTGGAACAAATAGCTTTTTAAATTAGAATCTGATTTTTCAAAGACAAGCAGGCTAGGATTACTATGGGGAGTGAAATAAGATGCTTTTACCTGCTGTGTAGAACTGGATATTAGCATTCTGCTTTGTAAACACTAATTTTTTAGGTAAAGTACTTCTAAAAACCCCCTTTTCAGCATCATGGCCACTGGCAAACTTTCTTCTTAACCCTTTTGTTCTTCCCATTTAAAAAGTCAGATGACCACATTATAGAGAAATTAGTAGGAAAAGAAATCTAGCACCCTAACAAATTCTGTCATAGTATTCTGGTATATTCTCTTCCAATCTTTTACTTCTGCATTTTTTTCTGTAAAACAAAATTGCAATAATGGTTGCACATAATGGTTTCCTGCTTTTCCTGCCTAACACCATATCATGAGTGTTCTTCCAAGTTGCTCTGAAAGCAATGTGCCGGAATTCTTTTTTTTTTAATTTTTATTATTTTTTTTAATCTTTATTTTTGAGAGAGAGAGACAGAGTGTGAGCAGGGGAGGAAGAGAGAGACAGAGAGGGAGACACAGATTCCTAAGCAGGCTCCAGGCTCCGAGCTGTCAGCAGAGCCCGATGAGGGGCTTGAACCCACAAACCATGAGATCATGACCTGAGCCAAAGTCGGACGCTTAACCGACTGAGCCACCCAGGCGCCCCAGTGATGTGCCGGAATTCTTAAACAAAACAGTTACAGTGTAGTAAGTTCTAGAACTATTCTTTCCAGAACAAAAACTAAGAAGGAAGAAAAAAATGAGGCAGGTCATCCCTTTCCTTTGAAGACCACATCCCTCCTATGAAGTAGCATCCCTATGCTAGTGATACAAAGCTCTGCTCCTGCTTGAGAATATAATGCTCCAGAAGTAGCTAGAGTCTGGATAGGGCCCACAGCAGAACTTTGCAAAACTCTCTTCTTCACACCACAATGGCTGGAAGGCTTCAGTATGAGGTGTCCTACATTTATAAATTGGTGTGTTCAATTATTTATTACATAACAGAGTTTGCAGGGAGAACAAGAGGACACATCCACACACTCAAGATGCAGTCAGATTAACTAAGTTGTCGCAGCTGTTTCAAAAAAAAAGGACAGATTACTTCATTACCATATTTTTATTCTCGTGTTCATTAGAAAAGCAATGCATGCTTGTTGGAAATTAGATTTCTTTTAATGACAAAGATATCTATGTACTGACATGAAAAATCTCCACGATACAGGAAGTACAGAACAATAAAGATAGTATGTTACCTTTTGGTAAGGGGATGGAGGATAAGAATCTATCAGTTTTTGCTTATAACTGCATTTTTAAACACAATGAAAGTATAATCAAGAAACTAATAAAAATGATGACCTCTAAGGGTAGGGAGGGGGAGGATGGAATGGATGAACACTAGGGTGGTTATGAGACTTCTTCATACCATGTTGACTTCTCAACTACCTAGATTACTTATGCAGAAAACCAGGTAACGGAGAAGCAGGAAAGCCCCAGAGGAAACATCCTGTGGTGGAGGTATCATTAGTACTCCCTGAAAACTGGTCTATAATTTCATGTTTACAGGGAGATTGGTCCCATATTAGCAAAAGAGTAAGTTCACATCTGACAATTCCCAAAGCATGTAAGGGATGCTGAGAACAGGGCTGTTCCCGTAAGGCAGCTGCTTTGGGCCCAGCATGTAGCAGCCTAAAAGCACTGGATGACTCTCCTGCTTATCCTAAAGCTCAGCTCTGCTCTTGACATTTCCTGGAGATCCCATTCTTCTTCCTAAACACATCCCTGATCTCTACCAACTCCAGGTCTCCATGGTGAAGGAATAACCAAACAAGAACAAGAGTTGTCTGCCTAAGTGTAGCCCCTTCATCACGATCTGGACTTCCTGGTCTTACACAACTCCATCTTTGTTGTACAACTGGAGGGATTTCCCATCATCTGCCTGCCACACATATCCTCCATCCTCATCATCAGTCTCTAAGTGGTTCCTAGCTCCACAGACTCCAGAGAACTTCTTCAAAATATCCTTCAAAGATACCTAACGAGACCTGGCCAGAAGATGGCAAGAAAAAATTTTGTAAAAACAAGTGCCCCTGAATTAGAGCCTCTAAAATGTCAGGAATCAATAGAAAATGTCATATTGCCTGCTAACTTATCTTGTATGATCTCCATAAAAAGAAGGATAATACCTACTCTGAAAGATACACAATTGAAATCTGCAGATAATGCTGGATGGTACCTTGGGTTTAAAAGATATAGTTTCAGTCTATGCAAGTCAAGAATAGTAATACAGGCACACACTAAAGTTTGAATAGCTAGAAAGAGGTTCTAAAACTGGAATTATCTTGGGGGTAATCAGGAGTTAACAGTGATAGAAAAGGGTTGACAGTAAAAACTTTTCTGTACCAGCAAATTCTATCCAAGACAGACCAGGGGAATTCCCTGAGGGAAATTTATCCAGTATACTATCTCTGGGAAGTTAGGAGTATATTATCAGCGGGGAGTTCCATTATATGCTTGAAGGAGCTATTCAGCAGAGACAGAGACAGGATTGGGAATATTTTTATCATGGAGTTATAAATATGTATAGAATGAACTGTCAAGCTGGTAAAAAACAATTTTTTATTTAAGCCTTCTAAAAGGAAGGCTATGATTTCATGAAGTTATCAGACTAAAAAAAAAAAACAAAACCAAACAACAACAAAAAAAAACATGCTCCAGCATCTATGCCCTCCAAAAACCACCAGTGTTGCTCCTATAAAGATACTAGCTGCAAGAGGATAAGATCCTTTTGTAAAAGGCAAGTTACAGCTTCCTGTCTTTTACGCATCAGTCCTCCAAATGTATTTCCTGACAGATAGAGGGCAGCATAACACACAGTTTGTATTTGAAAATCACAGAGGCTGTCTCTCTTTAACGTGACTGCATCACTCGCAGACGTAACAATGACACAACTAAAACAGAAGAGATCCATGTGCCATCTGGTGGCGAAAAGGAGAAAGAGCACTCTTCAGATATATCAAATTCCTCTAGTTTAGAAGGAATTAAAGTTTAATTATCTTTATCTGATGACACCCTCCCTTAAATCTCCACCAGTAAGTCTTCCGTGGAAAGTAAACCGGCAGTCTTCATGAAACCTTTCACAGTTTTACACTAGTTTAGTTCCATACCCCCAAACACTAATTGAAAGCAAGCAGCAATTTCTAATGCCTGATCTCAGTGCAGGGAAAATGAATGAAACTCAAAACAAAACAACAGAAGAATTTTTTAGCAATCAGTCAAAACAAAAGAGTTTGAGATGACAACACCAAAGACAACTTATGCAAGCAAAAAGAAAGGGAAAAAAACCAGAATAACAAAACCCAGAAGTTTCAAGTTGAGAGTATCTTTTGGTTAATCTGTCTCATTTTATAGATGAAGAAAGAGGTATGAAGGAATATCTCTGGTGCAATCTCCTTAGTAGTCTGATTAAAACAAGGTACCACATTCCCCTATCACACACTACAATAAGTAATTCCTGATTTTTGATGGTAGGATAAATTGGTACTATCCTATACTTAGCAATATGGACACAGAAACTTTAAGAATATACTGCAGAAATGCAAATATACAGAGATAAATATAAAATTATTCTTCTTGTAGCACTGCTTATAGTATAAAAAGCTGGTAACTTCTCAGTAAGAGATCAAGTGTATAAAGTTTAGATTTATTCATGTGACAAAGTACAATTATTCACTAGAAATAATGGGAATACATCTGTATGTAATGCTATCAAGAGATGCTGAGAAATGTTCAGCAAAATGCACAACGGTATCTACCACATGGAATCCCACAGATTAGATTAAAAATATGTGTATACCCTCACATTTCTGTAATTTTACTTTTTAAAAAATTTTTTTTAATATTTTTATTTATTTTTGAAGGAGAGTGAGACACACAGAGCATGAGCAGGGGAGGAGCAGAAAGAGAGGGAGACAGAGAATTCGAAGCAGGCTCCAGGCTCTAAGCTGTCAGCACAGAGCCTGATGCAGGGCTCGAACTCACAAACTGTGAGATCAGGAGCTGAGCCAAAGTCGGACGCTCAACTGAGCCACCCAGGTGCCTCTGTAATTTTATCTTTTAACGCCCCTGTCCCTTAAAGTTCCAGTTAAGATTAAGATTCTATTGGAAAATTTCCCACATTTTCCCACCTGAAAAGGATTTCACCCTTTCATTTATTAGAATAACACATACAGCTGAAAGGTATGTTAACCATGGTCACTCCAGGCAGGGAGAAGACTTTTTTTAAAAAATATTTTTAGTGTATTCTATGTATTTGCTGAAATGAAGATATCATAATAGTACAGGAAGTGGCTTCAGACAGGACCATGGTAAGAGAGAGGAAGACACAGAGAGTGGGTATAATAATGGCAGAAGTCTACAGAAGCATGTCTTCTGATGGCTTCAGTATTCTCAGTGAAGTAGGAGGACTGAGAATGAGGGAGATATTGGGTCTTTGAGAAGAGAAAAAGTGTGAAATTATCATTTAGAAGAATAGGAAGTTGAAGGTACTCGAAATGTTTAATATCCAATTGCTTGGCAGGATCAAGGGCTAAGCAACACTGCAAACTGAGCGGAGGAGACCCAGAAGAAAGAACAGCCAGTGAGGTAGGAGAAAAAGTAAGAGCATCTGCTGTCCTGAAAACTTGAAAAGTCTATCATGGAGGACCAAATGTTTGTTTTTCTCCAGCCACTTTCATCAGCACAGCTACCTGTACAGGGCAAGGAGAGACTGTGGTTTTTGCCAATCAACTATGATGAAATCAGAGAGAGGTAACAGAAGGGGAAAACATCCAAGAGAGTGATTATTATGATGATGAACCATGGAATTTTAGGTGAGGAGGAGAGTGAAGTCATCGAGGAACAGAAAGACAGTGAAAGGTGGTAGGACAAATGGACTGGAAGTCCCAGGGCGTGGCGGTCAGGATACTAGAGAGAGAAGTAAAAACATAGAACGTGGGTGGCATGAAATTAAGATTGTGGAGGGACTGCAGTTTTGGTGATGACCGTAGGAGGGAATGGATGAGGTAGAGGACAAGATCACTGCAAAAGAAGAACTCAAGGAAGTGGGAAGCCAAAATACTGGCAGGATCATGACTCTTTCATACAGAAATTGCAAAGAATTAAGGTGGAAGTGGTACTGGAGTACTGCAAAGAGTAATCAATCGCTAACCTGGCTGAGAGAGGAGTAACTTGGGATGTTAATAGATCATTGGCACTAAGAAAGGAACTGGGTGATGTAATTTGATGTCATGAGATTCAAAATTATGGGTTTTTAGCCAAGAGAAAGGTGGTATGATCTTAAAGTGGCAAAAACAACAACGAGGACATCTATACCATCTCTGGGTCCAGGTCCATTAAGATGAGATTTATGTGAAAAAAAAAAACCCACCACAGGAGAAACACAAGAAGGAAAGCAGTGTTGAGGGAAAGCCAGGTTTCTATTAGACCAACAAGGTTAAGTTGATGTTATTGGAGACTTTGCTTGTATTGGACCAAGAATTCCAGAGGACACAGTGAATGGGTTTCAGGTGCTCAGGTAGGATCAGAGGAGGAGACTGAATAGGAGATACGTAGACCCTTAAGGGGATTCGAGTATGGGATGTGAGGACGACCTATAGTAATACACACCAAGATAAATAGCATAATATTAGATCCAGTGAATTCAAGGCAAATGGTGATGGAAAGGTTGAGAGGAGAGAGGAGTATGTGAAAGGGATAGTTTAGGTTGTTTTTTTATACCCCTGATGATGGGCAGAGGACAAACCAAATGTTCAGGGCTCCTCATTACCCCAGGTGATAGGAGATTCAGGTTTTTTAGATGATGAGGAAGTGCCCTCTGATATTATGGAACTTCCCAAGTACTTTGCACTAACTCATAGACTGATCCTACTTAGAACCCAAGAAAATTAGTAATTAAAAGACAATAATCCCAACAAATATTCACTTGAATAGCACTTGGAGTCCTAATCCTATACACTTGAGAGCAGTAACGAACTGATGGAACAGACATCTTTCTGCCAAGACATTCAATGAATAGGGTGGAGCATGCTGAGCTCTTACAAAATCTTGTTTCTAGGGGTTAAAGTTGCAGAAACTGTAAAGATTCACTTGGACATTTCCTGATAAAAATCCAACTGAAAGAGTGCCCCCTAGTGGACAGAAGAGGATCACAGGGAAAAGGAAAGACCCTTTGACCTCTGGGGAAAGAAGGTATTGCTTCCCCACCACTGGCTACCCTTGAAGCCTGAACTAAACAAGTTCTGGGAGAGCAAGAGAGGATTGTTGCCAACAGTTCTGACCTGTGGGACAACAGCACAAACACTGGGATCTTGATGCACACAGTCAAATCCTAATGAAAATACTGTTACTGTGTATGAAATTTGCAGCTCTTGGTCAAGATCTTACTTTTAGGCAGAGTTCTTTCTAAATTACTGCTGATAACCACTTGGAGAGCTGTTCTGATGATGCCCAAAGTTGCCACAGGCCCCTCATACTTTTTAACAGGGAGAGGGTTTAACCTACATATTGTCTGTCCAATGCACACCACTAATGGAGGTTAGCTTGTGGATCTTAAAAGCCCAGAACATTTTTGGATGGAAGGAATAAACCTAAAATGGAAAATGTCACTGTTACTTAGCACATCAGTTATCACTTCTTACACCATTCCAAGGACAGTATTTTTCATGGGATCAAGTCATTAACAAAAGAGAGTAAGAGTTACAAGGAAAGCTGAATGAAAAACTACTTATCTCATACATACAAATAATGACCTGAGGTCACCACAGTGATGAAAATGCTCCTTAGGAAAAGATGAAAAAAATTAAAATTTAACTAATGAACGTGTTCCCAAGGAATTCAAAAGGCAGAGTCAAGAAAGAGACCATGATAAAAGACTCCTTGCTGATCACCATAAGAAGAGTGAGAAAGTAAAAAGGGCTAGAAGTTTTTATAGCACTGCCTATCAAATCTGAATTCATAATATTCCCTGGCAAGGAATAAATCAACTGAGGAAATTTGTGATTTATAGAAAGTCAAGAGTTCAGAAACAAGAGACTAATCTTTAAGAGAGAAAAATGATCAAGAGAACTTGTAGTATACATTTGAGGACTGGCTCCTCTCTCTGGGCTCTTACTTAAAAACGCCCACATCTTCCTGAACCGTAATGAAGAAGTGGCTGGAGACCTCTGACTAAGGAGGGAGATGTAAAGAGTGAGGTAGGCGTTTTCTTTAAGGTTTGTTCCTGGAGTAGGTATACAAGAGGCTTTAGGGATAAGTAAAATAAAAGGGGGATACAGCTATGTCTAACAAGTAACGGAGACTTGTGTTTAGCAAATGAGAAAGGAAATAATGCAATATTATGAACACCTACTGTCCAAATAACTTCCTCATCAAGCCTGGCAACTACTAGGCTGAAATCATCTAAGCAGAACTTTTATTGTAATAGAGAAGCAGGTCTTAGTTCTCCAACTGGATTCATTGCTACAAGTGAATATACTATAATCAAAACATGTCTCTTCTTCTTCAACCCTAAATATCCAGTATTTCACCTACTTTCCCTAATCTGTTATTTCTTTTTTGTACTAAGAGTCACTGCCAATTCAAGGACTGAAGTGAAGTGCCTGAATGAATGAAGTAGTTGCAAAACTACTTCTTTCATCTTTTGTCTGGAGCTAAGCTTCTGGAAACATTTAGGGGAGGGATATACACTTCTGGAACGCAGAGGGCCAGAGCAAGGACTTTGGAATCAGACACTCAAGAGTGCGAATCCTGGCTTTGGCACTTACTATATAGACTTGTAAAAGTTATTCAAGTTAGGTCTCTAATTCTTTATCTGAAAGACAGAATATTTACAGAGTGCTAATGAGTATTTATCTATTGTTTAATTACATCATCAATATTAAGACTATGAAACTGAAACTGGTTACCTACCTGACAAAAAGGATTAAGGATGAAGATATTCTGAAATTTTACATGGACATGTTTAAAACATCAGAAACAAAAGAAACCTTGCTTTTATAATCAGGAGACCTGGGCCCTTAGAGGCCTACCTCTGAAGCTGTTAAAGCCTGAATTTCCTTACCTGACATAAACTTTAACTAAGATCCTCAAAGTCTTTTTTTACTCAAGTGTTTTTTTTCAGGTATGTTGTGATCAAGGGGCTACTTCGGAACAATATGCATGGAGTTTGCCAACCTGAAGCACCAAGAGAAGGAAGTTCAAAACTGCATCAGGAAAGCCAAGGGCAAATTAGCCCTGATCACAGTGGGAGTTATACATGGGATGGGGTCCCTATGCAGTACTTCTGCCTGCTACCTGAGAGCCCCTGCAGCAATGGCATTAAATCAACTATTCTGTTCCCAAGAGACATGTTAAATAAGTCCCAATATTCAAATACCTCTTGTATCACCAGAGATTTACAGACTAACTCAAAGGGGAAAAAAGCAGGCAAACAGAGAAGAAAAAAATAAATATCAGACATTAAAGTCAGTAAAACATTAAAAATCCAAAGAAAAAATTATTTTTAAAATGGGGAGGCATTTCTTTTTTGGGGGGAAATTAATGAAAACATAGATGTACCATGGGCAACAAGCAGCAGGAATGTCCTGGTGCATCTGAGTGCTATAAGTAACTTAGAGTTGGGTAAACAGTAAGTACTTAGGATTATATTTGACAGAGAAAATAAAACCTCCCCCAGGAATTTCTTTAAATTATTAAGATTTAGAATGTCTGGAAAACTCGTGATTTTGTAGTTTTCAGAACACACCCTCAAGTGTTTCCTAATGAAAAGACAGGGACATTAAGACAGTGTGCCAATTTAATAGCTGCAAATGGTTAACTGAAACTAAAGATATTTAAAGACTAGCTAGATGGGTGCCTGTCAATCAGTTAGGTGTCTGACTCTTGATTTCGGCTCACGTCATGATGTCAAGGTCGTGAGATTGAGTCCCGTGTCCGACTCTGTGCTGGGCATGGAGCCTGAGTAAGATTCTCTCTCTCTCTGCCTCTCCCCTGCTTGTGCACTCAGCAATCTACTAGTGAGGATTATTACTACACAAAAATCAATAGTCCATTAAACCAAACTAAAGAAAATTTAAAAAAGAACCAAGGCTGGTAGAAAGTTAGAAACTTAAATGAAAAGAATGTCATTTCTAGGGCAGAACCTGAGAACTGAAGGATCATTAAAAAGTTTGGTTACAGTGCTGAAAATGACAAAAGATAAAGTCTGGCTTGGGTATTTTTAACACACCATCTATCAATTCACAGGGGGAATAAAATGCCAAGGAAAACCATAAACTGCAGAAAATCCCACTCTCATCAACAGTAATATGAGTGTACAGAAGTAGGATGTGACCAAGGCAGGAGGAAAGGGGTCCAGCCAGTATGCATGCACAGTGGCACTCAGAGCACAGCTACAAGAAAGCAACTTAGGCCAGAGCCAACAAAGGGCTAGATTCTGTGACCTTACAAATCAGGAAATCATTTGATTTTGAGTTTCTCTGTCAACTAGTCTTTGGTGATATACTAGAGTAGGGTAAGTTGTCATTGTCATGGTATTTTTCACTAAGAGGGTGGAAGTAATCCACTGTGCTGGGCTTTAGTTCAGAAGATGACAGCTCTTCTGGAATACAAGGCCACTTTGCCCTGAGTGACAGGGCAACATGTCAAGTCTGAGCACAGCAATCTCACACTCTCAGATACATGCACATATCTAGGGACCACCAAAGACACCTAGCAATGTTAGGCTCCTTATAAGAAAGCGCAGCTTGGTCCCCTCATATCACTTAAGGAATAAAATAAAGGGGCAGAAGGAGGGCAGAGAGAAGATGGGGAAATGCTCAAAAGTTGCACTTAGTTTCCATCACTAGGGTCATAATATACCCCTAAGTAAATAAAAAAGCTTTAAGATGGAAATACAAAATTAGTGGGCTATAATTGTCATTAAATTCAAATACTGTATTCTTCAGGGGAAATAACTACAACTGCCCCATCATAAGGCAGCACAAAACCACAAAAATTAGGAAGTGAAGAAAGAAGAGGGCAAAAAGATCAGTTCTTCTAGAACAAAGGGGAAGATACAAAGGTGAAGAAGCAAGAATTTATACCAAAAAAAAAACATGGACCAGAAGACAAGATCCCTAGATCTGGCCATTTAACCTTGGGCAAGGTACCTACTCACTCCAAACATGCTACAGAATGGAGATAATACACATCCTGCTTATCTCTTAAGGCTTCTTTGCAGATCCAAGAAGTAACACATGTTAAAGCAGTTAGAAGACTACAAAACACAACAGAAATGTAAGGTAACAGTATTAGTACTTCAGGTGTGGCAGCTTGGACTTAAAATAACTTTCTACCCTGTCAGTTAACATCACAGGTACTGAGCCTTCTGGACTATTAATAAAAAAAAAAAGAAAAAAAACTGCAGTAGAGATATCAATCCCCGATCTCTCAGTCTTCTAAAGAGAAATCGCTTTACATCTGCTTCATCTCGCTCTAATGTTCAAGATACTCAATTAAAAGGCTCTTCTGTATTCTTACCTTTTGAAGCTGGAGGGAAAATGGCCAGGAAAACACCAAATATTGAAAAGAAATGGAAGGGAAAAAAAAAAAAAAGAATCACACATGGTTTTGTTACTATAGACAGTCACTCAATCACCTAAGCTATTCAAAACTCCACCCAACCCTTACTGAGTGTAGGTCTAGGATGGCACCTGAAACACAGTGCCAGAATCCGTTCAAGGGTGTTACTAACAGGGGCCTAGAATGAGCTTCTTGTCACCTTAATCTCATATCCCCAACAAGTTATACTGATATAAAATACCCATATACAAAACAAACTGGGGGGAAAAATACCAAAATGCAACAGTTTTCTTTCTCAACCTCAGCATCCCCAGAAAACAAAAATATCTTAATTCCTTCCTAACAGGAAAAACCACCTCTCTTCAACCCTCACCCAGGGACAGGAAAAGAATGGAAAACCCACTTAAAGGACACTCCAAGTCCTATCCTGGCCCTGGGCATGAAAGAGGAAGGTACTCACTCTTGGTCTGGGCAGAAAAGGTAAGAGTAAGTTTGGCGAAAAGTTCATTGTTCTCAAAACGGTCCTCCTTCACTTTTGTCCAGAAGCAGTCCTGGGACAGGTCCTCAACAACAAACTGTGGATAAAGGCAGAGTGTTGAGTTATTAAGCTGAGCTCTGTACTTTCCAACCTGGAAAATGGATTAAGATGCAGAAGACGTGGGTAGTGGTTCTCAGCAAAATAGACTAATCCAAGACACAGAGGAGCTGCACTCTTCATGGTAGGATCAGGAGACAGTGCTTCCAGTTTGTTTTTTGGTGATTATTCAAGAACTAGATTCAGTTATGCTACTTATCTTCCTCCTAACCTCAAGTCCTCTAGTTTTAGAAGTATTGAGGATTTCACATCTTCCCTTGCTCTACATTATATTTTTCCCAAAAATTTAGCTATTAACTATGACAAACGGAAAAAAACAATTTAACTATGACAAATTAGTTTACGAGTTTATTAGTTTATTTTGTATCACTAAGCTCTTTTAACTTGGTTTCTTTAAGCAGAAGGCTAATGCAGAAATCACAGGGGCCTCAAATGCACAGTGGAGGAAATACTGTGCCATGCAAACATGTCCTCTGTAACTCACTGATGGCAGAGAGAGGTATCAGGATGTATCCAAAAGCCACAATTTTCCAGATCAGCACTACTGTCAGCAGCTCGCAAACTGGTGAAATGACTATTACCAAACTGTTACCGTGGCACTCATAACCTCAGAAAAAAGACCAAAAACATTAAAGATATGTTTAGGGTTTGTAGCAGAGAATAGGGCTCCAAGAACTCTCCGAAGTGATGTCTGCCATACAGAAGACGCCTAACATGTGCTGAATAAGCAGAAGCGTGAATGGAACCTGAAGGCAGATGTTAGTTGTAAGAAAGGGAAGACCACCTGGGCACAAAGTAGGAAAGTGAAGTGGTTTCTTAATATCTACTAATGAAAAAAATGGACAGAAATTCTCACCTTGGACCAGTTTGGCCTTCGGAGCTGCACTTCTGGCTTATAAAGCTTCTTTGGGGTTAATCCAAATGGCAGAACTGGGGCTGCAGGAACTCCAAATCCAAAAGGGGGAGGTGGAGGCATACCCATTCCAGGTGGAGGTGGAGGGATTCCAGGACCTCCAGGAAATGGAGGGGGTGGAGGGATTCCAGGACCACCAGGAAGAGGGGGAGGAGGAGGGGGCATTCCTACTCCTCCAGGTAAGGGAGGAGGGGGTGGGGGGATGCCAGCACCCCCAGGCAAAGGAGGGGGTGGGGGGATACCAGTGCCCCCAGGCAAAGGAGGAGGTATAGGGATACTAGCGCTCCCAGGCAAAGGAGGGGGTGGGGGGATGCCAGCACCCCCAGGCAAAGGAGGGGGTACAGGGATGCCAGCACTCCCAGGCAAAGGAGGGGGTGGGGGGATGCCAGCACCCCCAGGCAAAGGAGGGGGTGGGGGGATATCAACAGTACTTCCAGGCAAAGGAGGGGGTGGGGGGATACAAACACCCCCAGGCAAAGGAGGGGGAGGTGGTGGAGGAGGAATGGTACCACCTCCAGGAAGAGGAGCTGGTGGGGGTATGCTAACCACCCCCGGTAAAGGAGGGGCTGGGGGTGGAGTAACAGGGCCAGAGTCACCAGGTAAAGGAGGGGTGGGGGAGACAGAAGCACTGCTAGGAAGGGCTACAGCAGTAACGGCAGCGGAGAGAGAAGCCATTTCTTTCTTGGCATCTTCCAGTTCCTTAGAAAGCTTGGCAACCTAGAGGAACAACAACAATGGAAGTACTCCTCCCTTCACTCAGGGACTACTGGGGTTGGAAGGGACCTACAAAATTACTTAATCCAAAGTTCTCATTTTTACACACACCACACTGAAAGTAATCAGACAGACTCCTCAAGTCATACCTAAAGTCACAGATATTTAGGGACCCAAACTAGAATTCAGGTCTTCATGTTCTTAGTTTAGCATGCTTTGCATTAAAAAGGCAACTTCAACCTTTATGTTAAATTCTCCCTTTAATTAGAAAATACAAAGTTCAAGCAAGTCAAATATTCTAGTGATAAAACCATGTAAGTGATCAACTTATCAGATACCATATTTAAGTATTTGTAACTGCAGGGGTGCCTGGGTGGCTCGGTCACTTAATGCATCTGACTTCAGCTCAGGTCATGATCTCACAGTTCCCGAGTTCGAGCCCTGCGTCGGGCTCTGTGCTGACAGCTCAGAGCCTGGAGCCTGCTTTGGATTCTGTGTCTCCCTCTCCCTCTGCCTCTTCCCCGCCAGCGCAGGTGCACACTCTCTCTCTCTCAAAAATAAACATTAAAAAAATACTTATAACTGCAAAGAGAGTATGGGGATAAATCTGTCCAGAAATAGCTAAAATAAGAGAAAATTAGCAAATATGTGAAGAGGTAATTTGGATTTTACTCCTGAATGTCTCAGAAGACCATTAGTTTTAATTCTGGGTAGTACTGTGACTCCTTTTATTCTCTACGTTGTCTGTATTTTCCAAATTTTCTATCTTATGTATTACCTCAAAATAAAACAAAAAACAGTAAATGATTTTTAAAACATGCACCATCTAACTAGATTACCTATTAGTAGCTGAACCCTCCCGAGGAATAAGGTGTCTGACTCCTGCTGCAGACAGGCCTATCATGAGGCTGCTGATGGCTTAGAGGTCACTCTGCCTCCCCCGCTCAGGCATTACCTCCCCTGTGAGTTGAGACACCTCTGCTTCCAAGTCCTGTTTCTTTGTGGCTATCTGCTGCTTTTCAGAATCCAAGGCATCCTTTTCTCCCTGAAGATCCTGGAGCTTCTGCTCAAAGTCACTTTCCATCTTTTTCATTTCTACCTGTAGCTCATGTCGTGCTGTTAACTCTGAGTCCAGCTAAAGGAGAAAGGAATTAGGCTCTTTGTAAGCTCTCCATTCCAGCAAGAAGCACAGCGTTATTGCCCAAAATTCACTATTTTGTCCCAATGCTTTTAGAGAGCTCACTTTCCCAGGGAATGCCTGGGAAAAAAGACCACCATGATTTTGACCTTAAAATCAAGGTTAAAGAAGGGGGAAACCAGGGATCATTTCCACAGTCTATCTAATTTGGGGAATTACAAAAACAAACAAAAACAACCTAAGACAAATACTGTATGATTTCACTTACGTGTGGAATAAAAAAAAACAAAAAAAACAAAAAAAACAAACAAACAAATCAACAAACAAAAAAAGCAGAAACAAACCCATAAATACAGAGAACAAACAGGTGTTTGCCAGATGCAAAGGGGGTGGGGAGTAGGCAAAATGGATGACGGCAATTGGGAGGTACAGGCTTCCAGTTATGGAATGAATAAGCCACAGGGACGAAAGGCACAGAAGAGAGGATATGGTCAATAGCATTGTAATAGTGTTGCATAATGACAGATGGTAGCTACACTTTGTGGTGAGCACAGCATAATGTATAGAGTTGCTGAATCACTATGTTGCACCCCTAAAATTAACCTAACATTGTGTGTCAACTATACTTCAGTTAAAAACCAAGCAATCAAATAAACCTAAGATTTTAAAGAAATTTAACACTGTTAAGACATTTCACCAGAGCAGCTATGGTGGACAATCCCAGCAGCCTCTAGGAGCAAACCCCCAACAACCGCAATAGGAGTCCGTAACAACTAAAGAGGAAAAAAAGAATTCACACACATATTCCTGTTGTTCTAGGAATAAGAGGCCTGAGATGCCAGCAAAACTGCAAGAGCTGTCACTGTTATTCATGAGAGCCATCTGTCTCTTCCTGTCCTACCCAGGGGATCAAGAACTGTGTACCACCAATTCCTCTGGATCACATCCATGTTAGTTTCTCCAGTGACTAATCTATACCAGAAAGGTTTCTCCCAGGAACCGCTACTGTGTGCTGAATGTTTGCTAAGTATCACAGGTGACAGTTTCACATGTCCGAAAAAACATAATCCTTAAAAAGGGAAAAAAAGACGCCAATTTTTTTGATCTCTCATACATGCCTTTTTTTCCAACTCTGTAGCTTTGGCTTCAGATTTCTCCACCTTTGTTTTATCAATCATTTGATCTGAAAAGAAATAGAAGAATCAGTAAAGTTCCCAATTCTCTTGTCTTTCCCTCTCACTACCTAAATCCTTCAATATAATGGCAGTCTTCTGTCCATTTTCTCACTTTTGTTATACTTCTTACTGTTCTGCACTAAACAAAGAAATGAAACTTTCTATTGAGCTCAACACAGAATTTCTGGGTGCCTGTGATGTGGTAAGGCCGCCACACTGGGCAGCATGGAGAGTGCCTACAAGTGGTATTTATGAACTTCTGAGTCCAGGAGTCAGATGACAGCTGAACTCCCTTCAAAAGGTGGGGCGATGTGTGAGTAGCGGTACATTCTTAGTTTCACAGAAATAAACTAAAGGTCTGTATATTCCTAACACAGATGTTGATGATCACCTAAGGACACAAATGGAAATACCTGGAGACTAGGAATTTATCTTCCATGAAACTTTCATTGGAGAAAGACACAAAATGAAAGGTAGAAACAATGTTTTAAGGAGGCAGATAGAAGAATATGCTTACCAATCAACCCCTCAATATCAATCTGGAGGTGCCGGCACTTGAAGTCAGGATCAGCCCCATTCTTGTGCAGAACTATCTGAGAAATACATTCTTCAATCAGCTTATAGTACTGCGGTCTATGGAAGAAACAGAACAAGGTTATCAAAGGAAAACCAAAATACAATTCTCAGAAGCAATCAGGATCAGGAAAAGTTAACTGCTTTGATAAATGAGGGACCTGAGGATAACTATTCCAGAGAAGACCTTTTCGTAAAACTAACAGAAGTATGTTGCCAGGCTAGGCAACTCCCTCTTCTACAGCAGCTACTCCACCTACTTCAGATAATCAAAACTTGTTGCCATCTGCTTCCTAATGCCAATAATTTCCCATCTCAAAATTCAGGCTTGATCCTTTCCGTGATAGACAGCACTACTGCTTACTCTCTACTTCTAGGCAACCTGAAAGAACCTTAAGTGGGCTCCTCCCTTTGCTACCATCTTTATACCCCCCACCTCCCATTTCCAAAATGGTAAGGACACTTTACGGTATACACTCTGACCTCTTCCATACAGCCGCCCTTCAGTCCGATTAAAAGGACAACTGACAACTCTTTATATATCTGACTGAAAATTAAATGTAACCTTTGTCTTTTCTGTTTCCTTTTACAGTCTTTGAATTTAAGGATTTTTCTCTCTCTACTTCGGCTCAAATTTAATACTTCTCACAGGTATACCACCTTACCTAGCCTCATAGTCATTTCGGACCAAGAGTAGGTGCTGCAGGATGGACAGGAAGTGTGGCTCTGCCTTTGAATCCTTTACTGTGTTTAGGAGAATCTGGAAAACTTCACTGAAGTCAGTGGAAAAGGGGAAGAGGCTAAGGAAAGCATATATTTAGAAACTGTTTGACAGGTCGATTGCCCAACTCTGGGGAAAAGTCCCAAGATGCCACTTCTTTTCTAACAGCCATTTCCCCTGTAAACATTACCCAAAACTTTAAGCTCCATAAACTTCCGAAGGCCAAGGGACCAGTGAGTTGGGTGGTACTATACACAGAGACAGAGGATTCCCAGTACTTGGCTTGAAGATCAAACAGTAGACAGAAATGAAATGATCACTACCCACAAGTCACGTGTGTCAAATAGTGATACATAGCCAGACTACTCCCTCTGTCAGTCTCAGGGACACCCACAAGAAAGCAAATGACAAGCCTACTCCCCGACTTGTGAATGTTCACCAAAAACCAGCTCTACACCTTCATAAACCAAGCTCTTATATTCTAAGAAGTCTATACACGTTTTGATGGCTACTTCCATGCTGAGCAACCCTCAGATCACCTTTCCTAATTTCTTTGGCCCATGCTGAGGTAAATAAAGCCCACAGCAATCAAAAGACACCTGCCTCACCTACTGAGAAGACACACAGGCTGATACCCTGTTCAGAGTCATTACCCCACACCATTTCATGCAGGGATCTATAATGAATGTCTCATATGTCTTGAACCCAGTCCATAAAAGGATATTCCATCTCCATTCGAATGTCATCTAGCCGTCCCTTCAGGTCATAGGAATCCTCTTCCCCTTGCTCATCAAACACATTTAGTTGCACTCTCATATCATCATTTTCAATCTCTCGAAGATCCTGTCAATGATCAAAGTACAAGTCAGGGAACCCAGAAGCATCCTATGCCAGCCAGAAACCGAAGCCTTTCAACCTGGTTCTTAAATTGAGAGCGAAAGTGACCCCAGAGATGACTGAGCTATCAAAGCAGGCAGCAGGCAGCCTGGCCTCTCTAATGAAGAGCTGCATCTCACCTGCAACACCTGATGCAGCCCCAAGCGCATCAGTTCACTTCGGATGTGAACTCGGAAGTCAAGTTCTTCAGCTGGTGTGATGAGAGCATTGATCAGCTGTAGACATCCCACCTAAAATAAGCAAATTCAGCACTTATGTCATTGTAATCTGCTAGAGATCAAGATTCCGTTCTCTTTACATGAGTGCCGAGGACCCCAGATGTCACGCAGAAGATGCAGTACAAAACCACAAGAACAACTTTCTGCTGGCGCCATTTAGATCTGATTTGGGCCCAGGTCTGGGTCGCTCAGAAGTCTAAATGATTCCAAGGATTTGATGGTATACTCTGTACTAGGCCTTGGCTTTCCTAGCATTTAAAGAGATAGCATGCCCTTTCACCAGCTCATAGTAAGGACAGCTGCTTTCTCTCTGCCTTCTTAGAGAGCAAATCCTGAATGATAAAATAAATATATACAGACTCACCTCATTTCACTGAACTTCACTTTACTGCACTGCTCTATATATAGTGCATTTTTAACAAACTGAAGGTCTGTGGCAATTCTGTGTTAAGCAGGTATATCAGTGCTAATTTTCCAACAGCATTTGCTCACTTCTTGTCTCTGTGTCATGTTTTGGTAACTCTCAGACTATTTCAAAGTTTTTCATTATTATTTTATTTGTTATGGTGATCTGTGATCAGGGATTATGACTCTCTGAAAGCTCATATAATAGTGAGCATTTTTTAGCAATACTGTTCTTGTAGACATAATGCTACTGCACACTTAATACACTACAGTACAGAGCAAACATAGCTTGTATATGCATGCATTAGGAAACCAAACAATTCATTTACCTCACTTTATTGACCTATTTGTTTTATTGTAGTGTTCTGGAACCAAACCTGCAGTTCCCCTGAGGGATGCCTATACCTGGGAACCATTCCATGTGTTCTATTAAAACATCAAATGAACTTAAGTCCTTCCATTTTGAATTCTATTATTGGGCACAGTTCAGAGGATATACTTGCCTTGAGCGCAATGGAGGTCCCACTTTTTAATCCATCCAACAATGGCTGGAAGCGTTCTACCTCATCCATCTCAGCTCTTTCTGTCATTGCCTCCAAAACCCTTTCATTCCTGCCCAAGAAAAAGGAAAGGGAGAGAAATGTCCAGGTGCCCTGACACACACAAGCACAATAGGTAGATTATACAGTGGCACAAATCAGTTAGGAAAAGAACATTACCAACACCCAGGTTTTCAATATAATTCTCCTTATCACCTAGGTCAGGAGCCAGAATCTGCTGAAAGCTAAGAACCATCTCCTTAGAAAAATGTATTCTCTAAAACCCATTCCTAGACTCCTATCTATGGATACCAAATTAAGACACCTGTTCTATGGAGTATCAACTGGTACCACTTTTGGAGGGGTATTTAATAGTACTGGTTTTTAATGAATTTAACATTTGGCTTACTTCTAGAAACTTATCGAACATAAATGCATAAATGTGAAAGAATATATGTACAAGGATGTTCATTATGGCATCATTTGTAATAGTAAAACTTAACACCTAGAGCAGAGGCCAGAATGTGCTAAGAAAAAAAAAAGTCACCTAAAAAATCTAGCAATGGGGTAACTGTTAAATAAATTGTGGGATATACATCCTATAGAATTCTAAATAGCCACCTAAGATAATAAGGTAGATCTATAAATACCCACAGAGAAAAAAATGTCCAAGATCAACTGTTATATTAAAAAAAAAAAAAAAAAAAAGGTAAAAAGAAATGAATGGTATGATTTTGTTTGTATTAAACCAAACTGTTCCACAAAAATAAAAATCTATCCTAGGCATGTGATTTGTTTTACAGAAAAGTTACATCTTTCCTTCGTTCTAAGATAGCATCTTTTGGAGCAGCAGAAGGTATCTCATAATTAAGCAAAGACAATATATTTGTCTATGCTAGAAAAAAAATCAATGAGATTGCACCAAGCCATTAACACTGGCTACCCCTGCAGAATAGATTTACTAGAGGGATAAGGCTGTTAAATTTTACTTTATATGTTTCCATATCGTTTGAGTTTAAAAAATAATGTGTTACTTTTGAATTAAAAAAACAAAAAAGTAAAAGCAAGCTTTGTCCTATAAATGTCCTACAGACATTAATGGAGACCTAGGAGATGCTTTGCTATCCCACTGATAACCAGAAGTACACTGATGATAGTGCCACACACCTAACAGTCTTTTTTTTTTTTTTTTAATCTTTATTTATTTTTGAGAGAGAGAGACAGAGTGTGAGCGGGGGAGGAACAGAGAAAGAGCGAGACACAGAATCCGAAGCAGGTTCCAGGCTCTGAGCTGTCAGCACAGAGCCCGACGTGGGTCTTGGAACTGATGAGCCATCAGATCATGACCTGAGCCCAAGTGGGATGCTTAACCGACTGAGCCACCCAGGTGCCCCTGCAGTTACAGTCTTTCTTAAACATTAAGATTCATGGTGTTGGGGTGGCTGGGTGGCTCAGTTGGTTAAGCATCCAACTCTTGACTTTGGGTCAGGTCATGATCTCATGGCTCTTGAGTTCGAGACCTACATCAGGCTCTGCACTGACACTGTGGAACCTGCTTGGGATTCTCTGCACTGACACTGTGGAACCTGCTTGGGATTCATTCATTCATTCATTCATTCATTCATTCATTCATTCTCTCTCTCTCTCTCTCTCTCTCTCTCTCTCTCTTCCCCTCCCCCACTCAATACTGTCTCTCTCTCTCTTTCAAAATAAATAAACTTATAAAAAAAGATTCACAGTGTTCACATCTTCAAAGAGATATGGTCTTACCTAGTATTTAAGACAAAGTAGACACCCACTCAATTTTCCTCTAGATTAGGGAAGATGGTAAAAAAAGAGAATGTAGGAGAAAACGCAGTCACATACATGTCCTCTGGCTGTGGTAGGATACAAAGAGCAGAAAGCAGCTTAGCTGCATCAATCATCATGTTGGGAACAGCAGGATCCATGGCTCTGACCAGCAGCAGGATTCCTTCTTCTGTTTCCAGCATGGTCTTGATTCCAAACTAGTAGGACAAGAACAGAGAAGGGAGGCTTAATGATGACAGGAAGTAACCAAGGACAAAGTCAGGGTTGTTATGGATTGAAAGGTGTTCCACCTAAATTCATATGTTGAAGTCCTAATCCCCAGTACCTCAGAATGTGACCTTACTTGGAAATAGGGTCATTGGCAGATGTAATTAGTTAAGTTACAACAAGGTCACACTAGAATAACGTGGACCCTTAATCCAGTGTGACTACTGAGACGTGGGGACACACACATGCACATGGGAAGAACATCTTGTGAACATGAAGGCAGATATCGGAGTGATGCATCTGAAAGCCACAGAATGCCAAAGATCACCAGCAAGCCACCAGAAGCCAAGCGAGAGGCATGGAACACACTCTCCCTCACAGCCCTCGCAGAAGGACCCAATCCTGCCAACACCTTGATCTTGGATTTAGAGCCTCCAAGAACTGTGAGACAATAAATTTCTTGTTAAATACAGTTTAGTCCAGTTTATAATACTCTGTAGAGCAGCCCTAGCAAACTAACACAGGGGTAGAACTTTTCCGAGCTAAAGAGATAAGCATAGCAAAATAATTTTATACTAAATCAAACACAATTCTAGGTCTTCAAGAACAAAAGTCTTTAATTCTTGTATTTTTTTTAATGCCCCCTCCCATCCAATGGAGTAAATTAATTATAAAAAAATTAAACAATGAGGGGGCGCCTGGGTGGCTCAGTTTGTTAAGCGTCCAACCTCGGCTCAGGTCATGATCTCATGGTTCATGGGTTCGAGCCCTGTGTTGGACTCTGTGCTGACAGCTCAGAGCCTGGAGTTTCCTCCAGATTCTGGGTCTCCCTCTCTCTCTCTATCCCTCCCCTGGCTCATGCTTTGTCTCTATCAAAAATAAACATAAAAAATTTTATTAAAAATTTAAAAAATTTTAAATATTTTAAAAATTAAATGATGAGCAAGATATATCTGCACTCAAAAGCAAACAACTGTGAGATCCCTGAGTTTAAATACTAAACAGACAGGGGTACCCAGATGACTCAGTCGATTAAGCATCCAGCTCTTGGTTTCTGCTCAGCTCATGCATGGTCTCACATTTTGTGAGCTCGAGCCCTGCATCAGGCTCTGCACCGACACTGTGGAGCCTGCTTAGGATTCTCTCTCTTCCTCTCTCTCTGCCCTTCCCCCGCTCTGTCTCTCAAAATAAACAAACTTCTAAAAAAAAATTAAATACTAAACAAAGAAAAAAAAGAAAGATTCTACGGTAGAAACAGTCTGGAAAACAAATAACCAGAGAATAAAATAAACCTTCCAAAAACAAACACAGGTCAGGAAATTCAATTAGCAAAACAAAGTATAAAAAGAGGAAGGAAAGCAAACCTACCTTCTGAAACAGACATCAGAACTGGAGAAAAAAAGGTCCATAGAAACATACTTAGGTGACAATCAAAAAGTTGTAACACTAAAAGGGAACACTACAAGTCTTGAACCTCCTATTCCTAAGTCCTTTTTTGGAGTTTGCCAACAGAAAAGAAAGAACAGGGATCATGATGGGGGTTGGAATGAGAATAGGAAAAATCTCACCTTGTTGTTCATAAAAGCTTTCAGGCAACGAATGATCTCATGCTTGTTACGGCTATCGTAGCCTCTGTGTGTAGGAGACATAATCAGTGAATTCCCTTTATTCTATACTCCTCTGCCACTTGACTTTTCAATCTTGCAAACAAGGGTCTTCAAAACATCCCCAATTAGTAGCCGAGTAAATTCTAGTACATACCACTTTGCCCTGAAACACTGGCAAAAACAGGTAGCTGAAGAGGCATTGCCACCATAAGACCTTTGGTTAATCCTGCAATCCAAGAACTTTATACTACATTAAAATCTTCTCTTTAACCCCCTCTAGGCTTCTAAGTGCTTAACTCCATCAAGATAACATCCCATCTATTACTGCTTGCCTCACTACTTCAAAGGTTTCAAGCTTGTACATTCAGGAGGTATAGGCCTGGTGTTTTGTCTTGGAAAGATCCCAGGAAATAGAAAAGTCACGGTGGGTCAGACTGGCTTCAAGGTAGCCTAAGACAGTCCAAGGTATCCCCGAAACTATCCCAACCTTGAAGACTATCATAAACCCAGTCTCAAATGCATCAAGTGTATTCTAAGACTTTCAGGTCCCAGCCAGACCAGGTCCCAGGACAGCTATGGATGAACTCCAACCCCACTTCCAGATAGGGTAAGTTATGCTACGAGACCCACAATCTTATGTGTTATCCACCATGTTCCTCTTCCGTTTCCTGCATCTGTAATCATCCCTCAGCCTCTAGTTTGCCCTAGGTAAACCTTGTTCTCAACTAACAGCATATTCTCCTGGTCCACAACTTCTCATTTTATTGCCATTTTCTCCTTTAGAGCATACAGACAAGTTCCCCACTACCCTCCACTGGGAAGATGTCAAAACTTGGAAGTCCTCACCCAGCAGTCTCCTCTTTCTCATCATGGAGTCGTTTAAGGATGTCCAATAAAGAGGTCAGACCCTCAGCACCAAATGTTTGCACCCAGCTGTAAGGAATAGACAGAGACAATGCAATATCAATTATCGATAACTGCCCAAATTCTACCTGGCAACTCTTTACTCCCAATCCAGAATTCTCAGACATCCTGACTCCACCAGTAAACCCTAACTTTGGGCTCTTATTCTTGTTACCACTTCATAATCCTCACCTGACAGGGTTGTTGTTGAGGGAGACACGGAGGGACTCTAGGCAGCTGAGCAGATGCATATCCCGCAAGCCTGACCTCAATTCTTGAATGTACATCATAGCAGACCTAGAACTCTCCTTCTGGCTCATGCCCTAGATGGAGCATATGGAGAGATTAATCAACACTGGACCCAATCAGCAAATGGACTAGAATCAGTCATTACATTACGAATATCAAGGCAGACACACATCATAATTACTACCAAACTCTGTGGGACTCATAATTTCCCATCCCATTCCCCATAGACTTCGTGAAGATTGAATCAGGCAAAAAGTATGTTAAGAATGGTAACTCAAATGAGAGTAAAACATGAATAGACTTATACGACAGAATAAAAGAAGACTGATGTAGACACACAATGTTCTAAGGAACTGGTAAAACAAACAGGTCCAAGATGAGGGCAGGGTCTCCCACGTCATGGGTATCTGCCCTAGGACTCACAGCCTTAGAGGTGTGCAAGTATTGGGACACCATCTCTCTCTTGATGATAATATCCTTCTCCCTCAAAGGTTGCTGTTTCTCCTCGTTAAGGTTCATATCCAGCTAGTAGAGGAAGGGGGAAAAAAGGAAAAAACAAAAGTGCATCAAGTTCCTTACAATTTTTCAGTGTTTAATATTTAGTATATTTAGTGAGAAGTTAAATTAAATAGTTACTGAATAAATAAGTTTTCCTGATCCCTTGAGGTTTAAGCTATCACCAGACAATGAAAATTCCTCAGGGATAAATGTTAATGGTTAACATTTTAGCATAGATTCCTACAAACACTTTTATACTCTTAATGTTTTTCCTAACAAAAATGGGTTTTTAAAATAGATGAAAAAATTTGTTTTATTATTGAAAGAAAAGCACACATACTGGTTTTGTACTTGGAATGGATCTTAAAAATTTCCTCTGGATGACTGGCATCATCCAAACACCCACAAGATGTGCACCACTCTCAGGCATAAACACCCAATACCCCTGGTTAATTCAGTCCCTGTACAAACTTCTTTCCCATGAAGAAAGAACTAGAAAAGTCTGATAAAGCCCCTCAACAGATATAACTTGGGTGTATTATTGAAGAAAAGGCACTGCTTGAGCCTTTGTATAGCCATGTGTCTGAGCTCAGTACCTTGATGAGCACAGTTTAACCCAACAAGTCTGAAAAAGTATCTGAAATGGGGAAAGGGTAGGGGTAAAATGGATACTTTCCATTTCTTCTCTTCTACTCTCCATTTCTCTCTCTTCTCTCTCGCTGTGTGTGTGTGTGAGAGAGACAGAGAGAGAGAGAGAGTAAAAGAGAGAAAGAGAGAAAGAGAGAGAGAGAGAATGAAACACTGCCTCAAAATAGTAATACTAATGTGATGTTTTTCTGACCCAATTCCTGGTGCTTTTTTTCTCCTTTTACAGATAAACTGAACACAGAAATTGCAACGTACGTGGCCTTCCGGTTGAATCAGACCCCAAAACACAGTATATTTTGCTTGGCTAGCTCAACATTTTAAATTTGGAAGACTTCATATAAAAATACAGATTTCTAGCATCACAAGATGCAGTCATCAAATTTCAGATTGTGGGTAACTCTAGAAGTCAAATGATTTCTTCCACAAATTTTTTGTAGTAATAGCAAGGATAAAACAGAGGGACGAAACCTGTAATAAAATAAAACTTAAAACAACATTCATACAATGGACCTAACTTGGAACTGTGATTTGAGCAAACAAATGGTTTTCAAAAAAATGATCTAATGGTGAAATTTGAAAGCTGGTTATGATAGTTGATGCTATGAAAGAACTACTGTCTCCAAAAATTGAAGATTTCTGGCTTCCTTAGAAAATACAAGTATCTGGCACTACTGGCATTTCCAACTGGAGTGCTACAGAGCCTACTGCCACTGAATCACGGCTGGCCTTCCTAACAGGCCGAAAGTCCTTCTGCATCCGACTACAGTCCTCACTCCTTTTCATCATCTGCTATCTGGTCTAACTTATTCCTGCCAACTCCCTGGCCCCCAAAGACATGTAAATTGGCAGTCCAAACCCAAGAGATTGTGTTAGGCTCATACAGCACTTGGATTAAGAGACAAACTAAAAGCTTTTACTGAAAAAAGAATAATAGTGCTGGCTGAGTGTTTACTATATACCAGGCCCTGTGTTAAGAATTTTAAGACCATGCTCTCAATTAAATGAGGTCTGCCGCTAGTCTCTATTTGAATCTGAAATCCTATATCCAGGCAATATACAGGTCTTATGAAACCTTAGAAACAAGTACTCAAAACTTTTCAAGACTGAGCGCTAGTGGACATTCACTGAGTGTCCTCTTCAGTGTTCCTCACTGAGGATAGGAAATTAAGTCACATCCTTGTGTACTTCATTACTCAACTGGCTTCAACCATAATCTTTAAAGGTCTTCTAGTAATTGTAGCATCAGATTTCTCTTTCCAGATTCACCACTAAATAGAAGACGTTCAGCAAATTATGCCTTTCCATTACTCAGTCTCTTCTATAAGATTCTTTGTGAAACTTTACCCACCCTGGCTAACCCAAAGGTAGTCTCCACACTACCCCATGAGTTGGTGCACTCACCTTATGTCTTTGTGGCTAACACAATGCTGGGCAGGACATTAAGGAGGTGGTCACTAATCAGATATTTCCAAGCCTAACTCATCAATTCCAATCTTACGGATGGGTGCTTATAAATTTAGTCCCTTTGTTAATAGGACTGCTAATAAGAACCTCTCTGTTGGGGCGCCTGGGTGGCTCAGTTCAGGTCATGATTGTGCAGTCTGTGAGTCCAAGCCCCACGCTGGGCTCTGTGCTGACACCTCACAGCATGGAGCCTGCTTTGGATTCTGTGGCTCCCTCTCTCTCTGCCCTCTCTCTCTGCTCCCTCCCCTAATCACGCTTGGTCTCTCTCTCCCTCTCTCTCAAAAATAAACAAACATTTGAAAAAAAACTAAGGGGTGCCTGGGTGGCTCAGTTGGTTAAGTGTCTGACTTTGGCTCAGGTCATGATCTTGCAGTTCGTGAGTTTGAGCCCCATGTCAGGCTCTGTGCTGACACCTCACAGCCTGGAGCCTGCTTCGGATTCTGTCCGTCCCCCTCCCCCCGGCCCCCCCCCCCCATCTGCACTCTGTCACTCTCTGTCAAAAATAAACATTAAAAAAAAAAGTTCTCTGTCAAGCCTGGACCTTTTGTAATTAAGGGCTAATTAAGTGAGTAGGGGGTGCCTGGGTAGCTCAGTTAAGTGTCGGACTCTTGATTTCAGCTCAGGTCATGATCTTGCAGTTGTGGGATCAAGCCTGTGCTGTCAGCACAGAGCCTACTTGGGATTGTTTCTCAGGTTCCCTCTCTGCCCCTCCCTCTCCTTCTCCCACGCTCTCTCAAAATAAACAAATACTTCGGGTAAAAAAGGGGCTCATTAAGGGAGATCATGCCCAAAAGAGTACCAACCATGCCCACAAATGCATTTTCAGAAAAAAAGCAATGTTTTGGGGTGGGAAACTTACCAGCATCTGTTCAAAGAGTACTAGAACTTGCTCATCTGAAACATCTTGCAATGACTGTGCTGTGGGATCATCCCCATATGCTGCAGAAGAATTTCTATGAGCAGAATTGGGCTTTTCCTTCTCCTTTTTAATTCTCATGCTGGTAAATCTCTCCAGCTGAGAAAAAGAAAAAAGTATTAACAGTTATACATTTTCATTTACACAACAATCCACACATCAAGTAGCCAAACTCTAGCTTCTTATATGTGCAAGGTTCCTCTGGTTTGTGGGCACTTCGAGGGTCTTCTGACATGGCAGTACCTGGGCGGCTCAGTCGGTTAAGTGTCCAACTCTTGGCTTCGGCTCAGGTCATGATCTCAAGCCCCATGTTGTGCTCTGCGCTGAAAGTGCAGAGCCTGCTTGGAATTCTCTCTCTCTCTCTCTCTCTCTCTCTCCCTCTCCCTCTCCCTCTCCCTCTCCCTCTCCCTCTCCCCCTCCCTCCCTCCCTCAGCCTTCCCCTGCTCATTCTCTCTCTCTCCCTCTCTGTCTCTTAAAATAAACTTTAAAAAATATCTTCTGACATGAAAACAAGAACTCTGACATCTAATTTAGTATACTGACTCTGTACTCTCACTTTCATCCAAAGATAAGAGATCTGAAGTATTAAGATTTGAAACCTCTCTAAAATGAGAAAACTTTGTTCTTGAGCTCTCTGACCATTTCTAAGCCCTCTAGCAGCACTGAACTGACAGAAAAGAATATAGTGTACTTTAGGGATATATAAGCCACCTCTCTGTCAACCAAAGATTCATGAACCATTCCCCAAAACTCAAGTACAGATGCTCAAATCAAAGAGCCACCAATAAGCTGCAGTTTGTTCGCTCCACCTGTTTGAAAATAAAAGTTAAGTATCTGCAAGCACTGGGGGACTTCAAGTGATAGGGGTTGCATCCAGACTGCAAGTCAGTTATGAATTTAAAGAACGTGCCTACCCTTGGAAACCAATGAATGTCCCAGGGAAATGCATGCAATGGGCCAAACACAGAGCAAAGAGTTAGGGAAAAGCTTTGGGAGGATCTGAGAATAGAGCCAGTATCACCATTTCAAGTTATAGAAAGTCAAAGTTATGACAACTGGTAAGTATCACAGTGGAGGAAATGAGGTAGAACATGCACATGCTGAACAAAATTTCCTTACCTCATCTGCCATGAGCCGCTTCAGAGTCTAGGAAACAGGAAAAAGGAGGGAGAAGAAAGAGAAGATAGATCAGTGAAATTCCAGGAAATGTCCCAAATACCAGATGGATTGGGGGGAAAAAAGAATAAGGTAAAAGGATCTAAGTTGCTTTCCACAAACTAAAAGATTTCAGCCAAGTGTTCCTTAGCACATTCCCTTAGCTAAGAGGCATCAAGAGTTTTAAGGTCACTAATACCTGATACCTTGGGGGGGGGGGGGGGGGGAGTAAAGACCTGCACAGACTCAATCTGATGACCAATACACCTATGAAACATACTCAACTCTATTAGTAAACAAGGACATGCCAACTAAAACCACAATGATAATGCTTCCCACTCTTAAGATGGGCAAACATTTTCATGTCTGTCTAGCTGTAGAGGAGCGGGAGCTCTCACACTCTGTTAGTGGTAATGTAAATTGCTCTGGCCACTTTGGAAACCAGCAAGGCATCATCTAGTGAAGTTAAATATGTGTATGTACAACTCATCAATTTCTATAAATCTACCCTGCAGAAACTTGTATGTATGTACCAGAATGTGTATAACAAGAATGTTCACAGCAACACCAGAGTACCTAAAACAGAGAACAATCCCAAGAGCCATCAAGAGTAGAACAGATACCATGTATCTGTGGAGAACAATTATACAGAAAAATTAAATGAACTCAGAGCTACTTACAAACATTAAAATTGAACTTATTTCATTTATATGCAGTTTAAAAACATGGACACTATATTATTTAGAATGTAAAATTATGAAAGGAATGATGATCACAAATGTCAAAACAGTGCTTACTTGGGGTGAGTGGGTGAGGTGTGACTGCAGAAGGGGAAAAGGGGGCTTCTAAGGGGCTCACAATATTCTACTTGGTTTCATTATTCTACATTTTATGTTCTCTTCTATGTACATGCCATACTTAGAAAGAAAGAAAGAAAGAAAGAAAGAAAGAAAGAAAGAAAGAAAGAAAGAAAGAAAGAAAGAAAGAAAGAGAAAAGGGAAAAAGCAGGGTGGTAAAGTAGGAATTCTTTGCCCTAATACTTAATTTTAAACCATTATTTCTTTTTGCTCATGTTATTAAGTCAGTTAAATCCAGTGTAAACTGTGAATCTTAACTTTTCCCACCATGGTCCAGAGGAGGTCAAGCTTCCACTGACTGAGTGCTAATCACATACCTGAAGCTGTTAAGAACCTTGCTCAGAATCAATGGAGTTTAAAGTTACTTTATGTGTGCTGTTAACTAGGGACTGAAGATAGAAGGATGGTGAGGCAGACAGCAACACCCAAGGAGACTAACAGTTCCTTTTGTCACCACCCTTAGTTACTACCTGGCACTTGCGAAAACAAGCTACAAAAAGGACGAGGATGTACAATTTAGGTTGCCACAGCCACGGTTAAACTTATTTGCACCTAGAGCAGTTGCTTCTAAGATCTGGTCCTCCAAACTCAAAATGTTCCTCAGAACCAATCAATAACCCCAACAATTCTGGGACGGATGTAACACAGGTAACAGAACTTGGGTCTAATGAAACAGTGCCAGCTGGATTGCTCACAGCTACAGGTTAAAGTTAGAGAAAGGAAACCAGCAACTTGTTCCTTCTGCCTACAGACTTTATTTCCTTTCTGCTCATCCCTACTAACGCTATGTAAGTTTACAGAATTATTATCTCCTGCTTGACTTACTGTAACAGCTTCCTAACTGATCTCCCTGCCTCCAGTCCTGTCTACCCAACACTAAATCCATTATCCATATTACATCCAAGAGTAATCTTTCTAAAATGACACGGTGTCCATGGTATTTCCTCATTTAAAACACTTCAATGGCTCCCTACTACTACCCTTAGGTTAAAATCCAAATTCCTTACCGTGGAATAGGACATTCCTTCCTGGATTCTCCCCCTCATCTCTTGCAAACCCTCGCATCCCAAACTAGTTGCAGGTCCACAAATAGATCATGCGGTCTCACCACCCCAGACTTTCCCTAGGCTGCTCCTTCCCTCAGTCTAGACTGTGCTCTCAAAGCTAAATCAAACAGGCCCTGCAGGATGATACCTCCTCTAATTGGACAAGTGCTTCTCCTTATGTTTCCACAGTAATAGGTACTTGACTGTCTCACAGCACTACTTGTGGATTACAATTGTCTCTTGACTGTCTCCTCTACCCCTTTCCAGACTAAGTTCCTTCAGGGCAGAGCCTGAGACTCAGTCATTATATTTCCTATGAACAAATACCACCACCTGGGGCTGCTTTCCTAAAATACCAAACCCGGAAGAAGCTCTCAAATCTATTCACTGTGTCAATGAAAAAACTGAAGCCTAGACAGGTAGAGTAAATCATGGAAGTCACATGACCAGCAACAAGCTGGGAATGAACTTTAGTCTCCAGATTCCGAAGCCCAAAAATCTTTGCATTCTCCAAATTCTTGTGTCTTGGTCCCACTTAATGCCCACTAATCTTGCCTTTGATATCAAAGTAAATATAACTTTTCATAAAAAGAAAGATACCACTTTCCCTTGCTTTCCTTGGTACATTAGAAACAGATTTACTTACTTAAAAAATTAACCATATTTTAGTGGTCAGTTTGAGTAAGGAGAGCAAAAATGATGCATGCAGGATCAAAGTTGTATTTCCTCAAAATTTCCAACAGAGGGCAGCAACTACCAGGAAAGCGAATCACCCTACAGACAAAATTCAGTTTCAAAACACAACAGAACACCCAAATAGCAAGCTCAATTCAATTACTGAAATGGAACCTGCTCCTACACTATATTGAGGGTGTACTGTTTATTGACTTAAAACTATGTGTGTTTTCCTTACAAGTCCTATGTATACAGTGTTTACAAACAGTAAGCTTTGCTCAGTGTTTTCATTGTATCATTAGTTGTTTTGTGGATTCTGAGATACAAAATGAGAAATTTCCAGATCATAAAAAGCATAAATGACTAAAGGTAGTGAAGTCCAGGAAGATAAATGCTGCTGGAGCTATATTTGTGGCTAACACCTCAAACGTCCAAGCTTTTTCATTAGGTTCTCTAATCAACCTACCTGCCTCTAAATGCCTCTCCTCTCAAAATTCTCCTTGCTTGCTGTCAATTCTCTTCTGCCCCCAACCAAACTCTTGCTGTCCTAGCCTGTTGGCACTCACTACTTTATCTTCCTGTCCTTCCTACTGAGTCTTCCCCTAAAGCCTTTAACTATAAACACAAATATTGGAAGAAGCATAGATACTAAGTGAAACCTTTTATAATATCCAAGTTTGCTCATGAATACAGATTAACAGGAACTACTAGATAAAAGTACCTAATGTCTTGACCCTTCTTGAAACCCTTCTGAATCTACGGAAAAAGAATTTTTGGAAAGATAACAATGATGAAAGCAAGAGCCTACAAGGTTGGAAGAATGAAAAAAGCACAAGGGCAAACAAGTTTTGAGGCTGTGAATAAATAGGACAAGCAGTAAACCCAGCAGGCCTAAGACAGCTGAATCCTAAACTAAAAGTAGGAAAAGCCAATAACCAAGCCGAACTATATTTAAAGGTCCTCAAAAGGTTCAAGATTTAGCAGCCCCAGGAACCTATGGAAATGGGGGTTGGAAGGGATAGGCTAAAAATAGGAGGACTGGTTGGAAGCTGTTTAAGAAGCACTTGGATCTACAGGTAGATCCTCCCTCCCCCACTGCCCCAGTCCTCCTGGCCCATACCACTGGGAGAGTACCCTCCCTTACTCCAGCAGAAAGAAGTATATTATTATTTTTTTTTTTTAGGTTTATTTATTGATTTTGAGAGAGAGCGTGTGCCCATGCATGCGAGAGGGAGCAGTCGAGGAGAGAGATAGAATCCCAAGCAGGCTTTGCACAATATCATTAGCTTGGAGCCCGATGAAGGGCTGGATCCCACCAACTGCAAGATCAAGAGTCTGACACCAAATAGACAGCGCCACTCAGGTGTCCCTGGAAGTTTTATTCTTACAAGAAAGTAAAATAGGGTCTGTGACTGGGAGATGCCAGGCACAGTTGTGGGCAGGAATACTATACCAAAAAGAAGAGTAAGCAAATCTATGCATATTACCTACTAAGACACCTAGCACCTTCCCCCTTAAAGTTTCTCAGAACCCCAGCAGCATGGCCCTTACCACTGAGGTGGTAAATTGGTAGACTCTTGTCTGGGAATTGAAAAAATGACCTAAAACTCCTGACACAGTCCAAGTAGATCACTCTGGAACTCTGCAATCTAATATGGTAGCTACTACCCACATGTAATAACTTAGCACTTTTAATGTCATTAGTATGCCTGAGGGAAGAATTTTAAATTTTATTTAACTTTAAATAAATTTAAATTTAAAAATTTGTATTTTATTGTTAATGTTAAACTTAAGTATGTTTGGAATATCCTGAGTATGTGAATCTACTTTGACCTGTAAAATTTATAAAGTCTAAATTTACCTCAACTACTTTTTATGAAAATTTAACATCTAAATTGAGATGTACTATATATAAATGTAAAACAAACACTGGAGTCCAACAACTTAATACTAAAAACAAAATATAAAACATCTCAATAATTTCATGTTTACTACCTATTGAAATATTTTTATACATTGGATTACATAAACTAATATTATTACAATTAATTTCACATGTTTCTTTTTTTTTTTTTTCTTTATGCCTTTTTCTGTAGCTGCCAGAAAATCTGATACATATGGAACTCACATTGTATCTCTACTGGACAAAGTTGTTCTACCATAAAGTGCACACTTAACAAACCAGTTCGTCTACAGTTTCCAATCAGTTTGTTAGTCCCTCATTCTTAAACATTAGCAGACAACCCAGGTTATTGGACATTTGAGAAAAGCCACTAATGCAAGACATAAAAAAAGGGGGGGGGGGTGTGCTGCTTGTCATATATAGACTATGCAAAAAGATTTTCAAAATCACTAATATCCACAAAAGATAACATAATGCCATTTTAAGAAACATTCAGAGGAAAAAGAACACATAGAAGTTGAAAACAGAACAGAAACTCAAGAGAAAGCTCAACAGGATGGGAAGATAAAAACTGAGGAATTCTCCCAAAAAGTAGAGCAAAAAGACAGAGATGGAAAAATAAGAGAGGAAAGGTAAGATCAGTTTGGAAGGCCCAATACGCAAATAATAGGAGAAAACAGGGAAGCAAGTTACCCAAGAAATAATGCAATAATATTTCCCAGTACCCAAGGATACGTCTCCAGAACAAAGGACAAAAATAGACCACAAAAAGGCAATATTACAGTGAAATTTCAAAACACTAAATACAAAGAACATTCTATAACACTTGACAGAAAGGGTGAAAATTTGATGATATATAAGGTAACCAGAACAGATTTAGATTTTTTAAAAACAATACATGAAAAGCTAAATGACAACAGAACAAGGCCTTTAAAAACACGAAGAAAAATAATTTTGAACTGAGAATTCTATACCCAACAAAGCAATCAAATTTTGAGTTCAGAATAGACATTTTCAGAAGCTTGAGCTTTCAAAATTTGTCCCTATACAACTCAGGAAGCTACTGCAGGATATGCTCCACCAAAATGAGGGAATAAACCAAGAAGGAGAAGACTTGAAACACATGAAAGAGGGGAATGAAATCTCTAGGGTAAAGATTGGAGCCGACTCTTTAGTCAGACAGCACAATTAAAAGGGAACTATGAGAACTGAGTCAAACCCTCCAATACTGCCATCACCATCAGCCACTTTTGTTCCGGGCTTTTAAAATGACAATAGCTGGTGAAGTGACCCAGCCAGATTCTTGGCTTATTGGAACCATATGTTAATAACTTCTTCACTTCCTTCCTCGCTCTACTTCCAGGACCTCAAGGACACTCATTCCACCCCACAGAGTTTTTCTACTTTGACTTTTCCAGAAGAGCTAAGGTTAGCCATGGTAAGCTTATAAATAGAAAATACAGAGCACTGGACTCCCCTGACCATATTCTTGTCGGACATCTAGTATTGGACCCTCACTGCAGCCTAGCCAGATGTTCAACTATGGTGAGTTCTATGTTCTCTAGGCTTGGCCCAGTGATACCCTCATAAGGAGCCACTGTAAACTCTTGAGAGAATCTAAAGTCAGACTATGAGTCCAGGTACTCCGTTTATCTTCTCTGGGAGCTTCCATGTAGCTAACAGTGGCAATACTGTCATTTACACATACAGAGTAGGTTTTTGTTACTCAAGTTCTCTAATCATCTTTCATTTATTCAATTACTGATAGAAGCATTAAGAAAAAAAAGAGACAACTGGACCAAAATGGAGTCACTTGTACTAAGCCCCACATCAGCAAAACAAGGCTTAATATCTAACCTAAGTGTAGTTTCAGCCTCTCCCAGGAATGTCACCTTTAACCAGTTAATCTGGAATTATGTGATCAGCACTAGTGAGGTAATATGCACCATAGGCCCCCTGCCTCCCCCAAAGAAGGTTACCTTGCTTGAAACAATCCACTCTTTGTTAGACACTTCCTTTTTCCACTACCTTTTGCCTATAAAAGGCTTCCATTTTGCACAGCTCCTCAGAGCTCCTGATTTGCCAGATGGGATGTGACCCAATTCAAGAATAACTGAAAAAAGCTAATATGATCTTCGAATTATTCAGGTGAATGTTGTTGTTTAACAGCATAAAGCATTTTATTTTAAAAAGGATAAGGGGCACCTGGGTGGCTCAGTCAGTTGGGCATCCGACTTTGGCTCAGGTCATGATCTCACAGTTTGTGAGTTTGAGCCCCACATCAGGCTTTGTGCTGACAGCCTGGAGCCTGCTTCAGATTCTGTGTCTTCCTTTCTCTCTGCCCTCCCCCACTAGCGCGCTCTCTCTCTCTCAAAATAAATAAACATTAAAAAAATTAAAGAAAAAAATAGGAGTAAAAAAGGGGTACCTAGCTGGCTCAATCAGTACAGCATGTGACTCTTGATCTTGGGGTTGTGAGTTTGAACCTGAAGTTGGGTATAGAGATTACTTATATAAATAAAATTAAATGGAGTTAAAAAAAAAAATATTCCATAGAAACGTATTCAACAGAATTAGGTGAGGAAATAAATTTCTAAAGGTCATTAGGTGGTACCAGAAAAGAGCTCAACAAAATTGCATTTACTAAAATGACCTTCACTTCTCTAAAAGATACTCAGTGTTATTAAATCTTATTTAAAGCAATAAAAATTGCTCAAAGGTGTACCGCATCAAAAGCAATAGCATCAAAAATAAATATACTTAAAAAATAAAATAAATATATTTGGCTGGGTACTGAGATGAAAAGCTGTCCCCTCACCATCCCTTTCAAAGAATAATTCAAGGCTCTGATTCACTCACCACATCCTAATGTTATATGTGGTAAGATAAATCTTTTGGTTATCATCTACAGGAAATAAGAAACTTCCTAGACATTTTACAGTTTGGTTTCTATAAGAAACCAAAAACAAAAAAGTCCAAAGATCCCAAGGTATGCTGTATGGGCCAAACTAATTAAATGACTTAATGACTATGAAACATACCCTGATCAATCATTATAATAAATGCAAATGAACTATACAACTTATCTTCCATACTGGATTTATTGTTGTAGTGGTTGTATCTATTAACTCTTCAGTTTTTATTTATTTATTTTTTTAATTTTTTTAACGTTTATTTATTTTTGAGACAGAGAGAGACAGAGCATGAACAGGGGAGGGTCAGAGAGAGAGGGAGACACAGAATCTGAAACAGGCTCCAGGCTCCGAGCAGTCAGCACAGAGCCCGATGCGGGGCTCGAACTCACGGACCATGAGATCATGACCTGAGCCGAAGTCGGACGCTCAACCGACTGAGCCACCCAGGGGCCCCACTTCAGTTTTTAAAAAGCAGGTGTATGGGACTGAACATGGCAGTCTTTTAGACAGAGTTTCCCTTTGTTTGTTTGCCTAGCAACAGAACTGGCAATTTTTTAAACTCAAGGATATACAAAAAGCATTGGAGAGACTGACCTCTATCCAATTTCCTGAATCTTTAACTTTTCTCACTCATCAGAAAAAGGGCATAGAATTCTCAAACAATTAAGGATGGTCTCTTGGCATAAGATGTTCATGTAGCCAAACAAAAAGCAATTAGGTAGCGTCTTAGCAGCAGAGAGGTTAGCAGAGATCTAATAAGAGATTAAGATTAAACTTTACTGTGGGGCCCCTGGGTGGCTCAGTCGGTTGAGAGTCTGACTTCAGCTCAGGTCATGCATGATCTCTCGGTTCGTGAGTTCAAGCCGAGCGTCGGGCTCTGGTGCTGACAGCTCAGAGCCTGAAGCCTGCTTCAAATTCTGTGTCCCCCTTTCTCTCCGCCCCACCCCTGCTTGTGCTCTATCTCTCTCTTTCAAAAAAGAATAAACATTAAAAAAAAATTTAAAGATTAAACTTTACTTTGAACAGAGTACATTACGTAGCATAAAGTGTTTCTCATTTCCACCATTGTGCTTCACAGGAACAGTTCATCATGGATGTTAATCCCATGAACCATGTGGCTTGCATACAGGTAAATGCAAACCCACAACTGCAAGCCTATACCTCAGTACTTTCTAAATGCTTTGTTCAGGCTAACTTAATTTTTTAAAAATTGTAATTAAAGTATAGTTGATACACAGTATTAGTTTCAGGTGCACAACACAGTGACTCAACAATTATATACATCATAAAATGCTCACTAAAGTAGTACAGTATTACTGACTGTATTCCCCACACTATACTTTTTATCCCCATGACTTATTTTAGAACTGCAAATTTGTAATCTTCTTCACCCATTTTGCCCATTCTTCCACTACTCTCCCTCTACTTAAAAAAAAATTATTCAGGCTAACTGACAGGCTAACCAGACAACTACAACTACATTTGGGCTCTTGGCTACATGACTATCACCAGAACACTACAGCTGAATGGGTTTGGCCCCCAAAGTGTAAGGATTCTAAGAGGCCCAGGATCCCTGGGAACTACAGGTTTTCTTATAAAACCTATTATCACAAAGCAATTCACTAACTGCCTCAGTACAGTCAATTCATACCTCTTCCTCTTCTGACATCCACCCTTGCTCAGGAGCTGTCTAATATAGTCTAAGGGAAATGTTTACAGGGATAGGTAAAACTCTAAGATGTCCCCCAGGATTCCTAGCGTGACATATGCACCCTGTATAATGACCACGAGGACTGTACTGTGCCGAGGTTGTATTATTCAGCACAATTGACTACTAAGAAAGGGAAATAATCTGCACAGCCTGACCCAATCACACATGGCCTTTAAATGTGAGGTGAGATGTTAGAGACACAAGGATTCATCGTGTCACTTCTGGCTTGAGCATGAAGGGGGCCAAACGACTACAGGCAGCTTCTAGTAGCTGAGAGCCAACAAAGAAACAGGGACCTCAGCTCTACAACTCCAAGAAACTGAATTTGGCCAACACCTGAATGAGCTTGGAAGCAGATTTTCCCCCAGTGACTACAGATTTGAACTGGCCCAGCTGACTGACATACCTTGACTTCAGCCCTCTGATACTCTGAGAATGCAACCACACTATTCATACTGGACTTCTGACGAATGGAACTGTGAGCTAGTAAGTAGGTTTTGCTTTAAACTGCTGAGTTTCTTACGGAGCAGTAGGAAACTAACACGTTAAACAAAATGACAAAATCCACAATTTATCTAGAACTTTGGCTAATGGAAAAAGACCATGAGTCCTGATTTATTTCTAGCATCCTAAAAAACTAGAAGTATGATTTTGAGCAAATCACTTTAATTCTTCATGCTTCAGTTCCCCTATTTATTAAAAACAAAGCAAAACCAGACACACACACCACTTGGGAACTATGAGATATAAAATGGAATGATGACAGATCATTCTGTAAAGGCAATTATGCTGTTCTTACTACAGAAAGACCTATTTTAAAATACACACCTGAAGACTGGACTAGTTGACACTGCTCCAACAACACAAGGAAAAAGCTATTCCTCATCTATAAACTATACACTTAGCCACAGTCCATCACTTCACAAAAGGAACGAAAGGACTTACCAAGGCCAGGCTCTCAATATTTTCAATCAGACTGTTTATTGTAACTGTTTCTGTGGACCAGATTGTAAGTTGCTTGGGGGAGAAACCCTTATCTTGTTCATATCATATGCCCAATATTTAGTAAGTGTTTTAAGAATTATCATCACTACAGGCTTAGGAGCATCATCCTAACCACAGTACATTCATTCATTAATTCCTTTATTCAAATTGGGCAAACTGAGGAAATATTTCAAGTCAAAGTCTGTGATTGTTATGGACAGCTCAGTAAACTATGAAACCACACCTTCAAGAGTAACATCCTTCCCTATAAATGAGCACAGGGGATGCTGACTGATGCATGACACATGACACATTTTGAGTTGTCCTTGGGGAAACTATCCAATTATGGGACACATGTGACCGAGGGAGTCTTCCACTTCCTTTGAAAAGTAAGAAGACCCCCAGCCCTAGGGGCGCCTGGGTGGCTTGGTCGGTTAAGTGTCCGACTTCGGCTCAGGTCATGATCTCACTGTCCGTGAGTTCGAGCCCCGCATCGGGCTCTGTGCTGACAGCTCAGAGCCTGGAGCCTGTTTCAGATTCTGTGTCTCCCTCTCTCTCTGCTCTGCTCCTCCCCTGTTCATGCTCTCTCTCTGTCTCAAAAATAAATAAACGTTAAAAAAAAAAAAAATTAAAAAAAAAAAAAAAAGAAAAGTAAGAAGCCCTAAGACACAGGCTACCTACAGGTAAAATGGCAAGTGTCACTACAGCCAACAAGAATTTTCTTCCAAATCCTCATCTACCTACCCAGGAAGGATCAGGTAAGGTATAGGTCATTCAGAATCATACGGAGCATGGTATGGCTCTGACTCATCTCTTTATTCTATCATGGTAATGACATCCAGTTCCTCAGGATAGTTCCTTAGGCAACAGAAGGTTATAAAGTGCACTTGAATTCAATTACCAATGAACACCCCTCCAGCATGGCCGCAAAATTTGCCACATTTCCACTAACAAACAGTAAAGGCTGGGTAAGCTTTTCTTTTAATCTCTGTTTCAGTCTTATCCTTAGGACTGTGTCATCTCATAGGAATGGTATGAAGAATAAGACATAAAATGGATGGAAAGCAATTTGTTTTGCAAAGTGCTTTGTAAAAGTTAAATGAGATATGAGGATGGAACCAATGAAACTTTTCAGTCTCCCTTCCTCAATTTTCACTTCTCATACAGAAGTCAATCAGAACTAGACAGAAAGAAATAATGGGTAATATCTTCAAATGTAGAGAAGAACTTTCCCTTCGATTTTCAAGAATGGCTCAAAGATGACAATGAATTAAGTATCTCATCTACCATTTACAGAGAAACAAACTAGATTCTGACATCACTATTAATCGATGCCAAAAGCTTCAACAGGAGTTGTGTAGAACTGGAGCACCCACTTCACAAAAGAAAATAATGCAAAAAGGGTATCTCCAAGAAAAAGAAGACTAAAAGCAAAGCACAAAAAGGACCAAGAATTGGAAACCATCAACTATAAAGCTAACTGAACACTCTTAAGTTAAATAGGTTTAAGGGAAAGAAACCTCAAGATTACTGGCAGTCCCCAGAAATGGAGATGGCTCACTCAATGTTCTCCACAATCTCTAAGCAAAAACTGCTCAAGGACTAACACTTTAGCAGCTCATCCAGTTAGTTTCATTCTGCCTCGGCAGCCCCACAGCTAAAACTCACAATTGAACAGGTAACTTGTTAAAATTCATACAAGAAACAAAAGGAACACAGGAGAGTCCAAGATCTTGTATTCCTAATTAAGACCGTTCTTTCAATCTACCCCTGTCTTCCAGAAGCAGTATCTTTTTAGTGACACTACCCAGGGAGCCCTAAAAGATTCCAGGCAGTAGCACCAGTCAAGCACAAGTTAGAATTGTCCTAAAAAGAGTACTGGGTAACTAATCATTCCCCGTTTCATTAATTTAGTTATAAATTTGAAGCAATTTACCTACAAATGCAAAGCAACCAACTCAATATCCCCACAACTGTCTAAATCAGGGTCTGCTTTCACCCAACTGTGATTAAAATGAGGGAAAAACTATCTTTAACATTAGGATTCAGTCCTCTGACAGGTCCAAAATGCATTCTAATAGTCCTCTTGTTAGTTCAAGAAGGCAAGCCTCTTGGGGAAAAGGAGAAGGCAACATTCTGCCTACTGCTTAGCTCATTTTGAAGCCTGGGACTGGCATAGCCTGCATCCTAGATAGCTGATAGCCTGGAGAAAAGAAGGCAAGTCCACTCAGGTTTCACTATTCCAGCTCAGCAGACAGGTGGAAACCAGGCTGGGAACATAGCATTCCTCCTACAAGCCCATCCAAACAAACTGGCAGCCCCGTGAACTGTGAACCACCCATGGGCTGGGAAAACAAGCTGCCAACAGAGAAAGTGCTCAGATTCTGGAAGTCTTAGTTTCCTACCAGTGTCACAATGTGTGGCAGACATGACCACCTCTTTTGCTGTCAGGAAGGAAGTGCACATATAGTCTGTCATCTGGCGAGATATCAGTAAGCAAGTCTTCCCTTTCAAACATCCTAAGGTTCTGATAAAACTTGTGAATGCACACAGGTATCCCCCACTTTTCAAAAGTTCATATTAGGCCACCTCGCTTTTATGAAAGACCTATATAAGTACCTGTTTTTGCTAACCAAAAGAAATCCAAAAGAGATTTTCGCTTTTACCAAAAAAGGTGAAAAGTGAAAATAGCATTCAGCGTTTGTTTTCTAGCAAGCATTTTAAGAGAGGCAGGGCACCCAAGCACAGCCACACTCAGCATCTCAGCATCAGGCCACCAGCGCTTTGAACGGTGTCTGTAAGCATCCATGTTTAATCTCCATTTGTTTTGTGCATCCGTTAGCAAGATGTGACCTGAGGTATCAGAAAAGCCTAAGAGAGGTTATTTTTAGGAATGCTCGAAAAATCTTCCCTATAAATTAATGGTAAGTGCTTCTTTGCTTTATGCCATTTTGACTTATGAAAGTTTTCATAGGAACACTCAACTTTTAGATGATGGGGGAAACCTGATTAGAAAACAATAATGTTAACCTGTTTTTCTAAAATTTCAACACATTTCTCCAGTTCCAAATACTTCACTTTCTTACTGGGTCTCTCTCTTTACTGCCTGAGCTTAGATTGTAATTGCTCCTTTAAAAGGGGGGTGTTGTCCATTCATTTGGAAATAGTCAGTGACTCAGGAATGCTGTTTCCCAATCTCCGTAGCAACTGTCTTCTCCTCCCATGTTGTGATGTGAGTAGCAGGACATCTACTCTTCCTCAAGGGTGAGCACATGTATGACACACCCAAGGCCTGGCTGACAGGAAGTTCCTGCAGCTGATATTACTTCTACATACAGGCACCAAGTATGAAGCCACCTTATTTTAAATCCCACTCTCAAGTCCTTCAATTCTAAATGATGGTTACACCTTTTTTTTTTTCTGTCCTCATGTCATTCCTAAATACACAGAAATAATCATAGCCCACTGATAATAGCTTAACCGATCCAAAAATTACACTACTACTCAAAAAGCCAGACTTGATCTTATGAAACCAAGTAAACATTTTCTGGGCCCCTACAAATTTAGAGTAAGATCTGATTTTGAAAAAATCTTGCAGGGGAAGGGGGCAGGAGAGCAGGAGGCGAAATCTCATTACTCCTCTAACACCAGAAATACAAGCAAAAGTTAAAATAGGGTACAACTGATACTTGGAGCAATTGTACTCATAGTGTGGAACTATGTTCTAACACAAATACAGAATTTCAGGCCAAAGTACTTAGGCTACAAAGAAACTTCCATGTATCATTGTTTTTTTCTTTTTGGTTCTATCTACTTTAAAATAACTATAATTTCTGGAAAACAAGGTAGGGGATTGTTTTGCTTTATTTTTATACACATCTATATTTTCTTAGAAATATGTGTTTCACTTTTATAATAAAATATACATTTCCATTTCAAATAAAAGTAACATTTTTTAGATTAGAAAGCTAGAAAATGTTTATGATACATTGTTTTAAAAGCAGAAAACCGGGGCGCCTGGGTGGCGCAGTCGGTTAAGCGTCCGACTTCAGCCAGGTCACGATCTCGCGGTCTGTGAGTTCGAGCCCCGCGTCAGGCTCTGGGCTGATGGCTTGGAGCCTGGAGCCTGTTTCCGATTCTGTGTCTCCCTCTCTCTGCCCCTCCCCCGTTCATGCTCTGTCTCTCTCTGTCCCCAAAATAAATAAAAAACGTTGAAAAAAAAAAAAAAAAAGCAGAAAACCTGTGTCAACTATAATTGCAACTTTGCAAAAACATGTGCATAGACATAATAACTAGAATATTCAAATACTAAGTGAAATAAAAATGAAAAGTAGAAATTTGGGGTTTAGATACTGTTATTTTGAAAATACATGTTTTTTCAAAAAAAAAAAAGCCTAAAAACAATCATGGCACAGCACCTAAAAGCAAAGTAACATCATCCAGTTCCCATATTCAAAATGCCCACCAGTATTTACTCTTCTCTAGTCATACTTTGCTTAAGCAAACACTCTGGCAGGGCACAATGAGAAAAGTTAGGGATGACAGGGGCACCTGGGTGGCTCAGTCAGTTAAGCCTTGCACTTCAGCTCAGGTCATGATCTCACAGTTTCTGAGTTCAATCCCAGCATCAGGCTCTCTGCTGTCAGCGCAGAGCCTGCTTTGGATCCTCTGTCTCCCCTCTCTCTGCACCTCCCCCACTCACTCTCAAAAATAAATAAACATTAAAAAAGAAGAAAAATTAGGGATGACAAAGCAATGTGAGAAAGAAAAATGAATAGTCTAAAAGCTAGCTCACCTAATTACATGACCTTGAGCAAATTAATACCTCCAGACCTCACCGGCCTCCTCATGTTAAGATGAGGAAGCTAGGTCAGAACATTCCTAGGGTCTCTTGAGACCTTAAAGACTGTGCTTAGTTACTACTGCTCTTTTTGAGGGCAGCTCCATGCCTGCTACTTGCCTGATAGTACATATCCTACAGTGGCTTCTCACCACTTCTTCTTGTGGTTTCAATCACAGGAAACAGACGTCACCCATGGGCCTAGAAGTAAGTAACGAATAAGCCCTGGCGGATGCAAAGAGCTGCCAACTAAGGCCAACTCCCATCTTTCTAAAATACAAGAATCAAGAAATCACTAGAGGCCTTTATGCCTGGGGAGCCCAACACACATCTTTCACAAAAACTAACAAAACTAAAATTATCTCTGGAGGTCCCATGCAAATATGATGAAATAATTTTAGAACAGTCTCAATCTACTTTGCTGCTATGGCCAAATGAAGAAACTGAAGAATAGCTATGTAGGAGTATAAGAGTGTAAGAAACAAACAAAAACAAAACAAAACAAAACAAAAAGGTCACTAGCACTTTTTGTGAAGACTTAGACATTTCCTAATGACTTAGAAGACTCCTCTTTGTCTTGTTTTCTCAACACTCTGTGTAAACCTTTCTGTAGCCCTGAAAGACCATGATACTAATAGATTAAAATAATATAGGGACTTACCAATTACTTGCTTTAAATGTTATGTTAACAATCCCTATAGCACTGGGCCAAATACTGCTCCCATTCGTCATGATATAAGTTGGCAGCTCTGAAGTATGTAAAATAATGCAGACATTTTTAGTCCTATAGACATGTTCCTTCATTAAACACAAAACTTGAAGATATTATATCTCTAGAGAATAATAATAAACTTTTCTCAACAGAGTTCTTCTGGTCAGGTACAGTTACATTAGAGCTTCTCTCTGCCTCAGTTACCTTGGTAAGAGAGGACTAAGGTTTCTGTCAATCTCCTACATTAGACCATAGAAACAGAGAACCTTGAAAATGATCCCAAGATTCCCAAGACTAACATTAAAAGTAAATACATAAAAGGATATTGCTAACATGAGTGAAATACCACCAAAGGGCTTAAGCACCTCACAAGCAAGATGGGAAATAAGATCCACCCAAAAAGATATCTCCTTCCCTTCCTCTCTATATTATATACTATAAGATAGGGGATATGACAGGCCTTGGAAGGCCATATATATATACACACATGTTTATTTTCATTTACAAAAGACTAAAGAACCCTTCAAATAACCATGCAATCAAAACCTATACTGCACTAAGGAACTTTTTTTTTTTTTTTAAGTTTATTTATTTTTGAGAGAGCAGGGGTCGGGGGAGAGAAAGTGCACATACATGAGTCGGGGAGAGGCAGAGACAGGAGACAGAGAATCCCAAGGAGACTCCCCACTGTCAGTGCAAAGCCTGATGTGGGGCTTGAACTCACAAACCCAACTGTGAGATCATGACCTGAGCTGAAGTCAAGAGTCGGCCGCTTAACGAACTGAGCTACCCAGGAACCCCTGTACTAGGCAACTTTTAAGAAGTAGTAGGGTCTAAAGAGTTCTAATTGTTCCTACAATGGCATTTCCTACCTGAGTCCACTATTTAGCTATACAGCTTTGAGATCCAGCTGAGAATCATATTTTTTAAACCTAGCTTTATCTCCAAAAGTCTGAAAAGATGGGTGCGTTAAAATGGACAAGGATTGTAACTGAAACAAAATTAACTATCTAAATTCCATCGCAGTAGCAGATATGATTTGCTGGAACCTTAACACTTATCTATTCATGTTCTTGGATATGCTGATTTCCTGTCACCATAACACATTCACATGGCCAAAAACTGCATCAACATGCATCGTGACATACTACAAAACACTAATTTTCAATCCTGCCTTCTGCAGGTTTCTACAGAAAGAGAACCTATTTTATCCCTTAAAAGGAATAAAATAAACTCTATGAAGTAGTGTGCCTTTCTTAAATGATTTATGTCCCATATAAATACTCGACTGCTATAACTGGGCCATTTCTCTTTACCACAGACACACACTTGCACCTCTGAGCCTCTGTTCACACTGCTCCCCACACCATGAAATCTTCTCTACCAACCCGTGTATTTCCTTCCAAGGCTTGTCATATCCCCCATCTTCTATGAAGTTAACTAACACTGTCCACAATTCTATTCTGGATCATTATAGAATTTGGGATGTAAATACAGACCTTTGAAATCTTACATGCTAACTCTCTAATATTATAAGAAAAGAGTAAGAAAAGTGGAATGACTTGCCCAGAGTTCACAGGGTTAATTGTGGCAAAGTCAGACTAAACAGGAATATTTGGAAAGAATACTTCGATGGCAGTGGGAGATAGGGGTTCTAGTCCTAGGTCTAGCTATAAATGTAGACAGATCATTTTTCTAGGTTCACATTTCTTAATGCATAAAATAAAGGGTTTGAATGAAATAATTTTTAGCATCCTTTTAACCTCCAGCATTCTAAGATTCTGAAACCTAGGTCTTCTCTTAGTCCAGTAATCTTTCCACTCAATTCCTTCACTTCTCTGAAATCCCTCTTTTTTAAAAAATGTTTATTTATTTATTTAGAGAGGGAGAGAGAGGGAGAGAGAGAATCCCAAGCAGGGTCCACACTGCCAGCGCAGAGCCCAATGAGGCTCAAACCCATGAACTGTGAGATCATGACCTGAGCCAAAACCAAGAGCACGTGCTTAATCGAATGAGCCACCTAGGCACCCCTAAAATCCTACAGCTTTTAAACTCTTACGTTCATAGCCTCTGAGCTTTTCCTACCCATTCACCTATTAACATGACTGAGATTACAATCTATTAAAAAGCAAGGACTGAACCTGATAGGGCAACCACATGACTTGTTGATCTTTAGCCTTTTGGATCCAGAGTAGATCCATGCGAATTCAAACAAATAAGAGAAACTCTATTCTCTACTCTTTGCCAGCAGTCATACAGAAAATCCTAGTTCCAGGTACCTGGATCTTGGTGGCGATGTTTTAATTATTAACCACAGGCAAATAACTGCCAGGTCTAAAGAACAAACATCAGCAGGCCCCAGACTCTCAGAAGAAATCCTGGAGATATTAACCATTCACAATCCTTACAGTCAAGTTTCAGGGCTACAGAGAAAGGATTTTAAGAATACTACATGCTTATTCTAAAATATAGAAAAGGTAACTATGGGAAGCAGTCTAGCAACAGCTTCCTCCTTTCCATTTGTCACCACTACTTGCTGCTTTAATCAATTTAAACAACTCATACAACTGATAGCTGATGCTGTTAGAGCTATTTCATTTACATAGAAGGTTGCCTTTAAAAATAACAACTGGTGGGGTGCCTGGGTCGCTCAGTCGGTTAAGTGTCCGACTTCAGCTCAGGTCATGATCTCACAGTTCATGAATTCTGAGCTGTTTGTGAGTTCAAGCCCCATGTCCGGCTCTGTGCTGACAGCTCAGAGCCTGGAGCCTGATTCAGATTCTGTATCTCCCTCTCTCTCTGCCCCTCACCTGCTTGCTTGCTTGCTTACTCTTTCTCTCTCTCTCTCAAAAATAAATAAAACATTTAAAAAAATTAAAATAAAAAAATAATAACTGGCAACTTCTTAATAACTCATGAGCCAGAGCAAAGATTGGTTGTGATGCACTGAAATAGCTACTTCTTCATGTCTAAGAAAGATTTAATTGTAACTCTTGCAATGATTTCAAAGTTTAAATCACTAAATGCAAAAAGCAGTTAGCTAGCCATTTAGCCACTGCACTTGGTCCATCTAAACCCAGTACTTCTTTCCCACCAAATGAACTGGAGGAGAGCCCAGTTTTAATAGACTACAGTCATCAAATGACTAAAGAGATGCCACCAACATTTTCTAGTAAATTCCTAGCAGTTAATACTCTTTTATACTAAAGGTGCAAAAACTGGACACTTGTAAAATGTCAGCACAAAGTGGTGAATAAATTTTTTTTTTTAATAAGCCAGACTTCAGTCTGAATCCTAGTTTTTCAAGCTAAAGCAGGTTTCTTGATGTGAGTCTGTTTAATTACCTATAAAATTGGAATAACAACAGTACTTATTTTATAAGATTGAGTTAGAGATTAATGAGATAACGAATCTAAAGGTCTTTAGCACAGTGCTAGGGGTGTATAAGTATGCAACAAACCTTATTACTACTGCTACTGTTGTTGTTACTATTACTCCCTGTCCTTCCAGTCTGGAATGAATTCATCTTCCTACCTATCAAGATGAACATTGGAGCGCCTGGCTGGCTCAGTCGGAAGAGCATCTGACTCTTCATCTTGGGGTCGTGAGTTTGAGCCCCATGTTGGGTGTAAAGATTACTTAAATGAATAAATAAATTAAAACTTAAAAAAAAAAAGATGCTAAACATTCTTTAATATTTTTAGATAGAAGAATGGCACTATACACCCTGTAGCACAGGACATACAGGAGAACAAAAGCTTTCTACCACCACATATTAAGATGAAAATGACTCCAGGATAAATGGAATCTCAAAGGTCCCCAATCCTTAGTATCAGAAAGGTTCTGTCTTTGCCTACAAGTGAAAATTTACCCCCCAAAAGCATAAGCAGGATATAATTAACATACCCACAGTGGAAAAGAGAACTTAAGAGCTACATCTATAAAATTTTTAAAAGAAAACAAGAAGAAAATCTTATGGGCTGTGATTTTAGCACAGATTTTTGAAATGACACAAAAAGCAAAAAGTTAAAAATTGGACTTCATCAAAGTTAAATACTTTTGTTTTTCATACCACAGTGTTAAAAAATAAAAAATGAAACGGCAAATCATAGGAGAAAGATGTATCTGCAAAACACATATCCAACAAATTACTTGCATATAGACTATAATAATAAAAAATTTTAGGGAGAGCTGGGTGGCTCAGTCAGTTGTGCGTCTGACTTTGGCTCAGGTCATGAACTCACGGTTCATGGGTTCAAGACCACATTGGGTTTTCTGCTGTTAACATAGACCCTGCTTCCAATCCTGTCTCTCTGTCCCTCCCCACTTGCACTCTCTCTCTTTCTCTAAAATAAACATTAAAAAAAATTTTTTTTTAATGGGAAAAAATTTGAACAGACACTTCAGTGAAGATACATAAACAGCAAATAAATAGTTGAAAAGATGCTCAACATCATTACACAAACGCAAATTAAAGTCACACTGAAGTACCATCACATACTCACTGAAATGGCTAATTTAAGACTGATCATACCAAGTGTCAGCAAGGAACTAGAACTCCTATATTGCTTGTGGGGATGTAAAATGGTACACTCACTTTGGAAAACAGTTTGGTGCTTTTTTAAAAAGTTAAACATAGGGGTGCCAGGGAGGATCAGCTAGGTAAGCATTCAACCAGCTCAGGTCATGATCTCACGGTTTGTACGTTGTAGCCCTGCATCGGGCTCTCTGCAGTTAGCACGGAACCAGCTCCAGATCCTCTGTTCCCACCTCCCCTCAAAAATAAATAAACTTAAAAAAAAAATTAAACATAAGGCAGCTTTTTCTGAGATGTAAGCCCAAAACCAAGGTATACTCCTTGGTTTTCTGTGACCTGCAGGATCAAAGACAGTTTATAAATTATCTTCTGTTGGATCCTTAAAGCATGTTAAATCTTAGAAGAAAATGCAAACTCTATGCTTTCACACAGCAGTATTTCTAAAACAGGGAATAAATCACAGAATCAAAAATCCAGAACACCATCAATTCTACCTCTACCTGCTACCTTAAAATGTCAACTTCGCTACCACCTAGACTAAGGACCACTTAACCACCACCAAGGATGGAATATCCCATCTTCCATATAAGAATGCTTCCACGTAAGAATGCCAGGTGTTTCTCTCTTAATTCAGCTCCGTTATACTTATTCTCCTTTGTGTCCCCTTATCTGTTCCATCCCCATTCTCAGAGTAAAGAAATTTAAGCAAATATTTATAGGACAAATTGAAACTATGATTGTCAGAGAGCCAAGCAACACACAGCAGTTTCTTCAATCTTTTCCCTCTCAGTTACAGAGCTTCTAGTATATCCCTTCCCTTTATAAAATCTTTCTACTACTCTAGCTATTCCAAGATCCTGAAATTTACTAAAGGATACGTAGAATCCAAAATTTGTGCTTCTTCTGCATTCATTTATCCAACATCCACCCCATGGTCCCCTGATGTTTCCAAACTTCAAATGTAAGAAGAAACTACTGCACTGAGTGGGTGTTTGGGCTTGATGACATTTAAAGTCCCTTCCAACACTAAAATTTTAAGGCTACCCTTCAAAGCAAGTTTTAATAATGAATGGAAGAATCTCAGAGCTGAAACAGCAATGATACACCCAGTTATCCTGTAATAGGTGGTAAAATTCATTGAAACACTGGTCCTAATACTTCTCTTTTCCAGTAATTCTTTGACTTTATTAAAAAGGGTTCCTTGGTTCTAATAGAATGTTTGGAGGGGGTTGTGGGGGGAGGGAAGGAAGGAAGGAAGGAAGGGAGGGAGAAAGAAAGAAGAGAGAAAGGAAAAAGAGAGGTGTAAAATGAGGTAAAATATGTTCCCAGTGTCTAAACATTCTTTCTTTTTCAATTTTAGCTTTGAAGCTTTATGAAATTTTAGTATTAACAGTTTTTACCGCTCCTGATTCATCAAAAGCCTGGCTGCCCAGGGAACTGGGCCCTGCCCCTACAGAAGCAGATAGGGAATAAAAAACAAAGAAGGAGGGAGGATATTAACTGGGCAAGGGGAGAGGATGCTTGCCTTTGTCTTCCTTAACCCTAACTAGGGGCAAATACTCAAGGCTGCTTTGCTCATTAGCAAGAGGTAAATTCTTTCCTAAGGCTTTCAAACAAAAGTGAGTAAGAGGAAGGGCAACAAAATAAAGAAAAACACTTAAGTAATACAACACGTAGCTTGTTTCAAATAGGAATGCTTTTTGTAGTCATGAATGATTTCAAATGAGACATAAAATGGGAAAAACATACTATCTGAACACACAAACCTTTCCTCTACAATTACTACTATTTCTTGGTAATAAACATGATTTTAACCTGTACTTCTAAATCTTATGTGGTATAACCTTATCTTGTAAACCTCCATTACATTTCACTGAAAATGTTAATACTCTCCAAGAATAACTTGGCAATCCATTTATAAAATGGAGAGCCCCATGGGAGAGCAAAAGGTTATTCTATCATACAGGAAATAAAATTAGTCTATTCTGACCCATAGGAACATCAACAAACTTAAATCATTTCTCACTTATAACTATTTTCTTAGGTTTTATAATAAATATAATTTACATGTCATAAAATTTTCAGCTTTTTTTTTTTCTTAATAAAAGTATCCCAACATTTACCAACTCTCTCAAGGCAGAGATTTTAATTCTGAGGGATTCCCTCGGTCTGACCTCTTGTCAGGGAGGATTTCCTTTGAGACAAGTAAATGTAACATGATCAAGTGGATCCTTGGGCTACCTCTTTAAAAACAAGGCAGGAAAAAGGGCAGCAAATTTTAAGGTATCATTCTGTTATCTCAAACATCTCACAAACATTCCTGTAGGCTCTCTTTCCAAACTAAGTAATCCCTTTGTTTATCATCTTAAAAAAAAAAAAAAAAATCACATGACTTTAGTATAAAGCTCTCCGTTTTCTGCAACTTTCTGGATCAAAGTTAATGTCTTAATAAGAGAGAAGCAGATATTTGCATAAACAACTCCACTTCTTTCATATTCTCTATCTTCCCTACTATCTAAAATTCTGCCTGGCATCCTTTACCTTTGACTGCTCTCCTTATGGACAGACGGACAGGGGTCTACAACCAAACATTTATACTTTCACTATCACTTTGTTTTTCACAAGGCATGAAACTCGCTTGGTGAAATTCAATACATTGACATCCAATATTAAACAAGATTTTAAAAATTATGTATCTTCTCTTCTCTCTAATCCCAAGCTAAAACTCACGTTTTACAGACTTATGCCTCTAGCTGAATCAGGAAGTAATATTCCTTCTTAGAATGCATCAACTTCTTGATTGTATAAAACATGGTGTTTATAAAATGCAGGAATACTCTGCAGCCTCCAACACCCTGGTTGTAATTACTACCTTTACACATATTTCAGCCAGCAGTTTATTTGACACCCAAATTCATCACTGCTGAAAAATCAGAAAACATTCTGTTCATTTTGAATTTTTATTTTCCTTCATCCTAAAGACCTCTGCAAGGAACTGCAACAATGCTGGAGAAAGGATATGCTTATGGCCCAGGAGGAGAAAGATTCATGAAGAATCAGGAAATACCAGGCAGCCCAGCTTCAGCCACAAGTATCAGCATCTCTAACAACCCAATGTTTTTAAAAGGTAATTCCCAACCACTTTTTAAACTTCAACTCCATCTGCTTTCCACCCAAGATGTCTCAGAGGGTAAGAGTATCTTTGCCAATATGTAAGCTCTGCCTTCCATTCACTTGATCTATACTTAGAACCTGCATAAGCCTGGAAAGGTATGCAGCAGCTTAAAGAGATGAGAAACTCCTCAAATGCAAACAAATAACCTTCAGGCACACTAAGTCCAAACCAGTGGAGTTTTATAAAGTACATTCTTTTTTTTTTTTTTAATGTTTATTTTTGAAGGAGAGAGAACGAGCGCATGAGCAGAGAGAGGGGCAGAGAGAAAGGGAGACGCAGAATCCAAAGCAGGCTCCTGGCTCTGAGCTGTCAGCACAGTGCCTGACACGGGGCTCAAACCCACAGACAGGGAGATCAGGATCTGAGCCGAAGTTGGATGCCAACCGACTGAGCCAACCAGGTGCCCTTTTTTAAATTATTATTTTTTTAATGTTTATGTATTTTTGAAGGAGAGAGAAAGCACACAAGCAGGGAGAGGGGCAGAGAGAAAGGGAGACTTATAAAGTACATTCTTAATGGGATTCCAGAGAACACACACTCTAGCAAAGGTGGAGCAGGCAAAACAGTTCTTTTAGCTTGTAGTTCAAAAAACTAAGCCATGGCTAACAAAAGCACACCAGCAATCTTTCCCCCTCCACGCACCCACATATACACACAGACACAAAGACAAGTGGATTGCAATGCCCCTCCTGGTCTCTCACTGTCACAGAGTTCTCATAAAAAGAACAATGAGAGAATATTCTGATGCCTTGAGGTAAGTTACAGTTGGCAAGAAAGGGGTTAAGTAGCACTACTTTTCTGGAAACTTTCCAATCCCCTAGCTCTGAATGCAATTCTACTCACTACCAGTGCTACACATTTTTTTTTCTTTCTCTCTCTCTCTCTTTTTTTTTTAAACAGTTCAGCCGGTTAAGAGTTAACACCAACACCTCAGAAAGAAAAAGAGAACTTGGTTTGGCTCCACCCTCTGTAAAGCAAATACCAAAAACTCTGAGCCAAATCCACCCAGCATACACAAGACTCCATGGACATTCCAAAACACAGGTGAAAAAAAGTGAAGTTTCCTCAGGTATCTCAACTTCAATTCCCTTCACTTGTGAAACACGCAGGTATTAGGTAAAACAAAAGCACAAACAAAATTCTATTTAAGGACCTGAAAAACATTACAAGCCACAGAGTTCACTATACATCAGCAGGAATAGCTGGAATGTGGGTGAGGAAGGTCAAACAGTACCCATGGAAACAAGAGCAAAACAACAATAACAGATATATGTATGTTTATAATAAAAAAGGATTATAAGCCCCAGAATTTAATTCTTAGAAGGAAAGCTCTCTAACTAGAGTGTCAGTTACTATCCTAAACAAACATAAGGAAATGTTTCTTTAATCCCAGGGGGAGGGTCCTCACTACCATTAATTCTACATTTCTGGAAAAACAGATGTTCACCAGATTAAAAAAATAAATTTAAAAAAAAAAAAAAAGAAGAAGGCAGTTACTGACAGCCCATAAGTCACTGGAAAGGACAGTCCAGAAGCACCTGCCTTGCTAGAAATAGGTAGGAAGAGATGAGTCACTATTTTAATTCTGCTTAGTACTCTCCACATCTCAATCCTCTAGGTCCCAAAGCAACATTTTCTTCCTGTTTCCATCATTTTATCAGTTTTCTTCCCAAATTTGTGGGTTTGGATCAGAATACTAAAGGTTGGGGATAAAGGAGCAAAGAGTCAGAATCCATTTGGTTACTAGAAAGAGATACCGTGGTGGAGGCATAATCACCTGGAAGAAAAGACTAAATAATAAATAACTACAATTACAACTAGCAAACGATTATTAAGATCCAAGACTATTTCCCTCTCTTGGATAGTGTCCCATATCTTTCAAAGCTTTTACAGTAAAAAGCAAACAAACAGCTCCCTGGAGAGAGGAGTAAACAAGATTTAATGTGGGCAAAGGTAATGAAATATGATAGTGTTACATGAATATCAGTATTCCTTCCAACTCAGATTGGAAGTCACTGGCACCTGAGGACAGCTATACTCTTGTACAGGTAGGAAAAAGGAAGTCACTAGCCTGTCACACAGGAGGTGGCAGAAGAATTGAGATGGTTTTCATGGGAAACATAAAAAGCGATTCAATTATTCAAACTTCTTGGACTTGCAGCCTAACTTCCTCCCTATGAGGAAGGTTTAGCACCATCCTAAATCAAGAAAGGCATCATCATGAGAGAAGTTCTAACCCTCTGAAAAGTGATAAGCAACAGGGCAAAGAGGCAGGTTCTCGGGATGGAGAAATACTGGGAAACAAATTAACGTCATGCCCAATGACCATAGGACCTGGGCAGGAACCCATTCCTGCAATCACAAGGACAAACGTCCAGGGAAGGTAGAAGCCAAGTCAGGTAACATTCCAGAGGGGAAGGATTATCAGGTGACACCGGGCTGAGGGCCCAGAGCCGGGGCGAGGAGGGAGGAAAGTTAGCAGGTGAAAGGGATCAATCTTGAGAAGGAAGTGACCTTTAAGAGAAGCAAATAAGAGGATACAAAAAAAAAAAAAAAGGGGGGGGGGGGGAGTTGTGGAAGGGTAATAAAATAATGGACCCAGAAAAACATAGAGGACAAGATAGAGAAGGCGTGTGCGGGTAACAGAGGAAGAAGAAAGGAAGTGGGGCTGAGAAGGAAGAGATGGAGCTAAGACCCGCCGGGCTATGGGGGCGGAGGGCAGAGCGTACGGGCTGATGGGGTGAAAGAAGCCCCGAGGCTGCCGGGGCAAGAGCCGGGTGGGACTCCGGGGATTCCCGAGGTCCCGGAGGGGTAGGATGTCCGGCTGTGGAGCCCAGGACCGAGCAAACGGAGGAAAAGAGGCGCGGGGGCGGCTCCCTAGAGACGGGCGTACAGCCCTGGGGTCGGCTGCGGGGGTCACCGGGGACCGGAGGACGGTTACCGGGCTAGGCTGAAGGAACCGGGTGGGAGGGACACTCACAAATTTCTTGGATTTGCCGCCGTCGCCGCCCGCCGCAGGCAGTTCGTCCGGGCTCCGGCCCTTCTTTTTGTCCCGGGTCCCGCGGCCGGGACCCTGGCCCCCGCCGAGCGGCTCCATGTCCAGGTTCGCGCTGGCAGATGAACCCGCGCCTACGCCGCTCCCGCCGGGCAGCTCCCGCCGGGCAGCTCCCGACCGGCCGCCGCCGCCCAACAGCTCCCTCCTCAGCCCGCCGCCGCGCCCCGCCTCATTAGTATGCCGGGCTGCGCGCGCCTCATGAATATACAACGGCGACGCCTCGCTCCCGCCCGCCTGCCCCACTTCCGCCCGGACCAGCAGCTCCTACCAATGGGGGAAGTGAGGGGGTGGAGGGAAGGCGCGGAAGCAAGCTACCTGCCTGGCGGACCTAACCATTCGGACTCACGTGGGGGGAGGGGGGGGGGAAATGGTGGTGAGTGGGCGGTGCAACTCTGCGGCCTCGACAGGGAATAGCGCCACCTGGCGGCCGGAGCGGCGCAGGCCTCCCCGCTCCCACACAGTGCCCACGTGGCTGTAAAGCCTATACCCTCTCACAGCCTAGACCAGGATCTTATCTAAACAAAAAATCAAATAAGAGATGTCATTTTGGCCGAAAATCCACTGCGGGTCTTTCAAGGATAATACAGTTTTTTATGTGTGCAACATCAGTGGAGCACATGAAAAAATTTGAAAGCGGCAGTATTTATTGAAAGCTACGTGCCTAGAACAGAGAGTGGTCCAGAGCAAGTGCTAGACTGGAGTTAGATCACCTAGTTTTGAATCGCAGGTCTATTTCCTAGTGGTGTTTTTTATTCTGAAAAACTAGTTATTGCCAACAGGTAACTACTCAGGAATAATAGTTACCATTTACCATGCACTTGCTCTAAACCAGACACTATGCAAAACTCTCCGTGTTGTTCCTCACTGAATCCTGGCATTGCCATGTGACAGACTCCATTAGTCTCACCATTTTACAGATAGAAAATTTGGGACTTCTGAGAGTTAAAGTGACTTGCTTGAGGGCACATAAGTGATTAAAAAAAAAATTTAAATCCAGATTAGTCTGGGAAGTCCTATGTTTGACCAGGATATCCTACTGACAAAAACCAAACCTGAGTGAAAAGAGCAGGTGTTCTCCAAGAGTGTGTTCTTTGCTCATCCAGCTTCATTTCTCCCTCAGTAATCTCATCCATTCTCCCAGCTACATCTGTTCCTTCTGTGAAAAATATGTGGCCCCCAGAATATGGATGGAATTATCTCACCCACAGCTGACAAAAGATTTCAAATATATGTTCCTGGAGGGAACTCTGAGACCCCAGTGCTCAGTTTAGGGCATGGGATATTATTTTCTAAGCTAGAGCACTGACACAGGATCAAAGCATGGAAGGAATGATCCATCTATCACTCTTCTTTCTCATACCACTGTCTACATCTGCTATACCATTTACCTCACTCTTTATTGGATTATGAACGTCAGGGAAGGGTCCACATTTGTGGCTACTACAGTATCTAGCATCATTCTTCACCAAGACAGTTAAGATAATGAGCAACCACTTGTCAGGCACCATGCTAAGCACTTGACGTTTTATCTCAGTGTATCTTCACCAACTAGCATTACCATTCCAAACATACAGGTTCCAAAACATCAAGTCATCTTCTACTCCCTCTCTTAAGCTAGTAATTGCTCAGGTTTGTCTAACTCTTAACCAGAATGCTCTAAGAACTCTCTATATATGAGTAACATAATCCACGTAGAATTCATACACAGGGCCTAAGATAAGTGTTGAATGAATGTTAACTATGATTTTTATTATATACATCATGACCCCCATTTCTTCTCCTTTCATATATAGGCAGCTAGCAAGAATTAATAATATTCCCAGGAAGGCAAAAGGTACAAAAAATACCAACTTGGTTTATTGGATAAAAACAGTGGTAAAATGGACATAAAGCCAAAAGTTAGAAAGAGACATTTTTACATCCTCCCCGGACTCAAAACCATATTTCCCATCATCTGGGGTTAAGATGTTAGAGAGCCAGAAACCCCTAAAATCCCTCACTCTTCACCTGCACTGAAAACGAGGCTTGCTGTAGGGGAAACCAAGAAAGGAGAAAGTCTGAGGCAACTTTACTCCCGTCTAACATCTTCATCCCTGTAAGTCTCTGGGTTGGAGGGAAGCAGGAAAGGAATAAGGGGGCCAAAGTAGCTGGGAACAGCATCTAGGGCCCATTGCCCAAGATGTCCTAGGGGAAGTTATCCTTGTCCCCATCCAATCCCTAATAAGTACCATTGTCAGGCCTTGGGAAATACAGTAAAGGGGATAGTTGGTTCAAAAACCAGGTGTGGTCTCCAAACCCTCCTCCAGCACTGGTAAAGCCCTGAAAGTGACCATCCAGGGCTGTGGGTGCCACATCTTTTCCCTCCTGCCCAAACAAGAGGTAAAAAGGAATTCCTTGGGCTAGAGCCAAGCCCAGCTGCTCTTAAATCTCCACGTCGCTTTCCTTGTCATTGTCATGGTCTCCATCATAGAACTCATTGGGTGCCTCTGGCCTGCAAAGCAAGGGAGAGAGGTCAGGGTCCTATTCCCCAAATTCTCATCTTCCCCCACACAGGCACCCTCTCTGGAGCTACGTCTTAGGCCCCTTTTGTCAAGGAACTACTCCTCTCCTGTTGGCAGAGACTGGTAGCAATCCATTCCATCCATTCTTGTAGTCAATAAACATTTACTGAGGGACTACTCTATGCCAGCCACCATCATATGCCACAGCGATACAGCAGACAATAAGTTCAGTAAAATTTCTGCCTATCCTCAAAACACCAAATAAACAAGACTGACAGTAACTAACAAAGTAAGTAAATAAAGATGATAATTTACCATGGTGGAAAGTGCTCTGAAAAAAAAAAAAAAGAAAGGGATCTGAATGAGAGTGAAGGGGGGAAAAAGGGTAAACTTCAGGAAGAATTATTACAGACAGCTGTTCTAAGGTAAGACTTCAAATCCGAGAAGGAGCTAGCCAGACAAATAACTGTGGAAACCCATTTTAAGCTGCAAGAAAACCAAGTACAGTGTTATCAGGTGGAGGGTGACTGATGTATTCCAGTAGGAGCATGGAGGCCAGGATAGTTGGGAGCAGTGTGCAGGGAGGAGAGTAGTTACAGACAAGTCCATGGACATAGGCAAACACCACCACACAGGGCTTTCTAAAGCCCTGGTCAAAGAATGGGGCTTTGTTCTAAGAGCAATGGAAAGGAGAGTGATGAAAGGGATGCGAAAGCAACTCAGTGCCCAGTAAGTACTCAATACGGGTTTCTTTCTTTTTGGAAAACTACTCTCTGAGAGAATATGAGTAACTGAGAACTGAATTACCTTGCCCACACTGATAACTGAGCAAGAAGGGAGAAAGTCGTCAAAGAGAAGCTGGAGAACAAAGTCAGGGAAAGCCCTATCTGCCTGGTAAACAATGTCTCAGTTACCTCTGAGTGCATAAGAGTTAAAGATGTGGGGTCAGAGACTCAGGCTTGACTCTCAGTCCTGATATTTAACTAGCTGTAGGACCTTTGGCAAATTACTTAACCTCTCTGAGCCTCAGATTCCTCCTCTGGTGATTTGAGGATAACCTTTTAGGGTTGTCTGATGACAGTAGAACGATGACATGAAGATACATATGTTTTAATATAAAGCACTTAGGATTGAGTCTGATGCTTAGCAAATCCACAAAAAGTAGTCACTCCTATTACAATTCTGCAAGTGCTATGCAAGCTGGAACTATAGGGATCAAAGAACAGGAACTCGGTGAGTGGTCTCACAGTGAGGTAGGGCTTAGGGCAGGAAGAGGCCTGAGGCTTCTGCTGGCTGTTGAGAGGGGTTAGTATTATACAGAGACTAGGCCCAGACACCAGCCTAGAACCAGAGATGAAAAAGCCAAACTTTGCCAAAAGGAGAAACTTCAAAGCACGTTTCTAAGAAAATCAATTCTAGAAGTCAAGCTTCAGAGACCTGGAGAAGTTGACAAGGAGGCGATGCATTCAAAAGGAATCCTTAGGCCAGAGGTTCTGATACCTCCTCAACCAGGAGTGGGAAGAAGAGGGTGTTCATGGAGGAGGAGTAGAGTGGTTCCAAAGATCCAAGCAGTAAAGCCCAGATCTAAAGGAGAAATCTGAAAGCTGACCTCTAAGAGAAGCAGATTCTGGAAGGGACTGAGAAGGTCATCACACTCAGAGCCAGCTTGAACCTCTAACACTGCGTGGGAGGTGCAGGTAACCAGCTGTGGTTATCCCTCAGTCAAGTAAGGATATCTGTTCTCCATTAAGTGCATCTCTTTCTACACTTCTTGTTTCTGCTGTCTTTTCCCTTCATTTTTCAGAAAAACCTATTCTGGGATTTAAAAAATTTTTTAAAAGCTCTAATCTCTTTTTTTCCCTAACTCAATGTACATGTAAATATTTTAATATGTATCTCAGAAAGATAAAGACTTAAAAAAAGACATAATATAATTACCACACCTGAAAAAAATGAACAGAGGAAAGATCTCAAAGGGTCTTAGAGAGTATATAAGCAATGACCTGTAGAGCTCTGAACCTGGAAGAAGCACGTAAAATGCTGGGAATATTATAAACTGTTATAGATTTTTTTGGAGGGCAATTTGGCAACAAATATAAAAAGTTTTAGTGCACACAGCCTACTGAAACAAGCATACAAAGACGTATATTTGTATAAGGGGGTGCATCACCATATTCTTTGTGATGGTAAAAAAAAAAAAGGGAAATAATGTAAATGCCATAAGTGGTACTTAGATTATGCTACACCCACACAATGCAATATTATACAGCTAATAAAATAATGAAGCAGATCGATACATAATCACATGGAAAGATATGCTGTTTTGTTAAAAAAAAAAAAGGTGTAAATTGTAGAGCAACTTGTATGGAATAATCCAACTTACATTTAAAAACAAAAGATGCACAAACTCTGAGAATGAGTGTGTAGGTGTTTGTGTTCATACATGTATGTTGAGTAGTATACTTATAATCTATTGAAAAAGATCTATCTGAAAAAATAGAAATCAAACTATTAACAGTGGTTACTTGTCAAACTGGTCTGGGACTGTGTGAATGCAAGCTTAACATATTTTGGTGTTGTTTAAAATTTTGACAATAAATTACTTATTTGTGGCATACCCACACACATACACACACACCAAGAGTGTGGAATTGCAACAGACCAAAAAGTAAGTACTAAAGGAGCTAAGCCAGAAGCAATCAAGCTAATGCCTTCCTATTTACTTTTTCCCTCTTAATTTCCCCCATATGCCTGTTGGAAGCCCCGGCTGTCAAGTCACTGCCCCAGACCTGCTATAGTTCTCTTCAGGACCCCTCTCCTCTGCATCAGCCTCGTCAGTCCTGTCATAGGTCAGGAGGTCTGCAGGCACATCATGAATCTGGACGCTAGGTGCATGGTTCAGCATCTTCAAGTTTTCAAAGATTGTCTGGCGGATCTGGTCCAGGTACTGATTTGGGATTTGGAATAGAGAGTGAGGGATTCCCAGAGCACCCACACTTCTAGCTACCTTTCACCCATACCATCCTAGTTCTAATCCCTTTCTGAATCCTAGTTCAAGTACCCACCTGATAAATGTCCCTCCTCCTGACACCAATTGCCTCTACTTGAACCCAGGCTGCCTCCTAGCTGATAAGAGTTATAGTGACAACTAAGAACTTTCCTCTCTTCTCTGGTTTCTCTGATTTCATCCTGGACCTCTCCTAGGCTCCCCCAACCCTTGTGTTCAGTTTCTCCAAGCTGCTGACCTGGCGTGAGTTCTGATTCTCGATGCGGGTGCTGACATCTGGATGGAGTGTGAAGTCCGGGGCAAAGTACTCGAAGTATTCTAAGCAGGGAAAGGGAGATCAGGAGAGAAGGTATGGCTTAGACAGAGACAGGCAGGTCCTGAGACTTCCCAACCTATCTCCTTCCCATCCAAACCCCCTGCAAAAGAGCTGTCCAATCTTTTCCCTGCTTAGGAGTTCAGTCTGCAGAGCTCCTAGAGTGTCAAATTTCCAACCTGTAATAATAATAAGAAAAAAATTCTGATCTGCCTTCAAACCAGGCTATTCAGGGGTCTTCTGAGAATGGCTTCCTGCTATGGGGTATCATGGGGTGGTCCTTACCACTATAGGGAAGCTCCTCACTAATGGCCTCTTCTACCAGCAGCGATGTTTCATATGTCCTGAAACCAAACAGCAGAGTGGGCTCAGATGAGCAAGTGGGCTGAAGGGCCCACCTGGCCATCTCTCAGGGAGCCCCCAACTCACAGTGGACAAGGGGGAGGAAGAAAATCAGGGAGCATGCTCACCAGCAGCGGGCAACATTTCGGACAGTATAGCCACCACCACCTAGCACCAGAAGAGGGATATTGAAGCTCTTGACATATTCGACGCATTCCCTGTTAAAAGGAACCAGGGGAATAGCTGGAGGAAGTTCTTAAAAACTCAAAGTGTACATCTCTAGCTATTGCCTGGAAGGAGCACAAGGGAACTAGTAAAGGTTCCATATCTTTTTTCTTTAATTTTTTTTTTTAACGTTTATTTATTTTTGAGACAGAGAGAGACAGAGCATGAACGGGGGAGGGTCAGAGAGAGAGGGAGACACAGAATCTGAAACAGGCTCCAGGCTCTGAGCTGTCAGCACAGAGCCCGACGCGGGGCTCGAACTCACGGACCGCGAGATCATGACCTGAGCAGAAGTCGGACGCTTAACCGACTGAGCCACCCAGGTGCCCCTTTAATTTTTTTTTTTAACATTTATTCATTTTTGAGAGACAGAGAGAGACAGAGCATGAGTGGCGGAGGGGCAGAGAGAGAGGAAGAATCCAAAGCAGGCTGCAGGCTCTGAGCCGTCAGCACAGAGCCCAACGCAGGGCTCAAACTCACGGACTGTGAGATCATGACCTAAGCCGAAGCAGGACACTTAACTGACTGAGCCACCCCAGTGCCCTGAAAAGGTTCCATATCTTGATCTAGGTAATGAAATTCATTGACTTATACTCTTGCGATATGTGTACTGTATTACATACATATTGTATCTCAATAAAAATTTAAAAAACAAAGTGCACTCCCACCTCCATCCTGCTCAACACCCACCCTGACACCCTACTTGTTAATCAACTATTCTCATTAATGCACCAATAAGTGCTGTCAGTTCTAGCCTCCAAAATAGAACTCCAATCATGTACGTCTCATTGGTCACCTTCTCCACCTAAACCCAGGCACTGCATCTGCTGCCTGGACGACACCAATGGCTTCCTAGCTGGTCTTCCCACCTCCACTCCTGTCCCCAACCCCCACCCCAATCCTTCCTGCATTCAGCAGTCAGAGCCGTCGCTTTCTCTTTTTATTTTTTTAATTTTTTCTATGTTTATTTATTTTTGAGAGAGACAGAGACAGAGTGCTAGTTGGGGAGGGTCAAAGAAAGAGGGAGACACAGAATCCAAAGCAGACTCCAGGCTCTGAGCTGTCAGCACAGAGCCTGACAGAGGGCTCGAACTCACGAACCGTGAGATCATGACCTGAGCCGAAGTCGGACGCTTAACCGACTGAGCCACCAGGCGCCCCAGAGCAGTCACTTTCAAACCTGAGTTGGATCATGTCACTTCCCTGTTTAAAATCTTCCAGCAGTTTCCCATCATATCTGAAATATAATCCAGACTCCTTACCATGAGGTAAGGGCTCTGTACAACCTTGCCACGGCTGCCTTCACAGGCCTCAAGCCAAACTGCCTCCAGCTTGCTCCCTGTGTTCTTGCCTCACTGTTGTGACTTCATCTCCTCTGCTACACCAGCTCTTCCCTGTCTCAGTGCCTCTGCATGGGCCTTTCTCACTGCATAGGAGTGACTCTCCCTATTCTTCCTATGGCCCATTTGCCACCTACCCCCACTTCGTGTATCAAGGCCCAAAGCCACTTGAAAACCTGGGGGCAGGGAAGGAAGGCAAATCTCACCCATGTCCTCGAATGCTGAGGTTGAAGCAGCCTAGACGATCACAGCCCAGAGAGTCAGCTCCACACTGCAAAAAGCAAAACCCCAGGCAGCTGCAGTGAGATAACCGATCAGAACGTCCCAGATGTCCTTCACTTCCTTTCCCTGACCAATACTGGGGCTCTCCTCCTCCCTGCTTTCTTCCCCTAAGCCCAGGCAGAGCCCTCTTGAGGAGGCACTGACAGTATTACCTGGAGCACAATGCACGTGGGTTGGTAGAAGTCCACTACCTGGTTGATAACCGGCTGGAAAAGGTGCTTGTAACCTGGGAGAGGGCCAAAGATGGGCACCTGGCACCCCAAGGGGATGGGGAGACAGGGAACAAAAGGAAAAAGGGGGTTGAGAGAGCATGTAGCCCAGGAAAAGGGGCAACCCAAAGAACCAAATCACTGGTTCTGAACTTCTGAATGGGGTCCCAGACCCATTTGAGTGACTGATGAAAGCTAATGACCCTTTTCCCAAAAAAATGCACCTACACATAACATGTTGCATACAATTTCCGGGGGGTTCATGGTCCCTCTGAAGGCCATTCATCCTTAAGGACACCTGGCCCAATAGCAGACAATACCAGGCAGAAGAGGTTAATTCAAGGAGAGAAAGAAGAGGTCTAGCGTGCAGGGAAAAGACTTCAATACTTACTCTGGTCATCAATGCCATCCCGCAAGGGCACATTTAGACAGTAGTAGCGGCCACTCTCTGCTCCAACTTCATACATGTCACCTATAGGGAAGTGGAGAGTAGGGGGTGGGAGCCATCCACAGAGGGCACTCACAACCCAGCTGCTTCAACCCCAACCCGTACCCTGAGGGCCTCTCACTACATCTATGTCCCTCCACCACATACTCCCTAGAGCCACCCCACCTCTCGTGGCTTGCATTCATTCAACAAATAATATTTGCGGGCCTACTATGAGCCAACCTGTGTACTAGGCGCTGGGGATCTAGTAGTAAAAAGAACTAAAAAATGAATGAAATCCCACCAAACTTATATTCTTGGCAGGTGGGCATGATGAGGAGGGACACAGTAAACAAAACAAAACACCGCAATAAATACAAATAGCAGTGAGTGCTCTAAGAGAAGCAAGCACGAGGATGTGACAGAGTAACGGGGAAGGAGGGATTACTTTTAACTGTGGTGGTCAGGAGAGACTTCTCTGAGGAGAGGCCACCTGAGCCGAGACCTGAAGGTTAAGCAGGAAGCCATCACAGTAAAGAGCTGAAGGAGCAAAGGGGACGGTCATCCCTATTCCCATACCTGTGCCAGGAAAGAAGTAGTTTCCATATTTGTGGAAGGAGACTGTCATGACCCGGTCAGTGAGGTAGAAGGCTTCCTGAACTCCATCACCGTGGTGGATGTCAATATCAATGTAGAGCACCCGAGGGTGGTACCTGGGATGACGGCCAAGCCAGGGTCTGAGGTAGAATGGAACTCCAGCAAGAAAACCATCCAACCCACTCCTCCCAAAACAAGGTCTGGAATTATGAAGAGTCTGCTTCAGCCCAAATCCACTGAAACCTAATGCCATCCCTATGGGCAACCCTGGGGCTCCAGCCTGGAGGCAGGGACAGGAGAGGGATGTGCAGAGAAGACTGAAATGTGAGCAGGCAGCAGGGAGTTTCCAGCAACACACAGAGGATGTAGTCTGAGCAAAGCATTATGAACTGTGGAGAAGCTAGTATGGGGGTGGAGGCCAGGGTCAGGGCCAGTGCCATCTGAGAGACCTCCTCACCCGCAGGTCTCACAAGTCCCTCCAACTCCTCCCAGGCTACTTACTTGAGCAGCTCCAGGATGCCAATCACAATGTCATTGACATAGCAGAAGCCAGAGGCCTACAGTGAGACAGTGGTCTTACAAAGAGAGGAACGACTCCTCTACCCAGCTGCCCCCTACTGTCATCCTGACCACCTACCTAGGGCAGTCATTGTCTCCCCCATCATCTCCTCACTCACCTCAAATTTCTTGGCATGGTGCAGACCACCAGCCCAGTTAATGGCAATATCACAGATCTGAAAGACAAACACCCAACTCACAGTCCTCCTTGTCCATCCCCAAAGCTGGAAGCTCAGGCTCAGGGTTAAGGCCTTGAGTGAAAGGACCCATAGGAAAGGGAGAACAGGACTCAGGGCCATGGTCACCTTGTTGTTCAGCTGGGTTGCTCCTTGCAGAGATGCGCCTGTGTAACGGGAACAGAACTCAAAGAGGCCGGGAAACACTGGGCTGCAGGGAAGAGAAGCAAGTCAGAGCTCTTTATTTCCAACCAGGTCCTTCCTACACCTCTCCCCTAACTCCAAACCCCTCCAACCTCCATTCTTTAATAATCTTCTCCCCACACCCTATGCACCCAGGTTATGTGCAAATTTATTCAACAAATATTTTGGACCAAACCATGTACCAAGCCCTGTGCAAGTCACTGGATGGAAGTAAAAAAACATTTAACTCTGTCAGGGAGTTTGCATCCTGGCTGGGGAGAAAAGTAGGCAGCTTCTAGGTACTTAAGCAACACACCAAAAAGGAAATAAATTAAGAGAGAACATAAACTTTGTTATTCTTAAAAGATTCTTTTATGCATATCAGATTTTAACACAATGTTCAATAATATTCTTTAGAATCACACATTTTTAAGAAAAAACTGTATTCCCATATACAGTTTAAGGATAAGGATAACCCACAGAAAGTAATAAGGATAAACTATAGAAACTCTTTAACAAAGCGTGTGGTACCTAGTACTCCGGAAGTTGATGTTAATTATAATTATTACCTTCTTTTTTTTATAAAAAGGAGAGGCTTAAAACCAGATACAAAACATTATATATTATATGGCTCCATTTATATAACACTCTGGAAAAGGCAAAATATAGGGACAGACCTCAGATCAGTAGTTACCTGGAGCTAAGCTGGAAAGAAGAGACTGACTGTAAGAGTATAAGAGCCCTTTGTGGAATAATAGAAATAATCTATACTTTGATACACACTGTTAAAACTCTCAGAATTACAAGCCTAAAAAGGGTGAGTTTTAGCGGCACATGGGTGGCTCAGTCAGTTAAGCATCTGCCTCTTGATTTCTGCTCAGGTCATGATCTCATAATTCGGGAGACCAAGCCCCACATCAGGCTCTATGCTGACAGCATAGAGACTGCCTGGGATTCTCTCTATCTGCCCCTCCCCTATTCTACCCAAAATAAATAAATAAAAAATTTTTAAAAAGGGTTAATTTTACTGTATGCAAATTTACCTTTATAAACTTGACTTATAAAAAAGGAAAGGATTAAAAGACCCCTCCCTAGTTTTAGTTCTCAAAAAATAATCGTTCAGCTGACACATTTGACTACAAAAAAAAGAGGTGTAGGGAGTTTTATAATTTCTCAAAGGTTCTGGGAAGAATTAACAATTGATACCTAGAAAACTAAGCAAGTGAAAAAACAATGTGATTATCGACTCCTGGAAAAACAAAAAGGTGTACAAATAGAAAAATTAAATCATACTATACTATCTGGCTGTCTAGTAAGTGAATTTTTCAAAGTTAGAACGATGTAAACATAGAATACTTATTTAATAAAAATAGTGACATATTGTGAAGGTGGAAGGGAAGGGGAAGCCAGGGTGATGGTATGAGGAGACTAAATGCTCATTTCCCATACTAAGAGCTTAATAGAAAACACTTTAAGTTGTAAAGTGAAAAAATAGCAATACAAGCACATTACAACAGGCAGTATAATATGGTAGCACGATTCAAGAGACAAATTCTGGAGCCAGATTACCTAGGTTCAAACTCTGACTCTTCAACACTTGGTAATGATCACACTGGACAAGCTGTTTAAAGTTTCTGGGCCTGAGGCACCTGGGTGGCTCAGTCCATTAAGTACCCAACTCTTGATTTGATTTCAGTTCAGGTTCATGATCTCACCTGTCTCCCTCAATCTCTGCCCCTCCCCCACGCATGTAGGCTCTGGCTCTTTCCTCTCTAAACTAATTAATTATTAATTAAATTTAAATAAATAAAGTTTCTGTGCCTAAGTGTCCTCATCTGTAAAAAGGAGACAATAGCAGACCCTGGTTCACAGAGATTGATGAGATTAAATGAGCTAATGCCTGTGAAGCATTTAGGATAGTACCTGACACAAAGAGGGCATTACTTAAGTATTAGAGATTATTAGGAACAGTAGTAGATTAATATCAGTGCTTTGAAATCCAAAGGTAAATATCAGAAGAAATAGCTAAGGACCTGAAAGTGGCTGCCACTGGGGAGAGGGATTTTATGGGTGGGAGGGATAGATCTGGGATTGTTTTGTTTTGTTTTTTTCCATTAAAAGCCTTGCAGTATAATTGGGTTTTTTATAGTACATTAATTTGAAAACCATCAAAATTAATTAACTAATTCTCAATTAATTAAAAGGGAAAAATCCCTGATTCTCATCTGAAATACACACATAGGTGTGACTGTAGCTTAAGTCTGACAGCACAACCGAGGCAGTGCAAAGGGCCCAGTGGTAGGTAGTATTCCCTAACTACACAGAGAGCAGTTACAGAGCCCCAGCTGTGGCCTGAGGGTGACTGCATTCTGACACCTGTAAAGTTAGCTCAGAACCAACAGCAGCAGCAATAAAAAAATACCAAGGAAGCTCCCAAGACAGCATGCGATCAAACACCAAAAGACGAGGGCAGTGTGTACAGGACAGAACTTTGTGCCTCGTGTGGTCAAGAAAGTCTTCATGGTATGAAACTTCATGGTGGTATGAAGACCAGGAAGGCCTTGGAGAGGTTGAAAGAGGAGCAAAGGGCATTCCAGAAAGGAATCCAATGCAAGCAGGGACATGACGGTAAGCCTGGGAAGGTGGTCAATGCCAGCCTAAGGACTTGGTTTCCATCTTCCAGCCCAGAGTGCTTCCACTGGCAACACCTTTCGGGGAACACTGAAGTGTTTGAAAACCTGGGCTTTGGAACTGAATCCTGCCACTTTCACTGACCAGTTTTGTGACTCAGGCTAGTTACGTAAATCTCCTCAAATTTTGGTATCCTTATGCCTAACTTAAAAGGACTATAACATCTCACTGTTGACGTGAGAATTAAGTGGATGTACCAGCAAACCTGAGCATAGCAGAGTAAGTACTCAATAAACAGTAGCTGTTGTAGGAAACTACAGATCAACAGCCTGGTTTCCTCAAGAAATAAATTCAAAGTAGAGAAGGAAACACTACAGATTAAAAGTCTTAAGAAATGTTATCAACCAAATACAATCAACTGCAAGAAAGAAAAGTTTAGGAGACAGTTGGAGAAATCTGAATACTGACTGCATATATGATGATATTGAGGAATTACTGCTAATTTTTTAGGAGTGATAATCACAATGTGTACGGGGGGGGGGTTGTTTTCTTTTGTTTTTAATTTTTAGAGTTAGGGAGAGACAGCAGGAGTTGAGGCAGAGAGAGAATCTTAAGCAGCCTCCATGCTCAGTGAGGAGCCCGGCATGGGGCTTGATCCCAAGACCCCGGGATCATGACCTGAGCTAATAACAAGAGTTGGACGCTCAACTGACTGAGCCACCCATACACTCAAGCATGTACAGTTCTTTTTTAAGAGTATCATTTGGAGATACACAATCAAGTATTTACATGTCATTTCAAAAATGTTAGGTTTGCTTTAAAATGATCTGCGATGCAGATGAAGTAAGATTGGTCATTTGTTTATAAATGTTGCAGGTGGTGATGGATATAGGGGAGTTTACAGTACTATTCTTTCGAAATGTTTGAAATTTTCCTAATAAAAAGTTTAAAAATAAATTGAGTAAATGGTAACTGTTATGACTATTACATTTTCATGAATATATACAAGAATGCAAGCAAGGATCATGGCTTATCTTTGTTATCCACTCCCTTCCCCAAAGGACCTAACTCTGAGTCTTCTTTGTATGAAAAGTTCAATGTAAACTTCTCTCAGGGTAAATCACTCTCTTACTTTTAAAACACTTTGATAATTTCTGTCTACTCTAGGGGTAAGAGCCTCAATTAATAATAGGGCTATTTACCATTTAAAGGTTCTAAGCATCTCTTTAGCCTTGATTCCGATCACTCTTTCCTTCATAAAATGTGGTTGACCTTTTTTCTGTTTCTCAAATGAGTGGCATACCACACTAGCACAAACCCTCAGCGCAGATTGTCCCTGATACCCAATGACATTCCTGCCTCACCTGTGTCTTCCCAACCACCTTTCACCTAATTACTTCCTATTCTTTCTTCAGATCTCAGCTTAACCTCTGTTACTTCCCCTAGAAAGCCTCCACTGACAACCCCATACCCATGACAGGTAATTCTCCCAAGTATACACTCTCACAGTTGGCCATGTACCTCTCCTTCACAGGACTTAGCACAGGGCCTGGCCTAGAGCAAACAACCAATAAATATTTGTTGAAAAAAACCAAATGAGTAAATGATGATTCACTGACAAACAGGACCCCTTTCATATGTTCCCACTGCTGCCAGGAGACCTCATTCAAGCATTCTCCTTGAAATGGCTGGCATTAAAAATCCCAGGCCTCCCCTCACCAGTCATCGCCCACGTTGAAGGCATTAAGGCTCTTGGTGAAGCCTTGCATATTGGTGGGGCTGACTCTCTGCAAGAAGTCGATGTAGTCCTCAGAGTGAAAGCGGCACATGTCATGCTGGGAGGCCTGGTATGGCTTGAAGACCTCGGGATGGAAAACAAGGTGAATGGAGGCAAGGTCAGTCCTATTCATTGGGCTGAGACTGCCCACACTGACCCCAGCCCCGCGGAGTGTCCAAAACCACACACAGCAGTGGTCCTATCACTGCTGCAATCCTTGCTATTATATGAAACAAACATCAGTAAAGATGAGAGGCTCTGATTAGCCAGGTGGGGTACTATGATCAAACCTTCTAAAGACCAGTGGGCTTGCCTTCTTCCCACTTCCAGCCCAATCTTTCCCACCTTCTCAACCTTGAGCCCTGATCCACTGCACTTTTCCTTGGACCTCCTAGTTTTGATTCTTTCCATACTCATCTCCTCCCCTTGGCTCTGATGCCATCCTTTCTCTCCTTGGAGTTCTTAATTTTGGAGTTAAATAATACAGGATTTGTGACAACCTTCTAATTAAAAACCAAAGGGCCAAGGTGCTAAGCCAGAGATTTATTATCTTTTGAGGGGTTCACACAGTTCTTTAGAAACTAGGCTAGAACAAAAAGTTTCTCTCCCCAGAAAATGCACACAGGTACATACCAGCAAACAATTTCAAAGGATTCATAGAATCATGCACTAACATCACCTCAGTCTTTTCTATAACCATTTCACTTTTCTGTGCCTCAGCACAAACAGTGGGCAACACTTGTTCATACTGTTGTCCAATTCCCCTTGTGACCCAAGAGGGCTAAACTTAACTGCTATAATCGCCTATCACAACTATAAAATCCAAGCTTGGGATTATCTGTCCCCATGTGCATATCTGGGAGATGGGAGCAATTAAGTAGAACTGTGCGGGGGTATTCTAAGTTCATAAGGAAATACCCACGACATCTCTTCTCTTTCACACACACATAGGTATTTGCGCATAGGCCTGCGGAGTCCTCCCTGGAGCTCTAGCTCCTCAGAGGCACAGAGAGGTTGCGGAGAAGGGGTGGGAACCGGTGGGAACACTTCACATCCAGATACAGTGATCCAGCCCCCTCTCTCTTTCTTGAAGCCACAGCACTGCCCACACCCTAAGATGCTGAAAAGGAAAACATCTGCCTTTAAACCAGCCCCACTCCACCCTAACCATAGGCCAGAGGTTGGTCCACTTGAGGTCAAAGGTTAGCGATCTAAGATGAAGAAGTAACTCCCATTAAGTCGGTGGATCCACCCACCAACACTACGCACAAGGTGGGTGTTCCTGACTCCAGAAATCCAGCCTCCGCCCCATCCCAAGGGTAGGTCGCACCCTGTGCTTTCAGTGCAGCCCACCTATCCTAGGGCCGCCCAGCTCGCCCCCACCCTCAAAACCCAACAGCGATGTTGGGACTCACGATCATCTTCTTATAGAGACCGTAGTGCAGGACCAGACTATGGGTCAATGCCAAGCGATGGGGCTTCATAGGGTGCCCTGCCCCTGGGGGTGGGAAAAGAGTTCGTCAGTACCCTTCGCTGGAGTTGTAGTACCCCCGCCTCATAACTTCCGCGTCCCGAAACCCCTCGCGTACCACCTTGTTCCCTCACCGTAGTGGAAGTTGCCCACGTCAGGGTCGTAGAAATAGGCCACGGTCTTGGCCATGGTGCCGGCGGGACCAGGCCCCGTGCCTCCGCCGCCCGCCCGGCTGCCTGCCCCACCCCCGCTCGTACGTGCTGCGCAAGCACGCAGCCTGCCTCTGCGGAACCGGGAAATCCAGGCCCCGCCTCCCGACCACGCCCCCTGCGGAGTTCCTCCCGTCGCTTGGCTCGCCCTTCTAGGTTCTGGAGCGTGAGCTTCTGGACTTTGCGGAGGACGCGTAGCATCGGTCCTAGGATGCTAGGGTCATTTCCTTCCGGGCGGGGGCCAAATCTTCGGGAAGCTGAGCCATCTCGTCCAGCCACCTGCCCCAAACGGGGCTCAGGCCGTGGTCACCAGTCTAGGAGACTCCGGAGAACCAGCCACGCTGTCCCTCTTGGGTGGAGAAAGTCAGCTTTCCCCGGCCCACTGGGAAGATTCCTGACTATCCACTCAGCTGAGGCATCTGAGGGCCGGAGCCGCGCCCGGCGTGCGGGATAGACCCGTGAAGAGCACTCTCGTCTGACTGCCTGTGCTCCCCGCCCGGACCCAGGCTCGGCGCCGCACACTCCCCCCGCGGAGGGGGGACGGCGCAGTCACGCGCGCACCACACTTGCGCTCACAAGCGCGCAAGGCTCTAGCTCTCCGCCCCGCACACCTGCGCTCCGCCCCCTGGTCCTGGGCTGGCGACTGGCGAAGGCATTTGGGAACCTAGGGAGGCTGCGGCAGCGCCCCCACCCCCATCTCCTTCCCCTTCCCACAGTCGGAGTTGTCCGAAGCCTGCCTCCGCTCCCAACCAGCCCGCATCCCTCTTCATCCTTCCCTCCCCCCGCCTGCCGCGGCACCGGTATCTGCAGCCGCAGCCCGGAGCCGGTGAGGCGGCGAAGGGGGGAGGGGGAGGAAGCAAGGGATGAGCGCCGGGAGGGCGTCGGGGGCCCTGAGCCGGACTAGGACGCCCCTGGAGCAGGAACCCGAGCTGGAGCCGGAGCCAGAACCAAACCACCGGTACCGAGTGGGCCAGGTGGCCTGGATGGGAGGAACCCAAAGGGGTGGCATTGTGCGGAATACCCGCAGGGGAGGGGGCTGCAGAGGCCTGGCTCAGGCCAGCGCGGAGGAGGTGCGGACGCTGACTCAGGCGCGATTCTTAAGCCGACCGCCTGAGAATTCCGTCCCATCTCGCTCTGCAGTGTCCTTGGGAGGGACGGAAGCGCAGGACAAGCTGGAAAGGGGAACGCTCTGGGCGTCGGGGAAGCAGGATCAGGGTCGCGGAAGAGGGCTTGCGCATCCGCCGTCTGGCACCCCGGCCCCGGACCAGCACCCCTGACACGGACAGCTCCTTGGTTGGGTAGGGGGGTGGGGCCGGACCTCCGAGGCTTGTCAGTTTCGAATCCTGAGGCCCGAATTCCTATCCCTCCCCCAGTCCCTAGCTGCAGCCCCCTAACCCCAGGAGGCGCCCTGGCCCGCGCTCGCCCCCCAGGGCCTCATGTCGGAACCACAGCCTGACCTGGAACCGCCCCAACATGGGCTGTACATGCTCTTCCTGCTTGTGCTGGTCTTCTTCCTCATGGGCCTCGTAGGCTTCATGATCTGCCACGTGCTCAAGAAGAAGGGCTACCGCTGCCGCACGTCGAGGGGCTCGGAGCCTGACGATGCCCAGCTCCAGCCCCGTGAGTGAGGAGCCTAGAACCTGGCTCAGTCACCTTTCTCCCATACCCTTCACCCCACACCTCTTTCTGCCTTCCTGGCCAAGAGACCCAGGCCAAACCCTTACCATGCCTTCAGGGAGGCTTAATGATGCTTTCTTGAGTCTGCAAGTGGGATGACACCATCCTGAAAGCAAGGCTAGAAAAGGCAGGATGGGTGGGAAGGGCTCACTGTTGGTAGTCTTGGGCTCCCACTTACCTTTCCCATCTTTACTGCCCTGACCCCTGAAATGCTAACATGCAGCATGATGGCAAACAAAAGGATAGATCTTGGGCAATAAGCCACAGAAGCCACCAGGTAATGTTCACGCAAAGCTGACTCATTTCCTGCTTCCTTGCCAACCTCTCATGCTTCAGCTGAGGACGATGACATGAATGAGGACACAGTAGAGAGGATTGTTCGCTGCATCATCCAAAATGAAGGTGGGTGTAGTCTGGCCCTTTGCTCTCCCTGCCCCGCAACCCACCCCCCCACCCAGTCCCCAGTCAATTTTCTCTTGCCCTGACCTCCACCTCCACTGACTCCCTCTTTTCCTTCTCCTCTCAGCCAATGCTGAGGCCTTGAAGGAGATGCTGGGGGACAGTGAAGGAGAAGGGACAGTGCAGCTGTCCAGGTGAGCTGGAAACAAGGGCCAGCATGACTTAGCTTGCCTTGGAGAGTACCCTCTCCTCCAGCACAATCCTTTCTTCGCATGTTTGGGGTGGGGGGAACGCAAAGGTGGCTAACCTATAGGAAGAAAGAAGTTTTGTAGGAATCTGAGTTCCTTCAAATTATACTTCCATCTGGATGTCATCAAGCCTAACCTTTATCCCTTTTATAACCTTTATCCCTTTATCCACTCTTTTGGGTTAAACATTGCCCGCTTTCAGCAAACAACCCTGGGAGGGAGAACACATGATCACTAACGTCTTAATATTGCGTTTATTAGATAAATACAATAGTGTTGGGGCCTGGGGAAGGTGAGGCATCTGATGTTTTAAGAAGCAAAAAGGACAGGAGCAAATGGAACAGGAAAGGAAATGGTAATGTCACTCCTGCTCCCCTCTTCCCTATTGTCCAGCGTGGATGCTACCTCCAGCCTGCAGGACGGAACCCCCTCCCATCATCACACAGTGCATCTGGGGTCTGCTGCCCCTTGCATCCACTGTAGCCGCAACAAGAGGCCCCCACTTGTCCGTCAGGGACGCTCCAAGGAAGGAAAGAGCCGCCCCCGGCCTGGGGAGACCACTGTGTTCTCTGTGGGCAGGTGGGGATAGAAAGCCCCAGGGAAAGGGAGTTTGAGGTGGGAGCCCCAATGATCAGGCACCTCATTCCAAAGGTGGTCCCCACCTCTGTTCTCCTAGACTGTGAACTACAGCAGGAGTCAGGCTACACAGTATGCCCCACCATCTGGGGGAGGTCTCCCCTGCCCTAGGCCAGAAGGAAGTGGCCATGAAACCCAGGATGTCCCTGGCTAAAGGGAAGCTGAGCAGCCTCTGAGTTATGGTCCTAAGCCCCAGTGTTCTCTCCCTTCCCAGGTTCCGGGTGACACACATAGAGAAGCGCTATGGACTACATGAGCATCGTGATGGCTCTCCCACAGACAGGAGCTGGGGGTCTGGTGGAGGGCAGGACATAGGGGGTAGTCAGGGGTCTGGGGGAGGGCATCCCAGGGCAGGGACACCTGCCATTGAGAGCCTGCCCCCTGAGAGGCCACAGCCCCTGGCCCTCGCCAGTCCCTTGGTGCAGAATGGAGGACTCAGGGACAGTAGCTTAGTCCCTTGTACACTTGAGGGCAACCCTAGAGCCTCTGCAGAGTCAGTTCTAGGGGCTGGAGGGAAGGGCCCAAGCCCAGGACTGGCCAGTCGGGAGGCAATTGGACAGCCAAGCAAACTGGACACCACAGATCACCAGGTAGGAAGACATGGGCAGGGCTATGGTGGGCTCAGCTCTTATTGCCTCCTACCCTGGATTGAAGGGGAGGTGGCCCTGATATGACCCACATCCTGTTCTCCCATTGTTGACCACTTCTCTCTCACAGGTGTCTGCACCACGAGGAGCAGGGGGTGTGTGAGGTGAGTCTGCCTGGGCCCCAAGTCAGATAATCTCATCCTCCCACTCTCTACTTAAACTACCTAAGCCCATTGGCTCTCTGCACTCCCAGGGTTGGCCTTTGCTACACATTCTTTGGTTTAGTGGTGGGGAGTGGGCATGTACCCCAGGAGGTAGGGAAGGTCCTGTAGCCCCTGGGTAAAAGCTGAGACACAGCTTGAATAGGAAGCAACACTGTTACCCTTCCTCTCCTCCAAGCCTCCTTCTTCACTGTACTGATGGACTACCAGCTGGCAGGGCCGGGGGTGGGTGGGCATGAAGGCCCTCCTCTCCACTGGACAGCACTGCCCTCAGCTGAGGAACCAGCTCTACTTCCACCTGGAGTTGCATGGTCTCAGTCTGGGGGACCTCGGGAGAAGTCTCCCCACCCCCATCCCTCAGTCTCTTTCACTTCCCCTGCCTGCCAACAGGCCGCCTGACCCCTTCCCCATCACCTCGCTCCATTTGCTAGAGCGTGGCAGCTGGGAGCAGGCCCCTGCCCTTGGTGGGCCCCTAAAGCAATAGCACCATAGGCCCCATGCCCTCTTGGCACAAGAGGCCCAGGTCCTGGCTTGGGCTTAGTGCCCTTTATTCACTGTCAATAAATCCGCTCAGACCATTACAGCTGTTTTGCATACTGGCTCCAGCTCCTTTTGACAGGCTTGCCCCTGTTCCAGCCCCCAAACCCAGTGGCCATGGCATCTGGAGTGGGGTGGGTCACAGAGCCAGGGTGGAGACACAGATGGGCTGGAGCCACTCAAGACTTTGGAGAATTGGTTCCAGCCCCAGAGATTTCTAGATATTTAACCCACTTAGAGATGGGGTGGTGGCAGAAGAAAAAGGGGGAGTTCCAGCCCTAGAAATAACAGGAGGACAATCGGGGGGGGAGTGAGTTCCAACCCCAGAAAGGGGGAGAAGAAAAGTTTCTATTCCTGGAGGTGAGAGTAGAGATGGGGGAGACTCCAGCTTTTGGCTTGGTCACTTCAGATCATTGAGGGGGTGGTCTCTGACATCGTGGAAATAGGGACAGCAGCATCACTGGGGGACAGCAGTCCCCTGGCTTCAGGTGAGAGGATCTGGGTGGCCAGGATCCGGGGCTTTAGCTGGTGGGGGAGGTGGTGGACGCATCTGTAGGGAACACACAGTCAGTGCTCCAGAAGCGTCCGTTGGGGATATCCCTGTCCATTTCCTCAAACCCCTAGACAAAACAGGACAAGTTGGAATGACACAATCTCCTCCAGGGGAGGGGCCCTTACCGGCCTGAGTCGAGGTGCCATCATGTCCAGGGGTCCAGGACATTCCAGGTCTTGGTCTGCAAACAAGAACCACAAGTCAGTCTTCAGACTTTATTTTGTTCACTGCTGCATCTCCAGCATTTACGACAGTGGTACTCTCTAAGTATTTGTTGCATTAATGAATAGTCACTAATCTGAGCCATAAAATACATCATTACATCCATCCTCAACACTTATTTGGCACCTGCTGTATAATCAGCCCTGTGCAAGGTACCAGAGAGGGGAAGATGGAATTCACAGCACTCCCACTCCCAATGGCCATGCCAGGAACCTAAGAGTGAAAAACCAACAAACAAAATGAATAAGTGCTAAACCATTCCAAGTGAACTACAGGTATAGGAGGTACAGAATATGCTCACAGGGATCTCTGGAATCAAGGAGGGAAGCTCCATGAAGAAAATAGAAGTGCCAGAAGGTTTTAGAAAAGGTAGACATTCCAAGAAAGAAAATGATGATACACACTAAGACGTTTGTAGGATTCAAGAACATTAGAGGCAGAGAATGTATACTGGGAAAACACTGGGAGAAGCTGGCTAATTTGTCAAATAATAATCATGAGAAAACAGCTACTAAGTGCATGAGTGTTATGTACCAGGCACAATGCTAGGCCCATCTTTCTAACTCTCACAAGAACTCAGTGAAGTAGGGACCTTTCTCCTCACTCTGTAAAGGCCCAGGCAGGTTACACATCACTCCTGAAACCACACATTGGCAAGTCACAGGCAAAGTCTGAACAATGCACCTGCCTTCAAAGCCCAAGTTCTTCTCCCCATCATGCTTCTGTGAGCCTGAGGGAGGAGGTTCCTGAGGGCAGGCAGAGGAGTCAAGTATAACCTTGCTCCTTCTTCCTGTCTCTTCCACTCCCAGGGCCTCCAATGCCCTCTACTCACCCACAGGCAGCACAGGTGCAGGGGCTCCATCCAAGGCACAGGTAGGCACAGGAGGTGAGAAGCTGGGAGGAGAAGGGGATGGCAGCATCTGGGAAGAAGGAGCACACAGAGTTATTCCTGGCATATGGGAAAGTTTCATTAACTTTTTCTCTCACCTTGTCTTCAATGCCTGTCCCATCACTTCTCAATTTGGAGAGCCACCAAATGCTTATATCCAGGTGGGGGCTTAGCTGATAATACACTTCAATAACCAATATGTACTGACACTTAACTATATCCCAGACATTCTGCTGACACTTCATATACACTAATTAATTCATTCCTCACCACCATCCCATGAAGTAGGGATTTTTATGTTTTCTTTGTTAGAGGTGAGACTCAGATTAAGCTATCTATCCAAAAGCATGGAGCCAGTTAGTGGTCAAGTCCCAACTAGAACTGGTCTCCTGACTACCACGCCAAGGCTTTTCCTTGTAACAACAGGTACCATATATTAAAGAACCTCCTGTGGGTCACTGTGCTAGGGGCTTTACCTCCATTACCTCTAATCACGACAAGTGGGCTGCTGACACAGGTATTATTACCCTGTTTTACATGTAAAGACAAAAGCACAGAGGTTATATCACTGCCCAAGGTAATGCAGTAGGAATGAACTCAGATGTACCTAACACTGAAGTAAGACTATCAAACTCTAATGAAGACAGTTTGGGTTTCCTTCTTCTCTACCCAGCCAAACTCCTTTGGGAGACCCAAGCCACTATAGGAGGTAAACCCGGAGAAGGGAGGGGGCATTAAGATGAATATGGGGCCTCACTGGAGTGGGAGGGTCAACCCAGAGGTGTCTGGGGATCCAGGGAGAAGAAAACCTCACCTGTTCAGGGTCTGAGAGTTCATGGGGCCCTGGGGGGCCAAGAAGCTCCTCCACTAGCAGGGAGGGGAAGACCCCAACATGGCCCCCAAATTCTCCCCTCCAGAAGCCGTCATCCACTCCATCCTGGGCCCTGGGCAGCAGGCGGATAAGTGCCCCCTCGGGGAAGCTCAGCTCCTCTGCACTCTGTCCCGTGTAGCTGTATAGGGCACGGGCCAGGAAAGCTGCAGAAGCCCAGGAGAGATGCTGAGGGGAGTTGATGGACGGTAGTGCCCCCAGGACTATGATATCCCAGGGCCACAAACACTCGCTCCCCAGACCCAGAATTTCCCATTCTCACCTGTGGGCTCTGCCCCTGAGGGGTTGTCGCTGTCATGGCCACTCTCAGGGAAGGAGAGGTCCGGGAAGTTGAGATACCGCTCAGGGACAAAGCCTACCTCGCCGTGCTGGTTTCGAGCCTGTTCACCCAGCAATGTGAACAGATAGCAGACTTGCCTCAGCAGCCCATAGCCCTAGCCCTCCTCCTTAGGCTTCTAGTTTTGTCTGGCTGGATCCTTGCAAGCCATAGAGAAGACCTTCCCACTGCACCCTCCCCACCTGCCCACAACCAGGATCTGGATCTAAGGTCCATACCCACCTTGACCCATTCATCAGCATCTCCCTCTTCTATGACCTCCAGCCACTCGCCCTCTGTGATGGTCAGCTCATCCTCACGCCCTGCCTGTGCCCCACAAGGAAGGATTCAGGACTTGGCTGTCTCCCATCCCCACCTGTCGGAGGTCACCACCCCCATGCCCACCTGATACCTGATAGCCAAACACCACATGTGCAGGGCAGGGAAGGGGCCTAGTGGCCAAGGCTGTGGGGACAGGCTCCTCAAAGAGCTCCCCGGTCTCCTCACATTCCTCAAAGTCCGAGAGCTCAGCATCCTCAGCCTGGAGGGGGCAGACAACAGACATCATAGGGGGGCCCCACACTCTCAAGCACCCATTTCATCTCCCACTCCTCCACTCTATTCTTAAAGAACACTGGCAGATCATTCCCCAAGGTGGCACCCCCCCGATCTGTTCACCATGTTATCAAAAGCAAAATCAACACAAGCAGGGTAACACCAACCACCACAGAATTAGTCCTGAGTGCTTAATCTGTGCCAGGTACAACACCAAACATCTTATGTATATCACCTCATTTTATCTCCATAATGACCCAGTGATATTTTGCGTAACTGAAAACCTCGTTTTACTTGGGAGGAAACTGAGGCTCAGAAAGGTTAGGTCACTTTCTAAGATCACACAGCTAATAAGTAGAGTGGCTGGTATTCGAACCACTTATAATCTGTACTTAGAGCTTAGTTCATAACCACAATCCTATACAAGTAAAATCTTAGATTGTGATTAACTTGTTCTGTGAGTGTTCTGCAAGAAGAGCAAATATTTCTAATATATTTTAACTTGATAAATGAGCAATGTCTTGCAATATGAGTATTATGTGATGCTGAATGTCACATGATCACAACTGAGCCAATGGTTCTTGAAATTCACTTTGATATACAAGTGTTTTGGATTACAAGCACGTTTCTGGAACGAATTATGCTCGCAAACCAAGGTTTTACTGTACTCATGACAAAAGTTCACTGACACTCTATGCTACAAACTATGCAAAAAATTATACTTATTTCATTCATGCCTCACGACAACCTCTTTTACTTAAGTACTGTCATGATCCCCATTTTACAGGGTCTTCCCTCCACTGCGGAGTTCTACCCTTTACCTTCCTGGGTGTGTATGGGTACGGAGCGAAGGGTGCTCACCGTAGGAGACAGGTCCCTCTGGGACAGTCGGGCCTCACTGAGCCGTCGCTCCTGCTCCACCTCATCCTGGGCCTGGGTCATGGCTGGTTTCAGCCAGCGCTGCACATCTAGGCCAGCTCCTTGTAGCAGGGCCAGCCGAGCAGCCCCCTTCACCTGGCTCACCTGGCATTAGGATGAGAGATCAATCAAGGCTATGGCTGGGCCTGCCTTTGGGAGGTGGGTGGAGCCTCCCCAAGTTTGTCCACCTTCTACCTCCTGCCACCCACTCCCCACCATCCAGAGACAGTGGAGGAGAGTGTTGTGTAAGGGGGTGGGATCTCAGTGGCCCTAGCCACAGGGCTACATCTCACCTGTGCCCGCCGGATGCTCTCCCTCACTTCCTGCAGCCGCTGTTCTATGCCTGGAGCCTCCCGCTCTGGAGCCTGCTGTCGCCTCTGCTCCAGCCGCTGCAGCACCTGGTTGGGAAGGCAGAGGACAGGGGTGGGTAGAAATACTACGGGAGACAACTTACTATGGACATGGCACTTTGCTACTTGCTTCACATGTATTATGTCATTTAATTTTCCCTATGAGGTGGCTACTATTATTAACCCCACTCTAATAAGGAAACTGAGGTCCAGAGAGGTTGGTTAAGTCACTCCCTCACTCTGGGTTACATAACTAGGAAACAAGAGAGCAGGATTTGAACCCAGGTGGGTCTAACTCCAAAACCAGTGCTCTTAACTACTGTGCCACACTGTTGGCTTAATATACCTTTCCCTCCCCTCCTGCCTGCAGCCCTATGACATTCCCATTGATTCCAGGGTTCCCATCTCTCAGCTCTTCCTGCCCACCCACGATACCTACACCCCCCCCCCCCACCTCACCCGATGCCCATGGTTCTGGATCTTGTAGTCTCGGGCAGCTCGGCTCGTCCAGCGCTGAACCTCTTTCTCCAGGCTACTGTCCCCAGCCATGCCTCCTGCGTCCCCCTCCAGTTCCAAGGCACACACCTGCATGAACAATGAACACAGGTACTGTGAGGAGGACCTGATATTGCTCCTTCACTACAGTCTCCTCCTTTTTTCTTCTTTCTGTCCTGACCTCCAGGGACAAAGAGGTGAGGGCACACACCTATGTATATAGACACAGGTGTGCCTTCCTGTGGACACAGAGACACAGAGAGTCCCCAAAATGGGATCTGGGTTGAGGGATAGAGATAGAACGATGAGGATAGTGCAGTCAAGGACCGGAAAGGTGGAATAAAATATGTTTATTTGTGTCCTGGTGGGAAGGAGGTGAACTAGAGTTCTGAAGCCACATAACAGTCACCAAGTCATTATCAGGACAAGGATGATGAGGGAGGAGGCCTAAACCACAGTCCCCTTTACATGTGGTTTGGTTCCAATGAACAGTGGTCTCACCTGATCAGTCCCTGCAGGCTGAAACTCCTGAGGTGGTGTGGGGGAAAATACTCCAGGCTCCTGAAGAAAAAGCTTCAAATCTTGCTCCCAGCTTACCTGGGGGGTTGTAAAAGGTCAAAGTAGGCACTCACTGGTTACCTCTCTAAGCCTGTCCCCAGCCCCTCTTGGAAGAAAGAAGGCAGATAATGCAGTGGGTGGTCTGTACTGAAAGAGCAGGGTAAAGAGGATCTCTGGGGAGGTCTTAAAGAGCACAGCCCTCACCTGGGAGGTTGCCTGTGCTCCATGGCGGGCATGCTCCAGGGCCATCTCTGCAGCTTCCAGCTCAGTGCGGCTTAGCAGGGTCAGGGGGTCCCTCAAGTGTTCCAAGAGCTCGCTGACCAGGGCCTAGAGAGAACCCTGAGATAATGACACTACCCTTCCCCCAGCATCTACTGCAAAGTAGGCTCTCTGCCCAGGTTTAGATTGGTATGGGCATGAGGAATTGGAAAGAGGGAAGGAATGAGACATTATTACTGCTTCTAATAATAGGCCCTCACGTATGCATAGACCTTAACAGTTTAAAAAGCATTTTCACATCTATTCTCTCCTCTGAGCCCCATTAGTCTATAAAGTAGGCAGAGCAGAAGTTATCCCTGATGAGGGGTTCAGAGGGGTTAAGTGTTCTGCACAATGTCATGCAGTCAGCTAGAACTAGAACCAGAACCAGAGGATCTATCTTCTACCCACTCAAAGCAGGCTAGGTCCCTAGCACCACCTAGTCTGGTAGTGGTGGGAAGAAAGGACAGGCCCTCCCACACACTGCCACCCTCTTCTGAGAGGCAGGGGTATCTGGGCTGGGACTGGCCTTGAGCAGGGCTGGCAATTCCTCCTGGTAGTAGTGGTCAAGGTGGGCATTGGTGGCCACCAGGTTAAGCAGGTACTCGTTGCGGGCTGCTCTCAGCTGCTGGGAGTACTGGGCTGATTGGGCAGACAACTGGGAAGAGAAAATATATGTCAACAGGGACCGCTAGACCCTTGGGGTCCTTCCAAGGCCAATCCATATCCAGAATGGATTCTCACATTATTGAGTGCTTACTATACACCTGGTGCTATACTAAAACTTTTGTACACTCACAACTCGTGCTCAAGATGCACTGGTGGTGTCTGGGTTCATTTAAAATAAAATCCCAACTGCTCCTTACTGTGGTTTACCAGGTTTCACGTGAGCTGGTCCTACGACCTCTCTGACCTGTTTGCACAGTACTTGTCCCCTTGCTCACAGTACTCCAGCCACACTAGTCTTCTTTTGGTTCCTCAAGCCCACAAAGCTATTGCCATCTCAAAGCCCCTGAATTCACCATTTCCTCTCCCTGGAATGTTCCACCCCTAGATCTTTGCATGGCTGGCTCCTTCTTGACAAGCCATGTATTCAGAGAAGCTTTCTCTCTAAATTACACCCTGTTACCCTTTATCATAGCACCTTGTTTTGTTTTCACTTAATCTGATTATTTGTTTATTTACTATCTGTCTGGCATTCACCAGACTCTGAAAGCAGGAACTCCATAGAATCCTCAATAAATGCACAGTAAAGGAATAAAAAAGAAATGCACTATTTCCGTGTTACAGATGAAGAACATGAGATTCAGAGAGATCAGGTTAACCAAGGTCAAGGACTGAAGGTGTAGGGAAGCCTGGATTCGTCCCAGTCTCTCAGATTTATGCCCTTGGTTTCCAAACCACGAGACTACTCTGCCCACCTCCTTCCTGCCCTCCCTCATATCCACATCCCCCAAACCTTGGTGCTGAGTTTCTGGAGACTGGTTCGAGTGTGGAAGAGCCCATGGTCACTTCGGTTCAGTCTGTGCAGGCAAGGAAGAGGAGTCGAGTTTAGGCCTGGCTGTCATGCCTTGGATCCCCTCCTCCTGCCAGGCTTCCCAACTCCACACGACCCCACCTAGCCTGGACATCAGCCGCCTTCTCCTGTGCCAAGGCCCACACACGTTCCCGCTGCCCATACAGCTTCCGACTTCGGCTCAGCTCCCGGACAGACTGCAGCACCTCAGCTTGTGCCCTCTGGAGGTTCTCTGCTCCCTAGGGGCATGGACACACAGAGTCCTGACCTGGATCACCCCAGCCCTGAGCCAGCCCTTCCTTCATCCCATCCACATAGACATACCTTCCTAAGCACCTGCTCCTTGGCACTCCGCCCTGTGCCCCCTGCCAGGTCACGGTATCGGTCAGATGCCTGGAGCCGGGCTTGGCCCCCAGCCACGGTGGCATCCAGCAGGCAGCGCCAGGCACCAAACACCATCCTGCCTCTCCCCATAGAAGGTCTGTGTTGAGGAGGAGAGCACTCCAAAGCTTCATGAGACCCCCCCCAACCCCAACACCATAAGAGACAGAGTGCTTTCCCATCCCCCTTGTCTGGGAGCCTATCAATCGATCAGCCCATTAGCTCAGCCACAAGGATCACTCATGCCCTCTGCCCGCACCCACAGTGTCCTTGCTGGGTCAGCTCCTCTCTGGCTGCTGTGTCAGCTCTACCTACAGCTCACGTGCCCTCCCCCCTCACTGACTCTTTATTCCCATAGATTCCTGAGACTGAGCTCCTCATCTCTTCTAGGTCTCCTGACCTCCCTACCTCCATGGGACCCACCTGCTGTCCATCTCCCCACTCCGATGCCCTTCCCTCTTCAGGAATGGCCCAGCCAGTTTCTGAAGTGCCTGGTGGGAAAGTCATCATAGACCCAGTTACCTCTCAAAGATTCTCACCAACTGGGAAAATATGGGATCAGAGTATACTAACGCCATTCATCAGATGCATATTATGTGCTACTTACTTTGCTAAGTGCTTTACATGCATTAACCTATCCCATCCTTACAACAACCCCACGTGAAGGTACAATTATTATTTCCATTGTACAGAGAAAGATGTCAAGGCCAAGAAAGGCTAAGTACCTTGTCCAAGGTCACACAGCCAACAAGTAGCACAAGAAAGATTTGACACCCCTCTGTTTAGGCTTTTGCTCTTGACCAGAACAGAAGAATGTGTGGAGAGACAATGCTGGTGGTTTAAAGGAGGCTAGAACAAAAGACAAAGTCCAGAGAAAGGAGTTCCATACCTGCCCATACTCCCGTTCAATGGCTGCCCTCTGCTTGCTGTAGGACCTGTGGAGATAAATGGAGCAGAGTGGTGTTACAGTTTAGTCCTGTTCTCCCACCCTCAATCCTCTCCTCAGCCTGGGCAGGAGGAAGAGGGGAGCCAGGCCTAGAGTGTGAGTATACCAGGAGCAAATGAGACTGAAGAGAGAGTCCTTGAGATCACCTCAGGCAGCTGCAACCCAGAACAACCTCACCTCATTGCTCAGAGCCTCAGCAGGATCCTCCCCACCCCTGGAGAACCATCAGTGGGCTCAGACGTGAGGACTGATGGGGGCCTGAATACATTGTCCTCCAGCCTTCCAACAGGTCTGGAAGAGGGAGGTAAGATTCTGCTCTAAGCTTGATTGTGTGGTGGAGGGAGTGGTATGGGGTCAAGGGGTTTCAGGGAGGGTACGTGCGTGTTTCTGTGTGTTGGGGTGGGAAGAAGGATAAGTCCTATCTGGTATCTGGAGAGGGAGGCCGAAAGTGAGGGCCAGTAATGGGCAGGGTGGAGAACTCTTCACCCTCTGCCTCCCCTCCCCGGCCCAGATCCGACGGATGTAGGTTTGAGGAGAGGCGGGGCGCGCAACGGCGGAGGTGGGGGGGTACGTGGAGGGGATCAGAAGCTACCTGATGTCCTCCAGTAAATCTGCCTCCCTCTGCTGCCGGGTCTGAAGGATGCTCAGCTGCTCCAGGAAGCGAAGCTTCACCTCCTGAGCCGGCTTCACCTGTGAGGGTAAGAAGAGGATGAAGACCCCCAGCGCCTGAGACCTGGAAAAAACACTCCGCGCAGGGAGCGGTGAGGGGGCGGGACCGGGGAGGGGCTGGGCTGTTTCCTGGGTTACTTCTGGGTTAGGCCCTGAACCCTTACAACTCCTTGTCCCCCACTGCGGTTCCGGAGCCCCTTAACTCCCACCATTCCGCCAGCCCACCAGGAGTCCCCATTCCCAGGCCAAGCTCACTTTTCGGGGCGGCGGCTGCATCTCCGATCCGGCCAAGGCGAGCGACTCGACTCCGGAACTCGAGGAAGCCCCGCCCACGCCAAAGCCCCGCCCCGGACCTGGCTCAGCTCCGCCCCCGTCCCGCCCACGCCTCGTCCGACTTCGCGCAGGGCTGCGAAGCGCGAAGGTGCCGAGAAGAAACCGGATCAACTTCTGTTACTACTGCTAAAACTCCGGAAAGGGTCGGAGCCGCCGAGTGGACGCCGCGTCTGCTGCGCGGTAGGGAAACTCTAAGTTTCTGAGTCAAGACGCCTGGGTTCTGTTTCTAGTAGAGCCACTGACTCAGCTCTTAATTATTTCTAATCATTCATTTACATATGCAGATCTCCGGTGATGGCGCGAAGGGTGACCTGTGGCAAGGAGGAACTCAGTTTGTGACCAGGGAAACTGAGTCACTGGATGCCTGAGCAAAGATGATTTTGACAAGGGAAACAGGACTGTTCTCAGACCTTTCCCAAATTCCCAGAGAACTGGAAAAGCCAGCGTGAGTGGTGAGAAAATTGCCTGGAGCCAGGAAGAAACCAGTCCCAGAGGAAAACAGGTGTGTCTGGGGCCAATGGAAGCTAAATGGTACTTGTGAGTGGATATAAGCGGGGAGATGGGTGTGGGGCCTTGCGTCCCAGAAGGCCCCTCTCACCGTTAGGGCCTACTTCTCAGGTTCTGCACTGCAGTCCTGTGGCCCCAAATTCACATTTCCAACAGACCACTGATACCAGCACTTGTATATCTAATAGATACCTCAAACCTTTAAAACTGCTCCTTCTCCCTGACCCTTCCCAAGTTATCTTCCCCAGATAAAATGCCAAAGGGCACCTCTTTCCATCCAGTTAGGAAAGTCTGAAACCCAGAGTCAGTGTGCCCTTTTCTCATACCCCCACATTCCATCCGTTAGCAAGTTCTATAGGTTCTATTTCTAAAAGATCTCTTATTAATCACCTTCCTTCAATTCCCAAAACCACCAACCTAGTCCAAGCCCCCATAATCAGTTTTCTGTCTAATATCTGGTCTTTCACTCTCTCCCCACCCCAAACTCCCTCCATAACCCATTGTTCACAAAATAGCCAGTGATTTATCTTTTTTTAAAAAAGAAAATGAGATCCTATCACTCTCTTCCTTAAAACTTCTCAGTTGCTTTTGAATAAAATCCAAACACCCTAGCATGGCCTGCAAGGCTGTGCATTATTGGGCCCCTGCCAATCTTTCCCCTTTCGGCCCATACACTTCTCTGGCTCCCCACTCACTGTGCTTCAGCAACTCCAGCCTCCTTGCTGTTTCCCCAGCAGGCCAAGTCTCTTCCCATTGCAAAGCCTTCATGCCTGCTGCTTTCCCTCTCCTTCTGGAGTGCTCCTTCTTCCAGTACTCCACATGTCTGGCTTCTTTATTTTTTGTTTATTAAAAATTTTTTTTTAAGTTTTTTTATTTATTTTGAGAGAGAGAGAGAGAACAGGGGAGGGGCGGAGAAAGAGGGAGAGAAAATATCCCAAACAGACTCTGCGCAGTCAGAGCAGAGCCCTATGTGGGGCTTGAACTCACCAACTGTGAGATTGTGACCTGAGCCAAAATCAAGAGTTGGACACTTAACCAACTGAGCCACCCAGGCATCTCTTTATTTTTTAAGTTTTTTAATTATTTAAGCAATCTCTACACCCAACATGGGGCTCACACTCATGACCCTGAGATCAAGAGTTGCATGCTTTTTTGACTGAGCCAGCCAGGTGCCACCAAATCAAGTCCCATTAGTTTTTTTTGTTTGTTTTGTTCTTTAAGTACACTCTATGCCCAGCATGGGTTTGAACTCAAAACCCTGAGATTAATCTGAAGTACTCTACTGACTGAGCCAGTCAGGCACCCCTATCTGGCTTCTTTTAAGTTTCAGCTCATCACAGAGGCCTTCCCCATCCTCCCAGCGTAAGGGCCATCTCCACAAACACATCACTTTAGGTTTAATTTCTTCACATCACTGAATTAGTTTGTGTATTTAATGTTTTCTATTCCTCTACACTGGAAGCTCCATAAAAGCAGGACCCATCTGTTCTGTTCACACTGAATACCTAACACCCAGTTAGGTGCTCAATACATATTTGTTGAATGAATGAATGAATGAATGAATGAATGAATGAAGCAACAGTAGCCTTTGGTTCCAAGGCTGTTTTATTCCATTGTTCCACTGTTCCATTGTTTTATTAACAATGACACATCTTTTTTGGCTCCTCTTTACCCCAACTGTCAACCCCAATCAATCTCCCGACACTAGGTCTTCAATGTAGTTCCCAAATGTAGGAGGTGGGGTAGGATAGACTTGGAAATCATTCAGCTCTCTGGCTTCCAAATCCTTTTTTTTATTTAATGCAGTAAAACCATTCTTTTCAAACCCAAAATGTCTCACAGGACACCTACATATCAAATATATAAGGAGGAGTTGTCCTTGATGAGGAAAAATATGTGGGGCTTACTGCTCTAAGAAACAGTTTGATGTTCACTGTTCTCCTTATTTCAGTGACATCATGGTACATATAATGAGTCGAGGCTCAGTGAGGGCCACATTCTGACCCTCTCTGGGCAGGAGAGTCCAGAGCCCTGAGTCCTGTGGTCTTTCCATAGCACCGCACTGGATTTTAGAGTCTTTCCATCCAGAGCAGAGGAGGCTCCCAGCAGTGTCTGCCATGGTGAGAACTTGGGTCTTCTGGTTACCTACCCCTTCAGACTTCTGGTCTTAGGGTCATGTGAGGGGCTGGCTGGAGGGTGAACTAGAAGAAGAGGAAGGTTGGGTGGGGAAGCCAGGCGTCTGTGTCAGAAGGCCATTGGGGCTCAGGGACTGAGGGCTGGAGGGCTGGGAGGGGCTTCCTAGGCCTATGGTGGTTTCTCCCTTCCTCAGGATGAGGCTGTTAAGCTCCTGGAGCAGCTGTTCCTCCAGGGACCCACGTGCCTGGGAGCTGCTCTTTGAAAGGGGGCCTGGAGGGAGCTCTGGTGGCCTTTCCTCTGGGCCTGGGGCACCTGCCTTGGGGAAAAAGGGTTGATCAAAGGACCTCTGGCTGGTGAGGGGCGTCTCAGGGTTGGCTGTCTGAGCTCTCATGGTGGAGAAGGAGGTAGAGGTGTCCTTGGTCAGTTCAGGGAAGGCTCCCACTTCCTCATACACTGGCTCCTCATAGACAGGCTCCTCCAGTTCCTCTTGCTCCTCCACAGACCCCTGGGTTGACTTCATTGGCTGGATGGGAATGAGGTGGCATGAAGCAGGCACAGAGTTAGAATTACTACATTATTAATCACTAACATTTATTGAGCTCTTCTTCTGGGCCAGATGCTCCAAAATACTTTGCATGTATGATACCAAAATAACTCTGTACAACAGGTTACACTGCAGGTGAGTGAACTGAGGCACAGAGGGATTAAGTAAGTTGCCCAAGATCTCACAGTGAGTAAATGGAAGAACTAGGGCTTCAGCCCAGGTCTAACTCCAAAATGCATTCACTTAACCACTTTCCTTCTCTTTCTCAGATCTTATGACCACTTCCCTTTTCCTTGTCACATCCTACCGTCCTTTATTTTTCTGATTCCTTCTGGTCCCTCACTATACACTGTCCGTCTCCTTCTCTGTCTCTCTGTCTGTTTGCCTGTCTCTCTCTCTCTCTCATACACACACACACACACACACACACACACACACACACTGATGGCCTACATCAGAACAAATAGAGAGGGTACACCGGTTCAGGCAGAACAGAGGAACACACAGCTGATGGGCACACAGCTGAGACAGGCACAGTACTCACAAAGAACATGGACAGGGTCCTCCGGTTGTGAAGTCGCCGCTGGGCACAGGTGGGATGGGGGTGAGGAGAGGGAGAGACACAGAGACACAGTGAGGCCTGGCAACAGGAGGCAAGGGTGGGGAGTGGGGACACAAAGAAGGCGGGGGGGGCACTAGGATGACAGGCACACCACTCCCCTCCTGCAGTGTGGCAAGGACACAGGCAGGGATCAGGAGGGCACTGGAGCAGGCTGGGGGGACCTCACCAAGGTCTGATTTGCAGAGAGGAGGGTGGCCCCACTGTCATCCCCTCTGATGGGCAGCAAAGGCATGGTGCCAAACTTCTGACGGGCAAGGTCAGAGGAGGAATGGCGTCGTAAGACCACTGGCTGCTGGTCATCGTGCTGGAGGGAGTTGAAGAATTGGCACAATGGGTATGGGTGGTACTGAAGGCTAGAGCTGGGACCTCCGACCTAGCCCTTAGCTTTCTCCTTCCCCTCACCTGGGCTTTGAGGATGCTGGTGGTCCAATCCCACATCTCATCCTCATCACTGCAGGACAGGTAGCTGGGGGTGATCAGAGGGAAATGAGCTGGAGAGGAGGGATTGTAGCTCTAGGGATGGAGGATAGAAAACATAGGGAGGGGTTGGACAGGGTGCAGGGCTAGGCTAGAGAAGAGCCAGGCTGGGAGGTACTCACAGGTGCATCTTCTCCAGTATCAATGTGAAGCCCCACCTAGGAGGCAAAGGAGAACAGAGACGGGTGTTTAGAAAGGCCAGAAAGGTGATGGCAGGAAGGCCCTAGAAATGTGGGCTGGGGAAGGACACTCACGGTGTTGGAGGCTTTAACTTCTTTCGGATGCCCAGGTAGACCTTGGAACCTTCCAAAGGCCACTCTCGTTCTGGTTTAGAGCTCTGAGAACAAGAAGGCAGTCAGTGAGGTCAAAAGGTGAGAGAAGGATCACAGTCATTTGAGTCAAGAAGTCATGGAAACACTGGGGTTATGCAATCACAGGGTCACAGAGGTCAAAGGACCAGGGCAGCAATGAGATTGATAAGCACATGATTTGTGGAGTGAGAGGCTTGATGTAGTCACAGCTCCTCCCACAGGGCTGCCAGCCTCCCTCACCTTCTTTTCCTTGAGCAGCAGCAAGCAACGACCACGCAGCAGAAAGAACCTCTCCTGGAAGCGGTTTCCCAGTAAGCGGGGTGGCTCCTCCCTACATCGCAACAGACCCACCCTTGGGCTCTCGCGGCGGATACCTGGGCACAAACGGGCAATGCTGGGTGGAAGGTCCTGGGGGAGAGGCCTGGGGATGGGGATGCTGGACTGAAGAGGGAGGTTCACCTGTGAAGAGGCAGCCGGCCTGGGCCAGGGAGACTTTTCTCAAGAGCAAGGAGGCTGAGCAGGGCTCTGGGAGCTGGCACCATTGAAGGGCCTGCTCTAGGACCCTTTCCTTGGGGTGCAGGGGCCGCTCTAAGGAAGGGGTAAAGTGGGAGTGAAAATCAACCAGAATATCCATCCACAGCCTGGAGCCCCCAACTCCTTTCCCACCAGTCACATTCATTTATCCAATCCGCCGCCCAGCCACTGGTATTTATTTTAGCACTGACTCTGTGCCAGGCACTGTGCTGGCCCTGGGGATACAGTGATGAGCACGAAACACAAAGCCCACAGCAGAGTGAGGGAGCAGACCTTAAGTCTGCCTTAAATCAACCAAAGAATTGCAGACAATTAGTGCTTTGAAAGAAACAATAAGAAGCCGAGAGAGAGGAGGGTAGCCACTGGGACAGGGTAATGCCCAGGAAAGGCCATTCAAATTTTTAAATGTTTTTTAACATTTACTTATTTTTTTTCAGAGACACATAGAGACAGAGCGTGAGTGGGGTAGGGGCAGAGAGGGAGACACAGAATCTGAAGCAGGTTCCAGGCTCCAAGCTGTCAGCACAGAGCCCGACGAGGGGCTCGAACTCATGAACCATGAGATCATGACTTGAGCCGACGTCAGACACTTAACTGGCAAGGCCTTTCAAAAGGGGACATTTGAGGATGAGACTGAGGCCAGAAGGGGTGGGAAGAACAAGCCATGCTAAGATCAGGGGAAGAAAATTGCAGGCATGACAAAATGCAGGAATAAAGGCCCTGAGTCAAGAAAGATGTGTTTGAAGAACAGCTAGCATGGCTGAAGCCCAGAGAATGAGTTATGTGAGATGAAGTCCAAGAAATAAGCAAGGTCCAGACGCTCAGGGATTGTGGGCCATAATAAGGAATTTGAATTTTATTTTAAGTCCAGTGGAAAGCCATCGGAAGGTAATGGCATGACGTGATTTACGCTTGCAATGCGTGTTGACTGCTGGAAAATGGATCATCGGGAGGCAAGAAGGGAACACTAGCCAGCTATTCCCTTTCTGGGGCTTTACATTTTAGTGGTTAATGTTGGGAGAAGAAAGATAGCAGTGACTTCATCTTGGGTGGTGGTAATGGTGGAGATGGAGAGAAGTGGCAGATTGTAATAGAATCAGCAAGACTAGGTGGTTGGGTTAGGTGTGAAGTTGAAGGAAAGAGAAGACTCCCAGCCTTGATAACTGAGTTAAGGAAAACTGGGAAATAGCTGGGGCTTTTTGTTAGGTGAAGGGGTCTGGAAACTGAGTTGAGTCTTGCACGTTTTAAGTTAGAGATGTTTATGAGACGTACAAGTGGAGGTGTGCAGTAGACAGTTGAATATGTGAGTCTGGAGCTCAGAGGAAAGATCTGGGCCAGAAATAAAAATTTGGGTGTCAGCTTTTTAATGGCACTTAAAGCCACTGGAATGGATGAGGCATCCAAGGAAGAATGTAGATAGAGAAAGGAAAAGGGTCCAGGTTGAATACTGGGTTCCTCCAACATTTGGAATCTAGGCAAAGGAGGAAGAAAAGCCTTCTTTGATGCAGAAGGGAAACCTAGGGTTTGTGGGGTCCACAAAAGCCAAGAGAGAAGAGAGTATTGAGAAAGAGGGAGTGGTCAACAGTGTAGAATGTCCCCTCACATGCACGAGGACAATGTCCACTATATTTGGTAAAAGAAGGCACTGGTGACTTTGATCTCCCCCCATCACATGTGCATCCACACACACATGGTCATGCTCACCAAGTTCCCCGTGCTCACGAATTTCAAACGTCACCCATAAGTCCATCCCAGCATCTGTCCCCCGCATCTCCAATACCTGGTTAGTCAGCTCCTCAGCAGTCAGTGTCGGAGACACCTGGGGTCATGGCAAGAGCAGGGGACCCATGCTGGTCAGTTCACTGACTCTGCTTCCCCCAATCCTCCCATCTCCCCACCTGTCCCCTTAGGACTGACCTTCAGGGTAACACAGTTGTCTGGGAGCTGCTGTTCTATATAAACCTCCATGATGAGGTCTCCAGCCTGGGACAGCTGAGGGGACGGGTAAAGTATTCAGGAGGACACAAGAGAATCCAAAATATCAAGGTCAGAGGACTCCTTATGTTGCCTTATAAGCACTTTCCCCCACAAAAGTCGCCTCCTACCCCTCATCCCCAATGTGGCTCAGGCCCTTATAAGGGAGAACCCCAGGAGTGGCAGAACCACATCTTCAGGCTGCATGGGTATTTCCCAAGGCAGAACAACATATGGAAAGACAAGTTTAGAGTCAGACTCTCTGGGTTACATCTCTGGCACTCGCTACAGTATGACTTTGAATAAGTGATCCTCAAGGCCTTCTTTTTTATAACTATTTTTTTTAATGTCTATTTATTTTGAGAGAGACAGAGCAGGGGAGGGGCAGAGAGAGAAAGAATCCCAAGCAGGCTCTGCGCCATCAATGCAGAGCTCAACGCGGGGCTGAAACTCACTAACAGCCAGCTCATGACCTGAGCTGAAACTGAGTCAGATGCTCAACCAACTGAGCCACCCAGGTGCCCCGCTCTGTTTCTTTATTTGAAAAAATAGGACTGTACACCTCATGGAGTTGTGTGATGTTAAAGTGAGATCATAGGGTTTAGAATATAAGTCCTCTGCTGTTTGTTACCCTATTTATTACTATTATTCTCAGCACTTGGTCTAACTTAGCTAACTCTTCCTTGGATCTTTTTTTTACATGCAGAACTGAAGTACTCGCCACCATTGTGTAATGAAGAATCCTCATGGTGGAATAAGTGGAGTAAATCCTAAACCAAACCCCTCTCCCCAAAGCACTCCCCTCCTTGGTTTCCCCCTTTCTCTGAAAGCTGACGGCCAATGTCCAGCAGCAGAAGGCCACCCTCCTGTCTTGATATCCCCTCCTGGCCCACTCAGGAGTCTAAGGTCAGGACAAGTTACCTGTACATCCTTCCAGGTGGTGATAAGACTGACTTCCAAGTCAATCTGAGCTACCTGGTCAGAGTCAATCTGTGGAAGAGTCAAAAAGAAGTGTGTATTGTGGAGGTGGGTGTTGGTGCTAGGAAATGAGGGAAGAAGGGAGAGATGTACAAGACCAGAGGGTCTATATGAGAGCATTAGAGGCCAGAAGAGCTAAGAACTAATGGGGCATGGGCATTTGGAGTGACGTTATGGGATAGAGGGGCCCAGGGCTCTGGAAGGTGATTCCCGACGCAGAGGGCTTTCAGAGGTCTGGGCTGGGGTCCTGTTGGGGAGAGCAAGATCTAGAATCCAGGAAGAGGGACTATAGTCAGGGGTTGAGAGAACTTACATTAAAGACAGAGATGTAGCCATCGATGAGTTCCTGCAGCACCCGCACCTCATGTTCCCCCCGCCCATCTGTCTGGAACACACTAGGTGCAAACAGCAGGGCCAGGTTCCGCGTGCACATTTGGTTTATAGCAGCACACTTTTGCACCCTGCAGAAGGGCGTGACATGGGTCACAAAGGATGCAGCTTGTGCTCACCTGTTGGTCAATGCATCCATTCATTCAGCAAACACTTATTGAGTTCCTACAGTATGCCAGGCCCTGGGCTAAGCATTTGGGATACAGCTGTAAGACACAATACTGGCCTCAAGGAGCTCCCAGTCTAGGGGAGAGACAGATAAGGATGGGTGATTATAAATATTGTAGGAGGCAGCACACTTTTATGTAAAGGGACAGACAGTAAATATTTTAGGCTTGTAGGCCATACGTTCCCTGTTGCAATTCTTCAGTTCTGCTGTTGTAGTATGAGAAGAGTTATAGACAATATAAAAGTGAATGGGTGTGGCTTTACACTTCATGGACAAAACTTCATTTAGAAATACAGGCAACAGGTTGGATTCGGCTCATGGGCCATAGTTGGCCCATCCCTGTGATATAGAGTAATCAGTACAATACAGCCAGTGTTCACCTTAGAATTGTTTAAAGTCCTGTCTCCCCAAGAGACTGGTCAAGATAGATCTGCAACTTACTCTTCTTTGTGTCTCCTACATCTAACCCTTTGTCTGTCATAGAATAATAAAACAAAATAATATTGATTGCTTACCGTTTTTGAATTCCTACTACATACATGCCAGGTGCTATAGTTAGGATTTTGGAAGGATTATTTCCTTCAACTCTCATGACCTAGGAGGTGGATACTATTCGTTACACCATCTTCCTTTTACAAACGAGGAAACTGAGGCTCAGAGAGTACAAATAACACCCAAGGTGACACACTAGAATGGTGGAAGACTAGAGTAAAGCTTAGGTCTGCCTGACCTCAAAGTCCACACTCTGAACCTTTGTGCTCTGACGCTTTCACTTAGCAATTGTTTACAGGATGAATGAATGAATGAATGTGGGGGGCAGGTAGACAGAGCTGATAAAGGGTCAGTGAGGAGCCTGCGGGGGTCCTGGCCATACTGACCGATAGAGATGCCCAATGAGGGTAGCCAGCGTGCGGCGGTTAACCTGTGGCAGGCAGCCAATCACTTCTTTGTACTTCTCCAGGCGCTGATTCTTCTGTGGTAGCTCTGGGATGGAAAGGGGAAGGGGTGGAGATGATCTGGGAAGGGAGCGCGGAGGGATTTTTGAAGAAACAAACCTAGGGTGGATGTGCCTCTGCCCCCTTCCCACCTTGACCTAAGCTGAGTCCTTGAGTGATCCTGAGGGGTGGGGAGGAAGTACTGGGGAGGATGGCTGCCCAATCCCACAAAACAGCCTCAGGGATTCAAGGGGATGTGTGTGTGGGGGGGGTGGAGTTCCTGGTTGTCCCTTGGCTATCTGTGAAGAGTTTTTAGGGACCTTGGGAGTACCAGCAGCCTCCCTCCAGCGGGGCAACAACCGTGCACAGGTCACAGGGTCATCGAGCTCTCGAAAGAAGCGTTTGAGTGTATCGGTGACATCCTCCACGAAGTGCTCCCCTGGCCGGAGCTTCACTGACCGGGCATCCCGCCGGAACTCAGCAAGGAGCCGAAGGCTACGGGCGCGGGCACCCCCTTTCCGGTATATGCCCTCCAGCTGGAGCCCTGAGAACAGCCAGCATCTCTGCTCACCACTGCCCAAAGACCCACCCACCCACCTGGTATCCAGTATCTGTGACCTACCCCCACCACCCCCCCTGACATGCTGTAGGGCTATTGGGGTAAATGGGCCAGAAAAGAGGAAGTCTGCCTCCATGGTCTTGACTCTCAAGACCCTGCTCAAGTACTCCTGCTCAGAAGGTCCTTCCCTAACCATGATATTACACAGAGTCCCCATCACTCACTATTTTGGTTTTGAAATAGCACTTTCAAATCATATTACAGTCAATCCTCACTATTCAGATTCAATATTGTGAATTTATCTACTTGCTAAAATTTATTTGAAACTCCCAAACCAGTACTTGTGGCACTTTCCCAGTCATTTGTGAACATGCGCAGAGCAGAGACGAATTTGAGTTGCCTATTGGACACATTCCCAGCTAAGCTCTCATATGGTAAACAAGTGTAGTCTTCATGGTATATATAGAACCACATTTTTTCATTCTTGTGCTTTTTTTCTTTGGGTAGTTTCACTATTTGAAATGGCCCCCAAGTGAAGTGCTAAAGTGCTGTCTAGTATTCCTAAGTACAAGAAGGCTGTGATGTGCCTTATGGAGAAAATATGTGTGTCAGATAAGCTTTCCTTATGCATGAGTTACAGTGCTGCTGGCTGTGAATTCAAAGTTAACAGATCACAAATACATATTAAAGCAAGTATCTTTAAACAGAAACACACTTAAAACAAAGTTGCATATTGATGGATCAGTTGATGAGAATGTGACCAGAGCTTCCCAGGAACCCAACCCTGTATTTCCACTGGGGCAACAATTTAGTATTCATTCATTCAATGTTTGCAATAACTTCATAGAACAACACTACCATGAATAATGAGAACTGACTGTATTTTTCTTACTTATTACCCAGTTCTCCCACTAGTCTCTGGGCATCATAGAACTTTCCCTTTTTTTTTTTTTTTTTTTTTTTTTTTATTTATTTTTGGGACAGAGAGAGACAGAGCATGAACGGGGGAGGGGCAGAGAGAGAGGGAGACACAGAATCTGAAACAGGCTCCAGGCTCCGAGCCATCAGCCCAGAGCCTGACGCGGGGCTCGAACTCACGGACCGCGAGATCGTGACCTGGCTGAAGTCGGACGCTTAACCGACTGCGCCACCCAGGCGCCCCGAACTTTCCCTTTTCACCACTATATGTCCAGTGTCTGGCACACGGGAGCAGCTCAGTAAACATCTGCTGAATGAAGAGCGGCAGTCCAGGAACTGTGGAAGAGTGGGTATGGGCACCCATGCTCTTTCTCCAGGACTTTCACTGGACTGCTGACTTAATCCCTCCTTTGAACATGAGGAAGACTGAGAACAGGATGGGATCTAGTGAGCAGGCAAAGTCAGTGCATGAGGCTACTACCAAAGTGTGGAGAATGTCATTAGCCACTCACTATCCACTGTCAATGTTGTAAGCACAACTATTTGTAGTTAATGGATGTGCCTTTCCCCCCTTTATTGCCTTCCTTAGTTTTCCATGAAGTTTCCTTCTCAAGAGTCCTGCCTTCTAGGGGCACCTGGGTGGCTCAGTCAGTTAAGTGTCCGACCTTGCCTCAGGTCATGATCTCATGGTTCATGGGTTCGAGCCCAAATTGGGCTCTGTGCTGACAGCTCAGAGCCTGGAGCCTGCTTCAGATTCTGTCTCTCTCCATCTCTGCCCCTCCCCCACTCATGTTCTGTCTCTCTCGTCAAAAATAAATAAACGTTAAAAAAAATTAAAAAAAAAAAAAGGGTCCTGCCTTCTAAAGGGGGTTCATCAAGGAGCTAGATTCTACTTGGTGCCTCCTTGGGCTGGAGAATAAAGCAGAGGCCAAAAAGTCACAGAGAATTCTGGGAGCCACTCGCACAGCTGAGCCTTTATGCCTGGAAAAACTCCCACACAGAATAAATCTGCTCAGACCTTCAAGGATTTTGCTGCACAGCTTGGCTCTTGCCTTACAGCTGCCCCCTCTTTGTTCTTTATGGCTCTCCATCTCCAGTCACATTTCAGTGCTGCTCTGCTCCCCTTTCACGCCCACGGCCCACTAACAGCTACCTTGGAACACTTACTACCTGCCAGATGCTGTGCTAAATGCTTTACATATGTTCTCTTACTATCACAACTATCCTAGAAAACGAGGACTGTTAGTAGCCCCATTCTACCAATGGGGGAACTGAGGCTCAGAAAGGTAAAGAAGCTTGCCAAGGATCATACAGCAGGTTGTTGTTAGGCTGCAATCTCTGGAGGCAAAGCTTCTGTAGGCAGATCACAACTTCTGGCTGTTCCTATGTCCCCCATCCCCTACTGGCTCAGTATTGGCCAGTACCCACTCACCATGCTGGGTGACAAAACTGATGCAGGCATCCACGATGATGGGGATGTCACCCCGGCTCATCTGCTGCTCTTGCAGCCCTGTGCCGCCCCCGCCAGCAGCCCCCTCAATGGCCGCGGTCCATGCTGAGAAATCCAGCCGGCCCTCCCCCTGCAGATACAGGGTCCTGAGACCCAAGAGGCCTGAGTCAGAGCCAGCTCCTGAGGGTCCTTTAAACTAAGAGGCCCAGGATCACAAGGCCCAGTCTTCCAAGAGCCACCAGCAGGGGGCAGCAAAATTCAACCCAGACAGAGCCCCTGAACTAGGCAATGGAATTTGAGGAAGTGGGTAGTGGTCCAGCAGACCAGGGTGGAGGGTGGAGCGGGGCAGGCTCTAGAAAGAGGGATCCAGGGTCAAGGATGAGGGCAACACTTACCTTCCTGTTTCCACCAGGACCAAATGCTCCTTCTTGTCTGGGGTGTCAGCTGCTGAAACCACACCTGGGAGGAGAACCATGAGACAGTATCATGACTGTCTTCATCATAGTGACTAATATTTACTAAGTATTTAAGGTATGTAGGTGCCAGACTAGGAACCCTACAAACAATGCTGTATTAAATCCTGTAAGTTACATACTATTATCCCCATTTTACAGGTGACATATTAATGCTCAGAGAGGTTAAGCTGCTTGTCTCATTACTTGTTATAAAATGGCAAAGCTGAGCTGGAACTCAGGTCTCTTGTCTCCAAAGCCCTCTGATATTATCCCATACTGTTCTCTTTGAGGAAGTGAGAATACCCAGTCCCCTCTCCCAGTCTCCAACCAGCAAATGACTCCAAATAACAGTAACAGTAACATTTATAACATGTAACATTTATTAAACACCTATAAGATAGGTCCTACCAGGCTCTGTGATAAGTGTTTTACATGCATTGCCTTATTTGAAACTACAACTGTTTCATTGTGCCCACTGTAAAGAGGAGGAAACTAAGGCACAGAAAGGTTAAGCAACCTGTCCAAGATCACACAGCTAGAAAGTGACAGAGGTGGAGGTCTGTATCTGGGCAGTCTGACTCCAAAGTTTGTGCCTGAATACACTATGTTCTGCTGTTTCCCCTAGGGATCCCCAAATAGATGAAGGTCCACTGTCCCTTACCCCATGGCCACCTTTCATCCCTGTCCCCACCCCTGCTCACTGATTTCCTGTAGCCGCCGCAGATGCACCATGTCCTCAGGGGCTGGAGAGCCAGGGCCCGGTGCTGGACACAGGAAGAGGTGGTCACCACGAAGAAGTCCAAACCCTGACAGCCAGAGGCCAGGGGCCAGGGCTGAATGGGTGGGAGAGCGTAGCCACAGGCGGCCCAGCCGCAGCAGCCCAGGGCCCAGCAGCTGGTGACAGCTCAGCGGGGAGAACCACTGTGAGTCAAGAGGAAGACATGGGGAACAAGGAGGATGGGGAAAGAGATAACAGGTGGAGAGAAGAGTGAGAAGGATAGGGAAAGACATGAAGAGAGAGCAGAAGAAAGACCGGAATGAAAAGCGATGGGGAGAGAACAAAAGAAAGACACAAGAACACAGGAGATGGATGGAGAAAGACAGGAAAGAAATTCAGTTCAATTTAATTTGCTCCAGCCAACACAGAGAAGATATTCTGTGTGGCAGCCTTATGCCCTTAAATGTAAGGGTAAGGGATGTAAGGGATGTAAGGGTAAGAAAGAATGGGCAGCCAAAATGCTCTAACTGAAGAGTCACGATGCCCTGGGAAATCCCACCACCCTAAGGGGTCAGGGGAGGATTTGTGAAGAAATAAATGTTGGAGATGGTCTGCAAAATGGTGCTTCTCCAGCTACCTGTGGTGATGAAACAGGAGTTCTTTTCTTTTTTTTTTTTTGTTCAAAATTCCAATCTGTTACTAATAGTACTTTTGTAAAAAACAATAAAAATGAACTACTAGAAAAGTAAACTGAAAAAAGAAATACACAATATAAGCCCTCCCTTTTAAAAACTAGATTCTACATATAAAATCACTCTGTGACATTCCAATGAATGTTTGAGCATTTCCCACAGAGAAGTGTCACATCCTGCAGGGCCGACCTGGTGAGGCCAGGAGGAGGCCCTTGGACTTTGGTAATGGGAAGTCACTAACCACCCCTGAAGAGTAGCAGCTCATAAGTCTGGCAGAGGAGGGCAGCCATCAGGGGTTAAGGAGGAAGGGCATGCTTGCTAGGGCACACGACTATTCTGAGGGGTTGTCAGGAGGGCACCAGGGTGATAAGAAGCCGAAGGTGGAGCAGGACTGAGGGAAAAAACGGTTAAGGACGGGAGCGATTGGAGCAATGGGCATCATCATCACCATTACTATTTCAACACCCACAGATGGAGGGCCTGCTGTGTGCCAAGCAGCGCGGGTCTCACATGTCACTTAATCCTCAACGCCAAGGGGAGCATCTTTTAGAGCCACTCTATCTGTATGGAAAAGCTCACAAGGCTGAAAGTTGGAGGACTCAGATCCCAGGATATCTGACTTTAGGGCCTGAGCTTTTTTTTTAATATTCATTTATTTTTGAAAGAGCGCAAGTTGGGGAGGGGCAGAGAGAGGGAGACAGAGGGTCCAAAGGGGGCTCTGCACTGACAGCAGCGAGCTCAATGTGAGACTCAAACTCATGAATGGAGAGAGATCATGACCCGAGACAAAGTCAATGCTCAACTGACTGAGCCACCCAGGAACCCCTAGGGCCCGAACTTTTAATTGCAGGGAGAGGGTGCAGGACAGAGAGACCAGCTTGCCTGGGAATGGAGACGCTGGGTCTCATAAAGGCAGCCTCACCTGTGCACTGGGAGAACTTGGGGAAGGGGGAAGTGGGAGTTAGAGGCAGCCTTTCCTTGGGAAGAAGGCCTGCACAATGAAGTTCAAGCCATGAGCTTTGGAGACAAAGGCCTGTTTTCAATCCTGGGCTCTGCTGCCTCCTAGCTCTGTGACCTTGATCAAATGACTTCATAACCTGTGTAACTCTGTTTCCCTGTATGTGAAATACTGATAATCCTTTCCTCTCAGGGTTGTTGTGAAAGTTAAATGAGCTATTGAGTGGGCAGTGCCTAACACTGGTCCTAGCACAGCTGTTAATGAAGGTGGATGTGGTAGGGGTGGCTGTAGGAACAGGAGAGGGCATGATGGGGACAGCTGGGGACAGGGAAACCATGGGCTGTTAGGGAGGAGGTCTCAGATGGCTCACCTTGCCCACAGCACTGGTCCAGGCCTCCAGACTGTCAGCTCCATCTGTGCCAAAATGCTGGATCCTCCCCCCAGTGAGGATGAGCTCAAAGGAAAAGGGGAATCTAGAAAGAAAGTGAGGTTAAGGAGAATGGGGACCAAGAGGGGCTGGCAGGCTCAGGATCACAAAGGGCAAAGGGGGAGTGCAGGGAGCATGGGGTGTGGTTACCTGTCGAGGGGTGTGGTTACCTGTCAAGGTCACTTGGGTCAGTGGGTGGGGGACTCACACCCAGACATACAACATCTTGGGGCTGGATGAGGCTGAGGGGTTCAGGGCTGCTTTCTGACACAAACATTTCCAGAGCTGCTCTCAGCACGCACCACATTCGGGGGGGAGCTAAGGGGGAGGCTGATGGTCAGCAGGCAGAAGATGTCTGTCCCTACCGTCATAATTCCCATTTCCCATATTTATTCTTTCTATGCCAAACCCTCTGCCTGTGTATGATCTCACGTAATCTTTACAACAACACTATGAGGTGGGTATCATCTTCAGTCCTCTTTGCAGGTAGGGAAACTGAGGCCCAGAGTTTGAGTAGTTTGCCCAAGTCACATTAGTAGGAAGTAGCAGAGCTGGGATTTGGCCCAGGCAGTCTGACTTCACAGCACACGCTCTCATCTATCACCCAGTGCTGCCCCCAGGCATGGTCCCTCTCTTACTCCCAGCACCTAGCCCACTCCAGGGTGTGGCCCTACTTGCCCTTCCCGCCCCTCTGCGGTACACCTTGCTCATCCCAGTTTCTGCCCCATCTCCCCCCACCCTCGGCTCGCCTCTCACCATCCCGGCCCCTGCGAGGAGGTGGGGGTCCAGCTTTGTTGCTGATGGGACCACAGTACAGGAAGCTGCTGTAAGTGGCAGGTACCACCACCTCATTGTACACGCCAGGGGAAGGGTCTGCAAGGGGAAGGAGAAGTGGTCAGTTCAGTGCAGTGCAATGGGATGGCCTGAGTCATCAGGAAAAGGATCAGACTGAGGAAGACAGTGGGACCCAACTCCACTGGCAGCATGGCCAAGTCAAGCCCAGTGGGGCTGGACCCCTTACTACCCAGATTAGTAAAGATGGTAGTAGGAAGCAAGACACCAGCCCTTGCCCACTGCCTCTCCCAACCAGCCATCCATTCACCCAGTCAGCCCAGGGTGGAAACCTCTAAGCATGGGCCATCCTATAAGTGTCACAGCCCCTCTGGCCTGACCCCTGGAGAGAAGCATCATTAGATGACTGTTTCTTTGATCAGACTTCCCCAGGAACATGAGATCTCCTTTATGGGTTGACCTTGTCAGGGGTTCACCAGCACTAACACCTCAAACATCCAGATCCATTCCAGGCAGTGGCTGCCATTGATCATTTCATGACTTCAGGATATAGGACCCAGAGGATCTAGAAGGTTGGGAAACTACCCAAACTGGGCCATTGTGATGGGATGAGTAAAAGGGTACATGGGGCTCCCTGGAACAATCAAGGCACGGGTCAGGGTTGAGAATTCTTAGGGGATGAGAAAGGAGGTCCTTCTGGGGATTACCTGGGAGCAGGAGACCAGAGAAGCTGCCATCAGGTGCTGAGGGGGACCAGGACTCCTCGCCCTCAGAGGCCTCAACACAGAGGAGCTGGGTCATGTTCTTCAGCAGATTGGGTCCTGTCACAGCTGCACACAGTGCCTACAGAAGGGGAAGGGCCTCTATCAGCCCCAAGACCCAACCTGACAGTGTGGGGACAGTCCTCCAGTCATCAGAAACAGCCCCAACCCCACGCCAAGTCTAGGCATTTCAACTCAGAGACTGCCCTCCTCCATCAGCCCCAACCTGTCCCTCCTACCTGGAGAAGCTGGCCATGATCTAGATACTGAGGGTGGGGCTTCCGGAAGAGACCCAGTCGGTACTTCCGGGAAATGAACTCTCCCCGGGGGCCAGGGCTTGTATCTGGATGCAGCCCCTCACCTGGGGGTAATGCCCCTGCCCAGAAGCGATTGGCACGATCATTTCCCAGGACAATGAACAACTGTAGGATGACAAAGGGCAGAGGCAACTGACAGGAACTCGAGTCGTCAGACATTTCAATCCTGCCCTCAAGCTGGGCCCACAGCCTTTTATGGATGCTTTTCTTCCATCTTCCCCACTTTTTCCCTCTTCAGACTCCTCACCTGCACTATCTCATTACTCCACACACTTGTGTCCAGCTTCAGGCTCTGTACTTTGGAGATCCCAGAACCCAGGGCCCGGTGCTGACCTGTTAGGGTATGAAGGGTATGTGGCATAGATACCCAGAACCTCCAGCCTCAGCCCCCGCTCCCTCTCCCTGTTTTAGCTAAAGGCCCCAGCCCTCACCTGCACACTGCTTGCAGATGACCACCCCGAGGTTGACAGCAGCCCAGTCTGGGCGGGAGGCGCCACAGTCCGCACAGTGCCGGTTTGCCCGATTGGACCAGATTTTCTCAGCCACCTCGTAGTCAGACAGGGTCTCGGTTACTGCTTCCTGCAGAGCGGCCGCCCAGCTCTGCCGAGCACCCCCAGACTCGGCTGTGAAGCTGAGGGGTGGACAGCCAGTCTGTGGGCATGGATACCCCCTCCTACCTGTCCCATCTCACTAGCCATTCCTGCAGGAAGCCCTGCAGGCCACTTCTGGGCCAGCCCAGACCATCCTGAGACCTTGACCCTGATCACTGGAATTCCATCAGTGCACACCCACTGACATCCTACTGAAGAGGCCTCTAGTCCTCTACCTGCCCTGGGTCTCCTTCAAAAGTCTCTCCCCCAGGGGTGCCTGGGTGGCTCAGTCTGTTAAGTGTCTGTCTTTGCTTAGGTCATGACCTCCCTGTTTGTGGGTTCAAGAGTGCAGAGCCTGCTTGGGATTCTCTCTCTCTCTCTCTCTCTCTCTCTCTCTGCCCCTCCCCCCACTCACACTTTCTCTCCCCCCCCCCCCCGCCCTTTCTCTCTCTCTCTCAAAATAAATAATAAACTTAAAAAAAAAAAGTCTCTCCCCAGTCCCTGCCTCCTGCCAGTCTGGGCCCCACCTGAAGCAGCGATGGGGCGTGAGCAGATCAAAACTGCGACTCTTGGTCTCCCTGACGCTGCATCCTTGCAGTTCAATGAAGCAGATCCCGATGCCGGAAGAAAAGGCCTGGTGGGATTGTGGGGGTTGGAACAGGTTCAATGAGGCACCAGAATGGGCTAGGCCAGGCTCCTTGGCCTCGGCCAGGCCCTTCTCACCTGCTCACTCTTGTACAGGGCAAGCTCTCCAGGGCTCAAAGCAGCAAAAACCTTGGCCTTGTGTCCACGAAGTTCTAGCATGCCTGTGCGGAGGGGTCGGGGTGGCTGAGCGGGCCGGGGATGGCCCAGGAGGCGCTGCTCCCTCAGGCAGGATTGCAGTGTGGAGCACCAGGTGTCCCGCTGGGCTGGTGGGGGACAGAGAAGCAGGTTAGCCAGCAGCTGTGTGCTCACATGGCTTCCCTGCCCCCCACCCTGACACAGTAGGGCCCTGCTTCTCACCCTCGCTCTCTGTGCGAAACACAAACACCCTCTGGCCAGTGATGACCTGGAACTTGTTATCCTTGCTGCTGCGGGTCATCTCAATGGCAGTCAGAGGGATCACACCCTTGGGGAAGGGATCCTGGAGAGACAGCCCAGTGACCCAAAGGGACAGCAATTCAACCATGTGTGCTGACCCTGGAGCCAGCGCCAACTTTTAATGAGATCGGCATTCATTCCACAAGCAGTGGGGTACAGCTGCTAACCTAGCTACTTTAGATGCTGACATCAGTCGTGTGGTGACCGCCTCCCCCCGCCCCCCCCCCCCCCCCGACCTGGGCTTCCCATCTTGCAGTCCGAAGCCTTTCTCAACCCTCCCCTTCCCTTTCTCTTTCCCTAGGCCCAACATAGCATCTCCCAGACCCCCACCTTATCATTGCCAAAGTACATCAGACTCCTGCCGTTGAACTGCACAAAGCGCCTCTGGAAAACGTAGTTTCTGGGGAAGGCAGGGGCCAAGATGAGTGAGTGGTGGAGGCTGTATCCTGAGGGTTCCTAGGGTCTGGGAGTACCTGGGACCTGACCCACCACCACCACCCAGCCTCCCTCTTCCCTCTTCTCCCTCCCTACCCTCCCTTTCCCTCCCCAGTAGCCCCACCCCTGAGGGGAGAGCTTGTCTAGCCAGCCGCTGAGCAGGGGCGTGGGGCGGTCTGCTGTGGATGAGAAGCTGGCATAGGGTGAAATGAGGTCATCATTCATCTCCATGTCCAGGGTGGGCAGTGAGAGGGTAGAATCCCCAGGCAGCTCAAGGCTAGCATAGCCAGCATCCTCCCGTGCTTCCAGATCCTGTCTGCTGAGCCTTATGTGGGGCAAGAGAGAACATATATTAGACCCTGGTCCCTAGACACCCCCACCCACAGCACTTCGTAGAATGTTTGGAAGGTACTGGATCACTTTTCAAACAGGGAAATGGGGATGTTGGGAACCCAAAAGATTATCATAGAGCCTTTTCCCTGAGCACACTTGGATTTTTTACTGGAAAAATTTCAGTCCCTCTCCTTTGCCATTAGTATTACTTGGTAGAAAAGTTGGGGAAAGGCTGTGTAGCTGGCTTTCTGCCACAGTTGCTGATATCTAATCAATAAGTCTTTTTGGTTCTCTCTCCAAAAATGCTTGACTTTCTCTCCCTGGACCAAATTCCCATGAGTTCTCACCAGGGTGATATGAATTACCTAACTGGTCACCTGCTTCCACTCCTGCCCTCCCTTGGACCTCACTTGCCATCACTACCAGAGCACTCCTTTAAAAATGCAATTGACCTTTCTCTGCTCCTCCCCTGCTCACGGTCTGTCTGTCTGTCTCTCTCTCAAAAATAAATAAACATTAGGGGCGCCTGGGTGGCGCAGTCGGTTAAGCGTCCGACTTCAGCCAGGTCATGATCTCGCGGTCCGTGAGTTCGAGCCCCGCGTCAGGCTCTGGGCTGATGGCTCGGAGCCTGGAGCCTGTTTCCGATTCTGTGTCTCCCTCTCTCTCTGCCCCTCCCCCGTTCATGCTCTGTCTCTCTCTGTCCCAAAAATAAATAAAAAACGTTGAAAAATAAATAAATAAATAAACATTAAAAAAATTTTTTAAAAAAAGGGTGCCACATGGCTGGCTCAGTTGGTTAAGCGTCCAACTTCAGCTCCCGTCATGATCTCACAGTTTGTGAATTTGAGCCCCGCGTTGGGCTCTGTGCTGACAGCTCAGAGCCTGGAGCCTGCTTCAGATTCTGTGTCTCCCTCTCTCTCTGCTCCTCCCCCGTTCACGCTCTGTCTCTGTCTCTCTCTCAAAAATAAACATTAAAAAAAAAATGTAATGCAAATGAGATCATTTCACTATCCTCCACCACCCCTTCCCTCAATGAAATCCTGCATAACTTCTCATTTGCAGTTGGGATAAATCCAAATCCCTTAAAACGGGCTGTAAGACCTTGTACAATGAGACCCACACCCAATCCCCTGACCTCCTTTTATATCACCCTTGCCTTTGCTTACTACAGTTTAGCCACCTTCTCTTCCCTCTTTCAGAGTCTTTGCACATGCTGTTCCTTCTGCCCAGAACATGCTTCCCTGGGCTGCTTTATCTCAGCCCTTAGGTCTTTGCTTATGCCATCTTCCCAGGAAGTCCTCTATTATTCTCTGTCACTTTCCAGGAGTCCTTAACCTCAGTAGCACAAAGTCACTTGGGAAACCTTAAAATACCAGTATATGGCCCCCATCCTAGACATTTAAGTTTGATCATCTGGGAGTGGGCTCATGAATGTTTATTTCTAAAAGTTCCCCAGGCTGGGTTGCCTGGGTAGCTCAGTTCATTAAGCATCCGACTTGGGCTCAGATCATGATCTCCGTTTTGGTTCATGAGTTGGAGCCCCACATAGGGATCTGTGCTGGTGGTGCAGAATCTGCTTGGGATTCTCTCCCTGCCCCTTCCCCACTTGTGTGCTCTCTCTCTCTCTCTCAAAATCAATAAACTAAAAAAAAAAAAAAAAGTTCCCAGACTATAGTGCAGCTAAGGTTGAAAACCATTACTCTACCCTATTTGTTTCTTACTTAAGTGAGAAACACTTACTTAAATTGCTTACTTAAGCAATCAGTTAAGAACCCCCACAAACTCCCAGTGCCTCATCTACCCAATTTCACACATTTTTTACATTCCTTCTGCTGCTGTCATAAACATCCCTGTTTGAAACCAGTCCCTCCTCTGTGCACCAACCTCTCACCTACACAGGATGTTGCTCCAGACTGTCTCCCCTTCCTCTCCCCGACAGCAACTAATTCTCCCTCTCTACCAGATCCCTGCAATCCATCTATAAACATATGTAACACTGCCTCCTACAAAAAACATTTCTTAACTCCACTTCCACTGTAACAACCACTCAACCCTGTGCTCTTCTATGCAGAAAAATTCAAAAATGTCATCTGTACCTTCCAACTCCTTCTGTTATCTCTTGAGACCATTTTGATCTGGCTTTCACCTTTACCTCTTGTCAAGGTCCCCAGTGACCTCTATGTTGCCAATTCCAGAAGCCAATTCTCAGTCCTTGTCTTTCTTGACCTCCTGGCAGCATTTGAACTGTTGACCTCCCCCTCCTCCTATCTTCACTTGGCTCCTATGACATCACACTCTTCTGGTTTTCCTTCTCCTTTACTACTCATTTCTTTTTAGTCTGTTTTTCTGGTTCTTCCTCTTCTCCCAAACCTCTTGATATTGATAAGTATGCTAGGACTCTGATCTTGGTCCTCTGCTCTATCGACACTCACTCACAGCTATATACACCCATGTAGATGCTGTAAACTCACAAATTTAGATCTCCAGCTCAGACCTCTCCCCCAGACTCCAGGCTTGTATATTCAATGGTCTATTTGTCATCTCTTCTTGGGTTTATAATATATACCTCAAATTCAGCACATCCAAAATGGAGCTCCTGATCTCCCCACCACCCCCTGCTTTGTGCAGTTTCCCCATGTCAGATCAGAGCAACTCCAGGAACTTTCAGTTGCTCAAACAGCACTGTCCAACAGAGGTCACTGTGCAAACCACATACGTAATTTTCGATTTTCTAGTAGCCACATTAAAAAATAAAAAGAAACAAGTAAAACTAATTATATTTTATTTAATCCCACATACCCAACATATTAACATTTTACTATGTCATCCATATAAAAAGTAAGATAATTTATGTCTACTTCTGTCATATTCATCCAGTACTGATTTTTTTTTCATGCTAAGTCTTTCAAATTTGGTAGTTTTATAGTTACAGCACATCTTACTCCAGACTAGCCACATTTCATGTGTTCAGTAAGCACGTGTGGCTAGTGGCTACCACACTGGACAGTGCAGCTCAGACTAAAATCTTTGAGGTCATTCTTGACTGCTCTTTTCTCTCACACCCCAAGTGTCAATGTCTCTCACATGACAGTTTGCCTTCAAAATATAACCCATATCCAACCACATCTTGCCATCTCCACTATGACTTAGTCTGAGATGTCTCATCTAGATTACTGCAATAACCTCATATCTGGTCTCTCTACTTCTGCTTTTGCTCCTACTGACCATTCCCAACACAGCAACCAGAGGGATTCTTAAAAATGTATTCAAAACCCTTCCAGTGGCTTCCCATTTCACTTAGAGTCAAAGCGAAAGTCCCCAAAAGGTCCTACCTGATCTGATTCTTTTTACCTCTCTGACATCATTTCCTCCCACTCTTCCTGCCCTGGCCACTATACCCCAGCCCCACTGGCCTTGTCACCACTCCTGGGTCTACCTGGAAGCCTCTATTCTAGCCACTCCCCTGCCTGGGACACTTATCCCAGACACTGTCATGATTAACTCTCTCACACCCTTCATTTTGCTCAAGTGTCATTTGAAAACACTCTGGCAACTCTTAATGAAAAATTATAGCCCATTTCTCCTCACTCCATCCCAGCCTTCTTACCCTGCTCTTTTTTTTCCCATGGTATTTAATACCTTTTAACATATGATGTAACTTATTTATTATACTTATTTTTATTTGACTCCCCACACGGACAAGGATTTCTGATCTATCCCAAATACCTACAACATCTGGGATGCAGTAGATGCTCAATAAAGATTTGTTAAATGAAAGCAAGAAAAGCATTTCTCCGTATTGTAAATTATATATCCATCTGTTTGTCTACTTGTTTCAGTTCCTGTCTGCCCTTGAGTCACAAGAGGCTTGAGGGGGGTACTGGGTCTGCCATAGTCCTTCTATATCTTGAGTACCTGGCTGGCACACAGTGGACACTCAATACACATTTGATGAATAACTGGATCCATAGCCACCACCAGACTGCTCCTCAAGCTTCTCTCTTCCTGCCATCACCACCCTACTGACTACTCACCTGTGTTCAACCCGGTCCTGACAGACACCTCTGCCTTCTCTTCTGTCAGGTGGCCCTGGGACCCCCACGGGCTGGACACCATAGTACAGGCAGCCAGGGTCCATGATATGTACTGGCAGGGGGAGTAATGGGAGAGACAAGGAAGAGGAGGTCAGGTGGGAATGTATGGGTCCTGAAGGGACCTGTCTCTCTCCCCCCAACCCATGATAACCCACCTACCTGTGCCTGCTGTGGGCCTGAGGGCAGGGGTGGGGGCAGCTGCCTGGGAGCTGTCTGGGGTCCTGAGGGAAAAGGTCTAGTGATCATTAAGGGAGAGAGGAGAGAGGAGAAACCCTCATGTCCTGCACCTTCTTGCCCCCACCCAGCACTGGATCCCAAGGAAGCCAGCCCCACTCACATGTCCTGGGCTGTCTGTGCCCCGCCTCTTAAGTCCAGGCCAAAGTAGATGGCATTTGGCATCATTTCCACAGTATTCAAGGCTGAAGTCTGCTCAGAGGAGGAGGTGGGGAGAGGAGGGGAACTTGGGCTGGACTCCGGGCTCCTGGACACTTCTGGTTTCCAGAGGGTTGGGCTCACTCCAGGTCTTTGGGTGGTGGTGGGGCCACTGAGTCCACCAAATACTGTCCTGGGCTTAGGCACAGGCTTGGGGGGCTGGGCTTGGGGGGCCAGGCTGGGGGATGGCTCCATGGCACTGTCCAACTGGGAATCCAGGGAGCCCTCTGCAGCACCTGCCTGCAGCAGGCGCAGAATGCGTTTCCGGTGACCTGTGGCGCTGACACCCAACTGCCTCAGCTCCTCGTGGCCCAGGCCCCGGGCTGCACCCGCTGTAGCCAGGCCATGCCTTCGGAACGTGTCTGCATACTGCTCCAGGTGCACCGTGGCCAGCCACACAGCGATGTCCAGGTCCTGAGGGGCAGCCATGGGGGCTCAGGCCATTGCTGGGGGGAGCGGCAGGGTGAAGGAAGGGCTCAGGCTGAGATTCCCCCTCCCTGTCCCAAAGTCTGAGGCCTGGACAGGGGGTAGGTACCAGACTTGTCTTCCTCCAAAGAAAAATGACCAGTGGCCGGCAATCTGGAGGAAGAGCCGTCCCAGAACATCAGAAAGGGCTTTCTTATTATAGAGGAATCTCTTCATTTGCAGATGAGGACACTGAGGCTCAGAGAAGGGAAGAGGCTTGCCCCAGGCTCACAACAAATTGGTGGAAGTGTTGGCCCCCACGCTCCTGACCACCCTAGGTCTGGATCAAAGCTCTGCCTCTGCTTTATTGCATTCAACCAAGTCAGCATGGGACAAGATGACAGAAGCCTGCGGGGGCAGGATGGAAAGGGATGGTGGGAAGAGGGGCCTCATTACGTGGCCTAAGGTGGGTACAGGGGCAGCTGTGGCACAAGAGGAGGGAAGAGGTGGAGATTCCACCCCCCTGGTTTTCAGAACTGAGGTACAAGCTCGGCCATCCTAATCCTGGTCATTCCCAGTTCCTCCTCCCCTTCCACCTATTGTCTCTGCTCAGACTTCCTTCCTGTCCCTCCAGCCCTGGCCGCCCCCACATCCTGTCTGCCTTGGACAGGCTGCCCAGAGAGCCCTAACTAGTTTCAGCAAGTGGGGTCCTGGCCGTGGAAACAGGCCACCTGGGGAATGGGGATAGGGTGGAGAATTGGGCTGGAAAGAGGAGGGCCCAGAGGCCAGGGGTACTCCAGGGTCTTCACTCTCCACCAACCTGAAGCATGTTCACACACATGCATGCACACGTGAGCACCCTCCCTATAGCGACTCAAGAGTGTGAAATGACATCCCCCTACCTCTGCTTTCTCCAAATCTTCTTCCTCTGAGCTTTCCCTTTCCCTTTCCCGTGCCTTTGGGCTCAAGTCTTTGAGGCTCTGTCCCGTTCGGCCATCCCGACCCTGACCCTGGTCTATTCTCTGGACCTGTCTCAGAGTTTTCTCTCTGCTTGTCCCTTTCTCTACCCCACTCTATCGGTCACTGCCTCTATCTAAATCCATCTTTGTTCCCCTCCTTCTTTTGCTCTGTCATCAAGCCTCTCCTTGCCTGAGTCTCCAATTTTAACTAGACCTTTAGGTGTATGTGACTCCAGATTTCTGTCTCTCTGCCTCTGCCTGTTAGCTTCTCACACACTTTCTCCCCATGGGGTCCTGACCAGGACTCTCTCTCGCCCCAGCATCAGTTCTGGCCTTTCTGCCTCTCCGCAGCTGGGCCCCCGTACCCAAGCTAGTTAGGGCCTGACTCAGAGCCCAGTTTCCCAGTGACTCAGATCCAGCCCGAGGGCACGGGACTGGAAACCCGGAGGTGCGCGGGGCAGGAGTGCCGGGGGCGGGCCGGGCAGCGCGGGGCAGCGCGGGCTGCGACGAAGGAGGGGGTTGAGGAGGGAGGGGGCAGAGGCCGGGCCACCGGAGGGAGGGGCGAGTCACGGCGGGGAGGGGGGCGGGGGAGGGCCGCCGGCGCGGACAGGGCCCTCGAGGAGGGGACGGGGAGGAGTCTGGGAAGCAGGGGCCCGTGGGCGCGGGGGTCCTCACCTCACTACGCGGCCGCCGTCCGCTCCCGGTGCCCGCCGCGCCGTCCGAGGCTCGGGTCGCGCAGCGCGGGCCCCGCCTCCCCTCAGCCCTCCCCCGACGGGCCCGGCCCCGCCCCGCCCCGCCGGCCGGTTCCCTCCGCTGGGCCCCGCTACTCCTTGTGCAAGCGCCGGCCTTCAAAAGGTTTGGGCTCCTTACCTAACCGCTGCGCTTATCTCGGGGCCTGGCCAACTCTGTCTTCCTAGGGGCCGAGAAAGGGACCGGAACAGGAGCGGGAGGTCAAGACAGCTTTAGAGAGAGGGACAAAGGGGTAAAGACCAGAATGGAGATGTGACAGAGGTAGAACCAGAGCGAAAAGGAGAGCGGCCTGGAGCACGGCTTTGCCCTTCTGCTGTTCCCTCCCCATCGTGCCAAAAGAGGAGGGAAAGAGGTGGGCCCTAAGCCCCCAGGGTGGCAGCCCCTGTCCCATGCCCAGCACCGTGGCTGGACCCTGGCACCCAGTTAGCGAGTGAAGGGAGGCTGGCATCCGGAAGTCACAGATAGCCACAGCCTGCCAAGCTGGGGACCCCTTCAGTAGCCCAGAGGTTTGACGTGAGGGAATAGGGGCCGATGCCTAGCAGAGGAGTCCCCATCTGCTTCTTCCTCCCCAAGAGCCAGGCCTAGGTTTCTTCCCAGAGGTGAAGGTCAGCAAGGCAACATTCCTACTCCCATACCCCCCAACCCGGGTCTTGGGGCTGCCTTTTAGGGGATAAGCCTGGCGCCCTGCAAGCTCAGTGACCCAGCAAGAAGTCTTTTCTTCTTTAGGAGAAGCCCCTTCTCTTCATCCTCGTACTCCATTTTTTTTTTTTTTTTTTTTTTTTTGGTGAGGTGGGGGGCGGAGGTAGGGGGATGGGGGTGTTACCTGAGGAGAAATGGCTCCTCTCCTTTTTCCCAATCTTGCCTGGAGCCCTAGCTTTGAAGCCTGTCCCCCAGAGCCTGAGGCACTTCCCCCTCAGAGTTGGGCTGGTGTTTAGCTATGTGTGGTGTTGTTGGGGGGGGGGGGGACACCACTGGCTCGCTGTGTTTTCCTGTTTGTATGAGAGGAAGTTGGCTGTGAGTCAGCAGACAAAGGAACTGTCAGTAACTAGGGGAAGACCCCTGCCTCAGCACAAGGTGAGGGGAGTGTGAAGTGGTCCCCACCTCTCCCAACTGCCCCAGCTTGGAGAGGATCTGCTACCTTCAGCCTCCTGGAGCTCTTCTCTCTGAGAAAGAGAATGATAATAATAATTAATTATTAAAATGACCATAGTAATGGCTGCCACTTACTGAGAGCCGACTCTGTCCCAGGCCCTGTGCAAATATTGCTTTGCAAGTTTCCATTGATCCTCACAACAACTCTGAAGATAGGGGATTTTATCACCTCCATTTTACAGATAAGGAGACATTTCTCTGGATGGGCCACTGTGGGGCCAGGAGAATGCTCTTCATGGACCTCCAACTACAAAGACTGAAAATTTACCAAAGGCCTTAGCTGCTGCCTTCTGAAATCCATCAACTCGCAGTTTAAGGCCAGCTTCCCATGGGGTTGCTCCCATCCAATGACCAAACTCAGCAGAGATCCTAAGGTAGGCCCATTCCTGGAAAATAAGGGGATTCCTGTGACAGCTGACCTTGACTCAAGAGTTATCCCTGTGCCCTTGATGAACTTTCCTTCTATTGCTTAGTGGTATAAGATATTTTCTCCCAAACTCCCTTCCTTGCCTCTCTCCTTCATTCCTCTCTCAGCTCCTGGCTGCCTTCCTCTTCCACATTTCCCAGTAACCCAGCAAGAAAAGGGAATTGAGTAAATAACTATAGGGCACAGGGAATCTAGAGGGATAATTTGTAGGGGGCAGATGCAAGAGTTCTGAACGTTTTTTGTGTCAAGTTCCCCTTTGGCAGTCTGGCAAAACCTATGTAACCATTCTCAGCATAATGTTTTAAAATGCATAAAATGAAATATGTAGGATTACAAAGGAAACCAATTATATTGTAATACAGTTTTTAAACTATTTTAATGTGATATAGTAATATACGTGCTTCTTTATTAATGCTTTAAATAAGATCTAGCAGTAGGTTGATACCTCACATAATTTTGAAGCAGTGAAGAGCATGAATGATATTTCAAAATATCTACGATACTGTAATATGATACAAAAATATAAGTGATTTTTATTGGTGACAAAGCCATTGTTATGGCTAATGTGACTGGTTTGTTGCTACTATCATAATGGAAGGAAATGCTAAATTTCAGCTAGAGATTAGTGAAAATAATATAATATTTTTTCCCGTCCAAGTTTAGTGACTCCACACTGAGGACACCTGAGTAAGAGGGTCAGGGCAGAGCTACAGAAAGGAAGACCTAGCTCTCTCCCCAGACTCTATGACCCCTGTCTGATTCAGCCATTTGGCGGTGGGTGAAGACTCTTGTCCCTGAGTTGTATCTTCCTTCTCTCTTTCTCCCTGGCTCTCTCAGTTTCTCTTTTTCTCTGTCTCTCTCTGCCACACACCTCCCATATCTGTTTCTCTGTTTCTCTTATTTCTCTCTTATTCTTTGTCTTTCTGTCTTCTTGTGAATACAGTTCCGTCTTTCTTCATTCAGAATCTTCTTTGTGGTTTTTCTGTGTGTCTGCCTCTCTTTCTGCCCCACCTCTCTCTCTACCTTTGTCTGTGTTTGTGTTTCTCTCTTTGACGCCGTAATTCGTCACTGAGGGGACAGGGCAGATTCAAAGATTTCTGTAACCTGAGCCCAGTGAGGCAAAGAGAATTCTAATTCTAGGGTCATTGAGAGCTACAAGAGGGAGTACCCCTGCGCTTATAACTCTAGCCAGGGAGTCACAGGGGTTCCTTCCCCACTCCCTCTTCCATTTTCAACCTTCTTCTTTTTCTTCTTCTTTTTTTTCTAAAGAGACTTTCTTTCTTTCTTTTTTTTTTTAATGTTTATTTTTGAGAGAGACAGAGACAGAGCGTGAGTGGGGGAGGGGCAGAGAGAGAGGGAGACACAGAATCTGAAGCAGGATCCAGGCTCTGAGCTGTCAGCACAGAGGCAGATTCTGGGCTCAAATTCACAAATTGTGAGATCATTACCTGAGTTGAAGTCGGACGCTTAACTGACTAAACCACCCAGGCACCCCATATTCTCAATCTTCTTAAGGACAGAAACAGGTCAAGACAGAGATGAGTAAAAATGAAGGTAGTGAATGGAAACATTCCAAGCTCTGGAAGATAAGGGCTGAAACCTTTGTGACCCTGAACTTGGATACAGTGGATCTTTCTCCACACTCCCAACAATCCAGATATTGAGGCTGCCTTCTGCCCTCCTCATGCCTGGGGAGAGAAGGGGAGAGTACTGACCAGGTCTGGTGTGCAGGCACGTGGACTCAGAGGTTGAGCCTGCAGCAGATGTCTGCCCTGGCCCCCGGGTGGATGGGCAGAAGGGAGCTCATTGGGCTCAAGGATGGGGAGCACAGAGTTCTGGGATTGATCTTTTCTCTGAATATTTAAGAGTGGGGTAGAGCAGCCAAGTCATCTGTTCCCCTGGGGGGTGTATGCCTCCCAAGATGATTTAGACGAGGGGAGGGCTATTGGTCTGAGAAAATGGGGACAAAGAGTAGTCACGGAAGGCACCCTAGGGAAAAAGGGTGAGGCGAATGGTAGTGTGGGAAGTGAACCAGTTCTTAGGAGTGAGATGGAGACTGCGTGGGTGGCTAGTGTCGCCTGGAGGGCCTGCTTCTCTGGGAGGCTGTTGTGGGTCCCTGCTCTTTAGCCAGACCTCTTTTATCCTCACTATCCAAGAGGTTTGCCTACAGCAAGATGAGCCATACCAGGCTGAGCTAGGGAACTCACTTTCCTTCAAGGGCTTCCATGGCTGGGGATCTGGGCTGAGCTGCCATTCCCTTTTGGGGTACTGCCTGTGACTCCTTCAGGGCCTGGTGGGCTCAGGGTAATAGGAAAGGACTCTCTCCAAACCTTAACCCTGAAGTCCTACCAGTTCACCCAGGCAAGAGAGACCCCATTATTAACCATCACCATCTGATCTGCCTGCTCTGGTTTAACCCAAATGACAATGGCAGGGCTCATTGTGACCCAATATATACATGGAACCACAGTTAAAAAATAAAGTATATGCCAGAAACCAAAAAGAATGAACAGGTTTTCCAATGTTTCATCTCTCAAAAGATCTTACAACCTACAATAACCCTTCTGTGTTGGTCACAAACCTCAGTTGTCTGGGCTTCTCCCTCATCTATACCCCATCTCCTCAAAGTCCTCCCCTTGGCCAGTACAGGCTTTCTCTTGCTCTTGCTCTTTATTGTGTGGTTTGATTCAGCCTCTCTAGCATTTTTCAGGGAAGGAGTAAGAATAAATGTGACTAACATGTGGGGCAAAAGATGTACCGGTGAGCAGAGGAAGGACAGAACCAAGCAGTGGGGATTGTGGAAGGAATATTCCACTACCCCTTTCCATGTCTCTCTTTGCTCTTCCACCTTCCCACCCAAATCATAGACCACTGCAACCACAATCACTTAGGGAGCCATTTTGTTCACCAGAAGGGGATGGTATGATGCAGGAAGTAAGAGCCGTCTCCAAAGTACAATCTTGATCCACCTTTACCTGCTATGTGACCTGAGCAAGTTACTTAGTCTCTCTGTGCCTTGGTTTCCTTTTCTGCAAGGAAAAGAGATGGTAATAGGGCCTACTTTACAGGGTTGTCATAGAGATTAATCTATGGGAATACTTGGGTACGTGGAAAGGGCTTGATGCCCTGTAAGTGCTCGATAAATGTTTCCCATTCCTTGTTTCGATTTTTGCCAGTCACTTCCACAGTGACTCTGGATTCAAACCAGCTTACCTGTTATGCCCTCACTCTGGTACATCCAGAGTCTTGTTTTATTCAATCATCTCATGGCATCTTATTGCCAAATTAGACCACGTTGCTCTCATTGTTTCCACCATCTCCCAGTTGTCATCTTGTGGGTTCCACCACTTCTGTTACTCCTCATCCAATATCCTGGCACTCCTGCTCTCCTGATCACCTCTGCTGTCTCCAGGGGCCTCCTGGGCACATTTCTTCCCCTGCTTTCCCTCTCTGGGTGGGTAGAGGGCACATGCACCACCCACACTGTGTCCTAATGAGATGGGCCAGTTGGAGTGGACATGGACTTTGAAGAGCATGTTTCTTGCAGGAAGGAAAACTCCATTCAATCATTTAATTTATTTCTCATATTTTTATTGAGCACCTCTTCCGGGGCAACCACTGCTCAATGGTTTAGAGATATAACAATAAGCAAAAACAGACTATGGAGAGCTTGGTCTGCTAGGGGAATGAGACATTTACCAAAGAACCCCCAAATAAATGTGTAGAGTAATTACAAGCCAAAACAAGTGTTCCAAAGGGAAGCAGTATAAGAATATATAACAGAGGAAGCTGACCTGGCCTGGGGGTTCTGGGAAAGCTTCTCCCAGAAGCTGTGCTTAGGCTGAGATCAGAAAGATGGGTAGGAGTTCCTTGGGGGTGGGAGGGGGAGTATCCTAGGCCAAGGAACCACAAGAGCAAAAGTCCTGAGGTGGGAGCAAATCTAGTAATAGAGACAGAGCAAAGAGATGGGAGTTTGGGGCCAGCTGAGATTGAGGGGCCTAGGGGCCAGGCCATATAGACCCTTGTCCTTGGTTGGGATTTGGTCTCCGTTCCAAGAAGAGTACAAGTATGGGGTTATAGGTTCAGACTTGGATTTTAGGAAGATGGCTGCATGGAGCATGGTTAGGATCAGCACAGCTCTCCCCACCCCCTAATTTCTTTGGCTTGGGGACTGTGCCATCTTCCCCACCCACAATCCCCTCCTTTAGCTTCCCTCCATGAAACCCCTCCCATTGCCCTTCTCACATTTTTGTGAGGATGAGGTCATCATGGGGGAGGGGAAGTATTTCCAGAACTCTAAGCCTCCTTTATCCTGAAGGGCTGGGGCAGCCCTGGGAGTGGGGTGGGAGGAACAAACACAGCTTACCTCCCTTCCCCCCATCTAGAGCCCCAACTAGCGCCCTGTCTCCTTCCATCCCAGGCTGTTGTGGAACACTAAGCTGTATGTATAAGAAGATATTTTTATGCAGTTTTATATTTTATGAAGGGCATTTATGATTCTTGCCACTACCACTGACTCCCCTTGGGGCCTTGGGCAGACTACCTCCACTTTAGGTCTCAGTTTACCTGTGCAAGATTAATGGAAAGGAATCTAATGTTCAGCATGGTGACTGTAGTTAACATTACTGTATTATATACTTGGAATTTGTAAGAGAGTAGATCTTAAATGTTCTCACCACACACACACACAGACTGGTAACTCTGTGAGGTGATTGATGTGTTAACTAACTTCGTTGTGGTAATTGTTTCACAATATACATATAAGTCAAATCATCAAGTTGTATACTTTAAATTCATGCAATTTACTTATCAGTTATACCTCAATAAAGTGAAAACAATGTTTAGTTCGTAGGCAGCACTGTCCAACAGAACTTACTTACAGATGCACATGTTCTGTATCTATGCTGTCCAACATGGTAGCCGCTAGCTACATATGGTCATTAAGACATTGAATTGTGGCTTTGAAACGTGAGCTAGAAGAGCTGAATTAGTTTATTTTTTTTTAATTTAATTTAATTTTATTTTATTTTATTTTTATTTTATTTTTAATGTATACTTAAATAGCCACATGTAGCTAGTGGCTACCATACTGGACAGCACAGGCAAATCTTAAACTTTTATGAGAATTTGACAGTCATAGACTCCATCTTAGAAAAATATCCACACACTCTATCATAGATGGGCCCCTCCAGTCCCATTTGTGTATCCCAGGCAAGCAGAGCCAACTGTCTGGGGCTCAGGTTCCTCATCTACTCTGCCCCTCTTTCTGCCTTTGCCTGGAAGTAGAATGACTGGGATGACCCCAGGAACGAGCAGACCACAGTTTTATACCAAGATTTCTGCCCCCAGGCTGGTGCACTCCCCACACATCTTTTTTTTTTTAATTTAATTTTTTATTTTTTAAAATTTACATCCAAATTAGTTAGCATATAGTGCAACAATGATTTCAGGAGTAGATTCCTTAGTGCCCCTTACCCATTTAGCCCATCCCCCCTCCCACAACCCCTCCAGTAACCCTCAGTTTGTTCTCCATATTTATGAGTCTCTTCTGTTTTGTCCCCCTCCCTGTTTTTATATTATTTTTGTTTCCCTTCCCTTAGGTTCATCTGTTTTGTCTCTTAAAGTCCTCATATGAGTGAAGTCATATGATTTTTGTCTTTCTCTGACTGAAAATTTCACTTAGCATAATACCCTCCAGTTCCATCCATGTAGTTGCAAAAGGCAAGATTTCATTCTTTTTGATTGCCGAGTCATACTCCATTGTGTATATATACCACATCTTCTTTATCCATTCATCCATCGATGGACATTTGGGCTCTTTCCATACTTTGGCTATTGTTGATAGTGCTGCTATAAACATGGGGGTGCATGTGTCCCTTTGAAACAGCACACCTGTATACCTTGGATAAATACCTAGTAGAGCAATTGCTGGGTTGTAGGGTAGTTCTATTTTTAGTTTTTTGAGGAACTTCCTTACTGTTTTCCAGAGTGGCTGCACCAGCTTGCATTCCCATCCCCACACATCTAAAGAAAGGCAAGGTGGTGGATGAAGGCTAGGGTACAGGGGTGACATGAGGGACATTCAGTCTTTTTTCTCAGTCTTGACCTGACTTCCTCCTGCCCTGCTTCCCAGAAAGCCACCCGAATGCCACTGGGCTGGTTCCTCTTGGGGCACAGAGCTCCAGTGGAATGTGAGGCTGTACTCTGGAGATGGGATTGTGTCATGGGCCTGCAGTGTTTATAAATTGGAGGATTTGAAGTAGTCAGAGGGTGAAGACCTAGGCCAAGAGGGGGTGCCCCTTGGCCCCAGTCTAGCCCCTCTTGGCCTCCTTGCACTAGAAAAGGGAGTGATTATTGTGTGCTGTTCTGGACCTTCTACCTGAACTTCTACCTTTCACCTGTTTCTGCCTTCTCCTGGCCCCAGCACCAGCACTCACTCCTGATTTTTTACTGTTTTTCCAGATCAGCTGAGAGTCAGACACTGCCCCCATTCAGGAATATGGAGGTCTGAGGGGGCTCAGAGAAACTCACTCCCAGCCCTGCATGGATGCGTGTGTCCACTCAGTGCAGGGAGGGAATATTGTTCTCCCTTGTCCTGCTGGATCCAGCCACTCCTTCTCAGAAAACTCCCTACATAGATCCATTTACAGGGGACCACCTTCACTAGGACTTGACTTTCTACCCTCTGCCCTCCTATCCCTCCTTGCTGCTCTTGCCCACCCTCTCCTCCCTTATCTCTCAGATGTCCACCCCTTTGCCCCCATCTGGAAAAAAATAGTTGGTCAGTTCCTGCCCCCCATAGAGTCTCTATTTCTTTGGTTTCAGCAGCTGTGCTGGACTGGTCAGACTCAGGCTCTGGGACTGACCCTGGTGTGGGGCACATAGAGGGAGACAAATCTCCGAACCCTCTTGTCTTAGGCCCTCTAGAAGCAGAGCTTGTGGCCAGGATTCAAGTGAAAGCCCAGGGGGCTAAGGATGAGGAAGAGGGAAATATGTGCACAGAAGACACAAAGCAAGGTGGTGCAATGCCTTACTGTCTTGACTTGCTTCACATGGGCCACAGAAAGACACTGCAGTTTGCTTGGCCAGAGTGTGTGCACTCAGCATGCGGTGGGACTCCTCTAGAAGGCTGTAAGGAGGAAGCACACCTTACAGTAGCCCATAGCTTCTACCCACAACCTATCCCCATGGGGCAAGGTTCACAGCAAGCTTCTGGGTTCTGTCAACCAACCCTTGGTGGCATTCAGAAACCACAATGAAGTGTGGCCTTTCGTCTAAGCCTGAAGGTGGGGGGCAATGTCAGAGAGAGTAGGGAGGTAGTCAAGTCATTCGAGAAGAAAGGTTTCCATCTCAATATGGTCCAGCCCTCGTGCCACTGAGATCCATTCACGCCCTTGCATTATATCTGACTTCCCTACTACAACTTGGGGCCTCCGGTTTTGTCCAAGAGAACAAAGCTGTCATTACTTTTTCTGCAGAAAGGGAGGTACAGTCCACTGTAAACAAAGCCCCTTCAAGGTAATGCTAGCTGTGATCCCAAGGAAGATAAAGACAGGAGGGTTAATGAAGCAAGCCTTAGTCCCCACTACTGTAGCTGGTCCTGATTCCGTAACTGATCTTGTCTCCCTCCTTCTCTTATCCTCAGTTAACCCTCTGCAGATCTAAACTACTTGCCAGATGAGATTATATGGGCTTTCATCCTTGGGAGCACTGATCCCTTGGTTGACTTCCCTTTGGGGATTGTCACTGTTGAAGTTGTCCATCGTCAATTACAACTGGGTGGGAGTTTCTAAGAGATGTCCAGTGAAACTCCTGGCAGGGTTCAGACACAGCCTTCCCTGCCCTTATTGCATCGATATGTATTCTATCTACTGCTCTTATTCCTCCTGGCAATCAGGATCAATGGCTTGACCAATCCAGCAATGAATGTCCTTTTTTTGCTGTTGGTCCCCTGGCATAAAGAGCAGTCACAGCTTCCAGTTTAGTATGAATGTTACTCTGTTCCCTGGTACAGTTGCCACTGCATGGGAACTAGGACCCTTAACAAGCAGAGCCTAAAGTTTTGGGAACAAGAAGCAAAAACTGTGCAGATCTGAGACTGAGATGGGCCACTTGCACTTCCACATTGATTATGGGACCTATAATTTCCAGGTATAGGGGACAAAGTGCTATCAAACAAATGCCATGTCCAGAAGTTCTGGGCCCAAACCCACACATGTCATGTTTCTGCCAGCAACTTCTGAGCATTCCACAGGCTGCTCCACTGTTCTGCCAGGCCCACTGTTTCTGGGTGATGAGGTACAACTTAGTAAGACCAATGTATCTGTTGAATTTACCACCATCTCATTACCTCATAGCATATGCAAAAATTAATGCAAAATGGATCAAAATCTAAATGTAAGAGCTGATGATGTTTAAGTCTTAGGTGACCTCATTATTGTACCTTCCTTATAGAAGCACTGTGGACAAGGAAGACAAACTCAAACCCCAAGCACACACTGGTTCTAGTAAGGACAAATAACTGTCCCCTCCAGGGTAGAAGGAAGGGATTCAGTGCAAGCCATGTGCCACCAGGGACTAGGCTGGTCTGCTGAGGAAGAGAACCACACTAGGTGTTCAGCATGGGGCTTGTTGTAGGCAGGTTGAGCCCTCAGAGTGGTAGGACGAGCTCAGCCTTAGTGAGGGGAGCCCATGCTGTTGGGCCCATACATGACCCCCATTCCTGGCACCATGACCATTCTAATCAAAAGCTATTGTGCAGACATTTGAGGTGGACAGGAAAAGATTCACTCACCTCATGAATCATTGGGTCTGCTTTGTTGACAGCCACCTGGCATTTCTATCTCCTTTCCTATCTCATTCCTATTCTCCTGCTCTGCAGGGTGTTTGAGACCCAGAAGTTTGCACGCTTGGTGCCCACTTCCAAAAGTCTGTCCGTCTGTCTTTCCGTAGCCCTCTTTCTCAGTGATCTTGGTTTTGTTCTTTCTAGGCTCCTGACCAATGAGCCAAGCGATTCACAACTTCCCATGAGTCAGGGAATATCCACATCTCAGACCACGTCTTCTTCTACATGAAGCTGATAACCAAATGTACTGCTCAGAGTTTTTTGCGGACTGGATAGTACTTCCCCTGACCACTGTCTTTTGGTGTCACCCCTCAGAGGGCCATAATATGACACCAGTCCACCTCAGACTCTCACCACCATATCACACTGACCATCTGTGGGTCCCTTCCTTGTCATTGGGTGATCACAGGAACTCTGAGAAGCCACACAAGCTTTATGACCCAATATCCCCCTCCACTCCTATCTGCCTGTGACTTCCTCTCTATTCCTGACTATTGGGAAGTGGTCCCTCGCCCCTCTGGCCTCCAATTTCACTTCACACCCTTGTTGAACCAGGCCAGCAGGGAGATGGGGTGCTACTTCCTCCTGGGCCTTGGGGGTAGGGTGCTGCCTTCCCAATACCTTAGCATCCTCACAGCAGTAACAATATGATAACAACATCAACAATAGCTCCTGCGCATGAGATGCTCCTCGTGTGCCCCACAATGTGCTAATAGTCAGGGCCGAGACTAGAGCAAAAAGAACGAGGAGCTTAGGACACAAATTTTAAGAAGATCTCAGTGTCATACAAGTCCCAAATCCTTTAAATTTTGGGTTCCAGGCATTTGATTTTGTCTAGTCTTGACCCTACTAATAAACTCGTGGCATAGATTGTCTTCTTTCATTCTCATAAGTAAATACTGTTACCCGCATTTTACAGATGAGGTAACTGACTAGGAGGTTCATTTGACAAAGTCACTCTGTTGGCAACTGGCACAGCCATGTTTTTCTGACTTTAAGGCCTAAGCTCTTAGCCTCTCAGCTGTATTAGCCCATCTTAGCCTGGCCTGAGCCCTGCGGGAAGCTCCCTGAGGGTGATCCTCCAGAAGAATCAAAATCCCACTCAGACGTGGGCCACAGGACCAGGTTGCACTGATGCAGGAAGGCTGCATCCGAGGACCTAGGGGAGAGTCCAACAGGATCAGTCAAGAGGATCTTTGGCTTCACGCAGGATAGAAGTCAAACGTGAGCCAGAGAAAGTGAAAACAGAGTTTGCTGAATAGCATGAGTGAGGAAAATAGCAGACAGAGTGTCTAGGAGGCTTGGAAAGGAGATAGGAATGAGTTTTGTCGTTGCTTGGGGCCATAGGGGGTTATACTGAAAAAAGATCTAGGGTATGTGTTTCTTCAGGAGTCCATGGTAGGGTCCAATCAAAGGCTGGTGTCAGGTGAACAATAGGTGTTATTTCATAAGTTACTGAAGAAGGTAGGGGTATTGATGCCAGCATCAGCTGAGGTTTGTTTGAAGGTAATGTCCTGGAACATGTTTGGGATCTGGCTCTTCTTAGATGTTATCAGGTGTTTGGGGCCTAGGACAAAACTCAGAGAAAGATTAACTTTCTTGCTTCCCCCACCCCTTGAAGTGGGAACATAGCTTCTTCGGCTTATTCACAGGCAAAATATGAAACATGAGTAAATGGGGCCTAGAGGAAAAACAGCAGAGATGCAACCTTTCTGCCATGGAGTGCCTTCAGCTTCCTTACTTCAGTACCACGCCTTTTCTCAGCGCTGGCAAAGCAGAAACACGTTTTGTGCAGGCAACCAGAGGAGGGGGCTGCGCCAGAATGGGCAGGAAGAGGGCGCTTTCCCAAGCATGTCCACTAGATGGCTCCCCAACACCGAGTCACTGAGCTCGGGTGACCGAGTGGGCGGCCCCCCAGTGGATATTCGCAGAGCAAGGCCCTCCCCTCTCCTCTGGCCAGCCTTCCCAGGACCCGGGGTTGAGGGTCCCGACCCAGATATGAGCCTCGGCCGTCCTCCCGAGCTCTGCCCACCGACCCAGGTTTCAAACCCTCCTCTGCTCTCCCCACCCTTCGAATCCTCCAGGGGATGATGGACTCAGGGCGCGGAGGCTTCCCGGGGCACACGGGAGAGCATTTCTCAATTTCCTCTACGAATTGAGTCGTGCCCAGCGCCTCCCAGTGCCTCCACAGCACTGCCTCTTGCCTCCGTTCCCTTCCTGAATTCCCCAGGCCCTCCCTGTCACTCCCACCCTCTCAGCTTCTGCCAGTCTTCTGAGGCAGGGACCATTAAGGCCGTTTCCACAGATTTGGTGATGCAAATACATGCAAATATATGCAAATCGCCATGTAAAGGAGGCTTGCCACTGTGGTTCTAAGTGGCTGTCACAGCTTCTCTGACACCTGTTCTGAAAGACAGCTGCCCTGCCCCCCTCCTGCTCAGGAATCTATCTGATATTTACCCCCCTTTCTCTTCCAAAACTCTGGCTTCTGGTCCCCTTTCCTTCAGGGACCCTGGCTGGACACTTGGAGTCTTCTCTCCAAACTCTCTAGAGAGGGCAGGGAGGGAACCACATCTTATTGTGCACAGACTTTGGCCTCTGAAAATTACACCATTTCCTGGCTGTGTGGCCTTGGAAAAACAGCTAAACTTCTCTGAGCCTCAGTTTCATCAGCAGCAGAATGGGAATAATGATAGTATTCACCTCATAAGGTTGTTGTAAAGATTCCACTCAATACTACACGTAAAGTGCTTAGCACAGTACCTTTGAAGAACATAGGAAGTGCATTGGCTATTAACAATGTGATTATCATTGACCTTGCTGGTCATCGTATTCTGAGGGCTTGGGCTTTAAGACAGGTATGCAGATGGGCAGAGTTCTGGCATGCGCACATGGGGACTCATCCTTGTGCATGCATGTGCATACACGCGTGCACAGCTGACAGCCTCACGCACTGGCAGGGCACATGCTCGGGTACACACACATTCAGAAACACACACAGGAGGAGGCTGTGGGAGGTGGAATCTGAGTCATCGAGACCAGAGCTGTGGGTGGTGCTTTTGTCCTGATTTCCGGGGCTCCACGCTCCATTTCGAACAAGGAAATGTATGGGGGATGGCACAGCCAAGCCTCCAACTGAAGCTAGTTGTGTGGGCCCTTTCTTGCATCAGCCCCCTCCCCAGCTGGTCCCAACCCAGCTCTGTGTCATCTAGGCTTCTCTTTTCTCTGACCTTAATGCCACTAAGTCCCCACAGGTGGGGCTGGGCAGGCACACTGGGTCCTTGACGTCATAGCACAAGCCCTGGATGACATCATAGAGCAGGTGCTGCCTGCTCCCTGGAGCATGCCCTAGGAGCTTGGTAAGTGTAGTGGGGAAGGAGGTTTGGGGGAGGTAACATATGGTGGTAGTTAAGAGCCCGTAATTGGGAAGGAGACAGACCCAAGTTCAATTAAGTCCTGGTTCTGCGTGACCTTTGGTAGTTTCCTTAAGCTCTTTGGATCTCAATTTCTTCACCAGTAGAATGAGGTCAGTCATACCTAACTCAGAGGGTTTTTGTATCTTTTCAATGAGATAATGCACATAAACATGTACTTTATTCAGTGCTGCATGTACTGAATGTTCATATGTGGCTGTCATTGTGGATGATGCTTATTGAAGGTGAGAGCAGATTTTCTGGGCAGACCCACCCCTAGCAGTTTTATCTATTTTCTGTAGAGCTGCCCCTCCTCCCACACCACTCAGGCCAGGAGGGAAGGAGAGGGCAGTGCTGCCTGGTACATGGGGTCTCAGAGGGCCACGTCCTAGGTTTGACATGGGTGGAGATATCATGCATGTGTCTCGGGAGACAGGTTCAGCCAGCTTTTCTTCTCTCACTGGGAGATTCTGGTCAAGATGGGACAGAGTCTTGAAAGTTCTTTCTTTAGAAAGAAAGACACTACCATTTACTGTATACCTACGATGTGCCAGGTACCATGCTGGGTGCTATTCCACGTGAGCTCTTTTTACCTTCCCAGCAGTCCTGTGAAGTAGCTCCTGGCATCCCCAGTGCATGAGACAAGGAGAAAATGAGCGACTTTCCCAAGGACACAGAGTGGGTAAGCAGAGGAACTGGGATGCAGACAGACTCCCATTCCATGCTCTCTGTCTCACCACATCAGTGGTTTTAACTGATTCAGGTGGACTCCCTGAACATGGCATTAGGGAGTATCAGTTCCCTGAATGTGCAGGGGGAAGGTTCTCTATTTCTTGGGTCAGTCTCTTGAGAGCCTTGTGGGCAATGGCAGAGATGGTGTGAACTAGTTAATATACTGGAAGTGTCCCCAGGTGTCATGCACTTGGCTCCCAGCCAGTGGTTATATGACATCAGGGAAGGGACACAGGTGTATGGGACACAGGTGCATGGAGGTAGGGGGTGGCGTAGGGGCAGCCTAGACACCTGCTGAAGGCTCAGTCCTATGCCAGTGGGTAGCTGGGTGGGGAGGGGGAAGCAGCAGATGGACAGGGTCGGGGTGGGGGCAGGGATGCTGAGTCGGCTCTGAAGCCCAAGGTGACTCGAGAATCTGCCAGGAAGAGACAAATGTGAAGGAGAAGAAAGGAAGGGAGGGGAGGGGAGCTGTAGTGGAGGAGAAACTGAGGCAGCCCAGAAGGAAAATGGGGTCAGGGCAGATGATAGAAAAGGGTTTGCAGGGTCTGGGGCAAGATGACACAAGTTCTTAACCGAACTCTAATGGCAAGAATTGTTCTTTAGTTTCCTCAGCTACAAACCAGGGTACAAATAGTGCGTGTACCCCAAGAACCTCTAGTTCTCCACCACTAGAACCTAAACTTCATTTTGGCCTAGCTGCCAAGGAACGAGCCACAGGGAACTTAGTTACTATTGGGCCCAGGAAGGGCCAACTTTGGAGGGCTCCAGGGGGTGGCTTCCCACCCCAGTCTAACCACATACTCATTTCTCCAAACAATGGTCACTTTTTCCTCTGGCCCCAGATTGATAGGCCTGCATAGTAGGCGCTCCAAGAACATTCACTGAAAAGATGAAATGAACAATTGGCTGGTACATTGGTCAACAATTGCACCTTAGCTGCTTTACTGTCAGCAAATAGTTCTGGAGCATCCACTTGTTCTTAGCAAAGAAGACCCAGTCCTCACCCTCAGGATCTAATAGATCAGTGAGTAAAGAGTCTAAGGTGGCAAAGAGTGTTAGCAGGGTGCCTTCAGAGGTGCTCCCAAACCAAGGCCAAGAGGAAAAGGTGGCCAACGTTTGGAGGAAAAAAAATATGTGTGGTTAGGCTGGGTTGGGGAGCCAGCCCCTGGAGCCTTCTGAAACAGGCCCTTCCCGGCCCCAACAGTGATTAAGGTCCTTGTGGCTGGTTACTCGGCAGCCAGGCCGGAAGAAAAAGCCCATAATTAACAAGCTGGCACTCACACAACCACATGTCGGCACGCCCAAGTGCTGGGATAGCTGTCTGTCAGTTGTAGCTGCTGGTGGAATTTTTTAGACAGCTGGGCTCAAGCCGGGAAATGAATATAAGTTACATTTCTATGCATCGTTGTTCGTGGTGGTAAAAAAAAATTAATCAGTGACATAGCTGTGACACATACTCATTTAAGAGTCTACAGAGAAATGTTCATTTGTCAGAGGCAGCAAAGAAGAGATTATGTGTCAGCCGGGGAGGGGTGAAATATTTATACAATGGCTAATAAACACCGGTGTGTAAGGGGGTCAATTGATTGTGTCAGTGGCCACATGACAAATACACCATTGAGCAGCCATGGGTACTACCCCTGTGCCCGGGGGCTCCATTCTGATGACAAATATACAACGTGTTACTGTTAATGCTCCCCACCGACCACTGGCTCGGCCCTCTTTGCCGTCTGGGCAACCGCAGATTACTAGGAAGCAGAAATCCCATGGAAGCTGCCTACCCCCAAATTCATTAAGTTGAACTTGAAGTTGGTAAATTACTCCCCAAATACCAAAACAGCTGCAAAAAAACCATTTCTTTGTGTATGTGCTGTTTTTTAAAACTTCATGTTTCTGAATTTCAGAAGGCCCAGAAAATGATTGGTCTTTTTCCCTGTCTCTACCAAGACCATATACCAGCACTCCGATGCAGACCTCACTCTGCCGCATCCCCTCATGGGCACAGTGGTCTTTCTGGGCCTAGACCCCCACCTGCCATTGCCTAAAGGGATAGCAGTCGGATCAAGACATTTGTCATTCCCAGGGAGGAAGCCCTTGACTCTCACTTCCCCGTATGGACTTGTGAGAATGGCCATCAAGTTTTTCAGAAGGGGACAGACATCCTATCAGCAATGAACACTACTAGTTTTTGAGCCCCAATCACATACCAGGCTCTGTGTCAAGCACTCTACATACATTATTTCACTGAGCCTTATACAATCCTTGAGGTAGGTCCAGCTGTATAGCAAGAAAACCAAAACTCAGTTTGTCTAAGGCTCCCAGTTACGTGGTTGGAGGTGGGACTCCAAGCAGGTAGGACTCTGGAGCACAGCCTTCTCCATCCTGGCTTGCCCGTTCCACCATTGTTGGAGCTGTGTGTCTCATGGTTAACACCTGAAACTCTTTTCTTTTTTAAGTTTACTTATTTATTTTGGGAGAGAGAGCAAGCGAGCACGAGTGGGGAAGGGCCGAGGGAGAGGATCCCAAGCAGGTTCCATGCTGTCTGTGAAGAGCCCAACATGGGGCTGGATCCCATGAACCATGAGATCATGACCTGAGCTGAGATCAGTAGTTGGATGCTTAACTGACTGAGCCACCCAGGTGCCCCTAACACCTGAAAATCTTAATCCTCGTGTTGAAACAATTCAGATTCTAAGGGATTAATTTATAACCCAGAAGATTGTAAACTTGTGGAGGCAGAGGCTGTGTCCCAAGCTCTTTGCTCACTGCATTCACTCCAGAAAAACTTGGCTGATTCTCCTTTCTTAACTGGGGAGGGTAGAGCCACTCCCAATCCCTAAAATGCTCCAACCATCTTGGCTGAGAACTATGGGACTTGTTCCCACCCCTGTCCCCGTGACTGAGAGAGGCCCCCTCCTCTCTTGTGCACCTGCTCCCAGCCTAGAACCTGCTGCCAGATGCTGTACTGCCCCTATCGTTCCTGTGAGGGCATCCAGCATCCAACATCGTCATTTGATTTGGAATGCGATGACACCCTAAGAAAACAGTTGCAGATGAAATTTCACACATATCTGTGAATGTGGAGATTATAGATAAGCACACGTTGCAGCTTGTTTTTACTTTTAAAAATGAGATTCCTTCCTTACAAAGTGGTATTCCACTTTAGATTTCCCACTGTGGAACTGTTAATAATAATAATATTAATGATAGTGATCATAATACAAGTTGTGTTTATTGAGCATTTATTATATGCTAAGTGCTTTGTGTGTTCTTTTGTGTAATCCTCACAATCCCATTTTACAAATGAGAAAAACAGAGAAATTAAGTAATTTGCCCACAGACACACATAACTAGTAGGAGGTGGGATTTGAACCTAGGTGTACCATCTGCAGGGCCTCTGGACTCTTATCCATTAAGGCCTGAGTTCTCTCGTATTGCACTGTAGTGACCCCACCCAGCCCAGCCCCTGACTTTAGCCATGTTGAAGTACTCTAGCTCCACAGTTGGTCTTGTTTTCTTTGCACCTGGGCCTTTGCAAATGCTGTTCCCATTGTCTAAAATGCCCTCCCTTCTATTTGCTCTCAGCTGGGTACTCCTTGGGGACCACTGTGGAGAAGCTTTGGCTCTCACGTCTTACCCTATCCACAAACCATCCCCCTACCCTGGCCTCCAAAGTCTCCCCCAAGCGCAGCCAAGGGTGCCCTAGAAGCCTGCCCTCCCATATTCCCACAGCCTGCAGGGCTGGCTCCAAGGGTCTAGGACAAAAGGTGACTGGGAAAGATCTTGCACAAGAGTGGACCACATTCCCAGTGCCACACCCATCCTCCACATGGCCTCCACAGCATCCTTAACATAGTTCTGACCGGATCACTGCCCTGCCACATGCCCCTCTCAACACTGTACGAGCCTCATTTTTCCTCTCTCCTCCAGCCAAACTGTCTCACCTACGGGGTCCCTGAACAGGTGCTACTCTCTCTTGCCCTCGGCTCTTTCTGCTTGAAGCATGCTTCCTTCTTTCTCTGCTGCCTGACAGGTACTCATCTTTCAAGATTCATTTTGGTTTCCCTTTCCTCCAGGAAGCCTTCCCAGACTTCTTGAGCCTGAGCTAGCTCCTGCAGAGCAGGAGATTGGGATACTGCCCACTGTGGTATTCCTAATGCCAGGCATGGAGGAAAGCTTCAATGAATGTTTGTCAAATGAATGTCTGAATAAATGAGTGATCTGAGAGTGCAGAGAACCATAGAGAAGAGAGACCCCTAAGAATCCCAGACTCCAGGGGAGGAGATTCTGGAAGTTAAGGGTCTGAGGAGCCTCAGTTAAGCCAGGGAGAGCTTAAGGATGGGCTTCAATTTAGATTGTTCAAACAGACCAGCATTGTGCTCATGGATGTTAAAAGCTTTGTGGCCCCAGGAAAGTTACTTAAATTCTCTGAGCTTCGGCTACATCATCTGTAACATAGGGGCTAACGATATTACCAATATCATAAGGTTGTGTTGGGAATTAAATGGGATAAACAATTCAAGTCGTATATATGTTCTTGACAGCTACTGTTGTTGCTGCTGCTGTTGAGAGACTGACGAGGCAGAGGAGCTGAGAGGAGTGGCTGTATAAGCTACTCCAGGGTCCTGGGCAAGGGGACAATTAAGAGGAACCTGTATCTGGGGCCTGGTTTTGGCCCCCACAGGCTGTGTGACCTCGGACAAGATTCTTCCCTCTCTGAGTCTTGGTTTTCTCCTCTACAAAATAAGGACATTAATTTCCCTTCCAGTAACTACCCAATAGGATTACTGTGGGAGATCATATGAGATAATATACGTGAAAAAGCTTTGAAATGTGTTCAGGGCTGTATAAATGCAAGGGATTATGCTTATCTACAGGCAGTTTGTAGGGACTTAATTATTAGTCAGCATTTGCAGGCACCGAAGCTTTGGCGCAGCCCTGTAAATGTTCCCTTGGTAGCCCCTTGGTAGAGAAAGGGCCCGATGGAGGAACTGAGGCTGGGTTGTCAGCATGTGTTCAGAGGCCCTTGGCAGTGGAGAGTAGGGTGGGAAGGTGGCACTGAATGGTACAGCACTGGTACCGTCCCCTTCCCCTGACAGGATCTGATCCCTGGTTCTAGGGCTTCTATCCACCCTTGCAGAGGTGGGAGTCTGCAGAGAGGGAGAGGAAACACCTTGGCTTCAGGTGTGAAGGGCTTCAGATGCTGCCAGGGGCGCCTCTTCTGGGTTTGCTCCTGGCAGCTCGACAGGCTGGAGGAGCTAGAGACAGGCAGCAGCTGGCAATGACTCGGCATTTGCTAGGCCTGACTGGCTGGTGAGGGAAAGGGGTGCCCGGCCTCCTGGTGTTTGCACACCCAGAGCTATGTTCTTTGGAGGGTGGAAAGGAGGTGGTCCCAGGTTTCCCAGATTGGCCTGCCCTCCAGAAGCTTAGAGCAAGCACAACTCTTCATCAGGGATAGGCAACCAAGCCTGAAAGGGCCCAGCCAGAGGAGTGCCCTAGCAGGGCATGGCCTGGGAGTGGATGGCTGTGGAGGAAGGGAATAAAAGATGGGTTGGTGGGGCGCCTGGGTGGCGCAGTCGGTTAAGCCTCCGACTTCAGCCAGGTCACGATCTCGCGGTCCGTGAGTTCGAGCCCCGCGTCGGGCTCTGGGCTGATGGCTCGGAGCCTGGAGCCTGTTTCCGATTCTGTGTCTCCCTCTCTCTCTGCCCCTCCCCCGTTCATGCTCTGTCTCTCTCTGTCCCAAAAATAAATAAAAAACATTGAAAAAAAAAATTTAAAAAAAAAAAAAAAGATGGGTTGGAAAGCAAAGACCTGGCCCTGAGATGTCAGAAGTCATTCCTCTGAAGACAGGGAGGAAGGTCAATGGGAGGTTCTAAAACAGGAGGCATGGAGTCCCAGTGACATCCATTCATTTATTTACTCATCCAAAATATATCTTGAGCACCTACTATGTAGCTGAAGATAGAGCAGTAAATAAGAGGGAGCTATCCCGACCTTGTGGAGTTTAGTCTTGCAAAAGAGACGGATATCAAGCATGCATATTCCCCAGGGGAAGTACAGGAGGCTTCAGAAGGGGAAACAAGAGGCTCCACCCAGCCTCCACAGTGGAAAGGCCTTTCCTGAGAAATGAGGTTCGAGCTGAGGCCAGAAAGAGCCAGCCAGAATGGGGGTGGATTCAGTTCAATTCGACAAATATTTATGGCTCATCTACTTTTGATGAACCAACACACCAAGTCTCTGTCCTCAAGGAGTTAGATTTTTGAAGGGAAAAGTGTCCCAGGAGGAAGGAACTGCATGTGTGTAGGCAAAGGCACAAGGGGCCCAGGATACCACAGGAGCCACCAGGAGCTTGGGTGCAGAGGGCAGAAGAGATGAGAGGCAAGGTGGGAACAGAAGACTCACCGTGGGCCATATAGTGCATTTGGAGATTGTCCCAAGGCAGTGAATGAGATGCTTAGATTTGTGTGCTTGAAAAGTCACTCTCAAGTATCCAGTGGCACCAGGGGCAGGTGAAAAATCACATGTAGGAGCTTCTGTCCCACGTTCCCTGCTATCAGGCCAGGTGTGAAGGCAGGGCAGGGTGTATGTAGGCTGCATGTCTAAACTGCTGTCAGACTGTGTCTGTCACTGACCCAGTGTGGGAGGGACTGAGTAAGTGCGTCTGCCTCACGCCTCCTCACACCTTTATTAGCGTTGGTGAGCTAGCCGTGATCAACAATAATCCTCACGTGGGCCTGGCGCCTCTGTCCATTTGAGTTTCACAAGAGATCTGCCCAGGAAGCAGAGCCAGTATTCCTACTCCCATTTTACAGATAATGATATCAATAACAATAGCTGACATTATTGAGTGTTTAACTGTGTGAAGAGCATGTGCATATACTACCTCATTCATTAGCCTCAGGAACCACCTCCATTTTACAGAAGCATTTACAGAGAATTGCCCAAGAGCACACAGCTTGTAAAGAGCAGAGCTGAGACCAGAACCCTGTCCTCCTGATTGCCTGTCCCCGCCCCAGGCCATCCTGGCCTCTACTGTCTCCTTTCATTTCTCCTCTTGTTATGGGGATCTTCCTGAGCAGGCAGTAACCTGGTAGTGCTGGAACAGCCCCGCCTCCTGAGCTCAAATGGTGAGCTTCGTCCCTTCATACTCCTATCCCTACACCCTGTCTGCCCCCACCCCCACCCCCTTGCAGGCCAGGGCTCCTGAAATCCTGAGTCTCTGTGCCTGAAATCTGGCAGGCCCCAGCCCCCAGCAAGCACTGGTGCTCTCCTAAATCTTTCCAGAGCAGAGACCCCTCCTGCTTTCATCTCAGAGCCTCACTTGGTCAGAACAGACAGGAGAGGCAGGATCGATGTGCAGAGAACTCAGTAATAATCCCCGCGCAGGCAGTCAGGCTTCTGTATAAAGACAGATTAAAAACTCATTGGGTTGAGATAAGGAAATAATTCAGCCAGTTGGCCACAGTGGGAAAGCCTGAGGCTGCAGGTGCTGGTGGTGGTACATGTGAGGGGGTGGCCTTGGGAAGCTGCACCTCCCCCACCTTCGCTGCACCCTCAGAGCCACCTTTGCTGCCTGCCTTGAAGCCAAAGCTGACAAATCCCAGTCCCCCAGGGAGCAATGAGGGGGAGGCAGGCTGGGGGAAGCCGAGAGCACAGTTGCTGCCTAGCTCCACACCCTGGTTTATTTCCTCCACAGCAGTGAAATTATTTTTCTCATTTATTTGTTTACTTGTGTGCTGTCTGTCTCCTCACCCAGACCATAAGCCCCACGAGGCCAGGGATCTGTTGGTCTTGCGTACTGCAGTGTCACCAGCACATAGTAGGGACTTCTTAATAACTGTTGAGTAAATGAACGCATGGGTTGGAATCCTGGCTCTTACCACGCACTTCTAGGTCTGTGATCTCGCTGGGCCTCCGTCCACTTGGCTGAAAAATGGGCCCAGTAGTATCCCCCAAAGATCTCAACCCAGCGCCTGGCTCCTGTGAGGGTCTAGATGAGGATTGTTAAACTGATTAGAAAATTGAAAATGTGTCTGACACGTGAGGCGCCATCAGGGGGAGCCCTTGTGCAAGGCGCTCGGCTAGCTGCGCCCTCCGCTGGCTCCCGGGTGAGTGCAACCAAGGCCGCCCCCTAGTCTTCCGCCCCCACCTTTGGGGGGGTTACCTCCTCCCCACTCGGGCCCATTCACACGCCCACCCCAACTCCGGCGCGCGTGCCTGCTCCGGGGACGGTCTCCGCAGCCCTGTGTCCCCTCCCCCTCTCCCGTCCCAGACTCCTTCCGCCCACGCGGCCCCATATGCTGGAAGGGCCTCCCACTCCCCATCTGTCGAGCCACTTCCTCGCCGCCGTCCCCTCCTCCGGGAAGCTGGTCGTGATTGAGGGGTGGAGGAGGGCCGACGTCTCACGGAACAATCTCCTTCCACGCCCCACTCCCCCAACCACCAGGCTTTGCAAAAATGCCCTCTGCCTTGTGGGCACAAACGCCAGGGCCAACCTCTGATCCTGGAGTTGGGTTGTGCCAACTGATGCAAGTGAGAACCCTGTGTGTGCTGAATTCAGTCCTGTGGGCAAACGTGCCGAGGCGGAGAGTGGGAGGGCCTGGAAGGACACCCTAGTGTTAGGCGGGCTGACTGGTGGCCTGCTCCTCTGGCCCTGCAGCACGCAGGTGCCAGATCCCAGGGTCAAGCTCCCAGGCAGTCAACTCAGTGACCGGGGCAGACACTTGGGAACGAGGGACAGAGCCACAGTCACTAGGAGCGGACACACGGCCGAAGGAGCACGGTGTGGAGGAACACAGCTTCCTTTTCTCGCCTGAAGGACCGGTTTCTTTTCGCAGATTGATTATTGCTGTGTGTGTGTGTGTGTGTGCGCGCGCGCCCGCACTTTCGGGTGTTCTTAGTTGGCTTTTTTTTTTAATGTACCTTGCTTGTCTAATGAATGTTTGATTGCACCTACATCCGGAGGCTGTTTTAACGAAAGGTGAAGGCTCCAAGAGGGAAATAAATAAAGGATCATTTCCCCATCCTCTGACCCCCCTCCTCGCCCAACAACAGCTCTGCATCCACAGCTGTCTTCTGGAGCCTATGCCCCCGTGAAAGTATTCTGTTCCTGTTTGAATGTTCCTATGTAAATGCTGCTGCTCTCCCGAGGAAATCACACCCTTCAAACGGTCACTCCCAGGGCTTTTATTAAGGGTGTGAGGGGGGAGATGAATGAGGGGACAGAAGCTCTCAGGGAGAGGAGGAAGCCTTCCTAGCTGGCCTGAAAGCTTAACTGCAGATTTGCTCACCCACTGGTTGAGCTCATGCCCACTGTGTGCCTGGCCTTTTGCTGAGAGCTATGGATCCAGAGAAAGCAGGCACAGGTTAGTACCAGTGTCATCAGTTCAATTCATCAACTGTTTGTTTAGCATCCCAGGACCACATTTTGACCCTGAGGAATTAAGTTCGGAGAGCTACAGTTTCCTCATCTGTAGAATGCAGCTGGGTGGCTCAGTCGGTTAAGCATCCGACTTTGGTTCTGATCATGATCTCATGTTTTGTGGATTCGGGTCCTGTGTTGGGCTCTGTGCTGACAGCTCAGAGCCTGGAGCCTGCTTCAGATTTTGTGTCTCCCTCTCTCTCTCTGCCCCTCCCCTACTCATGTTCTGTCTCTCTCTCTCTCTCTCTCTCTCTCAAACATAAACATTAAAAAATATTAAAATGAAGATGAAAATGAGATCGCAGGTGTAAAGTTCTTAGTACTGTGCCTGGCACAAAGTAAGCACTTAATAAATGCTATTCTTATTATTTTATTATTATCTACTATGTAGGTAGCAGTGTAAGGACTGTGAGAGGGCAAAGTATTGGGGCACAGACCTAGCTGAACTCTGTCCCATCCACCCCTCGGCAGATAACTGCTGAATGCCTAGGTACCAAGCACTGTTTTCTGCCTTGTGAACACAGTGGTGAGACAGGTAGACCTGGCCTCCGTGCACAGAGAGCTTGTGGGTAGCAGAGAATATCAGATCCCTACACAGGCTCTTTGGTGGCAGGGTGGGCAGAGCTCTAACACAGCAAGCACAGGCAGCTGTGGGAGCTCAGAGCAGGGGTACTTTACCCTAACTGTCTTCCCTGCAGAAGGCAGTTTAGCTAGACGGAGGTGTGGAGGGTGGGGTGAGGATGTGTGACAGATGGGTCAGAGAATGTCCTAGGCATGTGGAACTGCCTGCTGGAAGGCACAGAGGTTAAGAGAATGAGCTCATGGTTGGTTATAGAAATGAAATATCAGTTTCTCATGATGGTGAACAGACAGTTTTGGGATAAGATGCCTAGATTCAAATCTTTGGTCTGCTGTTTCCTAGCTGCATGACCTTGGTCACGTTATTTAACCTCTCTGTGCCTCAGTTTCCTATTCTGTAAAATGGGTATATTCCTAATAAGGAGTTAATAATAGTGCCCATTTCATTGGATTGTTGTGCACAGTAAATGAAATGATACCCATAAAGGGCTTAGCCCAGGTCTGGCATAAGGTAAACATTCAATAACTGTTAAACAGTAATATTATTCACTCTGCTGAAGATGAGACCACAGCATTGGGAGGTGAGTGGGAGGTTCAGATCATGAAGGACCTTATAATCCATGTTAAGGTGTTTGAACAAGCCTAAAAACAATGGGGAATTAGTGGAGCAACAAGATCAAATCTGTAGTCATCCTTGGCATCATTCTGGACTCCTCTCTCTCTCTCTCTCTCTCTCTCTCTCTCTCTTTTTTTCTGGCCTTCTCTCTTTCGCTCTCCACATCCAATTCATTAGCAGATATTGTCATCTCTCCCTTCATAAATCATCCAGCGTCTGACCACTTCTTACCACTTCCACAGCCACCACCCTGGTCCAAGCCATCATTGTCTCTCCCCACATTGTTCCAGTGGCCTCCTAACTGGTCTCCCTAATTCCCCCCTTGTCCCCCTACAATCAGTTCTCCATGAAGGAGCTAGAGGGATCTCGTTAAAATGTAGATCAAATTGTGTCACTTCTCTGCTCAAACCCTCCAATGGCTTCACATCATTCTCAGAGTCAAAGCCAAAGTTTTTTAAATGGCCTACAAACCCTGCAAAGTATGGCCTCTTGCCAAATCTCTCCCTCTTCTCCTACTCCTCTAGCCTTGCTGGTCTCTTTGCACTTTCTCAAAACATGAACTTGCCAAGCACAGTCCCAGCTGAGGATTTCGTGCTTGCTGTTCCATCTGCCTGGAAGAGCCCCAGGTGTCAGTGAGGTCACTCCTTTCTTCCTTCCGATGTCTGCTCAGTGAGGGCTTCCCCACCCCCCACCCCCCCCCCACCCCCGCCAACACCTCATCTTCTGAGTAAAAGGCCTCTCTCCTGCCTGAGCACTCCATATTTCCCTCCTCTGCTTTTTTCTGTCCATGACAGTTACCACTCTCTAGATACTATATATTGACTTGGATTATTTCTTATTGGCCTCCACCTCCCCGCTGGAATATAAGGTCCATGAAGGCAAGGGCTTTGTCTTATTTCTTGCTTTGCCCAGCATACAGAACTGTGGCATGGCACATCGTAAGCTCTTGATAACTATTTGTTGAATGAAGAAGAAATAAATGAGTATGCATCAGAGAAAGACCACTGTGGTGTGGTGTTCACAATGGATGGGGTGGGGTGGGGCAACAGTGGTGGCAGTATGGGGGAACTTGGTAATTTCCCCAGGGAAGGCTGATGGACAGTTCGCATGGGCCACGGTGGCCGAGCTGGAAAGCAGGGTGTGGTCTGGAGAGAGGCTTAGGTGTCTGTAGAGTTTGGGAACTGTCCAGCTGTGAGAGAAAGGATGAGGTGAAAGCCAGTGATGTTGGCCCATTTTTGGTCTGGCATCTTGATGAACAGTGGTTCTTGTGACACAGCTGGGGAAGGGGAAGCAGCTTGGGTTGAGAGGTTTTTGATATAAGCCTATCTGAACCTCAGTTGCCTTATTTGTAGAATGAGAAGGATTCTACATCCCCACTTTCTGCTTTCTGGGGTGGTTATGGAGACAGAGATAAAAGAAATGGAAGCCCTATGTATGAGTGTCTAGTGGGTTCCCATATATGAAGGAGCATTAGTATTGGTATTCGTAGTAGTAGTAGGAGTAGTATAGTAGTAGTACTGTTAGTATTATTATTAAAATCCATCATTTGGGGAGATCTGACAGGCCAGTGAGATGAGAACCTGCGGCAGAACCTAATCAAATGCCAGCCTAGGTCGAAGCAAATGCCAGAAAGCACAGTTCAGTCGATATATGCAGTGGGTGGTCAGGGAGGGGAGAGAATATTGCGGGCTGAGCTGTTGGAGGCTGTTCAGAGCGGGGCCTGGCTGGATCCTGGATTGAGGAAAAGGGGAGCAAGAGTAAATATTGGGGTTTGGTGAGAGGCCTGTAGGCAGAAAGGCCGTAGGGTAGTTTGGAGATCTGGTGGTATGCAGGGACCCCTGGACATAAGATGAATGATTTGACCACCAGTGGACCTCCTCCTCCCCGCCTCCACCTGCTAGATGAGAGAATCATGGTGATCCTCAGGCAAGGGACAGAGAGCACAAATCCTGGGTGACCGAGCAAAAACCCCACCCCCCACTCCCCAGCCCCTGGGCCCAATGAGGGTATCAGGAACCTGTCCCAGACAAGAGAAAGAGTAGATAGGCAAACAGGGGAGGGAAATGTTGGGGCAGCTGAGCCTCCTGCCCAGAGTCAAAGAAGGTTGAGGAATAGGGAGCTGGAGATTTCCTTGGGCAGCCATTGGCAGGAAGACAGTGTTGATCTGGTTTTTGGTTTCTGTTCAGAGGTGTGGGGCCTGGTCCCCAGCCTTGCAGAGGGCCTGGCTGACCAGTGGACCCAGGCAGCTACTTCTGCCCTCACCAAGTAGAGGAGCAAGCTGCTCATCCCACTCTGCTGCACCCTCCATAGTGCTAGAGAGAGTCAGAGCTATGTCAAGATGAGACACTTAGGGTCCTCCAAAGTGATGGGCCCAACTATAGGATGACTGGTTCTCAAACTGGTTTATGAGTTGTGGTTACATGTTTCCACTTCTAGGAATGTTTCCCCCCACCTCATACCTAGCCAGCTTGTGAGCCTTCATCCACTTTTTAGTTCAGGTCTCAGGCCCTCTCTGGCCACCATGTTTCGGGTAGTTCTCCCACTCCCTCCCTGTCACATCATCTGTTTCCCTAGAAAGCATGTCTCACCATCTGAAATCATATCTTCTACTGTCTTATTAATAATTCCTTGTATGCTTACTTGAACTGGATTATAAACTCCATGAGGCTGTGACCCTGGCCTGTCTTGTTCATCTCTCTCTCTCCAATACCTAGAATGGTGCCTGGCACATATTAGATGCTTAATAAATTATTTGTAAAATGAAGGAATTAGGTGCATGAAGGAATTCATTCCCCTACCACTCACACCCAAAAATGACAAGGAGAAAATCATATATATGTGAGCACATAGGTATGGCCATGGAGTACCTCTAAAGAGGTTGGGCACAACCCCAAGCTGCAAGGCCCATGAGCTCAAGACAGTGTGTGTATGTGTGTGTTTTGGTAAGAAGAGAGAAAGCCACCACTTGCAAGCTGAGGCTCCTGCTGTATCAAATGCAGGGATTCCCAGAGCCCTGGTCAAAAGCCAGCTTCTTTTGGGCAGTAGGAGAGAGGAAGTGAGGAGGGATTCTGAAGGTGCCCCTGGAAGTATGTGGCCCTTGCAAGACCTCATACTGCCAGCCGGGGGCGCCCAACCAAGTATGACCACATCATCCCCACAACTTCCAGACCAACTGAACACCACCTCCCCCCATACTACCCCTCCCACCAGAGAAAGCGTCAATGTGAAGAGAGAGAATTTGCGCTCTCAAGTGTGACCTGGGGTTGGTGATGAATACCAGAGATGGTAGGATCAACTAGAATAACATGTCACACGGTGGGCTGCGTTCAGGAATGCTGGATTGGGTAACTGGCAAATTGAAAGGCTGCTTCATACTATAATGGTTAAAGAAAAAGGGAATTATCTCATGCCTTTCTTTTCGTCTATCAAGGTGTCAGCGTATGCTAATTACCTGGCAGAGGCTTCAACGGGAAGAGGAAGAACAACTATTATATTTCTGAGGAAAGATTTATCTTGTGTTATTGGCGCCAGTCGGAGAAGGAGGTGGGGGCATTAGGGGGTCAGAGAGGCAAAGTGAGAACTGTTCCTTGACTCCAATGGAATTGAAATGCCTTTGAACTGAGACTTCTCTCCTAAGATGAGAAATAATAAGCCTTGTTGGGAGAAGCTTTGCCCTAAGCCTATCAGGGGAGGGGACAGGATGGGCAGAGAGCTCCAGTGTCCTAGGAGATTGTGTGAGGGTCAGGCCTGGTGCAGCTGACTGTAGAAGGCATGTGAGATTCCTCCATTCATTCATTGATTGATTATTCATTGACTGATTACATTAACAGGGAGTATAAGATGGGGGAGGAGGTTAAGAAACACAAGCTTGGAGTTAGGCAATGCTGGGTTTTAAATCTTGGCTCCACTACTTAGCTGTGGTCCCTGGCACATCTTTCAGAGCCTCTGTTTCCTCATCTGTGAGGAAAATAATACCCCCTTTATATGGTTCCTATCACAACTAAAGGCGGTCATGAAGGGAAGTGCTGAGTGCAGTTCAGTAGTAGCAGCCGTGGATATGATTATTCAACAAATATTTTCTGTGTACCTACTGTGGTTCAAGGCTCTGGGAAAACAAGGGTGAGTAAGACAGTGCTCTGCCCTCAAGGAGCTTATCACAATATGGAGGATCTGTGTCTCCTTTGGTTCCTGCTCTCTCAGAGGTCCCAGAAAGTGGGGAAAGGTGGGGAGAGGGGACAGGGAAAGGTCCTCAAGCCTTAAATAAGGCTATGATAGCACCCATAATAATAATAATAATAATAATAATAATACCAACAGTTAACTCAAATTGAATGCTTGACATATATGAACTCAAAGGGAGATCTGGTAGGTGGAGGCCACAGGATGAGTCCAAGATCTGAAAAAAAGGGGACAGGCTGCCTGCAGGAGTTGCTGGTCAGAATGTGAGTGCTCGAGATCAACCCTGGGGCCTAATACCTCTGGGGGCTCTGGGGCCAGGTAAACTGACCTCTCATCTGTTAACCGCCTGCCTGTGTTGAATCCCAGCCATCCCCAAGCCCCTCCCTTCAGAATCCGTGGGCCTGGAGCAAGTGATCTGGAGAGAGGTAGCCTGCTGTGGTGGGACGTGTGCTGGCTGTGGCCGCTGAGGGATCTGTGTTGCAGTGTTACTTCTGACACTTCTCACTTGGGTAGACTTGGGCCAGTTCCTTAGCCTTGCTGTTAAATAAATTTCAAAAGGCCTAACTGTGGGGTGGTTGGGCAGATTAAGAAGGCATTCAAAGCACCTGGCACACAGTAGGTATTCCCAAATGGTGGAGACGATTTCTAAAATTGGCCCTCCTTGCAGGCTGTGTCTGGATCAGTGCCAGCCTTAACCCGTGTGACCCGGAGAGGCGTTTAGTGCTCTGGAAATGGCAGAGAAAGGAATGGGGGTACCACCAGGTGGGTTGTGTGAAAGGCAGAGACTTTGAGCAGGTAATGGCTGTCAGGGACCAGCAAATCACAGGTGTCTCAGAAACAACAGGAGTTACACTCAGACACCAAAGAACAAACACGCAGCACAAGACGTTTTGCCAAAGCAAAGCTGTTTTGATCGTTCCCGGATGTGACATGTATCGCATGAGGAAAGAGAGCCTCTTGCACTGAGGCTGCCTAATTGACAGCCCACAGCTCCACGCAGAGTAGCACAGGGCAGGGTAAGGGATAGAGGCAGAATAGCCCACCCTCACACTGCCTTGTCCCTCCTTCCCCAGGCCAGCCTTCATCAGCCTGGCCACCCTCAGCTGCTCTGTCGGTGAAGGGAGGGAGGCTCATTATTCCCAAAGCCCCCAGATCTAGCCCCGGCCTTTCACCTCTCTAGCCCCATCCTACATCACTCCTGGAAACCAGGCTATGTGTCAGTTTAAGTGAACTTCGAAACTTCGCCACATGCACCAGGCTCTCCCTCACCTCCAGGCCTTTGCATAAGCTGTTGTCTCTGCCTTGGATTCCTCTGCTCCTCAACCCTCCCACCCACCTGGCTAGTGTTGGCAAATGCCTACTTAATATCAAAAGTAATAGCAGTTTACATTTATTGAACACCTACTCTGTGCTAAGTGCTTCCCAAATGTTACCTTGTTTAATCCTCACAACAACCACAAGGAAAAATAATCATAGTTGCCAGGGAGTAGATGGCCACCATTTGCCAGGTACTGGTCCCAGTGCTTTATATATATATATTAACTCACTTAATCTTTACAACCCCCAAGGGTAAGTTACTATTATAATCCTTATTTTACACATGAGGAAACTGAGACACAGAGTGGTGCAGTGACTTGCCCGGGCTCACCAGCTGGAAGTAGCAGAGGCAAGTTCCAGCTCAGGAGTTAATCGCCACTATACCATCTGCCTCCTGTGTATCTTCTAAGGATGCAGTCCAGGCACCACCTCCTCCTGGAATCCTCCTCTTCCCTTGGTTGGGTCAGGAGCTTCCTGTGGGCTTCCGTGGCTCTCTGTGCTTTACAACATCTTTCTGTCCACTCCCTATGAGCACCTACCATGCTATGAGGTAGCAAGTTTGCTTGCCTGTCCCCTGATGGTCTGGCAACTTCTGATAATAGGGAGTATCTGCCTGGTTCACTGCTGTGGCCTCCAAGCCTAGTACAATGGGCTCCAGATATATTTGTTGAATGCCTGCCTGAATCCTGTTGGGGCACATTCCTGTTCTGGCTCCCCCTTTTCAATCCCAAGGACTGTAAAACCCTACTGTATGCATTAACTGGAGTACAAAAACATTCAATTACATAAAATCTGGGTTCTCATTTTTGTAGGGTTAGCAAGAAACAATATTTTTCCATCCATATGAATTGGCACAAAAAGTAAAGAATGTAAGACTTCTGTACACAGCTGACTCCAGGCTGCACTGAGGACATTCCAGATGATCACAGGGCAGTCACTTCCTGATACCCCCATTCACTTCTGAGAAGTGTGGTTGGGCATAGAACAGGAGCCCCACAGCACTCTTTAGACCTGAATTTGCATTTCTCCAGGGGAGGCTTAGGGAAGGAGCTGGGGCATCAGAGGGGCCCTGGAGAAGGTGAGGGGCTCTGGTTTCATTCCACCCAAACCTTTCTGAGTGTATTTTCCCACTTCCAGGGTGGCTAGCTGTTGGCCATCCACCTTTGGTGATGGTGCACAGGTAATAAGTTCAGGTGCAGTGGAATGGAAGAGACGGACAGCTCATAGAAGAGTGAGATTCATCAGGGGGGCAAGTCCAGGTAGACTCCTTGGAGGAGGTGGCATTTCATCTGGCCTCTGCCCCCTGCTGGCCTTTCCCCTGTGATTACAGAGATCTCAGAAATGTCATACGGGTCTTGGCCTGGGTTTAGTCTTTGAGTCGATGACAATTTGAGGAGAGGTTATGGCAACCTGTAGGAGATGAGAAGCGAGTCCCCCTCATGGCACCACTATCCATGCCCACCCCTAGCTATGCAGCCTGTCTGGCCAAGCTGGGAGGTGTGGGAGCCTTACTTTCTTCACCAATAAAATGTAGACAATGATAATACCTTCCTCCCAGGCCTGTGGTGAAGATCAAATGAGAGAATGCAGGCAAAAGCGTCTTATATGCTATAAAAGCCTCTGACAAATGCTCATTATTTCTTCCTATTCTTCTCCTGGAATTTATCAAACACTTTATGGGCCCTGCAGGTATTTTTCTGCCTCCATCCTGTGTGGCTTTCTCTGGCCCACGAATCTCCTCTCCTCTCCTGCTGTGCTTTAGGGAAGGCAGGGTAGCACCATGGTTAAAGAGGGAAGGGGGCAGACTGGTCCAGGCTTGAACACTGACCCCGCCTCTTTCTAGAGGGTGACCTGGGGCAAGTCACACAACTCCTCTGAGCCCTTCAGTTTCCTTGTGTAAAACAAGTGTGAACATCGAATGGAACCCATAAGGTTGGATGTGAGGCTTAAACGAGTTACTTTGTGCAAAGTTCTTAGGACTGTGCCTATTGTTTAAGAGAGGTACGCTGTGCTGTGGCTGTTGTTAGGCTGGGTGCGACTATACCTTGGTTCTTTGAGTGGCGGTATCAGTGGAACGAGACACCTGCCACAATTTTCATAGGCTTCCTTGTCTCCACACTCAGGAAGGGGGTAGGACAAGAAGCAGACCAGGTGTTCATTCATTCAGCAAGCAGTGTTTGAGTGTCTACTCTGTGCCAGGCACTCCGGGAGTGACAGTGGCTGAGTTACAGCTCCCATCCTTGGGAAGCTCAGGCTGCAATGAGGAAGGTCTTTATCATTCACTCATTCAGTTGGTCAATTATCACCCGTTTGCTGGGGTCTCCCAGAGCAGGTTTCGTGTTGGGCTCTGGGGCACAGGGCTGGGGGCAAGACTGGGAGCCAGAGAGGCAGAGACCTGGCTGGGGTCTCTTGAAGTCTCTGTCTCTCCCGGGTATGTCTTCCCACCTCCGGACACTTGGCCTCAGTCTCCCTAGCTGGTTGTCACAGGGTCGCTTGAGCTGGTCCCCAATCACCTGGCCCACACCAACAATCCAGATTTCTGAGCTAGGATGGACAAATGCTGAGTGACACCCCCATCCCCGCTCCCAGCCCACGCGTTCAGTCAGGGCTTGGGCATCGACTGCTCAGAGCTCATTAGCGGCCGCATAGCCGTTGCCGCATGTCACAGGCTCTTAAAGTCTCCATTACTGAGGGCCCTTGCTCCTCTGTATTTTTAGCCTGCATCTGGAAGAGACGGCTGGTGTCTCCTACAGTTATACATGTCAGGTTCAGCGGTTTCGACAACTCCTCAGGCCTCTAGGCATCTGGAGGTGGGGGCCCCAGATCTGCTCTTGGAAAGGAAGCAGGTGGGAGATGTGAGGGCCCGAAGTGGGGCCATGGGTCCTCCTCTCCCATATAATCCCTGGTTCTGAGATTCCGCCTCCCCGGTATGACAGGGTCAAGGGGCCTCCACATATCCAGGTGCTCCGGGACCTACAAAGACAAACAGCTCTTTAGATGACACTAGAGTGAGGATGGTGATGCCAAATTAGCAACAAACCCCGGGCCAGTTGGGCATCCCCGAGGACTAGCCACCAGCTCTGGCTGTAGACAGGTGGAACAAAGCATGCAGAAGCCACCCAGAGGGGTGTTGTTCTCTAACATGGTCAGGACAGGCTTGTGTCTGCCTGTGGGAGACAGAGCAAACCCCAGCAGCCTGCCCAGCCTGGGGAAGCCTGGGTTCCTCTGTCACTGGGTGAGAACTGCATCTCACAGATGCTGGAATGCCGGAGAGAAGGCTCTGAGGTTAGTGGCTCATGGTGGAGGCACCGGGAGAGGAGAGGAAGGCCACAGCTTGCCTGGGCAGAGTTGGAGGCACAGTGTGGAAGGGAGTGGGGAGCAATCCCACAAAGGGCAGAAGGGTGGTCCCCAGGCTTGAGATAGGAATGGGGTGTGCTCTTGTCAGGAGCTCCAGAGCCTAGACTCTCAGGAAGAGTAAAAACCTCCATCAAAGATACACCTTAAGTTCTCCTTCCCCCAACAGCCATATACCCTAAAACTTGCTGATAAAATAAGGTAATAATAATGAAGAGTTATTGCTCTGTTACTTGGAGCTAGGCAGCTTACTAACTGCTCTCCTCGAATTTCCTGATTATCTTACTGATGCTTCACAGTAAGGCAGGAATTGTTATGACTATTCCCATCTTACAGATGAGGAAACTGAAGCTCAGAGAGACTAAGCAACTTATCTGAGTTCACATGACAGGTGGGTGCTCAAGCGACAAATTTAATCCAGAGTCCAGTCTCAGCCTCCAGATGACAAGAAAAGGTGGGAGGTAAGTTCCCACTCAGCAGTGATATTTTACGGACCATGAGGAGGGAAGAACATCGATGTGATGTGTGATGTGAATGTTTTGGTTCTGCTGCCAGATTGTGGTTCTGACAAATGCCCATTTTCCTCTGGGCCTCAGTGAGGGGCTGGAAAGAGGCGGGGGGGTGTATCCACGCCACATCATTCATCTGTTCTCAGCTCCAAGCTGGCTCTGACAAGATGATTAATAACAAAAACAACAACAATGATATTAGCAAACATTCATGGAGCGTTACTCTGTGCCAGGCATATTACATGTGCTATTTCATTTAATCCTCACAGCTCCCCTGTGAGGTCTTCTTAAACAGGTGAGAGTGAAGCTCAGAAAGGCTGAGCAACCTGCCTAAAGCCACACAGCTAATAAAAAGTGGTCTGGAATTTGAAACTTGGTCTGCACTTAACTGCTCCCCTATTCTGCCTTCTGTGGGATTGGTCCCGCAATGCCTAAATATCTTGAGAAGGAGGGGCATCAGGTAGCCTTTGTCAGAGCTGGAGGGAGATGGGAGCAAAGCCTACCTTATCTCCAGAAAGCCCTCAGTGTTTCCTGTTATCACCCTCCTTACTTTCAGGCTCAGGGAACCCACCTCTTTCCATCCCAGTGCATTCCATCATCCACTTACCTCCAGGTGCTCTGAGAGCTTCCCAAACACAGGATACCTTCTGAGAGAGGAAGGAGGGAGCCTGAGATATCTTTGCTCTATCTGGGTGAGGCCTAGAGTAGCAATGGGGAGGCACCAGGCACTGAGACCTAGGGATGGCTAAGCTTTGCCACCAACTTGAGTTGACCAAATATTTACTGTGTCAGGCACCATTCCAGGGCAGGGCTGCCATACATACTTGTGCACCACATAACCCTCTAAGGGGCTGTTCATACTGTGGACTTGTGTACCTGACACCATATTGGGTGCTGGGAACACCCAACCTGGTCCCTAACCTTACAGAAGATGCAGTCCCATAGGGGTGACAGTCAGATGAACCAGGAAATTACCTGCCAGTGTGGCCCGTGTAGTGAGAGAGAAGGAGCAAGGGCTTGTGAGAGCTTGCAGGAGAGCCCCCAAGACTACATTTGGGAAGTCAAAGAAGGCGTCCTGGAAGAAGTGACTTCTAAACCAAGACCTGAATGAAAAATGGAAGTGGCCTACTTGGCAGGGAAATAGTGTTCCATGCAGAAGGAAGAGCTTAAGTAGCTAATTTTAATATAAGGTGATATAGCCGATAATATTAATATGAACAAAGAACATTGGGAGCCTTAATAAGTCAGTTACTCAGTAAAACAAACATTCACTAAGAAGATGGAGAATAGTTATGAATGGGAGTTACAAAAGTTTCACCCAAGGGGCACCTGGGTGGCTCAGTTGGTTAAGCGTCTGGCTCTTGATTTCAGCTCTGGTCATGATCTCAGACGGTTCATGATGAGATTGAGCCCTGTGTGAGGAGGCTCTGTACTGACAGCTTGGAGCCTACTTGGGATTGCCTCTCTCCCTCTCTCTCCCTCTCCCTGGCGCACGCGCACACACACACACACACACACACACACACACACACGATTAGTCTCACTCAAAATAAATAAATTAACATTAAAAAAAAAAAAAAAGCTTCACCCAGGAGGTGACCCATGAACTAGGTTTGAAGAATGAGTAAGAGTTTTCTGAGGGCAGGGGAGCCTGGGTGTCTCAGTCGGCTGAGCTTCCGAATTTGACTCACGTCATGATCTCATGGTTCAGTTTGTGGGTTTGAACCCCACATCCGGTTCTGTGCTGACAGCTCAGAGCCTGAAGCTTACTTCAGATTTTGTCTCTCTCTCTCTCTGCCCCTCCCCTGCTCACGCCCTCTCTCTCTCTGTATCTCAAAAATGAATAAACGTTAAAAACTTTTTTTCTTAACTTTTCTGAGGGGAAAAGAAGGAAGGGAAGCATCCAAAAAGAGAAAACCACACGAACAAAGTCATATGGTTCGAGATTTTTTTTTAATTTAAGTATAATTAACATACAACATTATGTTAGTTTCAGGTGTACAATATATTGATTCAATAATTCTATATGTTATTCAGTGCTCATCACAATAAATGTGGTCACCATCTGTCACTATACAACGTTATTCCAATATTATCAACTGTGTTCCCTATGCTATACTTTTCATCTCTGTAACTTATTTATTTTATAATTGGAAGTTTGTACTTCCTAATCCCCTTCACCTATTTTACCTGTCTCCCCACCCGCCTCCCCTCCTGCAACCACCAGTCCATTGTCTGTATATAAGAATCTGGGTTTTTTGTTTGTTTATTTTGTTTTGTTTTTTAGATTACACATATAAGTGAAATCATCTGGTATTTGTCTTTCTCTGTCTCATTTCACTTAGCATTATACTCTAAAGGTACATCTATGTTGTTGCAAATGGCAAGATCTCATTCTTTTTTGTGGCTGAGTAATATTCCATTGTATATTTATAAAAATATTTATACACATTTTTATTCACATATCGGTGGACACTTGGGCTGCTTCCATATCTTGGCTATTGTAAATAATGCTGCAATAAACATAGGAATGCATGTATCTTTTTGATTTAGTGTTTCTATTTTCTTTGGGTTAATGCTCAGTAATAGAATTACTGGATTGTATGATATTTCTATCTATAATTTTTTGAGGAACCTCCATACTGTTTTCCATAGTGGCTGCACCAATTTGCATTTCCACCAACAGTGCACAAGGGTTCTTTTTTTCTTCATCCTTGCTAACACTTATTATTTCTTGTCTTTTTGATTCTAGCCATTCTGATTCTAGTGAGATGGTAGCTCACTGTGGTTTTGATTTGGGTTTCCTTGATGATGAGTGATGTCGAGCATCTTTTCATGTGTCTGTTGGCCATGTGGATGTCTTTGAAAAAAATGTCTATTAAGGTCCTCTGTTCATTTTTAGATCAGATTGTTTTTTTGTTTTTGTTTTTGTTTTTTTTGGTGTTGAGTTGTATAAGTTCCTTATGTATTTTGGACCCTAACCCTTTCTCAGATATGTCATTTGCAAGTATCTTCTCCCATTCCATAGGCTCTTTTCATTTGATTGATGATTTTTTTTTTCATTTTTAATTTCCTTTCCTTTTTATTTTGGTGTGGCCTCAATAGTTTATTTTTGCTTTTATTTCCTTTGCCTGAGCAGACATGTCTAGAAAAATGTTACTAATGCCAATGTCAGAGAGATTACTGTCTGTGTTTTCTTCTAGGACTTTTATGGTTTCAGGTGTCACTTTTAGGTCTTTCATCCATTTTCAGTTTATTTTTATGTATGGTCTAAGGAAGTGGTCCAGTTTTGTTCTTCTGCATGTAGCTGTCCAATTTTCTCAGCACCATTGTTGAAGAGACTGTCTTTTTCCCATCATGTATTCTTGCCTCCTTTATTGTAGATTAATTGGCCATAAAATCATGGGTTTATTTCTGGGCTCTCTGTTCTGTTCTACTGATCTATTTATCTGTTTTTGTGCCCATACCATACTGTTTTGATTACTACAGCTTTGTAGTATATCTTGAAACCTGGGATTGTGATACCTCCAGTTTTGTTCTTCTTTCTCAAGATTGCTTTGGCTATTTGGGGTCTTTTGTGGCTCCATACAAATTTCAGTATTATTTGTTCTAGTTCCATGAAACATGTTGTTGACATTTTGATAAAGACTGCATTGAATCTGTGGATTGTATGGACATTTTCACAATATTAATTCTTCCATACAACTGGAAATTTTGTGGAACATTAGCTGCATAAAATGGAGGGCTAGTATACCTTCCCTAGGCTATCCACGGTAGCTCTTTGAGTCTCAAACCTAACTTTGATATTTATTATTCTTTTTAAAAATTTTTTAATGTTTTAATTTATTTTTGAGACAGAGAGAGACACACACTATGAGCAGGGGAGGGGCAGAGAGAGAGGGAGACACAGAATCTGAGGCAGGCTCCAGGCTCTGGGCTGTCAGCACAGAGCCCAACCTGGGGCTCGAACCCACAGACTGTGAGATCATGACCTGAGCTGAAGTCACACACTTAACTGACTGAGCCACCCAGGCGCCCCTTATTATTCATTTTTAACATGACTTCATCAGAGGTTCAGATAGGAATGTTAGATAGGTGCATGAGTGCAGGAATAAGTGGATGGGTGGAAGAAGTAAGGTATGCATGAATGAAGGAATATAAGAATGGATAAAAATAGCAAACATGTGTCTGGTACTCTCTATGCATCAGGCATTGTTCTGAGTGCTTTATATTTATTAAATCATTAAATCCTCGTACAACCGCAGGAGGCAGGTATTATCAGATGCACTTTACAAATGAAAAAAAGTAAGACATGTAAGGTTAAGTAATGTACCCAAGGCCACACAGCCAGGAAGTAGGGAAGCCAGGGTTTGGACTGAAGCAGTCTGGCTCCAGAGGATGTTACAAACTGGGTCCCAGGAGCAAATGCCAGGAGTTAAGCAGTTCCTCTTTATCCAGATATCTCCTTTTTTACTCCATGGTTGTTTCTTGGTTAAGCTTCCTCCTGCTGTGTCCATGGAGCAGACCTAGGACCTAGGACACTCTGTGTCCAGAGTGAGTCTGCGTTGCTGCCCTGGCTGGCTGCAACAGGAAGTGCCTGCAAGCCTTGCCCAGCACCTGCAATGTGCTCGGGGACTTAGGATGGACCGCTGTTCCCAGAGCACTAGGTGAGGAGGCAGGGCCTCTGGCCTTCTCTGTGGAGAGCACCTCAGCTCTGGGAGCGCAGGTCTGATCACTGAGCAGGAAGCTGAAAGTTTGCCTTTCAGGTTGATTGTATTAGCATTTCGGAAGAGTCCCCCTTCCTGTGAAGTGCATTAAGGATTCACTCCGGCTGGTCTCTGGCCCGGGCAGTCTCATCGTGAAGTGCCTCAGATTTCCTAGGAATCCTCTGAGACATTTTGACATTCTGATTGTCACTGCCAACGTGGGCTGCGAAGGAATTAATTGACATGGATGAAACCCTCAATTTCCAAGGGCTGTGTAATAAAATAAAGGTTATTGTATTATTACAGATTCCACCACTAATGAAAAAGGGCTAAAGACCGTAATCACAATATGGTATGATTCTGGGGACTTACCTTGATTTCCACAGGCAACCATCCTAAACTTTAGGGAATAATAATTATAATAGTTATTATTTATAGAGAACTTATGATATGTGAGGCACTTTACTAAATGATCTCTATATATTATGTGTTCCCACACAACCCTCTGAAAGTGGTGTTATTTTCATCTCCATTTTACAAGTGAGGAAACTGAGGCATGGAGAAATGAAGTGAACATAGCTAATCGGTTGTAGAGTAGCAATAGACAAACTTGTGGGTAAAACATATTCTAGTTTCTTGGGGGTGAGGGAGAATTAAGACGCTTGGGCAAGAAGCATTAAGATATTGGCCGAGTATAGAGTATTCTGGTGGTAGAGTATTAGGAATGTGTGTGCATGCTTTCCAGACTCTGGGAGAACCCCACTGTCTTTTCCCTTAGACCACAGAAATCCATCCATCCATCTACCTGTCCATCCATACAAGAGAGATCCAGCCAGCCATTTATCCAGCCATCACCCATCTACCCATCCAGCCATTTATCTGCTCATCAATCCACTCATCCATTTATTCATCATCCATCCATCCATTCATTTAGTCATATATTCATGCATTCACTTATTTATTCAAATCACAGTGTCCCTGATTGCCCTTCCCAAGCACCTGTCATAGAGGTGGGTGCTCTCCTCTTCTGCCAGGGGTGCCTGCTATGACTAATGCAACAGGCAGGGGAGAAGGGGCATGACAAGGAGCCAGGAGATGTGGTGCCAGCTCCATAGGTTGTTAAGTCTCTTCAACTTTCTCACCCCCAGTCTCCCTATATGTAAAATGGGGATAACATCTACAAGCTATTGTGAATTTAAAGCAAGCAGATATGTGACACGCTTTGGAAATATAAAAGTGCTGTATGAATTCTTGTCACCATCATTGTTGTCGTCACCAGTGCAGCATGTATTCTAACCTACAATGTCCTTAAGTTTGAGAAGTCCGCATTGTTAAAATGATCCATTTCTGATTTTGTATTGCAAAAATTCTATACAATTTACAAACATGAAATTACTTACATTATGCACTTACCCAGTTTTATTATAATCAGACCTGTCCCATGTCCTCTTGGGGCTACCAGAATTATTGGGGAATAAGAATTGGAAAAGGACTTGGTAATAAGGAGCACTTGATCATGAAATGTAGGCTTGTCATTCCTGGCTTCACGGATAGACCTCTTGGTTATAAGGAGAGAAAAAGCTGTACTACAAGGAAATATGTACCTGAAAATATGAAATTTCAAGACCAGTAGGAACTGCAGTAAATACAGACTCTATAGACATTGTGTATCAGTCAGCTTACATTAAGTTATGCTACAGTAACAAACAACTCCCAAATCTCAGAGGCCTATGAGAAATGTTTATTTCCCCCTTATGTTACATGTCTGTCATAGGTCAGCTGCAGCTCTGCTTCATGTTTTCTTCAATCTGGAGCCCAGGCCAACAAAGGAGCCCACTGGGTCGTAAACCTTCCCTTCACATCTTATTGGTCAAAGTAAATCCTATGCCAACCCTGACATCAGTGGGAAGTGTATTTCCCCTTTAGAAAGGGCACCCAAAAGAGGGAGGATAAATATTTTGAAGAATAATACAACTTTCCATACATTGTAATTGAGCTAGAAAGTAATTTCAACCTCACAGTAGCTTTACAGGAAGGACCCTTGCAGGAGGATGTGGTTGGTCAGGCAGCTTAGCCTCTCTCTGTGTGTCCACCTCTTGCCTTGTCACCAGCTACTGACTCTCTGTACTTTCTCTATGTCTTCTGGCTTCTGCTTTTCTCTGTCTTGAAGGTTCTATTTCCTCATGACTTTGGCTTTTCCTTCATTGTACCTTTGGCCTCTTTCTTCTTTATGAATTTTTACCTTCTGATCTTGCCATGAATTAGCCAGAACTCTTTAGATTTGGGTGCTGGAAACTGAAATCCAACTAGTTTAAACAAAATAATAATAGTAATAATTAATAATAATATAAAAATAAAGGAATTTATTGGCTGATATAACTGACAAATCAAAAATAGAATAGAACTGGCTTTAAGCATGGCTGGATCTGCAGGCCTCAATGACATCCCCGCCATTTCTCATCTGTCTTTTCTCAGCATTAATTCCATCTTTGAACACTCTCCAGACACAGTGACAAAGCCCCCTGGTTGTCCTGAAATAGCCATTCTCCTTTTTTTCTAATATGGTAGAAGTTTTTAGCTGGCCATACAGCCTCCCTTGCAATTAGCTGTGGTTTGGGACGAAATTCTGGCCAATGGGAACTTTTTAAGCTTATTTATTTATTTTGAGAGAGAGGGATAGAGAGCAATTGGGGAGGGGCGCAGAGAGAGGGAGAGAGAGAATCCCAAACAGGCTTCAGACTGTCACCGCAGAGCCCAATGTGGGGTTTGAACTCACAAACTTCAAGATCATGACCTGAGCGAACCCAAGAGTTGGACTGAGCCACCCAGGCACCCCTGGCTAACTGGATATAAGCAAAAGTGATGTGTGCAACTTTTGGGTTGTTCCCTTAAAAGGAAAGCCCGTGTTCTCCCTTCCATTTTCTTGCCTTCTGGCTGGAATGTGGTCATGGTGTAATAAGAGTAATGCCCAGAGGGGCAGAGCAACAAGATAGAAGGAGCCTGGGTTCCTATGGATTTTTGTGGAGCAGAGCTACTGCATCCACTTGGGCTTTTATATGAGAAAGAGATAATCTTTTGTCTTGTTGAAGCCACTGCTCTATGAGTCTCTTTGTTACAGTGCTTGTCTATATAGATTCCCTGAAGAGAAAATCTGATTGACCCAAGTCACCTTTTTCCTCCCATCAGGCCCCAGGTTCCTGGCCCATGGATCATCTACCACATTCCTGGTAATGGTCCAGTCAACTGTGGCTATGGAGAGGGGTCCCCTACTGCTGGCCCTTTGGTTGCCTTGATGGACATAAGGATAGTGTGATTCACATGTCTTCAGAGCCCTCTGTCTGCTTGCTGTAGTGGGTGAGTTTCATGAGGAGACCTGGGGAGAACTCATGAAGCAGACTGGGTTCTCCAGGCCTGGGGAATGGGCCAGGGAAAATGTAGAAACTGGCTATGGTCTCTGTGTCTATTCTCTCTATCCACCCCCAACAGTCTGCCTCTACAAAATGACACAAGGATACTAGGTGGGTCATCTTCACTGTACCAAAGGCAAGACAAGCCCTTTAAATTTATTATGTATGCTCGATGGGTATGGACCAGAGTGTTTGTTAATTCCAAATGCCAATAGATGTTGATAAATAATGCTATTAAAATATATTATTGTTCTGACACTTTGTTATAGAACCTTTCTTACACTTTCCCCATGTAACATTTGCTTTAAAAGGCCCCAGCCAAAAGCCAAACAGCAGTAAAACTGCACCTAGTCTCCCAGAACATCTTCATTTATGAAACACTCAAAGATTCAGCATTTGGGAAAAGCCTCTGAGATATTCCACTGTTTTGTAAACTTTGCAAAATCTGTAGTTCCTGTGGTGGAGGCCTAACTGCATGTTGAATTTGAAATTTTGAAGCTTCAATTGCTTAAAAATATTGTAACTGCTTCTCAAACAGGAAAATTGCGTTTAGATTTTCCTCTGTGTTTAACCTCAGACTGGCAAGAGATAGTCTTCAAATTTCCCCAGTAAATGAAAATCACTTTAGGATTGAGATTGCATGTGGATAGTTCATACCTGGAGAAAAAGAAAACCTTCAGGAACAAATACAGTCATACATTCTGTGCTGGGCCTATAATGTGGAGAAGTAGTTGACCATTTTGTCCTATAATCCATAGCATGAAGGATTTAGGACAGAGACAAGGAAGACATTCTTGCATATGAGGTTCAGTTACATCTGAACTGTTACGAAGGGAAATTGCAGTGTCCTGCTCTCAATTTTCTTAGATCCAGCCTCCTGCAAAATTGTATGATCCCTTTGGCACCTTTCTTGTCAAAATTCTTTTCCTCCCCACAAAGGCTCTGGTGCCTCAAACCATCTCTTCTCATCAGTCATTCAAACTAAAGTGTGACTGTTTGCATCTTAAAGGAGACCAGTGGGAAGTGGGCAGTGCTTTACTCAAAGGAATGAATCAACATTGGTGAAATTTTAGGCAGTGACAGACAGTCTATTAGATGGAGTATTGAATGGGAGTCTTTCTTGTCTGCTCATAAAGTGGGTTTTACCTGTGACAAATACAAATACATCCGCTTTCCTTTCTCCTGCCCTCTCTCCCTCCTTTCCTTCCATCTGTTCAACAAATTTCTCTGGGGTGCCTTCCCTGTTAATTCTCTATGCTCAATGTTGAAGTCCTGAAATGGGAACTTTCTACAACAAAGGGAACCGAGTCCAAGAAATAATAACCATAATCATGTGACTGCAATTACCATTTATTGAGTGAGTGCTTACTACATGCTGGGGACCATGCTAAGAGCTTTTTCTGGATAGCGTTTAATTTTCATGACAACCCAGTGAGTTAGGTAGTATTATTCCCTTTTCACAGACAAGAAAACAGAGGTACCATGTTTTGGTCTAAGTCACACATATTAAGTGTGGTGTTGGAATATCAATGCAGGCAGTCTGACCTCAGAGCATTTTTTGTTCCAGGTGAGATCAGATTAGAAAGAGCACATACGGTGGGCTTCAAGGAGACAAAGTTGCTAGTGTGCTCTGCACTGTCTGAGGAGTTGTGTTGAGGGACAGAAAGAAGGGCCATGTTCTTGCTGAGTGTATGTGAGCACCAGCAGGAGAGTCCCAGTGGGGCACTCCCCTCTCTTTGTTTGCCATCATCCAAAGGATCCCCTCCCCCCATGAGCAGACACACCAGAAGCTGGCTGTGCCCCAGGCATGACTCTGGTCAGGAAGAGAGGATCTTTTGTGAGCTGCTGGCCTGGTCTCTGTTAATGCCAATTAGCGTTCCTCCCTGCTTGGAGCTGCAGGGCCAGCAGGCTTCTGTGATCCTGGTGGCTAAAGGTTTTGGCCTAGAAATGCTCAGGATGTGGGACAGAAGTCAGAGTCTGAGGGAGGGACTGTATCATTGAATGGAGAGGAAATGGGTTTTCACAGAGGCTCATGGGGCCCAGCAGCCATGAGGGCAGGGCAGTCTGGACCAGATTAAGAAGAAGAGAAGGTGACATCTAGGACAGCCTTCACCCCATCCCCACCAATCTCACCGTCCAGGCTATGACTTGGGAAACTGGTTCTCTAGAGAGGAGGAGAAGGTCAACAGTGCGCTCTGCATTCCTAGGCTTATGGGGGACTCTGGGGGTCTCCAGGAGCTTGGCTATCTAGGGTTATACACACCCTGCACGACGTTAAAGCAAGCCCAGAATGTTGGCCTCAGATTCTACCTACCATCGTCTTGTTTGCTTTGTGAGGGCTGCATCCAGTGTCACTGCAGAGCAGGTGGCCACAGATGATGCCCGGAAGCCAGTGAGTGTTCATCCTTTCACTGCCCTCTGGCTCTAGCTCCACCTGGTTGCCCAGATGCTCTCCAGCGACTGACCCAGGTCTACCTAGGGAATAGTTTTCGAACCCTATCCTGCAGATTCAAGAAAATCATTTCACCTTCCAAGCACAGAGCTTGTCTTACTCTTTCCTCTGCCCTAGTGGGGGTCTTTCTGAGCAGCACATGAAGGGACAGGGACAGTGTCTACAGTAAAAAGGTGCTCAGGCCAGATTTCCCATCTTTGAAATGTTAGCTCCTCTCCTCTTCCTGGCAGTCTCCACTTTTTTCTTAGTGGCTTCTCCATACTCCCATGACAACTACCACTTCTGGTTGGTAGAAATGGACAGTTTCAAAGTGAGAGAGGAGGCCTGTCATGTAATAGAAGCCTTCTATTTGCTTCTCAAGCTCCAGGCTCAGCCCTTCTCTGTCCCTGCAGTTTGAAAGAACTATCATTTCTTCCAGTGCCAAAAGAAAGAGCTCACTATCTCTCCACCCTCCCTGGTGAGGGCAGGCACAGTGGCCCTCTTCCTTGCTGAGTGGCTCCTCATTACTGCATGGTCTGTCCCTTAGGAGACTTTTGGTGTCAGGGCTCAGGGCCTGGGAGGGAGCTTTGCGAGGCTTTCTCTCTACCCCTTGGCCACCCGCCCCCACCCTGTCATTGGTGGCTGACAGGGGCTGCTTTGCCAACAAAGGTATCACTGAAGCTTTCTGCCAGCTTGTCACTTACCTCTCCCAGGGAAGGAATGGGTGGAGGGACCAGTCATTCAGCTTGACCCTGTTCTTCCAGCAGGTGCTGCTGCCTGCCACAGCTTCTGAGGGAAGAGCGGAGCCCTGCCAGGGACTGTGCCCATGTTCTCAGGGCTTGAGGTACACAGTTAGCATATCTCTGCCTACCCTCAGCCCCTTGAAGCCCAGGTCACAGGACTCTGGAGAAATTACTCCCTGCACCTGGCAGGAAGAGACTGAACTACCTGGTGCCATTAGAAACTGGAGATCCTTAGACTGACATCGGTAGCTTTGGTATCTGGATCTCCCCACAATACTCCAGCTACTAGCATGGGATCCTCCCCTTAAATTGGTGCCATGAATGGGCCCCTGGGCCTTTACACATGCTATTTCCTCTCTTCTCTCTTCATTATGTCTAAAGCCTACCCACACAGGAGAGCCAAGCTCAACCTTCACCTCCGCCAAGGAGACTCCCTTGATTACTCTAGCCCACGGAGCTTCTTCCTCTGAGCCTTCATAGCTCACAAAATAGAATGAAATACTATACCATCTCTCATCATATATAAGTCTTGTTTTTCCAATTAGTCTGTCAGTCTCTTGAGGACAGGAGACCATTGGTGACCCTTTTTTGCCTCTCCCAGTGCACTTAGAGAAGCGTTGGATTTTTTTGGAACTCAGCCATTATTGGTTGACTAATTAGAACTTGCTGGACTGTGTTCAAGGCCTGGATTTGTATGGGTATATAGTTTTCATGTATCTGTGTATATGCTTGATTTATATATCTGTACACGTATGTACAGTATGCCCTTAAGCATGTGAATATGATTAACATATTTATACTGTGTGTATAAATGGTTTAATTCATTCAACAAGCATTTATTGAGACCTTGTCACAACTGGGCACTGTCCCAGGTGCTAGACTTACAATGGTAAGTAAAAGGAATAGACTGCCCAGCCCCTCAGAGCTGGGAAGAGAGACCATTAAAGAAGCAATAGCAATAATATGAGCTAAGTGTTGTGATGGGGGAGCACATGACAGGAGTGCTTATGTTACCCAGTCTAGGGAGAAGGTCAAGGAAGGACTCACAGAAAAAAGAAAACTTGGGGGGGGGGGCACCAGGCTAGCTCAGTGGAACATATGACTCTTAATCTCAGGGTTGTGGGTTAGAGCCCCATGTTAGGTGCAGAGATTACTTAAAAGTAAAATCTTTAAAAAGGAAAAGGAAATATTTGGCTAAGAGTCTGTTGATGATTGAATTGTGTCCCCACCCCCCAAAAGATATATTCAAGTCCTAATCCCCAGTTCCTGTGAACGTGGCCTTATTTGGGAACAGTCTTTGTTGACATCATCAAGTTAAGATGAGGTCACACTGGCTGGGCCCTAATTTCAAAGACTAGTGTTGTTATAAGAAGATAGAAATTTGGACACATACATTGGAAGAGGGCCATGTGACTATAGAGGCAGAGATTGGGATGATGTGTCTACAAGCGAAGGGATGTCAAGAGTTGCAACCACCAGAAGTGAAGAGAGTCATGGAACAGATTTTCTCTCTGAGCCCCCGGAAGGAATCAATCCTTCTGACACCCTGATTTTGGACTTCCGGACTCCAGAACTGTTGAGAAACTAAATTTTCATTGTTATAAGGCACCCAGTTTGTGGCACTTTGTTATGGCAGGCCTAGGAAAGCCCTAATACAGAGGTTTACTAGGCTAACTAGAGATCTGCCAGATGAGGAAAAGGACGGAAGAGTGACTCTGTCACAGTGAACAGACTACAGAGAGAACATGGCAGAGAGAAATAGAAAGTTGAATACAGCTGAAATAGTCTCTAGGAGGTGGAAATGGAAGTTACATGTTAGAACATGAACGTGTGTTTGCATGACGTGACTGCGTGTATGTGAACAGTTTGTGTATTCATGTATATGCTTTTTGGAGTTTTGCATGTTTCATCTTGTTTTTATGATTTGTGTGTTTCTGCATGCTCTTGCATAGTTTGTGTGTGTCTTGAACTGTGTATGTGTGCTTTACATGCCAGTGCACGTATGTGGTCTCCAGGTGTGCATTCTACCCAAAGCAGTGGGTTTGTGCCCAATCTCAGGAAGTTTTGAAGCCAGGCAGAGCCCAGTTTCCTTGTCTACATGCTTGTTGCTCACTGTAGATGGCAAAACCCTGGTCAGACTATGTAATGACTCAGGTAAATAAACACTGGGAGCTCAGAGCTCACCTGTCCTGGTTCAAGAAGATCCTGAGTTGCCTTGGTGGGCAGGAGGCATGTGTGGACAGAAGTGCAGAGTCCTCAAGTTTGAAAGCTGGAAGTGTCCTTGGAGATGATTCATATTCCTCTTGCCCCTAAGCCCAGCCCCCCTGACACTGCTCCCAGGGAGTCCCCAAAACTCAGCCAATAAAAGGGTATCCAGCAACTTAGCCAAATACCCACCTCCCTGGAAAATATCTTCTTAGGGGAACCCCAAGCCGTGAACAAGGATTGTTACTGAGGGGAGGAATCAGAGGACAGGCCACCCTTATACCAGGCCTTCCTGATAAGATATGCAATATATGTGTGTGTGTGTGTGTGTGTGTGTGTGTGTATACACACACACATCTTCCGGGGGAGAGGGTGCCTGGCTTTCATCATGGCCAGAGGGTCTGTGACCCAGGAAATTGGAGAACCAATTCTCTAGTCTAGGCTGACATTGAGGGAGTGAGCGTGTGCATGGTATGTGCAGGTGTGTGCAAGCATGCGGAACTCTCAACCTGCTTCCTCTCCGAGAATATGGTTGGATCAGGATGTCAAGTGCAGCCCCGGGCCCTGCCAGCTGCTGCCATGGTCAGATTGCAGGGGGGGCTGTCCTTGACAGGACTGGTGGAACAGACGGAGCCAGTGTTAAGGACAGGATGGGAGGGGTGGAGGCTGGTGCTTTCTGGGGGAAGCTTGTAATCTAAGCTACCTGAGTCACCAACCCTCACATGTTCACATTCAGAATGAAGCCTTGAAGATGGCAGCAGGATGGTGGTGTGGGTGGGAATGGGAGGAAAGGGTACCCAGGGAGAGCTGTGAAGGTTCTGTTGAAGGAATTGGAGCTGTTCAGAACCTCAGTCAGGACCCTCTGGGTTCCTCCAGTTTTAGCTTTCTCTGCCTGTTTCCAGCCTGCCCTATGTTAATACCTCTGGGTATGGTGGAGATGCTGAGAATAGTGGGCCTATGTGTGAAATTGAGGATATCATTGGGGGACTTATTGGAGCTACACGAGCTTCTGAGAAGCTGGATGGGCAGAAGGAGGGCCTCTCATGGATAATGAAGTATGCTGATCTCTAAAAGAGGGAGATCTCCCAAGGCTCAGGGCTGGGAGTGGAGTGGAGGCATGGTGGAGGCCTCCTGGCATCAGGTTCAGCTGGTAGGAAGGGAGAGAGGATGCACCTGTGGCTTGGGTTATGTTTTTTTTTCTCCTCCTTGCCTCACACCCTGGGCTGATTCAACCTGGGCCTTGCTACTTGAAGGGAAAAATTCTTCTTCTGCCCTCAATGTCCTCCAGTGGGACTAAGGATTAAATTTACGTGAGACACATTAATGGGAGAAAAAAACCCAAACTTTTATTATGTGTGCAGGAAGGCCCAGTAATGAATTTGAGACCTAAAGTTTTTGTACTTAAAAAAAAAACTTTAATGTTTATTTTTTGAGAGAGAGAGAGCCAGAGCCAGAGCCAGAGCCAGAGCCAGAGCCAGAGCCAGAGAGAGACAGAGTGCAAGTGGGGTAGGGGCAGAGAGAGAGACAGAGACAGACACACAGAAACCGAAGCAGGCTCCAGGCTCTGCTGTCAGCACAGAGCTCAACACGGGGCCTGAACCCATGGACCTCAAGATCATGACCTGAGCAGAAGTTGAACACTTAACAGACTGAGCCACCCAGGCGCCCTTGGTTTTTATTCTTTTCAGACAAAGAGACAATAAATTTGTGAGGAATTGACAGGACAAAGAACATTTAACTTTGGGAGCTTAACTTTGGCCCCCACACATCCCTGCCCAACCAACTCCCTCCTGTGGGCTTCCCAAACATTCCTGAATTGGAGACTTACCTGAGGCTATTCTCTGAGACCTCTCCCACGTTCTTTTCCTCTGCTGCCCCACTATCTTCCTGTGCCTGCCTGTAGCCACTGTCACGACCCCCACTCTGCTGTCCCCACCCTCCCAACCTCTACTGTTGCTGACAGGCCTCACTGTTAATACTGTGTCGAGAACCCTCTGGCTCCCAGACATGATGGCTCCCTTGCTCCTTCTCCTCCTTCTAAAGAACTTTCCACAAGCAATTAATTAACCTCATCACATCCTTTCTGTGGAGCTCAGTGCAGGGAGGGAGGGAAGGAAGAGAAGCGCCCTGTCTCTTGAAGACAGTCGGGGGACAAGTGGCTACACAGGCAACTGCTGGGGGGATTCTCTCAGTGCTGCCACTCCCTCCCCACTTTGGAGTTGGATGCAGTGTGAGCCCAGCTCCAGTGAGGAGAGGGGGTCACCCCTTCTGCTCTCAGCCCTGGCTTAATCTCCAACTGCCTGACAAAGCCCTTTATCATTTGCTCCCTCCAGTTGCTCCCACAAGTTGCTTTTTCTCATTCTTCCTCAGGCAACTACTGGAGTCAAAAATTAGGCATAAAGGGGTGGGGGGATTGCAGATGAGTGTAGAGGAACATCCTCAGGTGGCACTGGTGACCTTTCTCCTGGATGCTGTGCCTGCCCTACTGGTGCAGTGAATGACATGGAGATGCAGAAGTTCTGCATGCAAATGTGCCCAGGCATCCTGGCCACTCCACTGGCAGCATGTGGCCCCTGGAGCATGTGCAGTCTCATCTCGTCACCTAAGGGGTGGGACCCCACTAAGCTCTGGATGCACATAGTGTGTACAGCCGCACAGAGATTGGGCCTGGGCTAGGGCTCAGAGGAAAGACAGAGTGGGAGAGACACAAGGTGGGACATTAATTGTGCACCTACTGACACCAGGTCCTGAACTAGACATACTGTGCATGTTAGCTCATGTCATCCTCTGACTCCCTGGGAAGTTCTTAAAGAAACTAAAGTTTAATAATGCAGGAACTTGGCCCAAGATCACACAGTGAATAGGTTGTGAAACCAGAACTCAACCAAGACTTTTCTTATCTGAGCAGGACTTAAAAATGTAAATCATATAGTCCTGTACCCTTTCTAAATCACTCCCATGGCTTCCTGGTGCCTTCTGCATGAAATCCTTCTGCTTTCCATCGCTGGCATGACCTACACCTCTGACCTCACCCCCGCCCGCCATGTGCTCACTCTCCTCTCAAAGCTCTTACACTTGTTGATCCCCTGTTTGGAACACTTACCCTCCAAATCTTCATGGGGTGGCTCTTTCTTATTCTTCAGGTCAGATACCACCTTCCTTCATTGAGAGGCCTTCCCTGACTACTCAGGCAACTGTGGCCTTCCTCAGTGCCTCTCTGTCCCTCCATCTCACTTTCTTTTCTTTAGAGCACAGAGCATCTGAAGTTATTTATATGTTAACTTGCTCCATGTGTGTTACCCACTAGAACGGAAGCTCCTTCCTTTCACCATTGTATCCCCAGGGCCTGGTGCTTAGTAAGTGCTCAATAAATGTTTGATGGACAAATGACCTCAGAAAAGCTTTCCTGGGCCACAAGGAGGCAGCTAGAGGAGGAAGCGGACCCACTAGGAAGAGAACTTGGCCACTGGGCTGTAAACTATGATACTGGGTTGCAGACTGATCCCTAAGGTTCTCTCCATAGAAGAGAGTCCACCTGTCTGTCCATGAGATGACCTGGCTGCATTTCTCATAGGAAGTATGTGTAAACACAATTTTCTCAAACTTTGCACGAAGCCAGGTGGAAGAGACAAGGCTGCCTGCCATCTCTGGACCAGAGCTGGGTACCCTTAAGCTCCCTGCATGCTCCCAGCCTTTCCCGATCTTGGCCTAGGTTCAGGGCTGCTCAGGAGCCCACCCAGTCACCCCAGGGGGTTGTGGCAGGCATTGCCTGGTGGGAAGGGAGAGACTGCTGCTCAAAGAACCTGATCTTTTGCATTTGCTGACATTCTTGGATTTGGCATTTACAACCTCAGGGTTTTATTCCAAAGAGGCCTTTTGCATTTGATGTAAATATTATGGTGATGAGAGGCGACACCGAGAATACCCTGTAGGAAATGTAATTCCACCCCCACCAGGCTGGGAGCCTCTCCCTGCTGCTGCTTTGGGTTGTTATTCAGGGGATTGATTCCTCCCAGTTCTTGGGCTAACCCAGAAGTGGAGTGCCCCCTCCACTCACAGGCAGCAGGGTCTGGGAGTAGCGCATTAGTTATTTTTCCAATTTGCGGAGGCACTTTCATCCATCAATGTGGGAAGCAATCGGGGCAAGGCTGGAGCTGGTTCATGTTGCAGCCATTCTCTGGGTAGAGGAATGGCCCCTTCTGGAGGAGGCTGGGGCAGTCCTCAGCCTCAGAGGGGTGGGGTTGGGGGATCCAAGCCAGTAATGGGCACTATAGTTCCCCAAAGTCAGCTGTTCTCTCAGTCACTTCCTCAGTAAGTGTCAGTCACCACACTTCTCCCAACAGGGTTTAGTCTTGGATCTATGTGCCTTTCTACTCTCTATAGCATTGAAGACTCCCTCCAGCTGCAGTGGCCCTTGGTGCCATATTCCTACTTTCTTCCCAAACTCCTGGAGAAATGACATTTATAATCCTCATGTACAGTCATAGTGGTGAGCTAGGATCGGAGGGCTGTCCCCAAATGGCTTGCAAGGTGGAAGAACGAGATGACATTTCTACACTGACATCTCTCTGATAGGCTGTATGGCCAGGGACAAGTGATTGAATCTCTCTGAGCTTTGGTTTCCACACCCTTCAAATGAGGAAAATTATATCTATGATGTAGACCCAAAGAGAGAGTGCACATAAGGGGCCCTGCCCAGTGCTTGACATGAAGTGAATGCTCAGGAAATGTGGGCAGTTATTATTAGGTACAGAGGTGGTTGTGAGGAATAGTATGGGCCAGGGGCCAGCTGCCAGCCTAGAAGTCCAGAGTTTACAGCTATGAACCTTATATCTATTGTGAACAGTCACTCAATAAAGATCAGTTATTTGGATGTGTAATGAGTGCTTTTATCATCATCAGTAAGCCAGTGTAACCTAGAGCTCAGATTCTGGAGTCAGAGAAACAGAGTTCAAATCCCAGCCTGGCCTCTGAATATGGTAATTTTCAAAGTTTTGTTTTCTTCACATATAGAAGGGAATACTAACAGAAGCATGCCAAATGCGAAGACTGTGGTATAGCGTTTGGCATATAGCAAGCCCTTGATGAATCTGCAGTGTGGTGCAATGTGGAAGACTCCAGATTTAAGATCAGAAGGCCTGGGTTTAATGTATTTCCATCTCCTATTTACTGTCTTACCCTGGGCAAAGCACTTCACCCTGAAGTCTCTCTTTTCCCAACCTAAGGAAAAGGGATGTCACTTGGTTTTAGATTGCCATAAAAAAAGGCTTAATGTTTGCCATAAGAAGGATGCTCCACATCTGTATGGTGAGTGAATGAATGAATGAATGATGTGGAAGATTTTAGGATTTGGATTCAGAGAACTTGGATTGGCATCCCAGGTTTATCACTTACTTTCAGTGTGGTTTGGGACATATTACTTCACCGCATTGAAGTAAAAGGAAGGAAAAATTCTTCCTCTGCCCTCAAGGTCTTCCAGCTGGACTGAGGATTAAATTTACATGAGACTCATTAACAGGAAGAAAAATGAAAACTCTTATTACATGTGCAGGGAGGCCAAATAATGAATTTAAGACCTAAAGAAATGACCGAGGCAGGCAGTTTTTTATACTTTTCAGACAAAGAGACAATACATTTGTGAGGAGTTGATAGGAAAAAGAAAACTCCAATTTGGGAGCTTCAATTAGTAAAGAATTCTCGTCAGAATTTAGGCTGGGCTAGTAAATTGGAATAAGTTACAAGGGTTGTTTATGTAGTCTTCTCGGCTCTAAATTTCTCATCTCTGGTGGTAAGGATGTTTCTCTACCTCTACCGAGAGGGTACCTTTCACATGGGATATATATTTCTTGATTTCAGGGAGACAGAGGAGGGTCTGAGTGTCCTTCCTGCACTGACTATCTTGTAAGTAACTTTTATTTTGAATAGTTAGTATGCCAAAATAGCACATTTGGGGCAGCCTGCCTTTGGTCTACAGAACCTTGGGTTCTTTCAGTGTAAAACAAGATAATAGCTAACCCCCAGCATTATTGCAGAATAGACAGTTAATACTAAAATGCCTCATAAACCATAAGCGTTGTGCTCACTCTAGTTTAATATTACTTGGTGCAGAGCCCTAGGTGAGGAACTATAAGGGCTCCAAAGAGATGTGAAACCATTGGGCCTAGCCCTAGAAGAGCTGGCATAGATTTGGGGAAAGGAGGCACAAGGCAGGTGCAGAACTACACAGAGAGTTCAGCACATTCATTGATTGCACACATATTTACAATGTGCATTTACAATGCCTAGAGTCCTAGGCATGCTGTTATAGGTCTGTTGAAGGTTTTTGGTTAGGCCTGATGGAGAGCCTTGAAGGTCAGAGTAAGGCCCCTGGCTTGACTGTTCTGTGATAGAGGTCTCAGAAAGCTTATGTGCCATCTGTGCTCCTGAGTTCCCCTGTGGGGCAGGCCCCTGGCTCGCTGAGTCAATTTCCTCAGTCGCTCTCTGAGGGAGCAATGAGCAGAGTCCATTGTAGGGAGAGCATTTGAATCAACTATTCAGTAGGTGCCCCCCACAAAGGTCAGTGGCCTATCTGGCCACTGCAGCTGGTGGCCACAAAAGACCTGCCGAGAATCCAATATAATGGAGCGGCAAAGGCTCTAGCCGCTCTTCCCCAGGAGCGTGAGGGTGAGTTGCAAGGTGATTTCACTACTGTCGCATTCTCCCTTTAGACACAGGCTGTCCTCGAGGGCAAAAATAGCAGCTTCAGAGGCAGGAGAGTGTTGTGACATCATCCCCAGGTTCAGCCAGCAAACCCCTCTCCAGACAGCTGATCCTGCTTGCCCCGTTGGAGACCAGAGCCAAGGTCCTAGGGAATGATTTTGGTGGCTCTAGGCCCCTCCCAGCCCACTGGCTCCAGTTCTGGGCTCTGTTTATAAACAGAAATCCCTTAACGTGGTTTTTTACCTGGGTGGAGAGAAGTGCACTCAGCAGCCCTCTGTGGCTGGGCACATGCCCACCTCCAGGTCCCCAGGGCTAAGCATAGCAGACCTGCAGGGGCCTATAGTCTCTCTGGGCCAGAAGCACACAGGCTGGGCTGGAGACACTGAGGATGGCACCCAGCCTGGAGGCTGAGCTGAGGGGGAGGACATTCTGTAGTCCCTGGGAGGTAAGATGGAGGAAGGAGGAAGGGGGGGGGGGGTGTCCAGAGAGAATAGAGGAGTTTGTGCATTGTGCACAGTGTGTGTGTGTGTGTGTGTGTGTGTGTGTGTGTGTGTGTGTGTATGCACACTGCAGCTGAAGATGGCAGGAGTGGGAACTCCATAGTCTCTACTGATTAGAAGGGTTTTGAAATTGATAAATTACTTTGTATTGGGGCAAAATGATTTGACCAGATTTCAAATGTTTCAGAGAAGGGAAGCTTCTCTTGGGCCAACTATTGATTGCGTTTAATAGAGCTGGGACTTTCTCGCTTAAAAACAACAAAATAAACATCTGAGAGAAGACACTAATTCACCTCTTTCTTCCTTCCCTCTCTCCCTTCTCTCTAAGAACAGAAAAGGACCCAAACAAGGTTGGGGTGAGGCTGGGGGCAGTGGTGATGTCAGAGCCATGGAGTTACTCTGGGGCAGATTGATGGTGGGGGGCTCAGGAGAACAGGGGACCCTGAGTTGGTCCCATTCTTCACAGATTGATTTTTGCCAACAGACACTGTCGGAGTCTTTGATAAATCACTAACCCAAGTGATGAATGCCCTGAGGCTGGGTGGGATGGGGGAAAGGATGCTGGTCTGGGAGGGAGTTCTAGAGGACAGGGGTGAGGATGGAGGGCTGGTGAGCAGAGAGAGCCAACTGACTTAAAGCTGAGTTCTAGAAATTCTGGAAGATACTCCCAGATTACTAATCCTGGCTTTATCTCTCAACAGGATTAGATCACAATCATTAACTCAACAGCACTTCAAAATTCATTTTTGTTCTGTCTCTCATCTGTCTCTTGCTGTCTGTCTCACTGTCTGCCCCTTTATCTGGCTTCCAAATGGACTCTGATGGTTTTCTCCCAGCAGAGGATTCCCTTGGGCCTGCTGGAAAATGGAAAGGAGTGTGGAGAAAGCTGGTAGCAAGTAGGTGGTTGGCAGTGGGCAGTAAGAGGAGAGGGGTGAGGCAGCCTCTTGAAATATGTAGAGGTGAGGGCCCTGGGGCCAGTAGAGAGAGGGAGGGGCTGGGGGAATGAAGATATGAAATTGCAGAGCAGCTCTGGCCAGAGAGAAGCCAGTTCCAGATGTCTTATTTCTCATGGAAGGAAAGATCAGTCATGTGGTTTTCCCATCCCTCTCCCCAAAGCAGTGAGAGCAGATACCTGCCTTGACTGGGCTGAAGAATAGCAGGAAGTGTGGAGAGGAAGAGACACCAACCCAGAGCTACAGAACTGATCTCTCATCATGGCCAGAGACTGCCTTGTAGACAGCCCAGCTTGCAGACCATGAGTCTGAATTAGTTCTGGATATGTGACTTGTCCTCACTTACCTTCTGGTTCCTCACCTATAAAATGGGATAATAGAACAGATTTTCATGAGGTTTATATTAATTAAGATGACATGTACAAAATGCTTAGAACAGGACCTGGCCCATAGTGAGCATTCAGTAAATGTTATCTGGGAACGTTCTTCTTCTCCCCAATAGCAGTGCGGCAGAGTCTGAAGTCATGGAAACTCAAAATGTGTCAGCCACACTGGAGTCAAAGAGGGAGGGAGCTCCTGGCTTTACCTGAGGGTGGGGCAGTCTCCCCAAATTACTGATCCAAAGGCCAAGCCTGTTCTACATCCTGTCCCTACTGTCAGTGCTGATGTGCCATGGGCTGAGTCTCCACTGCTCTGTAAAGGCAACTGAAACTTAGTCCTTGAGATGCCTGCCAGGCTCTTAGCTGGCCGGCCGGCTTCTGCCCACACTCATTGGGCTTGGCTCCTCCTTACCCCACCATCCAGGCTGCTGCTCCCAGGCTCCAAGCCCTGGCTCTGTCCGTGGTGCTAACACACAGCCCAGACTTGCCCACAATGCACAACTTCCCACCTCAACCATCCGCTCTTGTCCCCCAACTTTAACATCTCTGATGATCTCCCCAGTTACCAGGAATGAATTCTGAGCTCACGTTCTGGACTGCTGCCAGGAAGAAGGAAGCGGCGTTAGTATAAAGAATCACACAAAAGGCCGCAGGTAATTATGTCTCTTTTAAGCTGCTAACAGGATTGGCCGTTTGATAAATGGGAGGATTTGAGGCTGTTTTGTCACTGACAAGCTGTTGTAAGATCATATTGGAAGCTGAAGACAGTTTATCTTCATGTGTGTGGGGAAGAGAGGGGAATTCTCCGTGGATTTTACACCCTCTTCAAATTAATGTGATTTCATAGGCCGTCCTGTGCACGGGAGTGAGTGATCTTTATGACTCACCCCATGATTAGATTACCTGGCTCAGCAGCCACCTCCAGCCCCTCTGAGTGCCCTCTCCTTCCCTAGGCCCCTCCCTGCTCCCATTGCTCAGGCTCTCCCTCCACCTCCAGCTCCCCTCTGACCTCCTGTAGCCCTGGTCTCAGGGCCAGCTGCTGAGCAAGCCCACAGCTCAATTACTGCTGGCTAGCCTGAGAGGCAGAAGGATCTGGTTTCTTCCATTTCTCTGGAGGGAGCAGAAGAGCAGGAGGTGGGATGGGAAGAGGGAGGCAATAGGAGAGGGAGGGAGGGAAGCAGAGGAGGAGAGAATGAAGGAGACAAAGAGGGAGTCTTACCAGAGAAACAGAGCCAAGCCAAGGTAAAGAGAAGAAAGACAAGAGGAAAGAAAAAAAAAAGTAGCAAAAGGAGAGGAAAGGTTTTTTTCTTTCATTTTAAGAATGCTGTTCTCCACAAGAACTAAGATGGCCTCCTTCCCTAAACCCCTGAATTAAGCAGGTCCCCTGGGCACTTTCTTTGATAGCTATGTTTTATCATCTTCAGAGCAATTACCACTATTATTTTGTTTATTTATTTATTTACTTTTAAAATATTTGTCCTCACCCCTAAATTAGAAGACCCATAGGGCAGGATTCATGGCTGCTATGTTCTTCTCAGGACCCCAGCACCTAGCACCTAGTAGGTCTTTGCTAAATATTATTGACTGTGTGAGGTGAAAGGTCTGAAGGGCCAGGGCTGGCTTGTCCTCCTGGCAGGGATCCAGGATGGGATTGCCAAGGATTTCATCCCTGGCTGGATTTGAGGAGACATTTCTGGGGAAGGGAATGCTTCATTAGTTCTTTGGACAGAATTAGGTATCCTCCAAAAGAAAGCTTTTCAAAATGTGGTCCGTGATTCATTGCATCAGAGCCCCCTGGCAACATGCATCTTCACAAGTACTCCACATGATCTGATGCCGTGGGTCTGAAGTTCACACTTTGAGAAACACTATTCTGGGGAATGGGTGAACTGAAGGCTCCTGCTCCAGGGAGGTCTCGGCAGAGCCAGGGATCTAGGCTGCTGCTGCTGCTGTGTGTGTGTGTGTGTGTGTGTGTGTGTGTGCGCGCGCACACATGCACGTGTGGTTGTTGCACTACTTGCAAGGGGAATGAAGAAGCTAAATTCCATTATTTCCAGGAAGTTGCCACCTCATTCTACATATACACTGGGAGCTACTTCTTTGAGAGCCCCCAAGTTTAAAGGAAAAGCTCCCTTTCCTTTGGGGAGCCTACTGGGGACAATTCCCCCACCTGACCCAGGATCCTAGAGGAAGAGGAAGACAGCAACAGATGTGAGGAGGAGAAGGACCCCTCCCTGCCCCATGCTCAGGGGCCTCTGCTCCCTAACCCGTTGATGTTTCTTCAGCTGGTAAATCATGCTTCATTTCCCAAGCAAACTGAGCAGACCACCCTCAAGCTCCAGGCCAGGCTCCCTGCCTCTTCATGAGACCTCTCCTAGACTTGTCAGCAATGTATGCTCCAGGATTGATTGACTGCCTACCCAGCATATGCCCCCCTCCACACACACACACACACACACACACACACACACACACACACGCGCGCGCGCGCACACACTCCAAATGTCACAGCCCCGTCATACCAGACACAGGCATGGCCCACACAGGACACCTGAAACACAGCAGTAGGTTCTTGGAGGTAAAGGACAGTGTGCCTGAGCAGTGGAATAGCCTGGGTATGTTTATGCTGGACCTCCACCTGCGTCTGAGAACAGGGGGAGGAGTACAGAACACAAGGGCCAGCCAGTTTGAAAAGATAGCTCACTCTATGCCACTTCTGCCTAGTAAAATCAAGGCATGTAGATGGAACTAAGACCACCTTCCATTCATTCTACACTCCAGCAACTCTGGCCTTACTTCATGCCTCAAGCACTCCAGGCTCTCTTCTGCCTGAGTAGCACCCTTACTCATGCTGTTCCCTCTGCCTGCAATGCTCTTTTATACTCTTCCATCCCTTTCATCTGATAATCCTACCTCTCTTCCTTGCTGGACCTTTCCAGATGTCCTGGCTTTGTGCTACCACAGCTCTACATCCTCTACCACTTGCAACACTCAGCTCTCTTGTCATTATGTATTCAGTGTCTATCTTCCCCCCACCAGACTGTGAGCTCCCTGGTAGGGGGGACCATGCCTATCTTGTCTACTACCATATCCCTGGCACCACCACTCACAGTGCCTGGCATGTAGTGGACATTCAGCTGGGAAGACTGTGGCTTAAACAGAGCAACTTGTTCAATAAATGGCTCTTGAGCATCAGTGATGTGTCAAGCACAGTGGTAGACCCTGAAGATGCACTGGTAGACAAAAAGTCACTCTTCCTCCTCTCACAGAGGCTGCAATCTGGTGGAGAGATAGATAGTTGTCAAATAATCATACAAATACTGTATGCAACTGTGACAGGTGCTTTATAGAGGTTTGTGGTGGCAACAAGGGTACACAAAAGGGGGATTTTGTTGGGTTAAGTAGGTCAGGGAAATTCCTGAGAAGGCGGTATTTCTCTGAGATGGAGATGGGTGGGTGGAGCAACAGTAGAGGAAAAGGTGTTCTGGAGAGACAGAAAAGCATGTGTGAAGGCCCTGTGGTAGAAAGGAGCATGTATTCTACAAAGAACTAAAATCCAGAAGGTCTGGAATTGTGGGGTGAAGGGGGAGGCTGGACAGCAGGCAGAAGCCAAACCATGCAGGGCCTTGTCAGGTGAGGTAAGGGATTTTTTTCTTCTTCTCAGAGCAAAGGGTTTAAATGCTGAAGAGTTTAAACAGCAGGGGGGCAGGCACAGGCAGCAGTGATATAATCAGAATTGCATTTTGAAAAGGTCACTCAGGCTTCAGTATGAAGAAGGAAGGGAGGGGCTTGAGTGAGGCAAAAAGACCAATAAGTAGTGCATTGCAGCCATCTGGGCTCAGACCACAAAGGTGCTAGTGGAGAACAAGAGAAGTAGTTTTTGAAAGACAGTTTTCAAGCAACAGCACAGGTTGGTGGCAAAACCAAGACTAAGTACCCATCGCCAGCCTTTGCACTTTCCTATAGCCATTGGCCTTTTTCTGGGCTGTCCAGTGGGCCACTGTTAAGGAGGGGTTCCCAGACTTCCCTCCAGAAGTATGCCTTGCTTTCTGACCCCCCAGATTCCCCTATTCTGTCCTGTGTTTCTCTGGTGGTGCTCATATGTGTCCTATTTCTGGTTGGAAGACTCTTACTGGATACCCATCTAAGAGGTGGATTTCTCTTCTAGCCCCAGGTGCTTTGCATTCTGGGAACTGTAGTTCTGCAGCAGGAATGCTGGGTCTGCTCCTGACTATGGGTCTGGCAGGCAGCCTGGTTGCCATGGCAGCAGCTGGGCTGGAGCCACCGAACCATTTCATCCACAGCTCTGCTAGCTCTGAGAGCCTCCCAGCAAGAAGGCTTGGGCTCTGGGGAGGAGGAGGAGGGAGGAAAGGAAAAGAAGGGAAGGGAGGGAGGGTAGGACCTCATGGACATTCCCCAGAGGCCTGGGTTAAGCCTCACCCTGCTCTGGGGCTTGTGGACTGAATTGGAGAGAAGTCACCAGCTCATCCTCAGAGCAGGACTCTCCAGCCACTGGGAGCCAGTTCTACTGCTCCGTTCTTGTCAGTCAATCAGACCCTGTAATTCAGCTCTGTGAATGCAGAAGTCTGCACCAGACACAGAGAAAGGAGGGAACAGCTCCTTCCCCAGGGAAACATGGAGCCTGGGTAGAAAGGCAGGAAAGTCCAAAATAATTACCTAGGAAGGAAAATGTTCTGCCCATTTTTCTCCACAATAACTCCAGAATCCATTCCCTTCTCTCTGCCCCTTGGCCACGGTCCTGGTTCATTCTATCCCCCCAAGAGAAGGCTTTCTAAGACACAAATCTAGTCCTGTCACACCCCTGCTTAAAATTCTTCAATGGCTCCCCTTTGCCCACGACTGGATCAAGTCCAAGCTCTCTAGTAGGACCATTCATGGCCTCGCAAATGCTGGCCGGAGGCTCACTGTCCAGTTTCTCCTCCTGCCTCCCTTCTGCTCTAGTCATACACAAGTTTTCTCCTTCCACTTTCATAGCCCCTGCCTTTGCACATGCTCTCCTGCCTAAAATACCCTTCCCTTCCTCTTCCAGCCTCTGAAAAGACCCAATCCAGCCAAAACACCTCCTCCTCTGTGAAGTGTTCCAAAATCTTTCCCCACCTTAAATTCTTAAGGGGAAGAATTAATGGCCTGGTGCTCTGAGCTCCCAGAGCACTTTGTACATCCCTCTCAAGCACTTATCACCCATGTTGTGATTACTGTCTCTGTAGCTGCCTGCCTCTCTCTCTCTCTCTCTCTCTCTCTCTCTCTCTCACACACACACACACACACACACACACACACATGCACGCACGCACGCATGCCCCCACACACATATGAGCCATCCTGAGGGTCCGAGTGCTCAGCACAGTGTCTGGCACAAGGTTGGCACTCAATAAATGGTAAATGAGATTGACTTCACCAAAGGAAGGCTATTAGAGCCTTCACCACTCTCCCATTCTCTCCCTTCCTGGGCTCTCTGCCTTTCCTGGGCCCCTTCCCCCACCTGCTCCTCCTACAGGGCTGCATACCTCACACACAACAGCAGACTGGCAGGCCCTATTGAGTGGTGCCTTCTAGTCTGGGCAAGGGTGGCATGGCACCTGCATATGGAGGCTGCAAGCCTCCGCATGTCACTAGGAATGTACATCAAGTCACACCTAGGTCTCCAGAGAGGAGGTACCCCTGTCTTAAATGGAGTCATGATTTATGGACCCAGCTCCTGGAACTGAAAAAAACAATTAGGCTTCCCTGCTTCTCCATCTGGCAGCAAGATAATTCCAGGAAAGTCCTTCCCCCTGGGCAGAGGCTCCCTCTGCCTTGCCTTCAGCCCTGAGGCTTTTCCATCCAACCCCCCCACCCCACCTCTGTCACCTTACTCCCTGGTCAGTAGTCCAAGCTTCCTGGGCTAGCTTTCCTTGCATTAAAATCCTGACTCCACCATGTAACATCTGGGAAGCTTTTTCCAGGTTTCCATCCTCTGTCTCATTTTCCCACCATATTAAGAGGATAAAAAAATAACCTGCCTAGATCATTCATTCATTGGTGTTCATCCATCGTCTGTCTGTCCATCTGTCCACCCATCTATTTACATATTCCCATGCATGAAGATTTATTAGGTGCCTACTGTGGGCCAAGTACTGAGTTAATCACTAAGGATGTAGAAGTGTATCAGGAAGACATGATCTCTGCACTCAAGGATCTTATAGTCTGTATGGGGAAGACCAGCTGCAAATTGTTCTAGGGTGGAAATGCAGACTATCAAGTAATGTTCAGGCCTGATCTGGGACCTCAGTATTTATTTCCTCAGTGACTGTGCACCTGTGATATGGCAAGTATGGAGGATAAGCACAAATGCAGACAGGCCCTCCCTTCACTATTCTCAGTGCAAACAGAGACAGACACAGCACAGAGAGGACACAGCCTCACCGTATACTACAAGTAGGAGAGGGCCAGGAAAGTCTGTGAACTCTGCAGCTGAAAACAGGGGACCCAGACTCCCCAAGGCCCTAGGGAGGAGTCCCTGAGATGGGAGGTGGGGTCCTTTCACCGGTAAAGGTGAAAATGAATGGGCAGAGCCTTAGTAGCACTAACTGGGCCAAGGCAAGAAGCAGCTTTGCCTGGATAGGGTGTAGGAATGATGAAGCAACGGGCTCCCACAGAGGAGGTTGAGAGATGGCAGGAGTGCTGGCTACTTTGGGGCTGGAGAGGTTGGCAGGTTCCCAGAGCACATGGAGACTACTGTCAGCCCACGCTCTGCCATTCAGCAAGACCTTTATTTTCTCTCTTCTGGAAGAGCCTGGTCCAGGTGTCAGTGAAGTGAGGGGGTGGGGAGGACAGAGGCCTGCATGGTGCTGGCTCAAACTGTTCTCCATAGTGTAGCCCCTAATGCCAAGCCCACAGTCCTGAACAGCTCCCCAGGCCCTCCCTCTTCTCTGGCTGCTGGAAATCAGTGTCTTGACTCAAAGGGGTACAAGCTCCAAGCTCGGAGGAAGATAGAAAGTAAGAGGGAATGAGGAATAGGGTGGGTGAGTGGACATCCATCAGTGACCCTCAGTGTTTCCAGAGAAAAAACCACCAGCTTGCTCTGTGAGTCTGGGTCTCACTTCCTCCAACTATAAAATGGTGGGGTTGGGCTCACTGTAAGGGCTCTTTGGCTTCTGCTCCTGAGAAATGGTAGAGGGTGACTCTGCCTCTACTAAGAGACCTAAATCAGCATTTGTTGACATTTCCCAGGATGCCCTAGGTGCTGGTGACATTTCAGAGACTTGATCCCTGAGGGGGCTGGAAGATACAGAGCTGACCCCATGGCCCCTGCTCCAGGCCCAGATGAGCTTAGGCCACAGCCCCACCCCTTGCCCCGGCCTGAGACAAGCCTCTCATTCCAAACAGCAGCAAAATATAATTTTCTGGGGTTGGTCCTGAGACGGCAGGAGCACTGAGATCCCTCTTTGAAAATGCTGACTAGAGGGCAACTCTGGGCCCAGAGCTTTCCTTACTAAGCCTCAATGTCTACATCTGTAAAATGGAGCCCATAATCCCTGCCTCCTTCACAGAATAGTTGTGGGGGCTCCACTGAGAAAAAGGAAGTGTTTCATAAACTGTGGGTTGTTGTGCAAGTGTAAAGGACTCTGATGAGGACATTAAGCCCTAGAGTGGGCACAGTGGGGGGTTGGGGGGATGGAGTGTGGAAGGGGTTAACTGGTGAAGGGGCTAGAGGAACCAGGTGAGATTCCGGCAAGTTCATGGGCTGGAGAGAGCTGCTTGGTGGGTAGAGGCCAGCAGAGGAGACCCAGGGAACTTCTGATGCCCTGGTTAATGCTGACAGATGGCTATAGAACTGTCAGCAGCGTCAGTATCAGCCCACATAAGGCAGAGACTCTCTTGCTAGTTAAAACTTGAGACTCTTTAGTCTCAAGATGGAGGAAGACCAGCTTGAGAGGCTAGATCAGGGTGATTGTAAAGTGCTCAGAATTTAGGGTCATAAGAACTAATCCTGGCTTCATTGATCACTAACTCTTTGGCCTTAGGCAACTACTTTACCTCTTGGGGTCTCATTTTCTTCACCTGTAAAATGGGGGGAATGGTAGTAATAATGTATACTTTGCAGGTTTGTTGGGAGGATCAAAGAAGCTAATTTTAGTACATGCTACCACATGGCCCATGCTAAGCTGCCTCATTGGCACTATTGTTAGTGGCATGGAGTAGGGTTGGGCCTTTCCATTTCTGGTCAGACTAGTTTACAGAGAGGGGAATCCCTTTCCTCACAGATTTTCATTTAAACGTGTACGAGGCACCTAATGTGCACCTGACTCAGTGTGATAGGAAAGACGACAAAAACTTGACTACTAGACAGATTCCTAGTTTGTTGATTGTGTGAGCTTGAGGGACTTTCCCAATCTGAAATTCAGTTTTCTCATCTTTAAAAATCCATAATCAGGGGCGCCTGGGTGGCTCAGTTGGTTACGCGTTCGACTTCAGCTCAGGTCATGATCTCATGGTTCGTGAGTTCGAGCCCCACATCGGGCTTTCTGCTGTCAGTGCAGAGACCTCTTTGGGTCCTCTGTCCACTCTTTCTCTGCCCCTCCCCCACTCTCTCTCTCTCTAAAACAAACATTGAAAAAAATTTTTAATCCATAATCAGGCAAAGATTATGGACTAGCATTAAAAAACATTAGGAGAATGGTTGTTGGGGAAATCAACATCTGTTTGGAGCCAGGGTAACCCACAAATGTTATTTTCTAGAAACAAGGTGGGAAGAAAATCATAACTATCATCAGCTGGTGTCTCTCTGAGTGTTTTTAATGGTGGAAAGATTAATATTATGTGTCTTCTGACATGATGCAAAGTGAAGTAAATGACATTACCTCACATGTGTTCTAGCTAAAAACATTTAACTTGAATTATTCTAGCCCTTAGATCTAACTTCTGGTTTACAGGAAGTAAACCAGCACAAGGAAGTAACCAGACACTCGAAGAAGGGAAATTCTATAGGGAAACTGATCTGAATGTTTCATAGATCAGTGGCCAGAAAAAAAAAAAAGCGGGGAGAATGCATCATCTTAAAGAATTTAATGCACATAATGATCAGATGCCATGTGTGACCCTAAACTGGGTTCTGACCAATTGTAAAGAATTTGGGGGGGGGGGGGTCAATTGGGGATCAAATGGGATATTAAAAGGTCAGGTACAGGAAGAGGATTCTCTAAGGAGAATCCCTTCCAAGACTCCATCTCTGGTTCTAGCATCCGCAGAGCCCGGTAAGGCTGGAGAGGAGAGAGAAAAGTCTGTCCCAGTCTGATAGGGGGATGGGGTAGAGACATGGTGTGTGCTGGGGGGGCCCTCCAGTACAGGTAGAGGTGCAGTGGTGAGGGAGGGAGCTGGAAGAGGAAAGCCTTCTAGGGACTTCAAGCCATTGAGGTGGTCCCCTACAGCTGGAGAGGAGATCCTGTGTGCATGTGGGGGATAGTGTGTGTGTGTGTGTGTGTGTGTGTGTGTGTGTGTGTGTGTGTGTATAGCACCCCATTATCCCCAGCTCCACCCTCAGAGCCTGTTGGGCTTCTTGCTCATTAGGTCGACATCTCCTGCTTAATAAAAAATACATGAATAAATAAATAATAACAGCCATAACCTAGAGGAAACCGCTTTCCACTCTTTTCTGTTTCCCTAGCTCCTTCCTCCCAGGAGCTGTCCTTGGGGGCTCCCAGGCTGGGTCTGTCTGTAAACGCCTTCCCTCCCTTCCCCTAGTGCTATAGGCACCCCTCCTTTCAGGAGGGGACTGGGGGTGGTGTTTTTAGGGTGACTGAACAGGCCTTCTGTGCCCCAGTCTGCTCCTGGAGAAGCAGGGGATGAGAGAAGTCTGGAAAGAGGTCTTCTCTCTCAGCTTTCAGGAAGAAGGCAGCAACAGCTGAGCCTTTAGGACCAGTACTAGCAGTGGTTGCCAACCCACAGCTACCCCAAGTCAGGGAGGGGCCAAGGACAGAGGGTGAAAGAAGGAACTGGAAGGTGGCACAACTAGAGTTTCAGGGTCAAACAGGAGCTGGAATTTGCATAAGGTGGGGGAGGGGTCTTGACCCACACCCAAGTATCAAGAGAGAAGATAACCTTCCTCAGAAGGAACAATAGTCACTTTTTTTCTCCTGTCAGTCTCATGGTGATCCCTTTCTCTGTCCTTACGTGTCTCACACGCTCTGTCTCTATTTGTCTCTCCACTGCCTTCTCTTCCACTTTTATTTCCTTCCTTACCGGGGTCAGTATGCCTTGGAGATGTTGGCCAGGAGTGACCAACAAAGTGACTCCTCAAAGCTACGAAGAAGCAAGCCTGCCCCCAGACCTGGTGGTTCAGGACCATGGAGAGCATCCTACATAGGTAAGGCCCTCTCCCAAAAGAATTGGATTGCCAGGAGAGAGTAGGAGAGAGCTGGTGAGGTGGAAGTAAGGGAGAGATAGTGGAGGGAAAGGCACAGACAAAAGTGAGGCTTATTCCCAGCCTGGCCCTCCTAGCCTGGGTGACTCTGAACTGGGACTCAGAAATACTGCTACCCTGGACCAAAGGCCCCCCACTACCACATCAAAAAGAATGGGAGGGGGGAGGACAGCCTGGGCTCTGGGGTGTGAGATTCTGGAGGACAGCTCTTGCTGGGATGTTCTGGGAACCTTTGTACGTAGAGTACAAAGCTAAACAAATGAATAGATTAGGGTTTGAGGTATTTTTTTTCAATTTTTTAATTGTGGTAAAGTACTTGTACATTTACCATCTTAACCATTTTTAAGTATACAGTTCAGTGATATTAAATACATTCAGATCATATTTTTTTCAAGCGAATGGAATTGCCCTTAGGCAGACTTTGGGAGGCTGTGTAGGTATGTTATGTGTAGATGAGAGAAGGGCATAGTTACAACCCCTACAGGTGAGGGGTGCCCAAAGGTAGGGAAAGTAGGAGGTACAGACCAGGACCAGGACCTATTAGGCCTGTTCATTCTGGCAGCTGCAGGGTGGGTGTGAGGGGTCAGGAAGAGACTTCCCTGGCCCCAGCTCAGAACTAATGGGACCCAGGAGTCTCCTCTTCCACCTAGCAGTTCCCTCTGGATGGAGCCAGGAGCCAGATTTCAGAAGCAATCCAGATGTTCAGGGGAGATACAGGGAAGTGGAGCAGATGGGGCCTGGGATTCCTGAGGGGGCTGAGGGGAGGAGGCCAGCAGCTGGAGGGTGTGCTAGGACACGTGCTAGAGCTGAGGCTGGCTCCAACATGTGCCAGGGCATGTGCCACAGGGTGTGCCTAGGACATAGTACTTGGGTAGAGTGCAGCCTAGGTCAGGTGGCCCTTTGTGCTTTCTCTATACTGGCTACTAAGATCTGTCCTGAGCTGCCTCTAGCTGTGGCAGGGCCTGAGGGGTAAAACCTCTCTGCCACATGCTGTGCCAGGGTACAGAAGTGAGGAAGACAGACCCTGCCCTGCCTGTGGGGAGCTTAGCCTTTCTTCCGATGTACAACTTTGGCTTGGACACGCAGGACTCACCTGTCCTCCCTGAGTCCAGAGCGTCCACTTTTTTAAAAAATATGAAATTTATTGTCAAATTGGTTTCCATACAACACCCAGTGCCCATCCCAACAGGTGCCCTCCTCAATACACATCACCCACCCACTCCTCCCTCCCACTCCCCATCATCCCTTTCTCAACCGGTTCTCACTTTTCAAGAGTCTCTTATGTTTTGGCTCCCCAGAGTGGCCACTTTTTATGGACTCAGGAGGAAAGCCTGCTAAGAGGCCTGAGTGAGACAACCCAAGCTGTTTGTCATCTACCCCAGGAGGCTGCAGCTCATCTTCCCACCCAGAGCCTCGGTCCCTGGCCCTGTCATCCCTGCCGGTCACTGCAGTTTCTGTGGATCTGGGAAAAGGGTGGACCAAGGAAAAGAATCTGGAACTGGTGTTTGCTCCTGCCTGCCCTGAGAACTTGAGGGCCCAGAGGCTTTTACTACCCACCCCCACTTTGCTATATGTGGCTATGGTCACCTCACCATCCTCACACTAGCCTGGTCATGACAATGGTCATGAGCCCCATTTAGTAGATAAGCAAAATAAGGTGCAGAGAAGTAAAACCACTTGTTGAAGGCATACCTCTTCAACAAAGCCAGGATTCGAACCTAAGTTTGCATGATTTTTTCCCCCTAAAATTCCACCTCTAGGCAAGTGGGTAACATTGGCTGTGCACACCAACCAGTTGTGTGGCTCTGGACAAATAAGTGCCTTTTCCTTGCTGGACCTCCATTTTCCTATTTATAAAATGAAAAGGTGTAAATAGGGTTATTTTGAAGAAGGGGGCCAGTGAGGACAGACTGTGAGCAGAGGGTACTCTGACTGAGGGCAAGGCAGTGAACAGTTTCCTGGGGGGAAACTGCCAGACCCTGGGGGGCACCCCAAGATGTCAAAATGCTCAGCAGGTGTGGGCTCCTCTGTAGGCTATAGTGATGGGATTGGGGTGGAGTCTGGGGGAGGCCAGGCACTGAAACCAAATCCTGCCTGCTGGGGAGGGAGAGCAGAGGGAGGTCTGGGGTAGAGAGTAGGGCTGGTTGGGCAGGCCAAAGCCAAGCAGGCAGAGCCAGGCAGGCAGAGCAGAATGAGGCTCAAAGCTCTAGGGCTTTACAAATGGATTTTGCTGAAATGGAAATTTCCACCCATCCCTGAAATGAGCCTGGCAGTGAAGCCAGGTCTGGTAGGGCTGCAGCAGCTGGGGATGTGGACAGGGACAAAAGCCAAACTGTCAAAACTCCTCAGACCTACCCACCCCTCCCCTTGTTACCCGTATTCCTCTCCCTCCACTCCTCTCCCCTGCTCAGGTCCTCTGGATCCTCAGGAATCTTCAGAATCCTCACACCTTTGTGTACCTTTCTCACTTTCTCCCTCAACCACTTTGTGCCCCTTACACCCCTGCACACCTGACACGCCCTCCCCCTCCCACTCGTTCTCACACTGCCTTTTCACCCCTCACACCCCTCACGCCTCCCCACCCTCCACCTCACACACCCACACACACCTGACACTCTCTCCACCTCCTACTTTATCCTCATACTGCCCTTTCACCCCTCACCTCCTCTCCTTCCCTTACCTGGGCTCATACCACTCCCCCATACACCCTCTCCCATACCTGACACACCCCTCACCTCCTGTTTCACTCCTTGCACTTCACTGCTCCTGGGCTTACACCCTTCACTCCTCACACCACTTTCTGGAACCCTCTCCTGCTCCTGACACCCCATCACCCCTGGTTTCACTCCTCTCACCTACTTATTGCCCTCCATCAGTAACCATGAGGGCCAAATATCTCCTGGTGAAGAGCGGGGTGCTACACCCAGGACTCCTGAGGGCTGCTGTGTAAATGAGCAGGCCAAGGCTTGCCAGGCCCTTGCCTCACACACAGGAAGTGCCCCATGTAAGTGTTGATCTTGTTTGTTGCCATGTTTGTAGCTAATTGATACTTTGTGCCAGGCCCTTTGCCCCACAGTGCTGGGTGGGAGTGTGTGTGTGGGGAGCATATGTGCCATGTCAGGAGAGCTGGTGAAAATACCAAAAACTGGGGCGCCTGGGTGGCGCAGTCGGTTAAGCGTCCGACTTCAGCCAGGTCACGATCTCGCGGTCCGTGAGTTCGAGCCCCGCGTCAGGCTCTGGGCTGATGGCTCGGAGCCTGGAGCCTGTTTCCGATTCTGTGTCTCCCTCTCTCTCTGCCCCTCCCCCGTTCATGCTCTGTCTCTCTCTGTCCCAAAAATAAATAAAAAACGTTGAAAAAAAAAATTTAAAAAAAAAAAAAAAAAAAAAAAGAAAATACCAAAAACTGTTCTGGGGAGGGGCCAGGGATAAATCTGATAGAGCAGGTCCCTAGGGCTCGAGTAATGGTAGAAGTGCTAACTAGACTACTGGGAAATGTGAGCCACGCCCATCATTAAAGAGGTGCCCACTAACATGTGGCGGTGGGGCTCTCCCTCCCGCAGCTCCCACCTCCAGACAAACCAGAGGGAGACACTCTAACCTGGGCATGCTTTCCTCCCTAGGCCACTGCACTGGGGTGTGGAGGGCAGGGAGGGAGAGGGGATGCTGCCTTCCTATCACCAAGAAGTTCTCACAGAAGTTGAGAGGAAGAGGACAGGGGACTGCCTGAGATGGGGAGGGTCTCTGGAGGGTCCCCCTCCTGGGTGAGTGAGGAAAATGGAGGGAAACAGAATACAGGAGCCAAGTGTAGGAGGCAGAAGGGATGTGGGGCTTGACTTGCTGTGCATTCTTTTGTGGAATTTCTTGTTCCAAGCACTCAAGGCCTAGGTGGGAATGGGGGACTGGCCTGGCACCTCACAAAGTTGTGATGCCAGGAGAGTCTGGGACCCCCATGACTGCAGAGAATGAGTGCCTTCTGGCAAGTGGAGAACAGGGGACAAGTTGTTGGGGCAGCATTCAGTGAGGAAGGTCCTGAGGGCTGGATGAATGGGGACTACCAGTCAGAGAGCCAGCCCCAGGACCCAGTGTGAACCTGAGAGGGTGGGCGAGAGGGGAATCTGGCCAGAGATGGGAGTCTGGAGGCATGCAGGGGCATGTGTGGAGGGACTCCCCCAGGGCAGGGGCCGTGGAGCACAGCCACATGCCCTCCTCCTCTAATCACATGTTGACATATTACTCATTATTAATTAAATAGGAGCTCTGAGTTACTCTAGGCCTCCTCCTGTGACAGTCCCAAGTGCTGGGCACCAGGCTGCGAGCCTAGGCTGGGCAGGACCACTGGATGGAAAGAAAGGGCTGGGGATGGGATTAGAGGTGGTAGGTGAAGGGAGACACACAGGGGCAGTCTTTGTCCATTTCAATGACAAGTGACCCTGAGTCTGGGGTCTGGGGTCTGAGGGCAAGGGTCAGGAACAAGGAGCCTACACATTGGGGGAGCTGAGGAAGGGTGGAGAGTTGACAAGGCCAGAGGAGGTATGGAGAGGCCAGGGGTGGGCTGTGTCTCCAGTAAGGGGAACATGTGCTGCACCAAGGGGGGCGGACTGTGAGCGAGGCCACACAGGCTTTGCACTTGTGGGGTTGGTCTTCTGAAACTCGGTCTGTGTCACTGCTGTCAGGAACACCCAGTGCTGCGGGGGAGGGGAGGAAACACGGTGGATTGAATTACCTTTCAAGTCTAAAGCCTGGATTCCTCTGGGCCTTGCAGGTGGGCGTGTGTGCACACATTCCCGAGAGCATTGTGGGATGTTGGCTGTCACTAGGGATCCAGGAGGCTCACTCCAGCTCCTTGAGTTCTAGTTTCCTTTCCACAGGCAAGGAAAAAGAGGGGCCTCTGATGCTGGGGGGAAAGGGATAGGATATCTGACCCAGTCCCAGTTTACAGACCCTCAGACAAGACTGGGAAGACTTGGTTCAAACTCTGATTCTGCCTTGTTCTAGCCACATGTGACCTTGGCACATGACTTAAGCTCCCTGGTTTCCTCACCTAAAAAGAGGATAAAAATAATGATAACAGTGGCATGAGCCAGCCAGACTATGTGCCAAGCACTGTGCTAAGCACTTTCTTTCTTTATATCCTCACACAGCCATAGAGGGTAGGTATTATTGATCTCCCCATTTTATAGATGAGGAAACAAGGGCTCAGAGAGGTTAAGTGATTTTACTAAAGTCACACAGCTGGTAAATGACAAGGTTGGGACTCTGATCTCAGATCCTTACCCTGAATGATGTATGGTACCCGCATCTCAAGGTTGCTGTGAAGAGTAAATGAGATAATGTACATAAACAAGTATTTAGCCCAGTACCTGGCACACAGTGAGTGCTCAGGAAACAATGTTAATGTTTGTATTTATGCATTTGTACAGGTGCTCTGAGGTTTCCTTTTATGCTCCTTAGATGGCAGGGGGCTGAAGGGAGGATGGAGAAGCTGGTTGTAGGGTTGGGGGCTGGGAAGGGAGTGGCAGGGAGGCTGTGGTCCAGGGGGCAGGTAGGCAGAGGTAGGAAGGGAGGGCTGGGTACAAAAAGCAGAGGAGGGTGGGGCAAGCAGTGTAGAGGAAAAGGAAGTGAGTGACTATGTATTTACTTAAAGATTTTGCTCCGGCGATCGCCTCATTGGCCAGACATCTGGTTTCCCTGGACATCCCCAGGGAATGTAAGTCAGACAGCATTACTTCAGCAGCTCCAATGCCATCCACCCCAGGCTCGCTTGCCCTGGCTGGCTCACAAGGCTCAGGACACTATCGTGCAGAATGCGGCCAAGAGAGTAGTGAGTCTGCCCCTGGAGCTCACTGGGAAGGGGTAGGAATCCCTTCTAGTTGCTGGTCACTCTCCTCTTACCTGCTCAGAGCTACAGACAGTGGGGTTCAACTCTTCCACACACTCTACCTACCCATCCTGTCCTTCCCTCGTAGGTATGGGGATTGGGGGTTGTTAGGGGCTGAAGAGGGCACTGAGTAAGCACCCTCTTCCATGCCTTTCCCCTCCTTAGTCACCTGGAGAGGAGATCCAATGGAGGGAGGCCCACCAGGCAGCTGCCTGGGGCACCCATCTCTACGGGGCACTAAAGCTTCAGTGGTCACTTAACGAATCGGAAAAGAGTATTTAAAAAAGAGCATTTACTAGGTTTGAGCCTCCGGGTGGGGGGCGGGGGTTGGCAGGAACACTTCCATAAGCTGCCAGGCACAGAGGTGAGATTCCCATGGGGTGCTCAGACTAGGACAATTGTTCATTAAACTCCTTTAGGAGGAGGGGAGACCTGGAGAACCAAAGGGTTTCGGTGTAGCTCAGTACAACTGGCAAGGTTAGGACCAGAGCTGAATTGTTTTGGCTGATGGAAGAAAGGCTGAGCGCTGCAGCCTGCACTCCGGGGGGTAGGGGGGAGCTTTCTGCCCAGTCCCTACACAGCGTCTTTTCCAAATAAATATTGAACAAATATTGAAAGAGTGTTGGTTGGAAGAGGCACCGAATTATTAGCATGCCCTTGGCTCTCTTATTTGTTAGTCCAGTCCTGTTGCGAAAGTACCCTAATGATGGCTTTAATGATTCCCTTCCTGTCTTGGGTCCTGACTGCATCTGTTCAATCATTTATTCATTCCTTCAGGCACTCATTCAACAGATATTTCTGAGCACCTACTGTGTACCAGGCACTGTTCCAGGTACTGGGGATACACAGCAAACTGCTTCCTCTCTCCCACTTGTCACCCCATGTGTGATTGAACCAGCAGAGATCTAGAGTCTTTCATGTGCCTAGATTGGGATTGGGGTAGGGGTGGGGGATCGGAGGTGGTTTCAGGCTTGGTCTCTGTCCCAGGAGAAAGTCATCCCCTTGGGGGCATGGATCCATAGCAGAGGCATCTTTTTTGTCCTTGTCCCTAGCCCAGCACCAGCTTTTCATGCCCTCAGGACGTGGTGTGTGCTTATAAATTCATGCAGTGTTCAGGAAGGGGTGTGTGTGTGTGTGTGTGTGTGTGTGTGTGTGTGTGTGTGTTTCTCCCTGAGTAGAGCTCCAGTCTGGGCAGCTGGAGTGGGGAGTGGGGTGCCAGAGGGAAACGGCAGAGGATGCCAGGCTCCTCCCCTAACCCCTACTGTAGACCCGTCCAGGGGTTCTCTGCTGGTGCCACTGCCTGTAGGAAGGGAGCATCCAAATATGGGACTAAGTCAGCAATGGTTTCTCTCAATCACCACAGGAGAGGACCTGCAGGAAGGCCAAGAGGCAGGAGGGACCCTAGGGCTTGAAAGGCATCCTCCCTGAGAAATGTAAGACATTCCTAGAGCACATGCTCCCCTCCCCCACTGCTACCACTGAGATTGCTCCATTTAGCTGTCTGGGCTTCTGGGCATTATTCCAATATTGAAAGGTATGGAGGGGGCTGGGTCCTGATAGCCCTGCCCCCACACCTTACATGGCTTGGAGGAAGAGGGGCAGGAAATCCTGAAGTCAGGTGTTCTACTCCTCTAGATTGTAGCCCTGACCTGGACCCCCCACCCCCACCCCTAAAGTCAGAGACAAATGAGAATGTTCCTGAAGAGGCTTTGGGGAAAGCAGCAAATCCTCTCCACCCCAACCCTGTGTCCTGGGCCAGGGCTGCCACAGCAAAGGAAGGTTGGGGGAGGCAGAAGGTGTATGGGGGGGAAACTGGCAGCTGAGGCTCATGTGCCAAGAAGGGGGAAGCTATGTCTGCACAGGCATCCCCCCACCACACTGTCTGACAGAATGAGCTGCGTCCTTGCGTCTCTATTTTTAGTCAGAACTGGAAGGAAAGGAAGTTCGGGGGCCAAGCCACCAGCCCCAGCTCCTGCTGCCAGCACCCATAGCACGTGGTGCAGGGGGGAGGGGGGCAGGAGGAGCCCAACTCCTCAGGGAGGCAGGATGGTGCTCCCTCCCACCTGCCAGCACAGGTGCTGGGCCTGATGGATAGGATGAAGGGACATACTCTGGATTGGGGCTGGGGAGGAAGTGCTGCCTCCTCTCTCTGCCCAAACACTGGCACTGCACTAGGTTTACCTGACATAGTAGAATCTCCTGAAATAGGACTTAGGTAGCTCTGTGATACTTTCTGTTGTGGGTTCCGTGAGTGGAGCCCCCACCCCCCACATTTCCTGCTTCAAGATTTAAACATCTTGACCTCTGTTACTCTTCTTCACTGGGAGACTGGTATGAGGCATGAACCCATAGTCTCTCCTTCACCAGCCCAGCAGCAGAGCTGGGGGCAAAGAGGGTGGAATTTTCCAGTGTTCCTACTTCACAGCAGAAGGACTCCCTGACTTAAATTCCACAGCTGCTATGGTCACTACCTGTGGGTCAGGGAAAGGCACTTTGGGTGGCAGTTTAGTTGTTAGAGTTTAGCTCTGCAGTCAGATAGACCTGAGTTCAAATCCTAACTCCTCTACATACTAGCTGTGTGACATAGAGGAAGTGGCTAAACCTCTCTGGATCTCTGTTTTCTTGTCTGAAAATTGGATAATTATAGTACCTGCCCCATAGGATTGCTGAAGATTAAATGAGATAATGTGAGAAAATACACGTAGTAAGTACTTAACTATTAGTTAATGAAATTTTAAAAATATTTACCTATCTTTGAGAGAGGGGGGAGGGTCAGACAGAGAGGGAGACAGAGAATCCCCAAGCAGGTTCTGTGCTGACAGCACAGAACCTGACACAGGGCTCGAACCCACAAACCGTGAGAACATGACCCAAGCCAAAATCAAGTATCAGAAGCTTAACTTGAGTGAGCCACCCAGGTGCCTCTAGTTAATGAAAATTTAAAAGCAGAGCCCAGTCCTGGGCCTGAACCCCACTGTGTGGCTGATCTCAGGCCCATGTTGCAGATATTACCTCTCAGATATGACTGGCTTTGTTCACCCCATCACTGCCCCCCAAAGTCCCAAGCCTCTGACTCCCAGGAAGAAAACAAATGTATAGCCCACCCTCTACCTGCAGAGCTGGAAAAATTCTTCCCTCCAGCCACAAGCTGCAGTTCCTAAGGCTCCCACCCCCATCTTCCCACCTTTGCCCCCAAGCCCAAGGTGGCTATACACAGCGAATCCCTGTGGAGGAATGGCCTGAGGCACCTTGTCAAGGGTAGGGATGGAGAGAGAAGGTCGAAGTGTATCTCAGACAAGACTGTCACAGGGAAGAAAGCAGAAACGAAAGAGTGAAGACTCTACACAAATACAGAGTAAGAGTTTCTGTGGATGGTAAATGCTTTGGAGGAACAGCTGGGTGAGGTACACAGACGAAGAAGGTCCATGAACCTTCTGAAAGTGTATTCCAAGAGAGGATTCATGGCCTTCTGCAGATTCTCTGTGGGATCTAGGACCCCAAATCTGCTACGAACCACTATGGACTCTGGCCCAGAAGTCAGGAGATCTGGGCTTTAAATCTTGTCTGCCTCTCACTCCTCAGCCAGCAACCTTCCTCCTCAGTTTCCCCACCTGCTCCAGGAGGAAGCTAGACCAACTGAGGTCTGTGGCCCAGGTCGGGCATTCCAGGTTTCTGTGAAATCTGATGAGCAGTGACAGAGAGAATAACCAGAACTGAGCCTTGGGAGGCAGATTCCCAGGAAAGTGAGAGGGGGCCTCATCCCACCCCTTCCCAGAAGCTGACTTGGTCCATCAGCCAACATGTCAGCCAGCCAGCCGACAGAAACTGAGCTGCATCCCTCCACCAACCAGGGAGGCTGTTGCCATGGCAACTTCATATTTATCCACTTTAGCTCCTAATTAAGGGGAAAAGCATATAACATATTGGATGTCAAGGAGGCTTTGTGAGCCTCAATTTAGCAACCGTGCCTGGATGTCAACCTCAAGCGTGATTGCTGTTAATCACCTTCCAAATTACCTAGACAGGTCACAAAGGGAAAGGTCTCCAGCAGTGGGGGGAAGCTGGGCCCAGGGGAGATGAAGTGGTAGGGAGGGCAGGAGGGGTGAGCTGTTGGATATCATGACCTAGGGGGCTGCTGTGTGAATCTTGGCTCTGAGGCTGTGTGATGATAGGTCTGTGGGGACAGGGGCTAGGTCTGTTCCCCATGACCTTGAGTCAGGGATCTCTACCCTGGGGACTCACAAATCAAGGCTCTTGGTCTGTAGAGAAGGACTGACTGGTTGATGAACCAAGAAGCATATAAGGACCATCTGGTGGCCTCTGATGTCAGAAGGAAGATTGACAGATGACCAAGGCTGGTGGGTGCAGGCTGACCTGGTAGCTGATGGGTGGATGATTACCATATGGCAGATGGAAAATCCAATGGAAGGCAATGACTGGGTGACTGGATTCACGAGTGCATCTGTGATCTCTGAAAGGAATGCCTGGTCTCTCTACCCCAACTCACGACTCAGGCATTCTGAGGTACCAGTTTGAGCAAGGCCTGGTGGTGCTTCTTGCCTGCTGTCTGAGCTGTGGCCAGAGCCACATTCCTGGGAGAAGCTTCAGCAGGTCCCTGGGGATGTGGGACACAGGGAGTGGAGATTAATAGAGTAAGGTTAGAAATAGGGACACCAAGGGGAGGGTATCAGTAGAGTGGTTAAGAGCATGAGTTATGGGGTCAGGCAGACCTAGGATAGATTTTCAGCTTGGCTATTTATACCTATGTGACTTTGATCAAGTCACCTAACCTCTCTGTGCTGTGCTTTGTCTCATCTCTCAGATGGGGATGATGATAATTCATACCTCATAGGATGTGGTGAGACTTTAACAAGATGATAAATGTAAGAAGCTTAGCACCTTGCATGGCACATGGAAGCCCTCAATAGCTATTTTGACATTATTAGCAAAAGTGACGGCCCTGGAAAAGAGAGGCAGGCACATGGTGACTGAAGCCTGGGCCTGAAAGCGGGTGAGGGAGCACTTACCCTCTGTCCACTTTTGGTCAAGGGTCTAAGAGAAGGAACCATGGAAGGGAACCCTGATGAAGGCAGGGGACAGGCTGGGGTCTGGGTGAGGGTGTGCAGACAATTGGAACCTGCTGGGCCTGTGTGTGATGTTTTTCAGTCTCAGAGTGGGCAGTGGGAGAGGACGTCATTGTACTCAGTCTTGACATCACCTAAGGGCCAGAAAGGAGCTTAATGCAGCCTGAACTTGGGAGATCATTAGAAGTACTGGGATGAGGGGTGTCTGGGTGGCTCTGTCAGTTAAGCGTCCGACTTCAGCTCAGGTCATGATCTCATGATTCGTGACTTTGAGCCCCATATCGGGCTTGCTGCTGTCAGCATGCAGCTCACTTCGGATCTTCTGTCTCCCTCTCTCTGCCCCTCCCCTGCTCTCTCTCTCTCAAAAATAAATAAAACATTTTTTAAAAAAGAGAGAATTACCTGGGATGATTCTATAAGATTTACTGTCTGGGTTCACCCCACATCTCCTGAATGAGAATCTCAGGGGTGGATCCCAGGAAACTAGTTAAAAAAAAAAAGAAAGAAAACTCCCAGGAAGGTCTGAAATCAGCCAGATCTGGGACTTACGGCTCAAAACTAGAGGCCACAGTGAGTCAGAGCTGGCCAGAGCTGGAAGAAGGAATAAATAAGCCCTCCTTCAATATGTAAACTTCACCTTTTACATATAGTATCATGGCTCTGCTAAAAAGTATATTCAAAAAGAAAAAATTCTGCGGCTAAGAAGTTTGGAAAACATGTATTTTGGTAATAATAATAATTACAGCTAACATTTATGGATTGTTGACTGGGAGCCAGGCACTATCTAAGTGCTTCACATGGATTAGCTTTAATCTTCTCAATCTTTTAATCTTCTCAACTGCCATTGAGATAGATCTTTCCATTTATACAGATGAGGAAACTGAGGTTCAGAGAGGTATGTCAAAGGTCACATGGTTTGTTAGTGGCGGATCCAGATTTAAACCTGGGTGGTCTGAATCCCCGTGCGTGGGCTACCTTCCCATTCTATAGTTGAGGAAACACAAGTGCCAGAGGAGTGAAGTGACTTTCCCAAGGCTCCACAGCAAGTTAGAGGCAGAGGAGGGATTAGAATCCAGGAACTCTTCTCTTCCTCCTGCCCTCCATCCCCACTCTTCAGACATATTTTGCAGAGAAAAGTTAAGGACAGGCTGGCCTGAGGGAAAGGATCTCAACTCTGTCCCCCTCTATAGGCAGAGTCCCGGAAATAGCAGGTGGAGTGGACGGGTATTGGAAGGTTCCTGACTTGGAGGAGAAGGAGAAGCTTGGGACGTTGTGACCATGGGCCCTGGCAGCCTTGTGGGTCTGGTAGGAGGAGTTGCCGTGCCCTGGTTTCTGCAGATGTGGGCTGCAGCCGTCCTGCTGAATGGGAGGCTATTAAGGGAAAATGCTTTGCAAGGAGCTGAGCAGCTGGGAGCAGAGATCGGAGATCATCACAGCCCTGAATGGGGGGCTTTGTCCCCTCAGGGCACAGGCGGGTTCTTGCTCTCATGGTCTGTGTCTGGAAGGCTGGCTGGTCAAGAGGCCAAGGGTGGTCACTCACAAGGAGGCTCCATTCCCTCTTATGTCCTGTCCCATGTCCTCTCCTCTAGCACTGTCCCATATCCAGGGCGGCCAGGCAGTTAAGCACATGGGCCCTGGGGACTGACAGCAGGGCCACTTTCTGTAGGTGTGGAAACGTGGGCGTGTTGCTGAAAATCCCAGTTTCCTCATTTGTAAAATGGAACCGATAAGTGTATCTCTTTATAATGTTGTTAGGAAAATCGAGCAAGAACACAGAGTCAATGCTTTAGTCGTGCTGGCTCTTGTGCATATTCTCCCCAGCTGAGATCTTCCTCCTCCTGGCTTATGTCCATCCGGGTGTGAACTCTCAGGTTTTCCCCTGTCCCCCCAACCCTCAACAGCCAGGCAGAGGCTCAGGCTGGGTCTCCTTACTGAGACGGAGGCTGTATGTGAATAGAGGGGGAAACGTCAGGTCAGGTCCAATCTCGGAAGGAAGAGCACTAAGGACAAAATGCAAACTCCAGCCTGTGATATGTGATCGCCTCCGATCCCACTACCACTCTGGATATTCTTGAAGCCTTACATCTGCCTGTTCTCTCCTCCCCAGGCCTTCACCAGGTCTGTGTCCTCTGCCTGGAAAGCTCTTTCCCCAAGTAACTCGTACCTGTCCTCCATACCATAGATTAGACAATCCTGCTTTCCCTTACACCAGTGTATTTGATGTGCCTCCCGCTCTCGAGCTAAAAAGCACCCTGCCCCCTATCCTCTAGACCATGAGCTCTGTGAGGGTAGGGTCTTTGATCTGTTTACTAATCTCCCAGCCTGTAGCATGGGGCCTGATCCAGAATAGTCAATCTATAAATACTTGTTAGAAGAAGGTGTGAGTGAATGAATACATGAATAATTGGAATGGCTCGGGCTGGAAGGTGGAGGCAGAATGTCTGGTAGGATGAAGAGAACGGGGAATGGGTGCTTTAGAAAGAACTGTAAACAATGTCAAACGTTCTCTCCCCAGGAGAAGGACCCAAGCTGACCTCCTCTCTTGGGAACACAGCCTTGAAGTTAGGCTGCCAGTGTCTAGCCTTATCCTCATAGGCAGTGTTTACTAAGGACCTACTGTCAGCTAAATGTGCAACATTTTATACACGCATTTATGGTGTGCTTACCTCATTTTAAAAGCACCTTTGTGAGATAGGAACCATAATTATCTTCAGTGCACTAAATAGAAAACTGAGGTCCAGGGAAGTGGAGACCCCTTGCCCTGGGTCACACAGCTAGCAAATGGTAGGACTGGAAGGGCAATGAGCATCCAGGCATGTCTTTTTGATCCTAGAACTAGAGCTCTTAACCACTAGACCATATTGCCTTCCCTGCAAGATAGAACGGAAGTCACCCTCCCACTTCTCAGGAAGTGGAAGTTGCTGGGAAACGAAGCTGGAGAAAGTTCAGACCAAACGTTCAGTTAGTGTTTAGTGAGCAACCACAGTGCACGGGGCCCGGCAGGAAATGCAGAATTGGCGGCCAGCCCGGCCAGCTAGCTCCCCATCTGAGCAGACAGACAGACAGACCCCAGGAAGAGGGGCGGGTGATGATAGCCGGTTTGGGGGGGTGCCAGCCCATGTGGTGGCAACAGCTGGCATTCGTCACCAGCAGCTCGAGGGTGGACGGTGGTGGGCCCCAAGAACAGGGCACAGGTACACAGAGTTGTTCTTGGAGGGGCTATTTGGAAGGCTTTGCACATTGGAGGCTTAATCACTCGGCATTTGCTGAGCTCAGATGGTGGCTTCTTGGCACTCAAGGCACTGACAGGGGTGACTTCTATGCCCATCCCCAGAGAGGAAGTTTTTCTGCTTCTTAGGGCTCAGCAGAGCACTCTAACTTGCTCATTGTCTCCCAGCGGCTACAGGATTCCAAGCTTTCACAGTGCCCTTCTCTCCTGCCGGATGTAAATGTCATCCTTTTAGCAGAGCGCAGAGCCCCTCATTCTGTGGGAGACCCTGGGGGCTGCTCTCCCTGATTGTCCAGTGGGCTGGAAGCAGGCAGCCCATTAGGCTCAGCCTTCGGCCGTGTAGACATTACCCAGCGAGGTGTGAGGAGTGGCAGTGGTGGGGCCACTCTGCAGAGTGCTAATTTCTCTCCATTCCTCAGGAGAAGTGTGGCTCCTCAGTTGGGGGGTACTGTCACATCCCTGTCCATGTCCTAGTGTCATCAGGCTGAGAGGTGAACACAGCAGGAAGGGCACAGACTCCTGCACTCAGAGCTGGGACCTGGAGCATTCTGAGAAATGGGAGGCACAACCCTAAAGTTCCCATGGTTTGGTGGCTTGACTCAAGATGGCAATCTTCTTAACCCACATGCACCCTTGTCTGGTGCCACAGGACTCAGCCAGGGGCCAGGTGTAGTGCCAGGGTAAGGGTCTGGCACCAGGTGCAGCTAGGAGATCATCGTGGGTTGGAGAAAGGGCTGGGTCAGATGAGAGGTAAGGACTGGAAAGGCAGGCAAGAGGTGGGGTGGGAACCACCCCTCCCCAGCGGTGGAGACTAGTATGAGGATGAAGGGGGGCTGGGGCAGGGGGGTTAGGGAGAGATTGGTAGTGGAGGTAGGTGAGGGTTGGAGTTGGAAATGGGGTTGGGATTGTTATTGCTGTTAGGGTAAGAATTCGAGGTGGACCTTGGCTTGATTTTGATACCAGGGAACAGGATCGGGGGTGAAGTTGTAGTTGGGATGGGGGTTGGTGTTAGGGTTGGAGATGAGGTAGGAGTCAATAGGCCTGCTGTTTGTGTGAGAGCTGAGGTCAGGCGAGACAACATTTGGCTCAGAATTAGATTGGAAAGGGGTGCCTGGATGGCTCAGTTGAGCGTTTGACTTTGGCACGGGTCATAATCTCACAGTTGTTGAGTTTGAGCCCCACATTGGGCTCTGTGCTGACAGTTTAGAGCCTGGGGCCTGTTTCAGATTCTGTGTCTCGCTCTCTCTCTGCCCCTCCCCTACTCGTGCTCTGTGTCTCTCTCTTTCTCTCAAAAGTATATACACATTTTAAAAAATTTTAATAAAAGAATTAGATTAGTAAAGGGTGGGAACCAAGTTTTCTCTTCACTGACCAGTGTGTGCACTTTCTCAGTAGGTGGAAAACCCAAAGTGGGATAACTGGGGCTGTCTTAGAACTCATCTGCCATCGACCACCTGTCTCATCCACTTACCTCCACCTTCCCACCCTTACTCTCTTCTCCTTTGAGTCCCAGTTCCTGCTGTTGGGCAGAGGCAAGGCTCACGTATCATCTCCTTCCTGATCATGGCAGATGGGGCTGAGGACTGCGCTGTGTTCTTTTTCAAGCAGCTGCTTTATCGCAGAGTCTTCCAGTTTCAAGAACTGAGCAAGACCTGAGGCATTCTGGGTAGGGCTCTATCAGCTGGGCCCTCATCCTAGGGGTGAATGGGGACATGGAGTGCCCCTCCCACTCCTTCCTGGCCCTTGCCAGGGCCCTGACCTCTCTCCTCCTTTCTGTAGAGGTCCCAGCCCCTGCATGCCCCTTCTCGCTTCTCAGGGTGACAACCTGACATCCTCTGGCACTCAGTGCTGGGGTCAGGCTTTTAAAGCTGTCATTGGGGAGACCGTGGCCCCTCTCCTACTCGTTCCCCTGCCCCAGTGTCCCTTCATGCAGAAACAGGCATCAGGGCATGAAACAGAGGACGACTGTGGCACTGTGCTGCCTTTTAAATGCAGGCAATTAGTGGCTAAATAAAATATAGAACGAGCATCTCTGCCTGCTTCTGGCAGGAGCTCACGGAAAGCTGCCCGGATTAGGGACCCCAGGAATGGACTGAGGAACAGAAGGTGGTAATCCCAATCTACTGCTCTGGAGCCTTTTGCTGGGACAAAGTCTCAGGGAAGAGGGGCTCAAAGACTCCTAATAGGCTGGTCAGCCTCATTAGAGAGTTAGGGAGTGCAGGGGAGCTATGGGGGTCTTGTGGGAGTCAATAGAGAGGCCTGCAGAATAGCAAGAAGCAGAGGACAGTGGCTTTGGAGCACAACAAACCTAGATTTGCACCCTGGCTCTGCCACTTAACAGCTGTGTGACAGAGGCAGGCTGCTCACCCTTTCCAAGCCTCAGTTACCTTGGCTGTAGAATGGGGATGATAATAGTCGTACCAACCTCTCAATGATATTGCTAGATTTAAATAATAAATGCTCCACATCTCCCAAAAAGAGTCTCCCCCAAAAGGGAGTGAGGCTGTGGCCAGAAAGGGTTAGAGATACTGCTGAGAGGTCATGCATAGGTGGGAGGATAGGCCCTGGAAGGGAACTGGAAGCCTAGGGAAAGCTAAGCCAATTTCACTCCTGGGCTCTTGCCTCACTGATGCTCCCCTCGGGTGTTCTAGAGAGAAATAGGTGGTTAGACTGAGACCTTTAGAGTGGGAAGAGGAAGAACTTACTTCTAGCCACTGTGTAAGCCCCCCATTTATTCTTCCCCCCACGGCCATCCTACTGGGTTGCCATGTATAGATAACCACCTTGGATAACTCATGTAACGTCCTGGAGCCTCAGTTTCCCCTGCAGTGTGGCTTTAACAGCAGCATGTTCCTTTATCCTAGTGCTCTATAACAAATGCACTATCCTCACAGAATTGTGGCACCTTCTTCCCTTCACCCACTGGTCTCTCCCATACTGCTCCCATGCTGAGCAGAGTCCTCACCTGGGTGCTTTTTGGGGAATGGGGCAGGGTCATGAAGCAGCTCAGCAGATGGCAGTTGGGGAGACAGAAGAGACTGGGCCAGGAGCTGGGACAGCCAGTCTCTTGGCTCCTGCTCCCACATGGACCCCCATCCTAAAGCTCCAGCTCAGCCCTTTTCTTTAAATAAAAGCAATGACGTCATCCTTGTTCTTAGCTGCTGAGCTAGAAGGAGGTGATCTGAGATACTGCGGAGGGGAAGCAAGAGATGCTGGGGCTGGGGGTAGGGAACCCAAGGGGCAGATAAAGGACAGATACCAAGCCCCCCTAGAAACACCTGTATGTGTGTGTGTCCCGGGGTTCACCCACATGTATGTGTTAGGCAAACTGCAGACCCACAAAATGTTAGAGCAGAGATGGAACTTCATTGTGCTGCTAAAAAAAAAAAAAAAAAAGCAGAGGCTTATAGATTCTGTGGTAGAGTTAGACAGATCTAGACAAGGCTCTTTATGTTTCTGAGTCTCAGTTTTCTCATCTGTAAAATGGAAGTAACATTGAGGTTGACCTTGCAAGCATTTTGGGTGAAAGGATTAAAAGGGATAGGGAAGGATTTGGGGTGAAAGGATTAAAAGCAGAGACTCTAAGGAGCCCCATCCTATGGCCTTTCACTGCATCCATGTTCCTGATCCATCCCATAGCCCCTTTACCCACATTCACCATCCCCTGAATCCTTAGCCAATGTCCTGTAACTCTATCCCAGGTCCCCTCCATCCCTGGCACCTAAACACCTGGCACATAGTAGGTGCTCAAATAAATAGTGGCTAACATGATTATGATTGGGCAGAAGCGATGCTGTCAGCAAAAGATGGCTGAGCTGGCATCAGGAGGCCTCCCCTGGCATCAGCCCAACCCTTCCCAGCAGAACTCCTGGGTCTGGGCTCTGCCAGGCAAGGGGCTATTTGGTCCTCACTCTCTATCTCTTTGGGCCCAGCTGTCAGCAGCTTCCCTCTGGTCCCAGGGGGCCTGGGAACCACTTCTGCTCTTCCTCTCTTGGTATGGTTCTGGGTCCTTCTGTGGAAGGTTATTTTCCCTGAACATCGCTGAAGCCTCCCCTCAGGGTTTGCTTGGGCTCCTGGAAGCATCTGAGCTCTCACTCCTGGGTGACAGCTCCTGTTCCTTCTTGGGGTCTCTTTTCCTCCCCACCCCCACCTTCAGTGCCTCCCCATCTTTTTGATCATCTGTTCCCTTCTCTGCACATTCCCTCCTCAGTCCCTCTTTCTTTCTCCTGTTTTGGTCTCTTGGATGTCTGTCTCTATTCAGTCTCTATGCCTGCTTCTTCCCTGTTTTCCTGCTCTGTCCCTGTCAATGATATTAACTCTCTTGCTGTCTCTCTCTGCCAATTGCAATATCTTTCTCCATCCCTACACGGTGTGCCCATCCTTGAGCAAAGGCCCAAGGGGCCAGGTCAGGCCAGTTATTCAGAAGGAAAGGGCCCCCCACCAGCCCTCTTTCCCAGCCCGTGTGGGGTGCAGCCCTGGCTCTCTCTGCTTCCTGAGCACGGGTGTGTGTGGGCCGAGGGCAGAAGGCCCATCTTGCCTGTCATCTGGAGAGACGTGTGTGCAAATGTTAGCTCTATGGCTCTGATTCAGCTCCCGGGCGGCTGGCTGCAGAACATGATGACGGAAGGGGGTGATGGGGACTCAGAAAAGAGAGCTGGGCTCAAGATGGAGTTCTGGGACTTTCACAGAGGACCTGGGCTGCCTAGGAAGGACCCTGGGTGGGATAATGGAGGGAGGGGTGGGAGTCACAGGATGCAATTATGTAGACTGGATGGGGCAAATGGGAAGAAGTTTCAGTGAAGGGTGGGGATAAAAGGGGGCATTGGGTGGGATGAAGGGAACTGTGGGTGGGATGTAGGGGACCTAGGATAGAGTTACAGGACATTGGCTAGGGATCTAGGGGATGGTAAATGTGGGTGAAGAGGTTATGGGATGGATCAGGAACATGGATGCAGTGAAAGGCCATGGGATGGGGCTCCTTGGGGCATCCCCTTGCCTGCCCCTCACCCGTCTCCCCATTGGCACCCCCTGCCAGGCTTCCCTGCCCCCATTGCTCTTTTGCTGCTTCTAGCCCTTTACCTCTCAGTCTCTAGGCTTGTCCATCTCTTCTCTCCACCCCTCCATCTCCCCACCCCCCAACAGAGCAGTTTTGAGTGCTAACTGCCCTTTCCATTTAGGACATTCCCCTATAGATCCCCTCATCACTTTGGTCTGGTTCTGAGGGTGGACAGGACCACCTCCTCCTGCAGAGACCTGTCTGTCTGGTCCAGAAAGAAGTGGTCCAGTTTCCACTTGTCCTGGTCTGGTGGAATCCGCAGATCGCCTGAGGAGTCTGTGAGCTGGGTATTCTGCTGGTGAGGATCAGAGCAGGGATGGTGTCCCCAGCACATTCTAGTCAGTACTGCTGGACTCTCAGTAGGTGCCCAGGGCCTGTGTGTGTCCGGACCATAGATAGTACATGCAGTCAACTTAGGGCCAAATTTGCCACCCACTTCTCTTCCCCAGGACATTCATCCCATGTCTGTATCCACAAGGGGCCTGGTGGGGGCCACTATTATCCTAGAGTTTGGAGAGAGGAGGCCAATTTCAAAATATATCATAATGAGGATAGTAATACTGGCAAAATTACTGGGAGCTTACTCTGTCCTAGCCTTTAGGGAGGCTCTGTACATTTTTAATTCAAAGAAAATTTTCACAACTATCTCTGAGGTGGACATTATTTTTATCCCCACTTTCCAGAGAAAGAAACTGAGGTTCATATATGTTAAGTCACCTGCCTATATTCATACCAGGGCCATTTGCCTCCACAGCTTGTGCTCTGAACCCCTGCAGACCCTGCAAAACTCCCACAGACAACCCCTGTGGTGGGACCCTGGGAGGTGTGAGTGATGGAGCTGGGTGCTCATGGCTCTTCCCCCAAAGCCTGGGACAGCCTTCCAGGGTTCAAGAAGCACTTCCAGCCCGGCATGGACCTCCAGATGCCCCTGCCTCCACCAACACCCTCAGAAAGCCGTTAATTGGCTACCTTTGTAGCCAATGGGGGGAGGGGGGGGGTTGACCTAAATTTAGGCTACTTTCTCAGGCTGTGGATGAGAACATGGGGTGGCAGTGAGGGGCTGGCCAGGGTCCACTCCTGACTCATCAGCCCTGCCCCACAAGCAGCAGGACCCCTGGCAGGCTGTGGAAATGCACAAAGACCACCCCCCTCCCCGTCTCTGTGTGGGTGCACTGGGCTGCTGTGTTCCTGTGGCGCCGGTGGGTGCGTGACGATGGCAGCTCCCACCCGAGCGACAGAGCCGTGAACAGAAGGGGCGAGCTGCCGGCAGCTTTAAATAGCTCCTCGCTGTATCTCACTTGCTGAAGCCCCACCCCCCCCAAGTCTGGCTGCCCCAGGGAGGGGCTGTGTGAGCCCCAGAAATGAGGCCAAGAGAGAGGGGCTCAACTCCCCCTCCAATTCGGAAACACCTTCCAGTGACGGAAAGGTCTGCCAAACGACACCTGTTCATCACTATGCCTAAGAGGCACAGCCCACTTTTTCTCTTGGTTTGGGTGGGGAGGGGGGGAGGGGGTCCTGGAAATCTCTTACAGGACTGTGTATTGTCAGCGGAGAGGTTCTGCCTGGGCCTGTATCTTGGCTGCAAGGATGCAGCAGGCAGATTTCCATTCAGTCCCTTCCTTAAGGAGGGTGCACTGGTCCCATCCACTGTGACTCTAAGAAGCAGCCCACCCCCCCCCCCCCCGTTTCCAAGCGCAGTCAGTGTTGACCCCTTGCTCATCATCTCACCTCCTCACTTTAACCTACCTGTGTCTACACATAGACCTTGATGATTTGACCCTGCAACCATATCCCCCATCACTCAATTTCCCCACCTCACTTCAGCCATCAGACCTTTCTGCTCCCCAAACACGACTGGCTTATTTCCACCTCAGGACCTTTGTAGCTGCTGTTCCCTTTGCCTGGAATGCTGTTGTGTAAGAAATGTTTCTCTTCGGTTACACGTGAGTGATTGGTTGATGAACCCCTGTCTAGCACATCAGACAATAAGCTCCAGGAAGGCAGGGACTATGTATTCTTTCTACTTATTACTGATCCCTAGAGCCCAACACAGAACCTGTTACATAGTAGGGACTCAGTAAATATTTGTAGAGAGAGACACCCTGGCAAAGCCTTAAATGTAGGCAAGCAACCTGTATGCCAGGAAAAAGAGCACTGGACATAGAGTCTGAAGTTCTGGCCTCGAGCCCCTGCTCAGCCATTGCCAGTGCTGGCACGACTTTACCTTCTCCCTTCTGGGCCTCAGCTTTCCTGAGCACATTGAACAAAGTGGCTCTGAGCCTCTGAGTGGTAGCCTCTTCTCCTGCAGCCTTGGAGCCAGAGTGAAGCAGAATGCACGCGTGTCCCTGGGGAAACCCCCTATCAATCTGCCTCCCCACAGGGGCCTGGAGGAGGGTGGTGGCAGAGACTTGGCCTGGCGCTTGTAAGAGGCAGCAAATGACTCAGCCCTGGGAAGGAGGCATCCATCACCCTGGGCAGGCAGCAAGGAGAGAGAAGCAGGGGAGGGACAGCGTGGGAGTAAGGGAGTGAGGGAAGGGGGAGGCAGGGCTCTCGGCTGCTCTGCTCCTTCCACTTCTCAGGCCTGGGACCCATTAACAGACATGGGGAGCTCCAAGCACAGAGAGGGGGAAACCAGAGAACGAAGGAGAAGGGGATGAGGCGTGGGGGGGCGGGGGGAGTCAAATCCTATGAAAACCATGCAGGATATAGAAAATGTGGCCCTGAACTACTTGTAAATCCTGAGACTCATTACAAAAATTCCTCCCCCAGATCCACTTATCTGGCTTCTTCTCAGCTCAAATGTCATTTCAGTAGAGAGGCCTTCCCAGAGCAGCCATCTGTCCCCCACCCTCCTTCACCTCCTTGTTGTCCTCAGAGCTCAATTACTCTTTTCAATCACTGTAATGATTTGTTTCTTGACTTATGGTCACCTCCCCACCTCCTCTTGGGATGTAAGCTCCCTGAGGGTAGCAGTCTCCCTATCTTGTTCACCGTTTTCCCGCTACAGCCTAGAACAGTGCCTGGCACAGAGCCACAAGTTATTACGTTCTGGGAACTGTTTTAGATGACTTACATACATTATTCCTTCATGTCCTGATCTTTGAAAGAGGCAACATAGAGGTGCCTGGGCGGCTCAGTTGGTTAAGCATCCAACTTTGGCTCAGGTCATGATCTCATGGTTTGTGAGTTCGAGCCCCACATCAGGCTTTGCACTGATAGCGTGGACCCTGCTTCAGATTCTCTGTCTCCCTCTCTCTCTACCCCTCCCCTACTAGCGTGCCCATGCTCTCTCTCTCTCTCTCAAAAATAAAGATTAAAAAAAATTTTAATAAAAAAAAGAGGCAATATAATTATTTTTCAGATGGAAACACTAAGGACAGAGAGATAAGTGACTTGCTCAAAGCTCACACAGCTGGGAAGTGGGAGAGCTCCTATTTGGACCCAAGCCTATCTGACCCAACGCTCAGAATATTTGGAATATGAGAGCAAAGGGGCTGTTGGAAACACTGGGGGCAGTGGAGGGAGTATTGACCCAAACCTCCCAAGTAACTGATAAAGAAACATTGGCCCCGAACAAGGAGGTCCCTCCTGAAGTTAGAGTTACTTAATTGAGGATTTCTAAAGGGAAGTCCTGCTTGACACAGCTGCTGTCCAACTTCGGGAATTTGTTACCCTCAAGGGGTCTTCTCAAGCTGAAAATAGAAAGGAGTTCAGAAAGGGTTGCATGGAATTAATGGATGATGGGTCCCCAGCGGTAATTAAAGGAAGCAAGAGATGCTGGGGTTCTGGCTTAGATGTTTGAGGTCAGCATCACTGCTGGGGACTGCCATGGTCTCTACCAAATGGGTCCTCGTACTCCAGCAGAGAGAGCAGCAGGCTGGGAAGTGCGGGGAAGGTACATGATCTCAACCTCCCAACCTACTCTGGCAGGATCTGGCTGCCCAGCCAATTCCTCCTCCTGCCTGCTTCTCTCCACCTTCCCCACCCCACATCCCCAGGCCCAGCTGGGCTGTTAGGGGCCGGGTGTTTTGGCTTGCTGACTCACTTACCTGTCCAAGATGGGCAATTTGCATATGTTCTGGTTTTCTGAGTGTTTTCTTTGTTATCCTTTTTTTTTTTAAGAGAAAGCTATTTTTGCAAGGTCTTCATTACTTCCTAATTATTCATACTCCTTCCATTTGTTTGCCTTGTTAAATACAAAATTCAACAAGCGGCTCACTTTCTCATTTGTTTCAGATTCTTAATGGATCTCATGTCCACACCCCTTTCTTCAGGTTAGCCTAGGGTGGGAGAGGCCCCCATGCCCTCTCTTCACTGAGCACTGGGCATCCCCAGCCTTTAATGCCTTTCCCCCATCCTGCCCCCTACAGACCCCTGTGGGATCACCACTCTCATTAACCCGCTGCCTGGACCTCCCCTCTCCCCTTCGCTCCTCTACCCAGAGTGTCTCCCTTCTCCCTTCTCTGCTCTTGCCCTCTTCCCTCTCCTATACCTTCTCCATTACTTCTCTCAGTCTGCCCACCTCCCATGGTTTCCTACTCTTAGCTTCACCCATTTCTTCCTTATGCCTCGTCCTTCCCCACTCCAATCTTTACCCTTCCCTCTCCATTCCTTCCCCTCTCCTTACCCTGCAATACCCTCATACCCTAGAGTTATTTGAATCTCCAGGGCTTGCTTTCACTCCACCCTGCCTCCCACTCCCCCTTTCTAAAATATAAAATATTGGGGCATAAGCCAGGGCTACTGTTGCTGACTGCTCCTGTGGGTAGGTACTGCCCCTCTTGGCTCTCAGGTGATCATTCATTTCCCCCCAGCCCTGTACAGTCCTCCTTAAATTTACTTAATCCCTGAAAATCCACTTCCTTAAAGCCCAAAAACAATGGTTCATGGAGGGGTGGAGTGGGAAAAGGTCCCTAGGACTCCAAGTCCCTGGAGAAGTAGGGTCAGATCAGGTCCTTCTTTGAGCCACGTTGAGGTGTCAGGGCCGAGGCCAGCAATTCTCAACAGATCCTGCTCCCAGGCCTACTTTATGGAGGCCCTGGCAGGGACTGTGGGCCCCTGTTAGCCCCCTCAGATCCCCAGGCAGGGGGGTCTTACGGAGGAAGGAGCAGGTGGCTATGATGAGGCAGTTGATGGCTGGACCTGAGCCCTCTCTTTGCAAACAGCAGCCCTGGGTCCTCTGGTGGCATCTGTTTTCTGCCTGCCTGGGCCTTTTCTTTTCTGGCCTCCGGCTGAGAACAAGGGTCTGAATGCTCACACAGACACCTTACATGGATGTACATATGGCCATGCCCACACAGCACAGGCACCCATCTCACACATCTCTACACACTGTACATTAGAGGGCATCTCACACCTGGGTGCCCCAGAGTCACCTAAAAAGCTTATTAGAGTGCTAGGCCACACACTGGGTTTCTGATTCAGGAGGTCTGAGGTGGGGCCTAGAATGTGCATTTCAAGCAGATGCCAAGTGCTGCTGCTGCTGCTGCTGATCTGGGCACCACTCTTTGAGAACCACTGCACTAGAGATGGCCACCTGCGCACACACAGGAGGGTACACATTCATGCACAGAAGCACTTGCAAAATAACAAGGTGAGGCAGCTGGGAATAACTGGAAGCTAGGAGCTGAGCTGGGGATCACTTGGCCCCAAAACGCTGATTCCTGGTATCATTCTCTCTCACTGTCTCTAGGCTCTTGCTCTCTCTCCATCAGTCTGCATTCCTGCACAGCACCTCTTTCTCAGTCTCTCCCTCTCCCTGCAGCCTCCCAGTCCCAGCCAGGCCCTGCAGCCTCCAGGTGGCTTCCCAGCAACTCTGCACACATGAGCTCATCCATCTCCATCACCCTACGAGTGAGTGGCAGGCAGGTGAGAGAAGAAGATTACAGAAGAAAGGTCTCAGCTCCCCACTAACAGGGAGCTTGCTCACCACGAGAACACAGCCAATTATTCCCCCTGTTCTGGGGAATAATCATTAATGCCACAGGAAATTCTAAACAAGCGATTAAATCATTACTGGGAAGACACAGCGGGACTGTGCCACCACTAAGCCTCCCTGGTAATGTTGGTCTGGGGAAGACTTACCTCGAAGGTGGGGAAGATCCCCACTCTGAGCTGCACACCCAGCTACTGTCTCCCAAACTCCTCTGACCCCCAACGACAGAGGCTCTCTTCTGATAGTCCAATTAATCTATTCATTTATTGACAAATATTTACTGAGCACCTACTATGTGCCAGGCAGTATTCCAGGGCCTGGGGAGATACTGGTAAAACAGATGAGGTCCCTGTCCTCATGGAGCTCACAGTCTAGTAGGGAAGGCACACAATTAAAAAATGAGTAAGATACTAAGACAATAATCACAAAGTGGCAAGTGTTGAGGAGGAAAGAGACAGGATAGTGGGTGCTTTGAGTGGAGCATGTACTTGGAGGACCTTGGAGGCCACCCACACTATAACAGACAGGCCTCCCTTGGATTGGTCAGCAGTCTGTGTCCATTCTGGGGCCTGAAGATTATGTTTTGTACAAACGTGTGCAACATCTGAGCAACCCTCTTCCTACCCTGAGTCCCTAACATGCTATCTTTGGAAAGATAATAAGTATCTAGAACAGCTACTGTGTTTTAGCACTTACTATGTGCCAGGCATTGCACTAAGCAATTTATGGCCATTACATCATTTCATCTGCAGAGCAATAACATTATGAAGTAGGTGTTTTTAATCCCCATTTTACAGATAAGGAAATGGAGACCAGGAACGCTTGAGCCACTTGGCCAAGACATACAGGAGGTAACTGGGAGGTTGAACTGAGGTCTGAGCCCTGAGCGGAGGCATTTAACCCCCGCCGCATCCCACCTCCCAGGGGAAACATGAGAGGTCAGTGTGGGCTTTACACAATCGATTTTAGGGCTGGAAGACCTCGAAGCCTGGGGTCCCTGTGGACACGGGGCTATACTGGGCTGGCTACTGGTTACTAAAATATAACAAGAAAGGGCTTACCTTCCTCCACATCTCCAAAACTCAGTGCAAAGTGGGGAAGCAGTGATGGCCAGCTGCAGGATCTCCCTAGCTCAGGGACTTTGGGAGAGTCCCTTTGGCTTCCATGGAGAGACCATGGCCCCTACCTCCCCAGCCGCCCCCAGACCCCTGCAGCCTTGGGAGGGCCCCTCCAACTGTTCCTTCATGCCTGCCATCTCCTGCACCTGTGGCCAGGCCACACCCCCAAGGGGTGGTGGGGCAACCAGAGGCAGACCGACCAGAGCCTGTGTCTGTGGTGACTAATCGGCTGGTGCTTGGGAGGCCGTGGTGAATTATTCACACAGATTCTGTGAATTATTCAAGTTGTTATTATTTATTTTTCAGATGAGCCTGCGGCAGAGCCTCCAGGCCCATGTTCAAAGGATGACATAACTCCCGACTCTTGATTGTCTGTGTCTGTAGAGAATGAGTCAGGCTTCTCTCCAGCCTCAGCCAGGAGTCCCAAAGAGCAGGCTGAGGGCAGGGAGCTGCTGCCTTCGGGGCAGACTCCTGCCGAGCCCCAATCCTAACCCCAATTATAGAATTAATAGTTACCACTTACTGGGTCTCACTGTGCCCTGGCACTGTTCTTTCCACGTGCAGGCTTAAATGAACAGCACAACCACCCTATGAAGACTATTATAACCCCATTTTAAAGATGATGGAACTGAAGGTCAGAGATGTGATGTTCCTTGTCCAAGGTCACCAGTTAATAATTGGGATTCTAGCTCAGGGTTGTGGGCTCCAAATCCAGTGGCTGCCACGTTGCATATGCCAGTGGGTATTAGTGCCTGACACGTCCTAACCAAACTGCTTTTGCCGCCCTAATTGCACCCCTACCTGCACCCCAGGCTTCAAACCACTCTGAGGGCAGGCCACGCCCAGTGCCTCCAAAGCTCTCAAAGGAGACTTCTGCATCTCCATGGCAACAAGATCCTGAGCAGCCAGAGTCAAGTTTGGTCTACCTGTGAGGAACGGAGGTGGCCTTTGCCTGCAGAGCTCCCCAGGTGTCCCAGGATCTGAGCAAATGTGACTCAGGGTCTCCTGGACACTCCCAGTTTCACTAAGCCCTCCCTCCAACCCCAGACACAAAGCACCCGCCCCCTTCACAGAGCTCTGACAGCAGAAGTCGTCCAGCCTCCCTGCCTCCTTCAACTAACTCTCCTGCTGGCTAACCTCATCCCTCTAGCTGTGGCCCCAGGCCTTGTCCCTGAGGAATCCCCCTTCCCCTCCTCCCATAGCTGCCATCTGGAGGAGGCAAACGAGGCAGAGTAGACACGTGGACTCAGCCCTGGGGACATTTTGCACGCTTCTTGTCAAGGTGACCATAGTCTGACAGAGATACCATCCTGTCCTGGAAAGGCACCTTTGTCTTCCTACCACCCCATTCGTTCATTCATTCGATAAATACTTACTGAATGCCCACTATGTGCCAAGGCTGGTTCCAGGTGCTAAGGAAGTGGCCAAGAGCAGTGAGGCCTCCCCGCCAGAGAAGGTCCTCTCCAAGTTTAGCCTGGGCCCCTCTCCCAGGACCTGTCTCTCCTGACATGAAGGAAGCAAAACCACAGGCAAAGTGGATTGCAGCATGACTCTACTAGTCTCTGACTCTCTGGGTGACCTTGGGCCAGCAGCTCCCCAGCTCTGCCTTTTTAAAATAAGGGAGCCGGACCAGAATCTGCTTTCTAAGGCCTTGCCAGCCCCGCTTTTCTCAGGTGTCAGTAATTCAGTAACAAAGACAACATTATCATTTCCATCCTACAGCTGTGAGAGTCAGAGCTTTGCACGTGCCTCATCTCAGGTGGACTTAATGGCTGTCCCTCGCTTCCCGGCTCTGTGCATTTGAAAGGGGAGTCTTGGGATGGCTCTGCGGCTAATGGTGTATTTCAGTTGCCAGAGAGCCTTGGGAGCTGGGGAGGAAAGGAATCAAACAGTTGCAGAATGGCTCTGCTTTCCTTGCAAATCTTTCTTATTAATCTTTGTGGAGGTGGATATGATTATTCCCATTTTACAGACAAGCTAACTGGGACTCAGTCCACACAGCGGTAAGTAGCAGGGATGGGTTGTGAACTCGGGTCTACTCGGGACAATGCTCTTTCTACCACACCAGGCCAGTTCTCCAACCTCAGCTGGGTCCTGGAGAGAGAATGTGGCTTCCTCTTCCAAAGCCTGTGTGGGAGCTGGGGAAGAACCAGCTGAAACTACCTCTTGGGGGTTGGGTGTTGCTGATTTCCACCTTCTCTACTAACAGAGAGGAAAATCTTGGGCTGGCTATGCTGAGTCATCTAGAGACCAGGAAATCCAGGTTTATATTTACCCCAAGGCAGCCACAAAGCTCAACAGGTTTGTGGCTGTACTTCCCCAGTTAGGGACTGTTTTATCTCAAAGCACCTGGACTCATTCCCTGACTGGGCAGGCAGGTGAGAAGGGACCATGTTCCTGGGGGCCATCCTGTGTCCTTGGGCACCCACACCTGTAGCCTAGTGGATACTGCTCTCTGCTTCAGCCATCCTAGACCTTTATATATGGGTCCCCGGAACACCAGCATCTGCATTCAAGGCTTGTTAATACTGCCAGCCTGCACATTCCCACAGACCTCCAGAATCTGGTGGGGAAAGGGGTCCCCCTATCCGGGGGAGTGTGTGTAGCACAGGTTCTTTCCAAGCTTTCCCCTCTGGTTCAGAACTGCTGGGCTCACCCTCAATGCCTGGGCTCTGGAATAAACCTGAATGTGAATCCTGGGGCTGACACTTAGCAGTCAGGCAGCCATGCACCCTGTACATCACCCTCCATCTTCCCATTTGCAAACGAGGGGTGATTCCTATACCCACCTCATGGGGTTGTTGTGGGGATTACAGGAGATGATATCGGTAAAATGCTCAGGAAAGGCCACTTGGGATGGATGTTGCACCTTCCTTTTCCCTCCCTTCTGAGCTGAAACTGGGCCTGGGGCTGTAGCTCTGGGAGGGCTGAACTTGTCCAGCAGGTTCTGGGGGCCTCATAGCTGCAGTATTATCACGTGTCCCTATTGGCCCCTCAAGGCTCCATTAGGAAGACAGCTTTGCAGACCTTTGTCTTGGACAGGGTGGGGTAGTGGGCCCCTGTTGGAGCCCCTGAGGTCAGACTCGGGGGTCAGATAGAGCTGCTTTGTGGTATCAGTGGCAGAAGATTGGAGATGGTGACCTGGGGTCTAGCAGTGACTGCTGTCCATCCTAGATAGCTATCACTTAAGGAGAACCTGCTTCTAGGCAGTTCACATCCCCTATTGCACCTCATCGATCCCTGGCTGAGGTTAAGTACTGCTATTAATTCTGTTTACTGATAACAGACCCCTGGCTTAGTCTTTTGCCTAAAGTCCTGGAGCTGGGAAGCGGAGGAGCTGGGATTTGAACCCAGGTTTGCATGATTCCAAAGGTTCTTTATGCCCGGAGTGTGATAGCACCTCCCTACATCATGCTGATTTACTGAACACCTGGTAAGGGCCAGGTTCTGAGCTAAGCACCCTACATGCTTTTCCCCACTTAACTTTCCCAATAGCCCTCTGAGATAGTGTGTTATTATTATTATCTTATGGGGAAGGAAACTGCCACTCAGAAAGAATGAGGATCTAAGTTACTCAGCTTGGCTCTTTCACTATTAGAGCCAGGGTCCTGGGGAAATACCCTTCCACACTTAATCTTTCATGATTGTGCTTCACCTCCAAGGTCCCCTCTGCCTCACTATCCACCTGTGTCTCTACTCTTCCTTCTATTTAGGGGTCTCCTTACCCAGGCTGTGCCTTCATCCTGGCCCCGCTGACCCTGAGCCGAGAGTATTGAGGTGTGCCCCCCACCTCCACCTCCGAACAACCTACTGCCCCTCCCACCACCTCTAGGTCTGCTGGGAATTGGCCCCTAATTGCATCTCAGGCTGGGAGGCTATTAGCCTGTGATTGCTTCCCCAGAGCCTGCCTTGCCCCCTAGGTACACACTTTCAGCTTCCCTTGGGGTTTAAGATGACGTAAATCACCAGTGCGAGGTCCTGGCCAGCTTAGCTCCCCAAAATCCCTGTCACCCAGCCATCCTGAGTGGGCCCCTTCCCATGGAGCTAGGTCCCTTCACTGTGGGGCAGCAGGAAGGGGTTCCCCACAAGTCAAGCGTGCACAACACACACCCTGTAAGTGCTGCTGCTGGGAGATCCTCCTACTGATCCCCTGCACACTGCTGCTCCCCTCCCTCCCTGTAGCACACTGTAGAGGCCAAGTGCTCAGCAGTTAGGAGGCCTGAGCTCTTTTCCTGGCTCACACACTCCCTCTCTGTGACCTTGGGCAAGTTCTTTCCACTGTCTGGGCCTCAAAAATTGGAGGTTCATCTTGGTGATCTCTAACTAGCTTAACTGACTTCTAGCCTGAAAGATAATACCATTTTGATAACTCTTGGAGTTTTCCTTCCACTATTATCTAATGAATGGTAGGCATGGTGCCAGGCATTGAGGATTCTAGGAAGGCAAATTCTTGCCCTCACAAAGTTCTCAGCCTTGAGGGGGATAGGGCCAGATAGTTCTACAACATAGAATGATTAGAGCTGGGAGGGGGCTGGGGAAACCACAAGCTATGGAGGGAATGGGAGAGGCCAGGGTTGCCCTGAAGTACCCAAAGGCAGAATCATTTCTAGCTTGGAGAGGCAGTCTGAGAAAAACTGGCTTCAGGGTTTCTGAAACCTAAAGAATGAGGAAGGAGGGTAAGATGTGGGGCTAGATCAGCAGAGGGAACAACAGTGGGAACAAACATGGAGGCTTTGCAGGGAGACGTGTCAATGTAGAGACCAGAAGGGTGGACAGAGGTCCTATCGGTTATGTTTGAGAGTTTGGACTTTACTCTGAGGACACTGAGGAGCTGTGGAAAGATTTGAGGCAAGAGGATGATGTGGCTGCCATATGGAGGAAAGATTGAGGGCCAGGGGGGAGGGCAGGAGACCTTCCAGAAGACTCGTAACCATGTGTCTTACCTCTCCTCCAAGTGGGAACAACCTCTCCTGTCCCCAGCAGCAAGGGAGGCAAGACTTTCCTCCTTCCTCAACTTTTCCCCCCACACTCTCCATCTCCCTCAGGGGGAAGATCGGAGGTTGGGGAGGCACCCAGAGCCACATGCCCTAGGAAGGAACGAGAAGGGACGGTGTCTGGTGGTTTGGTGACTAGCTGAAGCCCCCGGAGGGAGAGCTCTCTGTCACTTTCAGAGCAGCAACATTCCTGCTCTCTCTCCTAGGGTTAATCTCTGCCTGTGCCAGGGACACTAGAGCTGGGAGTATCTTTTCTTCCCCCTCCAGTCCCTCTTTTCCCTCCCCCTCCTGTGCCACCTCCTCTTCTGGACTCTCAAGGTCCCTGCCTCTGGTTCCCCAGGGCTCCTCCTGGAGCCTGAAACAGTGTGTGTGTGCGTGTGCGTGTGTGTGTGTGTGTGTGCGTGCGCACAGGCTAGAGGATGTGGTGTGTATTTGTGAAGCACAGGAGAGGTGCCATTAGCCCTGCCATGGGGCCACCATCCGGAAGTAAGCCTAAGGGCCACTCAGGTCTCTAAAGGGATTTCAGGAGGATTCAGAGATTAGAGAATTAAAGTTCCAGCTGCAGCCTCTGTTGAACCTGGAATCCTTGTGGCCCCATAAGTGTCCTGTGTAAAGTTGCGTAAAGCACGGAGCTGGCCAGGCCAGGGTGACATGGGACTCTTGGGCTACTGCTCTGAGTCCTGTCTCCAGAAACCCAAGGCTCCCTCAGGCAGCTTCCTAGATAGGGACGTAGACCACTTAAATCCCCCACCCAGGCCCAGACATGCAGGGTGCCATCTCCCCTTGGTCCTTGTGCCTCTCCCAGCAACCCCCTCCCCCACAGGCAGGGTATTCAAGCCCACCCATCATCTCCAACACCCTATCAGAGCCTGCCATGCCTGGGACTGCCTCTGTAATGCACATTTCCACTTTTCTCCATCTCCACAGCCTTCACCAGCCTAGACCCCATCCATATTCTCACTCATCTCCCCGTGTCCACCCTTGCCCTGCACCTATCTGATCCCCACAGTGCAGCCAGATACATGTTTCTCTAAGAAAACTCAGGTCACTGGGGTGCCTGGATGGCTCAGTCAGTGAAGCATCTGACCCTTGATTTCGGCTCAGGTCATGAACTCAAGGTTTGTGAGTTCAAGCCCCTCCTCAGGCTCTGCACTGACAGTGGGGGGGCCTGCTTGGGATTATTCATCGGGATCTCTCTCTTTCTCCCTCTCTCTCCCTTTCTCTCAAAAATAAATAAACCAACATGTAAAACAAAAGAAAAGAGGGGCGCCTGGGTAGCTCAGTCGGTTGAGCGTCCGACTTCGGCTCAGGTCATGATCTCACGGTCTGTGAGTTCGAGCCCCGTGTCAGGCTCTGTGCTGACAGCTCAGAGCCTGGAGCCTGTTTCAGATTCTGTGTCTCCCTCTCTCTCTGACCCTCCCCCATTCATGCTGTCTCTCCCTGTCTCAAAAATAAATAAACATTAAAAAAATTAAAAAAAAAAAAAAGAAAAGAAAACTCCGGTCACTACTCTCCTCAGTGCCCTTCAGTGAATCCATGTGACCCATAGGATAAAAGCCAAACACTTTGTCATGGCTCACAAGGCAGGGTTTACCACACTGGCCTCTGCTCTTGACTGTCCCTCAGCACCACCACAGAAGGGGAGCTCAGCTGGGAACTCTCACCTCCAGGCCTTTGTGCCTACAGTTTCCACTGTCAGTCCCTCCCACTCACCATCTCCAGGCAAATCCATCCTCATTCCTCAGCTCTCAACGTGGGTCAGGTCCTGCCAGAGCCTCTGATCGCCACACAGTCACCCCCTTTGGGTTCCCATAGGCCCTGGAACTTTGCCTGTCACAATTCTGACCACACTGTACTGGAAGGGCCTGTTTAATGTATTCATCACCCACACTTTGCTGTATCAATCAATAAGCACTCCTCGTATTCCAAATGGATGAAGGAAGGAGCAAGGTGAGAGAAAGAATGGAGGGTACCACAATGCAGGGTTCAAGTGCAAAGACACTATAACCACTAATATGCTTATAATAATAGTTACAGCTGTTATTTACCATGTGCCCACTCCATTCCAGGCACTGTGCTAATAAACATTATCTTCTGGGGTGCCTGGTTGGCTCAGTTGTTAAGTGTCCGACTTTGGTTCAGGTCATGATGTCACAGTTCTTGAGTTTGAGCCCCACGTTGGGCTCTGTGCTGACAGCTCAGAGCCTGGAGCCTGCTTCGGATTCTGTGTCTCCCCCTCCTTGCTCCTCCCCTGCTCCTACTCTGTCTCTGTCTCTCTCTCTCAAAAATAAATAAACATTAAAAAATTTTTTGTTTTAAATAAACATTATCTTCTTTCATTTCCCCAGTGTCCTGGAGAGGAGACTTACTGCTATCATCCCCATTTTACAGGTAAGGACACTGAAGCCCAAAAATATTAAGTTATCCAAGATCATAAAGCCAAGAGGTGGTACAGGCTAAATCTTCCTGAGTGCTTAAGTAGGGAGTCACTCGGCAGTCCCCAAGAAGAGATCACTGGAGCCCTCTTCCTAACCCCACACCAGGAAAAGCTTCCCTGGCCATGTAGTAAAGAGTTTTTGAGTCCCTAGAGGGAAGGTGTGTCAGCCCACCTTGGAATGCTCTAGGGGGTATAAGAGAAGCCAGCCCCTCATGACACCACTTTTCCCACTCGTATCTCTTTCAGAAGCTGATGAAATCCAGGAAGTCTGGAGCACACATCCCCTCACCATCAGGGCAGAAGGTAAGGTGCTGAATTTAATAGCAAAGTAAATTTGGCTTGAGAGGAAATGAAATTTCTTGGTCAAGGTGAGTGTGTCTGGGAGAGCCAAGAATGGGATGGAGTGGGGAGGAAGGGGGCAATTGGGGGGGGGTTCAAAATGGGGGAGTGCAGATCTAGAATTATTAGAATGTTGATTATGTCCTCTTGATTGTTAATGAAATCCTTCACCTTGGATTTCTAGACCAGGGGGAAAGCTCCCAGAGCTCATTTTCCTGCTGATGAGAGCAAGAGAGAGGGCAGGAGGGGGCAGAAGACTCTCAGCTTAGGCAGAAATTAAATTCCACCTAAACAAATGGGACTGAACAAGCCTGGCCACTGCCATTTGGAGGCACAGCCTTGGGCTCACCCAAGGTCCCCGGTGGAAATGGAAGGAGACTTCTGGGTCGGGAGTGGCCCAGGGCCCCACTCAGGCAGCAGACTGCAGCTCCCAGAGTAACAACAGCTAACATTACTGAGCACCTTTAAAGCAGCCCAAGCCAAGGAATGTGCATGTATTGTCCCATCAAATTCTCCTAACAGCCCTTGGTGGTAGGTACTATGATTGTACCCATTTTGTAGATGAGGACACTGAGGCACAGAAAGGACAGAAGCTTATCCAACGTCCTGTAGATTGTAAACAGAGGCACCAGCCACCAGCCCAAGCAGTATGGCACCAATGCCTGTCTGAGATCTGCAGGATGTCCAGCTGTACCACTTCCTTCACCACCTTCCAGAGCCTCAGCTGCCCCATCTATAATATGGGGCCAATAACAGTTGTCACCATGTAGCGCTGTCGTTAGGAGTCAGCACAGTATAAAAAATTAAGAACAACTCATCCCAGACACAGTATTCCCTTTGGAGCCTTGCTCCTTGTTCCAGACATGGGGAGGTGTCCTTTCCAGCAAACTGAGCACTTGTGATGTATAGGCACTGTTCTAGGCACGTGGGATGCTAACAGTGAACAAAATGGACAAGTCCCCACCCTGTGGAGCTGGGGACTTCAGAGAGGACAGGCAGACCACAAACAAAATAAGCACATGATAACCTATGGTAGAAATGGGAAATGCAAGGGTACCTGGGTGGCTCAGTCAGTTGAGCGTCCAACTCTTGATTTCAGCTCAGGTCATGACACCAGGGCTGTGAGATTGAGCCCCACATCAGTCTCCATGCTGAGTGTGGAGCCTGCTTCAGATTCTCTCTCTCTGTCCTTCTTCCCCTTTCACAGTGCATACCTCCCCCGCGCGCCCCCCCCCCCCCACCCCGCCGCCGTCAAAAAAAAAAAAAAAAAAAACGGGAAATGCAATAAGACACAAGCAAGCAGCCAAGGGGGAGAGGGAGAGCTGGTGAGAAGACTGCAATGCAAATAGGATGGTCAGAGAAGGCCTCACAGACTTGGAGCAAAGTGACTTGGAGCAAAGACTCAAGGGAAGTGAAGCACGTATGAGAGGAAGAGCACATGGAGAGGGAACAGCAGGCAGAGTGCAGAGGCTCTGAGGTGGAACCATAGCTGGCAAGTTACAGGAAGAGCAAGCAGGCCAGAGTAAGTGCATTAGCAAAGGTAGAGCAGTAGGAATTAGAGTCACAAAGTAGTGGGAGATTGTGTAGGGCCTTGTGGGCCTTTGTAAGAACTAGCTTTTATCTGAGTGAGACAAGAATCCACCAGAGGGTTTTAGGCATGACGTGATTTATGTTTTAAAGGTATCACTCTGACTGTGGTGTTGAGAATAGACTGTAGGGGGTCGAGGACAAAAGCAGAGACGAGAGGTAGGAGGCTCTTGCAGTAATCCAGGTGAGAGCAGCTGGTGGCTTAGTTCAGGGAGGTGGCAGTGGAAGTGGTGGGAAGAGGTCTGATTCTGTTGCAGAGGTAAGCCAGCAGGAAGAGCCGATGGGACCACATGTGGGGGATGTGAGAAAGATGGGAATCACAGATGACTCTGGGTTTTTGCCTTCTCCATCTCTCAGTTCCCTGAAGACGATCCCTCCCTTTAACATCCAACTCTATCCTCCCTGACCTCCTCCTGAGTCCCCTGAAACACCCTCAGCTCGTGGAGCTTTATTCACCATCCACTTCTTGCCACCCTTGTCTCCCTGCACTGCTTGGAAATTTGCCTTACAGAGCCCCAGGTTGAGGGCATAGAAGTTGACCCAGAGTATACATCTGCCTCATGCCTTCTAGGGCCCCCAAGTCCTTCCTCAGCTCAAGGGGTCCCATCGTGTCTGCTGTCCACCTGAGCAGCCCCTGAGGTCCCTGGCTGCCCCCAACTTTGGTGTTCCTTCTCTTGCTCCCTGGAACTGGCCCTGCTCCCTACCACACAGCTCTGTTCTTCCTAGTCACCCAGCTGCCTCCCATGCTTCCCCTAGATCTCAGGTGGGCACCCCACCACCACCCAGGAAGCTTGCCACTCTGGAGGAAGCCCCTTATTCTAGCCCTGATCTCTACCACAGAGGCAAGTTCATCTTGTGTGATTATTTGATGAAAGTCTGTCATCCCACTTGACTGTAACCTCCACAAGGGCAGGGGCCCACCTGTGTCCCCAGAAGCAGGCAATTCACTAAAAGAGACATTCAGTGGATTTGACATGGAGCCTTAGGCTTTTGGTAAATTAACTTTCATTGACCAAAATCTTCCAGCTGCTAGGTAAATGCCTGGCACATAGCAGGTGCTCGAGACATATTTATTAAGGGATGAATCAGTCAATGAGTCAGAGTTCGCCTGGAAGACTGTGGATTGTGACAAATTTTCTGAGCCTCAGTTTCCCTGTATGTAATCACAGGAATGAGAACACCTACTTTGGGAGTTGTGAGGATTAAAAAACAGGAGTCATGAGCAGTGCCTCACACTAGTAACTGCTCAATAATTGTCCCTCCGATGCATGTTCAGACAATTACCACCTTACAGCTCCCCCATGCTTCCTCTCCCCTCCCCCCATCCTGTCCGGTCCTCTCTTCCCCAGCCTCCTCCCCTCCCTAGGACTCTCAGGGGTGGAAGCACCACAGCCTCCAAACACTCCCCTTCTCCCCCAAGCTCCCCAAATTTGCCACTGGTTACATATTGATCCTGTTTAACTTTCCCAATGGATGATAAACACGAAATTAAAATGACTTCCTGGAATATTAATGTAGTAAATGGCCCTATTAAAAGAAAGAAAATACAGCTGAGAAAATTCGCTTTGATGTAGCGTTTCTGCAGGAGGCTCATTTATCTGCAGCTCAGACTCTCAAAATGAGATTCTGAAGGTTTCTCTGATGTCTCTTATTTTTCCCTCACCCAGAATTTAAACAGAAAATAGAATCACAAGCTGGTGTCATAAAAACGTGGGCCTTTTCCCTTCTCAACTAAAAAGCAAATGAAAACAGGGCCAGGTAGATGTCAGTCTCTACAAACACTGGTCTGAGGATGACACCTGCCTTTCCAGATTTCTCCCGCATCTTGCCCACAAGAGGCCGGTCCAGGCTGCCAGGCTAACTTCTAAGGGTCATTGGGGTACTCCGAGGTCTGCACGCTGCTGCTGCTGCTGAAATCAGGAAAGGGGATTGAGAACCGCAGGAGGCTGTGTCCCAGTGTGGGCAGATACTCACATTTTGGTGGACTTGAAATCTTGGCTCTGTCACTTAGTAGCTATTTGTTCTTGGACACCTTTCTGAGTCTCTGTTTCCTCATCTAACAGATGTACTAACAGTCTAGTACCTAACTCACAGGGAAGTTGTAAAGGTTGACTGAGATAATGTATCTAGCATGTGGTAAGTTGCTCAGGGTTGCACTTGTCTGTTACTGTTATTTTTTTTCTTTTTTTTTTTTTAATGTTTGTTTATTTTTGAGAGAGGGAGAGTGCAGGGGAGGGGCAGAGAGAGGGAGACAGAGGATCTGAGTCAGCACAGAGCCCAATGTGGGGATCGAATAACTCATGAGCCGTGAGATCATTACCCGAGTCGAAGTTGGGAGCTTAACCGGTTGAGCCACCCAGGAGCCCCTGTCTGTTACTATTATTAAAAATAATAATTTGTGTTATTTTTGCAACCAGTCATTCAGGCCCAGGCTGAGATGTCACCTCCTCTAAGAAGTTCTTCCTCAGCTGGGTCATGTGTTTCCTTTGAGTGGCCACAGCTCTGAGCTCCCCCCATCCCAGCACTGGTTACTCCCCTGTCTTTCCCAGCAGCCTGCAGCTCCACGAGGGCTGGCCTGGGTCTTGCTCATGATTATGTCCCAGGGGCATACGGTAGAACCTCATTGTTTTGGATTCAGAGCCAAGGTGCTGGTAGCTGATGTCCCTGGGCCAGCTGGTATGGTCTGCAGATTTGTCTCATGGGCACAGGATCCTTCCATGCAGCCCTCAGAACTCGGAGCTCCCAGGTTGGAGATGGCTGTCCATCCATCTCCCCCAGACCTGGACTCCCTTGTCTACACCTTCCCTGGGTTTCATCTGGACTCTCAGGAGCCCCCTCCTTCCTCCCTGGCCTCAGGTAGGTGGCAAACAGAGCAGCTCAAACCAAGGCTTCTAGGATTAACTCTTTCCTCCCTTCTCCCTTCTCCCATCGGTCCCCTCCTCACCCCACCTGTCTCTTCTCCTCAGCAACTTGTGTTGAGAGCCTTCATCTCTTTTACTTGGATTTGGCCCTTTGGGCAGGTGGAGGGGGCTGCATGCCCTCTGCCTGGGTTGAGCTTCCTGGGATGCCCTTGGATGAGCATAGGGTGGACCCAAGACTTCCCTAATTGGTAAAAGCCATAGCTCTGCTCCCCCCCCACACACACACACCCCAGCACCTGACTCTTTTGGTCCTTCCTGCTGCCAGACAGACTCAGGACCCCTATGCTGAAAACGAGAGAGTAGCCCCACCCTCCTAGGCAGCCAGAGCCCTGGCACAGTGCTTCTGAACCATTCCCATTCTAGACCCAGCACACACACTCACACACATGTAGTTAGTTACACGACCAGCACTGATACTCAGTCACACAATCCCTGTTGTCCACAGCAACAGGAGTGAAGAAAGAAAAAGAAACCCTGTGGATGAGGGGAGGGGGGGGTTGGGGGAGGGGGCTGGAGTCTGTGAAAGATCAACTTGCCTGCTGGGGGCACTGTCTTCCCCAGACCCCTCCCCAGCGAGCCCAAGGCCCCCCAGCAGGAAAATGAGAGGATGGAGCAGAGGGGTTAATTTGGAGAAAAGCAGCAGCTGCTTGAAACAGTGAGGGCGGGCCCCAGGGCAAGAGCTGCTCCTGCTGAGATAATGATTGTGAGGGATGCTGGGGTGGGGGCCACCCGTACACCACCCCCCAAGCCAGCACACCCCCAAAAGCCCTCCTGTTTAGGCAAGTTATCTGTTTGGGCATGCACGCACGCACACATGTGCACACACACATACACACAGAAGCACCATAACCATCTGGGCATAAGACACAGTCCCTTACACACAATTATACAAGCCCTGGCTCTCTGGGTTTGAGTATAAACCCATTCGGAGACACAAGCTGCAGGCAGCCTTGGCACTCAGCAGCCTGTAACACACACATGCACACACACAAACACACCTACACTTCACCTTTCCAGTGTCCTTGTATCAGGTCTGACAGTATGCCAGGGTGAACGCAATCACTGTACAAGGACAGGGGATGCCTCCCTGTGAGAGTAAGCAGAGAGGTGGGGACCAGGGAGAGGAGGGGCTGGGCCCTCCTACCAGCACTCAAGGGACTGGCCAAGGCGAGATCTCTAGGATCTTCTTGGGTCTCCTTCCTCCTGGAAGCTAAACATTGTCTCATATCAAACACAAGAAAGCACAGCCAGATCCCATGTTACATATCATTTCTATATAACCATATGATCTGAGCAGCTTTGCAGTTGGCACACTGTTACATTTCATAGATGTATAATTAAGCATTTATTACATGTGATTTCTTTGTGTGGATTCTCTTCATATTTGAGGTCATTGATGTCATTGATACTTTTCAGCAGAACCCTCAAAAGCCTCTTGGGTCCTGGGTCTTGAGCCTCTGGTGTGTGATGGGAAACAGGGCCCTGGTGAAGAGACAGTGGGCATGGAGTGGGGGGACGCCCACCCCCTCTTGTGATAGCTAGCATAGATAGACCAGGGACTCGTGGGCAGGAGACCCCCTTAGTCCAGGGCCCAGCTTGATTATCACCGGTTCCTATCTGTTAGAGCCCGAGAGAGAGCTAGGTAAGGACTTTGGAGCTGGCAGCCTCCACACTGAGGCTCATACCCTGAGGCACCACACTTTACTAACCTGCAGACTCCACCTGCAGACTGTGCCTGGACAGCTGTGTGCAGGCACTAAGACAGACACTTAGATATGGGTCCTAATATATACTCTTTAGCAGATGTACCTCTCACCACTTGGACGCATACCCCAATGGATATATGTTACCCCAATTCCTAGGTACACACGTGCACAGAGACTCTGACTCAGGCAGATTCATTCCAGATCCCCCCCACAAACACAGAGACTTACTTGGAGTGGAACAGAAGTACTCCCTGAGCAAGGCCACCTGTGGACATGCCAGTCTGACACTTGAGTCCATTCGGTGAAATACCCAGGCAAATAATTAGAGATACCCACATTTGCCCATCCTTCCTCCCCCTTTTTCTCACAACCACCCATACATGCTCTCTGTCCTGTCATGGGGAGACAGAGCATCCAAGCCCCACAGAGCCCAAGGGGCCTGATTAACAGGAAATTCTACGAATGCCAATTAGAGCAAACTTTACTGAACAAATTGTTTGCAGTTGTGCCCCGGAACCATCATGAATTTTAATCTTGCATTGATTTACACTGATGGGAGGTTTGCAGATGCCAGGGCCTTGTGTACCTCCTACTCCCCCCCCCCCCCCCCCCGCCCCATCTGGGAGGAGTCATCGGGCCTTAGACTCAGGAGCCTTAGGGGCAGCCTCCAGCTTCTGCTGGTCCAGAGATACCAGCCTGGAGCCAGTACCCCACCCTTGCCTGGAGAGACCAAAGATGCCCAGAAAATGGACAGGTATTTTGGAAATGCACAGGCTAAACATATGTGGTATGGATGAAGAGGACCCTAAGTTTTTAAGGACCCCTATAATCTGGGAAGGGGCTGGGGTTTCTGGAGTTTCTGAGGCTGGACACGAAAGCAAGGACATAGATATGGATATAGAGACAGAAGTAGCAGAGACACAGAGATAGGCACAGATGTTGTAATAGTTCCAGTATTATCTCAACTAACATAACTTCCAATATGTATTTACTTCAGTCCAAATGACCTCTTCCTAAAGGAATTTCATTGTGTCCTACCCTGCCCTCCACTAAACCCTCCCAAGATGTCCCATTGCTTAAAAAAAAAAAAAAATCCTTGGCTGAGCTGCACCTCCCACACTTGCCCCTCAGTTACCCAGACACCCACAGCCCCCATATAGGGGCCAGTGTTCCCTCCCAGCCTCAGGGCCTTTGCATATTCCATTCCTTTGTCTGGAGGAGTTTAAGTACTTAACTTCTATTCATCTTTCTGGTCTCAGTTTAAGTGTCACTTCCTCAAGGAAGCTTCTTTGACCCTCTGTCCAGATCAACTCTGCTTACCTCCCTGCCATTAAATGCTCTCATGGCCCTTTCATCATTAGAGTATAAACTCCATGCAGACAGGGACTATATCTGGTTTTGCTTACTACTATATCTCCTGTACCTAGCACAGGGCCTGCCCTAGTCTGTATTAATGAACTTTTGTCATAATAATGTTGTACAATAAACCACTACAAAAATCAGGGTCATACAACAGTAATTTTTGCTGGCTGACTGGATTTTGGTTGATCTTGACTAGGCTCAGGTGGGCTTGGTTTTATATTGAGGGGCACCTGGCTGGCACTTCTTGAACTCAGGGTTGTAAGTTCAAGCCCCATGTTGGGTGGAGAGATTACTTAAAATCCTAAAAAAAACAAACAACTGTGGATTGAATACAAACCCATCTCATATTTCTCTAACCATTGTTGGACCAGCAACTACTTCAGGGATGTTCTTCTGCAAGAGGCAGAATCGCAAGAGAGCTTGGCTAGGCGCACTAGCACCCTCTTGGCCAAAGCAAGACCACGGCGAGGGTATGGATACGGTAGGGGGCCAGTTAAAACTACCACATCCTCAGTAAATAGGGTGGTGTGGAACTGAGTCCTTGTTCTGTGACACGTACTTTACATGTATTAATTTATTTAATCCTTGAGTCAACCCTGTAAATCTGATTAACCCCATTAAAAAAGCCTCTAATTGAAAAAATAGAACCTGCACAAAGTAAACAATTCAAATAGTACCAGTTTTATTCAATGAAAAGTAACTGTTCTTGCTACTCCTATCCCTTGCCCTACTCCCCAGAGGTGAAGCACACCTTTGTTATTTTGTGGGCTTTCGAATATAGTCTACGCATATACAGGCACACACGTATATGACTATCCCTTTCTAAAGATTTGCCTGGTTCTGCATCTTGGTTTCTTCTGTTCTGCACTGTAGTTTTCAGTTAAATAATATATCTTGGAACTCCTTCAACGGTTGATTTGATCTACATTATTTTTTATTTATGTCCATTTTACAGATAAGGAAACTGAGGCTTAGGTGAATGAAGAAATTTGCACAAGGTATTACAGCATGACAGAGGCAGGGCTGGGACGGAAATTTAAGCCTGCCTGACTTCAGAGCCTGTGCTCATAGCTGCTCTGTTCTACTCATATGGCTGGGGGAACCCACAAAGTCCCCCACATGAGGAGGGTAAACCCAGAAAAATCTCTGGGCTCTAGCTGGGGGCATTCTCAGGGACCAGGGATGGCAGTGGGGGCCCTAATGGTGCTGGGCCTCCCCAGAGTCAGCCAGGGAACCTACTAGCACTGGGGCTGACAGTTGGGCCCTGGGCCTCAGTATTCCCCTCAGACCACTCACCTTTCTTGGTGCCCCAGCACTAGCCTCATCTTCCCCTTTGTTCCTCTGTACAGGAGGAAAATGCCTTAGGCGGGAAGATAGGGGGCCTGGGACCATTCTTTACTCTGCCTCTAACTTTGTGCCTTTGGGCAAACTACTTGCCCCTCTCTGTGAAAGTAGGCAGCCCTCCCACCTTCTCCTTGCAGAGGGAAGCAGGGAGACCCTACTGAAACCCAGGTCAGGATGTGGCAGGCTGACTGGAGCCTGGGTGTGGTACAGACTCCCAGTCTTGGTCAGGGGCTCTGATCCTTGTTCCTGGGCTGGGTTCTTCCCATTACACCCACAGGGACACCTCAGAATCCAGTCTCTTTCTACAGAGCTAGTCTCTGGTATAATACATAACCTTGAGCAAACCTGCTACATTTCATTCCCCTGACACTTCTATGTAGATACTATCCCCGATGTATACCAAAAACAGGCTCAAAGAGGTTTAAGTGACTTACTCAGGAGCAGCAAGTAGAGAAGCAAAACACTTGACTTTTCCAAGCCTCAGTTTCTTCTTCTGTAAAGTGGGTACAGTAATACCCATCTCTCACAGTTGTGGTGAGGATTAAACAAATGTAAGCCAACTAAATTGGCAGAACCTCAGACACAGTAGGTATTCAGAAGTGTGACTTTGCCCTCTTGAAGATGGACACTGCACTAGAATAGTACATCAGAGGGCACCTGGGTGGCTCAGTTGCTGAAGCATCCAACTTCTGCTCAGGTCACAATCTCACAGTTCCTGAGTTTGAGCCCCGTGTCGGGCTCTGTACTGACAACTCAGAGCCTGGAGCCTGCCTCTGATTCATATTCATTCATTCTCTCTCTCTCTCTCTCTCTCCCCCTCCCCCACTCGCACTCTTTGTCTCTCAAAAATGAACAAACATTTTTTAAAAATTTAAAAGGAGGGGAGCCTGGGTGGCTTAGTCGGTTGAGCATCCGACTTCAGCTCAGATTGTGATCTTGTGGTTCACGAGTTCAAGCCCCATGTCAGGCTTGACAGCTCAGAGTCTGGAGCCTGCTTTGGATTCTGTGTCTCTCTCTCTCTCTTCCCCTCCCCTACTCATACTCTGTCTCTATCAAAAATAAATAAAATATTTTTTAAAATTTTAAAAGGAAAAAGGGTCACTTGGGCTGTTTTACAAAGGATGGGTGCTGGGTCCTACCCTCAGGGACTCTGATTTAAGTAGTCTGAGATACACCTGGGGTACCAGGATTCTTAAAACTCCCCAGGTGAGAGAACCTTAAGGTCCACTATATTCTAGATTCTAAATGGGCAGAGGATGGACATTGAGGGAGGCCCTCTACCTTGGTAGCTCCTGAAATAGCCTGCCCACTGGTCTTGCTCCTTGCACTCTCGTCCCCCTCCCGAATCCATTCTTCACTCAGCTGCCAGAGCGGTCATTAAAAACTTCAATTAGATCACTTTCCTTCAGTAACTTCCCATTCATGGCCCAGTCTCTGCTGACTGTGTCAGTGGGTCTACTTAGAGCCCTCCCTCCCCAACCTGCCCCTGGCCAATTTCCACTCAGCCTTTGCATCTTATCTGAACCAGCATTCCCACTAAGAGGCTTCCCTGGCCAGCCATCAAGAGTTGGCCTCCTTAGTTTTGCTCTTCCAGATATTGTTAAATGCATGATGGAATGAAGAAGACACTTTTCACATCATTTCTTTATTTTGTGTGTTCATCTATTTAAAGTCTGTCTCCCTCACTGGACTCTAAATTCTGTGAGGACAGTCTATTTTTGTTCACTGCTATACTCCAGTGCCTTGCATAGGGTCTGGCCCAGAGTTGGTGCTTAATAAGTATTTATTGGATGAATGGATGGATGGATGGATGGATGGATGGATGGATACTAGGTACCAGCTCCACAGTGTCTTAGAAGGCTGGGTGTTTTGGTATTTCTTAATTATATAAAAAATATTTGTCGGAGGGGGGCAGTGCACCTGGGTGTCTCAATCAGTCAAGCATCCAATTCTTTATTTGTTGATTTATTTTGAGAGAGAGAGAGAAAGTGAGCAGGGGAGGGGCAGAGAGAGAGCTCATGACCTGAGCCCAAACCAAGAGTCAGACGCTTAACCTACTGAGCCACCCAGGTGCCCCAAGCATCCAACTCTTGATCTCAGTTCAGGTCATGATCTCACGTTCATAAGATTGAGCCCCACATCAGGCTCTTAGCTGACAGCAGGGAGCCTACTTGGGATTCTCTCTCTCCCTCTCTCTTTGCCCCTCACCCCCACTCTGTCCCTTGTCTCTCTCAAAATAAATAAGTAAAAACTTAAGAAGTATTTGTGGGTATGTGCACGTGTGTGTATAATAGCTCCCATCTAGTGAGGACCTACTATGTCTTATGTCAGCAGGAAGGTATGGAGAGAACTACAGAGCTTCCCCTCCTCTAATTCTCTCTCCCCTCTTAAGAGTTTCTCTGTTCTGTCTCTAGCTCATTGTCCTGAATTATACTGTCCCTTGTCTCCAATCTGCCTTCACTCTCTGGCCTATAACATTACTTCTCTCTCCTTTGGGCTTCTCAGAGGGTACCTCCACACGGGTCAAAGCACTGGGGGCCCCAGGCCTTCTCTAAAGACCCGGCTTACCAAACAGCCTTGTCAGAGCCCCAGTGGAGACTTAGGGAGAGGTTCTGTCCAGGGAGATGGAGCGGGATGCAGCCAGCTGGCATCTCCAGGATCAGTGAGGCCTGTAGGGGAAGCTCAGGGCATTTGGGAGGGAGCAGCCAAGGGGATTGGGATGAAAGCCATGGTCTGGTGGGCCTGTGGTGGGGACAGGATGAAGACTAGGTGCCTCAAAGACCATCATGCTGGGTCTCCAGCCCCTGCGTCACCCTCTGCACCCAAATCCCCACCCTGCCAAATGCCCTTGAGGAAGGACAGGGCTTTAGCTGAAACTCAAGGTGGCAGGGGCGGGGGAGGTGGGGTTGCCTGGCTGGCTCAGTCGGTAGAACATGCGACTCTTGATTTTAGGGTTGTGAGTTCAATCCCCATATTGGGTGTAGAGATTACTTAAAAATAAAATCTTTAAAAAAAAATAGAAACTCGAGGGAAGGGTAGCCTTAAAAAGGATTCTAAACCCAATTCCAATGCAGGAAGGGGATTTTCCCCACATCAATAATTATTGGACACAGCTGGGTGTCGTACAAGTCAACTGAATTCTGACACTCTTGAGCTGGAGACAGCATCCCATTCCACAGATTAAGACTTCATTCCTATAAGACTGCCATCTTCCTCACCCTGCTTCAGATGCCAATCACAAGACTAGATTGGAGGTTCCAATGACCCCGTCTCTGATTAATTTGCTAGAGAGGCTCACAGAACTCAGATGAACATTTTACTTGCTGGATTACTAGTTGTTTATAAAAGGATATCCAGTTGACCCTTGAACAATACAGGAGGTTAGGGGCACTGATCCCCTCATGCAATAGAAAATCCTCATTATAACTTTTAACTCCCCAAAAAGTTTTTTTTAATGTTTATTTATTTTTGAGAGAGAGAGAGCGGGGGAGGGACAGAGAGAGGATCTGAAGCAGGCTGCGAGCTGACACGCAGAGAGCTCCGATGTGTGATGTGATGTGCGATGTGATGGTGAGATGGAGACCTGAGCTGAAGTCAGATGCTTAACCAACTAAACCCAGGCACCCCTGACTCCCCTGAAACTTAACTAATAGCTTACTATTAATCAGAAGCTCTGCTGATAGCATAAACAATTAACATATATATTGCATGTTGTATTATGTAGTATTACATACTATATTCTTATAATAAAGTAAGCTAGAGAAAAGAAAACATTAAGAAAATCATAAGGAAAATACATTTACAGTACTATACTGTATTTATCAAAAAAAAAATACACATAGAAGTGGACCCCCACAGTTCAAAACCGTGTTGTTGGAGGGTCACCAGTAACTCAGAAACAGACAGACAGAGGGGAGGCTCCAGGCAAGGCTGCGGGTTAGGGGGAGGGGGAAGCTTCCAGGCCACTCTTCTAGCACCTCCACTGTGTTCACCGACTAGGAAGTTCTCTGAACCCTGTCCTTTTGTGTTTTGCGGAGGCTTTATCACATGAAATCATTCTTCAGTCCCTCCCTGCTCCCCAGAGCTGTGGGTGGTTGGGGGTGGGGGAAGACCGAAAGTTCCGATCCTCCTATCACTGGATTGGTTCCCCTGGCAACCAACCCCCAACCCCCGAGTTTAGGTGACCGATGGACTTCCCAAAAGTCACTTCATTAACATAAGAAACAACACCTTTGTGGCATTCACCACTTAGGAAATTCCAAGGGTTAGGGGCTCCTGGTTGGCTCAGTCAGTAGAACATGTGATTCTTGATCTTAGGGTTGTGAGTTTGAGTCTCAGGTTGGGTGTAGAGATTACTTAAAAATAAAAAAATCTTAAAAAAAAAAAAAGCAGTTCTAAGGGTTTTAGAAGCTCTGTGCCAGAAATGGACGAAGAGCAAATGTGTTACTATAAATCACCACATCATACCATATCATTAGCATCATCACCCCCTCCTCCTCTTCTTCACCATCTTCATGGCTGAGCATCCCACGCATGTTACATACATCCTCTCAAGTCATCCTCAAGCATCCATAGAAGACAGGCCCTACCATTATCCTTGAACAGACAAGGAACTAGGCTCAGAGTGCTTACATCATATGCCCAAGGTCACTGCACTGTCTGATCTCAGAGCTCAGCTCTTAAGCGCAGCACTATACTTGGTCTCCAAAAGGCTACAGCCCAGAACCATCACAAATCCCTAATCCCAAAAGGACAGCCTCAAACAGGGTGGGGTCTGCATGCCTTCTTCTCAAGAAAATAATGGTAATACAGTTGAGCCCTCCATCATTTTGATAGTAGCTTTCCTTTCACGCTTAGTAAAGGTGCTGCAATTACTGTGGCCACCTCTGGCAAGAGGAAATTTAAAGAAAGACAGAATCATAGGATGTCAGGCTGGGAGAGACCTAATGCTACACCTCTCAGCTTGCAGGTTAAGAAAAAAAAAAGGTCCACAGAGGCTTCCCACACCCACCTAAAGGCAGCCACCTAAATTTGCAATTCGGGTCCTCTTGATATTTCTGCCCATGTTCTCATGCCTGAGCTGGGTCCTTTGCAACCGGCCTAGTTGCTGCTTTAGTAGATTTCCATTTTGAATTTCAGCTCTCTTACCCGCAAGCCCCTGGGAGCCTCCTGCTTCCTCTCATTTCTTGTGTCTTTAAAGAAAACTCTCCTTGCCTGGGCTCCCTCCCATTGGATTTTGTCCTTTGGAGCCGGGCCTGTCTCCCTCCCCCCCTCCCTTTCCTCCTTCCTCTCTCCCTCTTCCCACCCAGACATCTTCCTCTTCCTTATTCAAAAGGGGGAACAAGACCTTCAGAGACCTCCAGCCCAACAGTAGCCACCTGCCTGTCTCCCACCCAGTCTTCGGAGCGAGGGGTGTGGGGGTTCTCTGGCTGCACTGCGGTGCCTCTAGCTACAGCTTCTCCCCCTCTCTCAGAGTTGCTGGAAGATTATTAGATAATTTTCAAATTTGTAAAGCGCCTTAAGCTCCTCGGAGGAAAGGTGGTATATGAGTGTAATAACAATAACAATCCTATCTGTCAGAGCCATTGAGAAAATGAATCTTGTTATCCTCGGGAACCAGCGGTAGGAACCTCAGCAAGAAACATGAAAATAAAGCGTGGAGTGCAGTCTCCTGACCAATCAGAGAAGAGGAAAGTGCCACCACAGGCCAGGGTGGCATTTGAGACCCCCCCCCTTCCCCCAGCTCGGTGCTGGTGGAAAGGGGCTCTCAGAAAGTTACCCAAATTGCCTCTGATGCTTCACCAATTAAAATGACTTTAGGACAAGTTGAAATCAACTTAGGGAGCAAAGCATTCTGATTTCTGAAACCCTCCAAAGGCAGCGGGGAAGGCAAATGTCTGAGCAGGTTGTCACTCACTCAGGAGTAATGATGGGAAAATCCATCACAGTAACGTGATTGAGTTTGGTGAATTAGTAAGGATGTTTACACTGTGCGCTGGAAGCCCGAGTGGGGCCGGCTGGGCAGCCGGGGTTTTTGACATGTGTGGCAGCTTCACTCCTAATGAGGTTCTCGACTCACCGCTCACCCTGGCTGGACTCACTGTCGCTGACTTCAAGTTGGTCTGTCTCACTGTTGAGGCAAGTGGCTGAAGGCAGGGATGGGCTCTGGAGTCAGACAGGATGGCCTTTAAGTACTGGCTTTATTATCACCAGCCCTGTGACCTCAGGCAGAGCCCTCCACTTCTCCAAGCCTCAGCTTTCCCATCTGTGAAATCTGTGAGATCATAGCACCTAATTCATAATGCTACTGAAAGGGGAGAAATGAGATGAGCTATCTATTAACTTTTTTGTCCATCTCCCCAAGCTCAGCCTGGTCAGAGAGAAAGGAAAGTTGCTTTGATGTCCTCTCACCTAGACTATTCATTCCCCTGAGAAGCAAGAGGAGTCAAGGAAGATAGAGTCATGTGGGAGGACATAACGTGCTCTTCAAGTCCTGATGCTGCATCCCCACTGCTGTGTGATCTCAAACAAGTCACTTAACCTCTCTGAGCCTTGGTTTCCTCATCTGTAAAATGGAGCTAATAATACCACCTCTGTTACTGAACAGAATTTCTAAAAGTCCCAAGCAGATGTTGTCAGTATGCAAGGGAAGACAAAATATGGGGAGGGAGGGTGAGAACAGGTTGCCCTACCTGGTCACCATGGCTGCCTGATGGAGGAAGGAGATTCAGAGGATAACAGAGATTGGATACGGAGATTGTGAAACCCAGGATAGGAAGCAAAAGGGCCCAACTCAGGGAGCCTTGCTGGGAAGGGCCCCTGGAATTCATGGACCACGCTTGCTGAGAACCCACCGGAAGAAATGACACAGTACTGCAGTATGAAGGACTCAGGTCAGACTGTAAACAGACTTCCAGCCAGTCAGGCAACAACAAGGCCACTCCCTCCTGGGGTCTTTGGCTATGCCTGAGCAAAATCTCCCCGGTGGAGAGGCTAAGCCTGACTGCAGGAAGCAATGCAGAAGGATGGACAGGGCAACCCCAAAGATGCTTCTGCAGGGCCAGAGAAGGAGGCCAGAGTAGTCTGGCAGATCCTCCCCGGGGTTCTCTTTCAAGCCTTGTCCTCTGGAGGCCTTTCAGAACCTATCCTGACCTTGAAGGGAAGTCACTGGGCCTGTTCTGGAGCAGGGGCCACGTCCTCACAGACATGCCCAGGTCAGCATCAGGCCACAACTCTATTATTTAAAAGGATTCCATAAAAGAGCAAACCTCCGGGCCTGGAAGAATGGCCGGGATCCTGACTCTTCCTGCACAGGAAATGCAGCGGCTGTGCCGGAGCCCTGGTTTGACCTGCTGAGGACTCAGAGCCCCTGCAGATTCCCAGCCTGAAGAGGCTCCACTGTGGCTGAGATGATGACACCTGGGCCAGACTGGGCTCCTCCCTTCCACACTGAGCTGAGACCTACCACCAGACCAACTGCTTGTGGACTCTGCAGTGATTTTATTGTGATTTCCTAGTTGTCGCAGTTAGTAGCATTAGTTTGTTAATTACTGTATATTTTGAAAGTAAGAGAAAAGGGAATTCCCACCGGAGATTTGTTCTTGGCTGAAACAATGTGATGTGAGGGAAGGGAGAGTTTGCGCAGGGCGGGAAGGGGGGGTAGTAATGAGCTTGCTCTGCTGGTTTCTGCTCCTCTTGACAGGGCCTGGGGCCAGAGATGGGGCTGCTTGGAGAGGCAGGGGCCCTGGCAGAGCCAAGCCCCTCCCTCCTCTGCAGCACCACTTCTCAGTCCCCAAACCTCTGCAGCAGCCCCCTGCCACCCCCCCCCCCCCAACCCCTGCACTATTATCAGAGTGAGGCATCAGGCCTAAGGGGTTTGGAGCTGCAGGAAGGGCCCTGAGGCTGAAGGAACCAGACCTGAGTGAAATAAGACACTGAGGAAACCGGCCTGTGACAGGGGGCAGTTGATTGAATAGGATGGAGTTTTTCATTAGGAAACGAAGCTGGAATTTGGGGAGAGGCTCTTGCATTTAAATTCAGCAAGAGACTACATCCCTAGAGGGAGAATGGGGGAGTAGCAACTGAGGTTGTGCACAGAGACCTGGCTGGGGAGGCCACAGGGCCTGATTCTCGGCCCTCACTCTGCTGGCCATGTGGGAGTGTGGCAGGCCCTGGCCGCCCAGAGGAAAGGTGCCTTTTGATAATCTGTCCAACAGGAGGGGTTCACTGTGTGCTGTGCGGCCCTGCGTGTTCAAGCTCCCCTCATTCCCCAGAGTCATAGAAAACGGAAGCTGGGATGGGGCCAGGGACCCTGGAGGAGTTGGGGGCAGAGGTTGGAGAGAAGCCGTTAGGGGGAGAGAGAGAGAGAGAGAGAGAGAGAGAGAGAGGAAGGGAGGGAGGGAGGGAGACTGAAGACAGAGAAGGGTGGAGGATGAGAAAGAAGTTCATGCAATCTAGAGGAGGTGATTAAAATCCTGGAAGAAAATGTGATGGAGAGACTTTCTATCTTCCTATTGAGACATTTAACCTAAAAGAAATGAGTTAAATAATTTATACAGAGAACGGGTGAAATTTGCTTTGATCAAATTAAAAAATATGACTCTGGAAATAAAGTGTCCGCCGCGTCCTTTCCAGGCGGCAGAAAGAGCTGCCGAGAAACAAAATGACAAAGACATAAAAATAACTAACCCTAACCCGGCGAATATTAGTACCATATTTTTTGGGAGATTACATGGCGTCACTGTGGGCCACGCAGAGAAATCCTCTCTAAGCACCAACAGGAGAGGTTTTGCTCATTGAGGAAGCCCCATAAAAACAGAAAATGGATAAAATTTTCCTTTGCAAAAACTACCCTACTTCACTCAGGGGTTGGCCCAGAAACCACAAGGGATCAAGTTAAATTTCCCATTCGTGCATTTCAAAAAAGGAAGAAAGCTGCTCACCTCCCCCTCTCCAACTCGGTATTTCTTAAAGCCGATCCCTGTTCCTCTCTCATTTACGCTCTCCACACACACTACTGTAAAGAAGCATCACAGCCTGGGGCACCTGGATGGTTCATTCAGTACAGCATGTGACTCTTGATGTTGGGGTTGTGAGTTCGAGCCCCAAGTTGGATGTAGAGATCACTTAAAATAACAAAGCAATAGAGAGAGGAAGGAAGGAAGGAAGGAAGGAAGGAAGGAAGGAAGGAAGGAAGGAAGGAAGGAAGGAAGAGGAGGGAAGAAGGAAGGAGGAAGGGGCATCATAGTCAAGCTCCAAGACTCCTGAGCAAGGGGTTAGCATGAATACTATTATTGACTTACCAGCTCTGAGCCTCAGTTTGCCACTCTTTAAAATGGGGCCAACACCCTCTGTGCAGCATTGTAGTGAGGATTAAGGGGATGTTAGAGCCTGGTGCACACCGGAGCTGACAGTAAGTGTTAGGGACTATCTCTCCTACCTTGACCTGAAGAAATGTCCAACATGTACAAACAGAGCCTCCAGGAATCCTCCACCTGATCTCTGCCTCTACCTGGAAAGTCCACCATGGGACACTGTTAGTCGAATCCTGGACAGAGAGTTTAGGTTCGGGGACACCAGTCCCTCTGACTTTGGGGTTCCAGTGGACGAAGAAGACACTTTTAGTTCCAAATAGCTGGGGAGAACGTCTCAGGTTAACCCTCCAGGGCTGTAGTCTCCAGCTGAATTTAAACACTTCAGTATCGGGCTCAAATTCTGGCATCACCTCTTAGCTGTGTGATCGTGGCCAAGTTAACTTAATACCTCCAAGTCTGTCTCTTAATCTGCAAAATGGGGATAATTTAGAACGGACCTCGTAGGATTGAATGAGATAAGGGATATATACGGCATGCCTAGTGTGTAGTAAAATTAAGTAAATGATGACAGATCTTATTTTTTACAATGACCTTGGAGAGACATTCAAGATCAGAGTGAGTTTTCTTCCCATGCCCTCAGTTATGGGAGGAGGGAGGAGAATCAAACTGACCTCTGTTTTGGTTACAGCACAAAAAGGGCTGTGGCCAACTTTGGGGCCACCTTTTTTTCCCCTTAATTTATTTTTGAGAGACAGAGAGAGTGGGGGAGGGGCAGAGAGAGGGAGACAGAGGATCTGAAGCAGGCTCCGCCCTGACAGCAGAGAGCCCAATGCGGAGCTCCAAGTTGGGAACCGGCACCTTGAGATCATGACCTGAGCCAAAGTCGGAAGCCTAGCTGACTGAGCCACCCAGGCGCCCCTTTGGGGACACCTAGAATAGGTCTCTGACAGAGAAGGGGAACCAGGATGAAGAGGGAACTCAGCCCACTGGTACATGAGGGCTGGAGGAATGTTCAGCCAGTGAGATTGGGGGTGTCTGGGCACTGGAATGGCAGGCTTCAGATTCCTGAAGGCCTGTCACTTGCCAGAGGGGGATTGAGAGTGAAATGGGCTCTTCCTGAAGGCCCTCTTGAGTACTAGGAGCTTTGCAGCAATAAAAGAGGCTGCCTCCCAAGGAAGTGAGTTCCCTGTCTCTAAGGATAGTGTAAACAGAGCCTGGATGTAATAGAGGGGCAATGAACATCCCTGAGGACCACATTGGATGTCCCCTGTGCAGCTCTCAGGGTGTGTTAAGAGGTCTCAGGATCAGAACCTGCCTAGTCTGTGTTGAGGAGTCTGGCAGGGGGCGGGGGTGGGGGGGGGGGCGGGGTGGGCGTGTCTTGAGGGTTTCTGCCCCATCCTTTTTTTCTGTGCTCCTTCTTTTCCTTCTCTGAGTTCCGTTCCCCTCTCCCCCACCCCCATCTCTCAGAGGACCCCTGAGAAAGAAAACCAAAGACCATATGGGAATACACTCCTTGCATATTGTGGATCCGTTCAACTAAATGGTGTGAAGGTAAAGGAGGGAAAGGCAGGTGATGTATGTGAGAGAGAGAGAGGGAGTAGGAGAGGGAAAGAGGGAGAAGAGAAAGGAAGAGGATGAGACAGAGAAAACAGAGCAATACATAAAGAGAGGGAGAAGCAAGATAAACCAAAAAAGAAAAGTCAGAGAAAAATGCTGAGAGGGAGACAAAAAAAGGGAGACAGAGGAGATGCAGAGAGAGAAGGCAAGACAGAGAGTGGAGGCCGGGCCCCCACCTGCAGCTGAGCTCCTCTCTCCTGGCTATGACGCCTGCTGGTGGCTGGTGGTGGGTGCGTGGGCGGGCCCCGGGCACACGCGTGTGCGCACACGGGCCTGGCCGCTGAGCCACCCTGTGTCAGTGCAAGCGTGTCAGCCCCGGGATGGGGATGAGCCGGCTTTTATCTCCTCCGGCTGCACAGGATTTACAAGCTTTTGAAATGCAGGATTAATAAGAAGAGGCCGGTGTTTTAATCTATAATGGAACAGAAAGTATCATTATTGTTAAATAATGCACAGCCTGTCGTTTATTAAGAATTAATGGCTTATCGAGTGCTCAGGTTGCTGCAGCCGCCTCTGCCCTCCCAGGCCTGGGCTCCTAGCCGCTGGCCTCGCCGCACCTCCCAGAGTCCTACTGGCCACAAGCAGGCTGGAGGGGCAGCAGCCCGTCGACACAGGTCTGGAAGTCTGTATGCTCTCATCCCCAGACCTGGCCTCTCTCAGTGGCCTTCCCTCCCTTGGCTGTAGAGTAAGGGGAGATACGAGGGGCAGAGCCCTTCTCATGCCCTCCGCCTGGATACATCTCTCCCTTCTGAGGAGACATAAAAAAAAGTGTCCTGACCCATTCTACCTCTTCTTCTAGGCCTATGCAAAATTGGTTTCCCACTGTCACCCTGAGTCCTCTGGCAGTGGTGACCATGCAGACACTAGGGAGGCAGTGCCTCTCCTCTGGGCCCTGGAGCAAGGGATCACACATTTCCCAGGAGAAACAGAAGCACCTAGGGAGGCACCCTGGCTCCGGGCACAGGGAACAGCATTTCTGGATAACTTGATCTGTATCAGTTACCTCACAGACATCCTCTCCTTCTAATCTCCATCACCACCCTAGGTAGCATTGCTTTCTCCATTTTATAGATGGAACACTGAGGCTTGGGGAAGTTAAGTACTGAAAGCCACACCACAGATGGCAGAGTCATTTTCATGCCAGACCTCAGATACCAGCTGTGGGCTCCCCCCTTGTCTCGCAATGGGTGACCTCAGGGGTGACACCGAAAGAACCACTGCAGGGTCTGTGTGTCTGTCGCAGGGATGGAGCTGTGATACCAGTGATGCCCCAAGCAGCAGCAAACCCAGCATCTCCACCAGCTGGGAAAGCTGACTCAAGGAGCCAGTGAGTGCCTGGGTCAGGGATGGCAGCCAAGGAGAGCCTGACACCCAACCCGGCATCACAGCCAGACTCCATCCTGGAGCCCCTGTGACTGAGAGCTCCTTGTCCTCCCCTGCTACCCATCTGTATGGTTTGGGTCTCTGGCCCGAAATGCCCATGTCTGGACACCGAAGCTGACCAGGTCTTCACCATATCTGAGGCAATGATCAGAGCTGTGTGACCTTGGGCAAGTCACTCTACCTCTCTGAACCTTTGTCAAATGGTAATTGTGCCTGCCTCAAAGAATTATCCGAAGTAGTAAATGAGAAGCAGTCAGTGTTGATATGGGCAGCTGAGAGTGGCATTGGTACCAGGTCACGGATTCCAGTGCGAAGCACACTCCCAGCACCCACAGCCCACCAGTCCCTACTCCAGCCACTCATTCCACATGCAAGTTGTGAGCGTCAGCTGTGTAACAAGTTTCCACTTGCTGCACACCCACTCTGGCTAGGCTCTGTGTGGGACATAAGTGGTGAGCAAGCCAGAGGCAGTGCTTGTCCCCACACCTCCTGACCCTTCACACTCCATTCTTGGTCACCTAATTGTCAGCTCCCATCCCAGTCTCTGATGGCCACCTGTCATCAGCACCCCCACCTGCACCTTCCACCAGCTCCCCTCTGTCCCCATCCTGGCCTCCTCTCTGTCTTCAGGATCTGCCATACCCCATCCCCAACTCCATCCACCTTCTTCCTTCCTCCCCTGGTCTCATTCCTACCCCTTCCTCATTCTCTTCATCTTTTTCTCCCTTCCAGAGCCCGACTTCCCTCCCGCCTCATCCGCATCTCACCGGATCTCTTTCCTGATTCCCGTTCCAATCTTTCACTGCCATTTATCTCCTTCACCCCACCCCCATCTCTCCCCTTTCCCACCCCCAGCTCCAGGATTCCTCCCATTCCGTTTATGGGGTGCAGGTGTCCTGATGCTGTCAGGGACACTGCCCCCAGAGGCCTATGCAGGATGGTGCACTCCAGGGGCCACCCCCCCCCCCCCCCCCCCCCCCCCCCCCCCCGCCCCAGCCACGGCCAGTGCAGCCCCAGAACCTGCCACGGGTAGAGTTGCCTCCTTCGGCTGGAGTTGGGAGGGTGCTGACTGGGCAGCGGGCCAGCGCCTCGCTCCCCACCCCCACCCTTCCCTCCCTCCTCTGGGCAGGCCACCACGCTGGGACCTCGGCCCACAGCCCGGCTCCTCACGCGGCTCCTGTTTTATTAACCTGCCTGTCGCTGCTCTCGCCACTGAATAGGGCCTGTGGGGGGGGCCGGCAAGGGGGGCCTTGGGCTTTGCTGGGGATCACCATGGAAACAGCAGCCTCGGCCAATCAGTGGGCCGGCAGCGCCGAGTGCAGCAGGCAGCTCAGTCTCCGAAGCCTCGTGCAGCCCGCGGGCTGACTCCTGCCTGACAGGCCCTCGCAGCCCCTGCCGTGGGAGGGGATAAAAGGAGGGCACGACCCGGGTGGATGGGGCACAGGCCGCGGAGTGGTGGGAGTGGGAGGCCAGAGGGTGCAGAGGGCCGGACTCGGTAAAGGGGGGGAGATGAAGAAGGGAATCAGAGGCTGGGGATGGGGAGGAGATTTGCAGGTTTGACACCAGGAGCGTGGGGAAGAGGGCCGAGTCTCTCCCCAGCTGCAGTTCTTGGTACGAACCAGGCTTCTCAGCCTCAGCACTGTGGGCATTTGGGACAAGGCCATTCTTTGCTGTGGGGGCACATCCTGTGCATCACGGGATGTTTAGGAGCATCCCTGGCCTCTACCCATCCCTGGCCTCTACCCATGAGAAGCTAGTGGTACTGTCCTATCACCCGGTCTCCATAACCAGTCTCCAGACAGTGCCAAATGTCCCTTGGGGGGCAAAACCGCCCCCAGCTGAGCTAAGCCTTCCCAGGGCAGTGGTCACTATTCGTGCCACTTGCTTTCTCGGAGCCGGCTTTCTTAACGCGAAGAAGGTAGGAAGAGGAAGAGGCAAATAGTCCAAGTGAGACAGAAAGGAAGAGGAGGAGGGGCAGGAGGAGGGAGCCCAGGGCAGGGCTCCTGGTAGGTGGGAGAGCCTTTGGAAATAGGGATGTAGGAGACAGGTGCCCTGAGGGAGACCCAGGGCTGCCAATTTATTCTGCAAGGATTAAATAAAATAAAGTAAGAACTCTAAATGCCTTCCCTCATCGAGTTTCCTTCTGCCTGGTACACCCTCCCTGGTCTTCCCAGCAAAAGAAATCCTACCCTTCCTTCAGACTCACATTAGGCACCACATCCAAGAAGCCCTCCCTGATTCTCTCACCAGATTGATTTGTCTTTTTTCCAAGACTCCTTGCCACTTGGCCTCTAGCTCCACACTAGCACTCTGCATGGTTCACTTTAATAACTGTAACTGCCTTTACTGAGGGTTTCCCATGGGCCACCTGCTGCACTAAAGGCTTTATGCCCATTTTCTCATTTAGTCCTCCCCACAACTCCATGCGCTAGGCACTGTTATCCACGCCATTTTACAGATGAGGAGGTCAAGGCTCAAGTTCAGTAACTTGTCTGAGGTCACTCAGTTAGAAACAGCAAAGCGAGGACTCAAACGCAGGTTTTCACCACCCCATTGCCAGCATTTTTACTTGCCGCTTACACTGTGTAAGCGGCCGTCCCCACCTTCGCCTTCTGACTCCCTCACAAGGCCCAGCCTAGTGCTGGTGAGTAGTAGGTGCTTGAGAGCTGTTTTAAATTGGTTGGTGGTCTCTGGAAAGGTCTGAGTGGATGGTGGGGCCTCAAGCTTGAGAAGGCTGGGATTGAATTGGCAGCTGCAGGGTGCTGGGTGCCTCCCAAAGGCCCTGAATCAGCTGGGCCAACTCCGTGAAAAGCAACTGCCCTGAGCCTTCGTCTCAGTCACACTGCCTCACTGGGCCACTTTGGGTCTCAGAAGTGACCTGTTCCTATGGATGCTGGGCCATGGCCCCCCCTAGTGGCCAGAGGGTCACAGTGGTGGGTGGTGGGAGTGAGAGCACAGTCGGGAGAGCTCACGCACAGCCCAGGGGCTTCTCTCTAAGTTCTACCCCCCAGGTTTCTGAGGCCCCCTTGGGAAATTGGAGCCAGAGGTCTTAGGGAGCCTCGTCATTGTGGAGCCTGGCCCCTAACCCAGGCCTAGAGGACAAAATACTCCCTCCCTCCTTTCCCTCCAGCCCCATTTGAAGTGAGCAGGTAGTGTTGGCAGAGGACCTACATCACAGCCTCCCCCCCAGTGTAGATTCCACCCCCATCCCTGCCTTATACGCAGCAAGAGAGAGTTTGAGGCTGAGAGGTGTCTGCCAGGGAACATCTCGTGATGCCGCTTCCCTATCAGGTTAGGGTTTTGATCTGGAATCCAGGAGCTGAAGTCCCAGGGGGCTCACATCAGAACTGCTCCCCCACCCCAGACACGCACACATGCCATCAGCCTCCCCTAGGAACCTGCAACACCCGCACCTCAGCTTTGAAGGCTGGGATCCTGACAGGCTGCTGTTCCCATGGCAACCCCATCCCAGGCTGCCCTGCCCAGTGCTTCCTTCCCTCCCCTGCCTTCCCCCACCCCGAACCCATATCACCTTCATTCATAGAACAAGAACTGCTTAACCTGGCAAAGTGGACTGCTTCCTCCCAGCTTCCTCTCCCCCATTCCAGCCTTTTCTCCTCCCGTTCAGTGGAGATGCATGAATCAGAGAGAGAAATGCTGAGAGTGGGGGCGGGCACAGGGCTGGACTAGAGTGGATAGAGGGGTAAGATAGGGATGGGAAGCAGCCAGGGCTCAGTGCCCCCACCCCCATCTTTGCGCCCCCAAAGCTTGGGCCTCTGCACCTCCCACTCCCAGCTCTGTCTCAGCTCATGGACTTATGTCTCTCCTAGCTCTGAATCTGTGACCCTCCGGGGCCCAGACAGCCTCCCTGTTGAGCCCAAGATCCTAGAGCACAGGAAGGCCAGGTCTCACCCTCCAGGCTCAGGTATTTTTTCTCCAGGACCAGCCACACTGTAGCTCGGCCCTGGAACCCAACCCAGGAGCACCAAGGCTGCCCCTGACCCTGTATAAGACACGGTCTTGCAAATGCTAGGAAAGCCGGGGGATTCTAATTTATAGTGTGAGTATGAGAAGAGCTAGAGGGGTCTCCTAGCCCCCGGCCCCAGTTAAACGATGCATGTGCCCTGCCTGGGAGGAGGAAACTTGGCTCTCTGGCATTGACAGGTGCTGTGAGAAAGTCAGGAGAGACCTGCTTCTAGCAGACATCGGTCCCGTCCCTGCAGGAGGTCCAGCGCGTGGTCAGCAACTCTGCTTCAGAATCAACCAGCCTGGGTTTGAATCATAATGCCCTAATTTACTCACTGTGTGATACTTTCCTTCTCTGAGCCTTGATTTCCTTATCTGAAAAGCAGAGATAATAATTATATGCAGGTACAGGGCTGACATCTATGAGCCCTACATCCCTTCCAAATACAGTGCTTTAGATGTGATATCTCATTTAATTCTCAGAACAGCTGAGGTAGATGTCATTATTGCTGGGTCTCTTCTGCAGAAGGAAAACTGAGGCTCAGAGAGGTTAGGGTGAGTCTGCTAGTGCGAGAGCCAGGCTTTTCATCCAGGCAGCATGAGATAATGGATGCAGTAAGTGGAGATATTCTTGTTAGTAAGGTTCTATGACCGAATTTGGGGCTCCATCTCCCTACCCCTTTCAGTCTGAGGGTGCACAGTGTCCTCCAGCAACCAATACTGCATGCCACTGGGATACAGTCTGGAGATCAGGGAGGGACCCGGGCTTGGGGAGGTTGGAGATGTGGTGGATAGAGGAGGGAAACTAGCTTTGGTCCAAGGAATGTCTGAATTGGCAGTGCTGTGAGATCATCTCTGAGCCAACCGCTCAACCTTGGAAACAAGGCAAGAAGGCAGGGTTTCAAGGAGGAAATGACTTATCCAAGGTCACTTGGTAAATCGCCAGTTCTACCCTACCCCCCATCATATGCAGCCTTTGGACAACAGGTCGATATCAGAAGACTTAGAAAGTTAGAAACCCCTGGGAAGGGTGGGGAGGAGTGAAGGGGAAGCAATTTTTTTCTATTTGCCGGGGCTTCCCTAGAACTCAAACCTACTCAACTAAACTTGCAGCTTCCCCACCTCCGTTGTGGCCCACCTTCAGGTTCTCCAGGTTCTTCAGCTTTCTTCCTTCCCTGAGAGGGTCCCCCATTGCTGACTAGCCCACTCCCCCCAAGAACCTCAGAACTCCCAGGGATAAGTATTCCCCCCAACCCCCGCCAGCCCCACCTCCCACCTTGAGTGAATGTGCAGGACAAACAGCATTGTTCCCCATACAATGGACAAAAAGAACTTGGGAATTCACAGAATAGTCCTGAATTTCAGCTTCCTTCCCCTCCAAGCCCTAGAGAGATCCATTGTCTGTAAACTCCACTTAAAATATGCACAACTCCTCCAGCTGCAGAGCCACTTAAGGAGCCACTTAAGATGCACAGGAAGAGCCTCCCCTACCTCTACCCCCTTCCCCTCCTTCCCAGACCCTGTTAGAACAAAGCAGGGAGGAGGGGGGAGAGCAGCCACCAAGAACGAAGCTGGAAACAACACTGCTCCCCACTCTGTGTTGTACACCTTGGTGCCTTGGGCATTTATTTGCCTGGCAATGGGATTGAGGGACCTGACCCACTGGAGACCCCTAATTGCAGTACCTTGGCACATAAGTGAAGACTTCAGAGTCCCTCTCCTCTCCTGTCTGCTTACAGGGGCCTCCAAGGACAGAGATCTCACTACCTCCAAGGCACCTGTTCCACTCCTAAAAATTCTCACTATTATAAGACCTTCCTTAGAAGGATCCCCACCCACCTCCCCATAACCCAGTCCTTTACCTTCTGGCTCCCTATTAATGTCGTCTCCCTCTGGCATGTGACAGGCCTACTGGATTTGAAGGCTGCCATTGCAGCCCCCTGAGGCTTTGTTTCTCCTGGGCTGAGCAACCCTGCGCCCTGCCCCCCAGACCCCGCTAGTCTGTGGTTTTGAGTCCCTTCACCATCCTATTCTCCTCCTCTATGCTGCCTAGTGTGTCACTGAGGACTCTTAAGAGTGGGGCCCAGAGCTGACCCCAGTATCCATAAGTATTTATTTAATAAATATTTATTAAGTGCCTTCCAGGCACCAGGCACTGCGCTACTAGCTGGCGATACAGACAAGATCCCAGCTCTCCCAAGTTTTGTAATTCTGGTGGGGAAGTCAGATACTAATATCAGATAAGCACAAAAATTAATGCATAATTACCAAATGAGATAAGGGATCTGATTAAAGGAACATGGTAATATGAAAACATCTAACAAAGGAGCCTGATTTAGTGTGGAAGGGAGACAGGTGGACCACCCTAGGCTTCCTGACATCTAAAGGATATAAGCTTTAACTAGAGAACAAGGGTAAGGAACAGCATTTAAGGGTGGTGGTGGGGGAACCAACTCTGCAAAGGCACTGTGGCTGGAAGAAGTTTGTCTCATTCAAGGAACTGAAGAAGCCATGGGGGTCCAAACAGGGGGTTTGTAGACCCCAGTGAGGAGTTGGACTCGATTCTGGGAGCAATGGAAAGACACAAATATGTGTATGCAGTAAGAGCTGATTAAAATTTATCTCAAAAACTCATAGATCCCTAGAGTCCTTAAGCAGTTCTTCTAAGCTTCTCCATGTGCTGTTCCCTCTACCAGGGATGCTCTCTTCCTAGGTTTTTCTTTTTTTAATTATTTATTATTTTGAGGGGGTGGGGGAGAGAGAGAGAGAGAGAGAGAGAGCAGGGAAGGGTCAGAGAGCAGGAGAGAAAGCCCAAACAAGCCCTGCACTGTCAGCGTGGAACCCAATGCAGGGCTTGAATTTATGAACCATGAGATCATGACCCGAGCCGAAGAGTTAGACGCTTAACCAACTAAGCCACCCAGGTGCCCCTTCCTCGGTTTTTCTGAGGCAGACTTGTTTTCATCATTCAGGGCTTTGCCCAACCCACACAAGCCTAAAGGGGCTCCTGCTACGTGCCCTGTCACTCTCTATTCCTTTAGCCTGTCTTCTTCTTCTTATTTTTAATGTTTATTTATTTTTGAGAGAGAGACAGAGACAGAGACAGAGACAGAGAGTGAGTGGGGGAAGAGCAGAGAGAGAGGGAGACACAGAATCCGAAGCAGTCTCCAGACTCTGAGCTGTCAGCACAGAGCCAGAGGCAGGACTCTAACACAGGACCATGAGATCATGACCTGAGCCAAAGTCAGACGCTTAACCAACTAAGCTACCAAGGTGCCCCTGTCTTATTATTTTTAATAGCACTTTCACAATCTGAAAGTGACTTTTTTATTTCTTTGCATATTTACTCTTGTTCTCTCCTCTCACTAGAAAGTAAACTCTTCATGGGCAGGAATTTTCTGTCTTAGTGACTTCCACATTATAGCATCTGACATAGTGCTAGCACACAGTAGGACCTCAGTAAATAATAAATGAACAAGTGAACGAATCATTGAATGTACTCCAAGATGAAAGGGCCTGTGTTTACCCACAAATACACATATATAAATGTATAGATATTTAAGGGCAAGTGCATATGTGTCCAAAGTCACACAGAGACATCCTTTGCCTGCCTACATGGGCCACCTCTCAAGGGGCCTCTTAGAAAATTCAGAGTCATGGCCTGTACAGTTCATTGCACTACTTCAGCTAATCAATACCTACACTCTCTGGCTGGATGAGGACCTGTACAAACAGACATGTCTCAGGTCAGCTGTTGGTTAATCAAAGATGAGGGTGGAATTTTAAGTGCCCTGCGGGAGGGGCATTAGAAAAAGACTGACCATGTGGCCTGGAAGCAGTAAAGCACTTCATAGGCTCCATTTCCCGCCTCTTCCTAGGGCCCTAGCCCACTTCCCATTGCCCCCCATGTCCTATTCTATTGGGGGTGGCCAAACCAGGCATTGTATGGGAGCTAGAACAGAGAAAATCGAATTTAGTGGCATTTACAGAGCTTAGGAATTTGACTAGTTAGGCAATTTTTATTTATTTATTTATTTATTTATTTATTTATTTATTTATTATTTAAGTGTTTATTTATATTTGAGAGAGAAAGAAAGAGAGAGACAGTGTGTCAGTGGAGGGGGGGGCGGTGGTCAGAGAAAGACAGAACCAGAATCTGAAGCAGGCTCCAGGCTCTGAGCTGTCAACACAGGGCCCAGAGCAGGGCTCAAACTCATGAGTCATGAGATCATGACCTGAGCCAAAGTTGGACACTTAACCGACTGAAACACCCAGGTTCCCGGCAACTTTTAAGATAAACATTTTTTTATTTACTCAGTACCTACTAAGTGCAAAGCATGGCTAGGGACTACCACACTTATACACAATAGCTAATTCAGGGTAGATTGTGAAAGATAATTGAGGTAGAAATCTTAGAAGCTTTATCTGGGGCGCCTGGCTGGCTCGGTAGAACACATGACTTTTGATCTTGGAGTTGTGAGTTCAGGCCCCATGTTGGGAGTAGAGATTACTTTAAAAAAAGAAAAAGAAAAAGTAGAAGCTTTGTGTTCCCAGGGTACAAGTGAACTAGTGTGGGGTGGGGGGAGCAGGACATGGTTAATTCCCGGGTGGGGAGCTCTGGGATAGCTTATTCGAGTATTATGTAAAATGACAACCACATTGATTGAGCACTTATGATGTGTTAGGCATTTTTTACATGGATTCTCTCACTTAATCTTCACTATAAATGTATGTATGTGATTGTTCTTTTTTATGGGAAGACTAAGTCTCAGGAGGGTTAAACAACTTGCCCAAATTTTCAACAACTTTTAAGTGGCAGAGTGGACGTTCAAGCTCAAGATGAGAGTCCAGAACTCCTACTCTTAACCATAGGGTGGTCACGGCTATGCCTAAAGCAAAGGTAGGACTCAGCTACGGAGGTACAAACAGTCCATTCTAGGAAGAAGACACAGCTTGAGCAAAAGCTGGTAGGCATCGCTGCCAGGTCCGTCTGTTTTTTAAAATCTCTGGTAGCCTGAGATCCTGGGAGATAAAAAAAAAAAAAAAGCCAGATTTTGTTGATTTTTTTTTCTTCTCCCTGCTCTTTAGCGTATTAGCCCTATGATATATTCTTGCCCTAGGTGTGTCTTCCCCTAGTTCCCAAACAGAACTTGAGAGTGGATAAGGAGGTGGCAGGGATGGTCCTTCTGGTGAATTGGTCTTCTCCCTACCCAGGTTGGTGGGGGCCAGTTGGGGACATTCTCTGGGCCAAGCTTCTCCTCTGCCCATCTGCATCCCTGCCTCCTGACTCATTTCATTCCAGCCAATAGATTCATACCATGCAAATGTAATGAATAGGCAAAGAAATGATTGGCTCATTTTCCCCTGATGTAATAATGCCACTATTCAAGTAACCCCTATGTACCCTCCCCCCATCCCATTTCTGGGCATTTGATCATGTTTCTGGCAAGAAATTCCAACTCCTCTATTTCCCCTTTTCTTTTACCATTCCGAGTTAGTGAATCACTTAAAAATGCCCTACTCATTTCCTAAGGAATGGGGTGTGGAGGACCAGAAGCATCCTTAAGCCCAAACCAACACGGTCCTCCTGAGAGGCCCCATATGCCTCTGCTGGCTGTGAGTAGCATCAAATCCAGGACAACAGTGCCCATTTACTAAGAGATTTTGTGAGAATCCATGTCCAAAGGCTTCCTGAAACCAAACCCCAGCATATCGGCTGTTCCTTTCAGCCCCTAATTTAGTAATTCTATTGAGAAAAAGAGATTGTGGGTTTTTTTATTTGGTGTGATTTATTCTTTATCATATAAATAATAATAATTTACAAAGCTCTTCCCCAAACAGAAGAGAATCTGTACATAAAAATAAACAAAAATTAAACTGAGCTGGGCCTGGTGCCCAGAAAACCAGCCAATTCCAAACATAACCAGGGGGGAAAATTCCTCCAGGTCCTGGGAGCTCTGAGGACTTGGCTGGAATTCTGGGTGGAGGCTCTGGTCCGGGAAGCCATTGCCTCCTCTTCCCTTGATCTTGTGCAGGACGATGGCACCCCTGGCAGCCAACACTCATGGAGCGCCAACCAGCAGACTCTTTGGGCTGGGACGTGGGTGGAATTTGGACCCAAAGGCATAATCAATTTTTAAAACTCCTGGGCAGTGTGCTTGCTGCTGGCTCCCAGGGACTGCAAGAGCTATTGTGGCTGGGAAGATGGGGTATTTATTGGCCAACACCCAAAGTAGGTGGAAGCTGCCTATGATTCCATTTTTCCCTGTAGCTCATTAGATGATTGGGTTGGGCAGAAGATCCTCTGATCTTCTTTTCCCTTGGAGCTCCGACCCCCTCCCTGGAGGCTTGTTATTGCTATAGATATTGAAAGATGACAAGCAATCTCCTTGACCATTGATTAATTTCCCTCAACAGACACTCTCTGGCTGTTTGCAACTTCTCTCCCCCACCCCTCTTATTTCCAGAAAGCCTCTATGAACAAGCCTGCCTTTCCACATTTTGGCTTGTACCTTTACTTTAGAGACTATATATGCCTGGAGGAGATTGTAAGCACTCTCTTCCCATCCCAAGGCAGGAGTTATGTCTGCATTGGTCTCCAGGTTCACAGTCATTTGCGATTAAGAATTTTGTAGGTGGCAAAGGTGGTCCTGATAGCATGATAATGTTGAAGGTGATGATGGCAAAAATGATGGGGAAGAGCCAGACAAAAGGGAATGTGATCATGATGCTGAGCATGCCCTTGTGGCCGGGGTGATTGTCTGGCTTAGACTGAAATCAGAAAGTAGAAAATGACAGATTGTGAATGTGGTGGTGATGGCAACAATGATGGTGAAAGCAAGGAACCCAAGAAGAAGAAAGTGAAGGCAAGTGTGTGCAGGTGAGGAGATATAGAATAGAGGGGTTAAGAGCCCAGATTCTGGGGCTAGACTTTCTGGTTTGAAATTCCAGCTCTACCCCTAATTGCTAAGGTTAGTTACTTAACCTCTCTTCCTCCCATCTGTAAAGTGGAGATTGTAATAGTACCTGCCTCATACGGTTGCTGGGGATACATGTAAAGTGCCTGTTCATGGTAAACACTGTGTAAGGACATGTGCTATAAGGTGTAGATGGCAGTTATAGCTACATCTGGAGGAGTGGGGACCAAAAAGCATAGCAAGCAGTGGTGGAAGAATCAGGAAACCTTGGTCGGGCTCTAACCCTTACTCTATGTGACTCCTCCCACCCCCCACCTTAGTTACCTTATGAGTGAAAGGAGAACAGAAGTGAATAATACTCAGATTTCAGAAGTCCCCCTGAGCAATAAAGCTCTGCCTATGTGACGAATACATGGCCCTGTGGGAACATCCAGGCCCAGACAAGACCATGCAGGTCTGTAGGTCCAGGTGTAGATTCATCAGGCATTCTTGTACTAGGGGTCAAACAAAGGAAGATGCTCAGCAGGTTGGACCAGCATCCTACTACAGGTAATGGAAAGGTGAAGGGTGAGCTCCCGCCTAGGGGAGGGGGCCCCAGCTGCCTCTTACTCCAAGGCAGCTACCAGATTCCAAAGTGTAGCCCTGATGGTGTTGTGCTGGAAATCTCATTATACTGTGACCCTTGGCTATGTTGGTCTCTGTTCCTAAGCTGACCTGGCTATGTTGGTCTCTGTTCCTAAGCTGACCTGGCTATGTTGGTCTCTGTTCCTAAGCTGACCACATGTTGGTCTCTGTTCCTAAGCTGTAAGATTTCATAACAGAGCCAGACTTTTCCAATCCTGCCCCTTGTTCACATTATCCATCAGTCTCTTCCTCCCCCTGGGGTTAGAGGACCGAAATGGGAAGCAAAGTTCACTTATGCCCTGTGCCTAATTAAATCTTTACAGACCCCTCTCAAGTGGACCTTGTCTAATAAGGTCACAGCTCTCTTATGTCTTCATAACCAACAGGTGGCTCTCAGAGGCTGCAGGGAGCAGAAGGTTTCCAGCATTCCTGTCCCAGAGGGCCCTCCCCCTTCAGGCTCATTTGCCCCTGAAAGTCAGGGATGGGGCCATGGGGTTGGCCTTCAGTGTCCAAGGAGCCTTCATCAGTCCCTTACCTCTCCTCCTGACAAGGTTCTGTGGGCTTCCCACCATTAAACAATCCTTAAGCAGGGGAAGAGCCCTGGCATGTCCTGGGTTCCAGTCACACCACAGTCTATGGTCTTGGCATGATCTGCCTCCAGGAGCTGAGGGATGCCTGGTGGCGTCTGCCCTCTGACTTACCCCTTGGCTTAGATCCCAATCCATCTCGGCTCTATGTATGCATTTGGCTAATGCTTAGAAGACATAGTTTATATATTAACAATCCACTTATTGAGTTCTTACTACATGCCAGGCTTTATGCTAGATGCTCCACGTGTATCATCTCACTAAATCCTTATTTATAGATGAAGAAACAGATTCAGAGAGGTTAGGTCACTTGTTCAAGATCACACAATTAGAAAGCATCAGAGTCTAGATTCACAGACCTCCCTGATGCCAAAGGCTGTGCTCTTACCCACTAAGCTATGCACCACCCACCTGGATGGACAGGTCCCCCTCCTGACACACAGTGAACAAGTTGTGTGGAGGACAGTGTGAAGAGCCAAGGGATGGCCTGAGATCTACCTGCCCACCCATGATCGTGTCCACCTGAGACTGTCCAGGGAACCTCCCAGGAAAGCTGGAGTAGAGCCCAAGTCTGCCTAGACAGTTCAAGGAAGCTGCCAAGCCTCTGCTGAGTCAGCAGACACCCGTCTACAGGCCCCCACCATGAGCTCACCATGAGAACTCCCACAGTACCTCTCCCCAGCTTCTGGCTCCTCCATCAAAGTGACCCTCTGACTCCTCTCTTCCCTGTACCCTCTCCAACCTCTACAATGTTCCCTGTGGCACCCCTGGTCTCCCTTCCTCCCGAAGCCCCAGGCCTGTATGGTTTGACTGGTCCAGCCTGCAAATCTCCAAGTTGGGCTTCTCTTCAGGGTCACAGCTTCGGGTGCATCTGTGCATCTTGTCTGTACTTCTATAAATCAGATGAAGACCAGAGTCTTCTGGCCACTCCTCTGGACCCCCTCCTCCCTGCTCACCAGCTGCACGATGCAGTCAGGGCGAAGGGGGTGGACTGGCAGAAACCAGCTTCTTTCTGAGGATGGAAAACAGAACTGTAGGAAATTAACAGGCTGAGAAATGTCTGCCTGGCTCTGTGTTTGTTTTGTGCCCTCAGTCTTTCTCTCTGCAGCTCCCTCCTCCTGCCCCTGCCACCTCCATCCTGCTCCCCCCCCCAACCCCCACTACTCAGCGTGGGCGCCTGGGGCTGAAGGTTGTGCAGCTGGGGCTTTACAGGAAGGTGCATCTTGGTGTGTGTGTGTGTGTGTGTGTGTGTGTGTGTGTGTGTGTGTGTGTGTGTGCGTGCGCGCATGCGCTCAATGTATGTGTTTCCATGTGTGTTTAGGGATGGCAGACCTGCCCCTCCTTTCGAGGCAGCTTAGCCAGAAACGCCAGCGGCAGAGACAATTGTGCGGGTGGGGATGCTGAGCACAGAGCCTGTGGAGCCCGTGGGCAGGCAGAGAAGCACCACACAAGAAATTGATTCCATTAAAAAGTAATCTTAAATTTAATAAAAGTTATGATTTGATTATAGCCACAGAACCTACAGGCAAGAGGGAAGGGGGGGATGGATTCCAGTGATGGATAAACAGAAAGAAAAAAAAAACAAGAAGGCAGGGAGGAGGGGAGGAGAGAGAGATGCTTAGGTTTGGATGGATGAGAGGATGGAAAGACCTGGGGGTGGGGAATGAGACCATTTTCTCTCCCTCAGATGGAAGAAAAAAGCCTGTGGCTGGTTTCCAAAGAGGAAGCAGAGTGAGGAGTAAGTGAAGAGATTCAAAGAGCTCTTGGGAATAGGGCAGTTGGAGGAGGCTGGTGCTTGGAGGCAAGGCCAGGAGATGGGGTTATGCAGGAGGGATGTCTCCAAGACCTGGGGATGTAGGCAAGGAACACAAAGCACCAATTTAGCAGTCAGACAGTCAGTACTGGGTTTAAATTCCAGGTCAGCCTCCTCCTAGCAGCACTACTTAACTTTTCAGACCCTCAGTTTCTTCATCTGCTAAATGGACCTATGGAGATAGTGTCTACCTACACACCTTACAAGGTGGTCGTAAAGATGACTGAAACCGTGCACACGCGGTATCGGGCATCTCCTCAGTGCCCAGTAACGTATCCTTTGCTTCCTGTCCCTCCCTCTTCAGGGTCATCACCCCCACACTGCCCCCTCCCATTTATTTGCAGGCATTCATCAAGCCTACTCCTTTAAAAAGAAAAAGTTTATTTATTTATTTATTTAGTAATCTCTACACTCATTGTAGGGCTCGAACTCATGACCCCCAGATCAAGAATTGCATACCGTTTTGACTGAGCCAGCCAGGCACCCTAATCCTATTCCTTTTTAAAAATTCTTTTTGCAGTGGTAGGGCATAAATGGCCCCCATCTCCTATCTCATCATAGGGAGTTTATTCTTTTTTTTTTATTTTTTTTAATGTTTATTTATTTTTGAGACAGAGAGAGACAGAGCATGAACAGGGGAGGGTCAGAGAGAGGGAGACACAGAATCTGAAACAGGCCAGGCTCTGAGCTGTCAGCACAGAGCCCGACGCGGGGCTCGAACTCACGGACTGCGAGATCATGACCTGAGCCGAAGTTGGCTGCTTAACCGACTGAGCCACCCAGGCGCCCCATAGGGAGTTTATTCTTATACTTTGTCCTTTGCCCATCTCTCTAGAACATGAATAAGGGCATGGACAAAGCAGGGAAGCCTCATGTTCTAGAACTTACTTCCATTATGGGCTAAGGGGATCACCTGGAGGACACATCTCCCTGCCAAATCCCTGATACCCGACCCACTCAGCCCAGAATCATGCTTAGGCATAGCGCTGAAACCCTCTGGGCGCTTGGGTGAAGTGTTCCTTGGGTGAGCCTGTGCAAGCCCAGCCCTCAGCTGCCATAATCAGCTCCTGTTATGCACAACATTCAGCTTTTCATGCAAGCTTCCTGTTAGTTCTTCCAAAGAGCCTGGGCCCTGTCTTCAAGCCAGGCAGAGGGAGCCAGGGTCCTGCAGGGTCAGCATCAGCACCCATGAGTGGGGCCTGGGCAACAAGCCAGGACTTCACTGTGAAATGCTAAGTGAGGAGAGAGCCAGAGATCCCAGGTACCCCAGAGTCCAGGAATTGGGAACCAGGAAATACAGTCATGGTAACAAGAGCCTCCAGGGGACACAAGAAATCATTCTTGGGATAATGTGACCAGTTCTGTTCAGTCATCTTCTCCCCTCCCAAGCTGTTTTTAGCGTAGTAGTACCATCTGAATTCTCTCTCACCCTTTGGCATGTTAAAGACACCTGCTGGTTCAAGAGATTGAGGAAGATAGGACTGGTAGTATCAGCTTCTCCATTTTCTGATGAAGAAATTGAGGTCAGAAAGGGCAAGCCATTTCCCCTAAACCACACAGCTTGCAATAGATGGATCTGGAACTGAAACCCAAGGGTTCAGACTCAGATCACAGAGCTTATTCTTACCAGGCCCCCACAGCCTCCCCAACCAAGCCATCACTCATCATGACTACATCTACTGGAGCCCTTGTCACCATTGCTGTCACCAGGCTGCTCAGCTCCACCTCTTTTGCCAAACTCACCCTTTGGTCCCTATTGTAGGAGTCTCTGGGCTTACACACTCATCTTCTTCCAGGAAGAGCAGCTCAGTCTTGGATTCCATGGCCCATGTAGTCTCCAGAAGGAAGGGTCAATGGCCCTGAAGCTTGGGAGAGGGGGCCTCAAGAGAGCAGAGCACAGCAACCTGTAGCTAAGGGACCCTAAGATTACTGGCATCTTTCTGGGACAATGGACACAATCTGGCCATTACCCCCAAAGGATGGCCACCCCCACCTGCTTTCCAGACCCTTCACGGAACTACTTTCTCTTAAACAGAGATGGATGGGTCATGTCCTGGGCAAGGGTCTCCAGCAGGGCAGCCCTGCAGGTTTCCTCGAGCATGCACCTTGGCTCCCCAAGACAGAGATCTCACTCTGCTGCCCGACCTCAATCCTGTCTGCTGTATGTATCCTTGGTCTGTTCTCTGTGCACATAGCATTCCATACTCCCTATGATCAAATCCAGGCAGCCCACTTTTTTTCTTGAGGAAGGTTTTCTTCCTACACCTCTGCAGAGACAGAACTTGGAGGGCAGTGACCAGGGTAAAAGGATCATTTAGTGAAAGTTTCTCCAGCAGATGGCCCCCAGCCTGTGTTCTCAAAAACATATCTTCATGCTTTACTTGGAATGGTTCCTAGCTCCAAGTATTGTCTAGGTGACCTTTAGAAGGAGCCACCATGGAGTCCTGACTTCTGAGTGACATTCACTAATCACCTTCCCCAGCCTTTCCCCAGAGCTGGCCACCCAGGATGAATAAAGTTGGGGGTCTATGCAGGGAAAGGGTGCTAACATTACCCAAGAGCTTACTGTGTGCCAGGCCCATACTAGAGGCTTTACCTAGAGATGCCATCTGATCCTTGCAACAGCTTTGTGAAGCAGCTCTTATGGTCCGCCACTTTGCAGTTAAGGAAACAACAACTCAGATAGGTTAAGTGACTTATCCAAGGTCACACAGGAAGAAGATGACAGGGCCAAGATCTGAACCTGAACATGTCTGATTTGGAAGCCCATCCTCTTTCCACCCCAGGTGGCTTGATCCCTGGATCATCCCCAGGGAGGGCTCCTTCACAGGCAAAAGGTCTCCAGTCCTACTTGGCAGTGTCTTTCACAGTGAAAAACTCATACACACTTTGAGCCAACAATCTCTCTCCTAGGAATGAATCCTCAAGAAACGCTCATATATGTGCACAAGATGTGCATAAGATGTCTTAGGTGTCCACTGCACAAAATGTATTAGATATTTAGATTATATGTGCAACAGACAAAAATTAAAACTAGGGGTACCTGGCTGGCTCTGTCTGAGGAGGGCACAGCTCTTGATCTTGGGGTCATGAGTTTAAGCCCTATGTTGGGTGTAGAGATTAAATAAACTTAAAAATAATTAAAAAAATAAAATATTTTTTAAAATATCCAAAACAACCTAAATGTCCATCAGTAAGGGATTAGATAAATAAGCAGAATTACCATGAAGCTGGAAGAAAGGATGAGGCAGACCTTAACTGGACAGGATGGAAATCTCTCTAAAATAGCAAGTTAGGGGAGGGGAAAGACTGCATTTGAATACCGTGTATGTTCATACACATTGTATTTTATGTATGCATATATATTACATACATGTATTTTGTTTGTGTAGATTTTTTTCTTAAGGCATCAATTGTTTCCCAGTAAGGGGAAGTGGGAAATGGTGGGGAAGTATAAAGAGTTGAATAACTTCTGGGGTGCCTGGGTGGCTCAGTTGGTTAAACATCTGACTCTTGGTTTTCACTCAGGTCTTGATCTCACAGCTCGTGGGATCAAGTCCTGCATCAGGCTCTGTGCTGACAGTGCAGAGGCTGCTTGGGTTTCTCTCTGTCTGTCTCTCTCTCTCTCTCTCTCTCTCTCTCTCTCTCAAAATAAATAAACATTAAAAACGAAGAGAGAGTTAAATAACTCCCAGGCACCAGGAATCAACCCTCCACCCTCTCTGTCTTTTTTAAGGCTATGTCCATCCTTTGACCGCAGAGGGTTCCAAGCACAGACATCCGTGTGCCTGTGACAAGGGAAGAGAGTTTCTTATCTTTGCTGGGCATGACTTCCTCCTGCCATCCCCATCCCCACCTGGCATCTCCTACTAGCAGTGCAGACAAGGCTCCAGGAGATCCTCTCCTTAGGTTATAATCAATAGGTTTTCCATACATCTTGCCACTCCAGGGTAAGGGGGGAAAGTTGGAGTCATCTGGTGATGTGCTGGAGTTGTGCAACTCCATATCCTGCCCCATGTATGAGCCAAGCTTGTGACTTTGTTCCTCTTGTCTCTTGTTCATCACTAAGTTTAATGTTCTGTAAATGAGGTGAAATCTGGGGACATCTGATAAGGAAGGGGTTGGGAAGATGCTGAGTGCATGTGATCAGCAGGGATTGGTTGAATGTTTTCATTTGTCTTTAAATATCTGTCTTGGAATGAAGTTTACATCATAAGAGCTGTTAGCAGGGACATCCGTTGCACCTGGGTGCTGAC